>NC_064640.1:931906131-933156131 GCF_023864345.2 Schistocerca serialis cubense | reverse complement strand
ACAAATTCAAGAATAAAAATAATTAATAACAGTGACCAAATGAATAAATGTACATAAAGCAGCGTAAACCATTTAAAATGAACATACAAATTTACCTTTCAACCAATATGTGCCCTGAGTAGTAATACTGTCTTAAGCAGAGGTCAAACATAAAGTGATTCATCGAGAATTGACTACGACAACGAGAAACCATAAGGGGGCGCTGCAAAGCAAACCCGCCCTCTATGCGAAAAGATACAGCTAAAATAAAAATGAACAGAAGAAGAAAGAGGTATGACATACAAAGTGAGGTAAACTATAATGATATAATACTAAAATATTTACATGAAAAGGATATATTGACAAAGATTTTGTCAACCACATAGTACAGCTATATACGCTAAAAAGCGATTGTACAAATTAGTAAAAAGGAACAAACGTAGATGAGAAGCACACCATCGAAAACATTTTTTATAAAATTTTTAAAAAAATTTTAAAATTATTTATCATATTCTTATCCAAAAGCAAAAGTTATTCATGATGCCAAAACGTAAAACGGTGTTCGCATCCATGTAGCATACAGTTAATAACATTCAGGAAGATCAGACTTTTTTTCCAGCAGATGGCGCCATATTGCTGAATGTAATGATAAATAGATTGGTGATATGAATGATGTTATTGTGAGTTAGTTTGCGTGACACCCTGTAATTTGGCTTTTGCTGCCTTGTGGGCTGCACTAACAGACATATGGTGTAGTTTTTTTTTTTTCTTTATTGTGATTTCATTCCCCTGCCCCATATGGGCAGGGGAGGGCAGTCAGCGGCACAATCCGCCACTCTTCAGCCGAGTGCCATGACAACTAAAACAAGAATAAAGTGTTAGATATATAAGGCGATAAAAAAGGGGAACATAAAACGGAATAAGGGGAGATAATGGAGGTAAAACTACACTGACATGGGGGAAAATTAAAAAGGTCAACATAAACTTAAAAAACACAGTTGGCGATTCTTAAAACTCAAAGAAGACACTGAAGGCACACGCACAGGTTAAAAGTCGGCCACAGTATTAGAACACTCCAGAACCACACATTTAAAACCCACTTGGAGCACACATGATGAAGAATAAAACTGCCAGGTGGGACCTGCAGAGGGAGAGGCCGGAGAGGATGGAAAAGGAGGGGAGAGCAAGGTACAGCAGGGGATGTGGTGGGATGAAAAGAGTAGGGGTGTCAGCAGGTACACTAAGAGGCAGGAGACTGGTGGGGCAGGAGATGAAGAGGGAAAACAAGGCAGGAGGGAGTGCAGAGACACTGAAGGGGAGCACAAGAGAGGGAGGGAGGGGGAGTAGGAGGGGAAAGCCACTCAGGAGAAGCGAGGAGAAGGAGGAGAGGGAGCCCTGAGGAGGAGGCAGGAGGAAGATGGGATTAGAGTTGGCAGGAAAGGCAGATGTCAGGGCGAAGTTCATTATCCGGGAGGGGTAGATGGTGAAAGTTGCGTTGGGGAAGGAGGTGGATGGTGTGGAGATGGAGAGAGGGTGGGACACAACGGTAAAGGCGCGGCAACGGGCTGGGGGTAAAGAGGAAGGGAGACACCAGGGGGTGAAGGGGATCAATGCAGCAGACAATATATAGCGTGCGGACGTGCTCAAGGAAAAGGAGAAGGTGGGGAAAGGGAATGAGGTCATAGAGGAGGCACGTGGGAGACGGAAGGCGGATGCAGAAGGCGAGGCGGAACGCATGGCGTTCGAGGATTTGGAAGGATTTATAGAACCTGGGAGGGTCGGAAATCCAAGCCTCGCTGGCATAACAGAGGATGGCATGGACCAAGGATTTGTAGGTGTTAAGGATGGTGGAAGGATGCAGACACCATTTCCAGCCGGACAGGAATTTCAGAAGGCAGAGTCTGTTGTGGGCTTTGTGTTGGATGCTAAGGAGATGGGGAGTCCAGGTGAGGTGGCAGTGGAGGGTGAGGCCAAGGTATTTGAGGGTAGGAGTGAGGTGGATTGGACAGCCATAAATAGTGAGATAGAAATCTTAGAGACAGAAGGAGCGTCTGGTACGGCCTATGATGATCGCCTGGGTCTTGGAGGGGTTGATATGGAGGAACCACTGGTTGCACCAAGTGGTGAATTGGTCAAGGTGTGTTTGGAGGGTACGTTGGGACCGTTGAACGATTGGATAAAGGGCTAGGAAGGTGGTGTCATCAGCATACTGGAGAAGAACAACAGGCGAGGGAGGTTTGGGCATATCAGTAGTGTACAGGAGATAGAGGAGAGGGGAAAGGACAGAGCCTTGGGGCACGCCGGCAGAGGGATGGAAAGTACGGGAGTTGGAATTGTGGATAGTCACATAGGAGGGACGATGGGAGAGGAAGAAAGCAACAAGACAGAAGAAGTTGATGGGGAGAGCATAGGTCTGGAGTTTGAAGAGGAGCCCAGGATGCCATACACGGTCATAGGCGTTCTGGAGGTCAAGGGAAACAAAGATATCGGACCGACGGGAGTTAAGTTGGAGGGAAAGAAGATTGGTGAGGTTAAGGAGTTGGTCGTCAGCGGAGAAGGAAGGCCGGAAGCCACATTGGGTAAGGGGAAGGATGTGGTGCTGGTTAAGGTGGCGGTGAATACAGTGAGAGAGGATGGTCTCGAAGACCTTACTGAACACGGAGGTGATGGAGTTTTTTTCTCAAAGGATGGGGCCCCTCCACACCCACACCAACGTAGTGACCATACCAAAAGTTCTACTGTCACCTCCGAATAACATGTTAGTTTTGAATCAGGAGTCACAGGGTGTGGGCTGTGGTGTTATCCATGCGTCTGGGTAAGATTACTCATTAACATGGTCCATCAGGAGATAGAAAGTGGACGAAAGCGATCGAAGGGTAGCGGTTGTAAGGGCAGAGGAAAAAAAGTGCCAAGGCAAGCGCCAAGGGAAAAAAACCTCTGCGACAGTAGGACAGGTAGTAAGGGCAGTAGCGACTTGCTAGCTGCGACAGTGCATGCAAGGTGTGGTTATGTTAGTGCAAGGTATCGTGCATCGTTAGCTTTGCGGAAGCTTGCTCCAGTTGCTGCGTTCCTGTGACAGTTCGTGGTCGTCATACATTAGTGGGCGATCGGTCATACATCGGCTCACAGTGGAGGTGTGTGTGGCTGGTTTGCGTACTGTGTACAGTACGGTTTTCCTGCAGTTTCCTGTTTTTCGGTGGGTCGAGCATCTGGGGTTACCAGTAGTAGCTGTGTTGCAGGGGCTCGCCAGTACTGTCGTGTTAGCGTGCTATGGACCATAGATGTTTAGTTCCTTGCCAATAGTGTCTTTGGTCTATTATGTTTCCATCTATGGTTGTGGTCGTAGTTACCCAGAGAAAGGATAAACGGGTTGCGCGAGAGTCTCGTGTTCTTGTACAGTAGTGTGGAGAGTTTTTGGAACACCTGCAAGATGGTATCTAGCCGATATTCCCGGTGAAGGTTCGCGGTGCGTGTGTAGCACGGAGCGTTGCTTATGATTCTGAGAACTTTGTTCTGTATGAGCTGCAGACGGCACAGGCGTGTGGGCGCAGCGTATCCCCAGACAGGGGCTGCGTACGTCATCAGGGGTCGAATAACTTTCATGTACATGGACCTAGACACCCTCCTATTAAGTGTGCTACGCCTGATAAGCGTAGGGTAAAGTTGTTTGAGCCTCGCGTTTGCTTTGTTGGTCACGTGTTGAATGTGGTCCCCCCACAGAGTAGTTTCCGGTCCACCCAGACACCGAGATATTGACCTTCTCGCGGAAACGTATTGGGCGTGAATGTAGTGCTATTGGGTTGCAGTGCTGATGTTTGCGCAGTAGCTTCGGTCTTCTAGTGAACAGAACGGCTTCGCACTTGTCGACGTTTACTCTAACGCGCCACTTCACCAGCCAAGGCTCTGCCGCTCTGATTGCAGTCTGTAGTCGTGAGTTAATGTTGACGGCTTCCAATCTTGTGCAAGGATGGCAGTGTCATCCGCGTAGATTGCCACCGTCGTGTTGTGTGTAGCTGGGAGGTCGTTAATGTAGAGGTTAAACAGTAAGGGCCCTTCCTTGGGGTACCTCTGCCTGGATACCATGTCGTGTCGATTGTTTGTCCTGCACGTCGGTGTTGAAACTCCTGTCCGTGATATATGGGTGTATGAGACGTACGAGCCCGTCGTTTGTGGTACAATGCCTAGTGAGTCGTTTTAGTATTACCTTCTCAACGATCTTGCTGAGCACGCTCAGCAGGCTGATGGGTCGGTAATTTTGTGGGAGGGAGTGGTCTTTCCCCGGCTTCCTGAACATCAGGACCTTGGCCGTCTTCCAAAAGGCGGGGAAGTGTTGGTGTTTAAGTATGGCATTCGTGATGTGTGTGAGGTAGTCTACTGCTTTGTCCGTGAACTCCTAGAGGACACGGTTTTGAATGCCATCGTGACCAGGGGCCTTCCTAGCGGTGGTATGCATGTTGGCCCATTTGATTTCAGCCGTACTAGGTTGTCGGATGATGTTGTGCGCTGGTTGGCATAGGATGCGTGTGACCTCCTTGTCGGTCGCAAGAGTCTGAGGGTGTGAATGACGCTCCGAGTGTGAGGCCATCAGTTCCGCTTTTTCTTCCGCAGAATATGCTGGTCCGTCGAGCCCTTGTAGCCTGGATGTGTACAGTTTCTTCCTGGTGAAGTTTCGAGCCAGCTGCCACACGCCAGGTCGCGTGGTGTCCAGCCCTTCGAGTTTCTGGTCCCACTGTTGTGTTTTAAATGTTTTTATTTTGTCCCGGGTTATTCCCTGGAGCCTGTTCATGTGCTGTTTGAAGTGCTGGCACCTGGTACGCTGCCAATGTCTCCTGAGGCGGTTCCTCAATGAGATAAGGCCCAGGATCTCCTGGGGCAGGGCAGCACTGTGATGTTGTGGTGTGCGGATCGGTATGGTGTCGGCTATTGCATCTTGGACGGCGCTGGTGAGGCTTTCAACTGCCTCATCAATTTGAGCTGTCTCGTTAATCGCGTGCGTGGGTGGTTGGGATGCGACTGTCAAACGTTTCCTTGAACAGCGTCCAATTCGCACGCCTGTAGTCTAAGATCCTGCGTTGATCCATGTGCTGCAGTGTTTGTTCAATGTACTCTATAACGGGTTGGTGATTTGAGGGCAGATCGTTCTCAACGGCAGCATTGAGTGCCGTTGTTACGCCCTTGATGAGAGCCATGTCTAACACGTCTGGCCTGTGTCCCCTCTGGTAGGAAATGCGGTCGGCGCTAGTGTTATGTAGTTTCGTCCTAGTGCGTGTTCGTATAGTTTCTTGCCATTGGAGTTTCATATACGTGAGTTCCGGCCAGGGTGTTTTTCGTTAAGATCTCCAGCGGCGATTACGCGCTGTGATATGTTGAGTATTGTGCTGATGTCGCGTGTTTTGATGCTTTTAGGGGTGTTGTTTACTGACACCAGTGCAGTGTAGGCTCCGTCAAACGTGACCCTGACGGCGGTTGCCTCTAGTTTTTCAAGTTCAGGGAGCACAATGTTTGTGTGTTCTATGTCTTTGTGTATGATGATGGCTGTTCCACCATGACCAGAGCAGTCCGGTCAGTTGGTACGATAGACACAGTAGCCGGTGAAGTTTCGTTGGTTGCGTGGTTTTGAGCTTAGTTTCGCTCAGTAGCCGGCCGGTGTGGCCATGCGGTTCTAGGCGAATCAGTCTGGAACCGCGTGACCGCTATGGTCGCAGGTTCGAATACTGCCTCGGGCATGGATGTGTGTGATGTCCTTAGGTTAGTTAGGTTTAAGTAGTTCTAAGTTCTACGGGACTGATGGCCACAGACGTTAAGTCCCATAGTGCTCACAAGGGGAGGCCGCCAATTGTGAAATTCAGATTCGATTCATACTGCGCATAATAAAAGCTCATGGCCAGAGGTGTAATGTGGCAAAGCACCAAGATGCACTTCTCAACCGTTGTCGAGAAAATCGACAGTTAAAAGAAACCGTTGCGGTGAAATACTCTCTACGATGAGAAATTTTCTACAGCGTGGTGGTGCAGCGGTAAGCGCTGGGGTTCGTAATCCGAAGGTCGCCGGATCGAATCTCGCTCCATGCAACTTCTTTTTAGTATTTGTTTTTTGTAATTCATATATATATATATATATATATATATATATATATATATATATATATATAATTCCCGGCAATCAGTTGCAACAATTATGCATATAATAAGTTGTTGAAAGTCGTTTGTCGTGGAAAAACTGGCGACTTCGAACATCATTATGTTTTCCGCAAACAAAGTTGTATTTCACAAATGTTATTAATTGTCTTCATAATGTTAACCACGTATAGTTAACGGAAAACGTAGAAACGAATACGTATAGCGTAAGTCAAACGTTCGAATTAGAATAGAGACCCCACGAACACAAACTTGCTGTGGCAGGTAAAAATATAAACTCCGTTACTCGCTCGTTACACTTGAAGGACAGATGTTGAATGGCCGAAACGAGCCGCCCCATAACAGCGTAGTTGCCTGCTAACTTCGAAAGAAGGTAGATGCGGTCCCTAGCGCAACTTATAACATCGTCGAAAATCAGTGCGTACGGGACAGCTTCGGTACACCCTGTTAAACAAACGGAAAAATGGAGGCGGTACAACTGGAGAGCGATCCGCCTTCACCAACATGCATAAGCAATTCATTAATATACACTCCTGGAAATGGAAAAAAGAACACATTGACACCGGTGTGTCAGACCCACCATACTTGCTCCGGACACTGCGAGAGGGCTGTACAAGCAATGATCACACGCACGGCACAGCGGACACACCAGGAACCGCGGTGTTGGCCGTCGAATGGCGCTAGCTGCGCAGCATTTGTGCACCGCCGCCGTCAGTGTCAGCCACTTTGCCGTGGCATACGGAGCTCCATCGCAGTCTTTAACACTGGTAGCATGCCGCGACAGCGTGGACGTGAACCGTATGTGCAGTTGACGGACTTTGAGCGAGGGCGTATAGTGGGCATGCGGGAGGCCGGGTGGACGTACCGCCGAATTGCTCAACACGTGGGACGTGAGGTCTCCACAGTACATCGATGTTGTCGCCAGTGGTCGGCGGAAGGTGCACGTGCCCGTCGACCTGGGACCGGACCGCAGCGACGCACGGATGCACGCCAAGACCGTAGGATCCTACGCAGTGCCGTAGGGGACCGCACCGCCACTTCCCAGCAAATTAGGGACACTGTTGCTCCTGGGGTATCGGCGAGGACCATTCGCAACCGTCTCCATGAAGCTGGGCTACGGTCCTGCACACCGTTAGGCCGTCTTCCGCTCACGCCCCAACATCGTGCAGCCCGCCTCCAGTGGTGTCGCGACAGGCGTGAATGGAGGAACGAATGGAGACGTGTCGTCTTCAGCGATGAGAGTCGCTTCTGCCTTGGTGCCAATGATGGTCGTATGCGTGTTTGGCGCCGTGCAGGTGAGCGCCACAATCAGGACTGCATACGACCGAGGCACACAGGGCCAACACCCGGCATCATGGTGTGGGGAGCGATCTCCTACACTGGCCGTACACCACTGGTGATCGTCGAGGGGACACTGAATAGTGCACAGTACATCCAAACCGTCATCGAACCCATCGTTCTACCATTCCTAGACCGGCAAGGGAACTTGCTGTTCCAACAGGACAATGCACGTCCGCATGTATCCCATGCCGCCCAACGTGCTCTAGAAGGTGTAAGTCAACTACCCTGGCCAGCAAAATCTCCGGATGTGTCCCCCATTGAGCATGTTTGGGACTGGATGAAGCGTCGTCTCACGCGGTCTGCACGTCCAGCACGAACGCTGGTCCAACTGAGGCGCCAGGTGGAAATGGCATGGCAAGCCGTTCCACAGGACTACATCCAGCATCTCTACGATCGTCTCCATGAGAGAATAGCAGCCTGCATTGCTGCGAAAGGTGGATATACACTGTACTAGTGCCGACATTGTGCATGCTCTGTTGCCTGTGTCTATGTGCTTGTGGTTCTGTCAGTGTGATCATGTGATGTATCTGACCCCAGGAATGTCTCAATAAAGTTTCCCCTTCCTGGGACAATGAATTCACGGTGTTCTTATTTCAATTTCCAGGAGTGTATATATATATATATATATATATATATATATATATATATATATATATATATATATATATATATGCATGGCGCGAGATTCGATCCGGCGACCTTCGGATTACGAACCCCAGCGCTTACCGCTGCGCTATGACGCTGTAGAAAAATCATTAATCGTAGAGAGTATTTCACGGCAACGGTTTCTTTTAACTGTCGATTTTCTCGACAACGGCTGAGAAGTGCATCTTGGTGCTTTGCCACATTACACCTCTGGCCATGAGCTTTTATTATGCGCAGTATGAATCGAATCTGAATTTCACAATTGGCTGCCTCCCCTTGTCAGAGCCATTTGAACCATTTCGCTCAGTAGTGCGATAAGGGTACCCTTACGCCCCATGAGCGCGGCAAATTCCGCCCTTCTGTTGTTAATCGCGACTGCATTCTAGAACAGGATCTGTGTCAGTGTCTGGTTGTTTGCGATGGGGGCCGGGTGTGGCGTGTTATCCATGTCGGGGTGTGAACAGTGTGGTGAGCGCTGTTTGTATGGCGGCCCAGTACTGCCCAGGTTGAGCAGTTATGAGCCGTGTAAAGAGTGTAGTGACGACCGCCGCGATCTTGCGAAAGATTTGAGCGGTCGTGTGCTGGGGGAATATTGCTGCCAATATACCCTCAAATGATATCTTGGTGTTGTGTGTGTTGGCCTGTGGCTCGGTTGTAGTTTTGGCGGCCGCTGGTGCGGGTGTTGGCGTTATGTGTGGGCTGGCGCTTGTGTTGCTGCTGTGTGGTGCATTTTGTAGTGCCCGTGCTTCAGTTGTGGTGAGGGGTGGAGTAGAGTGTGTGGTGGTATCACTGGCTTGCTGTCTGTGTGCCTGCGTTTCAGTGTTCTGTTGTTGTTGGGTACTTTGTTGTGGTGTACGTGTGTTCCCACTCCCGTTACCTCGTGGTCGCCTGCGCTTTCTCTGGGTTCTTGGTTCTGGGACTCCTTGTGTAGGTGTGTCTTCCTGTGTGCTGTTTGTGGATTCGCAGGCTGTGGTCTCAGGGGGTGGGGTCGTGTTGTTTTGGGGAACTGGTGTTGGTACCGGTGTGGTTGTGGTGTTACATGTTGGCTGAGACGGTTGTGTTGTTGTCGCAGCGGTTGTGTTAGGTGCGTGTGCTGGGCGCGGAGGTTCCGCGGTCCACTCCGCTCCTCCAGGGCGTGTAGCCATGGCGAACGATACTCCGTTCCTAACAGGGTTTGGTGCGGGCCTTGGACGTGGTATGGCGTTGGGTGGCCTCAATTTTTGAGTTTTGCGCTTCTGCGCCGCTTTGTATGCGTCACAGCCCCTGTAGTTGGCCGCATGGCCTTGCAGCGAAATGCAGGAAGATCTGCAGCGGGTAGGCACTCGGTGCAGGGAGTGGCAACTGACCCTTAACATTGACAAATGTAATGTATTTCGAATACATAGAAAGAAGGATCCTTTATTGTATGAGTATATGATAGCGGAACAAACACTGGTAGCAGTTACTTCCGTAAAATATCTCGGAGTATGCGTGCGGAACGATTTGAAGTGGAATGATCATATAAAATTAATTGTTGGTAAGGCGGGTGCCAGGTTGAGATTCATTGGGAGAGTCCTTACAAGGGAACCTCCCCATCGCACCCCCCACAGATTTAGTTATAAGTTGGCACAGTGGATAGACCTTGAAAAGCTGCACACAGATCAATCGAGAAAACAGGAAGAAGTTGTGTGGAACTATGAAAAAAATAAGCAAAATATACAAACGAAGTAGCCCATGTGCAAGATAAGCAACATCAAGGGTAATGTGAGCGCAGGAGCGCCAAGGTCTCGTGGTTAGCGTGAGCAGCTGCGGAATGATAGGTCGTTGATTCAAGTCTTCCCTCGAGTGAAAAGTTTCCTTTCTTTATTTTCGCTAAGTTATGATCTGTCCGTTCGTTCATTGACGTTTCTGTTCACTGTAATAAGTTTAGTGTCTGTGTTTTGCGGACGCACCGCAAAACCGTGCGATTAGTAGACGAAAGGACGTGCCTCTCCAAAGGGAACCGAAAACATTTGATCACAAGGTCATAGGTCAACCGATTCCTCCACAGGAAAACACGTCTGATATATTCTATACGACACTGGCGACGGCATGTGCGTCACATGACAGTAATATGTCGTCGACCCACCTAACTTGTACACTTGGCGAATGGGTAAAAAGATTCTTCTACCTTGCCCGATTTAGGTTTTCTTGTGGATGTGATAATCACTCCCAAAAAAGTGATGAAAACATAAGAGTTTGTCACATAAACTGCAACAAATGAATGCAACTGCCAGCCAGGGAGCCTCGTTAGCAGGAATACTCTCTCTTGCGTGCCCTGTAGTCGACTGACGTCGTGGGTTTCGATGTTTGTTTAGGTGTAGCGTCCCCATACTACGGCGCAGTTACCTCGCATCGGACGGACGGACGGACGGACATATAATAATTGTCTGAAAATAAAAAATTAAAATTCTCACTCGAGGGAAGACTTGAACTAAGGACCTTTCGCTCCACAGCTGCTCACGCTAACCACGAGACTATTTTTTTTATAAAAACATTTATTAAAAAAACAATGTTACACTCCAAATACATACTAAGTTATACATACATGAAGTTATTTAAACAAAACGGTTTGATCATTTCAGTTACGCTGACGTTAAGGAAAGACAACAGAGGATTGTGTTACTGACTAATTACGAGAAAGAATTAAGTTTAACATCAAGAACAAAATTTTTAAAGACATTCAAACTTCAACCTGAAGAAGTAAAATCTGCACTTTGAATTACATGAGGTGCAATCTTTACAGAAGCATAATTTCTTTATGATGGATATCAGCAAGTTGATTGGATAATGTTAATACAAAACAATTTAATAATCATATTAGACAATTTATGAAATATTTGAGAATGGCGGAAAGGAGATATATAATAAAGTTGACTAGCCTTCCAACTACACTTTCTGGACATTAATTGAATCTTAAGTACCTGAAGTGATCAGATCTATGTAATCAGTCTTACACTGGATCAGATCTATATAATCAGTCTTTCACTGAGAAACTGACTTACACATCACGGTGCAAAAATGAACAGGGCAATGTGCCAGCCATTGAATATTACATTTATCAGATAGAATCTTATGGTTTTAAACAATCGATAAGGACATTTCTATAAAAACTGTCTATTCCCAAATTTCTAGTATAAGCCAATAATGAACCTTTAATGTTTTGTGTTTTGACACTATTTAGACACACAATCTCAATGTCACATAAGTTCTGTACATTAGCTTATAAGTTGCAAAAACTACTCTCTGAAGTAGAAAAAGTACACATCATAAATATACTGTAAAATCTTAAATAGTATCCTTAAGGTAACTACAATACATCACTGTCAACACAGTCTTCTTTTTTATATTAACCAATGCCTATTCTTTCAAATACAATTTTTAACATATTACCGAACTTTTTCTTGTGATTCAAATAGCTTCTAACTTTGTGAAACTCACACAGCATGTGTACCTTGAACTCTATGATGCTATCGGATCCCAGTTTGTTAAGGACGTAGTTAACAAAATTTCCCAGCAACCAGTACACAGTGTCGGGACTGCCTGAGTTCGACACTGACATAACTAAACTCAACATAGAAAATCCTCACGTGCTGTAAGCGACTGTTGATATTCTGCACGTCAATCGGGGGAAGCAGGCTTGGAGGTTTAATGATCTCGAAAAGTTGGCTGGTTATGCTTTCTCGCGAGTCTCTTATTAAATTAACTTGCCTTTTGATAAAAAAAAGCAGAGGCTTTATCCGTTATATCAGTTAATCCTAGTCCACCATTTTTAGGATCTAAAGTGGCTACTTTAGCAGGTAATCTGAACACTTCACCTCTCCACAAAAACTTGGTGATTTTGGACATTATTCTCCTCGCTATCATTCTCGGTATTGGAAACAGCTGGGCAGTATAATAAGCCTTAGCAAGGATGCATGAGTTGATATACTGTGTTCTTTGAACTTGGTTCATATATCGAGTTAAATTCACTACAATGGCTCCTTGCACTTTATCTGCTGCAACTTTCCAATTTAAAGCCGTCATTTTCATAGGACATGCTGTCAGGGTGATCCCAAGTGTTTCATGTTGTCGGACTATTTTTGCCCACTCGACGTTGATATCATCAAAACCTCTGAGATTTTACATCTTACTTTTTTTTTCGTTTGCATTGGCTCCAGATGCTCTACAGTACGAATCAGTCACCGTTGCTAGCGTCGTTACTACGTCATTATTCCTTATAATGACCCCTATATCGTCAGCATAGGCTCTTATAACATTTATTTCCTGATAATGTTAAGCCTTTTAATCTAGCATGGACATGTCGGAGGAAAGGTTCCAGCGAAATGGTGAAGAGCGACATGGACAGAGGACTTTCTTGAGGAACACCTCGTTGTATTTGCATCGGCCTGGATTGTTGACAATTCACCGTTATTTTAGCATTTATTCCAGTTGCTATGTTCTTAATCAACTGTATGACCCTATCGTTGAAACCTATTTTCTTCAATGTCTGTAGAAGATATTCATGATATACTACATCGAACGCTTTATAAAAATCTAAAAACAATAAAGCACACTTTATGTTTGTTACAGAAGTTATTGCAATGATATCCCTGAATTCCGCTAGATTTTGAAAAATGGTTCTGCCTTGCGCACAGTTCTGATGTTGACTAATAATTTTATCTGTAAGGCATGAAATTCTCTTGTTTATTATTCTAGCTATTAATTTATAATCAGAATTCAGCACTGAAATTGGACGAAAATTATTTAAATCTTTGTTTCCATTATTTTTTGGCACCAAAACAATTTTACTCTCCTTAAACTCGGCCGGAATCATTTTACCCTGAATAACCTCATTTACAATGTCCGTGATTTTTGCACCTACTATTGGCCAGTAACGGATGTAAAACTCTGTTGGCAGACCACCCGGTCCTGGGGATTTTTTTGGTGGTGAGGCGCACAGAGTCTCACGTCTTCTTCAGTGACAACCTCGAGAAAATTTTCGTTGTCATCTTCTGTCAGCTGTGGGGCTAGGATGTCAAGGAATTCTTCCAAGGAAGCATCTCTACTTTGATGTACAGAATATAGCTCGCAATAATAGCGATAAATCTCGTCCATGATATCCTGCTGGGTTCTGAGAATCGTACCTTGTTTTGTTCGAATTTCATCAATAAAAGTCCTTCTCCCGTTTTTCGTATGCTTCACTAAATGATATAGGGAAGTAGTTTCATCTTCTGACGCTGAATTTGCCTTCTATTTTATTTTCAACCCTTCCATTTGACTTCTCTTGATATTAAATAACTTGGCTTTGACTTTTCTGATGTCTGCTATCCGAAGTGAGGAACCTGCTGAGACTTGATCATATAGATCTCTCAAAACGGAATAGTAATACTCAATAGTACATTTCATTTCCCTTGCGCTCTGGGCACTGTATTGAATAAGAACTTTCCTCAACTTTGGCTTTGCCATTTTAACCCACCAGTCAATAGCAGTGGCATATCTACTACGGGCTCGCAGGTATATTGCCCATGTTTCTTTAATCAGATCTTCTAAATCATGATTTACTAACAAGGAAGTGTTCAAATTCCACTGATTCTTGAATCGGCGAACCGGCTGTCTTGTTAGATTTATGCAAGCTAAGACACTTGAATGGTCTTAAAAGTACGTAGGAATGGTTTCTACTTTTGTCACGGAAGTTTCAAGATTTTTAGAAATATATAGTCTATCAATCCTGCTACGTGGTGTTGCCGTGACATAAGTGAACTCAACAGTGGAGGGGTATTTGATTTCCCATACATCCTTTAATTCTAAACCAGTAACTAGTTGTTTTAGTTCACTTGAGAAATTAAAATTAGGTAACTGATCTTTTCGATTTAAAACACAATTAAAATCACCTCCAAGTAATAACTGTCTTGGCGATTTCCTTAACAAGTATATCAGGTCATCTTTGAAGAAACGTGCCCTGTCAGCTCGATGAGAACTTCCTGAAGGGGCGTACAAGTTGATGATAGTCACATCATAGATATTTAGTCCTATTCCTCTTCCGGATTCCAGTCGTTCCACCTCGCTTACTGTAATCCCTTCCCTCACCAAAATAGCTGTTCCAACACTTGTTTCGGGAGACATATTTCTGTAACTGACAAAACCGGGAATTACCAAATCCGAAATTAGAACTTCTTGTAACAGGGCAATATCAGTCGCAGATTCGTACAAAAATTCCTAACGGCCGATAATTTCAAACCAGTCGTGATTTTACTTATGTTTATAGTGGTGACAGACTACAGCGCTCCTGCGCTCACGCTATCCTTGTTGTTGCTTATCTTACACATGGACTACTCCGTTTGTTTATTTTGCTTATTTTTTTCATAGTTCCACACAACTTCTTCCTGTTTTCTCGATTGGTCTGTGTTCAGTTTTTCAAGGCCTGTCCACTGTGCGAACTTGTAACTAAATCTGAGGGGGGTGCGATGGGGAGGTTTCCTTGTTAGAAAATGTAGTCCATCAACAAAGGAGGTGGTTTAAAAAACACTTGTTCGAACTATACTTGAGTATTGCTCATCAGTGTGGGATCCGTACCAGGTCGGGTTGACAGAGGAGATAGAGAAGATCCAAAGAAGAGCGGCACGTTTCGTCACAGGGTTATTTGGTAAGCGTGATAGCGTTACGGAGATTTTTAGCAAACTCAAGTGGCAGACTCTGCAAGAGAGGCGCTCTGCATCGCGGTGTAGCTTGCTGTCCAGGTTTCGAGAGGGTGCGTTTCTGGATGAGGTATCGAATATATTGTTTCCCCCTACTTATACCTCCTGAGGAGATCACGAATGTAAAATTAGAGAGATTCGAACGCGCACGGAGGCTTTCCGGCAGTCGTTCTTCCCGCGAACCATACGCGACTGGAACAGGAAAGGGAGTTAATGACAGTGGCACGTAAAGTGCCCTCCGCCACACACCGTTGGGTGGCCTGCGGAGTGTAAATGTTGATGTAGATGTAGATGTAGACGTAGACGTAGACCACAGTTGGCGCAACGGCGTATGTTTTGATGGATAAGTGTACAGGTGTTTGAATGCGTGTTTGCCAGCGCATCCGCGGCAACGGGGTGCCAGGCCGCAGCGAAGGGCCAAATGACCGAATCGCTGGCAGTTGTTGCATTGTTGGGGGACTTGTGGTGGTTTGTATAGCTGTACCCTTACGTCCATCCGCAGAAGGCTCTTTATCTGCAGAAGGCCGCGGTGTCGGCCATCTCGACCAGGTAGTGTGGTAGACGATTGTAGGAGCGTAAGCCCGTCATCCAGTAAGCATTTTTACAGTCGAATCCCCGGAAATTGAGCGCCACTTGTACTGTGGTGTTCGTTCTTCAGGTGGTCTGTACGTATAGTGCTCGGTCCCCTTTTCTTTGAGGTGATTGTGTATTTTTTTTTTCTTTATTGTCATTTTGAAACCTGTATACAGGCAGGCCTGCAACAGCATACTACGCCGCTCTTTGGCCGCAGAGAAACACAAAGATACAATGAAGACAATTAGAGAAAAAAGATGGTGGACATATAAACGGAGACAAACACTTTTTAAAATACAATGTGCCGTTCACGGGTGTAGAGTCCAAGATAAAATTGTTCAGACACTTGGACACAGACAGAAACGAAAATTGTCACACGTGAATGTAGGTGCACAAAACGAATAACACTGAAACACTTAAGCACAAAACGACGGCACACACAGAACACGAGGTGTTGATCTCCAGCGCGCGAATGTTCACTAACCGTGTACGAGTCCGGGGACCTGCCAAGAGTGGAGGAGTGGGGGTGGGAGGGAGACGGGAGAGCAGATGCCATGGGCAGGTGATACAGGGGGAAGGGGGAAGGGAGGAAGGGGGAGGGGAAGCCCAGGGGAAGAGGGGTGGAGGGAGGGGACGGGGGAAAAGGAAAAGGAAGGGAGGGAGGGTGCCTAAAGGAAAGGACACAGGAAGTGCGAGGGGGCAGGATCAAAGTTGATAAGAGGGGTAGATGGAGGGGAGGAGGACATCATCAGGGAGGGGGAGCTGGCGGAAGCCACCTTGGGAGAGGGTAAGGAGGGTGGAGAGATGGAGACCAGGTGGGTCGTGGGAATACAGGCGCGGCAGCAGGCGGGGGTGGGAGAGGATGGGTGAAACAAGCGGATGAGGAGGATCAAGTTTGCGGGAGGTGTACAGGATCCATATCCTTTCAAGGAAAAGGAGGAGGTGGGGGAAGGGGATGAGATCGTACAGGATCCGCGTGGGGGAGGGGAGACGGATGCGATAGGCGAGGCGGAGAGCATGGTGTTCAAGGATTTGGAGGGATTTATAAAAGGTAGGGGGGGGGCGGAGATCCAGGCTGGATGGGCGTAACAAAGGATAGGGCGGATAAGGGATTTATAGGTGTGGAGGATGGTGGAGGGGTCCAGACCCCACGCACGGCCGGAAAGGAGCTTGAGGAGACGGAGTCGGAGCGTGTCTTGGCTTGGATTGTCCGGAGATGGGGAGTCCAGGAGAGGCGACGGTCGAGGGTGACGCCAAGGTACTTAAGGGTGGGAGTGAGGGCGATAGGACGGCCATAGATGGTGAGATAGAAATCAACGAGGCAGAAGGAAGGGGTGGTTTTGCCTACAATGCGCGCCTGGGTTTTGGAGGGATTGACCTTGAGCAACCACTGGTTGCACCAAGCGGTGAAACGGTCAAGATGGGATTGGAGAAGGTGTTGGGAGCGCTGCAGGTTGGGGGCAAGGGCAAGGAAGACGGTGTCATTGGCAAACTGGAGAAGGTGGACGGGGGGTGACGGTGGCATGTCCGCCATGTACAAAAGGTACAGAAGGGGGGAGAGGACGGAGCCTTGGGGCACACCGGCAGAGGGGAAAAAGGTGTAGGAATCTGTGTTATGGATGGTGACATAGGAAGGACGGTGGGAGAGAAAGGAACCGATCAGACGGATGTAGTTAACGGGAAGGGCGAAGGTTTGGAGCTTCAAGAGGAGACCGGAATGCCATACGCGGTCATAAGCTCGTTCGAGGTCCAGGGAGAGGAAGACTGGGAATTAAGCTGGTTGGAAAGGAGATGAGTGAGGTGAAGGAGAAGGTCGTCGGAAGAGAAGGACGGCCAAAAGCCACACTGGGTAACGGGAAGGAGGCAGTGCTGGTGGAGATGCTGGTGGATGCGTCGGGTGAGGATAAATTCCAGGACCTTGCTGAAGACCGAGGTAAGGCTGATGGGATGATAGGAGGAGACGGCGGACAACAGTTTGCCAGGTTTAAGGAACATTAGGATACGGGAGGTTTTCCTCAGGTCAGGGTAGTAACCGGTGGACAGGACTACATTGTAGAGCCTGGCCAGGGTGGAGAGGAAAGAGACATGGAGCTTCACGAAGGTGACGGTAGGTGACACGATTGTGACCAGGAGCGGTGTTGCGTTTCATGCGGAGTGTAGCAATGAGATCCTGTGTAGTGATAGGGGCATTGAGTACTGTGTGTGCAATGTTATCCAAGTACTGGAAACCAGGAGCGAGGGGAGGGACAGAGGTGTCAGTTCCATCACGGACATCCAGGAAGAGGGAATAATCAAACTGGGGATCATCGGGGATGGAAAAGACATCGGAGAGGTAAGAGGCAAAGTGATTACTAAGGGAGTCAGGGAAGGGGTGATCATCATGAAGAAGAGGATATTAGGGGGAGGGTTTAGTTCCTGTAAGGCGACAGAAGGCTGACCAGAACTTGGACGAGTTGATAGGTAGGGTAGCATTTAAATGGGTGCATGTCTGTCGCCAGTCCCGGCATTTCTTAGCCGCGAGCAAATTACGAATGTGTCGCTGGAGTTGTCAGTAGCATCGTAGTGTGTCCGGGTCACGCGTGCGGAGGAAGGCACGGTAGAGACAGCGGGATTCACGGAGGAGGATGGCCTGTGGGGGTAAGGTAGGACGGTGGGGGTGGATGGCGACAGTAGGGACGTGGGCCTCCACGGCCTCAGACAAGGTCTGCTGGAGAAAGGAGGCAGCATGGGTTACATCATCAGGGTGGTGGTAGGTGAAGGGGTGGCTATCGACCTGGGTGGAAAGGGTATCCCGGTAGGCATTCCAGTTGGCACGGGAATAGTCATGGATGTACTTAGGGGGAGGGTCATTACGAGGGTCAGGGCGGGGGCGACGACCGTCTGAAATGGTGAAGAGGACAGGGAGATGGTCGCTACCAATGGGCTCCAGGACATCCACCATTATGCGGCCAAGGAGGTTCGGGGAGGAAAGGATAACATAGGGAGTGGAGTTGGATTCGGGACGGGTGTGCTGGGGGATGGGGATGAGGTCGCCTTGAAGGGAAGAGAGGAACTGATGCCACCGCCGTAACTGGGCGGCGGAACGACTATGGATGTTGAGGTCGGTGGCGATCACGCAGGAGGAGAAGGGAATAAGGGCGTTAGGGCGGACATAGATGGTGGCGCAGGTAACGGTAAGGCCGGGGAAGAAGAGGCTGAGGATCAGGTGTTTGGTGGGGCCGGGAAGGAGAGGTTGGAGTCGAACGGGGCTCTGGCGGTGGTGACCAATGGCAACTCCTCCACGCGCAATCGGGAGGGAATTATCGGAGCGGTGGAGGAGGTAGGGCGAAGTGTGGATGGTGTGGTGGGGTTGGAGGAAGGTTTCATTGAGGAGGAAGGCATTCACACGGTGGGTGGCAAGGGTGTTGTGGGGTGGCTGGTGGAAATTAATGTTGTTTAAAATGTAGAATTGTAATGTAGCAAAGGATGCATTTACCTGCCGTTTAACCATATGTGGGGCGGCTGGTGGAATTAATTGTTTAAAATATTCCTATTATTTATGCTGTCTTTTGCCGTTCTCAACACTGGCTCTCTAACTACAATATTGGCAACCAGAAAGTCATTAGCAAAACGTGTTCTTATATATAAAGCCGCGGTGCGGACGGCTAAGGGAACGCCACATCAAATCGGCTCTCCCGACTAGCCGCTGGGCTAGTAATGCACCTCTTTAAGTTACCGAATAAATCATAGCTTCTTTTGCTGATGGCCGACGAAGGTCTCAATTTAAATGTGCATTCAGCACACACGTAAGTAATCATAATAAAAGTTTGACGTGGCTAAGTCAAATATTTTGGGCGAGAGAATTAATTTCATTACACTACACGCAGTAGACGAGCTCTGAACTTGCCCTTTGGAGATACTCTATCGCTATAGTTTTATCGTTATTGAGTTGAAACTTCTCACATCTTTATGACTATAGCGGATCTCCATTCTACTTAATTTTAAACATCCTATCCTTATTTATTAGCCTACTTAATCTATCTTTCTTCCTTAATTTTTAAGACAAAAACCAGAAAATTATGAATTTCAACTAAAATCTTAATTTGTGAGATCCAGAAGACTGTTTCTATTAAATAATTATGAAAAAGGAATCTAAATATAAATTTTTAAGTCTCTAGCTCTTTTCTGTTGCGCCAATGACTTTTACAGAAAAACATCCAAATTTCGAAAATGGTTAAAGTTATTGAACTGATATTCAACACATACTGATTTAGTACTCCTGATATGCTAGAACCGTTTCAGGTTATTTACTTGATTTTTTAAAGTATTGCGCAACATTTATGACGTCAGAGCTGGTTACAGCGGACTGGCTGGCACACAATGCAAAGACTGATGTGAATTTATTACGGCGTGAGTAGGCTGCTTCCCTACAGTGTGCAGGAAGAGGTTCTTGTTGGCGGGAAGGGAGCGGATGTTGTTGAAAAGGATACGGTGCTATCGCGCCATGACAGGAAGTTAAACGAGGGTGTCAAGACAGGAGAAGGTGAAATGGGCCTGGTTGTTGGAGTAGGTCGCGTACATTTTGAGATGGAAAACGGAACGGGTGGCGAGGGAGATCTGTTGGAGGGTTTGCGGGCGCTGACAAGGATGAACATTCTGAAGGACGATGGTGAGGAATCTGATGATGTCCTCGGCGGTAGGGGGTGGGCGAAGGGAATTGCCGGGAGGGGTGGAGGCGTCCAGAGGGCGGACAGGAATGGTGACTTCAGGAGTGGTAGGAGGGGGTCAGGCCTTACATTTCTGGGAGTAGGTAGGATGACGGAGGTTACAGGTATTACAGGAGGGGGGGGGGGGGGACTGGAGATTGGGGCACTGCCGTATAAAGTGGGCTTGCCTACAGTGCGGGCAGGTGGGGGCCTCATGGCACTCAGATGTCGTGTGTGCATTATACCGCAAGCACCTTTGGCAGTGGAGGGATTGAGAAGGGGATCGGGAGGGGTCAAATTTATAACGTTGGTTAAAAAGGAGGGCACCCTCCTTCAGGAGATGGTCTATGGAGGGGGTGTGCTCGGAAAAGACCCGCATAAGGCAGGTGGGGCCAGCAGCGTTGTGTATGCGACGAACTGCACGCACCTCCAGATGGGGATGTGCCTGAAGCTCCGCCAACACCTCCTCCTCCGTGATCGTCGGACTAAGCTGAGTGATCACGGCGGTAAGGGTCGGTGGGCGACGCGGGGGTTGGGGTTGACGGGAGAGAGGCGGGGAAGGAGCAGGGGTGAGGGAGGTATTAGGGCCAAAGCAGTTGACAGGGATGCGGGAAAGGAGGTCTGTGTGGAGGGTAGGACTGGGGGAGGAGATGAGCACCGAATCACGGCGAGGAGTGAGGAGGGAGATGGGGCACCAGGAAAATTCTGGCGAAGGAAGAGGGTGAGGTTCCAGGCTTCAAGAAGGGAGGGATCAGGACGGGAGGGGAGGTAGCGGTAGGAGAAGGGGGTAGAGGAGGAGGGGGCAGAGACAGGTGGGGAGACATCCATGGCATCATGGGTGGGGGAAGGGGGATTAGGCGGAGCCTCTTTGGGAGTAGAGGAGGCAGGGGTGCCACTGGGGCGTTTGACGGCGACGGAGGAGGTGTGGGGGATGGGAGCGACTGGAAGGTGGCGGGGAGTAGCAGGTCCCATAGCTCGAGGCAGCGCCGGAGATGGTGAGGGTGATGGCGAAGGCGATGGTGAAGACGATGACGATGAAGGCGAAGGGGAGAGTGGAGCGTGGGCCATAGCCCTCTGGGCGACCACCCAAGCGGGGGCCGCAGAAACGGAAGGAGCAGAGGTAGGGAGTGGATGGAAGGGATCAGAGGAGGCGCGGGAGGGAGGAACCGGGTATGGGGCGACAAATAGTGAGGGAGATGAGAGAGTGAGGAGTGGGGGGATGGACTGAGGGGGAGTGATGCGGCACACCACGTGATAGTGGTGGCGGCGGCGGAGGGGGACGTGGGCAGTGATGGTGGCAGTAGTGGCGGTGGTGGGGGTCGACATTACGAGAAGGGGAAAAGCACAGGACAGGACAAAGAAGGCGACGAGAAACACAGAGTAGAAGGGATGGAGAAACTATGAAGGAGACTGGGGCCGAAGCCCCACTCTACTGTTGCTGACAGGGCCGACGACGCTGTAGCTGCTGCTGCTGGACGCTGGCTGGGACCGCAGCTGGACGCTGGCTGGGACCGCTGCTGGCTGCTGGGAGGGACCGCTGCTGGACGCTGGCTGCTGGCAGGAACCGCTGCTGGCCGCTGGACGCTGGCTGCAGGCTGCTGGCTGCTGGCAGGAACCGCTGCTGGCTGCTGGACGCTGGCTGGGACCGCTGCTGGACGCTGGCTGCAGGCTGCTGGCAGGAACCGCTGATGGACGCTGGCAGGAACCGCTGCAGGCTGCTGGCTGGGACCGATGCTGGCTGCTGGACGCTGGCTGGGACCGCTGCTGGACGCTGGCTGCAGGCTGCTGGCAGGAACCGCTGATGGACGATGGCAGGAACCGCTGCTGGCTGCTGGCTGGGACCGATGCTGGCTCGACTGCTGCACGTTGACGAGCCGGCGGGCACCTGTAACACCTATCGCTTCGATTGGTACCGTAACAGCACAATCGAAGGGCGGTATTCAAACGAATTACCGCCGGAGATGTGTGATTGTGAAGATTTATGTCTCATGATATACGGGCACACCGTAAGAGCCCCTACGAGTTCTCAATTCATCCTATCGAGCCAGTGTTAATTTTCACATGTATGAAGTGTGCTAGCACTTTATTTTTGCAGTTGGCCTTATTTCGTTAATACGTTTGTTTCGTTCGTGCCCGTAATTTTCTTACCTCAACTTAGTTTACATTACACGTGCTGTAACCTCCCCCTCGCTTATCGACCTTAATGACAGTGAAAAATTAAACCGCATGTACCTAATGGAAATTTGGGAAAAGCAATCGTCACCAAAGTCAATCTGTCGGTAAAGAGGGAGGAAAGGGTTACATCTAAATGAAACGAAAAATGCAAATGAAACTGGTGGAAATTAATTTTGAAAAGGGGTTAAGTTAATAAAGAAAGTAAATGTGCGGTCGTCACGTTAACAATTAATTGGCGCTAATTAGATATTTGAGATTTGGGGGAAATTACGGTCGCTAGTCCTAAGGACAATTACTATAGTAACTGAAAAAGAAAGGTTATTACACATATAATTAGCACTAGAAGCGTGGCAACTGAAGGTTGACACGTGTAGTGTGAAAACTGAAAGTTTGTCAGAAGTAATAAATTTCGCTACACTCTGACTTAATTTAGCAAAAGAATTAATAAAACCGGAAAATCGAAAGTTAATTTAGTGACTGAAGTTAATAGTGAGCTTTCTTTCTGAAGCACATCGAAATTCAGTAAAATACGGTTAGTCCTGGACTTCCTCAACAATCATTTCAAAAGCTACTTGAATCTACGCATCTTAGAAATAAGAGATTTAACTTTGATCTTGAATTAAATGATTCTGAACAATTAACAATAGTAAAATTTAGTACGTACCAAGCCGAGCTGCAGTCACAGGTAAGCTAAAATACGGTAACAAAACTCGCACTCTTAATTTGTGCTTGTGTAATCTAAATATTGTAGCCAGCTATGAATACCTTAACTGAACTTTGAAATTAAAGCAGTGAAATCGAATGATGCTGGCGTTTGAATTTCAACGACACTCGGGTTCATTCCGGAAAAGGAAGGGACCCTGCTTGGTAATGCAATTGGGACAATGAGCAACAAAGGTTCATGCTACGTTGCTGTAATTTTGTGATTTGAACAGTTTGAAAAGCTGAGGTCTGCCATACAGTTCTAAAACTTTACGTGCTTCCAGTCTTCCTTGTTGGTTGATTGAAGGTTTGAAGCCGTCGATCGAGGAGGTGGCGACAGTCACTCATTGTTGGCCGTCGCTGTTGCAGAAGCTGGATGTTGGCGCGCCTTCTTCTCGACACGGTCACCAGGCGAAACGGGCTCTTGATGTGCGCCAGCTAATGCTTCCCGTCCGCGACACCGTGTCAGAAACTATCATAGCAAGTCGAGCGCAATTACATGCTGCTCAACCCCGAAAGCGCGGCAACTCGCGGGAGCGTCACACAACACACCTGCTCCACTGCACTACCCCAGCCAGACTCCGCTCTGCCCGCGCTCCACGCGGCAGAGTTAACACTACCAAAGATCCTAAACACTTTGGTTCTCCACACGACCTATCGATGTATTCGTTTGATAGCACAGTTTTCCCTAGGCAAGACCCAGCGTAAAAATACAAATGATATTTACAAAACAATCAATTATACATCGACATAAATGCATAAATGTATATATACAAATAGTAAAACAATTACAATTTATTATAAAGACATGGAAATGTCATATCTTGAGGTAACAAAACAAGGAAAAAAAATTACAGTACAATAGATGGAAATAGGAGGATATGCATTTCCGGCGTTACACGTGCCCCACATTGTCTGAGGATATTCGTGTAACCTAAACAGCCTCAGAAAATGTCCCAAAAAAGAAACAGCGGAAATGCATATGCTCAAAACATCAACAAAATTTAGCATTCGTCTAATTAAGCATAAATCAATTTTTAGACCATAATCATTGAGTGGAGACAGTCCTAATCTTATTCCACTCTGTCATCCTGCACAAAATAAAACAGGTTGACAACATATTAAAATTCATAGAAAGCATAGAAAATGGTTTAGCTATTCTAAAAACGTCAAAATTCCTAATAGTATCAAGAAATGGAATTCTGTTTACAAAATTAACCAGAGTACATGGTCATAAAAAAAAACAGGTATATCAAAATACGCAAATTAATAATTAATTATGTAGAACACACGTTTTTATATAACCTTTTCATAATTAATATTCTCGTCATAAGAGTCCACCTAACGCTAAACAAGAAAATAATATACAGCAGATCGACAAAAACATAAGTATTGACATCAGAATTGTTTCATATCAGCTGTCCGGGAAGAAAAGCAACTCCGCCTTCCATATCCGGGAAGAAAAGCAACTCCGCCTTCCATACCCGCAAGTACATAGAATGCCGACAGCAGCACAAGAGCCGACAGCGGCTCCGCCTCGCCAGTATTGTTGTGCCTGCCTGTGCGGCACGCTTGATCTCACTCGCCTGTGTAACGGCATTTCCAGAACGTCCGTTTCACTGAATTCTTTCGGAAAAACTCACTCCCGAGTAATCTCAAGGAGTCCATTAACACTATCACAGTGGATAACTCAACACTGTCCATCATCACACGCATGTACTAGCCTGAAATTTAAAACAGCGTCTAAGTACATCGGCAATGACTGACTAGTAAATCACATATTTATGAAATCTTACAGCTAGTTACGAAATCATATTTACATGCCTTAATCTACTGTGACCCAGCTGAAAACATAAACTAGCAGCTTGGATTTTTAAATTGATTAATAATCACTCTCTCTTAAATCATTTAGTAAAAATTAATTACTTATTAATTACAACTTCTTTAATGTCCTCTTGGTCAGGCAAAAGCATAGCAATCTAGCAAATCGTTTAAATCTTACACTCTATATTTACATACTGTACAAATTACCCATTCTGTGGTATTAATCAATCCTAGGTTGGTGCAATTTCAAGTCTACAATGTTCCGTATACCTAATAGTTTTCCAGAGCTTGGATACACTAAGCAATAAGCATTTGTGTGAGGTACACCAATGACTTTATATGGTTCATTATAAACAAACTTAAATTTAGAGATTTCATTGTCTATCTCGCGCGATTCCTCATGAGCTTTTACAAGTACTAAGTCTCCGATTGCAAACTTAGCAAAACGCGCTTTAGCGTCATGACGACGTATGCGAGCATCGGCTTTTAGCTTCATTACTTCTCGCAAACGATCTTTTTTCACACCGATGCTAATGTCAATCCGTGGAGGGAATTTGATTATCTCTTCCAATTCACTTTCTACACTTTTGCCAATGCCGAGATTCCTCACGTTACGACGGTTCAAATTCATTCCTACGTCAATGTCATCCGGCCAGTTAACAATGTGTATAGGCTGGTATTGCCTATGCACACCGTCTCCTGCCTCGTCAAAACTAACTACTATTGCTTTATCTTGTGACGTACATGTCAAAGTTTTGCTTTCGCAATTAATCACTGCACGGTACTTTAATAGCCAATCCAACCCGATAATTACCCCTAGTTAAGTCTGGCACGACGACAAACTCTTGTTCAAATCGTGCCCCACATATCTCGAAGTTGACAAAAATCTGTTTTGTGACCGGTTTACTGGCCTTCCCAGTAGCACCGATAATTTTCACTCCTGTTACTGGCATAACTACGATGCCAGGTCTGTCTTTCAGTAACTCAAATATTTTCCCAGATACAGCACTCAGTTCTGCACCGGTGTCAATCAACACGTTTAGTTGTAGGCCGTGCATATTAACAGACACTACTACCTGTCTACACTTGTCCTCGACTGTTTCTTTATTTTCCCACAGTAAATCTTCGTCTATATCCAGGTCGTTCCAGAAAAAAACATCTGGCTTTGATCCTAAATCCGGCTTATCTGGCGGCTTTTTCAGCCTCTGTTCACATACAGTTTTAATTTCAACACGTTTGTCCTGAGGCTTAGTCTGTAGCTTCGCCTCCAATACCGAAACCTTTTCCTGTAACTCGTCAACTATTGAGTGTTGCTTTGCTGTCAGTTCACTAATTGTCACCTTCGTTGATTCATCTTTGGCCAGATTGATCTCATCTGCCAATCTACCTGGAGGAATGTGCCCAGTAGTATCTGCAATTACTTCCTCTGGATCTGCGCAACCCACACTGCTATCGTCCTACCGTGTAACGTCAGCTCTAACCTCATACACGCTGTAATCTACGTGCTTTTCTACCAATCGTGTCCGGCTGTCACTAAAATTCTCGTAATCTTTCTCCTTAATACTTTCGCAATGCTTAAACTGGAGTTTCGTGTCGGATGGCTCGGCCACTTCTCCCACTATAACTTTCGGTAAAGTCTGCCGGTCAGGGCCAGAACTTTCCGTTACTGCTTCAACATCCAACTCTTGCGGGACGAAACACGACGAATCTTGCTCGTGCTCCCCATTAACATCAACTATTTCTGGTAAAGTCTGCCGGTTAGGGGCAGAACTTTCTATCACTTCACAAACACCACCTTCCTGCGGGACGAGATGCGGCAAATCCTGCCCGCCCTCCCCATAAACACTTCTCCCGTACAGGCCCCTATAATCTATTAGTTCGTCGTATAAGCGACCGAACTGCCTTAACCAGACCTCATACCTCTCTGCATCCCCTCGCTCGATGACGAACGTGTTATCCGACATCTGATCGTCTCTCAACAATCATTCTTAAACTCAATCTTCATTTCTGCTGTGGGTGTTACAGCTGCCACTCTATAATCGTTTTCCGGAACACTACTTAAATTGTTCTCACTGACAGTGAATGTATTTTCTACTGCCGTGTCTACAGCTGATCTACTACTTGTGGGCGCACTCCTTTCTCCTAACACTGGCACACTCTCCCGCCGTTGAATATTCCATACGGAATTTTCATAACGACGACACCTGGGTTTTCTCCTGTTATTGGGCCTCCAAAATTTCTCCACGCCCGGTGGGCCCCTCACCAGCGCGGCTAATGGTTTCCCTGTCTCGTCCCAGCAGATCTGCTCCCCGGATGCTGCAGAGGCGGCTTATCGCTCCCTCTGGCGTTATTACTATCCTGTGAAGTCCGTATCACGTTAGTATGACACTGGTTTCCGTCATTCCTGTTATTATTTGCATTGTACCGATTGTTATTACGGTCCGAACCATTATTGTTATTGCTGCCATGGTTGCGGTATGCATTATTCCCATGGTTATCGTTGCTGTGGTACCCGTTGCTGTTACCACGGCCTCTACCACTGTCGCGATTATTGCGCCAATTGTCCTCGTCCTCAACTCTTTCCAGGAAATCATTGATTGTACTGTAATTGCTTCCTACGTAGCGTTTTGTATCATCTGGAAGCTTCTTGTAGAGTTCCCAGACTATTTCGGATTCCGTGCGGCGATCACGCAAATATTCCAACTTGCGGATGCAGCCTTCACAAAACTCCTTCATCGAGCCGCGCGAATTCGCATCGAAAGGCCTCGATACGACAAATTCGCGCCAGACACTTTTCTGTTTTTGCTCTGACCAGTATTCAGCCAGAAACAAATTTTTAAACTCGTCAAAAGTCAGGTTCGTAATGTTGAGGTTTAAGTCCCAACACTTGGCATCACCAGCCAACACATCAATAACCGCATTAATTTTTCTCTCATTAATCCATGATCTGGGTAAAACTCTTTCACAATTTTTAATGAAATCCGTCGGGTGTATACCGCCCTTTTTCAAGGGGTCGAATCGCTCCTCTTTCGTCAACAATTCCGAACTATGTGCACAGATTGGCACATAGCTCTGTTTTTCGTCAAGTTTCTTTTCTAATTCCGACACTCTCGTAATTACTTGGCAAGTGGTTGTCGCAAGCGTTTCTACTTCCCTTTTTTGTCGCAGGTATTAGCCTGCTTCGTCACTTTGGTATCTACTTCGAATACTAAAGCCTTTAAAGTATCCACCTTCTTTTTATCCTCTTTTTTCACTAATTGAATTTGTTCCGTCACCTTATTCTCGATGATCGGAGCAACTGCTTCTATTACACTTTTCTCGATTCTGCTAATTTCGGAATAAAAACGAGTATTTATGCTAGCAACTTCCGCCTGAACGCCTATCATTTCCTTTTTAAGATTACCGATTTCGGTATTAATCACAACAATATCTTGTTTGATTTTATCAACTTTTGTGTTAACACCTACAACATTGTTGTTAACAACATTAATAGCTTTGTTCTGATTGTCTAGCTTCCGTTCAACTTTTTCAGACTGACTCGTGATTTCGTTAATCAAAACATTCAATAAATCAGTTCAATTCCCAGAAACTAAAGGTTTTACTTCCGTAGCGGCTTCCTCTTTAATTGTCCCCCCGTATTCGTCATCAAGGGATTCACATTTGATTTTCACTTCCGATTCCGAAACATTTTCTAAAGTTTGGAATTCCATTTCTGCTCCTTGTTGCGTTTCAGCGGTCGCGTCTTTCATGCTAGCCGCCTGCCCCTGAACAATGGGTTCCGCGGTGCGCGTTTCCCACTGTTCGACCGATTGTTCCGTATCCAAGTCTACCAAATTTTGGTAATTGTTGCCTGCACTCATTTTAATAATTTTCAGTATAAATGCCAAATCTCAAATCTAATTAGGATTCCTCACATTAATATTCTCGCTGACGTATCGACCATTTCGTAACCAGTACTTTGTTACGAGATTTGCACAATGCAAAATTCGTGTCCAGAACAACCTCAAATCCGAAGATTGTCCTGTCACCAGGTCGCCTCCCCCGCACTTAACGACCTTTATGACAGTGAAAAATTAAACTGGGTGTACCTAATGGAAATTTGGGAAAAGCAATCGTCACCGAAGTCAATCTGTCGGTAAAGAGGGAGGAAAGGGTTACATCTAAATGAAAGGAAAGATGCAAATAAAAAACTGGTGGAAATTAATTTTGAAAAGGGGTTAAGTTAATAAAGAAAGTAAATGTGCGGTCGTCACGTTAACAATTAATTGGCGCTAATTAGATATTTGAGATTTGGGGGAAATTACGGTCGCCAGTCCTAAGGACAATTAGTATAGTAACTGAAAAAGAAAGGTTATTACACATATAATTAGCACTAGAAGCGTGGCAACTGAAGGTTGACACGTGTAGTGTGAAAACTGAAAGTTTGTCAGAAGTAATAAATTTCGCTACACTCTGACTTAATTTAGCAAAAGAATTAATAAAACCGGAAAATCGAAAGTTAATTTAGTGACTGAAGTTAATAGTGAGCTTTCTTTCTGAAGCACATCGAAATTCAGTAAAATACGGTTAGTCTTGGACTTCCTCAACAATCATTTCAAAAGCTACTTGAATCTACGCAACTTTGATCTTGAATTAAATGATTCTGAACAATTAACAATAGTAAAATTTAGTACGTACCAAGCCGAGCTGCAGTCACAGGTAAGCTAAAATACGGTAACAAAACTCGCACTCATAATTTGTGCTTGTGTAATCTAAATATTGTAGCCAGCTATGAATACCTTAACTGAACTTTGAAATTAAAGCAGTGAAATCGAATGATGCTGGCGTTTGAATTTCAACGACACTCGGGTTCATTCCGGAAAAGGAAGGGACCCTGCTTGGTAATGCAATTGGGACAATGAGCAACAAAGGTTCATGCTACGTTGCTGTAATTTTGTGATTTGAACAGTTTGAAAAGCTGAGGTCTGCCATACAGTTCTAAAACTTTACGTGCTTCCAGTCTTCCTTGTTGGTTGATTGAAGGTTTGAAGCCGTCGATCGAGGAGGTGGCGACAGTCACTCATTGTTGGCCGTCGCTGTTGCAGAAGCTGGATGTTGGCGCGCCTTCTTCTCGACACGGTCACCAGGCGAAACGGGCTCTTGATGTGCGCCAGCTAATGCTTCCCGTCCGCGACACCGTGTCAGAAACTATCATAGCAAGTCGAGCGCAATTACATGCTGCTCAACCCCGAAAGCGCGGCAACTCGCGGGAGCGTCACACAACACACCTGCTCCACTGCACTACCCCAGCCAGACTCCGCTCTGCCCGCGCTCCACGCGGCAGAGTCAACACTACCAAAGATCCTAAACACTTTGGTTCTCCACACGACCTATCGATGTATTCGTTTGATAGCACAGTTTTCCCTAGGCAAGACCCAGCGTAAAAATACAAATGATATTTACAAAAAAATCAATTATACATCGACATAAATGCATAAATGTATATATACAAATAGTAAAACAATTACAATATATTATAAAGACATGGAAATGTCATATCTTGAGGTAACAAAACAAGGAAAAAAAATTACAGTACAATAGATGGAAATAGGAGGATATGCATTTTCGGCGTTACAGTGCATTCAGCAACGTGGCGCCATCTGCCGGAAAAAGAGTCCGATCTTCCAGAATGTGATTAACTGTACGCTAGATGGATGCCAACACCGTTTTACGTTTTGGCATTGTGATTAACTTTTGCTCTTGGATAAAAATATGATAAATAATTTACAAAAATTTATTAAAAAAATTTTCGGTTTTGTGCTTCTCATCTATGTTTGTTCCTTTTTACTAATTTGTACAATCACTTTTTGGCGTATATAACTGTACTATGTGGTTGACCAAATTTTTGTCAATACATCCATTTCATGTAAATATTTTAGTATTATATCATTATATTTTACTTCACTTTGTATGTCATACCACTTTGTTCTTCTTCTCATTTTTATTTTAGCTGTATCTTTTCGCATAGAGGGCGGGTTTGCTTTGCAGCGCCCACTTATGGTTTCTCGTTGTCGTAGTCAATTCTCGATGTATCACTTTATGTCTGACCTCTGCTTAAGACAGTATTACTACTCAGGGCACATATTGGTTGAAAGGTAAATTTGTATGTTCATTTTAAATGGTGTCTACATCTACATGATTACTCTGCAACTTACATCTAAGTGCTTGGCAGAGGGTTCATCGAACCACAATCATACTATCTCCCTACCATTCCACTCCCGAACAGCGCGCGGGAAAAACGAACACCTAAACCTTTCTGTTGGAGCTCTGATTTCTCTTATTTTATTTTGATGATCATTCCTACCTAAGTAGGTTGGGCTCAACAAAATATTTTCGCATTCGGAAGAGAAAGTTGGTGACTGAAATTTCGTAAATAGATCTCGCCGCGAAGAAGAACGTCTTTGCTTTAATGACTTCCATCCCAACTCGCGTATCATATTTGCCACACTCTCTCCCCTATTATGTGATAATACAAAACGAGCTGCCCTTTTTTGCACCCTTTCGATGTCCTCCGTCAATCCCACCTGATAAGGATCCCACACCGCGCAGCAATATTCTAACAGAGGACGAACGAGTGTAGTGTAAGCTGTCTCTTTAGTGGACTTGTTGCATCTTCTAAGTGTCCTGCCAATGAAACGCAACCTTTGCCTCGCCTTCCCCACAATATTATCTATGTGGTCTTTCCAACTGAAGTTGTTCGTAATTTTAACACCCAGGTACTTAGTTGAATTGACAGCCTTCAGAATTGTACCATTTATCGAGTAATCGAATGCCAACGGATTTCTTTTGGAACTCATGTGGATCACCTCACACTTTCCGTTATTTAGCGTCAACTGCCACCTGCCACACCATACAGCAATCTTTTCTAAATCGCTTTGCAACTGATACTGGTCTTCGGATGACCTTACTAGACGGTAAATTACAGCATCATCTGCGAACAACCTAAGAGAACTGCTCAGATTGTCACCCAGGTCATTTATATAGATCAGGAACAGCAGAGGTCCCAGGACGCTTCCCTGGGGAACACCTGATATCACTTCAGTTTTACTCGATGATTTGCCGTCTGTTACTACGAACTGCGACCTTCCTGACAGGAAATCACGAATCCAGTCGCACAACTGAGACGATACCCCATAGGCCCGCAGCTTGGTTAGAAGTCGCTTGTGAGGAACGGTGTCAAAAGCTTTCCGGAAATCTAGAAATACGGAATCAACTTGAGATCCCCTGTCGATAGCGGCCATTACTTCGTACAAATAAAGAGCTAGCTGCGTTGCACAAGAACGCGTCTATATACATTTAATTGGTTTTCGTTGCTTTATGTACATTTATTCATTTGGTCCCTGCTATTAATTATTTTATTCTTGTATTTTCAGCACAGATGATGGCTGTTAATCAGTTGAAATCGATTTGCAAAAGTGAATAAATAAAACATGATTTTGCGACCGGTTCCTGCATATTTGGTAATTTTATGGCATACGGTCGCTGCACGACTTGGGAACTACATGGAGCCTACCATTCATAAATTCGTATGTTGTTGCAGTGGCCGAGCCGTGTCGGTTAGCTGACCGCGTGGTCCGCTCGCCGCGTCTCGCTAAGCCGCTGGACGCGCGCGTCGTACGGAAGAGAAACCGCAGCGGTCAAAAGCACTGGTACGACACAAAGCCGTAGGTTAACCGACGTAAGGCTACAGTGGGTCGAGATGGTTAGTCAACACAGCAGACTAGAGAAGAAGGAGCGGCGCGTCCGCACTATTTAAACCCGAGTGGGAAAGTAATCATGCCAAATGTACAGCATGTCATCGGAACCTCATTATTTTAAAAAAACACTCGATGAACAGCACTTTAATACCCGTCTCAAAGATCAGTTCGAAAATTTGTCGTAAGAGGAACGCCGGTCAAAGCTCGAAGAACTAAAAGAAAATTTCAAGCAGCATTAAAATGAAGTAAGTGTTTCCTATGGTATGACTCTTTATTATCTGTGTAGATCTTCGCCCCCGGTGGCTGAATGGTCAGCGTGACGGATTGTGTATCCTCTGGACCCGGGTTCGATTCCCGGCTGGGTTGTGGAATTTTTTCCGCCCAGGCACTGGCTGTTGTGTTGTCCTTCTCATCATCCTCATCGCCTGCAGTTCGCCGAAGTGGCGTCAATTTGAAAGACCGGCACCCGGCGAACGGTCTGCCCGACGGGGGGCCCTAGCCATACGATTAAATAAATAAGTTTATGAAGATGATAAATAAAACTATATTTCATAATCTGATATGCCACTTAGCAATGTGCCAGTTATGGAATATCAAATTGTAAGCAACAAGGAACATTTCTTTTCGGGTAATTTTTATATTTGGGTTGCATTAAATTGCGTCGCACAGACATAAGAAAAAAAGTTTCAGGTGTGTTATTTTTTGCCACTTTCTGGAAAGGCATCACAAACGCTCTCTCGAACAGCAAAGTGTCATTAAGCGTCATTGCTTGTTTTTGTGTATTTGTGTTTTGATGGATTGGAAAACATACGTTGTAGTTTGATCTATGTTTTCAATTAATTAAAACTCAAATATTCCCATGGATAAAAATGTATTTTGCGATCACATTTCGCTAGCCTCGCTAGGGTCTATGACCGCTTTTCAGAGGAACTGGGGGAAAACGCATCTAAAACCATTTTTTTTTGTTAGTTTTTTATTTGGGTTTCAATTAATGAAACAATTAATTCATAAAATGATAAAAGTCTTTTAACAACAGGATTGAACAAAATTAACTGTAAATTTTTTTGCCGTGATAGGAGCAGGAAACAGGTGCGCAAAGTTTGCGCGCAAGCTACAAATGCTCGCTGAGAACTGCGAAAGCAGGGAAATCCTTTGCGGCTGCGAATCCCATCAAGGATTGTCTGGTAGACTCGGCAACGTGTATTTGTCCAGCAGACCTCACGGAAAATTTTGACAAAATAGATTTTTCGCCTTAAACTGTTGCTCGCCGAGTCGAAGATATTGCCTCAGATATGGAGCAGCAAGCAGAGAACGACAAACTTCGTTTCATTTTCTACCGCTCTTTACGAGTCCACGGACGTGTCATATTCATTGGGGTGCCGACGACAATCTGCGTGTCACCGAAGAATTTCTCGACCTTATACCATTAAAAGACACAACCACGGGTTTGGATATTTTTCTAACCGTGGAAAACGTGTTCGAGTAAAAGGGTTTAAAATGGGAACTCCTGACCAGTGTAACAACGGATGTAGCCCCAGCGCTATGCGAGATACGTACTGGATTCCTGGGTTACGTCAAGTCAAAAATGGCTGAAGTTGGCTGTTCCTTATTCGCGGCAGTCCATTTCCTGATACATTAGGAAGCACTTTGTGCGCAGTTTGCCAACATAAAAATTGTTATGGAGACAGTTGTTCGAACGGGTAATTATCTTCGCTCGCAAGGACCCACACATCGCCAATTTAAGGAATTTCTGGCTGATATCGAAGCAGAATTCCCGAATATCCCTTACCATGCCGAAGTAAGATGGATGAGCAGAGGAAAGGTGCTTCATCGGTTTTTCTCCCTGAGGGACGAAATCAATAACTTCTTGGAAATGAAAGGACGTCCAGAAGAATTACTTCGTGGTCCTAAGTGGGTGGGGAATTTGGCGTTTTTGAGTGACCTAACTTGTCATTTAAATGCTTTGAACATTTCACTCCAAGACGAAAAACACTCTGTTGATGATTTAGTGCAGACGACTCAAGCATTTCGAAAAAAAAAAATATTTTGTGGGAAAAACAGGGAGAATTGTGGACACTTCCCTGCATCAGATCTACATCTAAATTTATACTCCGCAAGCCACCCAACAGTGTGTGGCGGAAGGCACTTTACGTGCCACTGTCATTACCTCCCTTTCCTGTTCCAGTCGCGTATGGTTCGCGGGAAGAATGATTGCTGGAAAGCCTCCGTGCGTGCTCAAATCTCTCTAATTTTACATTCGTGATCTCCTCGGGAGGAATAAGTTGGGGGAAGCAATATATTCGATACCTCATCCAGAAACGCACCCTCTCGAAACCTGGCCAGCAAGCTACGCCGCGATGCAGAGCGCCTCTCTTGCAGAGTCTGCCACTTGAGTTTGCTAAACATCTCCGTAACATTATCACGCTTACCAAATAACCCTGTGACGAAACGCTCCGCTCTTCTTTGGATCTCCTCCGTCAACCCGACCTGGTACGGATCCCACACTGATGAGCAATACTCAAGTATAGGTCGAACGAGTGTTTTGTAAGCCACCTCCTTTGTTGATGGACTACATTTTCTAAGGACTCTCCCAATGAATCTCAACCTGGCATCCGCCTTACCAACAATTAATTTTATATGATCATTCCAGTTCAAATCGTTCCGTATGCATACTCCCAGACATTTTACAGAAGTAACTGCTACCAGTGTTTGTTCCGCTATCACATAATCATAAAATAAAGGATCCTTCTTTCTCTGTATTCGCAATACATTACATTTGTCTATGTTAAGGGTCAGTAGCTACTCCCTGCACCAAGTGACTATCCGCTGCAGATCTTCCTGCATTTCGATGCAATTTTCTAACGCTGCAACTTCTCTGTATACTACAGTATCATCCGCGAAAAGCCGCATGGAACTTCCGACACGTTAAAGAAGATGTGGATTTTTCAGAATATGGTAAAATCATTTGCGAATTACAAGAAGAGATTGAAAATAGATTTTTAGAAATAAGTGAGCTTCAGCCGGCGTTAAATGTATTTGTTCGCCAGTTTTCCCTTCTGGCAGAGGACGTTTCACAAGTGTTTCAACTAGAACTGATTGACCTGCAGTACGATATCCGCCTGAAGGACCGCTTTCTTATGTGTAAAACTTTGGATGACTTTTACAGCTATTTTCGACGAGAGAAGTATCCTCTTTTGCACAAGCACGCGGCCAAAGTTCTCTCAATGTTTCGTCCAACGTATATTTGTGAGCGTTTTTTCTCCCTTTTAAAGCTTGCTAAAACTAGGAACCGTTCACTACTTAGCGAAAAAATATTGACGAATTCTTTGAGGTTAGCAGTCTCCCGGAATATTGTACCAAACCTAGACAAAATCATTTCCTCGGAAAACAAAAAACGTGTAAAATGTTAATTTTCTTTCACACTGTTGATTGTAAGGATTAAAGGTCTTTATTACTTTAATTCTAGTTTTTTAACAAATTTTCAAACTTGGTCAATTAAAATTATTGCGTACAAAGCAGCAAACTAAGGATCCGATGCCTAAACTCTGCAAAGGGATACAAAAAGCTGTAGCACGAAGCACAACAAAAAATATTTACTTGTAACTACTAACAGTGAGAATGAGACTCTATAGACCTTACGTAAAATTATTTCTAAAATAGAATAATTATGACACTAGTTCATTTAAGAAATTCATATATCTTTCAGAAGACGCCTACTGCACTTATGACGAGTGTGCATGTGCAATGCTAATAGTATCAAACGCTGTTCTGCGATTCCTGTATCGGATACTGTTTTCTAAAGCTTTCCGTAGTAATTCTGACACACGAATACAAATTGTTACCTAAACAGTAAATAGTTTGCTTGTTTTAAGCTCATCGACCACTATTACAGAGTTGCGGTTCCTCTGTTATTTTATTTACGTTGGATCTGACCGCGGGACATTCCAGCACAGAGCAGTGCTGTGTGGTCTCACTCGCTCCGCAACTCTCTCTCTCGCTCCTGTGCCGACAGTAACGACACAGTCGCGTACAGGCGCCGTACTACACTGCCTTGCGCTCGCGGAGCGTGCCGCAACCGCCGGGCGCAATTCTTGCATGGGCCTGGTTTATCCGAAATCGTTCAGAATTTGAAGCTCTCTACTGACCCTGAGAAACGTACCTTTGATGAACTTTGTCAAGCGCTCACGCAGTATTTAGGTCATCAAACCCATGTGATGGCAGCACGGTTGCAGTTCAACAACCACTACAATCACCCCTGCAGTCGTATGCGGCGTAGATCGCCAACCTACAGGGTCTCTCGCGCATGTATAGTTTTTAGGGTATCAAATGTACTAAAATACCTCATATGCAGACTCATTAACTAGGACGAGATCCCCGGTTAACACCCGACGCAGATGTTCTAACTAGGGCATTTACCTTGCTGACACTTCTTTAGCTAAAGTCGCTATGACTGCTAGATCACATGAACTTTAGGCAGCGGCAAAGGAGGTACTATCTGACAATCGGCTGGTAAAAAGTGGAAATGAGCGTTTGGCGTCATTGGCCGGGAGGCACCTTGCGGGGCAGGTCCGGCCGCCTTGTTGCAGGCCTAATTACATTCGACGCCGCATTGGGCGACCTGCGCGCTGGATGGGGATGAAATAATGATGAACACAGCACAACACCCAGTGCCTGAGCGGAGAAAATCCCCGACCCAGCCAGGAATCGAACCCGGGCCCGTAGGACGGCAATCCGTCACGCTGACCACTCAGCTATCTCTTTTTTTTCCTTTTTTTCCATTTTGTTCGATATGGTTCGTTGCGTTTGGTCTGGGCGGACGTCACAAGGCATCCGTTCAAGTTGATCGTTGATTCCTTGACTCAGTTTTTTTTTTTTTAATTACAGAGAGCACGCAGCCCTCTGACCGAACACGCTGAGCTACCGTGCCGGCACGGCAAGTCAAGAGATTGGTGGCAAAGTTAGACGCATACTCTGAGATCCCATAGCTCTCTGGACTGCTCTCTAGAGCTATCTGACTTCTCGCTAGCGAAAAAGGCAGCTCCATTCCCGCGTTTTTCGCAGCCCTAACTGACCAAACGCCTGTCATGTTTTTCTGCGTGATGGTCTAGATCAATCACACCTCGAGCAGAGCGCGAAGGAATACATCCTTTCGGCGCTCTTATGCCGAAAGAAAGATACCACATGCTTCGAGAAGCTTCTCCCGAGAAATATGAAGAGCCAGTGAAACGCCTCACATAAAAATTTGGTGGGAAGAGCCAGTTCTCCAGCTGCGCGCGCAGTACGAGTCACGTAGGCGACACAAGAATGTGCCCTCCACTTTTTAGCGTGCCCACACTGCGATTTTGGCACGAAAGCTATCGGAAACTCCAACAAGCCAGAGCAGAAATACGTTCCAACACCCAGCTAAACTCATATTCTCATGCAATGCACTGAACAGGCACAGAATAGAAACTGCTGATCAGAAAGGGCACTTGAAGTAAAATATAATGCATTTTACGCAGACACTTCCTTTGGGAATCGGTATTATCCCATAGAATTAAAACAAGAAAACATTATACTATTCCTAGTTAAGTTAATGGGTTCTAAAAGCAATGAAAGAGGTACAAAAATCACTGCATATCTTTCAACGTAACAAAGAAATATCCTGAATTAACCACTCCAAACATCGTTGATAAGTACCAGGTGCTAACGAGATTACAAAAGTCAAGAGATTAAACTGGTTAAGCCCAGAGTGGGTACTGGGTACTAAGAAACTCGAACAAGTGGCGTCTAGCTGAAACTGTCGTCGATGCGCCAGAAATACTGGCCTCCAGACAATTTCGCCAACGACTCCAGCGACCGTGGTATGGGGTAGAAGTCCGCGATTTGTTACACATTGATCAAAAATCAAATGGCTCCAAGCTCTACGGGACTTAACATCTGAGGTCATCAGTCCCCTAGACTTAGAACTACTTAAACGTAACTAACCTAAGGACATCACACACAGCCATGCCCGAGGCAGGACTCCAACCAGCGACCGTAGCAGCAGCGCGGTTTCGGACTAAAGCGTCTAGAAGCGCTCGGCCACAGTGGCCGGCCGTTACACATATATCGTCTGTTTAAAATCGCCGCAAAGGTGAATGACTTTGTCTGGTTTATACATCACCATCAATGAGATGGCTCATTGACTCGATGAAACAGGGAAAACGACGCCGAGGTCCCGCCAAATGCTGCAACTCGACCTTCACCTTATCATGCAAGGCGAATTGAATGGTGTGGGGACGACTAAATACAGCTAGCGCAGACAACTTAAAGGAGATGTGTGCCTCAAAATTTTTCTGCCTGCCCCAGGGTAAATGTACTTTGTCATCTATCCGAAAGACAAAAACAGAAAAGACGTCTAACCCACAAAATATTTTGAACCAACGGTGAGTTTACCACTAACAACGGAAATAGCCGTGCCACATTCTTATAACGTGCAGAGACGGAGAACTGACCACTCAAAGGAATAGTGTTTACTGTAAGACACAGCTGGACGACGTGGCCGTTGCAACACAGGGATGTCCAACAGCCGGTATATATCTAAGTTAATTAGGCTGACCGACGCTCCCGTGTCCACCTATCCCGACCCACCATCAGCGACAGCAGAATTCGTTGGGGCGGTGCTTGCAGGGCGTCAAGAGACAGCCTCTGAGTGCAGGGAAAACCCTGGGGCTTCCGACGACCACTTCACGTATCATAGACTGCATCAAACTGTTGCCAAATGGCCTGTTTTGAGGGAAGTGGCACACATGACCTCTAGGTGCGGGCAGTCCTGTCCAACACGCACCAAATGACAGTCGGGGCACGAACATCAGACTGCACATTGAGAGGAAGGAGAGTGACACAAAGAATCCGAAAAACGGTGCGAGCGCGTATGACGATGCTTCTAATGACGCATACCTGCCGAGCCTGACATGGGCGAAGATGGGCAGCGTCGTGATGTCGCTGCACTCGAATCTTTAATGGTTAATCAGCACCATGACTCAGAGTAAGACAAGGCCACCTGGTTCACACCATGGGGCGGGGGGGGGGGGGGGCTGTGTACCACGCTGTATAACTGTGCCACCTGCCGATTGTCGGAAAGTACGTCCCTCGCCGTTGCCTAAAACTCAAGTAACTCAGCAGTCTTAACGACTGCGGCTAAAGGAGTGTCAGCAAGGTCAGTGCCCTCGTTTGCACATTATCGTCGGGTGTTAACCGACGATCACGTCCTAAATACTGAGTCCGCATATCAGGTAGTGCATTTGAGACATTCAGAATCATATATCTGGCGGAGGGACCTTTCCGGTTTGCAATCCACGCCGCATACAACTGCAGGGGTGCTTGTGGTGATGGTTAAACTGTAACCGTGCCGCCATCACATGTGTTTGAGGACCTAAATTCTGCATAAGCAACCAGTCTTATTAGCTGCGTCGCGATACGTCTTACCTGGCAGTGTAGCAAGAACTGACACAGATAATTTTCCCCATCTTTCCGCAGCCTCGTCGAATCTGGCGAGTAACGTCGGGGGTGGAGGCGGAGAAAGTTTCTCTGGCGGTGTCAGGCCCACTGTCAGTGCAGCATGAGTACGGAGCAATTCTGCCTTCTGACTGAACAGTTGCTACGTTTACTCCTGCGGCTATTGTTCTTGCTGCTCCTGGAGGCGCAGCGGCTCCTTCCAGCACTCCAAAAATGCCGGGTCTACGGTGGCAACAGTTCAGCACTATGAAAAAAAAAGAAGAACGTTATACGTGTAGGTAAATATCGGCGCGGGCATGACAATACTGTGGAATCGTCACTGCTGGCATGCATGTAACTATGCTAACCGACGGTGCCTCGACTAGAAGGCGGAGAGCTGAATCCTGGACGTGTGAGTTAACCTATGGCGAAGCAGAGTATCAGATCACCGAGTAGAGAACGAGCACGAAGGGAAACGCAACGTACGATCAGCACGAACGACTAACAATGGAGCACATGGAATAGAGTTACGTATTATTCTGAATTACCAAAATACACATATGTGAAACGGTAAACTAAGAAACCAAAAAATTAATTTAAAATGTAAAATAACAATTTAAAGCACAAAACAAAAACAAGAAAAATTATTAATTGGAATAGTAATGAATGTTTAGATATTTTAATTAAGTATGTTGAAAATACTCCACCAGCACATTGTGTACAACTTACTTACTAAAAATGCTGTTTCAGAAACCAGCTTTAATACACAGGGATGTAAGTGGCATGAAAGCTGCTTTAATTTATGTTGTAATAAAAGTTTTCATTTTTCAAACATAATTAATGGTGGTGGGGCATTTTTTCAGTATTTTAAATTATTACGAGAACTGATTATACAGTGGTCAGGAATATTAGTTACATATCAGCTTTTATGTGAAAAACTTTTTATGTATCATCGTTTCGAAGATATTCCCCCTAAAGATAAAAGGCCAAATTGCCTTTCGGGGTGTGTTTTACCGCTTAAAAGTGAAATTGGGCACAAACGAAAAAAAATGCGTATTGCACTACACACTCGTCACGATTCACCAAGATCGTTTAATAACACTTCAGAATGTACCCTTGTCAGAAACACATCACAAATCAAAGGATGTTATTCACCAAGACGAATCAAGAAGGACGAACATTCAACTTGCAGAGATGTAAATTGTTTCAGATGGCCGGCCGGTGTGATCGAGCGGTTCCAGGCGCTTCAGTCTGGGACAGCGCGACCGCTATAGTCGCTGGTCCGAATCCTGCCTCGGGCATGGATGTGTGTGATGTCCTTAGGTTAGTTAAGTTTAAGCAGTGTTAAGTTCTAGGGGACTGATGACATCAGGTGTTAAGTCCCATAGTGCTCAGAGCCATTTTTTTGTTTCAGATGAACATCGAATACTTAGGTCACATTCTAACCAAAAACAGCACTTTTCTGTAAATGATACGCTAAGGCAGCCCCAAAACATTAATTTCCTCCAACAGTTTTTGGTGGAAAGTCAATTATTACGGGAAGTTCATTCCACACAAGACAGAAATCACATACGTATCAAATAAATAGCAGAGAAAGGGTATCCTTTCCGAGTGGACAACAAGATGCGACAGAGCATTTGACATACTAAAGATTACATTGAGGTCGTCGCCATGCCTGATAACGTTTCGCAATACAGTTTCAGATCTGCATTAACTAACAGAACTCCGGGCTCGTCATATCAACCAAATTTGCAAGCCTTCAAAACTTTAACATTCGCACAACGAAACTAATCGGAAATCGAAAAGAAGCCAAGCGTGTTGTTAAATTTTCCATGTTTTCTTATGCGGGAGCAAATTTTCAATCTGGAGAGCAGACACCATTAGCGCTCTTCAACCCACACTGACAGCTTCCAGAAAACCAGAACAAGGCTACACAGGTGGGCCCTCTTTCGAAACACATACCGTTATGAGATCCATTACAAGCCAACAGCGCAACAATCCAATGCCGACGGGGTGGTATCACTTCATCTGTGTACAGATATGCCTTTCAAGACGACCAAAGTATTGAGCTTTTAAATAGATACGCAAGTACAAAGAAGCTCGGAAAATTTTACATGTACAAATGGTTCAAATGGCTATAAGTACTATGGGACTTAACACCTGAGGTCATCAGTCCCCTAGACTTAGAACTACTTAAACCTAATTAACCTAAGGGCATCACACTCAGCCATGCCCGAGGCAGGATTAGAACCTGCGACCGTAGCAGTCGCGCTGTTCCGGACTGGAGCGCCTAGAACCGCTTTCATATACAGCGGAACACAATGCTGTGAACACAAAACGAAATAATGTTTTACCAAGTAGTGAGCTACACAAAGAAGAATTGTCCCGAGTGTCTATAAGCCATAATAAGAGACATCAGAGATTATTTCTTTCTTCAGCACAGGCTTGTGACAGTGAAACGAGCAATGCTCCTTAATAGCTACACAGACGAATATTTTGTGACAGTTCCCCAGATCGTCCTCTAACTATTATGCTTCATTCAGTGAAAAAGAAGTTTGTCTGATTTATTTCCAATGGTGAAGTGTTGTGGCTCACAAGGCAAGCAGTGCTGTGTCGTCTATAGGCTGACAAAATAAGGAAATGTTTCAGGGAGCCCCACCGATGGTAGAGATGGTGCGGAGGCCGATTTGAGACGTTAAAGACAATTGTCTTGGATATTAGAATGGAAATTGAAAAGTAAATTAGACAACTACCTTAAAGATATGTAAATTGTTTGTATGTAAAAAAGAACAACAATCACTAAAGCAAAATCAATTGAAAAAGGATATGTGACGCTACGGAGAAGTTGCTGAGATGTGAAGCAGCTGTAGTGGATGGGGGATGCGTGGGGTGGGATCGCGAGTGCGAGCGTGTTGACATCGTGGTACGAAACGGTGTACGTGTCGTGGGGGGGGGGGGGGGGGGTTGTTTGGGGGGAAGAGACCAAACAGCGAGGAGCCATCCCAGCATTTGCCTGGAGCGATTTACGGAAATCACGGAAAACCTAAATCAGGATGGCCGGACGCGGGAGTATGTGTCGTGATTCGAGCGTTGAGTACAGAAGTGCAATTGTGTGCACTTTCGAAAACAGATTTTGGGCTTGTACATTACATGGAATGATCGCAGTAAGATTAGTGTTTACACTCAACCTGCGCAGCACTGTGAACTAACTGGTGGCAGCAGGGTGGAAGCTGTAATAGGGTATGGAATGCAGTGAGAACTACGCGCGGTTGGCTTCAGCACCTCGTCAAGTAGGTATTGTCTTATACAGTGTGGTCAGAAACGGTGTCATGCAAACTGTGCCCTATAAAATCTGCATCCAGTATAGGTCAAGGATGGGTCCGCTGATTCCCCATCGAAATTCCGCGACTTGCCCTGCAGGTGGAAGAGCTGAAGACCTACAACAGCCTGTCCTTGCGTGGTGTGCTTATGAAGAAGACTGAATATGTTTCGAGTATTTTGGTGTAATATACCCAGTGTCTCCGGTGGCCCGTTACAGAGTAATTACATATCGTTCGGTTTCTTACCGTAATTCATCATCGAACGACGTAAAGAGGGCTTGGTGCAGTCGAGCCACCACCGAAGTGTTGAAGGATACGCTGGAAGGTAATTTCGCAAAACTATTAAAAATTTATCTCTTATAAATCAGTAGCCAACTCAAACAATCTTCTCTGCTGATCACTAATTTCACAAAATATTAAAAATTTATCCCTTACAAATCAGTAGCCAACTCAGACAATCTTCGCCGCTGATCTCCAGTTTCATAAAACTATTAAAAATTTATCTCTAATAAATGGCTGAAGCTTTCAGAAAGTTCACAGTCGCTCAACTTCGTGATTATTGCAGGAGGAATAGTTTACGAGTATATAGCAGATTTAGAAAAGGTGATTTAATTAACTTCATCGTTTCAAATAATTTGCCTCCTCCCACAAGAACTCTCGATAATTTGAGAGTGAAGGAGCTCAAAGATAGAGCTAAATGTCTTGGCATTAAAGAAATCAGAGATAATTAACGCTATTGGATAGAGTTTATATTTCATCCAGAAGTATTCCAAAAGACTAGATCAAGTCCAAAGCGTGTACCCAATATAAATTATTTTTACAGATTTGGTGATGATATTATTGAAAAAATAGTGAGGCTAGATTAAATTTACCCATTTAGTAGCAAAATATTTGAGCAAGAAAAGGAGGCTGAACCATCTAAAAATCATTTATTTGAGATTAAAGAAATTAGGTCGAAATTTAATGAAAAATTTAAAGCGTGGTCTGTTGACTATAAAATTGTCTTTAACGATGCTAACATTGCCAAACTCGATACTGTTAGTGCGAAAACAGATTACATAACGAAAGCGCTCAATTCGATTGTAGATGTAGCTAAAAAGAGGACTAAATTCAGGAAAGGAGATAAGATGAATATAACAGTCAATAACCCAAAAATGTTTTATCCGATTTCTACAGGATACAATGCATCGAATAACAATCGCGAGTGTGTTCAAGTCTTGTGCAACAAAAAAAGAGATATCTTAACATCTGATGAGACTGTTGATATATCAGATACCGCATTTAATATTCAGATGTTAGCAATTCCTAGAGGCAGTGGAGGTGGTAAAAAATAATAAATCTAGCTGAAGACAAAAAACTAAGAGATGTATCACAAGAATTAATAACAATGCTAATTTTTGTTGTCCTATAGTTGTAATTGTGGCTTTGACATACCAAACAAATAATATTTTGGGAAGAGAGCTAACTACAAACGAGATTAAGAAAATCAGAGAAGGAGGTAAACACAAATTACAGAAAGAGTTAACTGACATATTATGTAACCAGTTGGGTGAATACAACGAAGAAGGATTTACTTCAGATGACATTAAAAATGTTGAAGAATTGTTGGATATCCAAATAAATGTTGTATGTGCAGAAAACTTCAATTCCGTTATCTATAGCGGTCCTGAGAAAGAAATAAAAATTTATCTGTATAAAGATCACAACCATTTCGACGTAATTAACAGTACGACTGCTTTCTTGGGAACTTCATATTTCTGTGACAAATGCAAGAAACGTTATCACAACAAGGATACTCACAGATGTAAAACAGAGAGAAAAGTGTGCATATTATGCAAAAGTCCAGAACATGAAAGTGAAGAAAATAAGATTTATTGTGAGAAATGCAATGGATACTGTTATAATGAAGAATGCTTGAACAATCACCAAGAAGTTTGTGATACAGCTTACAAGTGTGAAGGATGCAAAAATATTAAGAACATAAATGTGGATTTTTAACATTGCAGAAATTGTAAACAAGTAGTGGAAATTGGAAATCATAAATGTTATATGCAACATGTATTGCAAAAAGGTGGTATCTGTGAAAGAAGAGTTGGTGAGGATTTTATAATGCAAGGTTGCCCAAATTGTAATAAAGAAGGTTGCTATGTTAATGGAGAATTCAAAGATTTTTGCATTTACCTATGCTTCGAATGTAATAAAATAGTTGGTGGTAAAGAGTTTAAATGTTGTACAAAAGCCTTGCCTAGGAAAGTGAATTGTATCTATACGGTAATGAGAGATACATGTGGTTTGACTATGAAGCAACTCAAGAAACTGCAACCCAAATTCCAAATCTCGGTATTGTTCACTATTTTAAAGGTGATACTTCTTATAAATTTAAGACAAATGATGAATTCTGTAAGTGGATGATATCTGAAAAGAACAGTTATCACACATTCATAGCTCACTATGCGAAAGGTTACGATTCCCATTTCATTTTGAAGTACTGTGTTGAAAATACAATAAGGCCATATACCATCTACACATGAACTAAACTGATGTTATTGGAGATCATAAAGTTTGACATAAAAATTATAGACAGCAGTAACTTTATCCAAGGACCGCCCACTATTTTTCCAAAAACTTTTGATTTGAAAGAATTGAAGAAAGGCTAGTTCCCACATTTATTCACGCCAGAAAATGAATACTACATAGGACTGATTCCTGATACTGAATATTACTGTGTTGACACTATGAAGCCAAAAGATAGAGAAGCATTTCTCAAATGGCATAGCTCCAGAGTTAACGAAAATTATGTTTTCGATATGAAGAAAGAAATTAACGGGCACTGTAATTCTGCTGTAGATATATTAAGAAGAGGCTGTTTGGAACTGAGAAAAAATTTCTAGAGATAGCTAACATTGATCCATTCTGTTATTTAACCATCGCTGGAGTTTGCATGGCTATTTACTGATCTAAATAAATGCCGAAAAATACAATCGCTGTATTGGATAAAGAACAGAAACAAAATTATAGTAAAGAATCCATAGCTCGGGTAAACAGTAACAACATTCAACATGCTCTTAATGGCGGCGAAGTAAGAATAGCTGGTGGAAAAATAGATGGATTTGATAAAGAAACTAATACTGTTTATAAATATCACGGCTTTTCCTGGCACAGATGTAAAAAATGATTCAAAAGTGAAACGATTAATAATAAAAATAAGGAAACGATGGATGATCTTTATCAAAAGACTTTGAGAAGAAGTGCAGAAATACGAAATGCTGGATACAATCTGGTAGAGATGTGGGAATGTGATTGGCTGAACTCAGCAGAGTATAAAAGGCTTAAGAAATTAAAGCAGTTGCCAGAAACTGTTGAACCGATGAATCCAAGAGATGCTTTTTATGGTGACCGCACAAATGCAATAAAATTAAGAGCTAAAGCAGATGGTGTTAGCTCAAAAATAAAATATATTGAGGTATGTAGTCTTCATCCCACTGTGCAATTTCATGACTTTTAACCTGAACGACTTCCGAGAAAAATATGTAGACCGAAATATTATCCTAAAAATTGGTTGTTGTTGTTGTGGTCTTCAGTCCTGAGACTGGTTTGATGCAGCTCTCCATGCTAGTCTATCCTGTGCAAGCTTCTTCATCTCCCAGTACCTACGGCAGCCTACATCCTTCTGAATCTGCTTAGTGTATTCATCTCTTGGTCTCCCTCTACGATTTTTACCCTCCACGCTGCCCTCCAATACTAAATTGGTGATCCCTCGATGTCTCAGAACATGTCCTACCAACCGATCCCTTCTTCTAATCAAGTTGTGCCACGAGCTCCTCTTCTCCCCAGTTCTATTCAATACCGCATCATTAGTTATATGATCTACCCATCTAATCTTCAGCATTCTTCTGTAGCACCACATTTCTAAAGCTCCTATTCTCTTCTTGTCTAAACTATTTATCGTCCATGTTTCACTTCCATACATGGCTACACTCCATACAATTACTTTCAGAAACGACTTCCTGACATTTAAATCTATACTCGATGTTAACAAAATTTTCTTATTCAGAAACGCTTTCCCTGCCATTCCCAGTCCACATTTTATATCCTCTCTACTTCAACCATCATCAGTTATTTTGCTCCCCAAATAGCAAAACTCCTTTACTACTTTAAGTGTCTCATTTCCTAAACTAATTCCCTCAGCATCACCCGACTTAATTCGACTACATTCCATTATCCTCGTTTTGCTTTTGTTGATGTTCATCTTATACCCACCTTTCAAGACACTGCCCATTCCGTTCAACTGCTCTTCCAAGTCCCTTGCTGTCTCTGACAGAATTACAATGTCATCGGCGAACCTCAAAGTTTTTATTCCTTCTCCATGGATTTTAATACCTACTCCGAATTTTTCTTTTATTTCCTTTATTGCTTGCTCAATATACAGATTGAATAGCATCGGGGATAGGATACAACCCTGTCTCACTCCCTTCCCAACCACTGCTTCCCTTTCATACCCCTCGACTCTTATAACTGCCATCTGGTTTCTGTACAGATTGTAAATAGCCTTTCGCTCCCTATATTTTACCCCTGACACCTTTAGAAATTGAAAGAGAGTATTCCAATCAACATTGTCAAAAGCTTTCTCTAAGTCTACAAATGCTAGAAACATAGGTTTGCCTTTCCTTAATCTTTCTTCTAAGATAAGTCGTATAGTCAGTATTGCCTCACGTGTTCCAACATTTCTACGGAACCCAAACTGATCTTCCCCAAGGTCGGCTTCTATCAGTTTTTCCATTCGTTTGTAAAGAATTCGCGTTAGTATTTTGCTGCTGTGTCTTATTAAACTGATAGTTCGGTAATTTTCACATCTGTCGACACCTGCTTTCTTTGGAATTGGAATTATTATGTTCTTCTTGAAGTCTGAGGGCATTTCGTCTGTCTCATACATCTTGCTCACCAGATGGTAGAGTTTTGTCAGGACTGGCTCTCCTAAGGCTGTCACAAGTTCTAATGGAATGTTGTCTACTCCGGGGGCCTTGTTTCGACTCAGGTCTTTCAGTGCTCTGTCAAACTCTTCATGCAGTATCATATCTCCCATTTCATCTTCTTCTACATCCTCTTCCATTTCGATAATATTGTCCTCAAGTACATCGCCCTTGTATAGATCCTCTATATACTCCTTCCACCTTTCTGCTTTCCCTTCTTTGCTTAGAACTGGTTTTCCATCTGAGCTCTTGATATTCATGCTAGTGGTTCTCTTTTCTCCAAAGGTCTCTTTAATTTTCCTGTAGGCAGTATCTATCTTACCCCTAGTGAGATAAGCCTCTACATCCTTACATTTGTCCTCTAGCCATCCCTGCTTAGCCATTTTGCACTTTCTATCGATCTCATTTGTGAGACGTTTGTATTCCTTTTTGCCTGCTTCATTTACTGCATTGGTATGGTTTAATAAATGTAAAGTATCCTCCTAGAGGATTATATCACCCTGTTTTGCCTGTACGCATGCAAATCGATAAAAATGAAAAATTGTTGTTTCCTTTGTGTGTCAAATGTGCAGAAGAATAAATAAGTAAACACAATCACAGTGATAAAGAAAGAAGTTTTATTGAAACTTGGGTAACTGATGAAGTAAAGTTGGCCATGGAAAAATGATATAAAGTTTTAGAAGTCTATGAAGCATGGGATTTCAGAAACAAAAGCAACAAGTTGTTCAAAAATTATGTAAAACACTTTCTCAAAATCAAACTCGAAACCAATCCACATAATTTCGAATCTGATGAAGAGTATATCAAAACAGTTAAAGAGAAGTTGGATATTGACTTAGATCGTAAGAGAATAAAGGAAAATCCAGGAAAACGAGCTGTTGCTAAGATTTGTCTTAATTCATTCTGGGGGAAATTTGGGCAAAGGCAAAATATGAGTCAAACAGCATATGGAACCAATTTACAGCAGTTTTATGAGATACTGCTGGATGACCGATTAGATAACTTAGATATCAATTTTATTACAGAGCAGATGGTTCAGATGAGATATAATTTCAAAGATTATTATGTGGAAAATAATGCAGCTCCAAATATTTTCATAGCTGCATTCACTACATCAAATGCAAGACTCAAATTATATGATATGTTAGATAAACTAGTAGAATCTGTTATATAAATTTTGATACCGATTCTTTAGTATATATAGATGATGGTGAAAATACTGTGGAAAGAGGCTGTATGTTAGGTGAATGGACTAATGAACTGGGAAATAACTGGATTACAGACTGGGCTTCAACAGGCCCAAAGAGTTACTGTTATGAGAAAAATGATAAAAAGATAGAGATGAAGGTAAAGGGCTTCACTCTATATTACAAGAATATTCAAAAGTTGAATGACGATTCGATGATATGGCTAATAGAAAGTGAAGTGAAAGAAAAGATACAGCTAGAGTACAATCAGATAACTAGAGATGTTGATACAAACAGGTTAAGAAAGAATTCGCATTTCAGTATGATAAAAGTGTGGTTCTAGAAAATTTTGATACTGTGTTTTATGGTTATTGAATCTCTTCTAATGAAAAATAAAATTCATACCACATTCTTTATAGAAATAGTATAAAGTAGTTAGTTGCATTTTGTTGTATTCTGTGATATCTATCGTAACCATTTTCTGAATGCTTTTGCCTCTTCTTTTTTTTATTTTAATATTAAGCAATATAAGCCTGATTCATTAATAAATATAGTTTTCATATCAATATTTTGGATGCTGTGTTTTATGGCATCTGTAAAATCTTTAAATCTTTATTTATCTTCATCATCCACATCTTTTTAATAGCATCCCTAGATTTTTTTATAGTCTAATATTTAAGTTATATCTTTAGCTTTAAACCATGGTTCATTATTTTCATCAATAATTACTAAAAAAAATTTGTTGTTATAAGCGAGCTTATTGTTCTTTAGATCAACAAGCGCCTCCATTTACATAGAATGCAAAAACATTAGTAAATTAAAATTCTACAGCAGGAACTGTCAAAATTTCGTCATAAATATTTTTATCTCCTCATTTACTTCATCAACAATATCATTGGATTGTTCACATAATTTCTCAACAAAGTGAGATATACTGTTGAAGAGCATATTGTATATTTCTTTTCTTTTGTCTACTCTGTGAACACCGATATAAATGTTAAGCATTTGCTCTATTAATTTGTAATCAGTGCATTTATATTTTCTGACATAAAATATTTTATCAGCTTTTGGTCTTCCACTATTATAGCTTGATAGATTATTTTCGGATAATACGCCACCAACTTTAAAATAATTTTTCTTGGGATACTGCTTGGATGTGGCAATGTATTTAATTTGTTCTTTCTTCATCTCCACTACATCAGATGTTACATCTTTTAATTGTAGACATTCTTTTTCCCCTTCTTTCAATTCTTGATCTTTTGCTTGTATTTCTATTGCTTGTTGTTCAATAATTTTTTGGGATTTCACTTTTTCAACAGATGTTGTGTAATTAAGATAGTGAACTAATATATCCTCAATTGTTATATAATAATCTTTGATTTCATTAGCAATTTTGGTGCGTAAACTCATGATGAGTTTCTTGAAGTTTTGCACGGGTAAACAAATTCATGTCTTTTGAAATGAATTCTGAGGAGCTAACGATTTTATTTCGTTTTGGATGTATTCATACTCTAAATCGAGAGGATCGTCGTGTTTGATCTCTTTGTATGAGAGACCACAATTTTGCAAAGAAGTAACCAAATTTCTCTTAATTTGTTTCAATTTTTCAGGGTTTACGCTCGCAAACCCTGCAATTCCATAGTGAATGAAGCACAAAATGTCATTTGTGATCAAAACATATTTTTATTAAACAAAGGAACTCAAATGTCTTGGAACCATGAATTTTTCGGGGCTCTTTTTCATTTTGTGGGATGCAGAATTTAACATATGATTCACAGCATAGAATTTTGGTTGAAAACTTTTGAAGCGTCTTTTTTATTTTTGTGGGTGTCTTGGTTTGCACGCCCAAGTGGTACGTTTATAAAAATGTTAGAAAGTAAGTGGCTAGTGTGCTCAACCTATCCATTTATAAGAAAATGAAAAAGTCATTAAATTATCTACGAGTGCACTCAAAGGGCCCACTTACTACTCATGGAGACCACAGGGTGCAGCCAACTGCAGGTGGTGGCTCACGTCGGTACCAATGATGTGTGCCGCTTTGGAACAGAAGAGATTCTGTCTGGTTTCGAGCGGCTAACAGAAGTGTTAAAGGTTGCTAATCTTGCTTGCGAGATGAAAACAGAACTGACCATTTGCAGCATGGTCAACGGGACTGACTGCGGACTTCTGGTACAGAGCTGCGTGGAGGGTCTGATTCAGAGGCTCAGGCGGTTCTGCGACCGTGTGGGCTGCAGATTCCTCGACTTGCGCCGTAGGGTGGTCGGGTTTCGGGTTCCGCTGAACAGGTCAGGAGTCGACTACAGCCGCACGGGATTAGCCGAACGGTCTAAGGCGCTGCTGTCATGGACTGTGCGGCTGGTTCCGGCGGAGGTTCGAGTCCTCCCTCGGCATGGGTGTGTGTGTTTGTCCTTACGATAATTTAGGTTAGGTAGTGTGTAAGCTTAGGGACTGATGACCTTAGCAGTTAAGTCCAATAAGATTAAAGAAAAAAAAGTCCACTACACGAAGGAGGCTGCTACGCTGGCAGCAGGGGCTGCGTGGCATGGACTGGACGGTTTTTTAGGTTAGAGAGTCTCGTGACAAAGGGTACAGGCCGAACACAGGAAGAACTTAGACACAGGAACCATCGGTATAACAGTTGTAAATTGTCGTAGCTGTGTTCGGAAAGTATCAGAGCTCCAAGCGCTAATAGAAAGCACTGATGCTGAAATCGCTATAGGCACTGAAAGCTGGCTAAAGCTGGAGATAAGTTCAGCCAAAATTTTTGCGAACAACCTAACGGAGTTTCGAAAGGATAGGCTAAACACAGTTCGCGGTGGTATGTTTGTTGCTGTTATAAGAAGTTTATCTTATCCCGAAACTGAAGTAGATAATTCCTGTGAGTTAGTATGGGCAGAGGTCATTCTTGGCAACGGAATGAAATAATAGCCGGCCGTTTTGGCCGAGCGGCTCTACCGCTTCAGTCTGCTACAGTCGCAGGTTCTAATTCTGCCTCGGGCATGGTGGTGTGTGATGTACTTAGGTTAGTTAGGTTTAAGTAGTTCTAAGTTCTAGGGGACTGATGACCTCAGATGTAAAGTCCCATGGTGTTCAGAGCCACTTGAACCATTTTTTTTAAATAATAATTTAATCCTTTTACCGACCTCCCAGTTCAGACGATACAATTGCTGAACGGTTCAAAGAAAACTTGAGTTTGATTTCAAACACGTACCCGACTCACAATTATAGTTAGTGATGACTTTAATTTACCCTCGATATGTTGGCTAAAATACATGTTTAATTCCGGAGGTACGCATAAAACATCATCCGGAATTGTGCTAAACGCTTTCTCTGAAAATTATTTCCAGCACTTAGTTCATGAGCCCACTTGAGTAGTAAACGGTTGTGAAAACACACTTGACCTCTTAGCAACAAATAATCCTGAGTTAATAACGAGCATCAAAACGGATACAGGGATTGGTGAACACAGGGTTGTCGTAGCGAGACTGAATATTGTAACCCTGAAATCCACCGCAAATAAACTAAAAATATACTTATTCAAAAAAGCAGATAAAAATTCACTTGACGCCTTCCTGATAGACAATCTTCATTCCTTCCAAATTAACAATGTAAGTGTAGACCAGATTTGGCTTGAATTCAAAGAAATAGTATCGGGAGCAATTGAGAGGTTTATACCAAATAAATGAACAAACGACGGAGCTAATCCACCATGGTACACAAAACGGGTCAAATCACTGTTGCAGAAACAACGAAAAAAACATGCCAAATTTAAAAGGACGCAAAATCTCCAAGATTGGCGATCTTTTACAGAAGCTCGAAATCTGGCGCGGGCTTCAATGCGAGATGCTTACAAGAATTTCCACAACGAAACTTTGTCTCGAAACCTGGCAGAAAATCCATAGAGATTCTGGTCGTATGTGAAGTAGGCTAGCGGCAAGACAGAAATCAATGCCTTCTCTGCGAGATAGCAATGGAGATACTATCGAAGACTGTGCTACCAAAGCAGGGTTACTAGACACAGCCTTACGAAATTCCTTCACCAAAGAAGACGAAGTAAATATTCCAAAATTCGAATCAAGAACAGCTGCCAACCTGAGTAACATAGAAGAAGATATCCTCGGAGTAGTGAAGCAACTTAAATCACTTAATAAAAGAAAGTCTTCTGGTCCAGACTGTATACCAATTATATTCCTTTCAGAGTATGCTGATACAATAGCTCCATTCTTAACAATCATATACAATCGTTCGCTCGACAAAGATCCGTACCCAAAGACGGGAAACATGCACAGGTCACACCAATATTCAAGAAAGTCAGTAGGAGTAATCCACTAAATTACAGGTCCGTATCATTAACGTCGATATGCAGCAGGATTTTAGAACATATATTGTGTTCGACCATTATGAATTACCTCGAAGAGATCGGCCTATTGACACACAATCATCACGTATTTAGAAAATATCGTTCTTATGAAACCCAACTATCTCTTTACTCGCACGAAGTGTGGAGTGCTATTGACAAGGGATTTCAAATCTATTCCGTTTTTCTGGATTCCCGAAAGGCTTTTGCACTGTACGAGGCAAGCGGCTTGTAGTGAAATTGCGTGCTTGTGGAATATCGTCTCAGTTATGTGACTGGATTCGTGATTTCCTGTCAGAGAGGACACAGTTCGTAGTAATTTACGGAAATCATCGAGTAAAACAGAGGTGATTTCTGGCGTTCCCCAAGGTAATTTTATAGGCCCTTTTCTGTTCCTTTTGGATATAAATGATTTGGGAGACCATCTGCGCAGCCGTCTTAGATTGTTTGCAAATGACGCTGTCGTTTATCGACTAGTAAAGTTATCAGAAGACCAAAACAAATTGCAAAACTATTTAGAATTAATGTCTGTATGGTGCGAAAATTGGCAGTTGACTCTAAATAACGAAGACTGTGAGGTCATCCACATGAGTGCTAAAAGGAATCCGTTAAACTTCGGTTACACGATAAATCAGACAAATCTAAAGGCCGTAAATTCAACTAAATACCTAGGAACTGCAATTACGAACAACTTAAATTGGAAGGAACACATAGAAAATGTTGTGGGTAAGGCAAACCAAAGACTACGTTTTATTGGCAGGACACTTAGAAAATGTAACGGACCTATTATACTAAAGAGTATTTTGGAGTACTGCTGAGCGGTGTGAGATCCTTACCAGATAGGACTGACGGTGTACATCGAAAAAGTTCAAAGAAGGGCAGCACTTTTTATATTATCGCGAAATAGGGGAGAGAGTGTCACTGAAATGGTGCAGGATTTGGAGTGGACATTATTAAAACAAAGGCGTTTTTCGTTGCGGAGGAAACTTCTCACGAAATTCCAATCATCAACTCTCTCCTCTCAACGCGAAGATATTTTGTTGACGCCGACCTACATAGGGAGATACGACCACCATGATAAAATAAGGGAAATCAGAGTTCGCACGCAAAGATAAAGGTGTTCGTTCTTTCCGCGCGCTATGGGAGATTGGAATAATAGAGAATTGTGAAGGTGATGGGATGAATGCTCTTCCAGGCACTTAAATGTGATTTGCAGAGTATCCATGTGGATGTAGATGTAGAATGTAATATCTTTAAATGTGAACCGTCTGCACACATCATCATAGAAACCTTGGACATCTGCAATGATGTTCACACTTTGAGACCCCCATTGTGAAATGCTCTTGGTATGGCACTACACCTGCTAATTTATATGAGTCGTTGCACAACTCCAGTAAGCAGACAACAGTTACTCTCATTGTCATGTAGAACTAGAGTATTGCCACAGTGCATTCTGGGAAATTTCCTGAAGATTCAAATTCACTTCTTACCTCTATCGCTCCTGATTTAGTTATCTCGTTCTATTTTGGGTAGTCTCTTGTGATGATTGGTGACAGCTCCTTGAATTTCCGTGGCTTGAGTAGACATCCTTCCTCTTCAACACCCTCATAGTAACAAGCACAGAGGTTTGCATACATGTCAAATGCTAAACTATATACATTTTCGTCCCACTGTAACAGCAAACTGCCATAAGGATAGAATTCCGAATTCTAGTAGACTCTGGCATTAGTTAACTTGCAGTTGTCAAATGCAGTGGAATCATTTGCTATGTTCTCCCTTCTGTCAGTCTGAAATACAAGTATGATGAATCTGTGTGTCTTCAATTGAACAAAGGTTTTAGCAGCTCACGTTTGTCTGGTTGCCATCGGTAACAAAGGATATTCAAAATGCCCCCATGAATGGAAAATTAATTTCAGATATGCACCGGCATTCAGAACTTTTAAAAGCTTCAAATTCTGCTCATCTGCTAGAGTAATGTGAGGCATTTCCAACATTATTTTATTGATGATCTCGTTCTCTTCTTGGGGTCCTTGAGTGTATGAGTTGTTCCCTGTCGCACTTTATACTAGAACAAGTTCCTATTTAGTATTCATAATAATTCACTGTATGTCCTCAAAGTACCCTATAAGCAGTTTTAGAGGTATTCAGGCAGTAAATCTCTTGTACTCTTCCACTGTTCTACCCAATGGTTCGTCTATGAACCATCCTGCATTTTCTAAACTTCCCAAAGCTGAGAGTAAGGCATATGTTTTAAGGGTTGATGCTATGCCTGCATTACGTGTATAGTTAATCTCAACACCATTAAGTTCATATCATATCTCCTGAGACGGATATGCTGAAGCATTTCGTGTAAGCTTCGATCCCACTGTGGAAGAACCATCCTTTGTCCTAAATACCCCACCCAAATATATGAAACTCTTCCATGTGAGGGTTAAAGCGTCTTGGTGCTGAATGAAAATACTAAATTCATCGTCCTTGTTAAATGTGATTGAAGCATAAGGTTAAGGGTTGAAGGGGGGGAGGGGTATTCCTAGCGTATAATTCGCTCGTCATATTCTACTGGGACTGTGACGAGCGACGTAACTGCAAGGTTTCGGACCTACTGTTTCCAGAAACTTGTAGTTTGCACATGTTATCACCACGCAGTTCTGCTGTGAAGTGCTGTGCTGTGGGTTACATGTCCTGTTTCATACGTTACATCCATCCTGTCTTGGATGTAGTCACACAATGATTTCCTCACCTTGAAAGTCAACAAGTTGATTATTCTTTTCCACAATACGCAACTCCTGATAGTCCATGTCTGAAAAGTTACTGGGAAGTATATAGCGTTGGGGGGAGTCTCGGCAACCTTATACCCCGATCTAGCTGACAGGAAGAATCCGTAAATTGCGTGAATCAGTCTATCGCTGAAGTAGGATTTGGTTACAATGTTACACTCGACAGGATTATACTGACAGTGTGCATACCCACAATCTCATCAGATCTGTAAAATTTATTAGAATCATTTTTCAAAACATGTCCTTTTGTGAACTAGTAGTTTGCTTATTTCAGATTTAAGTGTACTGTTGTTTACACGTAGCTTGATGCCTTTTCCAGACTCTTTTAAAACTTAGTTTAAACTGTCAATATCGTATGCACTGGGTGCTATTTCCACAATTTCTTATTTTACTATTAATTTCCATATACAGTTTATTGTTAGCCTCTGTGACATTCCGTGTGCTGTTGTATGTCTCCAGCCCAATCAGCGCGATACTCCATTCTCCAATGCTGAAATCATTCAGTAGGAAGTAATTCGCACGTAATACTGCCGATCGTTCTTTTAAAGTCAGAGTATACGATATTGCATCTGAACCTCAACTGATGAACGAATGCTTAATGCACTTCCTTATAAATCCTTCTTCGTAAATGACATTAGGAACATGATGTACAGGTGACCACACAGGCAAGTATTAAAATCTTCGTAGCGTTGAAAATTGTAGAGCACATGTCTTCAACTTGTGAAATATCGTTGTAATTCTTGTGGAGGTTGCGGGTCACCAAATGAGTCGTGGTAGCAGACGTTGTTTATACTTTTTTAACAAACGCCTCCCAGTGGGTTTCTGGTCCCGCAGCAACATATAAATTCACAATTCCACATTCTCCGTATTTCCACATACTCTTCGACAACATATGTCGCATAAACACACAGCAGAATCTTAGAATGTTGAATTTTTTCTAACAAGCTTAAGCAGATCTGCTTCATAAGCAATCTATCTGGTAGGATGGCTAAGAGGATTTTTTTTATTTATGAAGAGACTTGGCCATTTCTTGTATGGAAAATTGGAAATTTGTGGTAAGGACTACGGGACCAAACTGCTGAGGTCATCGGTCCCTAGACTTACACACAAATTAATCTAACTTAACCTAACTTACGCTAAGGACAACTATAACACCCCAACGACCCCCTTAAAGTCAATTAAGACAGAATATCATAATATGAAGTAGGGAAGAGTTATCTTGGCAAATACGACATTTTTGCCGATAAGCTAACACCAAGAAGTTTTAATAACAACAACATTATACATCACTGAGAGTTTTTGTTATTAAAAGACGAGGAAGAAACCTCAGATTTAATTAACGGACAAATATCCAAGTGATAATTGCAATTAATATCTTGAAAGCTAAGTCCAAGGTGATCTTAATCAGAGATAACTTTTATGTGGAAGAGAGTTGTAAGCGCAACGAAGAAATTCAATGCGCCTACAATACTCTTTCACAGAAGAAGTCTGTTGCTGGCTCTCGTCCTGTAAAGACGTGCGAGAACAATTCTTGTCTTAGTTATTGAGAGTAGGGAACGCGAAGAAATTGTTTTGTGTTCAGAAGTGTTTCTTCCGTAACGTGATTCACGAACTTCAGAAACTGATTTTCTAAGCAGAGACAGGAACTGATAGACGCGTTTAACCGTGCATAACGGGTTAATTGAACTTTATTGACGAAACTAGTGAATATTGGACTTGACTTTCAAATAGTTGGAACTAAAAGAAGAGTGGATAGTATATCAAAGGACTACACTCAATTAGTCTCGAGTAGGACACAATTACACGACTTCACGAAAATAATACAATGACGCTGAAGAGTCAAGTTGTCGCAATTGTCAAGAAACTTAATTTTAATAGAACTGAGTTTACCAACCAACTGCGTGTGCGTGTGGTGCGAAAGTTATGAAGTATTTAGTGGCCAAGGAACAATAAACTGTTCGTTCCAAGTGAAATTTCAAGCGTGGACTACATTATTAAGTGATTTAACCAATGATAGTTAACCAACGACTGTTCAGCAGGGACAATTTAATCTGAATATCAAAATACCCACTTCATTAATTGAAAAGAGAACTTTTGAACATTTTTTTAACATTACGGCATAGGTTCACTCAGACGTGATCAAAGAGTATCTGTGTATCTCGCTTCATACAGGTTCAACAACTCCATAGCAACGAGCCAACAACGTACGAGAAGACTGATAATTATAATGTTTCCTCGCAATTGGTGGTGTGTACGATGCGGATGAGATAAGATTTAACAACTACTGCATATCCGGGCAATGAATCATTCAATCTTAAATCTGAAGAAGCATCCATCGTACGAGTTCGCATTTCTGTCTCCCGTTCACCAACGGGGACCTACGTCATCGCGCATCGTGTCTCAACTCCACTGCGAGAGCTGTGGCAGTAGCAGCTCTAGGCGTCGACAATATCAGCACGCGGTTGGAGTGCGGGGACGCCACACAACACACATACCCATGCCCGAGGGAAGACTCGAACGTACGACGGGGAGAGCCGCGCGAACCGTGTCAAGACGCCCCAGTCCGCGCGGCTACACCGCGCGGCTTCTTCTATGGTTTCAGGTATAGTTCTTTCGCGATGGCTGCTACTTCCATCTTGTGGTTATGTCTTCTTGCGTCTGCTAGCTGCTCCTGAGAGTTCTGTGCGTTCTTTACTGTAGAGCTGGAATGAGGAAGAGAATAATTGCACCTGACGTCTTGGATACTGGCAGAACCCTGGGTGCTTTAACCAGTCCTTTATGCTTCAGAACGCATTTAGCTTCATTTGTCGCTGCCAGGATACTGTTTTTCAAGCATCCCTGCCCCGTCTTCTTCTTAGTCATCATCTTATTCTTATTCTTTAGTGCACATGTCGCATTCATAACTTGCTTGAAATTCATCCTTAAACCCAACTTAATTTTACCACATATGGTTTTTCAACTGTAAATGCCGCAATGCATTGACCTATGCCAATATCCCTTCTTTCACTTATTGCCTTGAGTTTATCAGTTAAAATTCGATCTGCAGTCAGACGTCCTGGAAGATCTTTATTTGCCATGTATGCATTGTCGTGTTCTAAACACAGTTTGTCATGCAAATTAATCCTCTTATCACCCCACGCCAACAATTTTTGAAAGCTTTGTTCCAGATCCATATTAGTTATATCAGGGAATGTGTAATTCGACCAGCAGTTTGTTGAGAATACCACCACCTCCTCTACTGTGTCTCCCATCAAGCATGTTCTACTACAGTAGTGGTTGTGGTCTGCACACCCTATTATACAGGAAATCATGGTTCAAATGACTCTAAGCACTATGGGAATTAACATCTGAGGTCATCAGTCCCCTAGACTTAGAACTACTTAAACCTAACCTATGGACATCACACACATCCATACCCGAGGCAAGATTCGAACCTGCGACCGTAGCAGCAGCGCGGTTCCGGACTGAAGCGCCTAGAACCGCTCGGCCGCATCGGCCGGCCAGGAAATCGTCAGCGACAGTCCAGCTGTTTTGTGTTGCAGGAAAACTAAGCCATTTAACTAGTGCTCTATTCCCTCGACATCTTATGACCCTCTCTGTGAGAAACATTTCCAGTTCTGAGCTTTTTTTTCAATTACCCTGTGTAAACACATCCTGCAATTTCAGTACCACTGCTATCCTTTAAGATATAATTTCTAGGATTCGTTCTTTGCACCTTGGAAACTGTAAATATCTCAGTTGACTAGTTTGAGAGGTATGACTTCTCATATGCTATCTTGTGGTTTAAAATACATACTAAATCACCCACATTAAACTCTTGTTCGCGTGGACTCAGCATTTTAATGTGATTGTATACTATATCTAGTTCATTATCAGGAACATCAACTGGTCTCATTTTTATTGTGCTATGTTTGGTTAGATTATACTGTGCAATTATTTGTGGGCGGATATCTATCCATTTTTGTGAACTGCAAAGATTAAAATGTATTCACATTTGACCTTTTATTGTTATGTTCAGACATTCCACGATACTCACCTTCAGGTGGGTGAATGTTTAGTAGTGGTGTATTCCATGCCACTCCATCACGATCTTGAAATACCTGTTGTAAGACTCTCCGCCATGACCTGTTTGATGGTTGTCCAGACATCGATTCATTCCTGTCTGCAAGAAACACTCAAACGCCTCTGCAATATCTCTCTTCATTTTCGTTTTCACAGGTAATGCCCAGCCAAATTTAGAGTAAGTATCAATGGCCATTAAAATATACTTGCAACCATTACTCACATGTGAGTACTCCCTCATATATACAAGATCAGCCCATCACAAGTCATCCAAACCTTTAATCATAACTTGTCTACAAGAATTTATTTTGCATGCTGGTTTGTGTAGTTCTCGAACTAGTGTCTCAATACTTCTTCGATGATACCTCTCTCTCTCTGAGCTCAGAAATTAATGAAACAACCTCATTCGAACGAGCTGTGTTACCATTGGCAGCTGGTGCCATGAGCAATCACAGCCCAGCTATTAGCTCATTGGGATCGTCATAATTATATATATATATATATATATATATATATATATATATATATATATATATATTGCAGGAATTGCTTGTTCACTCATTTATGGTGAATGTCAATACCATCACCGCTGTTATTTTCACCTCCTAATGTAGGTTTAGTAATGGTTTTGTATTTCACACTGCTTTCGCGTTTTGGTACTCCAAATGCTTTCTTATGCAGATCAGTCAAATGTAATATTTCACCACACATTTCCAAGTCTTTAGCTGAATAATGTAGGGTTTCTGAAGGTCTGAGGAAAATAAGGTTAAGTGGATCTGGTGTTCTCTGAAATTCCCTATCACCAATCCATATTCTGTTATCAGTTAAACTCATAGACTATGTGCCCAGCACGTATGGTTTTACCCTACTTACGCTGAATATTCAGTCTATCGTAGCATGACTGTGACGGATAATGGCGTCGACAGTAGCATCGTCATGATAATCACGTAATTTTACCGAGAGCTGCCCTAGAGGTTTGGTAACTGGCTTAAAGGTTTCTCTTAGTGTTTGATCCCACTCCAAATGTCCTAACCTTAGCAGCCATAATTTCTCTCGAACGGCCTTCTGCTATTCTACTATGTGGACGGTTGAATAACGTGAAGACACAGTGGAGATAGGAAAGACGTAAGAGTAAGCTGGAATTTAGTATCACGTATGTGAACCTGAGAACACTTGATGAAAAATTCTATAGAGTACATGAAATATATTTCCAATTGCGAATATGGACAACCTTCAGATGTGTAATGGAATGACGAAAATGAAAATTTGGGCTGGACCGGGACTCCAACCCGGTTCCCGCTTATCGTGAGCGGTCGCCTTTTGTTGATCTCATTTTTTCCCTAGTTAATCGTTCTATTTGTTCGGGTCGGACGTCCAATGACGCTTGTTCAAGTTCATCGTCGTTCCATTAACTCGTTTTTTTTTTTATTAGAGGGTGGCTACCCTCTGCCCGAACACGCTGAGCTACCGTACCATTAGACTATCCATGCACGACCTAAGGCCCCACCCAAACTTCCATATATCGTCAACCATGTGTCATATACACCACTGGCCATTAAAAGTGCTACACCAGGAAGAAATGCAAATGACAAACAGGTATTCATTGGACAAATATATTATACTAGAACTGACATGTGATTATATTTTCACGCAGTTTGGGTGCATAGATCATGAGAAATCAGTACCCAGGACAACCACTTCTGGCGGTAATAACGGCCTTGATACGCCTGGGCATTGAGTCAAACAGAGCTTGGATGGCGTGTACAGGTACAGCTGCCCATGCAACTTCAACACGATACCACAGTTCATAGAGAGTAGTGACTGGCGTATTGTGACGAGCCAGTTGCTCGGCCACCATAGACAAGACGTTTTCAATTGGTGAGAGATCTGGAGGATGTGCTGGCAAGGGTAGCAGTCGAACATTTTCTGTATCCAGAAAGGCCCGTATAGGACCTGCAACATGTGGTCGTGCAATATCCTGCTGAAATGAAGGGTTTCGCGGGGATCAAATGAAGGGTAGAGCCACGGGTCGTAACAAATATGAAATGTAACGTCCACTGTTCAAAGTGCTGTCAATGAGAACAAGAGGTGACCGAGACGTGTAACCAATGGCACCCCATACCATCACGCCAGGTGATACGCCAGTATGGCGATGACGAGTACACGCTTCCAATGTGCGTTCACCGCGATGTCGCCAAACACGGATGCGACCGTCATGATACTGTGAACAGAAACCGGATTCATCCAAAAAAATGACGTTTTGCCATTCGTGCACCCAGGTTCGTCGTTGAGTACACCATCGCAGGCGCTCCTGTCTGTGATGCAGCATCAAGTGTAACTGCAGCCATGGTCTCCGAGCTGATAGTCCATGCTGCTGCAAACGTCGTCGAACTTTTCGTGCAGATGGTTGTTGCCTTGCAGACGTCCCCATCTGTTGACTCAGGGATCGAGACGTGGCTGCACCATCCGTTACAGCCATGCAGATAAGATGCCTGTCATCTCGACTGGTAGGTATACGAGGCCGTTTGGATCCAGCACGGAATTCCGTATTACCCTCCTGAACCCACCGATTCCATATTCTGCTAACAGTCACTGGATCTCGACTAACGCGAGCAGCAATGTCGCGTTACGATAAACCGCAATCGCGATAGGCTACAATCCGACCTTTATCAAAGTCGGAAACGTGATGGTACGCATTTATCCTCCTTACACGAGGCATCTCAACAACGTTTCACCAGGCAACGCCGGTCCACTGTTGTTTGTGTATGAAAAATCGGTTGGAAATTTTCCTCATCTCAGCACGTTGTAGGTGTCGCCACCGGCGCCAGCCTTGTGTGAATGCTCTTAAAAGCTAATCATTTGCACATCACAGCATCTGCTTCCTGTCGGTTAAATTTCGCGTCTGTAGCACGTCATCTTCGTGGTGTAGCAATTTTAATGGCCAGTAGTGTACCATACGATACTGCAGTAACTGTATTATTCCGAATTATGATGTCCAAAGGAAAGGTGCATCGTAATTCGGAATAATACATGCACTGCAATATCGTATTTATGTGCTGACGCTGGGCAAACGGCATTCAAGTAAAATATCTCAACTATATTGGAACATACATAAGGAATGTACGAGTACAGGTTTTAGACACATAGTTGCCGACATATGAAAGTTGGGGTTCGGCTTTGAGTCGTACTCGGACAACCTAATGGTTGGGGGGGGGGGGGGGGGGGGGGAGCGGGGTAGTTACGGATTAGAGTCCCTGTCCGGCACAAATTTTCATTCGGCTCTCAGCCGTGTTCGAAGCGGACGTGCGCGGGGCTGCGTGCGGCGCTCTGCAAGCGGACCGTTGTTAAATCACGCAGGTCACGGTATCACAGTGTAAGCAGATCACCTTGAATGACGATGGCGCTTTCTTATAGAAAGGTCATGATTAAATTAACGTTCCATGTCCAGAATACGAGACCGAAGGCATACGAGGTAGAGCGTTTTCTGCGTGAAGTAATGCAAGTTGATCCACAGGAACTTCTCGGTATACATCTGTCGATCGTATCCAACACAGTTTACATGAAATTTGTCGATGAAGCAGGGTGCTTATTCGCCGTTCCACCGATGGATATCGTTGCCACCACTCGGACAGCAATGTGGGTGTAGTGACTGTCGACCATGCAGGACTCGGCGTTCGGAACATACGAATCTTCGAGCTGCCGTTTGAAGGCTGGCCACGCTTGTTGTGAACGCTCTACGGCCTTACGGGGAAGTACGGACTCACGCGGAAGAGAAGCGGCATCCGTTCGAGACGTATCCTGTTCTGAATGGAGTGCCTCAGGTGCGAATCTAGCTGCGCAAACACATCCGTGACCGTTGGTGGCTGTCGAGCGATCGTCACTTATGACAGTCAACCGCGGACTTGCTCAGGGTGCAGGCAGGAAGGTAATGTATGCTCTGAATGCCTGCAGAGATGCTTCGTCCAGACACGACGCCTACATTCCAACCGACGACACTGCCTATTACGTACGTTGAGGCAGCGAGGAACATGATGAACGCGGACGTTGTTCCGTTCTAGTTACCGACCCCTGCGGGACCAGTGTCCGTAACGACGACGCAGCCTCCATCGGAACCGTCGCTGTACTCGACAGCAGTGACCACGTCTGCACTCCAGCCATGTGAGACAGGAGAGCACCAGCAAGGTTCCTATTCTGTATCTTTCCGCCACTGTGCCGATCGTTTCGGTACTCAAGAGCACCAAACGGTCTAGTACTCGAATTAGAGCCCCTGCGTTATTCAGTATGCATTTCGGAAGCTATACCGTTCGGGTCTAGAGAGCCGAAGCGCTGTTGTCGGTTCGCGTCGCGCAAGCCAATCAAATGCAAGCGGCCGCAGATCCGCGCATGCGTACTGCAGCGCGCACAGCGCCACAAACACAAAGCGGCTAGCAGACGACACTGGCGCGCTATTCTTCCAAGTACCGAAAATTGCGTTTACGTTGCCACAACGCATGACGATGCATTCCATCGAGCTGACGTGCCCGCCTTCATCGCTCTTGCCTCCTCCTTAACAGTATCAGGCGCAGTACATCCGTTTCCATGATTCTCAGCTAAAATGCATAGAAATTTTTAGTTTCCCTGACTGCATGTTTCCATGCATGCATAACAACGATAGCGTATTTGACTGCATTCTGCAGGTTGTTGTAAATGCCGCGTTACGTCATCTTATTCTCATTCACACTGACATCGTGTTTTGGATTTTACGTTTCGGAAAATGAGTTAGGAATAGTGTGTAGTACAGCATTGCACTAATACATATACAGGGTGTCCCAGCTATCTTGTCCACCCAAAATATCTCTGGAACAATAACAGCTATTGGAAAACGACTTTCACCGGTATCAATGTAGGGCTGCGGCCCATGAATATACATATTTGGAAACATTCTAAAACGAAAGCATATTTGTTTTTTAATACAAACTTATGTTTTTTTTAAATGGACCTCCTATATTTTTTCTTCAGCAAACCATAGCATGACAAAGCACATACACAATGTCGTTGATTGCATCGCAATATTCCCATTACATCCCGAGATATTGAGACGCGAAGTTGACGCTTGAAACACCCTACATGCGCTGCTAGCGCACGTCCTGAGGCTCAGGCGTGAACCTCATGCTGCCCGTAATCGCGATGTGATTGACATGTGTAATCACACCTCCACACTTATCAAGAGGTCCGAAACGAATAATACGGTCTGCTGCCATCAACTCTCATAAGCACATAATGGTTTCCCTCTTGCACGTTTTACGTATCTACGTACACAATATGAACCATTAACGATCGGTGTACACCCGTCAGGTTGTCTTATTTATCCTGCACACCCAAAATAAGGTTGATCTAATGCGTTATATGGCCCATTGTGCCTGTCGCGCAGGGCCTGGCTCTACCTAGTCAAGTGTCCAACGTAGTTCCCACTACTGCCACAGTTACCACTTCGCCTTGTTTATGATTTGCGACCCATGCAAACTCCTGTACTCCACCACCCTCCGAGCATCCCATTTGTTGTTGCTTTGGCGTGCAGTACACCGCTTGCCAGTGTAGTCGTGCATCACAATAATCTAGTGACGGCAAGGAGGTAGTACACATCGTGAATAAACGTTGTGTTGTGGAACTTATACTGTACAGTATAATGTACACACATGAAGATATGGTAGAAATGCTGCTGATCTATGGAGAATGTACGTTGACGGGAAATACGTTATGAGATTGCTTGTTTGTTGATAGTACTGTTAGCGAACATTATGAGTATTAAGTTAATATGTCTGTTTTATACCCTACTCTACATACCTGTACTGTACCCTGTTGTAGGTGGACGAAATGCTGTTCAGGCAGAACGACTGTACAGAAGACGATTCCCTGACAAGCCATCGCCTTCGCGCCGGATGTTTGGTCGTCTCACATCTCGTCTACGTGAAACGGGAAGCTTAAATCCAAGACCTCGACATCGTCCTAGAACACGCACAGATGAACGTGCTGAAGTTGCTGTGCTCGCTACCATAGCTGTGAATCCTCAAATCAGCACACATCAAATTGAACGTGAAGTTGGTGTGTCGAAATCAAGCGCACACCGTATTCTTAAACGTCATAAATTTCATCCTTACCATGTTCATTTACACCAGGATCTTCATCTAAATGACTTCCGCAATAGGGTAATATTTTGTCAGTGGGCTCAGCAAAAACTTCTGACTAATCCAAATTTTTTTGCAGATGTTCTCTTTACCGACGAGGCATCATTCTCCAACAAAGGAATTGTCAATATGAGGAATATGCATTATTGGTCCGCAGACAATCCAAAATGGCTCCGTCAGGTAGAGCATCAACGTCCATGGAAAGTTAATGTTTAGTGTGGGATTATTGGAGATACCATTATCGGACCTTTCTTTATAAATGGCATCCAAAATGGCAGACAATACTCCAGATTTATATGACACAATCTTCCTGTTCTCTTGGACACCGTACCTCTGAACCGGAGAATGGTCATGTGGTATCAGCATGACGGATGCCCTGCACATAACGCCTTACGAGCACGACGACTTCTGAACCTAAGTTCCCTAGTAGGTGGATTGGACGAGGTGGCCCAGTTAGGTGGCCTGCCCGATCTCCGGACCTTACACCGCTGGGTTATTTTCTTTGGAGAGCAGTGAAGGATGCTGTTTACCAACATGAACCAACAACACCAGAGGACATGAAGCAACGCTTTATTGATGCTTGTACAGCCATCAAAGAGGAAACAGTAGCACGAAGTAGGGCATCCTTCATCCGCAGAGTGACCCTATGTATGCAAGCCAATGGGCATCACTTTGAGCTTGAGATGTGAACGCTATGTTTAGTTTGTAGTGCTGGTATCACAGCGGAAGTTTCTACAAAGGGCCATTTTACCCAGTGATGTTAAGAAACATTTGTTTGCAACAATTTGTCATTTAACGCATTAGATAAACATAACATTGATAATTATGTGATAATAAAACTAATTGGTTAAACATGTTTACATTCATCTTCTATGTCCTACCTGAACTTCCCAAATCAAAACATTTTTACCTAAACAACGGTAAAACTTTTAGTCCACTCGCTCGTTTCACTAAAACCATCAACATGAATTTTACTATTACGAGTGAATGATTAACTCTCACTTGTGCTAGATCTACAGTAAACTAAAGTTTTAACGTTGAACGGCATTACCTTTTTAGTAACGGATTAACGATAAGCGAAGTTAACTTTGTGACTAACGTTGCGGTACACAGATATGTTACAGAACCGCATCACCCCTAGCCTATGGGATAAATACCTGCTGGAATGTACGACGTTAATGTAGGATGGCAGCAGACCGTATTATTCGTTTCGGACCTCTTGATAAGTATGGAAGTGTGATTACGCATGTCAATCACATCGCGATTACGGGCAGCATGGGGTTCACGCCTGAGCCTCAGGACGTGCGCTAGCAGCGCATGTAGGGTGTTTCAAGCGTCAACTTCGCTTCTCAATACCTCGGGATGTAATGGGAATACTGCGATGCAATCAACGCCATTGTGTATGTGCTTTGTCAGGCTATGGATTGCTGAAGAAAAAATATAGGAGGTCCATTTAAAAAAACATAAGTTTGTGTTAAAAAACACATATGCTTTCGTTTTAAAATGTTTCCAAATATGTACATTCATGGGCCCCAGCCCTACATTGATACCGGTGAAAGTCGTTTTCCAATAGCTGTTATTGTTCCAAAGATATTTTGGGTGGACAAGATAGCTGGGACATTCTGTATAAACACACCCGAAAAAATTGATTCTGAGAGTTTCTAAGAATAATAAGATAAACAGAATGTGGTTATAACTCGCTCCTAGAGATCCAAATGATTAAGTAGCCCACTTCCCTATATGATACGTCAACGATTTGGGTCTTAAAAACATAACTGAAAAAAAAACGCATTTTCGAGAGCTCCTGCAGTTCGTCGAAGTTTATAACATGCATCTCATGAATGAAAATGTTCGAATATGGTGCTACAGTCTAAAAATATTACGGTGGAGATCTTTCATCTTTGTCTACTGTTGTTGAGGATTCGATCGCAGATAAATAGTTATGACAAGCAAGATTGTGAAGATGACTGCTGCTTGTTGCATTCGCAGTAGTTTAAGTTGTGCTCTTAGATTCCTGTCTAATCGTATAGTCGGAAATCACTACATATTCGGGAAAAATGGTGAATTATTTCTGACAAGAAAAAATATAAAGGTCACTGTCGGTTGTTTCTCACACAACAATGTCATCTCCAGCAGTTTCATATTTCGTTTCTTAAACACACAGAAATCACGATATCATTACTGAAAAAGTGCGCTTTTACATGTAAGTAATAATGAATATTGCAGAAAAATCTTAACTTACACGAATAACAATGTCTCAGAACGTGTTGCATATATGAAGAACCAGTGACCTTTCATTCCACATTCCCGTACGCAAACCACTTTTTTTTTTTTGTGATCGGTGGGTTTGGTCGTTGCGGACATCACATGACATCCGGTAAAGTTCGTTTGTTGATCGATCCACTAAGTGTTTTTATTACAGAGAGTAGCTAACCTCTGACCGAGCACGCTGTGCTACCGTGCCGGCCTGTCACTGCGCCAAGCCAAACAACGGGAAATTAAAGCTCAATTCTTGTACTACAGCAGAGAGGAACGTAGGCTGACTTCGTTGCCAGACGGTGTTGCGTAAGTCATAACTGCGTGATAGTTTGGAAGGTTTCCAAGATCAGGCTTCACATGATTGCTTTCCATTGTTACTTGAAAGTTGTAAACATGATTCGATAGTTACTAACTAAACCATTTGTGGGAAAAAGTACACAAAGGCACTAGTAACGTCAGTTCACACTCATGTAATATACTTAAGCACAGCCGATGTCTTGATATTTAATGATCTTTAAACTCTTATTTGCATAAAAATAACACGTATTTTGAGAGAATATTGACCGAAAACGGATTTCTTTTTGGATGTAATCATTCACAGTAACAACCTAACCTAAACATATTTCAAACAAAGGAAAATAGTCTATTATGAACTCACTTTCCAACTGGATGCGTCCTCTGGTGATTCGTTAGTAACACAATCACTAAATCCAGAGCTAGAACCACTAAATATGTTTAAAATAACAAATTATAGGTGTACATAAACCACAGCTCACCGATCGACAGGGCCACACCGAAATCCAAAACCTCTCGGTACAATTGTCGTAAAATCGTTGGGACGACCGTTCGGTAACAGGTCTCAGAAGCGTACTGAATAGGATATTTCGGTAAAGAACCGAAAACGACGTCACTACTGAGACAAACCTACTACACCGATCGGTATGAACGATACAGAATAGGGCCCCAGATTGATTCGAGCTAGGACACGGAGATGCGGGAGGTGCCTACTGTTTGACGTGATACACTGGACGCGGACACGCATTTCCGCAAGCAGAAGTCGCCCAAGCGACAAAAGAAGAGGAGGCTGTCTGCAGAAAATGTTACGCGAGATGGTGACACGTTGCAGGAGGATGACGAAACTCCATCTGCGGCCCAGGCTGTGGACCCCACTCCAACGGCTCCTGATTCTCTGCTGGCAACGTCCGCCCAAGGACAAAGCCACATTGACGATGCTCAACTCGTCGACGAGCCCCTTGGCCATTTTGTGGCTAAGATACCAAACGAACGTCATACGTCGCATAACGCACCACAGCTCCAGCTTGGTGATTCTGCGTCCGGGATTGAGATGGAAAGAATGACACCAGACTCGAGCTACAACCTGATGCCCGCGGCCGGAGGATCGTCGGACGACATCTTGACTCTACCGATCAGTAATATCTATGGTGCTTGTGGCAGGAACGGTCGGACGGGCGACGTGACGCTTACTGGCTTAAACGACTGCAGAATACAACATTGTACTATCCAACGACCGAGGTCTATCGGACAGGTACAGTCAGTGCCAACGGTATTAGTTCCGTGATCAAAACCCAGCTGTTGAAGGACATGATTCGGGCGGCGGACATTGATATCGTGCTTCTGCGCCTGGATGTTTATGGATACGCGTCTTACGTCAACCCAACTTCCGACGGTGGTAGTGGTACGGCCATACTACTACGCGATGGCATCGAACCAACGGATGTTCAGTATTTGCCCTCAGCGAGAGGCATTGCGCTCACCATCGGCGCAGTCCGCCTTGTGAATCTGTATGCCCCGTCTGGTGCGGCGAAGCGTCGAGAGTGAACACTCTCTATTACTCCACTGAGGTAGCTTCATTGTTTCAAGGCGCTACAGAGCACTTCGTGGTGGGCGGGGACTTACTCCCCTGAGGATCAGATCCCTCACCATGTCCCATGTCCAGCCCTTCAAGCTATGGTCAGGGATCTCGCTTTTCATGATACATGGACACTCACCCACAGCGACCGACGCGTATATACCCACTTCACCAGCCACTCGGCCAGAAGATTGGAGAGGATTTACGTCTACCGAAGTCTTCGGGCAGCGACTGTCGGTGCCGAGCTGTGGCCCACTGCATTCACCGACCATCAGGCCTTCATCTGCGCCGTGACTCTGCCACGACAACAGACGAACCGCAGTAGAGGACCTTGGACTCTTAACGTCAACATTCTCTGGGAAGAGGCTTGCCGTGTAGCCGTCACTACTGCTTGGCACAAATGTGAGCGACGGCGTCATACCTACAATTCCACAAGATGGTGGACATAATGCGCTAAACCAGCTCTTCGCCGCACGCTCAGGGCGTATGGACGAGACAGGGCGCTTTGGCTCCTATCGACCTCTGAGTTTTACTATACGGTCTTGCGAGAACTAGCGTCGCAACAACCTTCGCCAGAGTGCCAAACTGCAGTCCACCGTGCGCGGCTTCTACAGATTACGGCTGACAGATTGGATGGCACGCGGGTTCGAGTGAGATTGCAAGAGTCCATCCCTGAGGAACGTACTTCTCTTTATCACATCGTCAGAGAATGGAGACATCGTAAGAGCGACACATCACGGTAGTTATTTCGGTGGACGGGTAACGTGCAGAGACACACAACGCCATCTCCCTTGCCATCACAGATTGTTACCGCACTCTCTATGTAACAGATCAACGGCGTGACAATGAGGCTGAGGACGTGCTTCACGACCTGCCACCTTCGGGTAGGGTGCAAAGAGACGCCACATTCTTGGAGGCTGTCACGTGGGAAGAAATGCGCATGGCCCTGTCGTGGGGCGGGAGGAACAAATCCCCTGGACCTGATGGTCTTCCACTTGAATTTTATAGCACCTTTTCTGACCTGATGGGGTAAGTTTGGCGGCAGATGTGCTGTGAACTCCTGGATCCAGACTTTAGGCCCCCTCCCAGCCCCCCCCCCCCCCCCGAACTTTTGGAGGGCGTGATCATCTGTGTCCCGAAACCATAAGGAGTGCAGACCGCAAGACTTCCGGCCGTTGACGTTAGTGAATTCGCATTATCTGTTCTCCGGCATTCTTCGTACTCGCCTCCTCCCTATTGTCAAAGATGCCATTCATGCCGACCAAACATGTGTGGGAGGTGGCAGTAATATACAAACGGCGTTAAGCTCTTATAGAGATGTGGTGGCCCTCATGTCGGCATGCCGTTTAGAAGGCGCGCTCGTGGCAGTTGACCTAGACCACCCATTTGCAGGCTGTCTTAGAGAAGATTGGACTGTTCCCAATATCGGCAGGTGTGGTTCTTCGTCTCATCCACGGAGCCCCTTCCACAGTCCTGGTCAATGGCTACCGCCAGCACCCCCCTCCACTATAGGGAGTGCTGCTACGCTCGCTACGGTTCACTATTGAGCACTCAGTGCGACAAGGATGCCTCTGTCAGCCTTTCTCTTCGCCGTCGCCCTCGAGCCTGCACTTCATGATCTACGACAGCGTTTGGAGGGCATTCGTCTCCGCAATGCGCATTGTGCCTGTGCGGACGATGTAGTTTTCTTGGCGAGGTCGGCAGAAGATATATGTACGGTGATCAGCGTGGCTTCAGCGATACGGCGAGGTAGCTAGGAGCCGTATCAACCTGCGAAAGTCGAACTACATTTATGAGGGTTCAAATGGCTCTGAGCACTATGGGACTTAACATCTATGGTCATCAGTCCCCTAGAACTTAGAACTACTTAAACCTAACTAACCTAAGGACATCACACAACACCCAGTCATCACGAGGCAGAGAAAATCCCTGATCCCGCAGGGAATCGAACCCGGGAACCCGGGTGCGGGAAGCGAGAACGCTACCGCACGACCGCGAGCTGCGGACATTTATGAGGGCAGATGACTGAATATGAGTAAGCCAGTCCCGGCGATGGTATGTTTGGGAGTGACCTTAAGTGTAGCGTACAGCAGCAGATACTTATCGCAGACTACTTAATGTGATCCGCATGCACGTTACTCTCCATAACTTTCGAACACTTGACTTGATCATGCGGGTACATTTTGTCAACGTCTACCTCGCTCCGAAACTTAATCGTTACACACACGTTCTCCCAATGGTTGCTACGGTAGCTGCCAAGTTTCAGGCGGCCTTAGGTCATTTCGTCAGCGAGGGCAGGGTGTTCAAGAACCGTTACGAGACGCTAACGTTGCCCACACAGGCGGCATTGGAATGATAAACATGCACATCAGGGCGCGCGCTCTCTTCCTGCGGACGATGCATCGCCTACGTCCTTCGGACAAGGACGCCCTCCCTGGTGCACTAATTCAGGAGGTGTTGCCTCAGTCCCTCCGGCCACCAATTCCTGTTGGACATCTCACGCCGGCAGTATATCACAGTCGCACCTATCTGGTCGACATAAGTTATCTGTTGGATGTCTTACCGACCACGCGGGATCCTAGAACCAAGGACTTGTACCGCTACTTTCAGCGGACACTGCCTGCTAATGCGGTTGAACGCCGACATCCGGGGTTTGGTTTGAGGTGGGTGCAGAATAACATACACTCGCCTTTCCTTCCCACCACGGTCAAATGGTATGTGAAAACAACTGAAAAGTTCCCCACCCGACAACGTTTACGCATGATACATCTTGCCGATGATCCTTTCTGCCCCAGATGCGCCACTGTCGACACCGACATGCACCGTTTCGTTTGTGGCACGACTGCCGACTGCTGGCTCCTCACACGGCGCATGTTGGCATTGCTGCTGCGACGGACGCCTCAGTCCGTGGAGCCCACCGAACTGATCCATCCCGACGTCACTTACTACCCCGCTACTCGTCATAACGCCAAAGTATGCGCTGAAAGGTATGGCATTGTCATATTTACGTAGAGCGTTGCAGGATTATTAGATTTTTGCCATTATTTAACGAGCAACTACATGGTTTTACGGCGCAAAGCGTCGTATGTTTCGCTCTTTGCGAATTACTCGGTATCGTTGTTTACGCGCCCTCCAGCCCATTGTGGTGTACTGGGTGTGAGAAGAGATTGAGATATAGTATATGATGGACTGATGAGAGACATCAACGGTAATTATAGGGTGTTTCACCCTCGCTGAACGAGAAGACGACCTGGACAGCCCGCGTCTGGCTGCTGTGGACACCCTCGAAAGGAGATTAAAAAAAAGTACTCCGTCTTCAGGCCACGAGTGGCCTACCGGGATCATCCGACCGCCTTGTCATCCTCGGTGGAGGATGCGGATAGGAGGGGCGTGGGGTCAGTACACCGCTCTCCCGGTCGTAAGATGGTATTCTTGACCGAAGCCGCTACTATTCGGTCGAGTAGCTCCTCAATTGGCATCACGAGGCTGAGTGCACCCCGAAAAATGGCAACAGCGCATGGCGGCCTGGAGGGTCACCCATCCAAGTGCCGACCACGCCCGACAGCGCTTAACTTCGGTGATGTCGCGGGAACCGGTGTATCCACTGCGGCAAGGCCGTTGCCAAGGAGATAAAAAAGATATATAAAACTACAAATAAAGTTATAACAAGAAAAAATGGAAAACAAATAAAATATACTACAAGTATTGTAGCCCTTCCTTTATCCTTTTCTTTGTTTAACAAAACGTTCAGAGGCATATTTAGTTTTTGTTCTTGAGCGGAGCCTGAAGTGGCGGCAAGCAACCGTCCTAGTTAGCTTTTACGGTGATAGTGGCCATGGCAATAGCTTTGTTTTTGTTTTTAGGTTAGATAGGTTTTTGGGGGTAGTATGGGTGATTGGGGCCAATACCTGGAGTGGAAGAAGCCTAAAAATAAGAAAGATGGTAGAGAACTTGCAAAAAAAAGAAAAAAGAAAAAAGTGGTAAGGCGACTGCTCGCGATAAACGGGAAATCTGGGTTCGAGTCCCAGTCCACCACAGACGTCATTCCGTTATATAGTTGATGGTTGTCCATATTCGCAATTGCGAAAACATAGCATGTATTTCATGACGGTTGTAGTCGCCACAGTGCCTGTTCCTTTGGACATGCATGCATTTCCAAGCATCGTAGTTCGAAATAACACAGGCACTGCAATATCGTATTCTATAGAGTGGCCCAAATGGGAAACAAGGCCATCCAACAGTGCTGAGAGAGATTAAGCGGATTAAATATCGCAGAACAGAAATGTAACCCATTGAGTAAAGATGTTGATAGTAACACAACCACTTTAGAACAAACATAGTTCCAGATCCAGCAGCAGAATTTTCAATCTCATAGGCGAAAGCAGTAAAATACTATTCAGAATTGTGGACAAAGCAGATGCTTCAGATTATAAAATATGCATTAACACAATGGAAAGGCGAATGGAAAGTTTGCTGGGACTATGAAAGGAACAAGTTGCCGTAGCAACGTTTTCTGGTCTGAATTGCATAATAGGCTATATAGCAACTAATGATCAAATATTAGAAAATGGTTTGAATAAGTTGGAACAATTCATTATGTACTCACTACAGACAACGGATGCAGGACTAAAGCGAATAGTCACGTTCGACACCATCAATGCAAAGATGACACAGTTAGTCCCACTATTTAGAGAATTAGTTACTGAGCACGAACAATTAGTAAATGCCATCGTGCATGCACAAAAAAGGTTCCTAGTATCACATATTATGTATCTGATACAGATAGTAAAATACTTAAAGTTAGTTCAGACGGTATTAGAAACGTACATTTCCCTGTATCCTTACCAGAATATGGATACATGCTCCTAAAAATAATGGCTTTAGATGTCCTCGTGTCAGATAATGTACTAATATATGTCGTTAGTATTCCACTAGTAGAAAACAAAGTGTTCAATTTATGTAGAATATTGCCATCCAAACAGCAACAAGAAATGATATGGGGAAATACATTTATATTTAGCAAGAGAAAAAGTTTTTACTATTAGATAACTCTAAGAAGGTGTATATTAGACTTACGACAGATCAATTAGAATGCAAAGAGATTTTAAGGGAACAAAAATATGTAGACAAACCTTTGTAATGTTCTTCATGTCCGACCAGAACGAGTGTGAAGTCAACTACTGCAAAGCAGAGTAATTAAAAAGAATTGTGTCAGAAAGATAATTACCTTAGACAAAAGTTTGTGAATACACCTTAGTGAAGACGAATGGCTGTACATAAGGCCGAAGGAAGAATGTGTAACCATTTCGTGTGAGGAGCAGGCTTCTGGGGATATTCACCTATAAAAGTTAACGCTGCACATAAACTGCAAAGGCTATGGATCATAGGTGCACAACCTGTCAAATAGAATAATACAGACCAATATCACCAGAATGGGCATTGTCCCCAGTATCACAGTCGAAATCAGCTGTTGTGAGGAATCGGAGCAAAAAGTTAAACAGATCAGAGGTACCATTAGAATTACCATTAAGACATGTAGTGACTAGGTGACGATCTACGGATAGCTGGAAAGAGAATGGAAGACGTGAAGTGGCTGTTGATACACAGCAAAAGTAAATGGACTATGGTAGAAGGGTCCAACACTATTCTGTAGCTAATTACATAGTTTTAACTACAGTAATAGTCACAAGTTGCTGTGCTCGCATTGTTCCATGTTGTAGATATATATTCAGACTGTTCTGACAGTTTAAATTGCTGCCAGGCAATATGTGTTTGGGCTACTGCAGTTAATACATCCAAGTCTACTCCACTCAGAAGGCTAGGTAATGTTGTCATCCATCGCAGACATCCTCATGAATAAGAAAATAAAGTGTACTTAAAGAATAAAAGGTAGAAATGAAATATGGATATCATGTGAATAGGCTATAAGAAACATCATGTTAAAACAAACGTATTTTTAAATTTAAAATAATTAATGGTGCGCTGTATAAGTGCCCATGAACTGGGTCTCCCATGCCAGACAGGTCTCAGCGGAGGAACCACACAAAGAGTGTCACACAGTGCCTCATCTGTCCCATATCCAGTCCCCCAATGGAACTTTCCCAGATATAGAACCCAAGATGTGATGCAATCCCTGCCAAGATGTGCACGGCATATGGGAAGATGTGTCATTAACGGGACAGCAAGGATACCGAGCGAACTCCCTGAGCAGGAAGCCTTGAGTGCGTGATGTTCCGTGGCGTTGACTGAATATATCCTCAATTATCGTGGGACGAAACTGGAAAACATAGAACAAGAAAAAACAAAAACTGAGAGACATGATGAAACCTCAAACATCCAAATATTGGGTCTGGAACTGATGTAAGCTGTTTCCGCAACTGGATCAGGTTATAGACCAGTCCAAGAGGTGGAAATTGTCACGGAGAAGTTGGACCAGGTCCAGATTAAATCCCCGTCTGAGGCTCAGAGGAAAAAATTCTTACAGAATATAAATGAAAGGAAGGTAAGGAATGGCTTTCTAAACAAAGCTGGAGGAAACTAAAAATTCTTGAGCCTAGGAGCTCCAAAAAATACTATATAAGAGTGAAGGGGGTAAACGGATTCATTCTATTTGTAAGACAGGAAACAAAAGAATAAGGGAGGAGTCTAATACTCCCACTTCTCAGGATAATCGCATTCAGAAAAAGCCAAATTAGGAAATAGGGAAACAGACCTCTGGAATCTTGGTTTTCAGTATAGCAGTTACCCAACAGGATTACCCACTGGTCAACATGTCCTCACAGGTGATGCAGTTTGCTCATATAGCTTTCTTTGAGAAGACTGGTTGGGGGGGGGGGGGGGGGGAGGGGGTTGACCACGACCCAAATTCAGAAGAGTCTATCTGGACAAAGGTGCTCTTATATTTATCTGAGAGGGGATGGGAACAGTGGATTGGCTTAAGACTATGGTGGCCAAGATATCGCTGTGGGAAAAGGTGAAACTGCTGGTCAAAACAGTAGTTGAGCTCTTCAAGATCGAAACATATCAATTTTGGTCCCATAACATCTTAAGGATACTCCTCCAAAGACTGTCTTCGATAAAATAACTGTGCAGAACCAGAAGGTATCGACAGAGGTTTTGAGGGTAATCAACCAAAAAGGTTGTGACTTATATCCAAACCCTTCAGGCGGAAGGTGGTGAAAAACCACAGAGGAGAATGCAGGAACAGGAACTGAGATTGTACTTATGGCTTTCACATGTCAACGTCGGTGTAATCAAAGATACCAGATTGGAGGCTGCAAATCTCCAGAACATGCATTTATATCAAAAATGGAATTTTCATTCATGCGGATGGCGGATTTTCTGTCCAGGGACTTCGTGACCATCAGGATGAAACAGTGTGACGAAGGAAGGAAATTGTATTGGCCTCAGCTTACCTTCCTTACAAGGGATAGTACTCTTTCCCAGGAAGTGGGGAGACTGATAACTGCTCACAGTACAATGAGCAAATACTGGTTGGTTGTGATGCCAGTGCCCACAACCTTCTGTGGGGAAGCAGCGACACCAACAGCAGCTGTTTCTGAATGTTTACTCGAAAGCAAGTTGGAGATACTGAACAGGGGCAGAGTACCCACGTTTAAGAACACAAGGCCCTGACAGAATCTTTCCAGCTCTACTGTAGCAAGTAGGAGAGGTTGTACTTGTAAGGGTTGGCCTATCAGCAGGAATCATTCCTAATGCTTGGAGAACAGTGAGGGTTGTTTTAAAAAAATGGCTCTGAGCACTATGGGACTTAACATCTATGGTCATCAGTCCCCTAGAACTTAGAACTACTTAAACCTAACTAACCTAAGGACATCACACAACACCCAGTCATCAGGTTGTTTTCATTCTGAAGCCAGGGAAAAGTGATCATACCAAGGCCAGGGATATGAGACCGATCAGTCTGTCCTCCTTTCTCTTAAAGACATTAGAAAAACTGGTAAATGTGCACGTCAGGTAAAGGAAGTTAACTAAGTTTCCTCTATATGTAAGCCAACACACATATCAACCAAGCAAATTATTTGAAATAGCACATCACCATCTTGTTAGAAAGGTGGAAAAAGCACTACGCTTTCATGAAATTGCCCTTTGCATCTTCCTGGATACTGAGGGGGCTTTTAGCAGTGCGACCTTCGAATCTACGGTTAGAGCTGCAGAACAGCATGGCACTGAGATTACCAAATGTAGGGGGATTAGGACCACATTGCGCAGAAGAAAGGTAAAACCAACACCACCAGAGGATCTCTGCAAGAAGCGGTTCCGTCCCCACTACCATGGAAATCAGAAATGAATTAACTTACTTAAGAGTTAATTATTAGAAGATACTATTGGCAAGGATATGCCAACTACTAAGTCGTAGTAATACCTGCCAAATTTTCTAGTACTTGTAGAACAATGCCACAACGTGCATTTGAACAACGCGCAAAACTGGTGCAGGAAATAGGGTCTACCGGTCAACACCAAGAAATCTGTTGTAGTACCGTTCATGAAGAAGCATATCTAGCATATGTACCGGAATCGTAAGCTTCTCGCTGAAACTCTACCTGTAGAGGGAGCAGTAAAGTTCTTCAGGTCAAATGTGTATGCAAAACTATCATGGACGCCTCACATAAGGAATATACACTGAAGCGCCAAAGAAACTGGTATAGGCATGCGTATTCAAATACGGAGGTATGTAAACAGGCAGAATACGGCGCTGCGCTCGGCAACGCCCATGTCAGACAAGTGTTCGGCGCAGTTGTTAGATCGATTACTGCTCCTACAATGGCAGGTTATCAAGATTTAAGTGAGGTTGAACGTGGTGTTATAGTCGGAGCACGAGTGATGGGACACAGCATCTCCGAGATAGGTATGAAGTGCGGATTTTCCCGTACGACCATTTCACGAGTGTATCGTGAATATCATCAATCCGGTAAAACATCATATCTTCGTCCTGTCTGATCACCTGCTTCCATTCATGTCCATTGTGCATTCCGACGGACTTGGGCAATTCCAGCAGGACAATGCAACACCTCACAGGTCGAGAACTGCTACAGTGTGGCTCCAGGAACACTGTTCTGACTTTAAACACTTCCGCTGGACACCAAACTCCCCAGACATGAAGATTATTGAGCATATTTGGGATGCCTTGCAACGCGCTGTTTAGAAGAGATCTCTAGCCCCTCGTACTCTTACGGATTTATGGACAGCCCTGCAGGATTCATGGTGTCAGTTCCCTCCAACACTACTTCAGACATTAGTCGAGTCCATGCCACGTCGTGTTTCGGCACTTCTACGTGCTCGCGGAGGCCCTACATAATATTAGGCAAGTGTACCACTTCCTTTGGCTCTTCAGTGTATGTTCCAAGACGAAAGGTACTCTTATGAGAACTAGAATATCCTCTGAAAAAAAACAGGAGTCTAAACACCAAGAGTATGTACTGCATACACATCACTGTAATATGACCTATGGTGATCTGTAGGGCTGCCGTAATGTGGAACAAAGTAGAACAGATGGTGGCTGCTAATGAACTTGTCAAGGGGCAGAGCTGGCCTACTTAGCCATAACAGGCGAAATTAGCACACCCACTGCTGGGACGGAGGCTGGGCTGTACATGACGCCATTACACCTCTGGGTTAAAATGGAGGGTGTGGAATGGGGATGCATGCTAAAAATTGGAAATAACTAAATGTGGTGTCACCGCCAGACACCACACTTGTTAGGTGGTAGCCTTTAAATTGGCCGCGTCCGTTAGTATACGTCGGATCCGCGTGTCGCCACTGTCAGTGATTGCAGACCGAGCTCCGGCACTCGCCCCAGTTGTACAGCCGACTTTGCTAGCGATGGTTCACTGCCTACATACGCTCTCATTTGCCGAGACGACAGTTTAGCATAGCCTTCAGCTACGTCATTTGCTACGACCTAGCAGGGCGCCATATTCAGTTACTATGTCTTCTGAACAGATAATATTGTGAATCATGTTCCGTCAAGAGCGACGTTCATCTTAATGGATTAAAGTTAAGTATCAAACTAATTACCTTCGCTTTCTGAATTCTAATTCCTTGTCGTGTTCCAGACCTCACGTCAGTATAGTCCTTCCCTCCTCACGCCAGCCTGCGTGAGCTAAAACGCGTGCATTTCGGCCTCCGCTAGTAACACGGTGTTGGCTCTTCTGCCAACACAATACTAAACACCTGTAGGATATCCTGAATCCGTCGCCAATACAGGGAATGTGGATAATATGGAGACGCCCATTGTCTGTACAATAACTTCCAGCTACTTCAATAAACTTTTCAGTGTAACAACTGGAAGTAAGGAGCAGTGGAATACCGAACGGCGACACCGAGGTGACATAGCCTGGTTTACTGAGGGGTCGAAAACAGACAAAGACGCTGGGGCCGGGATTTATGGTGTACCACCTATTCTAGAGAGAGAGAGAGAGCAATTTCTCTAGGGAAACGGGCCACGGTATTCCAGGCGGAAATATCTGCTATCAGGGTGTGTGCAGAGAAGTATTTGCGTAGCCGCTGCAAAGATAGTAGTATCTACATTTATGCAGACAGCCAAGCAGCTCTGAAATCTCTATGGGCCCTTTCAGCGAGATCAAAAATCTTAGCAAAATTCCACAAAGCATTTGTGAGACTAGAGGAAAGCAATGGAGTAAATCTGCTGTGGGTCCCTGGTCACTCAGGAACAAGAGGCAATGAACGAGCTTATAGGTAAGCCAGGTCAGGTGTAACAAATCCATTTGTTAGACCGGAACCTTTTCTAACCATACCTAAAGTGATGATTAAGTGAAAATTACAAAACTGGATCAGAAGGCAGTGTGTGGAATATCTACATATACATACACACCCGCCAAGCCGCCGTACGGCGCCTGGTAGAGGACACCCTCTACCACTACTAGCCATTTCCCTTACTGTTCCACTCGCAAAAGAGAGCGAGGAAAAAACAACTATCTACATCCCTCAGTATGAGTCCTAATTTCTCATATATCATCTTCCTGGTCCTTACACGAGACGTATGTTGGCGGCAGTAGAATCGTTCTGCAGTCACCTTCAAATGCCGGTTCTCTAAGTTTTTTCAAGAGTGTTCCTCGAATAGAGCACCGTCTCCTCTCCCGGGATTCCCATTAAAGTTCCTGAAGCACATTCGTAGTACTTGGTGTTGTTCGAACTAGCCAGTAACAACTCTAACAGCCCACCTGTGAGTCACTTCGATGTCTTCCTTTAATTCGACCTATGACCCAAAAACTAAAACATGGCAAGCAAATGATGCTAAAGCCATGCTTTAAGAAAATTTCTGTAATCCTGGACTTGAAAAAGAGGCAAACTAAACACATGGTAGGACTAATGACAGGCTATGGCAGCCTTAAGAAACACCTAAACGGGATTGGTATAGAGAAGAAGCCCGTAGACCAGATATGGTCAGCTGGGGCTCGTTTGCCCCAGTCGGGTGCAGCCGGGCAGAAGTGACTTACCTAACTGCGAGCAGCTCACCAGAAGCACACGTCACAGAGACGAAGCGTGAGAGCAGCCGACTCTCGGGCTTGTGTGTGTGCCGTTCTAGGTTACATACATAGAATACAATACTGTGGTGATAAGGATTCAATGGCAGCAGGTTAAATGAACCATATAATATTTTATTGCTTACAATATACAATAACACCACATACAAAAATGCAGACATTGTTATATTACCTTTATATACACTCCTGGAAATGGAAAAAAGAACACATTGACACCGGTGTGTCAGACCCACCATACTTGCTCCGGACACTGCGAGAGGGCTGTACAAGCAATGATCACACGCACGGCACAGCGGACACACCAGGAACCGCGGTGTTGGCCGTCGAATGGCGCTAGCTGCGCAGCATTTGTGCACCGCCGCCGTCAGTGTCAGCCAGTTTGCCGTGGCATACGGATCTCCATCGCAGTCTTTAACACTGGTAGCATGCCGCGACAGCGTGGACGTGAACCGTATGTGCAGTTGACGGACTTTGAGCGAGGGCGTATAGTGGGCATGCGGGAGGCCGGGTGGACGTACCGCCGAATTGCTCAACACGTGGGGCGTGAGGTCTCCACAGTACATCGATGTTGTCGCCAGTGGTCGGCGGAAGGTGCACGTGTCCGTCGACCTGGGACCGGACCGCAGCGACGCACGGATGCACGCCAAGACCGTAGGATCCTACGCAGTGCCGTAGGGGACCGCACCGCCACTTCCCAGCAAATTAGGGACACTGTTGCTCCTGGGGTATCGGCGAGGACCATTCGCAACTGTCTCCATGAAGCTGGGCTACGGTCCCGCACACCGTTAGGCCGTCTTCCGCTCACGCCCCAACATCGTGCAGCCCGCCTCCAGTGGTGTCGCGACAGGCGTGAATGGAGGGACGAATGGAGACGTGTCGTCTTCAGCGATGAGAGTCGCTTCTGCCTTGGTGCCAATGATGGTCGTATGCGTGTTTGGCGCCGTGCAGGTGAGCGCCACAATCAGGACTGCATACGACCGAGGCACACAGGGCCAACACCCGGCATCATGGTGTGGGGAGCGATCTCCTACACTGGCCATACACCACTGGTGATCGTCGAGGGGACACTGAATAGTGCACGGTACATCCAAACCGTCATCGAACCCATCGTTCTACCATTCCTAGACCGGCAAGGGAACTTGCTGTTCCAACAGGACAATGCACGTCCGCATGTATCCCGTGCCACCCAAAGTGCTCTAGAAGGTGTAAGTCAACTACCCTGGCCAGCAAGATCTCCGGATCTGTCCCCCATTGAGCATGTTTGGGACTGGATGAAGCGTCGTCTCACGTGGTCTGCACGTTCAGCACGAACGCTGGTCCAACTGAGGCGCCAGGTGGAAATGGCATGGCAAGCCGTTCCACAGGACTACATCCAGCATCTCTTAGATCGTCTCCATGGGAGAATAGCAGCCTGCATTGCTGCGAAAGGTGGATATACACTGTACTAGTGCCGACGTTGTGCATGCTCTGTTGCCTGTGTCTATGTGCCTGTGGTTCTGTCAGTGTGATCATGTGATGTATCTGACCCCAGGAATGTGTCAATAAAGTTTCCCCTTCCTGGGACAATGAATTCACGGTGTTCTTATTTCAATTTCCAGGAGTGTAGATTGTGATCCATATTTCCCATGTTTTGCTGCAAGCGAAGGGATGTCGGACTAATACCACTTTTGGTGTGTAGTCTAAGAACGGCCCTCAGATGGCTATATGTCATTTGTGATCTATGTTTAGATTTGCAAAGCTTTAAGACTGAGAAAAATTGTACACATAAATTAGTAGAACCAAACATGCACATTATAGTTCCTGCTTTCGCATGTGGTTGAGGAAATCTACCCCGTGGAAAGCAAGAATATACCTGAATGATGTCATTCGCCATTCTAAACTTCTCCTTAATGAGGCGGTCACATTGTAGGTGTATCAGTTCTAATTGCACCTCTGTAGACACAGTTCTGACATCCACCGAGCATGGTGACATGAAGATATCAAATACTCGAATCGTTTTGCGGATGCTGCATCCAAATTATTCAGAGACCGAACAGATGACGCAACAAGGTCATTATTAATGTTAGCTGCGAATCACATCACATTCTTAAAATGGGTGAAATTACGATCCTGGGCTTTACCTTTCCATATCTGCAATTTCATTTGCATTTCGTGAATTTTAGGAAACAGAGATATAATTAACTGACCTTTTCTCTGCAACGAAACATTGAGAGTCGTTATTCCGGTAACAAATGCTATGTTAACAACCCATTGAGGGCCAGAAGGCTCAGGAAGCGACCTTCCTTTCATATCCATAAAAAGATTTACCTGTTCAAGGGTTTTACCCCCACTCAGCCATCTTAACTGTCAAAAATAAGGTACATCATAGCAGTCAGATTCCAGTAATCCATTAACTCTCGAAACTGTCTTTGATCCACTCCTGCAGACCGTATGTAATTTACAGGCCTAATGACGACATTCATATCCCTGTCATATTGCAAAGTCTTCTCTCAGAGCTCCTCTTGATCAATTACACGATGCACTGAGTGAAACTGATGTCCTGGACTCAGCTTATTTTTAGACGTCCCACATATCCCACTTTACAGCCAGCCATATTTGGGGCGGCATCAGAGGCTTAGCCACAGCCACAGCCACAGCCCGCGAAAGGCAAAGGTCCCGAGTTCGAGTCTCGGTCGGGCACACAGTTTTGATCTGCCAGGAAGTTTCATATCAGCGCACACTCCGCTGCAGAGTGAAAATCTCATTCTGGAAACATCCCCCAGGCTGTGGCTAAGCCATGTCTCCGCAATATCCTTTCTTTCAGGAGTGCTAGTTCTGCAAGGTTCCCAGGAGAGCTTCTGTAAAGTTTGGAAGGTAGGAGACGAGGTACTGGCAGAAGTAAAGCTGTGAGTACTGGGCGTGAGTCGTGCTTCAGTAGCTCAGTTGGTAGAGCACTTGCCCGCGAAAGGCAAAGGTCCCGAGTTCGAGTCTCGGTCGTGCACACAGTTTTGATCTGCCAGGAAGTTTCAGTTGTGATTTTGATACTGTACCACATTACAAGAAATACTGCAAAATATCAAAGCCTGTAATACAGACATGAAAACAAATATATTACAAGGAAAAGCTAGTCATATCAGATAACAAAATAAAGACAATATGGGATATAGTGAAGGAGGAGAGCGATAGAACCAGACATGAAGGACAAATAGCACTAAGAGTAAATGATACATTGGTGACAGATGTGTATAGTGTTGCAGAACTTTTTAACAAAAATTTTATAACTGTTACTGAAAAGATGGGGTTGTCAGGTTCCATAGATGCTGCTATGGAATACCTCAGACCAGACGTTTCAAGTAACTTCCATAATATGAATTTGACCCTCACTACCCCAGCAGAAGTAATGTCCATCATAAAATCTTTAAAATCAAAAACATCTAGTGGGTATGATGAAATATCAACAAAGTTAACTAAAGAATGTGAGTTAAGTAACATAACATATTAAGCTATCTGTGTAACCAGTCGTATGTCAGTGGAATATTTCCTGAATGGTTGAAATATGCTGAAGTTAAGCCACTGTTTAAGAACAGAAATAAAAAAAATAGCATCAAATTTCCATCCAATTTCACTTTTGCCAGCATTCTCGAAATTTTTAGAAAGGTAATGTACAATCAGCTTTATAACAATCTTATCACAAATAACATACTGTCAAAGTCACAGTTCGGATTTCTAGAGGGTTCTGATACTGAGAAGGCTATCTACACTTACAGTGAAAATGTACTTATTTCATTAGGCAAAAAGTTACAGGTAACTGGTATATTTGGTGATCTGTCAAAGGCATTTGACTGTGTAAATTACAATATCCTTTTAAGTAAATTTGAATATTATGGTGAAATAGGAAATGTTGCAGAATGGCTCAAATCTTACATCTCTGGCAGGAAACAAAGGATGTTATTCGGAAAGAGACATGTATTACGCCACCAGACATCTTCCAACTGGGAACTAATTACATGTGGGGTCCCACAAGGTTCCATCTTAGGGCCCTTACTTTTTCTCGTGTATATCAATGACCTTTCATCAGTAACATTGCCAGACGCCAAGTTTGTTTTGTTTGCTACTGATACAAACATTGCAATAAATAGCAAATCGAGTGTAGTCTTAGAAAGATCATCTAATAAAATATTTGTGGACATTAATCACTGGTTCCTAGCCTATTATTTGTCACTAAACTTTGAAAAAACACACTACATGCGGTTCAGAACTTGTTAGGGCTGTCCCAAGAGTATATGCCTAACATACGATGAGAAACAGATACAAGAAGTGGACAGTGTTAAATTCTTGGGATTACAGCTTGATAATAAATTCAACTGGGAGGAGCACACCACAGAACTGCAGAAGTGTCTTGACAAATCTCTATTTGCAATGCGAATGGTCAAACATAGGGGATATAAAAATGAAAAAGCTGGCATACTATGCTTTTTTTCATTCCATAATGCCTTATGAGATTATTTTTTGAGGTAATCATCAAGCCAAGCTAAAGTTTCCCAGGCACAAAAACGTGCAGTAAGAGTTATATGTTGTGTGAACTCAAGAACATCCTGCAGAAGCCTGTTTAGGGAACTAGGGATACTAACTACTGCTTCCCAATATATTTATTCCTTAATATCACTTTTTCAAATCAACAGCTCAATTCATGGAATCAATACTAGAAATAAGAATAATCTTCACAAAGATTTAAAGTCACGTACTTGTACAAAAAGGTGTGCATTATTCTGGAACACACATTTTCAATAACTTGCCAACAGCCATAAAAAGCTTAACAACCAATTAAATTCAGTTTAAGAGAAATCTAAAGGATTTATTGGTGTCCAACTCCTTCTACTCCATTGATGAATTTCTCAGTAGAGCCAACTGATATATATGAAGTACAATCTAACTTCTGCACAATTTCAGTACAGTAATTTGTTCATTGAAAATAAATGTTGTAGTAGTTCTATCATATGTTTATTACCTTATAAATAAATAAAACATTTTTTTAAGTTTAAATTGAGAGCTTTAATCCAATCTTAGTAAATGAGTGTTTGTAAAATGATTCTTTCATATAGTGTTCACTAAACGAAATGACCTGTGGAAGGTACATTAGTTTATTTGTTTTAGTTGTAAATATTTCTCATGTATTATTGTTTTTCTGACATAGTCTACATCCTGGAGGGCCTCCTTACTGTGGATCAATTGGAATGAAAGTAAATCTAATCTAATCTAATCTAATCTAGTAGGATGGTGGGGGCCAAACCTGCTTTGTCACAACTTGAACTATTAAAAGCCAAATACAAAATGGAAAGAAAACCTATAAATATGGAATGGGAAGTATTGAGGGAGATATGATTAGTGCATAAATATTTGCACTTGACAGGCAACTAAGCTTAACTTGAAACAAATAAATTTTTCATGAGGTGTGGTGGAAGCTCATAACACTCTCTTCTCTTTAAGCAATCCTGCCTGCAATTTGACCTAACAAATGAAAAAAACTGGTGCTTTGATTTCTTAAAATTTTATAAATTACAAATTCCTCTTCCACGAGCTCCTTGTATAGTGCGTGAAATACCTTTCTGTACGAGAAATAGCATTTTTCACACTCAAACTCTTGTTTTACATTGTTTTGCACTTCTGTCTTCCATCTCTAATACACAACACATCCCAGCAAGCTGTAAACCATCTAAGTCCAACAAATGTCGTTTTTGATAAATGAGCTACTGTGTTGTGTATGTGCGCTGCACACATAAAAGCAGTTGAAAATCGTCTTGTGAAGAAGATCCAAATGCCCACAAAGAAACAGTTTGGACTGTCATGTCAGTTGAGATAGTGTGACATGAATTGACTTGATGTGCTGTGATATTACAGACAGTGTGAATACACTTTAACATGACAGTGACAGGATGTAATGATGCTATGATGGCTAGTGTATACTGGCCTTAACTGTGGTGTCTCCTTTGGTGAAGTCTTTACAAACCGATCCTCTATAGTCTGTGACCTGGCCCAATCACAAGGTTTCAAGAAAATGGGAACCAGGAATTCTGATCCCCGTTCACCCTGCAAATGTTAGCCTAAAGCTCTAGCATAAGGACGACCTGACAACAAAACTTTCTTTTCTGTACTGGCTGCCCACATTCTTACTTTTCAATTTATTGCTAAAAATGTGTTGTGCCCTCTCTACATCTACAGCTAACTGACATCTCTTAACTCTCTGAACAGAAACTCCCTAAGAATAAGCATGTAGCACTAAATATCTAGAATGAAAACTTAGTTTTAGTTATATCCAATGACTAATTGTAAATTACTTCATATAATTCCCTTTAAAAATTCGAAAATTTACATGTATTGAGGCAGTAAGTATACTACAGAGATGATTCTTCAAACGCCATATTTCGCTGTATCACCTTTCCTTAATATCTGCGGCTTGTAATTACAGAATGTACCTGTTTGCTGTATGCTAGTTGTGTTCTGAACGATATGCTAAATATGATTCAAAGGATAGTAATGTGGCGTATAACTCAAAGGGAAATCACAAATAAATAATTGTTGTAATTTGACAATGTTTTGTCCAAGACTCATTGTCACCAGTGAAACGTCACTAACTAAAAATTTTATCATTCTGCTTGATGATCCCAGATTCTTTCTTCCGGAAATCCGATTTCCTAACCAATATTTGACTTTCCGCGTCCTCTTTTAAATGTTTCTCTAACTTTTAGTTTTAAAATATGTGCTACCTCATTAACAGCTGTTCAAAATCTTTCAGGTGACTTTTCTCGCCCATTTCGAAATTTTTTTTATATATAAAAAAGATTAGGTTACGACTGCGTATTTTGGAATTTATAACTGCTAGTGTTAGCAGGAGATACAAATATACCAGATTCAAACGCAACTGAAAATTCAGCTTTGTTCCATTTTCAAAAGACGCCATAAAAATTATTTTGTTTTTCCATTGGGGTTTCATATTTGATAAACATGGGCCTGCAACAAAAATCTCAGATATTAGTGTCTGCACAACGAATTTGTAGACGTACAGGACTAAAATCTTTTCGAAATTTTTATATTACCCGTTCTCTCAAAATGTCAAAGATCTTACACGTGTGAGTGAAGCTCTGTGACAGCGTGGGATTTTGTGTGGATTATTTTTGTGTTTGGCGTTGAGCATCTTTGAACATAACTTTGTGTGTGAGTGGGAAAGTAAGAATGAGCGTAAGGGGAATTAGCGTGGTATTGTTTACAGTACATCGACAGTGTTTTTGATGAATGTTGTTGGTTGTCTCTATTTGCAACTGAGTCAAATTATGGCTGTGATCAATATAGCAACGTTTCTTTTTGCCGATATGTGATAGAACTGTGAGCTTCTTTGACTGGAAACGAGCATGTACTTCGTGCTTACTATAAACTGTAGATTGATATTGATGCGTACATGCAGAGAAAGATTTAGTGGAACGAGTGAAGCAATTCGTGTGCCTTGTTACGTACCTTACCTTTAAATTAATATTAGAATAGCTTGAAACTCAGGCCGACGTACATCGTAATTCAGCGCGCTTTTCATTTTTAAACGCCAGTATTCGTTGAGATTTATTACGGGTATCAACGATCCTGTTGTTAGTGATCAATATGGAAGATATGTCATTTGTTTCGACTGACATTCCCGCTGATGTGAGACAAATAACAATTACCGGTAAGTAAGAGTTCGCAAAATATTCATATCATTTCTTCATAATGCTTGATGTCATTTGTTTTGTTTTGGGTTAGTGGAAGGATGGGGAAGAAGCTGAGTTCTTGCTTGAGTGTGAAATATTTATTTCGCACGGTAGACGAATAGCGAATCGTTTCAAAAGTGTAAAGCAATTGTCATTTTGTAATTGTTATATTGCCTCATTACATTGATGATTCTTAGTTGGGAGCAGAGAGAAAATACTCACCAAACACGTGCCCGTTAAAAGTATAGAAGCAGGTCAAATCATGTTATATTGTTTTATTTATTTATTTAACCAATTTTAGTTCTGGTTAGAACATGGTGCGAATGAAATTCTAAAAATGGATTAGTTGTCATTGACACTGTACACTACTAAATTCGAAGATGAACATGCTGTGAATCAGCTCCACATTATCCTGTCAGAGAAAATTTATTTGTCAGTCCCACGCGAAATTATTGTTTTCAGTGTTTCAATTCTTATACTTGGAGAGGTTTGAAGTTCTGTATAGTCACATATCACAAATGCATTGTGTTGCCATTTCAAAAATAACAGTAAACAAGGAGGTGTTTCAAGACAGAAAAGTGTGTGTCCCAGAATCCGCCATGGAACACACATGTAAACATATTTTATGTCAATGATAACTCTAAAGTCAAAGTTCAAAGGCTTTCATCTATTATGGTTTCACTGGCTACATGCAGCGGACTAGGCTACTGAAATATTTCCACTCAGGTTGTATTCATTGGAAGGCTCGATGATTCACTGTCGGATTCCTAATAAAAGGGCTCTCTGAGTCAATCCTCAAATTTATTACTGACTGAGGGACTAAAGAAGGGACATTTTGTCAAAAACTCACCGTTTGCTCTGCAAGGCATTACTCAGTTTGGCACAGATACGTCTTTCTGTGACTTTGCGATGGTGCACATCATCTTACTTGTAGCTTCTTTCAGCCAACAAAAGGTAGACCAAAATTGCCACTTTTAAGTTGTTGCACCTTCAGCAAGATATGTATCAAAGTGCTCATTGAGATCACCTGACTTAGCATAGAAAAGGTTGCATGTAAAGCCCTGTCCATCACAATCTTTCAGTTGCCAAGTAGTTGGCTACCAGCCATGTACAATTGGTAGTGGTATAATGTAATATAGTACATCATATGAAAGATCCTTACAGATATGTTCATAAGAGTAGGGCCCATGAAGTTATTCAGCAAGTGGTATCAAAGATTCAAAATAAACTAACTATAGATTTCATGCAAAACAAGAGCTAAACAAAGTAGAAATGAAGATTAGGGTAATGAGGTAAGAAACTCAATAAATTCGGTAGTGAAATTTTATACACAGAATAGGCACCTACTTTAAGGAAGTTCCGTCCAAGAAATGAATTTCAATTATGTAGTCACTTGATGATTATAGTGACACTAGAATAGAAAGTGATAAAGTAAAACTGCAAATTCTTTCTAAAATATTTCAGTCACGATAGACAAATGTGGCTGTTAGATATAGCAATAAGTGATAGTGACTTTGAAAAACTATTAAAAGCACTTAATAGAAGCAAGATCTGTGAACTTGGTTATGTACCCATTACATACGACACTGAATGTGCAATAGAAGAGCCCCTTTTCTGTCAAGGGTGATTGAAGTCACTGGAAAGCCATGTAGGCTGAGACTTTAAGAAGAGCTACAGGCTATTACTGGTGACATCAGTTTGTTGTAGAATTATGGAACCCACAATGATCATTTGTAATTAATTTCCTGTATACAAATGATTCTTCAGTTTAACACCTCATCTACTCCTAGCGTGCCAGTCATATGGAGCTGCTAACACTAGCCATTAAAAAATACAGAATTATGTAAATAGTATAACAGCCCTCAGCTGCTCAGTATTATTGCTAATATTATTTAAAGGAGAGATTGCTACTCACTGTGAAGGTGACACATTGAGTTTTCGGCCAAAGTTTTCTTCAGGAAAGAAAAGAAAACACCCACATTCACACAAGCATGCACACCTCACACACACGTGACTGCTATCTCTTGGCCAGCCATATGTGCATAGGTGTGCCTGTTTGTGTGCGCGCGTGTTTGCCTTTCTTTTCAGAAGAAACCGGGCGAGGTGGCGCAGTGGTTAGACACTGGACTCGCATTCGGGAGGACAACAGTTCAATCCTGCGTCCGGCCATCCTGATTTAGGTTTTCCGTGATTTCCCTAAATCGCTCCAGGCAACTGTCGGGATGGTTCCTTTCAAAAGGCACGGCCAACTTCCTTCCCCGTCCATCCCTAATCCGATGAAACTGATGACCTCGCTGTCTGATCTCCTTCCCCAAACAACCCAACCCTTTTTAGAAGAAATCTTTGGCCAAAAGAACGGTGTGTAATGGTCTCTTTGTTGTGTCTGCAACACTGTGTGTCATGTTTGCACCAAGTAGCAATCTATGCTTTCCATAATATTGTTGATATTCCAACCCAAACTTTCCACTGTTCCAGTAGTATTGACACAGTGATGGTGTGTGACTATATTGTGCAAGTATTTTTCCAAAAAATGGCACAATATTATTGTGCAACATTTATGTCTAGGACATGTTGAAACTCTCCTTCATAGTGAACATGTAGCGCTTCATGATGTAGTGCATATTGTGAATGAGATGCTTTCCTAACAAAATGCAAGCAGAAATTATGTAGAATGTGTGAAACAAGTCTGAGAAGCTTTTTATGAACATTTCAGTGAACCATGGATTCTTTCATGGTAGCATAGATTTGTAAACCACTGTGAGAAGTAATTACAAATGAAACAAGTTAACTGTATAATTTATCATGATCACATGCTGTTCTCTGTTCATATCTCTACTGAGCTTGTGGTCTAGTGGCTAGCGTTGCTGCCTCTATGTCACGGGATCCCAGGTTCGATTCGTGGCTGCATTGGAGATTTTTCTCTCCCCGGGGACTGGGTGTTTGTGTTGTCCTCATCAGTTCATGATCATCATTCAGGACAGTGTTTAGATTGGATTGTGTAAAACTTGGACTGTGTAAAAATTGGGACTTTGTACGGGTGCTGATGACCACGCAGTTGAGCGCCCCACAAACCAATCATCATCATAATATCTCTATTGTAAAAGGTTTGTGAACAAAGTGAAGCAATTATACTGATTGAAAGCCTAAATGATTGTGTAACTCTGTTGTGACCACTGCACCAAGAAAAATTAACATATGTGTTCACAGGACAACCGACCAGACCTCATTTTCCAATTCTGAGAACTGCTACAAGTGCAATAAATATTTCTGGTTACTGTTTCAACATCATTCTCTTCAGTTTCCTTTGCTGTTGTGAACAAAAAAGTACCTGGCATTTCCTGATCAATCAGGAATTTCATTATTTCAGAAGTACCACACGGTACTTAAGTATTCATTGCCGACTCCACGTCCTGATCGTGTGTGTGTGTGTGTGTGTGTGTGTGTGTGTGTGTTATTGTTGCTTATTATGGACTCTATCAATTGTAAAGTAGCTCCATTCGGCATCTGCAGGAACTCGTGGATGTATATGTATCTACTGTAAGAAATTTACCATCTGTACCCACTCCTAGGAATCTGGTGTTTCTTGCTTCTTTTATCATGCCACATTGATAAAAATAGTCCTGGCCTTTCAGCTATGTATGAAGAGTGTGTGTTATATATGTTAGGGTCAAACAAAGTTTGCCGTGACACCTGTATGCTTTGATGCATTATGTAAGTGTATTGTGTTGTTGTTGTTGTTGGTATTGGGTGTAGGATGTTTATTTGTAAATTGTTTGAATGTGCTGTTATAGACTCAGACTTCTTGGGTGTTTTTTGTAAGAATAATATTGGAAGAGTTCGTGGCATTTTTAGTGAGCTATTTTGATGTTGACAGTTGGTGGGCAATAGACTCATTTTCCAGATAGTAATTATTATTGCAGTGTGCTGTTTACAGTTGGAGGTTTAATTTTGTTTTTTGTTAGGTATGGATGTTGCAACAAAGGGATGAATGATATATTGACCGCAGTTAAATCCCTACTGTCATTCAGTTTAATTGCCGAGTGTCTGAAGTGACACTTGTGTAGAGAAGGTATGAGATTAATCAAAGTTGCTGCATCTTGAGTGAGACCAGTATTTGCACTGTCGGCGGGATAACATAATGGCGTGGTTTGAAAAGTCAATGCTGACCATTCGAGATATTGTGTCGATGACATATTACTTTTGCTATAGCTATATTGGTAGATTTCTGTACCTGATGACTTTGGTTTGTAAGTGTTTATGGTTTTCCCTTTTATTATTGTGATATTTGGGTTTATGTGCATAAGTGTGTGTCTCTTGTACATCAGAATTGGTGTTTATGCAATTTTGCATGATTTTTTGGGCTTTATTGTTAGTTGTTGCTAATTATTGTTAGGTTGTTGATATTGGTTGTATTGGGTGGGGGGATGGTTTTGTGGTACTGTGGACTTTGTTTTACGTGTATAGGCTGAGTGAGGTGTTAGATACTGGAATAGTTGAGTTGTGTGTGGTTTTGTGGTGTCATGAATTTCAGCTTGATGGGTAAAGTGAAATTTCTGATACCAGTTTATTTCAGGTTTTTTTTATTATGGTTTTGTTGAATACTGAGGATTTCATTTGCTTCATTTTTGTGTTGGCATTTGTTTTGTTATGTCGACATTATTTGGGTTGTCATACATTTATTTTGCCCTACACAAAACCCCTCAATTCCTGTTGTTGTCCCATTAGATTTATGTTATTTCTGCTAATAAATATTTTTGTTATTATTTGTGTCTGTTTGCGTGTGTAATGAGTCTTGAAATAGGAGTGCCTATCACTAATGGGTGCTACCACTGTCTTTGCTTTTGCTGTAATCTATGTTGTGTTCGCATTTTGCTAGAACTTAAGGTTCAGTTTTTAATTTGTTGAAGCTAGTGTAAGGACGTTGTTGACATTTCTGAGGTATGCGAAATCTTCTAATATCATTTTTGTGTACTTAAACCAAAAATCAGAAACTCTTAATGACAACCTGTCTTATCCAGCTTCTCCGATGTCACAAATTAAAATTCTTCCATCATGAAAACTGCTTTTGGATTGCCACTTTTCAAATTTAAATTGAATCCTGTGATATTTCTTGCTCTTGTTGATGCTCAGTTTCAGATAGCCATGTATCCACTTCTGAAATTCTGAGTATGATCTGAATCCAGTCTTGAGAGATTACTTTAACTTGTTCCTAGCTTGGCAATAGTTGTGTAATGTCCCACCACCCTTTGAATTTTTTGTAGTTTATATGTGATATTTCAGATTCATTAGCTTCACCTACCCACAGTGAAAAAGGGAACGATTTTTATTTCTACACTGGAAATTAATTGCTTCTTTTCTCGCCTCTGGTTACGTGAAAATATTATCCCATTGGTTATACGAAACTGACTCTTTGCCAATCTATGAGCAGTACTGAATCACTGCTGTGACTGCCACTTGACCTTATCTAGAGTTAGACCGGCTGTGCTACTCAACAGTCATGCACCACAACAAAAATTTTTGGCTGGGTTGAAGGAGGGAGCAAGGGGGCCAGTATCACACTCACTCCCAGCTTTGTCATAAAGTTATTTTAACTGTAAATTAGACACCTTTAAAATGAGTACAAATATACCAAAATTTGTCACTTTTATAATAGTGGTCGTGTTTACTGAGATCCTGTGCAATAATCTGCAAATGACATTCAAAAATAAACTGATAGCAAACGATGTAAATTTTTATCACACATAGCTTGATTAATTTCATTTACTGCCAGTAAATGTCTGTCTTCCAGGTTATTTCAGTGTCTTCATCTCTGAGGGCATAATTTACTATAAATTTCTCTTATTTGACACTGTTGAGGAGGATCAGTTATCCTAAACTAATAATATCACATGGTGTGCTGGTGGGTTTTCCAGGAAAACTGGTATATCCACATCCATAATTCTTTTGATAGCTTGAGACAGCACTTTTCATGAAGGCAGTTTCCAGCCCCTATGAAGATGGTACACTGTGAATATTTGTCAAAGAGTAAAGGATTTCAGTTGATTAAAAATACGAAGATTATGGTAAAAATAATCTCGACTCTTTAATATCTTCTATTTAAGAGGTGGTATTCGTGCACTTAGATCTACAGCCATCTAGAGTTATGAATGAAAGAGCTAAAGTTGTGGGTTGAAGGTGGATCCTTGAGCCATACTTCAGTGCCTGTCTGGTTCAGTTGGAATATCGCCACCAACAAAAGGCAATTGCTTGGTTAGATCCCCAGTTGGTTGCATGTTTTTTTTTGCCTGTTTTGAATGTTCAGCCCAGGAAATACTTCACTAGAAGTAGTAGATTCCAGTAACAAACCTCGTGCCATGGAAGACCAATTCTTTTATCAATGTCGTCTAGTCCCCATATAGTTAGTGAGAGTACCTCTGTAAAGATAAGAAAGGTAAGAGTTAGTGGTAATTAGAAACTGTGAGATGTTTAATGAGCCCCACATTTATGCCTTATTTGGAAGACAGTGCTGAAATAGACCAGGCTCAGGTTTCAAGGCCTGGTCTTGTATATGGCCTTAACATTCAACAGTGCCCTCGTTTAAGTAGCAAGCAGAAGAACTGAAGAAAACACACAATAAAAACCAAAATTACTAATTGAAAATAGAGTTATAACACTACAGTATAATGAACATTGTGAAGGAAATAAGCATGTAGTTACTGAGTGTAGTTTGTTCTAACATGCTGCTTATGATGTAATCTTAAGTTAATGTACACCCAATTGAAACGGATGTTCATTGTTTATAAATAACATTGGTCAATCAGTGAAACCAAATACTTCATTGTCTCATGGCAAACTATAGCAGATCATACTTCCAAGCTTGCTGCAGAGAAAATCGAAACAGTGACTCAGTGCACTGGTCTTGAAATCTTACTAACTACAGACGAGAAGAAATAAATAGTAGAGTACAGAAAGCCAGTAGATATTATTATACTTTACTGGATGCATTAAAAGCAAACTTGCTTCAAGAAATTTAAAGATTCACATATAGAAAGCTTTTGTCATAACTGTTCTGCCATATGCTTGTAAGACATGGACATTAACAAAATCAGGAGAAACAAAATTAAGAATTTTTGAAAGGAAATCAGGTACAAAATTGTAGGGTTCCCTTAATAGGTCAGGTGTGCGCTACACCACGCAAAACTGGCCACTAGGGTACCTGAGTATATGTGGTGTACACATGTTGTTGTTGTTGTTTTTTTTTTTTTAAAGCTTAGAGGACCCCCCCCCCCCCCCCCTTCCATTCCCCAAGTATCTGAAGTGAATTGCCTGCCAAAATTGAAATTACAAAAGCTACAATGTTCTTCGAGAATGTTCATCCTCACAGATAAGATATAGAAAAGGTATGGTATTATGAAACTGCAGGAGTATCCAAGACAAGGTACCAGGATTGGTATTACTTTTTGAAGGTTGTTATGCCCAGATGGTGTTAGGAACAGAAAGTTGGTTTAAACCAGATGTAAACAGCAACAAAATCCCTAGATCATATTGGAATATTTATCATAAGGGAGGGTTTGTCGCTAGTGGTGGCAGCGTATTTATTGCAGTAAAGACCTTGATAATATCTAGCTAGGTTTTCATGGTTTCCAAATGTGAATTAACCTGTGTGAAGTCCATCAAAGGTCGGTCAAAAGTGGTAATTGGGTGCTTTCATAGACTGTCTGGATCAGAAGCTGTACTGGCAGAGTGCTTTGGAGAGAATTTGCAGAATATCGTTAGTAAATTTCCTGATCATGCCATTGTAATAGGGGGTGAGTTCAGCTTGCCAGGTAGGGCCTATAGATTGAGAGAGTCATACCATCAAAATTGGTACCAGAGACAGGGATTCGTGTGACATAATTCTTAATGTGTTGTCCAAAAATTACTTTGAGCAGATACTTTAAAGGACCTCCTTGTAAAGGTAGCATCTTAGACCATGTAGCAACAAACAGACCCGAACTTACCGAATCAGTTAAAGTAGAGGAAGGTATCAGTAATCATAAGCCTGTGGTGGCAACTGTGACAACGGGTTTCACAAGGAATAAATATTAAGAAAAGTAGGAAGATATTTTTGCATAGCAAGAGTGACAAGATACAAATGGCAGGGTATCTGAGTAGTCAGCATCAAATAGTTGGTGCTGAGGGCGAAGATGTGGAGCACAAATTGAGAAAATTCAGAAACATTCATCAAGTCTTAGGTAACCAAGCAAGGCCTTAAAGGATTGGAAAGACCCACCATTGTTTAATAGCCGCGTCAGAAAACTGCTACACAAACAAAGTAAGCTTCATCATACAATCAAGAAAACCCAAAACTATCTGACAAACAAAAGCTGAATGAAGCAAAAATCAACATAAGGAGAGCAAGGAGAGAGGCATTCAATGACATTAAAGTAAAATTTTGTTAACCGATCTCAGTAAAAACCCTGAAGAGGTTATGATCTTACGTAAAATCAGAAGCAGTTCAAAATCCTCCATTCATCCACTCGGTAACTATACTAGCACTGAAACCGAGAGAAAGCCCAAAATACTGAATTCAGTCTTCCAAAATTGTTTCTCCATGGAAGATAGTGACACAACATCTCCATTTAGTCATCATACAAACACTGAAATGGCGGATATTGAGATAACCAACCATGGAATAGAAAAACAGCTACAGTTGCTCAGCAGTAGAAAGGTATCAGGACTAGATGGTGAAGTATCTATAAGATTCTGCAAAGATTATGCAAAAGAGCGTGCTCCCCTTCTAGAGCAGTAGTTCGTGGGAACAAAAAAGGGCTCCTAGCAATTGGAAAAAGGGCTGCTTATTCCCATTTTCATGATGGGGTATAGAACAGATGCACATAATTATAGGCCTATATCGTTGATGTCAATCTGTTGTAGAATAATATAACGTGTTTTATGCTAAAGAATTATGATGTTTTTGGAGAACGAAAATGTCGCCTATAAAAATCGATATGGATTCCACAGAGATCGTGCGAAACACAGCTCGCTCTGTTTCTCAATGAGAACCATAGTTTTGTAGACAACAGCACTTATGTCGTTGCCATGTTCCTTAACTCCAGGAAGGCATTTGATACCATTCCACACTGTCGTTTAGTCCAAGTATCGGACCAGATTTGCGATTGGATTAAGACTGCCTTACAGATGGAATGCACCGTGACACTCATAATGGAACAAAATCGACAGATGTAAATGTAATTTCCAGACTACTGCAAGGAAGTGTGATAGGACCGTTGCTGTCTACAGTGCACGTAAAGGATCTAGTAGAAAGCATCGGAAGCTCTTTAAGAATGTTCGCAGATGACACGGTCGTCTGTAAGAAAGAAGCAATGCCAGAAGACAGTATCAATTTGCAGAGTGACCTGCAGAGCATTGAGTTAGTTAGTTACTGTAATGTTTCATGGATCATTTTGCATGATAAATTTTAATGACCCAGAACAAGTCATGATGACAAGCAAAAGTTAGTTGAGATTCAAGCATCTGAGAAAAGATCTATGCATGAAGCATGCAACAACTACCACTGCCACACCTTAGCAAAAGATCTGGCAGAGAACCTGAGAAAATTCTGGTCTTATTTAAAATTGCTGAGTGGGTCTAAGGCTTCCACTCAGTCCCTTGTTGACCAGTGGGAGTTGAAGATAGCAAAATGGATGCTGAATTTTGAAATTTCACATTCAAGAAATCATTCACACAGGAGAATTGTGCAAACATACCATCATTTGACCATTGTACAGGCTCCCATGTGGACGACATAGTAATAAGCATACCTGGCATTGCTGGATGTTAACAAAGGTACGAGCACATGGAATAAATTAACAGATATGTTAGTGGTTCAAAGACTTCTTAAATAATAGAACCCGGTATGATGTCCTCGACAGCGAGTGTTCAGAGTGTTCATCAGAGGCAAGGGTATCGTCAGTAGTACCCTAGGGAAATGTGAGAGGACCGCTGCTGTTCATTATATACATAAATGATTTGGTGGACAGGGTGGGCAGCAATCTGTGGTTGTTTGCTGATGATGCCATCGTGTATTGTAAGGTGTCAGAGTTGAGTGACTGTATGAAGATACAAGACAACTAAGACAAAATTTCCAGTCGGTGTGATGAATGGCAGCTAGCCCTAAATGTGGAAAAATGTAAGTTCATGCGGATGAGTAGGAACATCAAACCTGTAATGTTCGAATACAGTATTACTAGTGTCCTGCTTGACACAGTTAGGTCATTTAAATATCTGGGCATAATGTTGCAAAGGTGGAACGAGCATGTGAGAACTGTGATAGGGAAGGCAAATGGTCAACTTCAGTTTATTGGGAGAATTTTAGAAACAAGTGGCTAACCTGTAAAGGAGACTGCATATAGGGCATTGGTGTGACCTATTCTTGAGTGCTGCTCAAGTGTTTGGGATCCGAACCAGGTCAGATTGAAGGAAGACATCGAAGGAATTCAGAGGTGGGCTGCTAGATTTGTTACTGGTAGGTTCGAAGAACACACAAGTGTTTCAGAGATGCTTTGGAAACTCAAGTGTGAATCCCTGGAGCGCAGGTGATGTTTTTCTCAAGAAACACTATTGAGAAACTTTAGAGAAATGGCATTTGAAGCTGACTAGCGAATGATTCTACTGCCACCAACATACATTGCGCGTACGGATCATGAAGATAAGATATGAGAAATTGGGGCTCATACAGAGGCATATATAAACTCAGTTGTCCCTCACTCTATTTGCGAGTGGAACAGGAAAGGAAATGACAAATAGTGGTACAGGGTACCCTCCACCACACACCGTACGGTGGTTTGCAGAATATCTATGTAGACATAGATTTTACATTCACATCACACATTAATTTGTAAATATGGCTACATACTGAATATTTTATAAAGTCTGAAAAAATGTGAGTAAGTCCTACCCATCACCTTTTACACATTACAATAGCAGAAATTCGTCTATGGAATAGGAGGAACTGTCAAGTAGAAACTTTTTCATTTTCTTTTCAAATTTTACTTTCCTGTCTGTCAGACATTATACATTCCCCTAGTAAGTGATTTGAAAAAAATTAGTTGCAGCATTCTGCACCCTTTTTCATGTCAAAGACAACCTTAATGTGGAGTAATGAATGTCATTTATCCTGTTGGTGTTGTAATTAATTACATAATTGTTCTTTTTGAGCTGCATGTGGTGAATTATTTACAACAAACTTCATGAGGGAATAACTATACTGTGAACTAGTAGTGAGAGTGCTCAAATGCTTACAGATGTCTACAAGATGATCATGGGCCAGCTCCACATTATTCTTACAGCAAAGTTTTTAGCTATGAAGACTTTCTTTGTTAAAGATGAATTACCCCAAAACATTATTCCATTTGATATTATTGCATGAAGATATGTCAACTATTTGCCTCTCCCCAAGATTTTCAATGATTCTAAGTGCAAATGTGGCCGAACTAAGTTGTTTTAGGAGTTTCAAAATGCTCTTTTTCGAGTTTAAATTCTCATTGATATGGAAACCTAAAATTTTTGAAGTTTCCACCCTATTTATTATTTCCTCACCATGTGTTAACGCTTATCATTGGCGTAGTATCCTTAGATGTTGAGAACAGAGTATGTTCTATCTTCTTAAAATTCAGAGTGAGACCATTCACAGAAAACCAACTTTTAAGAATGCTGTTTATAATTTCTTCTTTTTCTTCTGTTCAATTACAGTACTAGTGTAATTTGCAAGAATAGCTGATTCTGGTTGTTGTATATTAGACAAAAGACTGTGTACATGTGTGAGGAACAGTAGTGGGCCCGAGATTGATGAATGGTGCAGGCTTTGGCAGTTGATCCTGAACGTAAATAAATGTAACATATAGTACATACATGTACACACATAAGAAATGAAATCCAGTGCTGCACAACTATATTGTTGATGACAAATTGCTGGAAACAGTTTATACCATAAAAATCTGGAAGTAACTATCCATGGAATGACCACATAAAGCAAATAGGAAAAGCAGATGCCAAACTGAGATTCAGAGGAAGAATCTTAAGGAAATGTAACTTATCCATGAGGGAATTGGCATACAAGGTGCTTGTTCTACCGATTCTAGGGTATTGATCGTCTGTCTGGGATTCTTATCAGGCAGGACTGACACAAGAGAGAGAGAGAGAGAGAGAGAGAAGATCCAGTGAACAGTGGCATGTTCCGTCATGGGATTGTTTGGTCAATGCAAGAGCCTTATGGAGATGCTGAAAAACCTCCAGTGTCAGACATTTTAAGAGAGGCGTTGTGCATCGCTATGAGGTTTACTATTGAAATTTTGAGAGAACATTTTCCTGGAAGAATTGGACACCATATTACTTTCTTCCACATACGTTTCACGAAATGACAGTGAGAAAATTTGAGAAATTAGAGCTAATACAGACGTTAACCAAGTATTGTTCTTGCCATGTGCCATTCATGAGTGGAACAGTGTAGAGAGATTAGTCAGTGGTACCAGAAGTACCCTCAGCCACATGCCATTAGGTGCTTTGCAGAGTAAGATGGACATGTAGATCAGCCGGCCGAAGTGGCCGTGCGGTTAAAGGCGCTGCAGTCTGGAACCGCAAGACCGCTACGGTCGCAGGTTCGAATCCTGCCTCGGGCATGGATGTTTGTGATGTCCTTAGGTTAGTTAGGTTTAACTAGTTCTAAGTTCTAGGGGACTAATGACCTCAGCAGTTGAGTCCCATAGTGCTCAGAGCCATTTGAACCATTTGCCACATGTAGATCAAAATTTTGAGGAAGATATTTGGCAGAATTCAATAATAGGACACAGTAGAATGCAGAATCTCAACAGACAAAAAAGTATATGATCTGTTAGGAGAACCAGACATTGTATCCAAAATCAAATCTGGGAGACTTTGTTGTATTGGACACACACTGTGCAAACTCCGGAAGAAAGGAAAATTTATCAAGTATGTACAGAACAGTCTCAAGGAAGAAGACCCCTTGGAAGGCTAAGACTATGCTACTTCTACATCAGAGAAAATATGAAAAATATTAGATGAGATGGATTGGAAAATTAAATTCCAAGATAGAAGTACATGGTAAAACATTGAGACATCAGCAGCGAAGAGCTTTCGTAGCTTGTTAAGCTGCTGCTGCTGATGATAATAATAATTATAATAACAATAATAATAATTGAGCAGTCAGTTACTTTGACAGCCTTTGACCTTGTTTTTAGTGTCATTTGCATTATTTTACATCTACAGAACAATGAGGAACTGTGCAAAATAAATATGCCTGAAGTTGATCAGTCAAGCTACGATTATGGATCCAAGAAGTCTTGATTTGTGGGTAATTTTAGCTTTCTAATTTGCTGTGACCTGAGCTGTGCTCATGTATTTTGTCAGAAGGTCAAGAGAAGAAGGGGGGCTGAGTGGCCCTGTAGAGCACCGGGGCACTAATGAAATGTCATTCAGGTAATAATCATTTACTGATGAGAGTTTTATAGTCACTCCGTCTTCTTCCTGGAAGTGCCTAGCAGTGATCATGCTGAGTCTGCACTACTTGAAAGTGTGAGGTAGCATGTCACTGCCCAGCGAGGAAGTTGCTGCACACAGGTCCTGCATTGCCTGTGGTCAGTAGGTTGCGGCAGCTGTGTGCCTCCTCAGCCTGGTGTGGCTGTGGAGATCTTTCACAACCTCACTGCCATCAGTGAGAGAAGCTGTGCTTAGGCTTGGCCCCAGAAATATACACGCCCCTGTTGTCGGTTGTTGAGATGGCATGCAGGTGGAAGACCAGCAGCGACATGAAGGATAGCCTAAAACAATTGGTGGTCCTAGCATACATCTGGTAAGACGGTACTTCTACTGCCCAGTAGCGGCAACATAGGTGCCCAGCACATAAGTTAAATAGCTTGCAGACAGGTAGATTGGTTCTTTATCCACAGAAGGTCGGCTTTGCCCCCCACCCCCAGTCAGTGTCTTTTGTGACCTCCAGGGCTGTGGCTTGCAGATCAAAAGTCCTCTCCACAGCCAGAGGCTGTGGATTTGCAGTAATGGACGTAGTTGGCCTCACTCTGAGAATGAGCATGAGGAGCGCAGAGGTTTTATAGCAGGTGATGACGTGATCCGCCACACACTTGTGATAGAATGGACACTCGTTTTCTCAGCCCATCAGCTATCTCGGTTGCTATAGTGTTTAACTTAAGTGTTTTAGAGTATTCTTTTATTCAAAATTCACATCCTGAAATGTGCTCTTATGACATCTCTAAGTGAAGTTAATACAGTTAGCCTTATTACAGTAGCACATTCTGTCTGTTCTGCACTGTTGCCGAAGTGCCAAATCAGTCTTCTTGGCTTTCCTGTCGCATAGTCTGATGAAATGTGCTCATAGCTTATTCTACTTTGTGCCTCCCTGTGTTAGCATTGAGTTACGACACCATCACGTAGGTGACAGATGTGCCCCCACTTAGCAATATCCATTGGTTCTTAACAAAATTTTTATTCCTGCACTTACTGTTCTCCTGTACAACAAATTTTTCCATTAATTTGAGGACTGGTTTTCACCGACACTTTTATCTCTTGTAGCTTTCACTGTAGAAAGGTAGGTCTACAGGAAGCTATATTTACTTTACATTTTGTCAGATGTACTAGTGGGATAGTATTGACAGTGAGCTCTTCTGTCACACAGTGATTGCAGCAAACAATCAAACTGAATAAATTGGCCATTACAATGACAACACTTTGAAATGTATAACTACCTTGATGCTAAAAATGATGCTTACGGGATATTTATATAGCAGTCTAGTTAATACAATAAATTTAGACTACATGGTATTTTTTTGGAAAGAGAGCATTGAAAAAGAAGCAAATTTATGATTTTGCACTTTACATGTATATTTGTGAGTTCAGAATTGGCATCATATAAGATTGCTGGCATGTTTCATTAGTAAAAGTGTTTTACTCAAATACTCTTTGAATTTAAATAGTGATATGAGGAATAAAGATGACTTTCTTTTGCAAAACACTTTTGAGGAAGTTTAGAGAATTAGAATTTGTGACAGGCTGCAGAAGTACTCTAATGTCTCCAACATACATCTCATTTAAGACAAACTGAAAGAGCTCAGTGCTTGTACAGAAGTATACAGCTAACCATTTTCCAGTCTGATGACTGGTTTGAAGTAGATCTGTGTGCTATGCAAGTATGTAACCTACATCCATTCAAACATTGGTCTCCCTGTACGACTTTTACCCCTCCCCCTTCCTTCCACTACCAAATCGGTGGTTTCTTGATGCCTCATGGTGTGTCTCATCAGCAAATTTCTTTGTTCAGTCAAGTTGTGCCACAATTTAGTTAAGTTATTGTAGAAATATCTTTTCTCCCCAGATCAGTTTAGTACCTCCTCATCTGTTATTCAATCTACCCATCTAATCTCCAGCATTCTCCTATATCATCAGATTTCAATGCTTCTGTTCTCTCCTTGTCTTGACTATTTTTCATCCATGAATGACTTTTGTACCTGGCTACACTCCAGACAAATACCTTCAGAATAGACTCCTTAACATAAACATTTATATTAGCTGCAGTTTCTAAATTTAGTCTACAAGTTGTAAAAAGCCTTTTGCCCCCTCTGTTTTAACCCTGCTAACTTTATAATTTCAGAGAGTTTTTTTCCACTCAGCATTGTCAAAAGCTTTTTGTAAATCTACAAATGCTATTAATGTAGGTTTGCTTTTTCTGTGTGCCTTCTAAGATAAATTGTAATGTCACTATTCCCTCATGCATTCTTAAATTTATATGAAACTCAAACTTATCTTCCATGAGGTCAGCTGCTAACAGTTTTTTCAATCTTCCGTAAATAATTTGTGTCAGTATTTTACAAACACACCTTATTTTTAAATTGATCATTCAGTAATATTCACATCTCTCATTACCTTCCTTGTTTGTACTTGGAAAGATCACATTCTTCTTGAAGTCTGAGGCTATTTTGTTTGACTTGTGTAGCTTGCATACCAGGTAGATTAATTTTGTCAAAGGTTGTTCTTCCAAGGATTTCAGTAATTCTTCTCACAGTTCCCTATCTCCCATCATATCTTTATATCAGCTTCCTCATCCTCTTCTAGATCATTGCCTTGAAGTTCTTTTCTCCTGATATCCCTATTCCTTTCAGCATTCCCTTCTTAGTTTGCCATGCGAGCTCTTGGTATTCATAAATCTCCTTCTACCCTTTGGGCCTGGGGGTAAGGATAGGCCCGAGGTATTCCTGCCTGTCGTAAGAGGTGACTAAAAGGAGTTTCACATGTTTCGGCCTTTATGTGATGGTCCCCTGTAGGGTTTGACCTCCGTTCTTCAAAATTTTCCTGAAGAGAGAGCCAGTTGGGGAAGGGCGCCTTACATGGTGCATCGTGTCCCTCGTGCATTGAGATCTTTGGCCCACTTTCTCATCGTCGCATTGCAGTCCCACCAATTCTCCATCTCTTGGGCGAGGACACCTTCCTGGGTGCATTTTACACCATGCACTATGCAGTGTTGCTTTCTGCGTCAACGATGACCATGGACTTTTTTGCACCTGATATCCAGCATGGTAACCAGTCCATTGTGGTGGGGCTGCCACGTACCCTGTTGCCACGTACCCTGTTGCCACGTACCCTGTTGCCACGTACCCTGTTGGTTGTAGCCCCCTGACCACACAGGGATCGCTCTGCTGATGCCTGCGCCGTTAACTCCCCACGTATGCCAAGGGGTAGATGGCCATCCGCTGGGGCATCGGGACTCCCGGCAATGGCCATCCTGCCAGGTGGCCTTTGCTATGGCTGGGTGGCGCTCGTAGGGAGGGCCCCTGGTCGGAGGCGGTGGCATCAGGGTGGATGACACACAATGAAGCGAATTCCATCATCTCTTACTGATGGTGAAACACCAGCAGTCCCTAAGCATTCAAAAGCTCAATTCAATGAACAGAAGTACGACACTAAATCGTTACCCTCTCTGGGCACACCATGGGAGGAACGTCAGGCTAAGGATGGCAGCGGATCTTATTCGCCCTAGTACCTTGTATGTTCGAGAGGTGATGGAGAATCTTTCATGCCAATGAAGAGTCAGTTTTTTGGTGAGCATTTAGAGGACAAGTTTGGGGAGGTGGAGGGCTTGTCCAAAATGAGATCTGGGTCAGTCTTGATCAAAACGGCATCCTCTGCCCAGTCATGGGCGTTACTCGCTTTTGACAAGCTGGGGGATGTTTCTGTAATGATCACGCCCCATAAGAGCTTAAATATGGTCCAGGGTATCATATTTCACAAGGACCTTCTTTTGCAGTCTGACGATGAGCTGTGTGCCAATTTAGAGCGACGAGGTGTACATTTCGTCCAGCATGTCCACTGGGGTCCGAGGGATAATCAGGTTGCCACCGGTGCCTTCATCTTGGCCTTCAAGGGTGGTGCATTGCCCGAAAAGGTCAAAGTGATGGTCTACTGCTGCGAAGTACAGCCTTATATCCCTCCCCCAATGAGATGCTTTAAGTGCTGGAAGTTTGGCCATATTTCTTCCCGCTGTACTTCCAGCGTTACATGCCGAGATTGCGGATGCCCATCACATCCCAATACTCCATGTGCCGTGCCTCCCATCTGTGTCAACTGCAGAGAGCACCATTCGCCTTGCCCGCCAGACTGCAGGATTCTCCGGAAAGAAAGTAAAATCATGGAGTACAAGACCCTGGACCGACTGACCTACACTGAGGCTTAGAGAAAATTTGAATATCTACATCCTGTGCATATGACATTATCTTACGCCACCACTACAACAGTTCTGGCACCATCAGCTCCGCCAAACCCAGTCACATCTCAGAGCCGGAAGACTACACCTGCCCCGTTGATGGTGGGGGGCATTTCCCTCCCTGTTGCTCCTGCACCACCTACTTCGGGAGCAACACTCCCCCCAACCATCAGGAACGTCCGTCCCCACTTCTAAGCCGGAGAAGCGTGAGTCTTCTTCGGCTCCTCTCACTAGGATGGGGTCCCTTGGGTCACTCCCTTCCCAGGTTTCTGCTAGTGGGAAAGATGACACCCGTCAGTGGCTGAAGAGTCCAAAAGCAGCTGGTTGTAGGGCTTCACGCTCATCCTCAGTCCCGGAGCCTGAGCCAGTAAAGTCCTCCTAGCCAGGGAAACTCAAAGAGCAGCGAGAGAAATCCAAAAAGAAAACACCTAAGACCAGGGAAGTTGCGGTGGCACCCACACCACTGCTACCTACAAGCTCTGCGTCTGATAATGGGGTGGAGATTTTGGCATCCGCAGGAGACCTAGATCCCGCCAGACCCTCAGACACAATGGATATTGACTGCTCAGGTAATAAGGCGGTGGCAGCAGGTGCCTGAGGCATAAACTACCTCATTGAGTGTTCCATGCCTTTCCTGTCTCACGATGACGTCATCCTCCAGTGGAATTGCGGCAGTTTTTCCCACTGCCTGGCTGAGCTATGGCAACTGTTAAGCCTTACACCTGCTATCTGCATTGCCCTCAGCAATGCGGACCCCTGCCCTTCGTGGCTATAAGGGATATTACAGGAACTGTAGTGACTATAATCGAGTGTCAAGTATAGTTTGCATTTATGTCCTAAACTCAGTCTGTAGTGAAACTGTGCCCCTTCAAACCCCTCTTGAAGCTGTGGCTGTCAGAATAAGGATGACGTAGGAAATAACTGTCTGCAATGTATATCTTCCTCCAGATGGTGCTGTAACCCGAGTGTATTAGCTGTACTGATTGATCAACTCCCTAAACCATTCCTACTTTTGGGAGATTTTAACACCCATAACCCCTTGTGGGGTGGCACTGTACTTACTGGTCGAGGCAGAGATGTTGAAACTTTACTGTCTCAGTTTGACCTCTGTCACTTAAATACTGGGGCCGCCACACATTTCAGTGTGGCTCATGGTAGTTACTCAGCCATTGATTTATCAATTTGCAGCCCAGGGCTTTTCCCATCTATCCACTGGAGAGCACATGATGACCTGTGTGGTAGTGACCACTTCCCCATCTTCCTGTCACTGCCCCAGCGTCAGACCCACGGACGCCTGCCCAGATGGGCTTTAAACAAGGCGGACTGGGAAACTTTCACCTCTGCTGTCACCATTGAATATCCCCCACATAGTAACATCAATGTGATGGTTGAGCAGGTGACTACAACAATAGTTTCTGCAGCAGAAAATGCGATCCCTCGCTCTTTAGGGTGCCCCCAGAGCAAGGCAGTCCCTTGGTGGTCGTCGGAAGTCGCTGAAGCAATTAAGGAGCGTTGGAGAGCTCTGCAGTGGCATAAGCGGCAGCCTTCCCTGGAGCACCTCATAGCCTTTAAATGGCTCCATGCCTGCATTTGCCAGCTTATCAAATGATGGAAGCAAGAGTGTTGGGAGAGATACACCTCTACCATTTGGTGCCATACGTCACCTTCCCAAGTCTGGGCAAAGATCAAATGTGCTTTCAGGTACCAGACCCCAACAGGTGTTCCCAGTGTTACCATAAATGGCATGTTACCTACCGACGCAACCGTGATTGCCGAACACTTTGCTCGAGCCTCTACGTCATAGAATTACCCCCCAGCCTTTCGCACTGTACCTTGGTGGAATGATGACTGTTGATTGGCAATCAGGGCCAGACGAACAGCTCTGCACAAATCCAAACACCATCCAACTACAGAAGGCCTTCATGCCATCAGATCTGTGAGAGCACATGCAAGGCGAGTGATAAATACGGAAGAGGGATTCCTGGAATCAATTCACGACTTCCGTTTATTGGTCCACTTCCATTGCACTAGTTTGGGATTCAATACGGTGGATTTCAGGCATGGGCAGTCAATGTCCCCTTACGGCCTTCTCAAGTAATGGGGTCTTGGTGGACACGCCAGAAGACATGGCTCAGGTTTTAGCTGAACACTTTTTTACTGTCACTGCATCATCTAGACAAGCTCCTGCTTTTCAGGTGTTCCATAGGACTGTGGAGATGAGGAAGTCTACAACCTTGGGCTTTCACTGTGGGAACTGGAATCAGCTTTGTCTGCAGTCAGAGACACTGCTGCAGGACCTGATGAAATACATTATGCCATGCTTCGTCATCTGTACCTTGAAGTGAAAGGACAGCTCCTCTCTTGCTTCAATCAGATCTGGTTTTATGATCAGTACCCTATGACTTAGAAAGAGTCAATATTAATTCCATTCTGGAAACCAGGCAAGAACCATAGCACTCCTAGAAGTTACTGGAGTGTAGCCCTTACCAGTTGTGTAGGTAAGACTCTTGAACGCGTGTTCAACTGCTGCCTTATCTAGCTGCTCGAAGCCAGAGATCACCTGACTTGCTCCCAGTGCAGTTTCAGGCACTACTGTTCCATGCTTGACAACTTAATTCTACTAGAGATGGCAATACAGGAGTCCTCTTTATGCCAAAACCATTTGGTTTGTGTGTTTTTTGACCTTGAAAAAGCATAGAACACTACTTGGAGGTACAATATTCTTCACCAACTTCATGAATGGGGACGACGTGGACGTATGCCACTTCTTATCCAATCCTTTCTCGAGGACCAGCATTTTCAATATCGCATTGGCGATGCCTTGTGTGACTGCTACGATCAAGAGAATGGGGTTCCCCAAGGCAGTGTCCTCAGTGTCACATTGTTTGCCATTGCTATAGTCAGGAGCCCTGTCAAATGCTCTTTGTGTGTAGATGACTTTGCAATCTTCTGTGCTTTCTCTGATCTTACAACAATGATGAGACAGCTACAGCTGACCATTAGGAGGCTGGAAACTTGGGCAGGACAACTGGTTTTCGGTTCTCACCAGAGAAGACTACATATGTCAATTTTAACTGTGCTCTTTGAAGTTTTAATCAACCAATACACACAACAGGGGACAATATTTTACGTTTTCAAGAAACTTTGCACTTTTGGGTTTATTATTTGACTCAAAATTAACTTGGCTCCCATACCTGAAAGACCTATTAACAAAGGGCTTCCAGTCATTGAATACTTTGAAATGCCTTAGTGTAAAAACATGGGCAGCTGACAGGTCCTACCTCCTGCAGTTTTGTAGGCCATTTGTTCAATCACCTGTAGATTATGGAAATGTGGTCTACAGATCAGCCCGTTCTTGCTATCTCAAGATGTCAGACACTGTCCACCATGAGGACATTCGGATATCGACTGGAACCATTTGGACCAGCCAAGTTTCGAGTTTGCATGCAGAGGCTGGTGAACCACCACTCTGGATTTGGCGATGTATACTTTTGCCTCTACAGGCACCGAAAATCCCAGCGTCACCTCGGTCATTGGCATTTAGTGCAATGGTCCAACCCGTCTTTGAACAGCTATTCAGGAATCGGCCCCATGCAAGCAAGCCTTTTGGGATACATGCTACTGACTGTCTCAAAGATCTGGATCTATCAGACATCAAAATACACAGCCAGGGATTGAACACATTGCCACCTTGGTGTCTTCAGAGGCCCAAAGTGAGATTAAGCTTGACACAGTACAAGAAAACTTGTACTCCCGATTATGATTTTTCAACTTTGTTTTTGTCCATTTTAAGTCTGTACAACAGTTTTATCACTGTTTATACAGATGGATCCCAGCAAGAGAATGGCTTTGATTGTTCTGCTACTTTTCCTGATAATGTTTTTAAAGCGTGTTTTCCAAAACAATTTACAAACTATGATGCAGAATTTTATGGCATTCTGATGGCACTGGAAAGGATTCACAGATATCACTGTACAAGGTTTCTTGTCTGTTCCGACTCCATTAGTGCACTACAAGCACTTCACCAAATGTATCCAGTAGACTAGCTGATTCAGCTCTTCCATTACTCCTTACAGCAGCTCCAACACTGTGGCAAGCAGATCTTTTGCCGGTTACCTGGCCACATTAGGATACAGGGAAATGACATGGCCGACAAAGTCGCCAAGGAAGCACATTGGGATGGTGTTGTCCATCAATGTCCCATCCCGTTCCATGCCATCATCTCATTTTCTGACAGATGTGTCATGTGTTGGTGGGAGAATGAATGGTTGCTAGTGACAGAAAACAAACTGTGGTCACTCAAATTGACCACACAGGCATGACTGACTTCACATCAGCCTCGCCACTGGAAGAAGGTTCTGCCTACCAGACAGTGCATCGGCCACAACACTTTAAAACAAGGCTTCCTCCTCTGTGAAGTTTAGGGTGTGTCACTTTCAGTGCAGCACATTTTGGCAACATGTGTCCTATATACTGATATTAGGGGAGCCCTCAGTCTTGATGGAGATCTGCCCACCGTCCTCGCAGTTACTGATTCCAGTGTTGCAAGAGTGGTAAACTGTCAGGACTCATCCCTGAATTGTTGGGGAAGGGAGGCAGCCGTTAATACATTATAAACTGCTCAGCATGTGGAGACAGCCTTCGTTCCCACCCATGAAATTGGCATGCTCACTTTTTGGCACTGATGACCATGATGTTGAGCAGCCTCACCCCAACTCACCATCATGATGTTGCCCTTGTAACTACTGAAAAGGCTGATGCCCCTCTTCAGGAAACATGTTTGTCAGGCCTCTCCACAGATACATCATTATGATAGCACTTATAGTACAGTTATGTGCATTGCAGAGGCACACAAACCATCTCACCTTGACAAGGTCTGTAGATCCTGTGTGTAGAGTGTGAATGCATGTTTCAGAATATTTTACAGCCAAAAGAAGCACAAATCAGTTTTTATCAGAGGATTGCAGTAGCTTAAATCATGAACAGATACTGAAGCTGTGTATCATATTGTAATACTTTCGCAGTCTCCACTTTCAGTTGCCTTTGGCCCGTCCATACTTTTCCTCAGTAATTTTCATAACCTTGCACAATACTTCCATTTATTTCCCAATTCTACAGCAGTTTCAAACTGTCTGACACTCACCTTCTTTTTATTTCCTCTTTCTTTATACAGGGTGAGTCACTAGCTATTGCCATGTTGAATAACTCTGAAAGTATTATAGTAGCTGAAAAGTTTATGGGACAAATGTGGCATGGGATAACAGGGACCATACTATGATGTTGGTTTTTTGTTGATAGGTGGCGTCAAGTCAGAGATATGAAGGTCATTTTTTTATTATTTTTATTTATTTATTATTTTTTTTTAATGGGATGCTATAGTTTGGTACTTATTTTCTGATTGCGGCTATCGAGACGAATCCAATGATGTGTAACAGTAAGGTCTTTGAAGGTCAACGAAGGCCACAAAGGGGGCATGAACGTTCATTTACAGAAGGTGTTCAAAGTGATGACCATTGGTATCAGTGCAGTGCTGCAATCTTCTTATCATGGTTGAGTGGTATTTCTTACCACTTCGACACTCATCAGAGCACATGCTCTGACAGTTCTCTCTCTTTTATAGTGCAAATAGTAAATATTCGCCGAATATGACGTATCCATCTAATGTGCCATTGACATGTAAACACTATTCGACAGTTTCGCAATACAGCACTAATAGGAATGGTGAAACTAGTATTGTCGAAGCAAGTGAATATGAATGATTTACTCCTTCGCAGAACAAGTCGATATGCTTCTCATTTACGGAGAATGCCAACAAAATTCAGTGAGAGCTAGAGACATATATGCTGAAAGATATCCTCAATGTACTCACCCTACACGTCTTACATTTAAATATGTGTCTGATAAATTGAGAACAACTGGATCTGTACCGCATTGGGGAACATATCTGGCAAAGGAAAGTTACTAATGAGGAAATGGAAATTGGTACTCTTGCCACTGTGATTTGAGATCCTTGTGTTAGTTCACATCAAACTGCAAGAGACTCTGTTGTTCGTGTTCTGCATTGTCATAAATATCATCCTTACCATATCAGTCTCCATCATGAATTAACTAGTATGGATTCTATTCGTCGCATTGAATTCTGCCGATGGCCTCAACTTCAGATTCAGAGGGATGACACATTTATTAATCTGACTTTATTTACTGAAGAGGCTATGCTCATGAACCATGGAAATGTTAATTTGCATAACATGCATTATCGGGCAACTGAAAAACCATGTTGGCTGCGGCAAGTAGTGCACCATAAACTGTGATCGTTGTATGTATGGTGTGGGATTCTGGAGGACAGAATTATAGGCCCTTCTTTCATCGAAGGAAATTTTAATGGTAGGAAGTACACCACATTCCGGCAAGAAACATTGGGTCTGTTATTGGAAGAAATATCTTTCAGAACAAGTAACAGAATGTGGTATCAACACGATGGGTGTCCGGCACATTTTTCACTGATCACTAGAAATGATTTGCAGAGACAATTCCCAAATCATTGGATTGGACGCGAAGGAGATGTGTAGTGGCCGGCTCATTCGCCAGACTCGACGCCTCCGGATTTTTTTCTTGTGGTGATTCATAAGAGACATTGTTTATAAAGATGTTCCAACTACATCTGAAGCTATGTGAGAGAGATTTGTCAGAGCATGTGCTCCAGTAAATGCCAATGTGATAAGGAATACCACTCAATCCATGATAAGAATATTGCAGCACTGCATTGATTCCAATGGTCATCACTTCTAACACCTTGTGTAAATGGACATTCGTGCCACCTTTGTGACCTTTGTTGACCTTCAGAGACCTTACTGTTACACATCATTGGATTCATCTTGATAGCTGCTATCGGGAAATAAATACCAAACTATAGCATCCCGTTAAAAAAAAACAAAGTTGTCCTTCATATATCTGAAGCGACCCCACCTAGCAACAAAAAACCAACGTCATATTGAGGCACCCGTTGTCCCACGCAACTTTTGTCACACTTTTCAGCTCCTATCGTACTTTTGGAGTTATTCTTGGTGACAATAGTTAGTGACTCACCCTATCTAACATTTATTTTATGTACTGTTCTGGTTTGCAGGGATATAATTCTCGTTAATGATGACACATTGTTAACGGAGTGAAAAGTGTAAATGTAGAGTAATAAATTAAAATAATAATAATATTATTATTATTTTATTATTTTTTATTCAGCTTTATCAAGACGGAGTGTTCAGTGTGTTGGCCCATGGTTTCTGGCTCATATTCAAGGGAAACTGATAGATGCCAAAAGTGCCCTTACTGGTGCAGCCACTGAAGAAAGAGATGATGAAGATGATAGTCCAAATGCAAAATTATTTGATCCTGATGATGTGACTTTACTTAGAACATTAGATCCGAAGGAATGGAAGGTTAGTGCCAAAATTTTAATGTTGATTTTTGGAATATATGGTTACCAGATATTACAATCACTTGATCAAAGTATTGAAGGATGTGTTGAAGTATTACATCAAAATTGGTACAAATTTTTATCATGTACTAGTACTTAAGCTCCCATTTGGCATCTCAATAGCCTTAACATAAGTAGTGTTGGAAGATAGGTATCAGCAACTATTGTTATTGGCTCTGCTGTGTAGCCATCTAAAAATGGTGACTGTCCAGTCACTACCCAATGATAGCTACCAGCTAGTTAATATCATATGAAATGTGATCAAAAAATAATGGGTATTTGTTCCTTAGAGAATCTTTATTTATTCATCATCATCAGCTATGTCCCCTTCAGAGTAATCCCCCTCAGATATAATATACTTTTGCCAGTGCTTTTTCCACTCTTGGAAGCATTTCTGAAACTCACTTTTCATTATGGTATTCAGGTCCTTCTGTAGTTCCGTGTTTATCTCATCAATGGTGGAAAAATGAAGTCCTTTCGTGGTTCTCTTCAGCCTCAGGAATGGAAAGAAGCTACAGAGGGCCATATCTCGCATATACGGTGGCTGAGGCAACATAACGGTTTTGTGTTTTGCCAAAATATCGTGAACAAGCATTGAGTGTGAGTGGGAACATTATCATGATGCAGTTTTCACGAGTCGTTTTGCCACAATTCTGGTCAATTTCTTAGGATTCCTTCATGCAAATGGGACATAACTTCGAGGTGGTTTTCCTTATATTGATCATACAACTGTAAGGCAGGAACTTGTGATGCACTATCCCATAGTAATCACAGAAAACAGTGAGATGAATCTTCACATGTAATTGAACATGTCGTATTTTTTTCAGTCTTGGCTCTTCAGGCAGTATCTGTTGGGACTGTTGGGCCTTGGTTTCAATGTCACACCCAGACACTTGTGTTTCGTCACCTGTTATAAACTTCTTTAGAAGTTCTGGGTCAATGTCAACTTCATTCAGCAATCCCTGAGCAATGTGTACGCGACATCGTATTTGGCCAAAATTCAACCATTTCGAAACTAACTTTGCTGCTACATGTTCTGTGCCCAAAATATCTGAAAAAATTGCTCGGCATGAGCCAAAGGATATTGTGACGTCACCAGCAACCTCTGTGATGGTGATCCAGCAATTTTCCAGAACCATTTTCTCTACTTCTTCCATGCCATAATGAGTAATTGATATGCTAGGACATCCAGGGTGGTCATCTCTTCAGTGTCTTCTCGACTCTGTTTGAAATATTTGTACCACTCATACACTCTTGTCTTACTCATAGTAGATTTGCCAAAAACCATGGTCAACATTTCAAATGTGGTGGTGCACTTTATTCCATTTTTCAAGCAAAATTGAATGCAAATGGTTTGCTCCATCTTTTTCAGAAGTAAAAATTCACCAAGCATTGAAAAACATGTGTAATCTTTTCAACCTTCAACAATAAACTAAATATTCAGAACAGCTGAAAATGCAAACATACGTCAGGAACATGCATGCCAACAAGATAATAATTTTTTTTTTTTTAAATCGGATTGGTAAGCCCCATGAAATACAAAACTTCCCATTGCTTTTTTATCACACCTCATGTGTATTTTGATGTGTTATATATCTATCCCTTGTGTACTTACTTTTATACCTCATATATATTTTTATGTGTTATTTATCTATTCCTTGTATATTTTCATTCTCATAATAACCTGGTTGTTTATTCCTTGGCCAATACTGTTTTCTGTGTCACGCCACTGAATTAAATTTGAAATTATTCATTATGTTGTATGTTATAGGCACTTAGTGTTTCCTTTGTCAATTGTTGATAACAGACTTTCTCCGCAAGTTTAATCTGACTAATCCATACTTCACTGTCACAGGAGAGCAGTTTTCATTGCCATGAACCATAATTTAGAAATAAAAGCACAAATTGTGGATGTCCTTCAGTATTGATTTATGATTTGGCTCAGTGATGGCCATGTTAAACAAAAACCAATTAACAAAATAACTGAGAGTGTTACCCCTGAGTGCAATCAGATCTTAGCTTTTACTCCTTCCTCCCATCCCCATGAACAACATTAGCACCTAACTAAACTTCAGAATAATAAAGAATTTTTAAAATTATGTAAGTTAAATGATATTTATATAATAGAGGGAAACATTCCACGTGGGAAAAATATATCTAAAAACAAAGATGATGAGACTTACCAAACAAAAGTGCTGGCAGGTCGATAGACACACAAACAAACACAAACATACACACAAAATTCAAGCTTTCGCAACAAACGGTTGCTTCGTCAGGGAAGAGGGAAGGAGAGGGAAAGACGAAAGGATGTGGGTTTTAAGGGAGAGGGTAAGGAGTCATTCCAATCCCGGGAGCGGAAAGACTTACCTTAGGGGGAAAAAAGGACAGGTATACACTCGCGCACACACACAAACACATCCATCCGCACATACACAGACACAAGCAGACATTTGTAATACAAATGTTGTCTGCTTGTGTCTCCTTCCCTCTTTCCTGATGAAGCAACCGTTTGTTGCGAAAGCTTGAATTTTGTGTGTATGTTTTTGTTTGTTTGTGTGTCTGTCGACCTGCCAGCACTTTTGTTTGGTAAGTCTCATCATTTTTGTTTTTAAATGATATTTAGTTTTATTAAATCACAAACTAATGAGTCATTGAGGCAAGTGGTACTGTATGCTTCTAACAGTCTTTTAATAGAATGATCAGGCATTTTTCAATGTTTTGTTGGTACTGCCACCAACTTCTAGCTCTCAGACCTCCAGATATCAGGAAGACATGCCAAACATTACATATCGACAATGTATCAATCAAAACTCCAATATAGTTTGTGCTACGTGCTGTTATCCAGGAGAACATGCATAAACGGTAGGTAACAAGTAACAACTGACATACAGAGCGCAGGAAAAGCATAATTGTAAGCAACTGTCATGTAGAGCTTCTGAGGGGAAGTCTGTAGAGGGCTAGTTTTTCATACCAAGGATCTTGTATTCAAGCCCTGGTCATGCCGTTTTTTTTGTGCTGTAGTAAGTGTGAAACTCTTACATGGGGCAACATGTTCCTGACATGCAAAAGGACTGTTCGAAGTTTATAGCAATGTTCTATTGGCAATCGGCTTTTTCTTTGTTTATTTGAAAGTAACAAAACTATAGAGTACACTTGTAGCTTCAAAGAATAAACATAAACAATTTGAAAGATGAATAGACAAACAATTGAATCACACATGTTGAAGTATTATTGTTATTGTTAGTAGTAGTACTAGTAGTAGCAGTAGCAGTAGCAGCAGCAGCAGCAGCAGCAGTATCAGTAGCATTATTACATAATTTTCAGGAATTGTACTGTGTCATTTATTCAGGAACGGGAGTTTCACAATAGTGATTGTGTACAAAGATGTATGTGAAGGTAATTACTTTTGCACCAAGCACATCAGATGAATCCCATATTTGCGCGTCCAACCTGTAGATTGCTGAATGGATGCTAGTGTCTGCAAAAGAACGGTGTTGATGTTTCAGAGGTTCTGGACTCATCAATGAGTGTAGCCATTATTCAGCTGTGACATTGAGAATTATAGAAACATGGAGCTCACAATTGATTGTATGAGAGGAACTGCAGCTTAAGAAAATCATTCTGTTGTTACAGATTAATCTCTTCAAAAAACTCTCGAGCGTCAGCAAAGATTTTGCAAATCATGTGCTTGTACATTCTGAAGAAATGAAGATCAAGCAGTTGATAAATGGAGGTTGTGTTTGCTGGAATTATGTCGTTTGTGATTTTGGTTTCTGGTAGGTTATTTTGTACAGGTCACGAACACTGGCGTCTGTGTGGGGCCCATAAGAATTAAGTATTAACAGAAGTTTCTCTTCTCTGACTTGTTCGACTACCTCTTCTTGTAGAGATATCGTGAACAGCTCTTTGCTCATTTTTCCAGAGGAGTGAGAGTGGGTGATTAAATTTGGTGCTGCAAACGTGGACTGACGTATATGAGCATTCAAAGAATGAGGGTCTCGAAGGACTACAAACAGGTTTGGAGCAAGTCTGCGAGTCTATGAAAGCAATGGAATAATTGTGTACATATTGGCTGTCGCGTGAATGAACTGTACAACCCCTACAATATCTGTAGTCATCTCCTCATTGAATCCATTTTTATTGGCATTGTAGATATTTGCATCTGTGGAGACTATCATGAGTGCACAAGCTGCTTGTTGCCAGTCCTCTGCCATTTCTTGGCTGTAGTTTCTGTTCCGATAGGTTTTCACTATAGCAAAAGGTTTGACTTTACAGCTTACAATATTGTTTTTATCCTTGTAGTGGAAGACCCAGCTGTCAATTGTGCCAAAACTAAAGAAATTTAACTGTCTTGCTTTTGTTTTGCCCAAAATTTAGTGTCTGCATTGTGAACACACCGACTCTCCTGGCTACGCTGTTTGAAGGTCTCCATCACATGCATTGTAATACGTTAGTACTTCTCTTTCATAGACATTAACGCAGCACTTTCTCACCACCGTTTCCATTGACATCATCGTGTAGGACATCTAGTGCCGAATTTGCAGACATCGTGCAATGTGCAAATGTTTTGGTTGACTTCAGCTGCTTTTTGATGCTAAGACAATATTTGAGCATTTCAGTTTTCTCGTTTCTTGGCATTTCATCACTTCTGCCACTTGTGGAGTCTTCTGGTGACGATATCGAAGACATTGACACTTGTTCATGCACTTGTTCACAAACACAGATTCCGCTCCATCTGGTGCGCACTCTTCAATATCTAATGTTTCCTCTTTGGTGACATTCAGTAGCTTCCACTGATCAGTTTTGTCCAGTAGGAATGCTGCATACTTCAACCTTCAGTTACTTCCAATGTTTTAGGTACACAGCCATTGCTACATGGCAATGACAGTAACATTGCGTGGATTCATATCACAAAATGACACTGTCATCATTAGCAGTAGCATGAGGACTGGGCAGCAATTTCAGACCCACGTGTTTGTATCTGCACAAACAGGAGACTCCAGCCACAACATGCACATCTGATGTACGGCAGTGGTGCCATCTAGCAGTCAGTTCTTCTTCTTCTTCTTTTTATTTTTATTATGGTTATTATTATTATTATTATTATTATTATTATTATTATTATTATTATGGTTACTACTACTACTACTACTTCCATGCATGTGATGCAGTTGTTTCCTTATTCTTCTGCACTGATTGTTTATTCTGTGAACATACAAATGTTCTCTACAGGTTTGCCACTTTCAGACAAACAAAGTGAATGCTGACTGCCAATAAAACAATGCCAAGAATTCTGAACAGTCCTTTTACATGTCAGGAAAATCTTTTCCCATATAACAGTTTCACATATTGCAATAGGAAAACTGGTATGACTAGGGCTCGGACCCAGGACTCTTTCTATGGCAAACTAATGCTCCACTGAATTCCCCAGAGGAGCTCTGTACAACAGACGCTCTCAGTTACGCTTTTCCTGTGCTCCATAGGTCAGGCGTCACTTATTAGTTACCATTTATGCACATTCTCTTGGACGACAGTACATCGTACAAATATATTGGTGTTTTGGGTGACACTGTATCAATATACAATATTCGTTACTGATCTGACTGAGTGACATCTGGAGGTTTGTGTGTCAGAAAAGAAACCTAATTATCCACATTGAGGATAGGCATTTGTTACAAAAATGCTTACTTTGCACCACTCCTCTCCCTAGAGTCACTTGCTTCACCCACACCCTGTCCTCATCTAAAATCAACAAAATTAAAATTTGGCACAATGCTTAGGCCTAGGTTGATGGACTCCTTGCTTTTGAAGTTGCAAAAGTTGGAAGACGTCAGGCTGCTAATGGTCTGTGGCTTACCACTGCCACTAATAATAATAATATAATAGTAATAAGACACTGTAGGTACTACAGCAGTGTAGAAGCCATTACATAACTACTGCTGTGTTGTGCTGTCAATTGGTCATCAGGGTGACAATTCTTCTGGAAAACCTGGAATTCTCAGGGAATTAAATTTTATCTGGAAAAATCTGACAAATCACAGGGAATTCCAGGATGTAAAATTCGATTTTGTTTACTTTAATGAATCACAAATTTTGAAATATGTAATATTTCAAAGTGTGTTACTTATGTGAATATTATTTCATATAGATCATCTACGTTTAAAAACTGTGGTTAAACTATTGCTTATGGCTAGTATATCTCAGCTGAGAGGACAGAAAGAAAAATCATTATTGTGGTATACCTCCTCCCCTGCTCACCATTAATCAGGAGCTGTTTGATAGCATTTTCCTCCTCACAGCCGGAATTCTCAGGAAATTTTTTCTTCAAATTTGAGTAGCCACACTGGTGATTCACTGTTGCGAAATGAATAATGAAACGATTTCTTATCTAGTCTGGGAGCTAACTACAATGAAGAGAAGGCATTTTTATGAGATGTTAAAGTGCATGTGAGGTATTAGTCTCATAGGTGCATGCTACAATGTATGAATTGTGTGTGGACTGAGTGGCCTATGTGAGGATATGAGTAATATTAGTAATGATATTTTAAAAATAATTTAATTCACTGACTGAAACAGAATTGAACCCTTTTGTTTTTACCACTCAGGAAATTAAACTTCACCCTTCAGGTGGTCATTGCCCCCACGTTGGGAACCACTGCTTTGGATCAACCATAATTTTGTTCATTTAATTTGTAATTATGAAGTTGTTGTGCCAAAAGGCTGTGAAAGAATCAGTTGACTTGTTGTGTACCATTTTTATTCTCTCTCTCTCTTTTTCTTCTTCTTCATCTTCTTCTTCTTCTTCTTCTTATCCTCTCTCTCTCTTTTCTTTTTAGTTAATGTCACATTTCCTTGATTATCTTCAGTGAACATGCAAGTATTTTTGCATGTGGATAGGTGTTCTTTAAATGGGAAATAACTTACTTCAAAATTCAGCTTAAATCTAGTGTCATTTCTATGAAATATGTCTTGCTGCCTTCACATTCAATATTTTGCAAATTTCTGCTGAACAGTGGTTAGCAGTGATCATGATAATCAGGATTAAATGATGATGAATCACTAGCAAGCACAGTCTGTGCATGCTAAAACTTCAATACTTTAGAGCTGATTAGGCATAAAAACAGGTTAGTGATGTTTGCAAAAAGAAAAGTTACAGTTGCAGTGTACAAGTGAGAATTTCCAAGTAGAATGGACTCTTCTGTCACGGTCAGAGTTGTACAATCCTTTACACAAACCTTCGCACTTAAGTGTCATTTGGGGTGGTTGGCCTCGGGTGTTCCTAGTGATGATGTAGCACAGAGGTGGTCAGTCAGGTGCCCTTTTGCCCTAGCCTGTTGCAGCCAGGCAGTCATGACGTAACTGTAGGCAGCTCACCATCAGGCATACGTCACAGTGTAGCGAGACAAAGCGGGGGGGGGGGGGGGGGGGGGGGCAGCCAACCACTGTCAACGCAAAGTGGGACACAACACATTACGGGATGCGGGGCTACTGTGATTGGAGGTCTGAGTCCTATTTTGGGCCTGTGTGTGTGCCATTCAAAAGGTTACATTATGTTAATTACATTCTGGACATAAAATACAAACCTGTGGTGATATGGATTCAATGGCAGCAGTTTAAATGTACGGTACACTGTTTTATTGCTTACAATATATAATCACAGCACATACAAAAATGCAGACATTGTTATATGACATTTATATAGATTATGATCCAATTTCCCATGTTTTGCTGTGAGGGAATATCTGGACTAATACTACTTGCGGTGTGCAATCAAAGAATGGCCCTCAGATGGCTATCTGTCATTTGTGACTATGTTTTGATTTGCAAAGCCTTAAGGCTGAAAAAAGTTGTTCACATAAATTAGTAGAACGAAAGATGCACATTATAGCTGCTGCTTTCGCATGTAGTTGAGAAACTCTATCCTGTGGAAGGATAGAATAGAACTGAATGATGCCATTCACCATTGTAAACTTCTCCTTAATGAAATGGTCAAACTGCAGCTGTATCAGTTGTAACTGCACCATTGCAGAGACAGTTCTGATGCCTACCAAGCATGGTGACATGAAGGTATCAAAATTGACTCAAGTGACCTCAAATATTCAGATCGTAATGTGACTGTTGCAACCAAATTATTGAGAGACTGAACAGATGATGCAACAAGGTCATTATTAATGTTAGCTATGAATCACATTTGGGAAATGCGTGAATTATGTTCCTGAGACAGACTTCTCCAGCTCTGCAATTTCATTTGCATTGCATGAATTTTAGAAACAATTAATTGGCATTTTCCCTACAATGAAGCATTGAGACTATTTAAATGACTCGTTATGTCGGTAACAAATGCTAGGTTAACCACCCATTGAGGGTCATATAGCTCAGGAACCAACCTTCCTTTCATATCGATAAAAAGTTACCTGTTCAAGCAAAATGAGGAAATGTTCAAGAGCTTTATGCCTACTCAGCCATCTTACCTGATGAAAGAAGGATATACCATAGAAATCAGATTCCAGTGGATCCATTAACTCTCAAAACTATCTGTGATTCACTCCTGCAGACCATACGTAATTTACATTCCTAACAACAACATTCATAACCCTGTCAAATTGCACAGTCTTCACACAGAGTGCCTCTTGATGAATTACACAATGCACTGAGTGAAATTGCTGTCCTGGGCTCAGCTTAGTTTTTAGACATCCCACAATTCAGCCCAGCCATATTTGGGATACCATCAGTGGCGATGGAAGTGAGTTTACTCTAGGGCAGATTCAGTTGCATAACAGCATGTTGAACAACACTTAATTTTATCTTGTACATGTGTCCCTTGTGAAGATTAAATCAAGAAGCTCTTGTGTGATATTTGAATCTATATCCACCCTAGGACGAATATAGCCAATTGTGCTGTATCAGTAACGTTGTTCCTTTTACCAAGGCACAGAGAATATGCAAATAATTGCCGCCGCTCATTGTTAGCTGTCCTATACGGTATGCAATTGTGTATCAGGACAGGCAAATTGCATGAAATTGTGCTGTACTTAGAGGACAAATGGATTCCCCAACAGAGTCAAGGCATTCTTTCACAAACAGTCCAGAGGAGAATGGTCGAAGTTCCCGAATAACCAAATGGACAGTTCTAAAGCTCGCCCTCACTGCACCTTCATATGTAGCTTCAAATTCCTAGAAATAAAAGTTTCGGATAAATCGAGTTGTAATATAACTTGAATAAGATTAATAGTTGATGTAAAATTAATAGAGATAACCGTACTTACCTCATTGCTGAAGGATTCTTTTAACTTTGCAATTAATTGCAGATGTTCCTCTCCCTGAACACTGTTACACGCATCACAATGTTTGGAATTTTAGTGTTACTCAATGTTGTATTTTTTTGGTATAACAGATTGTCGACATACTGAACATGTAGCATGTTCTCCAGTATGTGCAGAAAAATGCTGTAATTCCTGTTGGAATTCTTGCCACATGCAATTTTCACTAGAATTAGTCTCATCTCAGCTGAATCCATATTCATTGCACCAGCTGTCATGGCAGCGAACCAATAGCTTTGTTTACGCAGTGAATACTGACAACAACGTGCGACTAACAGGCCCACTCCTCATCTGTTACGTGGTCGCCCACTAGCTGGAATGCCTGGTGTGAGCAAGCCTGATCTAGCAGATATTAACTTAATTTTTCCGAAACGAGAAGTTTGTTATCTGTTGTCTGTCTGAGCTATTATATTTATATGAGGTATTTTGGCTGGACGAACACAATGGATAGTTCATCTGACAGTTTCATATGGTGGAAGTCCTACATTAATATAAGACACTTTTCGTGTAGTTGCGTTTTCTTAACAGAAAGAGATTGCAGAACTTTTGAGAGTGAAGCTGCTGGCGAAATATTTTGAGTCTATGACTCAGAATTCATGAATACATTCTGAGTTTGAATGTAATAACTTTCGTGGGAGACCAAAAAGCTTTTGCCAACAAATCAGCATGGATTTAGACAGCATATCATGTGCAATGCTCAGCTTACCCTTTTCTCACTTGATATCCTGAGAACCATGGATGAAGGCCACTGGACAGTTTCCATAGATATCCTGAGAACCATGGATGAAGGCCAGTGGGCAGTTTCCATATTCCTAGATATCCGGAAAGCAACAGATCAGTGCTACATTGCAGACTGTTGATGAAGGTCCAAGCATATGAATTAGATTCCCAGATATGTGAGTGGCTTGAAGACTTCTTAAGTAATAGAACCCAGTACGTTGTCCTTGATGGCTGATGTTCATTGGAAACAATTGCATTATTAGGAGTACTCGAGGGAAGTGTGACAAGTGCACTCTTAGGCTGCATTCACACAGTGTGCCGGGATACTCTACAAACTCTTAGCAGTATGTAAGACTACACCATTTCATTTTATGAACTTATTTTTTTCTTAAAAGCTTTACTTTCCATTTGGAAAAGAAAACACTTATTTTTCATTTCACATGATCTTTTAGCTCCGTGATGTTTCTCAATTGTTTTGGAAGAAACTATGTGATTTAAAAAAATCTTATTTTTGTTCACATGGTAATGCAGCATATTAGTTTCTTAATGGACCATTTACCTTTTCATAGTTTATAAAGTCATTTTGAAACAACCCAAATGTCAAACACATGCACTTAATTTATAAATCTTGTCGAGAAAAAGTTTGATCGCAGGTAGCTTACTGTTAGATACGTTTTAGATCATACATTATTGCAAGTGATATATAGCTAAAAGTAGAAAAACATTTTTGAAATGGTAGTGACACTGACATCTGTCTCTGTTCATAAGTTATTGCAAGTTATTGAGACAATGAATTACCAGTGACCAATGCATGCCTAGTGTTGGTCCCTCATGTTGTTTTAATACTGCATGTCCAGGAACCTCCAAGTATTTATGAATTTTTCCCTTGGCAGCCGATTACACTGGCTATGGTTTTACAGTTGGCCATACGTGACATTACAAAAAACAAACAGTTACTTGTTGTCAACATCTTACAATTAGCAGAATGTACATTTCATATTTATAAATAGGAGAGTAAATTACTCTAACATAAGACTTTGCTGTGGATAGACTGTAATAAAAGCTTGTGGCATTCTACTTAATTGATTTCTAACTGGAGATGAAAAACGGCAGAGGCTAAAATGAAAATTATGTCTGAGTTGACTAATGCACAAGATGGTCCATTTTGAAATTTTCACTTTTGTATTTCTGTGTGTGTGTTTGGTACCAGAAGTTGTAAACAATTACATCGACCTTATCTCCATGTTCAAAGAACTGTGTATGGCTCTTAGTAATAATATTTCTTGTAGGAAATTCGTATGATGAAATGAAGGGCAAGTGAAATAGTGTTCCAGAGGAAAATTAGGATTTAATGCCCTGTTGACATCAAGGTCATTAGAGATAGTTAACAGGAAGAATAATGGGCAGGTTCAGTATACCCTCAAACACTGTAGGGCAAGTAAAGTTTATCGCCGCTATCCATTCTGTGCTATCGTATAGAATAATAACTTCATTACCTTATTGGTATTGTTTTGACAGTGCAGTGATTTGTTGATTCTTGAAGCACTGAAGAAATACATTATGGGTTCATCCCATTAATTGCAACAGACATTTAGTGGAGTTTTTTACTTTACATAAAGGAGTAAAAACTTCAGTGAAAAATGTTATTCCTATTGCAGAATGGATCACAATACATGTCAATGCATGCTGCAAGAATGTGCAAGACATGAGACATGTCAGGAAATAATTAGAGGTTTCATTATCGGTCATGTCTTGCTGTGTCTTGATCAAAGATATTTAGTCCATTTCGAGCTGTAAAAATTGTTCAATATTTTTCCCACTGGTATTTTTTTGTAATGACACAGTAGTTGGCAGAGTTGACGGTTCATCGGCTGGAGCCTGTGATGACGTCTCAGAATGGTTGCTTTTGTCTTGTGACAGACAGATTGATAGGGGAAAATTCTTGAGATAATGCTGTTTGGCTCATGGGTTCTGTTTCTACTGACAAGGAACTTTGCATAGCCCTTGGAAGTAAGCTAACTTTTAAGTAAAAGTGATGAAAACAAAGGTAAGTGGAACTTCATTTCAGTGGACTTTTCCTGTGATCACCTGTGATGATTTTGTTGTTATAGATGGGTGAAAATGAACTATGTAAATGTAGATGGTGCGAGTAACTTTGCATGTATCATTACAGTACTTGTAAAGTTTTCGCACTGTGAGATATGAAGGAACTTCTTCTTTAACAACAAAAAAAAGGAAAAAATCATGTATCGTGATACGTCTGATAAAAGTAGATGGGGGACTTGGACATGTGTACTGCAGAAGCTGAAGCGTAGCTTCACCTTCTTAGTCTGGCTACAGCCTCACACCGGCTGCCCAGCTGCTGCCTTGCACTGGTAATATTAAACATAGTAGTTCCACTTGGCATTGGTTTCATCACATTTTCTTAAAAGCTATCCTAACAGCCTGCTTGTTGCTTGCCGTGACAGCCCAGGCACCATTGTGAACACCACAATGCAAAATAATGGGTTTGATATCCCTGTGTGTCATGGCTCGCCCATCACGTCTCAGCCTGGCACACAGTGTGAAAACACCCTTGTTCTCTACACATATAATTGATCTAATGGACAGAGTGAGCAGCAAATTGCAGCTCTTTGCTGATGGTGGTGTACAGGAAGTTGTTGTCATTGAGTAATTGTAAGAGGATACAGGATGTTGACAGAATTTTTAGCTGGTGTGATGAATGTCAGCTTGCTGTAAATGTAGAAAAATGTAATGTTAGGACTGGTAGTGTGCTGCTTGATACAATCACGTCAATTAAATACCTAGGCATAATGTTGTAAAGCAATATGCAATGGAAAAAGCACATCAGATTTGTAGTATGGAAGGCAAATTGTTGACTTCATTTTATTGGATGAATTTTGGAAAAGTGTAGCTCATCTATAAAGAAAATGCCATATGGAACACTAATGTGACCTATCTGGAGTGCTGCTCAAATGTTTGGATCACCATCAGGCTAGGTTAAAGGAAGTCATCAAAGCGACTCAGAAGTGTGCTGCTAGATTTGTTACTGGCTGATCCGATCAGCACACAAGTATTATAGAGCTGCTTCAGGAACTCAATGGGTATTCCTGGAGAGAAGATAGTGTTCTTTTCCAGAGGCACTATTGAGGAAATTTTGAGAACTGGCACTGGAAGCTGACTGCAGAAGATTCTACCACCACAACCTTACATTTCATGTAAGGACCAGAAAGATAAGACAAGAGGAATTACAACATGTACTGAGACTTCTAGACAGTTGTTTTCCTTGCTCTGTTTTCAAGTGGAACAGGAGACGCTATTACTGGTATGGGTATGCGGCACTCTCGACCATGCACTGTATAGTGGCTTGTAGAGCATGTGCATAGAGGTATGGCTTGCCTAGCATGTATGTAGATTTAGATGTAGAACTTTGAGCTTCATGTTGCAAGTAGAAGTAACAATAGGGAGGGGGGAAGACTGGGTGTTGGGGAAGTTGTTGATGTGTCTTTTACTTATTATGTTAGCAGTGCTATGGACAGAAGACTATATGTTTAAAGGAGCAAATCTCATTTAATTGTAAAAAGAGAAACTGAATATTGTTTTGAAACGAGAAAAGAGAGTTGTAGTATGAAGGAGTTGGTTCATACTGAGCAAAGTGGCACAGTGGCAAGGTATTGGAGAATGGTGGTTTAATCCTTGACTTGCTATTCAGAATTAGGTTTTTTGTCTGTCTTCCCCAATTTATATTTGTGCTCCATCTGTTATGTCCTCAACATCAACAGTACCTTAAACCACAAGTGTCATGGCGTGTTCCTCCCCCCCCCCCCCCCCCCCCCCCCCAATAAGACTTGCTCGAATGACTGAAATAGTAGAACAGCCAGTGAAGACAAAGATTTACATTTTAAATCCTGGCCGTGCATACAGTTATGATCTTTTACACACACACACACACACACACATTGATAAATAACAAGGAATATGAAGAATAAACTAGGAATATAAAAGTAACTGATGATCTGGATGAAATAATTCCCTAATTGAAACAAACAGATGAATAAGTAGCCCCAATAAATCCTAGGAAAAAGCACCAGTAGTGTAATGGCGAATGTGATAAAAAAAATGAAAGGTAGACACAAAAAAAAACAGAAGAACTCACAAAACAAAGAAAGATGACTCAAAAAACATTAAGGAGGGCTAAACTTCAATATCAAAAAGATATACTTTCTATGATAGAAACAAATAGTAAGAAAATAAACTCACAAGATTACTACAAAGCATTTTGCAGACAACTCCAAGATATGATCCCCCCAACATTAATCCTAAAAGATAAAAACAATAAGATGACCCATGGCGATAAAAGAAATTCAGGAATTTTAGCAGAAACATTTAACGAACTACTAAATTGCAAAGATCCTCCTGAGCTTTATGAAATAAACACAGAACTCCAATAAAAACCCCACCAGAAAATATAAACCCACCGACAATTCAGAAAGTCAACAAAGCTTTGAGCAAGCTCAAGAACCACAAAGCAAGTAAAGAAGACCAAACATTTGCAGAACTCTGGAAATACGCAGCAGAACTCGTGAAGATGTCATTACATCAGTGCATAGTTAAAATCTGGATTGGAGAACAGCTACCAGTACATTGGACTACAGCTGTCATACACCCATTACACAAAAAAGGAGAAAAATCCAATAGGGACAACTACAGAGGGATTTCCCTATTGGGTTGCACATATAAAATGTTATCAAGAATTCTGTACAATCGCTGTAAAGACCAACTTGAAAAGGAGCTGGGAGAATATCAAGGAGTATTTAGACCCTGGAGAAGCTGCCCAGAACAGATCATCATATTAAAATTAATAATGGATGCCTACAAAAGGAGACAGAAGCAACTAGTCATAACCTTTGTAGACTTCAAAAAAGCTTATGATTACATCCACAGATCTTCTATGCTGGACATATTAAGAAATTTTGGACTTCATCCCAAATTAATAAAAATGATAAAATTAACCCTTACAAACACCAAGTACAAAGTAAAATGCAGAGGAGAACTATCTGAGCCATTTACGATTAAAAAATGGTTAAGACAAGGAGATGGTCTATCACCACTGCTCTTCAACTGTGCTCTTGAATACTTGATGAGAGAATGGTACAACAAGAATCCTAAAAACATAACAGTTGGAACCAAGAGAAATGATATAAAACCAAATTGTTTGGGATTCACAGATGACATGACATTACTAGCGAATAATGTACAAGAAGCTAGAAATCCAATAATGAGCCTGCAAAATATAGCACAAAAAGTAGGACTCCAGATATCTATCGTAAAGACCGAGATGATGGTAACAGACCCGCTAGTAATAGACTACACAACAGTAGACAACAGAAAAATTAAAATAGTGAAGCAATTTAAATATCTAAGAGAGATTATAACACACAACTTGAATGAAAAACCTGCTTGGCAAGAAAGAAGCAATAAAATGATAAAAGCTCAAAAAGTAACATGGCCTACATACAATAAGAAATGTCTATCAATTCAAACAAAATTAAAACATTACAAGACGGTGGTTCAGCCAGAGGTAACATACACAAGCAAGACTCTTTTTTAAAGTTACTCAGAGAAACAGAGTTGACAAAATACTAAAAGTAGACAGAAGGAAAAGCTAGAACATGCTTAAATAAAAAATACAAGAAGGAAGGACAATGACGGATAGTGCTGAATGAAGTAGTGTACAGGGAACTGGAGCCCATCACAGATACTGTACGTAAAAAGAGGATTTCTTCCTTTGGCCACATAATGAGGACACCAGAACCTAGATTAGCAAGAAAAATTATGCAGAAACTGGAATCTGAAGCAACAAGTAGGATGGTCAAGGAAATTAAAGAGGATACGAGAGAACTAGATATAACCTTGGACGATCTGCAAAACAAAACAGAAAATCTCAAGAAACTGAAAGACAAGAAAATAAGATTTAAACCAAAAGTAGACCAACGACACACAATGAAAAGGGTATTTAAATATGAGGAAAGACAGGAAAGATCAAAACAAATGAAAAGGTACTGGACTGTTAATAAAGAACGAAACATGTGCTTACTGAAGAAGAGGACCAGGAAATGATTGACTAAAGTGGTCGAATGAGGCTGTAAAAGCTAATAATAATATTTAATGTTTTCGATAATGATCATTCTGTCTCGTATTTAAAACATACAGGGTCATTTTTTTAAGAATAAATTTCTGCCTTCAATATGACCAAAATTACAGATTGAATATATGTATTGGACCTCATACAGTTTAATTTTGAAAGTCAGCACATACTGAAACACTTCTTTGTAATTATCAAATTCCAGAAATTGTCAAAGTTAATGATTTGCATGTCACCTGTGTCATCGTTTGAAATTTCTTACATTATCAGGACCGCAGTGCTTACCATTACATGCTCTTTGCATCAAGTTATTAACAAAATCCTGGTTTCTTGGTTATAGGGACATTCCAGGTATTACAGACTAAGCTACACAGCTACAATGGAGGATATACAGAAACCACATGAAGCATGCCATGGCTGCCATTTTCCCATTGTCTTGCTGCATCTTTATTTTTATTTATTTAGTTTTTATTTTTATACATAAAATTTATATTTATCACTCAACAAAGTGAACCATTGAGCCAACAGTATCGGGAGCTAACTTCATGACATGACTAGATAAAGCCTCACTCCAGAAAAAGTACTACTCTTTCTTAACTGACATTGGGAGCTTGTTGTTAACAAAATTAAATATGTGGTTGGTGAGAAGGAGAAAGTGAAAGTGCAGACAGAAAATGTGACTGAACTTTCAGTCGAAATGTTAAAGGTGATAGCAAGTCGATGGTGTGTGGTTTGGTCAGGGGATGTGATGCTGAGTGGAGTGAAATTGAAGTATCTGCCCCAAAGAAAATACAGCAAAGTGCATACAATAAACATCTAATTGACAATGTGAGTTGCCGTTTTGCAATAACTTTGCAGGTTATAATTTACAGAATTGGACTTTGAAACTAGCAAAGAAACTCTGACAAGGCGAGGGCATGGGGTTGGGGGTGGGGACTAAAGAACGGATTGTATGATGATACTGTTCAAGGTGCCCAGTACCTTACCCTAAGGCCTTTCTTCCTGGTGAACCTTAATTCAATAGATCTTGATGAGATGAATTTATTTATCATCTATTAAAGTGTCCACAGTCTACATAACAGCACAGTAGCATAGTGTGCAATGTCACAAGCTAATACACAGAGTACTGTGCGTTTGATCCTACTGTAAAATGAATTTTTCTTTTCTTCTTGCTTGTTATTTATTCTTGCTCTATTGTCACTTTTGATAAAAGCTGATAACAACTTCCCATTACACTGGTTATAAAATAGATGACTAAGAGGTAAAATACAGTTGCTTTCATATGTAATACACAGCAGGTTCACACAAATGTATTTAGTTATTATGTTACAGTTTATAATTTTAACGTGATAGTTGTCACAGAAACACCGGTACATAAATTATCGCATCATGAGCAAAATGGGGGACTCCTTGCCTCAGTGGCATTACATTTTCAATAAATTTAAGGAGAAACTTGTGTGATTAACATTCTGCAATAGTGATTCTCATATTTTAATTTTGCTGCCATAAACTGCTGTCTAACAAATTCAAGTGCCTTCTCCTTTATTTTAGGTCTTGTACACTAGTGGATTTCGATGTCAACAAAAAATAGTAATTATGTAATTCCAGCACTGGGAGATAGCAGGCCCCTTAACTGTGTTACCATTTGGTAAATTTTATGATACTCATTCCAACTTGCATTCTCCACTTCCGAAAAAAATTGTTCCTTCTATGAAAATTGTTTTTAAAATGTGGCAGAATAGAGTTGTCATGTACAAACGAGGTGACATAGCAAACTGCACTAGAATTTTTACAAAAGCATGAGGCACAAGAACTTAAATGCTGGCAGAATGGTAGTTTCCGAGGAGTGTTGTTGAGCAATAGTGCCACTCTAAGTTTGGTGTGCTATGCATGGTGCTAACACGCAAACAGCACTCCACTTGTAAGGATAATAGTGTATGCTGATACTGGCTCTCTTCCCTGTGTCTCAAGTGTAAACAAGACAATGTTGCAACTCTCAGCAGGTCTTCAGTTCAATTTGCTGAATAACTCATTTTTTGTTGTGTGTGTTTTATTATCATCTGTTCTGTGACATCGTTCCACTGGCACCATTGTCCAAATAAAAGAATTAAGAACCCCACTTAATAAATTTTAGAATACTGTGATCCACTTGTGTTATAAAAATTTGTTGTCATAGAAGATGACTGAGTTTATATCAAAGTATTAACCCAATTTGATTTCACTTTTTACAAGTTTTTCATAATTAGTGACTTTTTGTTGTTTTTTTTTCAGTTACAGGACCACTATGCAGTTTTGGGCTTGAGTAAACTGCGTTACAAAGCAACAGAAGAAGATATCAAGAAGGCTTGTAAGTCTAAATAAATCAAATATATATTGTAATGGGTACAGATAGATTGAAATTTGGAGGATGGGGACTTAGAGCGCATGGCAGTAGATGCATTAAAGTGGTTAGCAAGAATCCTAAAGGTGAAACAAAATTGATTGGCAACATTTATTTTCATGCAGTGAACATCAGTGCAAGTTACATTACATGTAGGTCATTCCTTGGTTGTGTGTGTGACATTTTAATAACAAATACACTTGAAAAAAGCATCATAGATAGCACACTGTACTTCCTAAAATTTCTGGCTTCTTACATTATAATAGTCTGAATTTTAAGTAAATTGGTCTACATGTTTGAAGCAGTTAATGTAAACAAAATTAAAATTTTTGTTGCGTGCATGAAAAGTGACAAGTGGGAACACTTCTTTTCCAGATAGGTAGAGATTTTATTAAAATTCCGTTCTCTTGGTCCATCACTGTCAGCGAAACACTGTTTTATTATAAATTACATATTCACTTTTAAGTCATCAGAATAGTAATTTCTCTCAGACATATATTTAAGTGAAATGCTGCTCTACTATGAATTACATTTTCATTTTTAAAACACCAGAATAGAAATTTCTCTGAAACACGTAAATCACATTTAAATTTTAATTTGAAAATGTTGCATCTGTGACTGTTTTGTGTGTGACAGGAAGAGACGTAGTAGTATGAAATGGGAGAAACAAAATGGAGTTTACATTTGAAATTAACATAAAAACAATAATGCAGTTGAATATATGCAATACGAAGGGGAGAAAACAGGTGTGCAGATGTACATTTGTACAAACTGGCCTCTCTTATTTATCAAATTAGGAGTTTGTACTTTCTTCACAATTACTGATAGTCCTTGCAAGACCTGTCATCATTTACTGGCCAAATCCAATACTTCCCACTGGGATGCTTGTAGTTGAGGAAGACTTGGTTAGTTTCTTTCTCATATTCCTTTGCTTCCACAAAATAGCCCTGCTTCCTCCTGGATCTTCCCACTGCAGTTAAAGAAACAAATACAAAATCCCCTTGTTTAATGTTGCTATTTCCTTTGCTAGATGAGGATTGTTTTTTCACATCTTCTTCTTCTTCTTCTTCTTCTTCTTCTTATTGTTGACACAACCAAACTGTCAGTGATTTGTCCTGTTCAGAGATTACATATACTTTCAACACCCATTCCTTACTGGATGTTGCCGCATAATGAACTTCATGAAGGAATGAATTGGTTGTAATTTTTCCAGTGTCCATCGAGAAATGATAATGATGATATAACTACTTCTGCAGTTGTGAAAAGCAGCACTACACCTTTTAAATTCTGTTTTGCACATTTCTAGAATTTATGTGATGAGTTTATTATCTCTTGATGTGATTTCACCATTAATCAAATAGTTCTTTTCAAAGTCCCCCCCCCCCCCCCCCCCAAATCAACTGTCATGTGAAGTGGCAAAAAAATTCCAGTCAGCAGAAATATTAAAGTCAGATTGAAAATATGAAAGATTGGCCAGTGTAAAGTGCTTTTTGAACTGTGCATCACAGCCATCAGAAAATATTTCGATATGCTGAAGATTCGGTTGTTTTTGAGACTACTGTACTTCATTACAAATTGTTTCTTAATCACTGAAGATATTTTGTGCAGAGTTGCAGTTGCATCTTTCACATCTATCTGACAAGGACTCTGGAGTTTCCAGGGTCACATACAAGGAGGGCTCTTAATTCTTGTATCCTCTGTGGAAATACTCCTGTTTCTCTTCCTATATGTTCCACCAAAAACTGCATATTAGCATTTGAAAAGCCATGCATACCACCTGGGCTGTGCCAAATGGTGAGCACCTTGGAAAGCTCAGTCTCTGTTGGCTGAGTACAAGTTTGAAGAACTCATGTTGTTGTTGTTGTTGTTGTTGTGGTCTTCAGTCCTGAGACTGGTTTGATGCAGCTCTCCATGCCACTCTATCCTGTGCAAGGTTTTTCATCTCCCAGTACCTACTGCAACCTACATCCTTTTGAATCTGCTTAGTGTATTCATCTCTTGGTCTCCCTCTACGATTTTTACCCTCCACGCTGCCCTCCAATACTAAATTGGTGATCCCTTGATGCCTCAGAACATGTCCTACCAACCGATCCCTTCTTCTGGTCAAGTTGTGCCACAAACTTCTCTTCTCCCCAATCCTATTCAATACTTCCTCATTAGTTATGTGATCTACCCATCTAATCTTCAGCATTCATCTGTAGCACCACATTTCGAAAGCTTCTATTCTCTTCTTGTCCAAACTATTTATCGTCCATGTTTCACTTCCATACATGGCTACACTCCATACGAATACTTTCAGAAATGACTTCCTGACGCTTAAATCAATACTGGATGTTAACAAATTTCTCTTCTTCAGAAACGCTTTCCTTGCCATTGCCAGCCTACATTTTATATCCTCTCTACTTCGACCATCATCAGTTATTTTGCTCCCCAAATAGCAAAAATCCTTTACTACTTTAAGTGCCTCATTTCCTAATCTAATTCCCTCAGCATCACCCGACTTAATTAGACTACATTCCATTATCCTTGTTTTGCTTTTGTTGATGTTCATCTTATATCCTCCTTTCAAGACACTGTCCATTCCATTCAACTGCTCTTCCAAGTCCTTTGCTGTCTCTGACAGAATTACAATGTCATCGGCGAACCTCAAAGTTTTTATTTCTTCTCCATGAATTTTAATACCTACCCCGAATTTTTCTTTTGTTTCCTTTACTGCTTGCTCAATATACAGATTGAACAACATCGGGGAGAGGCTACAACCCTGTCTTACTCCCTTCCCAACCACTGCTTCCCTTTCATGTCCCTCGACTCTTATAACTGCCATCTGGTTTCTGTACAAATTGTAAATAGCCTTTCGCTCCCTGTATTTTACCCCTGCCACCTTCAGAATTTGAAAGAGAGTATTCCAGTCAACATTGTCAAAAGCTTTCTCTAAGTCTACAAATGCTAGAAACGTACGTTTGCCTTTCCTTAATCTTTCTTCTAAGATAAGTCGTAAGGTCAGTATTGCCTCACGTGTTCCAGTGTTTCTACGGAATCCAAACTGATCTTCCCCTAGGTTGGCTTCTACTAGTTTTTCCATTCGTCTGTAAAGAATTCGTGTTAGTATTTTGCAGCTGTGACTTATTAAGCTGATAGTTCGGTAATTTTCACATCTGTCAACACCTGCTTTCTTTGGGATTGGAATGATTATATTCTTCTTGAAGTCTGAGGGTATTTCGCCTGTTTCATACATCTTGCTCACCAGATGGTAGAGTTTTGTCAGGACTGGCTCTCCCACGGCCGTCAGTAGTTCCAATGGAATATTGTCTACTCCGGGGGCCTTGTTTCGACTTAGGTCTTTCAGTGCTCTGTCAAACTCTTCACGCAGTATCGTATCTCCCATTTCATCTTCATCCTCTTCCATTTCCATAATATTGTCCTCAAGTAGATCGCCCTTGTATAGACCCTCTATATACTCCTTCCACCTTTCTGCTTTCCCTTCTTTGCTTAGAACTGGGTTTCCATCTGAGCTCTTGATATTCATACAAGTCGTTCTCTTATCTCCAAAGGTCTCTTTAATTTTCCTGTAGGCAGTATCTATCTTACCCCTAGTGAGATAGGCCTCTACATCCTTACATTTGTCCTCTAGCCATCCCTGCTTAGCCATTTTGCACTTCCTGTCGATCTCATTTTTGAGACGTTTGTATTCCTTTTTGCCTGTTTCACTTACTGCATTTTTATAGAACTCATAGTTATTGAGATTGGAGCTGGTGAGTGCTGCCAGTCATCTGTAACCATAAATTCTGAGCATCCTTCATTAACCACTGTTTGTTGTATCACAAAACAGAGATCACAGATTGCGAGGATGGTACAAACCTCGATTTAAAAATAATCACAACCTCAAAGTGAACTGCGTTCAGTTGAAATGAATGACTGTTGAAGCATAACAGTTTTTAGCAGGCACCCTTGAGGCATTTGTCATACTTCATTTATACAGGGTGAATCACCTAAAACTTGCACCACAAATTTTGCAGAAATCAGAAGTGCTATTTATGTGTGGTTTCCACAAAATGGATTAGTTGTCAGGGGCTCGAAATGTTAGCCAATAAACAGATTGTAATAATACTTAGAAAATGTATTTTTTGTGCAAACATACACTTTTTTTTAAGTTGGAACAATACTTATTGACATTAACAGACTAAATGTAGGTAAATTAGAATGTCAGTGGTGTTTGTTGCAGGATTCTAGTGTGATTCATTTATAAGAGATCACATTTTTCCCACACCAACACTTGTTTGTGCCATTCGTCCTGCATAGTTGCTAGGTACAAAGTTGTTATGTTTGCTTACAGTGCACTTGTGTGTTCCTTGAGTGCATTGTGACTTGGGACAGTTCAAATAGTAGGTTGTGACTGGATGATGAGATGTACCAATGCAGAAAAAGCTGACATGCTCCTAGTGTATGGAGAGTGTAGGAAGAATGCAATTCATTCTTGTGTAGTGTATACGGCAAGATATCCCAATAGACATCAACCATTTTGGCATGGCAGTTATTTATCAACCTCTTTAATCAGTTACATGAAAGTTGTAGTGTAACACTCTGACAATATAACAGGAAGGAACAAGTGGCGACAGAAGAGAAGGAAATTAATGTTCTTGCTGCTGTTGCAGTTGATCCTCATGTTAGCTCCCGAGCAATTGCATGAGAAAGCGATATGATTCAGGCAATTGTCGTACACATTCTCCATTGACATGAGTTCCATGTCTATCACATGTCTCTGTATCAAGAGTTGCATGGAAATGATTATGAGAATCGTATTAAATTCTGTACATCGGCATTAAGACAGGATACTCCAGATGATAGTGTATCTTGTTTGTGATGAAACCACATTTATCAATCGTGGCCAGGTAAACCGCCGAAACTTGCATTATTGGTCTGTTGACAGTCCTCGTTGGCTTCATCAGGTGGAATGCCAGTCCATGGAGTGTAAACTTGTGGTGTGGGATGGTGAACCGTCAGCTCATAGGCCCATATTTCATAGGTGGAACACTGAATACAAACAAGTATTACAGCCTCCTAATGGACCATCTTCCACAGATGCTAGAGGAGGAGGATATTGGTGTTTAACGTCCCGTCGACAACGAGGTCATTAGAGACGGAGCACAAGCTCGGATTGGGGAAGGAAGTCGGCCGTGCCCTTTCAAAGGAACCATCCCGGCATTTGCCTGGAGTGATCTAGGGAAATCACGGAAAACCTAAATCAGGATGCCTGGACGCGGGATTGAACCGTCGTCCTCCCGAATGCGAGTCCAGTGTCCTACCACTGCGCCACTTCGCTCGGTCCCACAGATGCTAGAGGTCATTCCTCTGCAGACTAGGTGGAAGTTGTGGTACCAACATGATGACTGTCCAGACCATAGCACATGAAGTACAGCAGCATGAGAACTGTTTTGAAATTGTTGGATTTGGCACAGAGGACCTGTACTTGACTGGCACATTCCACAGATTTGATGCCTGTATTTTTTATGGGGGAAAGCTGAAAGACTTTGTCTACGAGGACATATCGAATATACCCAGTTATAACCACACTTTATTACTGCATCCTGTGTGGACATCTCTACCGAAATGCTAGCACATGTGCAGCAGTTCTCCCATACCCTTCTGAAAGCATGTATTGCCACTGCTGACGGTCATTTTGAACGCAACCTGTGATGGTCAGTTGCCTTGTTACTGGTCAAAATTCACATACCTAATGTATACACTTATGTGGTTCTTTAGTGTGCTACCACAGGTATTGTGTAAGTGTCGGTGTGGGAACTTTTCAAAATAAAATATCTCGGAAATGACTTGCACTTGAATCCTGCAACAAACACTACTGACATTCTAATTTTCCCTACTTTTAGTTTGTAAATGTCAATAGGCATTGTTCTAGATAAAAAAAGTGTGTATTTGCACCAGAAATACACTTTCTAAGTATTACTGCAATCCATTGATTGGCTAACAAAATGAGGCCCTGAATACCTGTCCACTTTGTGTAAGCCACACATCAATAGCACTTTCCATTTCCACAATATCTCCAGTGCAAGTTTTAGGTGATTCACCCCATATAAGACATAAAATAAGGACAAGGGAACCAATCGTCTGTAACTGTGTGATGTGGGGTGAATAGAAACATGTGCAAGCCTGCTTTTTGTTGTGTATTTCTAAGCACCACACATTTGTCAGCTATAGAGAGTGGTGACATTCCCTTTATTTCATGTATTATTCCAACCAGAACTTTCCATTGCTGCTATCAGGACTCTGTCTGGGTGGACTCTTTATTACCGTAACTGCTTGAGGTACTCCTATGGAGCCCAATAGTCATTAAAAGAAAAAAAAAAATCACTCAGCAAATCAAGTATACCACTGGTGAGCACTCACACCCATTCTAACTAAAGAAATTGTGATTTAGTGTACAGGCGAATGAAAGCAATATAGGATACAAGTAATGGAACACAGCTCAAATTGCAGAAAATATTTTTAATTCAAAAGAGACAAGAGGTTTCAAAAAGCTGTCACCCTGTTATATTCAGAAGGCATTTTCTGGGTTGGCTGGTGGTCAGTGAAAAGGCTAAGAAACAGGACTTTGCTAATAAAGACCTCTATCTCACACCAGGCAACATTATAATTAAATTCCAAGTGGCCGTGGAAATATCTAGTTGTCACTGAGTTTCTCAATAGTCTAACTAGGGATTGTGTCATACAGGTTTATGGATACAGAAATACGTAAACTGAAGGAAGAATGGGAGAACAATGTCATAGACACAAGGAGTATTGGGAAGAGGGTTAATAGTGAGCTGCAGATGATGACAGCTTTTATTCTGACTCAGCTCACAGAGTGCAAAATTATGTTTCATACATCTAAAGATATGATCCTATGTACCCAATTCATCAACACTTAAAGGACTTGGCAGCACTGCCAGTGCAGAAGACCAAAACTTAGGACCAGCCTTCTTCCTACCAGGAGGATAGGTCATCGGCATCTCGCATACATTTTACCCCTCCACCACAGCAAGTATCAAGTACCAACGACTCCTTTAACATCACTGTACTACTGGAGAATGGAATTCAGAAACAGTTGTGCAACAAAGTATGGTAAATACACGGGGGTAGATCCTGAGATGACCGAGATGACCAACTCCTCAGCTTTGGAATCACACTAACTTCAACATGCACTATGCTGCAAATGGTTGATCTTATGAAAAACATCACTTGTCAGACCTATTTCATGGGAAATTTTATTCTCTTTATTTTCATAGTCAACTATCAACAGGATGTGCAGTACAAAGCTGTAGTACACAAGTAGGAGTTAGTAGTTCATAAACTTTCCGGTTTACTACATTACTATCTGATACTGAAGCTATCACAGTGAATCCAACTTTCTCTACTTCATTAATTACATACAGTATAATAGTGTCTTTTTAGTTGTCACAACTAAACTGTCCTTGTGGAACATTTAAATTGTTAAGAGATATAATAGTCACAATATCCTTAAATTTTGAAAAAACACATGATATTGTGAAAACTTGAGCTGTTTTAGCTACATTATTATCATCAGTTTTGATGTATTTCCTCTAAAGATCAAACGAGGCTCAGTGTAAATTTCATCCAGGAGCACATTTACCCGAAGTTTATGATCTTTCAACATTTCTTTTTAATCTTCATGTACTCTGTACAACCATCAGCTTTCTTACATTGCATGGCTGTGGCAAATATGGACAACCACTCTTGTGTACATCAGCGTGTGCAGATGGTGACTGTACATAAAGTGTAGCTGCCAATAATAATGTGTTCCCATCTGCGACTGTTGTCATTTTTAGTAAAAAAGTGGCTTTGTTCCATTATCATTTGCTGATGTGAACATCTATCACCTTAAAAAGCTCTTCTAACATGTTCACTATGTGTTGAAGCAAAATTCATGTTTGTGATGTCTTCTAATGACACAAAATATTTAATTAGATTATCCAAGGCATGCAGAGATTTTACTATCACACAACTGTTGGGCGCTTTATGCTGGGGAATTTTATACATTCTCAAGGAAAAGAGGACATGCAGATAAATCTTAAGTTAATGTTGGGTAGTTCATCACTAGTATCAGTAAAACACAACACTGTTTTTGTTCACCCTTAATATGCCACAGTCTCTTGTTGTGGATAGCACTTGAAAATTATTTGCTTATGTTTTCCAAATTATTAGTAGCATTCTGCACTGTGTACCGCCTATAATCTTCTAAATCTCTTACCACTGCTTTTTCCAAAATAGTCATTTTCTGCTTCACATAACCATGCACAAGATGGCCTAGCTGTTGTCAGGTACCATGGCAAATTAGGGAAAATTGATGGCACTGCTTCTGGTTTCAGATTTGGATAAGTCCGTACAAATGTCTTTGCCTTTTCATCAATTTAAAGCTGTTCCAATTTTACTATTTACTCTTCACTAAAGTTCTTTTTGCATATTATAGGCTTCTCTAAGTCAGTGGGCATTTTCTCAGCCCCTTTGCTTTAGTTTTCATTGCTGGATAAAGGAAATGTGCTGACTGTTTCAGTCTGTGATTTGTAATTACTGTTGTTACAGCCAGCAACACACCACCACCTTGGCATTTTTAGTATCAGAAAAATATGTTCAGTATATTCATTACAAAATAAATATACACACTTTCCAAAAGTATATGTATATATTTAGTTAATTTATACAATAACTGACATCATAACCTATAATCTGAGAGATCCTTGAAAGTTCTCTTACACTGTGATCATTTAGAAATTACTTACTACATATACTAGCAGTTAGGAAACACTTACGAGTAATAGAACTGTGACTTTATAATCTTCACTTCAGCAGCTGAAGATAACACACAAATAACGAACCAGTCCACGCAAAAGTTCTGAATCACATGTACAAACAAACTAGTAAACTTATGTGGAACAGATCTACTATTTTTAGTCAGCCGTGATTTTAAACATACTGATGGTCCTGTACTTGAAGGCTACATCCTCCACAGGAAAGACAATGCTTACGAATGGTAGGGTTAAAGGTTGGCAGTTTTCATCAAGTACACATACCACTCTTTCCGTGGGCCCTTAACCATAACACTGCAAGCAGTGGCTGTCATGTTTCGTGCCCATGTTAATGTCGCAGCGTGTTTCGTACCCTGCCACCATACTAGCCTATTGAGAGTGAGACCCTTGCTCCACTTATCATGGAACTCTCACTTCTCTCTCTGTTTAAGAGTTGTCAATACACATATTACACTACCTGCCTCTGGAGTAATTGTGAGTCCCACACACAAAGTGAGGAAATCATATTGACGAACACAGGTTATGCTGAAACTTCCAGATTAAAACTGTGTAACCGACCAGTGTTCTAACCCGCAATGCAGGGTGAGGAGTCAGTCACTTTAGCCATAATTTTTTAAACAATGTCACCTTTAAAATGTTTGTCACCTTTTTTTCAACCTGTTTTGCTCTTTTAGGAAGAAAATAATGTAATTGATGAAAGGAGAAAATTTAAAAATGCAGCAAATGAAGCTGGCAGAAGAGATACAAACATTTAAAAAATGAAATTGGGAGGAATTGCAAAATTGCTAAGCAGGAATGGCTAGGAGAAAAATGTAAGGATTTAGAAGCATATTTTACTAGAGGATAGATAGATACCGCCTACAGGAAAAAAAGAGAAGCAGCTGTACAAATATCAAGAGCTCAGGTGGTAAACCCGTCCTAAGCAAAGAAGGGAAGCTGAAAGATGGAAGAAGTATATAGAGGATCTATACAAGTGAGATAAACTTGAAAGTAATCTTATAGAAAGGGAAATGGACGTAGATGGAGGTGACATGGGAGATACGATACTGCTAGAAGAATTTGGCAGAGCTCTGAGTGATCTAAGTCAAAACAAGGCCCCAGGAGTAGACGATATTACGTCAGAGTTACCGATAGCCTTGGGAGAGCCACACATTACAGAACTCTTTCATCTTGTGTGCAAGATCTATGAGACATGCGGAATACCGTCAGACTTTAAGAATAATTTAGCAATTCCAATTCCAAAGAATGCAATTGCTGACAGGTGTGAAAATTACTGAACTGTCTGTTTCATAAGTTATGGTTGCAAAATAATAAAACAGAAGAAGGGAAAACTGGTACAATCGAACCTCGGGGAAGATCAGTTTAGATTCCGAAGGAATATGGGAACACGCGAGGCAATACTGACCCTATGACTTAGAAGACAGGTTAAGGAAAGGCAAAACAACGTTAATAGCATTTGTAGACTCAGAGAAAGCTTTTGACAGTGTTAGAAAGCTTTTGACAGTGTTGACTGGAATGCTCTCTTTGAAATACTGGAGGTAGCAGGGGTAAAATACAGGGAGCAAAAGGCTATTTACAACTTGTACAGAAACCAGCTGGCAGCTGTATGAGTTGAGAGTGCATGAAAAGAAAGCAGTGATTGAGAAGTGAGTGAGACAAGGCTGTAGCTTATCCACAATGTAATTCAATCTGTACATTGAGCAATCAGTACAGGAAATCAAACAAAAATTGGAAGAAAAAGAAAATAAAGTTCAGGGAGAAGAGATAAAGACTTTGAGGTTTGCCAATGACATTGTGATTCGGTCAGAGACAGCAAAGAACTTAGAAGAATAGTTCAGCGGAATGAAAGGTGGGCATAATATGAACATCAACGAAAGCAAAACAAGGAAAGGCGTTGGATTAAATCAGGTGATGCTAAAGGAATCAGATTAGGAAACAAAAGTCACTTAAAGTAGTAGATGAGATTTGCTATTTGGGCAGCAAAACAACTGCTGATGGTTGAAGTAGAGAGGATATAAAATGTAGACTGTCAATGGCAAGAAAATCATTTATGAATAAGAGAAATTTGTTAACATCAAATACAGATTTAAGTGTTATGAAGTCTTTTCTGAAGGTATTTGTCTGGAGTGTAACCATGTATGGAAGTGAAACATTTATGATAAACAGTTTAGATAAAAAGAGAATAGAAGCTTTAGACATATGGTGCTACAGAAGAACCTGAAGAATAAATGGGTCAATCATACAGATAATGAGGAAGTACTGAATAAAACTGGGGAAACAAGAAATTTGTGGCACAATTTGATGAAAAGAAGGGATTGGTTGACAGGAACATTTTGAGACATCAGGGGATCACCAATTTAGTACTGGAGGGAAGTGTGGGGGGTAAAAATCATAGAAGACAAACCAAGAGACGAATAGAGTAAGCAGATTCAGAAAGATGTAGGTTGCAGTACATTATTTGGAGATGATGAGGCTTGTACAGAATAGAGTAGCAAGGAGAGCTGCATCAAACCAGTCTTCGAAATGAAGACCACAACCACAACACTGACAACAACAACAACAGGAAGAAAATAAGTTGTTTACTTTTGTTTCCAAGTTTCTGAATTCATGTTCGTTCATTTAACATTCGGCAATTCTCCTATGATGAAAGTAGTTAAAATCTTACCGAGGGGGGGGGGGGGGGGGGAGTGTTCTGAAAATTGAGATAGTTTGTTCCTTTCCGATTTTATTTATTTATTTATTTTTAATGTTTTGTGCAACTGTTTTTACTAGCAGATATAGCTTGAAAATAAACTTTTAAAAATGAGTAAATGCAAATTCCATAGTGGCTGGCTTAAAAAGACATATAGTTTGAAAAGTTAAGTCTCTGCTTGGGGGGATTACTGAAAGTGAACTATTTTGTAGTTTGTTTTCTTGCTATATTAACTTTGAGACAAAATGTTTTCAGACATTTTGTAAAGTTCCACCACCATTGGATCAATTTGGACAAGGAAATCAGTGGTTCTCAGTTACTTTATGGATTTGTTAAATGATATTTGTAACTTTTTTAAGATGATGTTTCCTAATGGTGTTCCTGAGCATTTTTCACTTTCTTTTAAGAAAATGAAACACCTAATAATTGCTGGATTAGCACTATATTTCAGGGTAGAAGCAGCACATTCAGCACATTACACATTGAATTCAATGTTAAAGATAAAAAATAATTGCAAACAATCATTACATTTTGTTCAGAGAGTAAGTGGTGTATAACTTTCTTTATTGGCAAAGCAGATGGTGAAACATTACATAAGAAACTATGTGAAGCACTTTCTGAAGCCAACTTGTCACTAAATAAATGTCTCATGCTGGGTTCATATAAACCTAATGTCAATAAAAAAAGTGTTCAGGCTTTTAGATAGTGATGTCCAGGAGATCCAAGGTAGACAACTTATGAACATCAGAACTTGTAAGATTCATACAATTCATAATGCTTTTGTAAAGGCTTTGGAGTGATCAGGTCAAGAAGAATCTGAATATCTGATCAGTATTCAACATTATTTTGACAGGTGGCCTATTCACCAAGAAGAATTTGAAAGAATTCAGTTTTAAGTTTAACATACCACATAACAAAGTTTTGAGGCATACGACCACAAGGTGGCTTACTTTATGACATTTAGCCAACAGGATTTTGGTACGGTGGGATGGTATTCAGTACTACTTTCTTAAGTGTATACCTCTAAAAATGAATACTCCTACTGTTTAGTCCGTATCCTACAGTGTCATTGCTATATAAAAAAATAAAAATAAAAAAAACCTTCAGTGAATGCAGAATTTCATTTCATAATTTCATCTGCAGAACTATGCGGTTCACACAATGTTTTCAAAGCCAAACACCTTTGATTCACAAGTTGCATACAGAAATAAAACATACTTCAGGTCTTTTTGCCTCATGTTTTGAAGGTTTCTGCTTTGTGAAAGATTGAGTGTGTTTCTGAAGTTCTTTGTAATGAACTCGTTGCATTGTATGATATGCTTCGTTTTGAACAAATAGTTGTTAGCAAGCATGTAACCGTAAAGCTTGGTCAACTGGAAGAACATGGTAAGTTGTGTTATTCAAAGAACACCCAAAAACATTACATCACAGCTTGCAAACACAGAATGGAAAAGACATGCTTATCAAGTGTCCCACTGAAAAGTTTTAGGTTTTAGATCCCAGAGAAATAATAAAAAAGCAGAAGCTGCAGTGACAGTGACACATTAAAGGCTGCAAAAATGATGCCGTTTTATGCCTGGAAAGGTTACTTATGAGACAAGTGGAATGTTCTACAGTTTGCAACAGATCACCCAGCTTTAGATAACAAAAATATTTACAATTGCTGGCAGCAGCACATCTCAAAAACAGGCTCCTCATCCATACAGTTAAAGTATTCAAATTTACCGATACTTTTTAAGGCTTCTCTTACATTGTACCATGGAAATGTGGACATAGAGAGAAGATATTCCATTTCGAAGCACACACAGTGGTGATGGAAAGCATTTGGAACAATTTTTTGAATGTGTGGGATGCTTTGGCTTAATACCCCCATTTTCTCTCTGTGACCATTGACACACAGCTCATTAGGAATGGACAGCAAACACATGCAAGTTATACTGCTTATAAGGAAGAATTTAAAAAGGCAAAGAAAACTTGAATTAGAAGGAAAGTGAAAAGAGGAACAAACCAAATGCTTCTTGAAGAGGAGATTGAAAAGATAAATAAAGTGAAGAAAAAGTCAATTGAATATGAGACAGCTGCTTTGAAAGAAAAGAAAAATGAACGCAAACTATGTAAGGAGGCATGAGAAGAACTTCTCTTTCAAGCTTCCGCTAAACTGCAGACCACAAAAAAAGAATTACAATCAGCAATATTGGCCCAGGGTATGCTTGAGGCTGCACAAATTAAGAAAGTGGAAAAAAGAGTGAAAGAAAGGAAGGTGGAAACTATTTAGAAGAATCTTGTATGATTACTTCATTTGTTGCTACGATTCCCAAGAAAGAGTAACCCAAAAATATTTTGTTGATCGTTATCCAGTATAGAACGTCGTTAGTTAAAAAAATGTTCTGTAGGTTTTGTATGTGAACTAAGATTACCAATATTGAATTACCAATGCACTAGTATATATTAATAAATTTGTATGAAGGATAAAGATGGCCATACCCTACCCAGGATCACAATAGATAAATTTATTATGATTAATACTGAAAAACAGTCCCAGGTTGCAGAGTGTTCTTTATTTCTTCAAAAACAACACATTTCACCTGATTATAGCATCATCAAGTTATCTGGTGCAATGTGGGTCATCAGTCATAGAAGTGTAGACTAAGACCACACTTGTAAACTGAAAACATGACCCCAGAACAAAGTGCTGGGGACCAATCCACACTCACACATTGTATACACAGTCACTGTTTATACCGCAGTTTGAGCACAGTTTGGCCCCCATCACTTTGTTCTGGGGTCATGTTTACAGTTTATGGGTGTGGTCTTCATCTACGTTGCTATGACTGATGACCCTCATTGCACCACTGTATAAACTAATGCCCTAACTGGGTGAAACATTTTGTTTTTGAATCCATAAAGAACATTGTGCAGCCTGGGATTGCTTTTTTAATATTAATCACATTATAAGGTTGCTGTACCACCGTGTCACAATGGATCGGGATAAATTTATTTTGATCTTAAGCAGCCTTTTGGTAGGAGACCATCAAAAATGAAAACAATTGGTAAAGCTATCTGGGTGTGACTCATGACCCACCATTACAATTTCACTTCCACCAGTACAAAAGGCCTGTGATGGGGGGCTGCGACTCATGCCTGGGTAGCTCAGTCGGCTAATGTGGGTTCGTGAAACATTGTCACTACAAAGTCACTTCCTGAGTGGGTTGAGGAGGTTCCACTCCACTCCACTCTTGGTAACCTGGCGACCATTCAACAGGATTTTCTATGTGGACAAAGGTCTATTATTTGATCTGGAAAAAGCCTATGGGGTGTTGATTGTTCCAAAATCATCACCATCTGTCTCCGTAACTGGATCACCACCAAAACATTTGATTGACAACTGTCCACAGGCGAGAAGACTGTTTGAAGGAGTGCCTCGAGAGTGTACAAATTAATGGAATTGAGATCTGATGCCAGGGTTGGAGTAGCAATTACTCCCATTTATTAAGGAGACCCAAGTTAATTTTATAATAAATTGTAGTAAGGCTTGTACCTCATATTACGTTTTTAAATACATGTTGTGGGGTTTCAGTTGACATGCTGATTTTGTGTTTACATTGACAGGTCTGAGCATGAGTACTGTATCAGTTTCTCAGTCAGGTTCCTCGAATGTGTTCTGAAGGTATGGTTCTCAGAACAATATTTTCTCTACTAATCAGCATTGTTAGTTATCGTGAGGGAATTGGAACAGATGAGGTGAGATTGTAGTAAGAAATTACTCATCTTCTCCAATTCCATAATTGTTCTTCTTGGCACTGGACACGTTTACTCTCCAGACAGGATGGTCCGGTATATCCAGGGCCCACTCCTTCTCTTTCAGAAGTAGGAAGAGATAATATTCTGTTCACTACAAGAGCATATGGGAGTTCAGGTAAGTGAACTTTCTGATGATGTGACCGCTAATGGGAACTTGCTCTCTCTGACCTCCACATTGTTTTCCTCCTCTCCCCCCCTTTCCCCTCCCCCTTTCTTTTCTGCATGTGATGAGGAGTTTATGTTGGTGGCTCAGTGGCCAGAGTTGAGGGGCTAAATTAGCTGCCATCTGTGAAATCTACAGAGCATCTGTGGCTTAAATCCTTCTGGCCATAACAATCAGATGAAGTAAGCCTGAAATGTTTGAGAGTATAACATGGTCTCTTGGTGCATGGGTTTCTTCTGTGGCAGGAAGACCCACCAGTCTGTGAAATGTGTGGATCATGGGTATCAATACACTATAAAATTTTGTGTTATGTTCTCTGACTGGAGGCAAGTCTCAGTATTCCCCAAGTCCCAGCCAGTATTTTAAATGGCAGTGAGATAGTATGGTGCAGGTGAAAAGATTTTGTGTGTTGTCTTGGGCTCCTTCCCAAAATACTTGGTTGGAGATTTTAACATGTTACTGAGCACCTGAACCACCCAGTATTATTAAGCGGTCACTCAGACACTGAAAACTTGTTCCTTTTTGAATGTATTTTTCATGTTAGCTTTTATCAGCAGTTACTCTGCATAGTTTTTATTTGTCTTTCATGTTGTTACTTTTGATGACCACCTCTATGTCAGTATTGTATTTTAAATCTTGTTCATTGTGTTTTTGTATTGTTCCTCTTCGGTCTGAGAAATATTTATAATTTTGTTTGTTTTTCACTGCACTCATCAAGAACGGCAGATGGGCTCATAATTTCATATCCAGTTTTTTTTCTCTGTGTCCCATAAATAATATGACTTCTCCAAGTCTTTTCGTTTCTTTATGATGATGTATTAGGATTTACAAAACATTTATAATTTCTTAGACATTTCATTTGATATACCTAGAACAGAGGAAGGGATCAATTTGAGACCATTGTAATTTCCCTTCTGAATGTATGTAGCTAACCCAACAGTGAAATGGCAACAATTAGCAATCATGCAGAGTTTTTGTTGCTCATTGTTACATCTTGGCATGTGCACATGTCAATTGCCAATCTGACACAGTTTATATTGTGCAGTTCAGGTAATATTCTTTGTTGTCTAAAGACATTTTCGAAAATGTCTTGTCAACATGGACATTCTGATGAAGAAATGTTGCCTCTTGGAAAATTCCAATGTTGAATCGTAAATTGACTCCAATGATGAAGATTAGAATTTTTTACCAGTGACAAATGTAGATGAAGACGTTGTAAACAAGGAGCTATTAGTGGAGGAGAATTCGGATATTGATCTGCATCAGTTCTCACCTCACCCGTCACAGCAGGCCCAATTGAATTCTCTACAGAGTTGCTCGCTAGGGGTGGAACAAAATGGTAGGTTGCCAGTTTTTCATCTTCTATACAAAGGTTGGCTGCTAACGCCAAGCTGTCTTGAGTACAGTCAGGTACGATAATAAGAATACGTTTTATGCTGTGTGTTAGGCCAGATTCACAAACGCAATAAAAGTGTCACCACAACTAGTGGCATTCTGCAGTTGCATGTGTGAACTCTCAGTTTTTAAGTGGCGCAACTGAAGAGAGAGAACTTTTGTCATGCCACAGAAAGTTCAACTTGGTGGCAGCTATGGTGGAGTAATTTCTGTTGTACTCCATTCAGTTTGAGTGTTTTTCATTTTATGACTGAAAAAAAAAAGGAAAACAGAGGTCGACAGGTACACTTTCACAGCTTATGCATGAACAGCAACCTATCTCTTATTTTCTGCAGATGTGTGTGTGTGTGTGTGTGTGTGTGTGTGTGTGTGTGTGTGTGTGCATAACGTATACCAAAATCTTAAAAGATTTTTGGTTGATTAAATTAATAAACTTAACATGTGTAAACAAAAAAGCGAGTTGTATAAACTTTGTGATTTTTGAGACCAAGCATTATATAAATTGTGGTTTGTATGCAGGAAATAGCTCCTGGGTGTGATGTGGTAGCTGTTAAACTAAAACTTAGTTATTTAAAATGACTATATCAGTGAATACAATAAAATTTTAAAATCTTAGTAGAATGTTGTGTCTGCAGATGATATTTACATGCCAGTTGTTGATTAGTTTGCCATTGCAGACAGGCAGGCGAGTGTTTTTTCTTTTATAAATGTGTTTATGGCCCCTGATTTACCCCTGTGGGAAACCTATTTTCGGATCCAGCATTTGGGTTTCGCCTTCCTCGCATTTAACCCGTGTCAAAGCTCTAATGCCATAATCTGCTCTCTAACATTCATACCCGGCCATAGGATTTCAGTTGTCACCATATTGAAAGCTGTGCAATTATGCAGAATTTGTGGCATCCTGTGTGGACGGTAGCTCATGATACCTCTACAGAAAGCCACAAGCTCTGTGAACTGAGTTTTACATGCACATCGGTACAATGATAATACAAGACAAAAGCTTCACTGGTGCATTAACTTGGACACTACTGGCTGGCCAGCTAGTACATCTAACCTGCAGTGATGTGAACTGTTGCAGTTAAGCTGTGAAGAGAGCCGAGCAGGGAAACAAAATAGCTTTGAATGTCATTTAATTTTTGAACGCAATGGAATAATATATAGCAAAACTGCAGCAACACGCTTCTTAGGGGACGAGAGGGAAACATAACATGCTCTCGTTCTTAGCTAAAATAGTATTGCTATTAAAAACAATAGTAATGAAAATTCCTAACTTAAACATATGGTAATTTTTCTGCATGAGGTACGTATGACATAAAAGCATATTGCAGGGATTTTGCTTTATAGTAAATATTGAAGGCGCAGAAGATGTTAGTTATAATCGTCGTTTGGTAATCTCTGAACTCCTTCCATATCCGAATCCAAGAATACAATTCAGTACTGGAACAGTCATCTGCTACATTGATAATGAGACGATCAACAACAGAAACCACAAAAGCACCCAAGCACCATATTTTGTCCTCCTCTTACGACGTGCTGCTCTGCATCCCGTCAGCGTTCAGTAGTAACACGTACACGTGACAAAGCTTCATGCATTAGTTCCAGTATGTCTGGCAGTTTAAATGTCTTGTTATTTCTCTCGACAATTCTGTTAACTTGGTTCCAGGTCAGTTGTATTGGGTTCATTTTGCAGTGGTACAGTGGCAACTATAAAAGTGCAGCATTTGTACAGCATGCTCAGTGCTGTGAAAACTATCGTTCTCCATGTTTCTATGATGCTTATCACTCTGGTTTGTCCGAGATCACATCTGTGGCATGAAGTAATGCACATAGTTCAAATAAAAAGTATTTGTTTCTTAGTTTTTCTCCAAAATTTGTAAGGTTTTCTCAATTTAAACAATCTTTATTAACAATCTCTTATAAAATATTGATAATAATTCTTTATATTTGCTATGAAAATGGCAATTTTGCATCAATATGCAATTAGAAACAAGACGACACGGATTTTTCATAAATATAATTATTATATATGTGTTAATTAGCACATATTTGCTGAATTTTATATTTAAATGATGTAGGTATTTGAATTTAATGAAAAATTTTTAAAAAAATGCCAAAGCAAGATTCGAACCAGCAATCCACATAATACGAAATGAACCATTCTCCAATGCTACCAATTCAGCTACACCTCTTGTTTACAAATGCTTCTTAATTTTAGTGGATAATATTCTTCAAAAAAAAGTTCAAAGCTGACTTTATCTGTAAACTTGTTAAAAATGCTAAGAAGAAACTGTTTCTCGCCACATTTTAATGGTGCTATATACGTGTGTTTCACTACAGAGCAGAAAGCAGTGTCAGCCATTTTCACAGTACTTTTTAACAGAGAGACAATCAGAGCACATCTATCAATTACAGAGACTGCAACTGTACACAACTTTTGAAATAAAAACTATGTAGCCAAAGTATGATTAAGATAAAATTTGGTGGTTGTTAATACATTAGAATACCTTAAACTTTCATTTACAGTAATGTAGTAATAAGATATCTAACACATTTATACAACCTACTTCAAAGAACATAAGTACACCAGTGTACGTGTGCTGGCCAATCATTGTGTTTGTGGTTTTTTTACATCAGGTTTATTCTTATGATGAACATAGTATACGTATGTTTCCCAGTGAGTAAACGACTCTTCCATCTTATTTTTGACAAGTCAGTACTGCCTCTAATGGGGAAATGCTCAAAAAGTACTAAAATGACTTTACAATGTCACTTGCGGAAATGGAAAAACTTACTGCAGTCATATGTGCTCTTGTCATTCCTCCAAAAGGTATGTCTGCAGGTGATCTTTGGTCACATTCTTGGAGGCCTACTTTCATGAGGGACATTATTCCAAGGGACATATTTCAGGAGCTTCTCAGGTTTTTCCATTTTGATGAAAAATCAACCCAAACTGAATGGCTGCTAGCCAATAAATTTGCTGCTGTTTCTGAAATTTGGGAAAGGATAATGGAAAAAAGTATTTGTCCATACCACCCTGTAGAAAATATTACCATAGACGAGCAACAGTTGCCAAGCAAAGGCAGATGCAAAATTCACTCTACAAACCTGATAAATATGGTCTCAAATTCTGGACTGCTGCCAGTTTAGCAACAAAGTATATATGTAAAGATCCCTCATACCTCTGAAAAGAGGATATGCATAGAGAGATACAACCACTTGAAGAGTATGTAATTCTGCGTCTCATGGAGCCATTTCTAAATTGAGAAAGAAGCGTAACAATAGACAATTTCTTCATGTCTTTTCAGCTTGCCAAGAAGGTCAAGGAAAAGAAGATTTCATAAGTTGTAAAATGAACAAGATACATCATGATACCTCTGATGTGGTTAAGAAGCAAAATGCTGAAATACACTTCACTACCATCCTGTGCCAGAGTGGCAACACAGACTGCACCGTGACTGTATACCAAGGAAAGAAGAATAAAGATTAATTATTCTAAGGACGCTGCATGCTGAAGCAGGGGTGCCGACTTATAAAAAATATTGGGGAGGCCCATACTGGGGGTCTTGCCCCAGGAAATTTACTAAATTTTGGATGAAAAATAGTGAGTTTTAAAGTTTTTTTAAAGCATTTTAGAGTCATATGATCAACATTAGAACCCCAAAAACTGGACTCTCAATAACTCGACACTCCGGGAAACTCAACAAGCCTGACAAATTTTTTGGCTTTGAAAAAAAAAAGAAAAAGAAAAAAAGAAAAGAAAACACGCACGATATTTTCATAAAAAGCTAATTTAATTTACAGTAATAATCATGCTTATAGACTATTACAGAGCAGTGAATAATTATATAGTTCTGAAAAGACTGAAATTATATTTAAATAAATCCTAAACTATCATTAAAAGAATAAAGCATCAAATATTGCTGCCGCTCAGTAAAAGCCCTTTGATTAATAAGTGAAATAACTAAATTAAGCTTACTTTGAATAAAGCTTAGGGTTCATTAAATAAAAACAGTATCTCATAGTTAATGCGTTAACACAGTTAATAAAGTTAATACAGTATGCCTAATACTTTCAGTCAAAAAGTATGTAAATAGCAGGTTTTAATTGGGTCTTACAACCTAATATTTAAGTATTTGAAAATAACTAATACAATACTATAGTAATATAGTACCAAACTATTACTAATATTTCAAAACTGAAAATTTAACATTATGTATGTATTTAATTCTGTATTTTAGAAAGATTTTTAATATTGCTGTAAATGCCATTATTAGGGCTAGAGTGTCTTTAGAAAGGTGCAAATGTCGACAGTCTGACTGGATTACTGAGTATGAAGTCATTGATGACTTGTTGGATATCCAATTCATCCAAAACATCTCAGTGAGCGTAAAGAACAGCCAAGTTGTTCAGTCGCATCTGTCCCATTGTTGATCGGAGGTATGACTTCAGACATCTAAGGGTGCTAAATGACGGTTCTGCTGTTGCTGTCGTGATTGGAACTACTTGGAGAAGCTTAATGCACTTCACTACTTCACATAACATTTCTCCAACTGCGGGCTCTTGTGTAATGTACTTTCTTACATCACGCATGTTTTTTAAGACCAGTTGTTTTTTACTAGTGATATCGGCTAACATATTCAAGTGTAAGCACAGTCTCTCAATGTTTGTAATTTTTTTAAAACTCAGTTGATTTTTCCAAATTTGTTTCACCTCTACTAAAAGCAAGCACTCTTGTTCAACTGCAATGACGTGTGTGAGTCCAGTTGAAGCAAACTGCTCAGTAATGCAACATTCCACCGTTTCACAAACTTCAATGTAAATAGCTTTGTAGCATTCCTTTGAGGTTTTGAAAGTGTACGGTGAGCTAGCTTTGTTGTTTTCATATTTCTTTGGTATACTTCGATTCCGAGGAAGCGAAGGATCAACAACTTGTGAAGGTTTTTCTTTTAAACACAATTCCCAAAAGTTTTCAAAACTATTGCGCCTTCCATTCAATGTACAAATCAAGCCCTCATATATTTTTTCCAGATCAGCAACACTTAGATGAGAGCACTGAATTTTTTCATTGGCATCCTCTACTGGATTCATTGCATGGCAATAAAGACATAAAAAGAAATATGTGTTGAATTGTAACATTGACTCAAGGTAGCCTGCACATTTGTAACCTGCACATGTTTGTAACCTGTCTCTGTTTTGTCCTCCGCAGAAAATGTTTCAAAAAACTCTAGAAGTTCTTCAAAGTTTTTAAATATTCTCAAGATACTAGAAGCTCGCATAGTCCATCGAGTTGGAGGTCATAGACCAGCTTGGTCTTTGGCACTCTCACAGCATATGCTTCTGAAAAATCCCATGCTTTTGTTGGATTCCCTTATGGTGTTTATTAAGTTCTTGGCTAAAGCCATAATATCCCTCATAGACGTAAGATGGCGGAGAGTCTACAACCACCAAGTCTAAACTCCAAGCAGTGCAGTACACATAACGTGCTTTTTGTTGTATATCCAAAACTAACTTTTTTAGTCCTTTGAACTTACCTCTCATATTCGAGGCACCATCATAGCACTGTCCTCTTAAGTTATCCATTGACAAATCAAGATGAGCAAAACCATCTTTTAAAATACTAAACAGAGTTTGTGATTCAGTGTTGGGGGTCTCATATAAGTCAACAAAGTCCTCATTAATGATTAAGGAATCATCGACAGTACAAATACAAAATGACACTCGTTCATGAATCAAAGAATTTTTTTTGTCAGCCCTAATAGAAAAATGTTCAGTCTTCTTGATTGAAGCCAATACCTTTCTCAACGCAGACTTTCCTAGTAGATACGTGATCTCATTTTTAATATCGTGGGACTTCCACTTATACCCCGATCCCCCTAACCAATCCTTAAACTCATGTATGTCATTCTTTCGGAGTTCCAACAATTGAAAACAAAAATTGAGTTTACATCTTCGTGCCCACTAATTGCTAGCCCTTGTCGGCATAGAAATTGCACGATAGTAAAAATTGTCTCAAGAGCCAAATGGCCTTTCTTCATATCACTATCTAACTGTTCATTCAGTTGGGAGGTCACACTTCAGTTAGTGATAGAATTCAGTTTCAGAACACCTTCTTTATGTGTAAAAGTATTTTCATGAAGACAGAATTTTTCCAAAACCTTTTTCCAGTTAGGAAACCCTATGGAAGTAAATGCATCTCCTTTTTTTTTTTTTGAAGAAAATGGTAATAGATTTTGAGCATCTGCAGGTTTTGTTTTGCAAAAAGCTTTTTCGGTGGATGCTTCATATTCTAGCCATGTATGTTTGATCAACCAAGACTTCTGAAATGATCTTCCCTTACCAGATTGTCCAGGTTTTGGCTGTGAGCGGTTCTTACCTGAAGACGATGAAGCAATTGACGACACAATAATTTTTAGAGGTTGACTTGCAGTATCATAAACTTCCAAGCGCGCATTTTTGGAAACAAATTTATCCATTGCAAACATAATTCACAATACACTAAGAGACTAAAGTAAATGAATAACATGCAGCAGGCACTGAATGAAACTATCCACACTGAATGACTGTGACAGCAGGGTGGGCTTTATATAGCCGTAGCGTTGTAATGTCTCGAAGTGTCAAGGTGATGCGAGGGGGAGGGCTCCAGGTGGTTCTCCTCCAGTCCTTTTGATGTCGCTGCGGCCGCAGCGCTGGCCCGCATGCGCCAGACTTTACCCGGAGGTTCACGCACCGGGACAAATTCTAAGTATGCCCGCAGCGCTGTGACACTACCATGATTCACACCACTTGTTTTCAGTTAACCTGCTTACTACCATAATAATTATTTGTTTTAACTCATTACTGAATGTATTTTAAAAGTTAACTATCATGAAACAAGTAAAATAAAAAATTCCAACATAATTTTCTGATTTTACAAAACATAATATAACTAATAATTTTCTTAAATTATTGGGGGTCTCTGCTCCCCGTAACGAATTTTTAAGAGGGCTCAGGGCCCCCCCTCAGTCCCCATGGAGTCAGTGCCTGTGTGCTGAAGTAGCAATAAGCAAAGGAGGAAAGAGGAAATCTGAAATGACAACATTCAACAATGCAACAAAGTATGGGGTGGAAATGGTTGATCAAATGACCCATGCATATACTACAAAAGCTGAATGTAGGAGATGGCTGATGCATGTTTTCTATAACACCTTGAAGAAAGCAGCAGTAAATGTGTAGATCATCTATAAAATAGTAACAAGTAAGATAATGGAAATGAAGTAGTTCGTACTTCATATAGTGAATGAACTCAAGGGAACAAAAGGGCAAGAAGAGGAACAGACATAGAAGTGGATAGGGAACCAAAATCATCTAAAAATTGGAAGTGCCAAATCAGCCTCTGCAGATGTAAGACCTGTGACGACAGTTTAAAGTTGCACATAGCTAATTGTGGAAATTTTTGTGTAAAACAGAAATTATGTGTGCTAAGTGTGTGTAACAGATTCCAATGACTCCAGTAAAAATACAATAAAGCTGTGTGTAGAAAACCTGTGAGTATAGTATGGACCATATATACTAAATTTGTCTAGAAGATTCTACAATTACTTAATATATGCAGGTTGAAACTTGTTAAAATAAGCAGTGATATGAATCTGTAGGATATTTTTTGTTGAAATAAGCAAGTAATTTATTAATTATTATGTCAAATAATTATTGTTGTAACTCATAACAGGCATGAATTGTTGCTGTTGTTCTTGTTGTGGTCTTCAGGCCAAAGACTGTTTTGTTTCACATATTTATGTGCAGTAATCTCTCCTGGATATCTGATGATGGATAAATTCCAAAACACGTCATATGAGCTATAAAGTGATTCCTTGCCTGATATTTGACCTTTTACCATTGTGATCCAGTCAGCCTGAATGCAGAACTACTGATTTTTTTTATTTAAAATTTGACATTGTATGACAAATGACAAAAGAAATATTTTTTTTTCCTGTGATATAATTACAAATTAACAGTTTCAGGATTTTTTTTCCTTTACTTGTACTGTGAAACTTTACTTCTTGCCAAATTTCATGATTCTAGGCCAATGGGAAGTGCCCTATAAGTTTTGATGAGTAAGTTTGCATTAAAATGTGTGATCTAAATGACTGTTTAGACTTAGAAGCTACCCTTTTTTACACTGCCAGTGGACCATAGACCACAGTGTCCGACATAAATTTTAACTTGTTAAGTCTACCCGTTCCTGACTAAAAGTCAGTGTACTTGTTCATTTATTGAATGTCAAAGTTACTAATTTTACTTTTGTGGAGTTATCACCCAGCAAACATAGAGAGCTTACATTTCGACAAAAGCTGACAATCATCCGCAGTGTAACACAAATCTTTTTGGATTGGCGAAGAAGTAAGATTTAGTAGATTCAACATGTACGGCATACTCAAAAATAAAGGCAGCATTCCTTTATATAAGTGGAAACATACTGCAGGAGAAAGCTCATGAAATTGCTCTGTAGATCGGCATTGAAAATTTCAGTGGTTTGAGTGGCCAGTTTTCTCTTTAAAATGATAATCTGTTGTTTCAAAGTGCAACTGGTGAAAGTGAGGCTGTGCTCATAGAAGGTGTGGAATTTAGTGCCCTAAAACAATAATAATAATAATAATAATAATGATTGTTGTTGTTGTTATGGCTGCCATAATTGTGTCTGGCATACAAAGAGAAATCAGAATTGCACATTATATCTAAGCACAATAGAAAGAACTTAAAGTTGTGATAATTTAACCATACAAAATTACTGACATCAATAAAGGTTCTATTTCATTTCACGTTAGGTTTAACCTTTGCATACCAATTGGGGTACTGCAAGACTCGAACATAACTATTTCATTATTTGTAGCTGTTTGAAATAGTGTATATTTTCAGACAGTGTGACACTGTTAAACTGTCCCCAGTAAACACTACTAATGTTGAATTTTTTAAGTAAATTTATCTTGGGGTCCTTTGATACTCTGCTTGAGGTTCCATGTGACAAGAAAACACACATGTATATATGCACATTATAGGAAGTTATGCTGGTATAAGTTTGGAATTAATGTTTCGAATTTTAATGTGTTGATGTATGTAATAACATTCAAATATTTTTTCTGTTAGTCACTTCCTTCAGTTCTTTTGCTGCAGTATGTTGTGTTGTGAAATGAATATCTCAAAGAAGCTAAAATTACAGGAGAAATAAGACTGGTGCAATGAACAAAATCTAGAGCAAGTAACACAAATAATGAAGCAGACTCAGGAGATAGTGATGTGGAGTTTGTGTGTTCAGAAATAGAAAAAGAAGGACCTAGTTGAAGACATTATTGAAGCAAGGAACTATGAAGAAGCAATTGATTAGATTCAGATAGTGGAGAGACCCACGTACACTAGGAAAAAAATGGAATCATATGCCAGTCAATGAACTAACAGTGAAGCAGGTGTCAAAAACAGGATGTTTTGTGTAAATCTAGTGGTCTCACAATGACTCCCAGGAGTGTGTCTTCAACTATGAAAACTTTCATGTTTATCATTAAACACAAAGTAGTGGCCAAAGTTGTAAAATACGGAAACCAAAAAGCAGAGACAGTTTATAATTTATGGAGTGTGATTCATCCTGCTAACAAATTCAAGTGGAGCCCAAAAAGTACAACAGAAATGTTCAGTTTCATAGGACTCTGTTACTATATGATCACTAAAAAGCTAAAAGAGAACCCCATTCTGTTATAGTCCACAGAGCTCAGACAATTTTTGTGCATTTAGAGAAATATTTAAAAATGTTGCCTAGGTATACTGTGTACACTGTTATCCAAGTAGTCATTTGACAGTGAATGAGCAGTTGGTAGCTTTTCATGGGAAATGCTTGTTTACGGTTCACATGAACTCCAAACCAGCTAGATACGGCATAAAATTTTTGGACCCTTTGCTATGTTGGATCTTCCTACGCCTCCAACTTGCATGTATCTACAGGGAAAGAAGGATCTGTGGAAAGAAATCAGGGTGCTAGAATTGTAATGGCCCTTGCATCTCCTTTAGGAACTGGATATGTTATTAAAATGGACACCTTTTTTTATATGAGTTCCACTTGCACAAGAGCTCTTGAAACAAGCACTAACTTTTTCTGGTACTCTTAGAAAAAACAAGCCCAAAATCCCATCTTAACTTCAACCAGTGCTTTTGCAACCATAATCTTCATCTGTTTTTGCCTAAAAAGAACAAGGCAGTAACCCTTTTGAGCTCTGAACATCATTGTGACAATTGCTACACAGAAAAGTAGCAGTTCAAACCCTACATTGTTCTACACTACAATAAAACCAAAGTTTCTGTTGATGCAGTGGTCAAAATGATAAATGAGTATTCATGCAATAGGACTACCAAGTGACGTCCATTTGTGCTATTCTGGAACATGATTGATACATCAGCCATAAATGCCTACATTATTTGGAAGACAAAAATTCCGGATTGGAAAGCTCTTGCACATGACAGAATGTGAACATTTTTGTTAGATCAATGACAAGAGCGTATAAAGTGTCAAGTGAAGCAAAGAATGCAGGAACTGAATGGAATGCCCACAAACACGAGAACAGCAATGTAGGAATTATCGTTTGGTGAAGATGCATGCCCAGTGACACGGCACTCAAGTTTAATGGAACCTCTACACAGGATTGCCAGTGTTGGATGTTGCAAACTGTATTCTGAGACAAAAGACCGGCAGTGTAAAACAAAGTGTGGCAAGTGCTATTCTTTTGAGTGTTGTGAACAAGTAGTTACGAGTAGGGAAAAAGTATGCATAAATTGCAGTGATTTGAAATGAAGTGTTTGTAGTATCAATATACACTACATATGGGGAAAAACATTTACATAATTTGTTACCAACATATTCAAAGTAAGATTTTTTCCCATTGCTTGTGATTAATTTTATTCCTTTGAGGTATTCTGGTGCTCCCCCTGGTACACCGAGTTATTTTTTTTTAGCTTGGTATGCAGAAGGTTAAGAAACCCTGCGAAGAAAGATACATTTTGCTGAGTTCTTTAATGCGCTGTTTAACGAGACATTGAAATCATTTGTACCCAAGTATCTGACTCCTTTCTGAATAAAAGTTAAATCCTTCATTTTTTTTAAATTACTTGTTTTAGTTAAGGCCTGCGTAACCTACTTTTTATTGTGATTTTTCAGTTTCTCCCGGCGTATTTGTTGCTCGAAGAGTCCACGGGTATACTGCCGGTTCATAGTGTCCAATGGGCACAATATTTCAGTGATCAGACATGTCGCCATCATCAGGTGCACTGACAAACTGAGCTCCTGAGGGCGGGCTGCCGATTTAAATATCCTCCCCCCGTGAGCCGCTCTCTTCGCTGTCCGCGCCCGCGCGCCGGCGGTCGCGAAGACATGGGCGTACGAACTGGCGACCAGGGCCAAGCAAGCACATCGACACTACGACAGATTCCGATGCCCACGTCTTCGCGACCGTCGGCGCCCGGGCACGGACGGCGAAGAGAGTGGCCTGCGGGGGGGAGGGGATTTAAATCGGCCGCCCGCCCTCAGGAGCTCAGTTCGTCAGCACACCTGACGATGGCGACATGTCTGATCGCCGAAATATTGTGCCTGTTGGACACTATGAACCGGCAGTATACCCATGGATTGTTTGAGCTACTTTTTATTGATCTCAAAATGGTTTACACTGTAAATTTGTATATGTTTGGAGTAGATGGAAATGGCGATGTGAAATATGATAAATTGGGTGGATGTTCCAACAGTTTGTGTTTCAAATATCTGTTTTACATTGGTAAAGCATCTTTGTTTTCAGGTGCATTGCCCTGTCAAAGTAACTTCCTTTTTTGTTTTTATCCAGCTGCTCCATAACACTTGTTTAGTATTTGCCAGCTTTTATTGTATCCTTTGCAAGATAATCAATAATAAAAAGCCCGTTTTCATATGGATGTGAAAAAAAGGTGGCCATAACCTTTCCAGCAGATGAAATAACCTTGGCCTCTTGTTCTGCAGAACTGTTGGTTTCCACCTACTGCTTTCATTGTAGTTTTATTTCTGACTGTGGTCTGCATCTCGCCCTCAGTATCAGATTGACACACACAACCAATTGGATTACTTTAAAATGTTCCAAATATTTGTTCTTTATCGTTTAATATATAGGGTGGGTGAGAATTAACTCCCTATTAAAAATTGTTTATAACTTATTTAATACTTAACTAGTTTCCATGAAACAAAAAAAATTTGTGTCTTAAATGGTAGAACTGTTATGCATTCTAAAATTCAGCATAAGTGCCATCGTTATGTACCACACTGTATAAACGAATATGGATGTTTGTGACAGACTTTTGCAGATAATCAAGTGGTATATTGCCAAGAACATGGTGAATTTGCTCCTCAGTTTCATCAAGAGTCTTTGGTTTTCTACAGTTAACTTCCCCACTTCCAGAGGAAGAAATCACAGGACGGTAGGTCAGGACTCCTTGCTGGCCATTCAAGGGGGCCATGACATCCCAGTCAGCGTCATGGAAAATGCTGTCGGGCCGTCTTGTGTGAAGATTAGATCAGTGTAATTTTCCCATGTGGTTACAATACCATGAGTGTTAATTTGCAAGCATGTCGAGGTACCATTCTGTATTCATTGTGTCCCAGATGAGAGATGAACTCACAACTTTTGTGGATGTGGTGCTGCACCACACTGTGATTTTGGACAATGTTGGCTTTATTCAGCAACCACCCTCAGATCCTTTGTTGCCCACCAAGAACAATTGTGCTGGTTAACAAATCCCTCAATGTGAAACATGGCTTCATCGGACTACAAGATATGACAGAAAATATTGGACCAGTCTTCATACCAAGCTAGCATCATCTCTCCGTATTCCAACTGATGATCACAGTCCTCTGGCAATAATTACCGGCAGTAATGTGGTTTCCATTTATGAAAATTTAACTGTTTCTTCAGAATTGTTCAGATTGTGTTTTGGGTTAAACCACTTTCACAAGATGTCTTCTTTGTGATTTCTGAGAGCTTCGAATGAATATTTCCTGAACTGCTTGCACATTTTCCTCAATCTTGGATGTTGAGGGTTGACCGCCTCTCCTCCTTCTGACCCAGCTCGTGCATCCATTAGCTTCAAATGGCAATTCCTTACAGTCTTTGCATCTAATGAGGCATGACGTCCTATCATATTTCTCCACCATTCAAGGGGGCCATGACATCCCAGTCAGTGTCATGGAAAATGCTGTCGGGCCGTCTTGTGCCTGTGTACCACAGATTGTAATACTTCATACCAGGATGCTACTTAAGCCCACTCACACAAGGTTAGTCATGCACTGTGGTCTGCCACTGATATATGCAATTTCATCAGTGAGATATAATGTAATAAATCCTACCATTGTAAGGAACAGTTTTTTTTTTTCATTTCATGAAAATTGGCTAAGTACTTAAAAAAGTTATAAACAATTTTCAATAGGGAGTTAATTCTCACTAGTTTACTAGTTTACTAGTGCATATGACAAATGACACCGAGTAACCTCTCCTAACATGATTATATATTTTTAATCTCAGTGCTATATTTTTCAAGTATTTAACTTGAGATCTTGATTAAAGTTATAGGGTGCACACACTGATACAGGGTTTGGTTCTGAGTGCACCACAGTTTGTTACTATCCCCCTCTGCCCACGCAAAAATTAACTTGCCATCACACCCATTTTTAACGTGTCACAGATGCCTAGGATCTTTATAATAATAATAATAATGAAGTAACTGATATTTTTAATATAACAGTAATACATTTACATTAGTGCTTAGTACAACACTGTAGCATAACTTGCAAGAAATTGTAGTTCAGAGAAATAAAGCATTTGTCCAAATGTTGAAGTATATTTGTCATGAGATTGATTTGGTAGCTACAAACTCGTAACAACTTTGATTTTCAAATTTACACAATATATATTGTTGTGTGCTCTCATAATTATCAGCATTTCCCTTAGCACTATGATTGTGACCACAGATCTGGAGACTTGCATCAATAAGAGTGTGTAATTGGGGTGGTGCAGTTTCTTTCAGTTGTTCCCACCTACTTTTTGGAAATTCTGTATTTCTGTTATTTTTTTTTTTTTTCTTAGTCTCTCTGTCTATACTTATTCCATTTTCTGTGGATTGTTGGTTCTACATGTGGCCTCACAAACTGTGTCATATTTATTGCTGGCAGCAGGTGTGGTGAGCCTGTGAATGTTCACCTTTATCTGATTGGAGATTATACTGTAGCAAGCCCATCCATTTAGGCTAGCTCTCAGGCAAGCTACTGAAAAATATCCTGTATTAAAAATTACTTGTGTTATCTAGAATTCTTCAGGCCTTGATTTTCATGCTATATTAGGTGAGGTTCCCCCCAAAATGATAAGTGGGCTTCATGAGCTCGGCATTTGTTTGCTGTGTGTGGACGTGGCGACCCTGGCGTTCCTGAGCTGGGGACTGGTAAGTGCTGCCAGTCCTCTTGTCATCATAACCTCTGGGCATGCTTCAGCGACCACCGTGCGACGCAGCAGTGGGATGTTGTGTGTCACAGGAAATGAGGATCTTGGCTTGACTGCCTCTATCACAAGGATCATAAAAACCTCTTTTAAAAAAAAAAAAAAAAAAAAAAAAAAAAAAAAAAAAAAAAAAAAAATCCTCAAGATGTGCTCCACACTGATGAGATGTATGACTTTTGAGGTGGAACAGTCATAAGAGGGCAACCGCTAGGGAACTTGCTGCACCTCGGTTGTATATGGCTTATCTTGGCAGATGAGGCTCTGTCTAGATGGACTTATTTCCCTAGATGCTTAAGGGGCCCAGATGGATCCTTTGCAATCTTCTCTTCCACCTCCCAGCAGGAAGTGTGGGGTGCTGTTAGGTACCAACACCTAATCAAACAAGAAGGCTCGTTTAACCAGTCCTCCAGACTTGGGGATTTCACAGGGTCTTTCAGTATTGAGTAACAGAACACATGCTGTCAGCCAGAAAGTGTTTCTTGTAACTAAACAGAAAGAGGGTACTTTTTACATACAAAACGGTTTAGAGGGAATCACTGGAAGTTTAAAAATCTGTCAAGTGCCTGTGAAATGGGACCCTATTGGTAGATACATCCAACATCGTTGATGTACAGAACATAATGAAATGGGTGAGTGGCGATCTTGTAAAATTGGACTCATTTATACTGACATTCAGTAGCACAAAATTTCCAGAACACGTTAAGGCTGATTTCCTTCACCTCAGCGTGTGCCCTTATTTTCCTAACCCAGTGCGCTGTTTTACATGCCAGCCTTATATTGTAAGGACGAAGCCACTTGTGGCAAGTGTAGTAAGGTCAAATGAAGGTTTTATAGTTCATTTCCTCCAAAATGCTTGAACTGCTCTGGGAATCGCCCTGTCTGGAGTAGGGACTGCAGTGTCTTCCTTGAAGAAAGGAAGGTACAGGAGATCAAAACAGCTAAGCGTATCTTATATGGTGAGACCAGAAAGAGCTATAAGGCCATGCAGCCCCCAAAGTTTGCTACCTCCTTTGCGTCTGTTCTAAAACAGCCAGTTCAGAAGATCGATGCTGCTACACAAATGGAGATTGCTTCTGGCAGCACTAACACCTGAGTTTGACAGTTCACTTGTGCTGCTGCAGTTACTTCAAAGCCTATACCTCCTCCGAGAACAACAGACAAGGCTGTGGTCGCTAATGTTGCAGAGCTCCCAACTCCTCCAAAGGTTCAGTTGGGTCCACTGTCCAGTGTTGCCACTACCACTTCCACAGTTGCGGCTCCGAAGCCTACCCAGAGCAAAAAATCAAAGGCTAAGAACTCATCACCAAAGCAGTTGGGAAGTAAATAGTCTGACGATGTCGACGTCATCCTATCTGACATCTCTCTTGACTCTTCAGTGGAGCTAATGGACCTTGATCTTGGACTGGTGCAATCATTTTGCCCCTAGACTGAGCCCCCACCCATTACAGGCCCTGTTCCCTGGAAGAAAGACAGGGTGAAAGTGCAACCTCCATGAGAGATGGCTCTCATTATACAGTGGAACAATAATGGGTTGAGGACAAATACAGAGGAACTGAAACTGCTAGCACAGAAATGCCCCCTGTGCCTGTGTTCACAAGAAACTCATTTTAAAGCCACTGACGGCCCTGCACTACAGGGCTATACCCTTCACCGAAGGGATGACCTGACTGGGGACGGAGCCAAGGGAGGGGTTGCTGTGTTTGTCAATAACACATATCACTCCTCTGCTCTCCCCCTGGCTACTGACCTACAACCAGTTGCTGTTGAAATTAATGTGTGTCAGAGGATCACTATTTGCTCACTGGATCTACCTTCGCAAGACGCAGTAAACTCTGAGGCTCTCATAGATCATATTGAACTACTCCCATGACCGTTCCTCCTCCTGGGAGACGTCAGTGCCCATCATGTCTTGTGGGGTTTGACCTCTACTTGCCATGGCGTCTCACGAGCTGCGCATCCTCAACACAGGTACTCACACTCATTTCTGTACTGTTCTTATGTCATTCTCAGCCATCAGCCTCTCTTTCTGCTCTCCAACCCTTGCAGCCTCTGTTCATTGGGAGGTCAGTGATGACCTTCATTCTAGCGACCATATCGCACTCTGCATTCACCTACTATATGGAGCATTCCCTGAAGAGAAGCCACCAAAATGGATTGTCAGGAGGGCTAACTGGATGCTGTTCAGCCAGCCAGCTAGCTGTGTTTGAACACCGCAACAGCATCCAGGAATGGGTACACCACATCACACGAGTGATCCAGCATGCTGCTGACCTATCAATCTCAAAGCCCTCAGATCATCTTAGGAGGCGACCTGTACCTTAGTGGACAGATGAGCGCCATTCAGCAATCTGGGACAGGTTTATGGCTCTTTGACAGTTTAAATGCCTCCCAGCAGCAGACAGCCTTTAGAGTTGGAGAGCCAAGGCCCGACACATTATTAATGAGAGTAATAAAAGGTCACGGCAAGCATTTCTGGACTTTTATCAGCTGTTCAACTTGTTCTCAAAGGAAAGCCATCCAGAGAATTTCCAGTAAATGCAGTCATTTATCAATAGCAGCAGTATTGAAACAGTGGTGTCTCCAAATAATGCCCAGATATATTGCTCAGACGATGGCAGAGCATTTTGCAGCAACTACAGCCAATGCCAGCCAGGATCTGGCGTTCTGCCACTACTGTGCAACTGCAGAGGGGGCCAAGTTGGATGTCAGATACCTCAATTCGGAGTCTTACAACTGCCCTTTCTCTGTGTGGCAGCTGGCATCAGCACTGTCTGAGACTCATGATCCTGCACCCCATCACAGCTGGATCCGGTACTGTATGCTTCAACATTTGCTAGCAGCATCAAAGGAAATCCTCCTCGAAGGTTTTAATCTTATATGGCAGGCAGCTTTCACAACTTGTGGAGAGAGGCAGTTCTGATACCTCTCCTCAAATCCAGAAAGGACTGCACGTCTCAGTAGTTAACTGAGCGTTGGCTTAATGAGCTCTGTAGGAAAGACCTCAGAGTCTATGGTTAACTGTCACCTGTCTGGTTGCTGGAGACCAGGCAACTCTCCGTGTGGATTCCGGAGATTTTGGGCCACTGCCGACAACCTGATCCTTGTAGAGGCAGCTATTCAGCAGGCTTTCCTATGTAAAGAACACTGTCTTGGTATATCAGTAAGGCGTATGACACTACTTCAAGACACAGTATTCTCGTACGACTACATCAATGGGCCTTTCATGGCCACCTCTCCGTTTTCATGCAGTCCTTCCTATCTGTGTGCTATTTTAGTTTTCAAGTTGGTGACTTTCTGTTGGATCGTTTTGAGCAGGAGAATGGTGTTTCTCAGGGCAGTGCTTTAAGTGGTACCCTCTTTGTCATAGTCATAAACAGTATCACATCTACGGCAAGGAGTCCTGTACAGTGCTCCCTTTTGTGGATAATTTTGGTGTTTTCTGTTCTTCCTCCAGTGTTGCAACAGTGACCCATCAGTTGCAAGTTACAGTGCTGAGGTTAGAGTGGTGGGCTGCAAAGATGGGTTTCGAGTTTTCTGTAAATAGTGTGTGTGTGTGTGTGTGTGTGTGTGTGTGTGTGTGTGTGTGTGTGTGTGTGTGTGTGTCCAAACTATCATGGCTACTGCACCTGATAGACATGAAAGCCAGAACCCAGAAGGCGCTGAATATCATGAAGTGCCTTAGTCACAGGTCTTGGGTAGCAGACAGTGCATGTGTGCTCCAGTTTTGTAGGACTTTTGTGCATTTATGGTTAGACTATGGATGCCCTGTGTGTGGGTCAGCGAGGCCTTCTTATTTGAATATTATTGATGCTCTCCACCAAGAGGGGATTAGGTTGGCCACAGGTGCTTACAGGACCAGCCCCATACCCCGCCTCTTTGCCAAGGCTAGGGTTACCTCTTGCCATCCAGTGGCAGCTCCTCATGCTTTGTCTGGCATCTAAGTTCCTCGCAGCTCCGACTTCCCCTGCATACCATACTGTTGCTCGTGCACCTGTGGAATGCTTTTCCTCCAATCGTGCATGATCAACAGATCCGTTTGGGATCCATTTGCATTGTGCGCTGGAGTCACTTGGTGTTGAGCATGTACAACCCCAAATTCAGGGTTTCCGCTGCTACCACTGTAGGTACTGCAGAGGCCAGGTGTATAATTTTATGTTTGGTGCAGTTCAGGAGAGACTGTACTTCTGATTCTGTTTTCAATGCAATATTTTCAGACATTTTAAATGAACATCACAACTATGTACACTATGTGATCAAAGTATCCGGACACCCCCAAAAACATACTTTTTCATATTAGGTGCATTGTGCTGCCACCTACTACCAGGTACTCCATATCACCGACCTCAGTAGTTATTAGACATCGTGAGAAAGCAGAACGGGGTGCTCCGCAGAAGTCACGAACTTTAAACATGGCCATGTGATTGGGTGTCACTTGTGTCATATGTCTGTAAGCAAGATTTCCACACTCTTAAACATCCCTAGGTCCACAGATTCCAATGTGATAGTGAAGTGGAAACGTGAAGGGACACATACAGTACAGAAGCGTACAGGCCGACCTCTTCTGTTGACTGACAGAGACCGCCGACAGTTGAAGAGGGTCATAATGTGTAATAGGCAGACATTCATCCATACCATCACACAGAAATTCCAAACTGCATCAGGATCCACTGCAAGTACTGTGACAGTTAGGCGGTAGGTGAGAAAACGTGGATTTCATGGTCGAGCGGCTGCTTATAAGCCACACATCACACTGGTAAATGCCAAACGATGCCTCGCTCGGTGTAAGGAGCGTAAACATTGGACAATTGAATGGTGGAAAACTGTTGTGTGGAGTGATGAATCACGGTACACAATGTGGCAATCCGATGGTAGGGTGTTGGTGTGGCGAACGCCCGCTGAACATCATCTGCTACGTGTATAGTGCCAACAGTAAAATTCGGAGGCGGTGGTGTTATGGTCGTGTTTTTTGTGGAGGGGCATTGCACCTCATGTTGCTTTGCCTGGCAACCACAGGCCTACATTGATGTTTTAAGCACCTTCTTGCTTCCCACTGTTGAAGAGCAATTCGGGGATGACGATTGCGTCTTTCAACATGATCGGACACCGGTTCATAATGCACGGCCTGTGGTGGAGTAGTTACACGATAACAACATTCCTGTAATGGACTGGCCTGCACAAAGTCCTGTTCTATAGGAACACCTTTGGGATGTTTTGGACTGCCGAATTCGTGCCAGGCCTCACAGACTGACATCGATACCTCTCCTCAGTGCAGCACTCCGTGAAGAATAGGCTGCCATTCTGCGAGAAACCTTCTGGCACCTGATTGAAAATATGCCTGCGAGAGTGGAAGCCATCATCAAGGCTAAGGGTGGGCCAACACCATATTGAATTCCATTACCGATGGAGAGCGCACAAACTTGTGAGTAATTTTCAGCCAATTGTCCGGATACTTTTGATCACATAGTGTAGCTGTCTTTCTGGATGGTTCCAAGCAAGGGTCTCTGTTGGTCCAACTGCCTTGAGACTTTACTGGCTTCACCACGGAATTATGTGCACTCTTGCTGGCACTGGAGCAGATGATATGTTCTTCAAGTGCTAAATTCCTTGTCTGTTCTGATTCTTTGAGTTCCCTTCACTCTGTAAAGTGCTTGTACCCAGCAGATAAAGTAATCCAGACTATCCAGGATGCCATGCTGCAGCTACAATGGCTGGGGAAGGCAGTGTCTTTCTGCTGGGTACTGGGGCACATGGTTGTTGTGGGTAGTTATATGGATGTTCTAGCAGCCAAGAAACGTCATGGCCCTCAGTTATTTCAGTGTGCCATACCCCTGCATGCTACAGGCTCACTGTTGAGGTACAGTTTCTTGTGTCAGTGGGTGAATGAGTGACTGGCTGGAAGTGACAGACAATAAGCTCAGTCTTGTAAATCCCGCAATGTGGTAATGGCGTACCTGCTTCCAGCCATGTCAATTGGATGAGGTCCTCCTTACTCATCTTCACATAGGCCACAGCCCTATGACACATGGCTTCTTTCCCCAGCACTATAACCCTCAAATGTGTGGTGCTTGTGGTGTACCGATCACTGTGTGCCACATTTTACTAGACTGTGTTTTGTTTTTTGACCAGAGGGTAGTGGTAGATGTGCCGGCAGACCTGCCCTCTATTTTAAGTGATTTTAAAACGAATGTGGTTAGAGTTTTCTGGTTTTGTGATCTGCCTAACTTGTTTCCATATATTTTAGGGAGATGGTCTTAATGTGTTAACAGGGTGACCGGCTCACTCACGCTTTTGTAAGTGGTCAGCCAGTCACATTTCCCTGTGCCTTCCTTTTAGCTCCTTTGTGGTTTTACTTCTGTTTTGAATCCCATGTACAGCACCTTTCACCCTTTGTCCATTGTGGTAAGGCGTATGGGATGAATGATTGTGTGTGTGAATGCAAGTGCGGTGGCAGTGAGTGCATACTTGTCATTTTATATACTTCCTCTTTACTTTGTAACAACAATTTTAGTCATTTTCTCCATATTTATTTCTTTTAATATGCATAAAGCCTCTGATGACCTCAGTGTTGAGCAGCTTTAAGACACACACACACACACACACACACACACACACACACACACAATACATGGTACAACACGTTGCAGTAAAGGTTGCACGATGCAATGCTTACCCATGTGACACTTGTGTTCCTGCTGCAGCAGTATGACAACGGGACAGCATGAATCACGTTTCTGCCTCAGTTGCAATAATGAGCTCCTCTGAAGAGGACTTTATTGTGACTTATCATTATTTAAAACTCATATAACTGAAAACAAAAATGTACAATGCTGTAAATTTCAAACCTAGTTCAGCTGTGGTTTCTTGTGACATCTCAGTGTGAACACAGATTTCATGATTTCTGCTAAATGAGTCCACAAACTTTCTACTTTTAGAAGAAACAGGTGGCAGCTCCACACAGCAGGCAGTAATAGCTTTGCATATGGTGCATTGTTGCCAGCCTCATCGCGGACAACCTACGTTATATATCACTTATTTACTTCAGACAAGAAAGAGTTATGGCTCTCCTTCCATTACTAAAAATTTTTTGATATTTTCGGTTCGTGTCGTATATGGTGCTGTGTGACATAAAATGCACTAAATGAAAAAATGGCTAGCAACTACATTTTTCATTGCAAACTTTTCAAAATAAGTATGGTGGTTTACTTGATGTCCAAGTATCACAATAAATATGGAAAATAGCGAAAAGAAAACCAGTTCATTATCATGCTGTGATGTAAGACAATAAGGTGCAGATCCGTGCTCCATCTCCGGAAATAGTTTCCTTAGAATCAAATGAGAAAGAAAACCTCACTAAACAGGTAGATTAGAATGAGAATAGTTGTTTGTACCAATTTAAAATAAGGGAGGAAATTTCATCTTATCCGGTTGACACTATTCTGCATTTCATGCTTGATTTTGTCTATTGTATCTGTTTGATGTATATACACAGATTGTTGTGCCTGATAAGCTCGTCATTACCAAGATCATAGCCATACTTGACTTGATATAACTGTTATTAAAAGTGGCTCTGACACACTCTTAAGTTCCGCAGTTCACTGTTGCTAATGCTAGGCTTTGATTTTCTGCCAGCTCTCTCATTTACACAATTCCATACTGATTCACTATGTTATTTGAGTTCACTACCTTTGTTGCACGATTTCTTTAGTATATATATTCAAGTCTTGTTTAGATGCTGTTTGACAAACTTGCTAGATAATTCTAGATAATGTCTCATACTAGCAGGCTTATGTATACTTTTGGGGCACTCTGTATTATCAATCATGGCTTCTTTGACTGTAGTGCATATTTCCCAGCTATCCCTCAAACCACTGGACCTCTGTTTAACACTTTTTGATTATCAGCTCACTTCATTTTATCCCTCGATTGATCCACTCCTGTACCGCACTGTACATCATTATCTCGTGCGATATGCATGAACCAATGTCACATAGAGTGCAACTCTTTTAAATGTGCAACAGTAGCTGGCATGAACCAAAATGTTTTCATCCTACGGAATCATCCTACAACCCACAGTGTAATTTTGTTATGTATTTTATTCATTTGTATCCCATATTGTTTACCATAGAGCTCTAACATCTGTCTCATGAGTTTATTTTTCTATTTACGATGTTAATTTCACATTGTTTTTCCTTATGCACAGCCCCAGATTTATCTCTGGTATTCTGTTGCATTGTTTGCACCTCATTATCACTCCCTAAAATTTGCATTCTTTTTTTTTTTTCTTTCCTTGTAGCTACATTCCATTCCTAATGGATCCCTGGGCACCATCTCTCTGCACCATTAAAAAGAAAGAAAACCTCTGTTGTTAACTTAAGTCTAGTCCCACATCCTTTTCTGTGAATGTTACCTAAACCATGAAATGCCCCTCATTGCTCTAACAATTAAAAATTGTCTGAACACTACCTCTCCTTTCACAAACACCTCATCCGCAGCTTGTGGTCTAGTGGCTAGCGTTGCTGCCTCTGGATCACTAAGTCCTGGGTTCAATTTCCAGCTGGGCTTGGGACTTTCTCTGCCCGGGGATTGGGTGTTTGTGTTGTCCTCATCATTTCATTGTCATCATTCATGACAGTGGCCAGATTGGACTGTGTGAAAAAAATTGGGCTGTGAGACAAAAATTGGGCTGTGTGAAGAAAATTGGACTGTGCGAAGAAAATTGGACTGTGCGAAGAAAATTGGACTGTGCGCGGGCACTGATTACCGCACCGTTGAGTGCCCCACAAACCAATCATCATCATCATCATCATCATCGGGCATAACTGATTTCCTTCCCACTATCTTCCATACTTTGACCATATCCTTTGCCAAGGCTTCAACTGTTTTACTGTGATGCCCAGAAATGAGGAACTTCTGACTCACAATTTGTCCCACCTTGCCCAAAATGGTGTATTAGTGACCACAAAATATCCTGATCCATTTTTATGCCACATCTACCCCCATCCCATGCCCAATGGGTCATATCCCTGTGGAAGACCCATTCGTAACCATTTTTGCACCTACACAGCACATCCTATTTCAGTCCTTTCACAGACATATCCTACCCCCTCAGATGAAGGACCACCTGTGAAAGTAGTCAAGTCATGTACCTACTCTATTACAACTAGATTTGTTTTTGCTGAAGGTCTGTTAGTGATAAGTCCTAACATTAATTAATTTTGTGTGTGTGTGTGTGTGTGTGTGTGTGTGTGTACGGGGGACCTGTTTATGGGTTGTTGCTATCTGATAGTTCATTGAGCACAGAGAACAGAATTCCATTGTAGAAAGCTGTATATTCATTTATTATTTGGTTTCCTTCAACTATGGCTTTTTGTATTTACTAGTTTTTTTTTTTTTTTTTCTTGTTGGGCTGTGTTTCATGTCCATAAGGTGTTCAGTAAATGTAAAATGACAGCTGTTATTTTTTAAAGCTGTTCTGTGTTAAAGTTTCTGTTTGTCTGTCGTATGTGAACTGATTTGCAGTCCTGATATGTCACATGACAAATACCACATGTGTTGTGTTTCCCTGTGTTGGTACTGGTTGCCCTTAGCTTTCTCTGTATTGAGTTACCTATCCTGTAGGCTATTTTTAGCTATTCTGTGGGCTGCTTTGTTGTCGTGTGTGTGTGTGTGTGTGTACCATTTGCTTGTTGTCATGGGTGTTCCATGTTCATGTGCGTTTGGGCGTGTTCTATGTGTTTATGTTCTGAATGTTTCTGTTCTGTATGTTTTGTGTGTGTAAGTTGGTGAAGAGCTGTTTGTTTTTGTGTGGTAGGCGTCCTCTTTATTTTTGATTTAGTTATGTGATTCAGTTTCTGTATAATTTTTGTGTCATATCCATTCTCTTCAGCTATTTGTTTGATTGTCTGTAATTCATTTTTATAGTCATCTTTACTGAGTGTAGTTCTGTTCCGTCTGTGCAGCATATATTGGAAATGCTAGATTGTGTGCAATTGGATGATTGGAATATTTTTGTGTGGCTGGTGACTTTCCAGAATATGGAGAATTGGTGTTGGTTGTTATATCTGTGTATTGTGAGGTCAAGGAAATATAACATTTGTCATTTTCTGCTTCTATAGTGAATTTTCTTTTTGGTTAAACTATGTTTATGTCATTTTGGAATTGTTTGATGCAACTGGATGTTTCATCTAGAAGGCATATGATGTCATCTACATAGTGATGCCAATATACTACCTTGTATTGTTTGGGTCTTAGGGTCATTCCATTTCAAATCACCCAGGGCATGTCATTCATCATCTCAGATTATCGTGCAGCTTTGTTCATTTGCTTATTCTTATAACATACAAACTCCTGGAAATTCATTTTGGTCTCACACTTAAACTTTTTTGTATTGATTTCTCAATGTAGTGATGTTCTGATAATTTGGCTCTGCAAGAATGTACATGCAGAGTGGTACTTATCTACAGAAATACTTAGAGAATTCAAGTGCCTATGAAGCTTTTGATTTGGATTTTTTTTTCCAGAAGTTAGGAGAGGCACATCGTTAACAAGAATGCAGTTATTTCAGCAGTAAAATTACAAAGAAAATCACAAAAAATACTAATGTAAGTCACTTTCAAATTTGTAGAAAAATTACAAGGATGTTGTGAAACACTTATATTGTGAGTCTCCAACCTGCTGTGTATCTAGGTTTGGTATTAAATAATTCCCAAAGTTGTAGGCTTTCTAATAAAATAAAAATGTTAATGGATTTTCTGTGAATGGGCACATAAATAAATCTGAAATCAAAAAACTTTTTATTGTGTTGAATAATTGGTCATTCCCAATAAGTTCTTCTGCACCTGATGCCCACTGCCTCAGATTTTCAAGACTGTTTTTTTACTTGTTACTTTTGCCATGGTAATAACCAGTGTAAAATTTCTTCCATATATCTCATGTAGTAAATATGGTAAAGTTTTCAAGAAGCTTACGCTATATCTGAAGCTTCCCATTGGATTGCATTACTTTAGAAGAAAAATCAGAACTTAGCTAATTTTCAATAAATCATAATCATATTATTCCAGATACCAGAAAAAGAATCTGTCTGTATTGGAAATCAGCTTAAATTGTTATGGCCCAAACAATAATTTCTTAAATATTCAAAATACTTTTGGACAGAGCTGTTATCAGGCCAGTTTTTTATATATGTGATGTGGTTAAAAACAAAAAAAGAGCATGGTTTTGGAGAGACATTGAATTTTCATTAATGCATTAAAGTATTTGAAACATTGTTCAGAAGGTCTTTTCATATTATGTAGACTTCTAAGCTTCAGGACAAGTCACATGTTTTGTTAAAATAATAAAAGTACAGAGTCAAAGTTGTAATATTAATAGAAATATTTTCATTACTAATATTAACTTTATTTATGGGTACAAGTGAGCATATTTAAATGACAACTAACCTATGCAGATTAATGTTTATGTTTAAAATGTACATGTTAAGCAGGGAAGATCCTTGAAGTTCTAAAGTGAATGTTTTAATAGCTTCTCTGTTTTGAATCCACTGTGAGAAATTAGATTTTATTAAGTTCATATCATTTTCATTCCTTATGTACTTCTTCCTAATGTACTTGATTCGGGTACACCAACTATACGTAATATGTTTTCCAAAGGCTCAAAACAAAAGTCTGCCTTCTGAGGCCAAAAGAATGACACTGATGGTTCAGGTTGGTGGAGAAAAAGTAGTTCAGCATCTCCTTCTCCATCAGACACATTCTTGATGAAGGCAAAGTACTACCTGGCATCATATACAGCTGGCACAAAAGAGTGTTGTTGAGGACGGGTACTTGCCCATTGCAGGGCATTTTTATTGAATGAGAACATCAAGTAAAGCTTTTCAGAACAAGTTTCTTTCCTAATTTCTAATGAATCACAGGGAACTGGTTTGTAATTGTGAAAATTCCTTATATCAGGTATTGTCCGTGTTGTCAAAATTCTCTTCTTTTTCTTCTTTGGGAAATTCCTGTAGGAAATCTGCATTGAGTTTCTCTAAGAAATAGAAAAAAATTGTCAATATGAGCCTTGCAGAAATTATAAATACCAGATGTAGTTGTTATTTGGACAGCATCCTCTAGCTGAAGACTAGCTTTTCACAATACGTGTTGTACAGTTCCTCCCAATCCATCACACACAGATTTACCATGGCTAGTAGCAAAAAAGGAATGTTCAGCATCTAGAGAAAAATAATTTGTGTTCACACAAATTTTTAAAGCTTTTTCTATTTTTGTACTGAGCAGCACATCAATCAGTGAAATAATGCAGTTTTTTGACTCGTGAGTAGTGTTCAGCCAACCATTTAACCATTTCTTTCTGAGCAGCAAATCCTATATTGTGATCCATAGTATCAGTTATAAAACCATGGTTCGCTATCATAAATTTATTTTCCTCATTTGTTGGGGTTAGATTTTCTTTCGAATTTTTTCAAGGCCCGTGCCTGACAGACAGACACACACCCATAATTTTGTTACCAGCAAATCAGTGTATTCATCAACAGTTGCAGATTGCTTTACCAATTGAGTCTGGTGGTCTGTGTTAATCCGTGTGTGTTAATCATCAACATCTTTGTAAGATAATTTTTCTTTCAGAAATTCTAACAATTTGTCATCACTGGGGCAATCATCACAGTGATTAAGCATGCAGTCATAGTTTTCTGAGTCACATACAAGAAATTTTGTAAGTTCTTTATATGTTTCTTGAATGTTTCCACATCCAGAAGCATTTTACATTTTGGTTGATACCACAGACACACACTGAACGAGTGCCTGCAGCACAAGCGAAAATATACCACTTTGGTTTTGCAAACAAAATTTGTAAAAACCAATGTTAATGTTTGGATTCTCCAATTTAAAACAATGATGTAGTTCCATTAGGTTACAGTGATAAGTATTTTTTGCATATACATGGTCTTCTGAATGCTAACTTTGTCTTTTGCTCAAGGAAACATTAAAGTATATTCATTATTTCGGTAAAAATCAGTGACAAACTTTACGACTTCATCAGTGATCATTTTACTTCTTTTTGGATTAGAAATTGATAAAATACGTATATCTCTTTTCAGTTTCTTTGGCTGTCAAACTACATACTCACTAACATTGAATTCTGACACTATTTTTTGTTTTGACCAAGGAAGAGGAGCTTAAGTCAAAAATTGAATATTTTCAGAGCTCCTTACACTAGCCACTTATTCTTTCATTAACAATATCATGGCATCAAAATCTATGGCTTTCTTAACAATTTCATTATCCACTTTATCCTCTCTGTTGTCAGAAATTTCAACTTCAAACTGCAATCTGATGCCTGGTACACATTTTCTTCTAAAACATGATTCACTTTTTCTAGCTCTGATGAGAAACGAGGCTGCTGACACTGCTGCAAAGGCTGTCGTCCTTGTACCTTGGCCCACTAATTCTTGTACCCCTTCCGATGAACTCTGTGTTGCTGTCTGTCAGCAGGTGGTGTCCCCTTTATGGGAACAAGCTCTGGGGCATTAAGCCTCTCCCATCAGTTTGGATGACCTCCCCTCAGCCGTCTCGCCATGAGGAGATCATTTTAACTAGGTTGAGTATTGGGAACTGTCTTTTTAGCCATTGCCATTTGTTAAGTGGTACTCCCCCACAATTATGCTCATTCCCTCAGCCTCTGACGGTTTGCCATCTGTTGATGGAATTCCCTTTTCTTAACCATTTACATTCTTATTTATGTTTGCCGTCTGAGTGCCGGTCGTTTTAGTGAATGACGTGCGGGCTGGCGACCACATTTTACTTTTTAACCATCATAGCAATATGGCAAAGCACATTTAGTCTTTAGTTCTGGACCTCTGTTTCTCTATGTCATATTGTGTGGTCCTTTCTCTAAGTCCTTGTTTTTAACTGCCTTTCCTTCTGTCAATTGGGCTTAATGAGTAGTCTTTCTTAACTTCTTTTTTTCTCTTCATGTTCTATGGTTCTGACTTGGGCACATATGACCCTAATTGTTTTTGCACCCTAAAACAATACAAAACAACTTTTTGTAGCTTTCATTTGCTATATGAGGCAATGCTGTGATTTGGAAAGGAATGAAGTTTTAAGGGAGAGCCTCCCAGGCAATCTGAAGGTTTATTTGCATTTTTGATACTTTGACTTTTTAACACTGACTCATGAAATGTCACCTCCGGGTCTGGCATCGCTTTCATTTCCATCACTGATTTCTGTTTCTTGTTCACTAATCTTATGACATGTTGTACAAAGTTTTTTGCCTGGTTTGACGTCGATTCTCCTAGCACTTAATGATTTAGACAAAGACAGACTTACTGGCCTCAAGGATTTTTTAACTGTCTGCCTGTGCGTTCTTTGATAGCTTTCAAAAACAGTAAAGTAGTTGTAACCATGATCTCCACATACAGTTCTTTCTTGAACGTGTGGAAAGTTTATATTGGACCATAACACTACCTTTTCTTCACTCAGCTCTGAAAATTTTTAAGAGTTTTTGCTGAGATGTAGGTCATCAAATGATATGGTGTCATAAGTAATTTTCCAATACTGCATAAATTTATATTTCCCATTGTAAGTAACTGAGCATTAGTTCAGTTTAAAACACACTACATTACAAACAGAATGATAAATGGCTCCACCACAAAGAAATGTGACACATCTCACAGAAAGACAAATAACAACTGGGGCCAAATGGACTGATTGTTGCATGTCTGTGATGTTCAGCAATACATGACAGTGATCGTTACAATGTTTTCATTTAAGTACAAGTTTTAAGCAAACTACTGCAAACACACAATGCACTTTATCACTGTGAGATTGTGGTTAGCTGACAGATAAATGTAATACATTATATTCTTTCAAAAATCACTTAATTAATCAAATGATGTAAATTTTTCACACTTAAAATTAATCTGTCTGCCTAGAAGAATTGATGTTTAAATATGTTAATTTGAGACCCCTGCGTCCAAGACACTGGGTGTCACACCTGGCTGAACTTATTCTTGGAATGACCTTTTTTCATCACAGAAAAAGTTTTTTGATTTCTGGTTTATTTGTGTGTTCATTCACAGAAAACCCATTAATATATTTATGTTATTAGAAAGATTACAACCTTAGGAATTTTTAAGGCCAAACCTAAGTTCCCAGCAGGTTGATAAAATGTGATATAATTGTTTTTCAGCATCCTTCTAATGTTTCCAGAAATTGGAAAGTGACATACATTAATATATTTTTTAAATATTCTTTGTAACTTTACTGCTTAAGTAAATGCATTATTGTTTACTATATGTCTCTTTTAACTTCTGAAAAAAAAAAATCCAAATCAAAAGCTTCATATACACCTGAGTTATGAGTATTTCTGTAGATAAATACCACTTTGCATAGACATTCTCTCAGAGCCAAATTATCTTTTAACTTCTGAAAAAAAAATCCAAATCAAAAGCTTCATATACACCTGAGTTATGAGTATTTCTGTAGATAAATACCACTTTGCATAGACATTCTCTCAGAGCCAAATTATCTTTTAACTTCTGAAAAAAATCCAAATCAAAAGCTTCATATACACCTGAGTTATGAGTATTTCTATAGATAAATACCACTTTGCATAGACATTCTCTCAGAGCCAAATTATCTGATTGGGACTATATTGAAAATTCAATATAAAAAAGTTTTAGTCTGAGACCAAAAAAAATTTCCAGGAGTTCTTATGTTATAGGTATAAGAAAATATACTAAGTTTCATGAAAAACTGTGATGGAGGGTTACAAATCCTACAATTATTGGGTCATTGGACATGGAGTGACCCCTTACTATTGTTTCAAATATTTTGTTTTCAGCATAATTGTGAGAGATATTGGGTATGAGTCCACTGGTGACCCATTAGGAAGCCCATCTTGTTGTGAATGGAACTGGTTCTCAAATGATAGACAGTTTTGCTCTGTGATTAGTTTTAGAATGCCAGCTATTTATTTTATGTGGGGTTTGGGGATGTCTTTCTGTTCTAATTGTTGTTTGATGATGTTAATGGTTTCAGTGGTGGGGATATTCGTGTACCTGGATGTGATGTCGAATGATGTGAGTATGGCTGTTGTGGGTATGTTGATGTCTTTGATTTTTTGTATCAGCTCTTCGGTGTTGTGTATGCTTCTGTTGTTTGTGTATACACAATGGTTTTTTTTTTTTTTTTTAAGTATGTGTGTAATTCACCGGCTAAGTGATATGTGAGTGCACTTCTGAAATTTAGAACTGCGTGTACTCAAATATCATGCTTATGGAGCTTTAGTAGGCTGTTCAGTGTGGGTGCCTTGGAGTTCTTTTGTTGTAGCCATTTCACTTTCTGTTTTGTGAATATGTATGAGATGTTTGTTGACGTGTCTCTCTATTTGTGTTGATTCACTGGTTAGCTTTATTATGTTGTTGTCTTCTAGAAATTTTATAAAGTTTTATTTTTGTATTCCTCCTGTTTTGTTACTATCATGGTGTTGTCCTTGTCTGATCTTGTGAAGAGAGCCCCGTTGTTTGTAAGTTAGTTCATTATTTTTCTGGAAGTTTTTTCTTCCTCACTTTTTGTTCCAGTCCATAAGTTATTTTTGTTTTCCTTTATTAAGCATCTAATTTCTTCTGCAACTAACTCTCTTGTCAGACCTGCATTAAATTTTGAGTTATTGTTTCTTCCTTGTTGTTTTATTATTTATTCACTTTCTGTGACAAGATTCTCCACTATCTTGGGTGTAATATTTGTGTTGATGTTGTATTTGGGTCCTTTTTGTAGTAAGTTTATTTCTTGGTTGGTTGTATAGCAGTAAAGTTGACCAGGCACCTGTAGAACGTCTCATTTGTTTGCCTTCTGTTTTTATGTATAATGATATTTTTTGTTTCAAAATGTGTTCAGTTTTTGTTGTTGTTTCCCCCCCTCCCCCGTTTTATTTTTATTGGTGTTTCTGTGTTTTATGTGTCTGTGTTCATGATGTCATTACATATTTCACAGAGTTTCATGTGATGTTCTAATTCCAGATTAATTTTGAATAGCCCAGCATTGAGTTCCTGCTTCTTTATATGTAAGCATCTAATTTCTTGTTTCAGCCAGCCAGTTTTGGCTCTGTGCCGCGCCTGTTGAGCTGCAGGTGATAAGTGTTTAAAATGACATATATATATAATTATGTATTAAATTATGTGAAAAGCAGATTTTGTTTTTATGTTTAGCATAGTTTGATGTCATTTTCTGGGGTGTTATGGAGCATGTTGTGGAGCTTGCTCAGAGATGCCCTGCAGGGTGTTGAAATAATCATCTTGAGGTTGAAGCTCGTCTGTCCACATTTGGTTATAGATAGATTTGTTTTTGGACAGGGTCTGCCTTGAGAAAAACACAATGTTATCTTCTCTACACACACACACACACACACACACCCACGCGCACACACTTCCACATAAATGAATTAATGTTAGACATAACCTCAGTAAAAGTAAAAAAGCAGGACAACCACAGCAAGTGGTAATATATATAAAAAATGCGACATGTGTCCATTTATTTCACTTTGTAGCAAAAACTATTCACTGCAGACCAATGTCATTTATACGTGGGAATAGCCGTAAGTCTCACATTGTGCACTATGGTGTTTTGGTCACGGTGGGTGTTAATGGTGGTTGTGGGTGGCAAAAATTGTAATGCTAACATAATTAAGACTCAGTGCTGCCCATCCAAATTGCATGGTGTAATCTCTGCATAGTTTTTTCAGTCAGTGATATAACGAGATCTTCGACACATGGTAAACTTTTAACTCAGTGCAAAATGATTATATGGGAGAAATGTACAATCGCTCATAAAAAAAGTCTTGAAGCACTCCACAAAACATCACAGGATCTTCGGAAAACAACATATTAGTGGGAGCAGTTTTACTGCTATTATCAGGAGACTTTTGGCAAACATTGCTGGTAATTCCAAAATCAACACCAGCAGGTGAAATAAAGACAAGTTTAAAGAGATTAATATTTTGAGATAAGGTTGAAAAGTTATCATTGAAAGAAAATGTGTGTGCAATAATGACAGGCACTCCAAAAACTCATATATTTGCCAAAAATTTATTGAAAATTGGAAATGGTATTTACCCACTTGATCCGTACTCTGGTAAGCTTATTTTAACACAAGAATTATGCAGTGTGGTAGAAGCTTAGGAACAACTTTTTGATAAAGTGTATCCATCGATAGAAATGAACTACTTAAAGTAAGACTTGTTGTGTGAGTGAACAATTTTAAAACCAAAGAATGACTTAGTGCAACAAATAAATTAGCAAATACAGAAGATGATTCCAGGAGCAGAAATGATATGTAAATCGATAAATATAATAATGGATCAAGAAGAAAGCGTGTAAATTTTCCAACTGAATTTTTAAACTCATGTACATCTGTTGAAAGTGAAAATCGGCTTTCCAGTAATACTATTACAAAATATTAACTTGCCCAAATTATGTAATGGCACAAGATTGTGTGTGAAACAACTACTTCATAATATTATGGAAGTAATAATTTTAACTGGTAAACAAAAAAGAAAATCGGTGTTCATGCCAAGAATCTCATTGATCTCAACTCATATGCCATTTTCTTTTAAAAGATTACAATTTCCTGTGAAATTAGCTTATAGTATGACTATCAATAAGGCTCAGGGCCAAACATTTCACTGCTGTGGAGTTAATTTAAAGGAACCCTGTTTCTCACATGGTTAGCTCTATGTTGCGTTTTCACATGCTGGACACGTAGGAAACATATATGTGTATGTGCCACACAACCCAACGTCAAATATAGTGTATAAGAATGTAATTTAAAGTAAAGACTTCATATGTAAGATACTTTCCCAAATAAAAAAAAGTTGTTAACTGCTATTTTTTGTCCATTATTACATTTATAAAACCACTGACAGAAAGCTGAAACCTCAGCGAAATGGGTTATTTTCAGCTGCTAAGGTATATACACAAAACTTCATCTGTTTTTCAGATTTGTAAATACTGTCTTAAAAACTCTACTGTATATGTGTACAAGTAGTAAAGAGCAATTTTCTGTGTAATAGAAAGAAAATAAAACCCAACTGGTGATGAAACTTCAGCGAAACATGTCTGGGAATTAGAAGAAAAAAATTAAATTATGTTTGTTCAAGGACCCCCCCACACACACAAACAAAAACATTTATTTGCAAGCACACACGGACAGAAAAGCTTCATCCTCAAGATGATTTTATTATAACTTTTGTGCACTCTTTTGTGTGGGCTTGACCTGTTACCACCAACCGACAGTCCACCCGAGTGAATGCACACAACCAAACAGTGATAGAGAGCAAAGATGGCCACCTGATGTATGCATGTGCTGCTGATCCCAACCAGATCAACTTCACTGTCAGCCAACCAGATCAGCTTCACTGTCTGCTTTACAACGCATGCCGTCTGTATCCTCCCCCCATCCCTCCCCCAGTACCAGATTCTGATAATTACGTAGATGTAAATGACCATTACAATGCAGCCTTCGATCCCCACCCTCTACTAGCCCCTATCTGATGCCAATCTCAACACCTCTCCCCATGTCTTCCACTTCACCTCATTAATTTATACTCACACTTTCCTCTCCTCAGTCTCCCTCTATCTCTGTTGTGTTCCTCCACCCCACCCTCCTCCACCCCTCCCCCTCCTTCTTGCCAGCCCTCCATTTCCTATGACATACACAGCTCACCCTGACTGCTGCATATACAAGTTCACTGGTGTTACATTCCTAACCAGTATGCCTTCAGCCTCCCCCTCACAGCCATCAGCCATACTTCCCTCCACCATTATCTCCCTCCCTCCCTCCCTCCTTCCTTGCCTTTTCTCTTCTCTCATGTATCCTACCACTCACATAGGTGGCGAGTGATTTCCTCACATTGTTAATGTTTCAGGAAACGCTTTATGTACTGCATTTTCCCAAGTCTTAAACATTTTCTCCTTCATTTGTTTTGTTTCAGAAGACTGGACAGAGCATAGTTATTAAATTATTAGACAAACCATGTTTTGTAAGACATCCCAAATCAGCGTTTTCCTTACTTAGTATGTGTTGTACACTATCTGATCAAAAGTATCTGGACACCTATTAGTGGACATTAATATGAGGTGTGTCCACCCTTCATCTTCATAATGGCTTAAACTCTGATGGGAACACGTACAGTAAGGTGTCTGAATGTGTATGGAGGAATGGTAGCACATTCTTCCTCAAGGAACAAAACCATTGTAGATAGTGATGATTGTTGCTGGGGTCTGTAGTGAAATTCATGTTCTAACTCATCCCAAAGTTGTTTCATTGGGTTCAGATCGGGACTCTGCACAGGCCAGTCCATTTCACGAATGTTATTGTCCACAAACCATTGCCTCACAGATGCTGCTTTACGACGGGTACATTGTCATATTGTTACAATGCTCATGATCTCTGAGGTGTTCACAGCACACAATGCTGTGAAATGTGTTGATATACACTGAGGTGACAGAAGACATGGGACAGCGATATGCACATATACAGATGGCTGTAATATCGTGTACACAAAGTATAAGAGGACAGTGCATTGGCAAATCAGTCATTTGTACTAAGGTGATTCATGTGAAAATGTTTCCGACTAACTGTGGCTGCACAGTTGGCATTACCAGACTTTGAACACAGAGTAGTTGTTGGAGCTAGATGTGTGAATCATTCCATTTTAGAAATCGTTAGGGAATTCAATATTCCAAGGTCTATAGTATCAAGAGTGTGCTAAATTTATACACACGGGTCCTCTTCTCATGGCACGTAGTAGTCAGTTCTGCATTACATAGGGGTGACCAGGTACTTTTGATCTGATAATGTTGTTGTATCTTGTTGTTGCTTAGGTAGTTATAGTTTAGTTTTAGTTAGTTTCATGTTCCATGGATCATTTGCACAGTAAATGATAACAAGTCATTTTATATTAACATCATAGATTAATTTGTAAATGTAGCAACATGCTGAACATTTATAAGTCTTTTTTTTAATAGGCCTATACAGATGTGAGTGAGCAATTCATACTCACAACCTTTTACACATTCGGTAATAGACAGTCTTCTACAGAATAGGAGTTGTCAAGTAGAAACTTTTGCAGTTTGTTTTCAAATTTTACTTTGCTGTCTGCCAGACGTTTCATACCACTGAGTAAGTGATCAAAAATTTTAGTTGCAAAATTGTGCACACCTTTTTGTGCTGAAGGTGGCCTTAATGTGGAGTAAAGAATGTCATTCATTCTTTTCATGTTGTAGTTGTGTACATCATTGTTCCATTTGAGCTGCAGTGGATTATTTACAACAAACTTCATGTGGGAATAAATATATTGTGAAGCAATAGTCAAAATGCCCAACTCTTTAAACAGATACCAAGCGAGGTGATGCAGTGGTTAGCACACTGGACTCGCATTCAGGAGGACAGCGGGTCAAACCATCATATGGCCATCCTGATTTAGGTTTTCTTGGTTTCCCTAAATTGCTTCAGGCAAATGCTGGGATGGTTCCTTTGAAAGGGCACGGCAGATTTCCTTCCCCATCCTTCCCTAATCCAAGCTTGTGCTCCGTCTCTGGTGACCTTATTGTCGACTGGACGTTAAACACTGATCTCCTTTTCCTTAAACAGATACCTACAGGTTGATCGTGGGTTTAGCCATGAAAACTTTATTTTTTAAACACAAAGTAGCCCATAACATTATTCCATATGCCATTACTGAATGAAAATATGTCCCTCCCCAAGATTTGTAATAATTCTAAGTGCAAAGGTATCTGATGATGTGCTGCTTGAATATTTTGATGCCGTGCCTTGAAGCATGTTGTTTCGTCAGGACATTCCTCATGTGCAACTAGTTTCAAAACTATTCTGTAAAATTTAAGGTTCTGATGCAGCAGAATAATGGATATTTTTCTGAACTGTCTATCAAACCATTCCCTCTCTCCACCCCCCCCCCCCCCCTCCCCCCTCCAAATCAGGATATATTGGTTTCTGTGCTGTTTGCAGTTTTGTAGATATCCATATACATGATACTTAATGTTGCAAAACATAGTCCTTTCAAGTAAATAGTATCAAGTGGCAGATTGTCATTTAAAAATTTGTTCATGTTAGGTTAGGTTAGTGTTGTTTAACGTACTGTCGACAACGAGGTCATTAGAGATGGAGCGCAAGCTCGGGTTAGGGAAGGACAGGGAAGGAAATCGGCCGTGCCCTTTCAAAGGAACCATCCCGGCATTTGCCTGAAACGATTTAGGGAAACCACGGAAAACCTAAATCAGGATGGCTGGAGACGGGATTGAACTTGTTCATGTTGATGAATATTGCTCCAATACTATAGCACCGCCCTCTTTAATAGCTCTGTTTAGTTTTCAAATGTATTTTTCACTTACCAACTTCCTGTTTGTGCTGTTGCTTTGTTAATGGATGAACACTTTCTGCTGAACAAATAAAGTTTCTTGATTCACTGATAAATTTGGCATTAGTGTTTCGAATAATATTTGCCCTGACATGAATTAAGACATCGTTCTAGCTGGTTTTAAATCACATGCATTCCCTTCTATACCCTGCTTTGGTCTGAAAATATTTTAATGTGTGTGTTGAGTTAATTTGTTCCAATCCTAGGACCTAGGACACACATTGTCTTCACAATTAGGAACCACAATTTTTTATGAACCTAATTATCAAATATTGCTTTTTGTCTAAAAATTTGCTAAGTATTTAATTTTTTGCATCATCGTCATCAGAAAACAATGTAAGCGGTTTGTTTATCTTCACAAGTGTAAGTGACTGTTTTTAGTTTGTTACAAACATACGACACTAATTAATTTACTAGTTTAACATTTGTTTTCATCAGCTCAAGAATTTCCATTGTAAGTGTTTACATATTGCTTTGCAGTAATTTAATAATTTCTGTCTTAAATGTAAACAATTACAGCTTGACTATGGAACCTGATAAAATAAGTAGTATACCCAACACTGTTATGATCCCATTTTGGAATAATTGACTACCAATGCTTCACATGCTGCACTGTCAACTGTGAAGCTGTATTTGTCAAAATATAGAGTACTTGACAACTGCAGCAGAGTTTGTGCTTATTTGAAACTTCCTGGCAGATAAGTTTTGATCTTCCAAGAAGTTTCAGTGGCTTGGCAGTCAGTGAGATCTTTACTGTAAAGGACAGACTGAGAAGACAGACACATTGCTTGGTTATCTGACTGCATTTAACAAAAATATTTTAAAAATATTTCCATTTACTGCCACGCGGGATTAGCCGAGCGGTCTAAGGCACTGCAGTCATGGACTGTGCAGCTGATCCCGGTGGAGGTTCGAGTCCTCCCTCGGGCATGGGTGTGTGTGTTTGTCCTTAGGATAATTTAGGTTACATAGTATGTAAGCTTAGGGACTGATGACCGTAGCAGTTAAGTCCCATAAGATTTCAACCACACACACACACACACACACACACACACACACACACACACACACACACACACACACACACACACATCCATTTACTGTCATTATTATTTAATTAACTGTCATTTTATGTATCTTAATCATATCACTCTCACATGTTGTGTGTCACATTGTTGGTAATTAAGTTGTATCATCAAGAGAGTTGGTAATACAATAAGATAGTTAAATGTTAGAATTATTTTCTTAAAAGTTTGAGAATTAATTAGATATATATTAGAGATAAAGATTTTTATTAATTTGGTGTTCCATTCTCACTAGATCGGATGAAAGTCTTGCTCCACCACCCAGACAAGAGGAAAGCAGCAGGAGAGGATGTTAGACCTGATGATGACTATTTCACGTGCATCACAAAAGCTTACGAAATACTAGGAAACCCTCAGAAACGCCGCTCCTTTGATTCAGTTGACCCAGCGTTCACGGATCCTGCACCACCTTCAAATGATCATACAAAGAAGCATTTCTTTAAGGTGATAAAAAAATATTAACCAGAAGTTTCTCATTTGTTGTAATGTCATGTGTATATTTTAATCATATATATTATGAATTTATAGCAAGTATGCTCATACGATGAATTGTAATGGTCTTTTTTCCCCCCCTTGATATACACTTGAATGACAGGAAGAAAGAGGGGTTAGACTTTTCTGTCCCATTTAAACAAATTCATATTGAGCATTTTCAACAGTACAGTTTATCTTCTGCCTTCTTTTTTACTAACATTGACAGTACTCACCTTGGCAAGTTCTGCAGAAGTATGGCCTGTTGTGAAGTTATGAATAACGACTCTCAGCTAAGAAAAATTTTAAAAACATTACCTGTGCTACATTTACCAAGAGGGTGTATGAGTTTATTTAATTGTTGTATGCTCAGAAAGTTGGTTGATTTTGTCAGGTCTGGCCATAACCACTGATTGAAGAAAAGTACTTACTTTAAAGTGTGTGTTCTGTGTTGTCACTTTTCGTGCACAAGTCCTTCATAACTCACAGTTCCCGAAGTGAAAAAAGAAAAATAAGCATGGTTTTTACTAGTCTTTTCACATTTACAACCCCCCCCCCCTCTCTCTCTTTCTCTCTCTCTCTCTCTCTCTCTCTCTCTCTCTCTCTCTCTCTCTAGGGGCCAGTTCAAAAGTTCTAATACTGTGTAGATCATCACTATTGGGCCCCAAAAATTTGCAACTATTGCACACCACACCACACACAATTTATATTCTCTGAAAGTAAGTTTCAATTCTCTTTAAAAAATTTATAGTCGTCATCTAGGAATTGTCATAAACTTATAACTCAGTTTTAACAAAGATTTCAAGCTATCTGCTACACCATGGACTCTTCTCAACTTGTGTGAAATTGCTCTCACAGTAAAAGTGCGTGAAAGAGCTTTTCTCTGACTGTCGGATTACACAGTAGCCAATCACCTTTATATTCCAATTCACACAGTCAGGTACTCTCCCTCTTTGGACCAGTCCCCGTTAAAGAGATCAACTTATGTGAAATAACACATTCCGAGGTAACAAATAGATAAAAATCAGCCACATCTGTAGTTTTCTGAAGGACTGAAGTAAGTTTTACATTTCTAAGATAATGAAAACTGGCTGCTTTATATTCAATCCTTCATTTTGTTAAAATTTTTCACTGGCTTCTACACAAAACATATTAACGTGTCGGGAAGTTATTTCTCATGGAAAGTTATAAAGTCTGTGTCTTCAGGTAATTTTTTGGATACCAGAAGTTGTTTTACATAAAAAGCTGAAATTCATACTGTTGTTATCTATCATCTTTACAAAACGTTACAGAAAGTATCTCAATAGTTGTGTTACTAACAGTGTCTTTAATAATTTATAGCAATGTATGTAATATTAGTTTGCTGTTCAGTTTGTACTCGTGGCTTGATGAGCCGGCTAATTAACATGTCTCTGTTGATGCATCATGGACAGGGGACATCAGCTGGTTAAGTAATTGTGAATCTCAATGAAATTTTCCAACAGCCGTGTAACTAAGATGTTTTATTTTATTTTGATGACAACCGGTTTCAGCATTCCACTATGCCATCTTCAAACCCAATATGTACCCTTCAATATAAACAATAAAGCCGTACAGTGCCATATATCCCTGAATTTCGTGAATTTAACAGTTTCACAAATGCTTCATTTGAAGATAGATCTCCCTGTAGTTTACTCCTGCTACTTTCAGTATTTCAAAGAGAGTATTCCAGTCAACACTGAGCTTTCTCTGAGTCTACAAATGCTCTAAATGTTGGTTTGCCTTTCTTTAACCTATCTTCTAAGTAAAGTTGTAGGGTCAGTATTGCCTTGCATGTTCTTATGTTTGTCTAGAATCCAAGCTGACATTTTCTGAGGGTGGCTTCTACCAGTTCTTCCATTCTTCTGTAAATAATCCAAATTAGTTTTCTGCAACCATGACATTTTAATCAGCTAATTAGGTTACAATCACACTTGCCAACACATGCTTTCTTTGGAACTGGTATTAGTACAGTCCTCTTGAAGTATGAAGGTGTTGCGTCTGTCTCATACATGCTGTGCTGCAGGTGGGATAGTTTTGTCATGGATGGCTATCCGAAGGATATCAGCAGTTGTGATGAAATGTTGTCCACTCTGAGGACCTTGTTTCTGTTTAGATCCATCAGTGCGCTGTCAAATCCTTCTTGCAGTATCATATCCCCCATCTCATCTTTCCTTTCTATAATATTGCCTTCAAGTTCATCTCCCTGTTATAGACCCTCTATATACTTCTTCCACACTTCAGTTTTCCTTCTCTGCTTAATACTGGTTTTCTATCAGAGCTCTTGATATTCATATCGCTGCTTCTCTGTTCTCCAAAGGCCTCTTTAATTTTCCGGTAGGAGGTATTTATCTTTCCCCTAGTGATATATATTTCTATATCCTTGCATTTGTCCTCTAGCCATACATGCTTAGCCATTTTGTACTTCCTGTCTGTCTCTCCCTTTGGCCTGCTTCATTTGCTACAGTTTTATATTTTCTCCTTTCATTGGTTAAATTCAATATCTACTGTTATCTAAAGAGTTATGTTAGGCTTAGTCTTTTTTGACCTATTTGGATCCTCTATTACCTTCACTATTTCATCTCTTCAAGCTACCCATTTTCTGTCTACTGTATTCCTATTCCCTGTGCTAGTGAGTTTTTGCCCAATGCTCCCTTTGAAACTTGCAACAACCTCTGGTTCTTTGAACTTATCCAGGTCCCGTCTCCTTAATTTTCTACCTTTTGCTTTAGTTTTAATCCGCAGTTCACCACCAGTAAATCGTGGTCAGAGCCCACATCTTCCCCTATAAATGTCTTACAATTTAAAATCTGCTTCTGAAATCTCTGTCTTTCCATTATGTAATCAATCTGAAACCTTCTGGAGTCTCCAGGTCTCATCCATGTATACAGCCTTCTTTCACAAATCTTAAACCACTTGTTAGCAATGATCAAATTATGCTTGCCCCTGGCCATATTCACTTACAGTTTTTCCGTATCTTCCTTTTCCTACTAACAAATTCCGGTCCCCCATCCCAATTGAATTTTCATCTCCCTTATCTATATGAACAATTTTTGTTTTATCTCATTGTAGAACTAGTTGGCATATAAACTTGTACTGCTGTGGTGGGTGTGGGCTTCATGTCTAGCTTGGCTGTGATAATGTGTTCACTGTGCTGTTCATTATTAAATCTACTTCTGCATTATCCTTATTTAATTTTGTATATATAACCCTGAATTCAAGTGACCAGAAGTCCTATTCCTCCTGCCACTAAACTTTGTTAATTCCCACTATAACTAACTACAACCTTTCCATTACCTTTTTAAATTTTCTGATTTACCTGTCTGATTAAGGGATCTAATGTTCCACACTCTGATACATAGAACGCCAGTTTGGTTATCCTGATGATGACATGCTCCTGAATAGTCCCCGCCTAGAGATCCAAGTGAGGGACTATTTTACCTCCAGAGTATTTTACGCAGGAGTTAACCATACAGTAGAGCAGCATGCCCTCGGCAAAAATTATGGCTGTAGTTTCTCCTTGCTTTCAGCCGTTCACAGCACCAGCACAGCACGGCTGTTTTGGTTGATGTTACAAGGCCAGATCAGTCAGTCGTCCAAACTGTTCCTTCAGGAACCATACATTTGTCTGGCCTCTCAGCGAAGACCACTAGGGTGTGGTTGCTCCTATGGTATGACTATCTGCATCATTGAGAACACAACCCACCCCACCAATGGCAAGTTCAGTGGTTCATGGGGAGAAGGGGGCAGTGGGAATAATTAACATATGTTTATATCAATCAGATTGGAATCCGTGTGATCCCATTATGCACAAGTTTGTGTTAGACTGTTGTAAGCAGAACACCAATATTGTTTACTATGTGATTCTTTGAACTAATGTCACATGTTGTTATATGCACTGAAGATGACTTTCTAATAGTTGAAATCTAGATCTGCTGTAATAAAATGACAGATTTCAACATGGATTGCTGTTCTTTTCTGCATTGTGTATATGTTTCTGTGTTATTTGCAGCATGTGAAAGCACTCTCTGGGGTCATGACTCAATATGTGTGGCAAGAAAGCTTCCTACAGACGATGTGTATTGCCACACCTCACACCATCTATGCTTCTTAAATTTTGCAATAACTCTTAATAATCACATAAAATTGTGTAGCTAATTAATTTTTTCAAATACAAAAAGTAATAAATAAAATAAATTTCAAAATCTGTATCCTCTGTGCTTAGCAACTCTACAAATTAAGCAGTTCATAATATCAGAAAATTTTCAAAGACAATTTTTGGCAATGTTGACTGGAATACTCTCTTTCAAATTCTGAAGGTGGCAGGGATAAAATACAGGGAGCGAAGGGCTATTTACAATTTGTACAAAAACCAGACAGCAGTTACAAGAGTCGAGGGGCATGAAAGGGAAGCAATGGTTGGGGAGGGAGTGAGACAGGGTTGTAGCCTAATCCCTGGTGTTATTCAATTTGTATATTCAGCAAGCAGTAAAGGAAACAAAAGAAAAATTTGGAGTAGGAATTAAAATCCATGGAGAAGATATAAAAACTTTGAGGTTCGCCGATGACATTGTAATTCTGGCAGAGGCAGCAAAGGACCTGGAAGAGCAGTTGAATGGAATGGACAGTGTCTTGAAAGGAGCATATAAGATGAACATCAACAAAAGCAAAACGAGGATAATGGAATGTGGTAGAGTTAACTCGGGTGATGCTGAGGGAATTAGATTAGGAAATGAGGTGCTTAAAGTAGTAAGTGAGTTTTGCTATTTGAGTATCAAAATTACTGATGATGGTTGAAGTAGAGAGGATATAAAATGTAGACTGGCAATGGCAAGGAAAGTGTTTCTGAAGAATGCAAATTTATCAACATCAACTATAGATTTAAGTGTCAGGAAGTCATTTCTGAAAGTATTTGTATGGAGTGTAGCCATGTATGGAAGTGAAACATGGACGATAAATAGTTTGGACAAGAAGAGAATAGAAGCTTTTGAAAAGTGGTGCTGCAGAAGAATGCTGAAGATTAGATGGGTAGATCACGTAACTAATGAAAAGGTATTGAATAGAATTAGGGAGAAGAGAAATTTGTGGCCCAACTTGACTAGAAGAAGAGATCGGTTGGTAGGACATGTTTTGAGGCATCAAGGAAATACCAATTTAGTATTGGAGGGCAGTGTGGAGGGTAAAAATGGTAAAGGGAGACCAAGAGATGAATACACTAAGCAGATTCAGAAGGATGTAGGTACTGGGAGATGAAGAAGCTTGCCCAGGATAGAGTAGCATGGAGCGCTGCATGAAACCAGTCTCTGGACAGAAGACCATAACAACAACTAGGAATACTCACATACCTTAGTACTAGGATGCTCCTGTTATCCTCAATGGTCACTTCAAAATACATTATCGAAATGTTACTTTTCATCCCCCTTTATAATCCTTTAATATTCCAGCACACCACCACTCATATCAGCCTCCGCCAACATATTACCTTACTAAAACATTTTGTACCACTCCTCATCTACACTATTAACCCTTCAGCAACAGCAACAGCTTCAACATCAAGTTCAGCAGCATCAGCAGTTGTAGTATCCATTACGAAAAAGAGTTCCGTCACTGTGGCTAGATGGGTCCTTTTAGCACGTCATTGAATCCAGTTATTCACAGTTTACTTTGGAAGTATGCTCTGCTTGAAGAGAACTGAATAAAGATATACTCCCAAAAAGAATTGTCAAAAGGACAACACACAGTGATTATAGACACAGTGGTCTATATACCAATAACTGAAAAATAGATTTCCCAATTGTGATGAAAAGTCAGATACAAGGGTGGTTTGAAAAGTTCGCGGAACAGAATAGGAAAAAAGTACTTACATCACTGAAACCTTTTTTATTTTTCAATGTAGTCTCCTTGTAGAATAGTGCACTTGGTCCAGCGATGTTAGAGTGCCTTGATCCTATCTCAAAAATGAGTTTCCTCCAAGCCTGCAAAATAATTGTCAACTCTGGCTATCAGTTCTTCATTTGAAGTGAATCTTCATCCACCAAGAAAAATTTTCGGTTTTGGGAGGAGATGGAAGTCTGATGGAGCCATACCAGATGAATAAGGCTGGTGTGGTAACGATTCATACCTTAGTTCATGTAATTTTGCCATGGCAACGGTACGTATGTGGGCATGCATTGTCTTGATGGAAGATGAGTTTCTTCCTTGCTAAACCTTGCCTTTTTTGCACGTATCTTTTGTTGCAATTTGTCCATGAGGTTAGCATAGTACTCTCCAATAATTGTTTGCCCAGTGGGGAGATAATCTACAAACAGAATTCCATTTGCATCCCAGAATGCTGATGCCATGACATTCCCCGCCAAAGGAATTGTCTTTGCTTTCTTTGGTGGCAGAGAATCAGCATGTTTCCACTGCTTTGTCTGTTGTTTTGTCTCTACGGTATAGTAGTGCACCCAAGTTTCATTTGTGGTCACAAACCGGTGCAGAAAATCTTGATCATTTATCCTAAAATGGGCCAAACATTGTTTCGATATGCCCATTCTCATGCATTTTTGATCCAGCATCAAGAGTCGTGAAACCTATATTCCAGATAATTTTTTCATTTCTAATTCTTCAGTTAAAATGTGGTATACCCTTTTAGATGACATCTGGCAAGTGTGAGCAATTTCACGCACTTACAATCAGCAATCCTACATGACCGTTTTGTGCACTTTTGCAATGATTGCTGGAGTAGTGACACATCTTGGCCGACCACTGCGCAGATCATCACCTAAGCTCTCCCGACCAAATTTAAAACTGTTTGTCCACTTGGCAAAAGTTGAATATGAAGGAGCAGATTCACCCAGTGTATTCTGGTAATCGGCATGAATGTCCTTTGCTTTCATACCTTTCTTTATCATGTACTTAATCACTGCTCAAATCTCGATATTTTTTCGCCCCCCAAATCACTATGCGGAAACAACAACAGAGCCACGTCACCGCCACAGCTCTCTTCCAGGAGCACTGACGTGGCACATGTTTACAGGCAACAGTCCAATGAATATCACGTGAGCAACTCGTGCGAGCGCTGACCTCTCGTGTTGACTCTGAGAACGTTTCAAACCACCCTTGTGTTTTTCACAGTGGGGAAAAAAAAGATTACTGAATGAGTTTCAAAGGTGGATGTGGTACATTCACACACACCTTCTTCAATATTTAATATTTGGCACCCATACCACAGGAGGCATAGAGAGTGAAGTGTCGACAAGCTGAGAGATGCAGGTAGTACTGAAGCAAGAGAGTGGTACCAGAGCTGGCTTAATAAATCACACTGATTGAAGAGGGAATAGAAATAATAAAGAAAATAGGTTATTTTTCAAACAGGACAGTCTGCAGAGCCACTCCGACTGATCAGATCATGCAAATGTGGGTGAAAAGATTGAGAAACATATCAGATATGAAACTGCACTGAGCAAAGGAACAAACTTGTGTGATGAAAATAGATACAAAATGAAGGAGAATGGTCATTCTAAAATGCACCACACTTACAGCTAATTACCTTTATTTCAACTTTTCATCTATTTACTACTGCACCAAAATACTCGTTATCAATTCTCATTAAACACTCTGAGGCTTTACTTTTTCTCAGTAAAGAAAAATGTGAAAGATGATATACACCGGTGTCCAAAATTAAAGCAACAAACTGTTATTTCCCCATCCCATGTCTAATTCACGATATTGTCTAATTCACAATATAATCATACAAAATGTCAACTAATGTCTTTACAATCATATTCTGCATGGAAGATGGCATTCCGATCAACGCACAACCACGTCAACAGTGATGTCAGTCACCTATCAAGTGGGGTAGTGTTTGCAGTATAGTTCCTCATCCACAGTCACTGTGTTCAAAGTCACAGATGGTGCCGCCTGCAAATTCTCTGCTCTGGAAGGCCGTAGAAAGAATGGGAGCAGGAGAGTCCCAAATTGATGTGGCCCGATGGGTTAATGTGAATCATTCTGTTGCTTGTCAGATAAGGCAACAGTATATAGAGACCAAAACTGTATCCCAGAGACGACGACAGGATCGACCATGTGTGGCATCGGAAACAGTGAACCATTTTTGGCCGAAGCGCGCAATGGTACCACCCTAATACTGCACTGCAAGTGGCATCTGACCTCGCAACATCCCCTGGACATATTATGTCGAGGAAAATGGTATACAGAAGGCTTCGGCAGAGTGGCTTTTATTGTTGGAGACCTGCTGTCTGTTTACCTGTGGCGTGTCATCACGTAAAGGAACGTCTAGAGTGGAGACATCAACATGTCACCTGGACAGTTAAACAGTGGGCTAATGTTCTTGTCACAGATGAGTTCTGATTTGGTAATGGTGTGGGTAGGGATTATGTTGACCACTCGAACACCTCTTCATGAAATTGTGCTGGTGAATCAGCAATATTTAACTGCTGTCAAGCACAATGAGGAGATCTTGGGATCTCGTGCGCGATTGTTGGGTTGGGTTGTTTGAGGAGGGAGACCAGACTGCAAGGTCATCGGTCTCATTGGATTAGGGAAGGAAGTCGGCCGTGCCCTTTCAGAGGAACCACCCTGGCATTTGCCTGGAGTGATTTAGGGAAATCACGAAAAACCTAAATCAGGATGGCCGGATGCGGGATTGAACAGTCGTCCTCCCGAATGCGAGTCCAGTGTCTAACCACTGCACCACCTCGCTCCGTTGCGCAATTGTTGCAAGGCGCTGTGAGCTCAGACTTCATATTGATGGACGATAATGCTCGACCTCATAGAGTATGGGTGGTTTACGTTTTTATTGGAAACAGAAGATATTGCGTGCAGGGTATGCCCGGCTCACTCTCCTGATTTGAATCCCGTAGAGCATGTTTGGGATGCACTAGGGAGAAGGGTTGCATCGTGTCAGCACCCACCAACCGCTCTCCACGACTTGAGCAGCTGTGCAGGAAGAATGGGAATTATTGCCTAAACATGAGATTGATGACATCATTCACAGCATGTCCCATCTTTGTCATGCCTGTATTGGTGCCAGAAATGGTGACACCCCATACTGAACATATTAACCAGTCATCAGAATGTATGTGGAAATCCGTTAAGTTGGGAAAAAATGAAGAATGTTTTTGTCTACCGTTATGCATGTTGCAGATGATTACATTCTGTATTCTTTACATTGTTTCTACTTTACTGTCACCTGTTTATACTGTTTTGCAGCAAAACAAACACAACCTTGCAACATTTCCATTTGTTGGTTTAATTTTGGGCACCAATGTAGTTCAGAATGACAGAAGAGGAATGTTGATTATATGAAATGAAAGTGATGTAGTATTTCCAGTAATCGGGTACTTAGTGAATGCAAGTATACCTCACTATCCCAGCCCTTATTCCTGATGCACATATCTGTTGAAATCTGTGGTGTTTCTCGAACATAACAGTTTGTGTGTCTTCCAGTATTCCAAACAATAAGCATTAGGCTGCAGCTTCTCAATTACCCTGAATGGAATCATATATTCATTTGTAAATTTCTTGGTTTCTGCCCCCACTTTTTTTTTCCTTTCTTCGTACCAAAACTAGGTCTCCTATCTGAAAATTTTTAGGAAATGCACTGGCGTTGTGTCTGCTCTCTCTCTCTCTCTCTCTCTCTCTCTCTCTCTCTCTCTCTCTCTCTCTCATAACTTGATTAGCTCTTCCATTATCCTTTCACGTATATTTTCCTTTGGAGAGCAAGTGGAAATTTTGGTATGTTCAATGATTTTATTCTACAAATATCCTCAGATATTTTTGACAAAAATTATGAAGCGTTATCCGACTATATGTCTTTCCGTGCTCCTGTTTTCACAAATTAGTGCATTTTTAATTTGTCTGCAAGTACTTCAGCATTAGGTTTTCTAGTCGGGTATAATTTTATATATTTCATAAAACCTTCTAGTACTACAAACAAATTCTGGTAATGAACAGAACAAATCCACACCTACTAAATCATGTTGAATCTGTGGTTTGACACTATACTTTTGCCCTTGGATAATCTTATAATTTGCCCTAACCTTTTGACAGTGGTCACACATTTCCACCCATTTTTGTACTTGTCACCACATGTTATTAAAAATTACGTGTCTCTAAGCTTAGCAGTGCTCTTCCTTACACTGTAGCGATGAAACTTTTTATGTAGGTAATTAACTAACAAATATACATGTTGCTCCGGGAAACAAATTTTCATTGATTTTTGTCAGCTATCTGGGATACTCTTCTTCTTCTTCTTCTTCTTCCTCCTCCCCCCCCCCCCCCCCCTGGAAATGACTTTTGACCTTTTATCTTGCTTTTTCCCCTCCTTAATTCCTTGCAGATTTTCTTCATTTGGCCTTCCTTGTCTGTTTTCATCATTGTAGCAGAAATATATACTACTTCTTTATACAAAAATTTATTTTCCTTTTTCCCACTAGTCTCCACATTTCTAAATAAACCCTCTGCTACAAAATTTTCCATTCACTTAATGTATCAATTTAGTACCATATCGCTATAAATATAAAGCCTATCTTTTTAGCTTTGTATTTTCCAACTTATAAGTTTGTGGAAAATGGAAGCTTTCTGATCACCATAAGTAATTACTTTCTGTGCAAATAATATTGTTGGAATATCTGCAATCCAAAGACGACTGCTAAAGCTTCCTGTTCTCGAAGAAAATAATTCTTTTCTACTTGCTGTAGGGTTCTACTAGCAAATGCAATAGTTTTACGTCTTTTTTAGTACCCTTCTTTATCCACTCGCTTTATCCACTTGGGATAGTTCCATAGCTGTTCCTACCAACACACATTTGCTATTATAAGAATGATTTTGCAAAGTTTATGTTCTACAAAAGCAGTGTGACATTCTGCCATCCATGTGTATGATACATTTTTATTTAACGAGTTCCATAAACATTCATCATTAAACAGTTGTCTTCATATAAGTCTACAGTAGCATCCAAATAACCCAAACATCCTCTTGAACTTTGTAGTACCTTATAGCTTCAATTTTCCCAGGATCTGGAAGAATTCTTTCACCACAAATAATATACTTAAGAAAATTCTGTTACCATTTTATAAACTCTGTTTTATCTAATTTTAATTTCATTCACACTTTTTCAATTGCTTCTTAAACCTTGTCCAGTACATATTTCACAAGTTGAGGTAGAAATCAGAACATCTACATACACAGTTACACACCTCAATAATTCACCACCCAATACTTGTGAAACAGCTCAAACGAAGGTACAGACACTTATTTTCATCCTGAAATGTGTGATTTTTTACTGGTAACATTTGCCCTTAAATAATAATGTTGTGTATTTCCTAGATTTCTTGGCTTGTGGCAAATTCCAATAACAACATACAGGGTGTTTCAAAAATGACCGGTATATTTGAAACGGCAATAAAAACTAAACGAGCAGCGATAGAAATACACCGTTTGTTGCAATATGCTTGGGACAACAGTACATTTTCAGACGGACAAACTTTCGAAATTACAGTAGTTACAATTTTCAACAACAGATGGCGCTGCAAGTGATGTGAACGATATAGAAGACAACGCAGTCTGTGGGTGCGCCATTCTGTACGTCGTCTTTCTGCTGTAAGCGTGTGCTGTTCACAACGTGCAAGTGTGCTGTGGACAACATGGTTTATTCCTTAGAACAGAGGATTTTTCTGGTATTGGAATTCCACCGCCTAGAACACAGTGTTGTTGCAACAAGACGAAGTTTTCAACGGAGGTTTAATGTAACCAAAGGACCGAAAAGCGATACAATAAAGGATCTGTTTGAAAATTTTCAACGGACTGGGAACGTGACGGATGAACGTGCTGGAAAGGTAGGGCGACCGCGTACGGCAACCACAGAGGGCAACGCGCAGCTAGTGCAGCAGGTGATCCAACAGCAGCCTCGGGTTTCCGTTCGCCGTGTTGCAGCTGCGGTCCAAATGACGCCAACGTCCACGTATCGTCTCATGCGCCAGAGTTTACACCTCTATCCATACAAAATTCAAACGCGGCAACTCCTCAGCGCCGCTACCATTGCTGCACGAGAGACATTCGCTAACGATATAGTGCACAGGATTGATGACGGCGATATGCATGTGGGCAGCCATTGGTTTACTGACGAAGCTTATTTTTACCTGGACGGCTTCGTCAATAAACAGAACTGGCGCATATGGGGAACCGAAAAGCCCCATGTTGCAGTCTCATCGTCCCTGCATCCTCAAAAAGTACTGGTCTGGGCCGCCATTTCTTCCAAAGGAATCATTGGCCCATTTTTCAGATCCGAAACGATTACTGCATCACGCTATCTGGACATTCTTCATGAATTTGTGGCGGTACAAACTGCCTTAGACGACACTGCGAACACCTCGTGGTTTATGCAAGATGGTGCCCGGCCACATCGCACGGCCGACGTCTTTAATTTCCTGAATGAATATTTCGATGATCGTGTGATTGCTTTGGGCTATCCGAAACATACAGGAGGCGGTGTGGATTGGCCTCCCTATTCGCCAGACATGAACCCCTGTGACTTCTTTCTGTGGGGACACTTGAAAGACCAGGTGTACCGCCAGAATCCAGAAACAATTGAACAGCTGAAGCAGTACATCTCATCTGCATGTGAAGCCATTCCACCAGACACATTGTCAAAGGTTTCGGGTAATTTCATTCAGAGACTACGCCATATTATTGCTACGCATGGTGGATATGTGGAAAATATCGTACTATAGAGTTTCCCAGACCGCAGCGCCATCTGTTGTTGAAAATTGTAACTACTGTAATTTCGAAAGTTTGTCTGCCTGAAAATGTACTGTTGTCCCAAGCATATTGCAACAAACGGTGTATTTCTATCGCTGCTCGTTTAGTTTTTATTACCGTTTCAAATATACCGGTCATTTTTGAAACACCCTGTATGACTTCCAGAGTGGAGATCTGAAACGGAGTGAATACAAGTCTAATGTTATGGATTGCATGCACTACAAATCAAGGAGCCACTGTTATATAGGTGCTATACCGACATTCCATCCTCCATGCTGTAGTCTTCACGTCCCACTATGTTTATTCACTATGTGTTCCAGGCATATGCCTGTTAGTATCTGAGTAGTTGTATTATTATTTTTTTTGTTGAGAAGAGTTTTCCCTTATTATCAGAGCCCTCTACTGCTCTTGTAATAAACCCTTGTTCTTGTTTACCTGTGTCTTATTATTTCTTATTGAGCATCTCCTCCTGGGAGACATAGCACTTTGAACCTTGAGCTTTCACATTAGCAGTTTCCTCCTTGGAAGAGAAGATAAAGAGGAAAATAAGAAGTGGTTCAAATTGTGAACGGAGGGAGAAAATGCTCAGAACCTTTCGTGTGTGTGTGTGTGTGTGTGTGTGTGTGTGTGTGTGTGTGTGTATCTCTGTCTCTCTCTCTCTCTCTCTCTCTCTCTCTCTCTCTCTCTGGAGTATTACTGTCAGAGTGCACCCAAATGACCTGAGCGATAAAACAAGCCCCTCTGTATCATCCTCAGCAGTAGCATATTAGAAATTGTGAATGTTAAACAATTTTTGTTGTTTTTTCATTTTCACTGAAATTTCAGTGTTGGTTGTGTTAATGTAGAAGATGTGTTGGAAGTACTTTTCCAATTTGTGGGAATGGTGTCAGATGGCGGGGATGGGGTCAAATGGTTTCTCAGGCTTCCAAGGCACATTGATGAAGTGTCTGTGCATTAAGTTACCTTCACATTGAAAACAAACTCCAAAAAACTCAGCTGACAATGGTTTTCAACTTACAGTTTACTTTATCTTTCAGCTATTGTCAACAGTTGTTTGAAATCGCAAGTTTGAAAAACTAGTTGAGGGAAGTTTTGTCTTGAGTTTTTAATTTGTGGTCAGTGAGCAAAAACATGGCAGAATTGGGTGACTGGCACATGCATGTTGCCGTATTGTCTGCTTTGTTTCTTCTGTGTGTTTACACAGTGGCGACTCCCAAGTGCTCCACAGAAGCAACTGTTCAGTTTTTATTAGAAATTGAAATTAGGAAACCTCTGTGGGATCTTGATTCAATAATTGTATAAATAAATTATTTCAATTTAACAGTGTTTTTATTTTAAGACAGTGACATCTACTATGTTAATTTGGGTCTTAAAATATATTTTTCATGCTTCCTTTCAGAGGGTAATGATGCTGTCAAGATAGTGTATCAGCATGTAGGTGCATGTATTTAAACTGTTTCCAGCAACTTATATTTTTAACTCAGAGGGTGAAGTACCTACCAACTACTATGGTAATCTGAGGCCTTGACAATAACTTTCAGTTCCTTACCTTCAGGTTGTGGGATGCGGGGAAGGAATTGAATATGTAGTATGAGCAGATAAGTGGATGTATTAATGTGTTAAGAATGTATAAAAAAGTAAAACAACAGTACCTACTTTTACAAAATCCTTGAGTACATTTACAGTAACCCAGCACCCTCTAGAGGTTCACTAATCTTGGCCAGTGATATTCAATGAGAGTACATTAAACTTTTATAATTGTCGCCCGTTGCCAAAAATCAAAGGGTTACAAGAAGCTGCTCTGCTGGTGATACTGCAACTCTAAACCTTGTGTCTTTCTGTTGAATATGTAGTGCTATTAGCTTCAAGAGTTCTTTGAATTGCTCATGCCATACTGAGAAAATTCTTGAAACTTTGCCCTTCTTCAATGTAGATATCCTCCAATACAGGATTATAAGCTCTGTGGGTTCCTCTTTATAATGAAACTTTCTAAACCCCATGCCTCTTTTTTCGGGTTGATTCGACCACAGGTATCTTTCTTTGGGTTGATTTTTGTGACAAAGAATTACATAAAGAATTATAGTACAGAGTGCTATTGCATCTTTGGAGCCAGAGTCCATTTTTTTTTTTTTTTTAAAGAAAAAAAGTCTGATGAATGTGTGTGTTTATAAGAGTTTGAAACTGTTGTCAGCATTTTGCAACAATTGTAGGTTTGCCAAACTTGCAGCAGTTGTGTGTTTCTGTTTGTTGGATTTGGTTTTCAGTGTGACAGTTGCCTCGTGCATTAATGTCTTGTTTTAGAGGTCTGATGTATAACAGTCTGAAGGATTAAGATCAGCTGAACATTCAGACCCTGGAACTGGTCCTCTACTGTTTATCTGTACCCATATGCAACCACATGTTTGCAGGGTTACATTGTGTAGCAAGTCCTTGTAGACAGTACCTGTAAGGCATGCTGGGATAATATGTGAACCTACCACTCAGTATCCTGCAATTCTATAATAATAATAATCTCGAATTGCCACTGTTGCCTAGCCTGGACTGTACCACAAGGATTTTCAAATCCCCACAAAAATTGTTAAATTTCCTGCTTGTGTAGAAGCAACCAACTGCAGTGACAAGATACAGGGCATGTATTTGGAATGATGGCATTTCAAATCCCTGCCCAGGCCTGGTAATTTAGGTTTTCCACAGTTTTCTTAAATTGATTAAGGTAAATGTCATAACGATTCCTTTGAAAGAACATGGCCGGTTTTTCTTCCACGTCCTCCTTCAGTCTGATCTTGTCCTGCGTCTCTAATGACCTGGTTGTTAATGAGATTAGAAATGTAGCCTAAAATTTTAAAGTATTTTTGATATATCCTTATAATACAGAATAAAACTTGCAAGTCACCTGAAAGATAATAGGCATTGCTGATAAGTGTCACTCCTTTTGATGGTAAGTTTCTATTTCTGGGACCGGGTTAGGTGGTTTTCTAGATGCACTGAATAGTTCTGGCAACAGAAACTGTTCTATGTGTACTAATAGCTATATGCATGGTTACAAGTTTTGTAGGACCTAGTAGGTGTGGCACATACGTTGAGTGGAGTGGATGATAGACTGCTACCACAGCAAGTGTGAGGTGGATTTGGGACAGTGAAAATGTTGGTTTTGAGCATGCTTTAATGTTGTAGATGTTACAGTATATAATACTCTTGACAAAAAGACTTTGTGAAGATAATGTCTTTATAAAAAGAAAATAATCATTCAAGAATTCATATCCATAAAGATATGGTTGGGCTGGCTTGTACATATCTTCAGTAGACACAGCTCTTTTACAACTGATAAGATACATACAGAAGTAAACAGACATTACTCTTATGTTTCTTAACCACAATGGCTAAACTGTCAATCTCTATATAAATTTAATAAAGTATCTCAGTCTTAATATATGTGAACTCAAGTATGAGGCCTGTTTTTTTTAAAGTAAGTACCGTTCTGAAATTAAAAAAAGACACTCTAAGATATCTCAATAATTTTATTTTTACATGAAAGCCTGTACCTTAATCTACTTTTCTACATAATTTCTGTCAATATTGAGGCACTTGTCATAATGTTGTACCAGTTTTTGAAAACCCTCCTCATAGAAGTGTGCCGCCTGACTTGTTAACCACTACATCACCACCGTTTTGACTTCATCATCATCTTGAAGACGCTGACCGCTCAGGTGTCTTTTCAAGTGCAGTAACAGATGGTAGTCACTGGGTGCAAGATTGGGGCTGTACAGAGGATGATCTAGAATTTCCCATCGAAAAGATGTGATGAGATCTTTGGTCTGATTCGCCATATGCGGACGGGCATTGTATTGCAGCAAAACGATGCCCTTACTCAACTTGCCACGTCTTTTGTTCGGAATTGAACAGCGCAGATTGTGCAATGTCTTACAGTAAGCTGCTGCATTGATTGTCTCATTATGAGGCAGAAATTCCAAAAGCAATACTCCTTTTCTGTCCCAAAGAACTGTGCACATGATTTTCCCGGCAGAAATTGTTTGCTTAAACTTCACTTTTCTGGGTGAATCTGAATGCCGCCATTCCATGGACTATTGCTTTGATTCTGGTGTGACGTAGGCCACCCATGTTTCATCACCCATAACAATTTGGCTTAAGAAATCATCATCGTTGTTGTGGTACCACTCAAGGAAAGTCGATGCAGTGTCTAAACGTTTGGTTTTGTGCACATCCGTCAACATTTTCAGTACCCAGCGTGCGCACAGTTTTCGGTAATTCCAGAGCTTGGTCACAATGCCATACAAAACACTATGAGAAACATTAGGAAAGTCGTCCCGCAAGGAGGAAATCGTAAAGCGTCTGTTTCCTCTTACCTTAATGTCCACTTCCTGCACCAAATTTTCATTACCAACCGAAGGATGCCCACTCCGTTGTTCATCATGCACATTTGTGCGGCCATCTTTAAATGCTCTCAGCCAATTTTTTACCATTCCATCACTCATAATGTTTCCTCCGTAAACTGCACAGATCTCACGATGAATATCGATTACTTTTAGGCTTTTAGCACTAAGAAATCTTATAACAGCCTGAACTTCACAGTCGGCAGGACTCACGATTATCGGAGGCACCTTAAACACTCAGTACACAATGTAAACAAGGAAGAATCAGACTGTAATGGCGTCAGTGTGTAGACAACAGATTTAGGTACCCAGTGCACATGCGCAGAACACCGACTGCAACGCTGCGGCCGCGGTGTGGCAAAACGGTACTTGCTTAAAAATCACACCTCGTATTTACAGTAGTAATGTGTACTAATTTGTCTTTCTCCTGTTTTTGTTTTATATCTATGTTTACATAAAATTATGAAAGTTGGCATGTAATTTCTGTGCAGATTAGTTATTCTTCTGGCATACTTGTAACAGGAAGTGTGTCAGTGTATAGTACAGTATTTTGAATTTCATCTGCATCATATACTAATCTAACACCCAAACCTCCAGATGTCGGACATTCAGATCGATACCAAATGTTCTGTGTCAATAAAGTATCAACCAAAACACCGATTTAGTTCATGCTGTCGTCCATAAGAACAGGCATAAATGGTAATTAAAAGTAACACCAGAACTACAGAACACAGAAAAGTGTACCGCTGAATCATTGTTCCATAGATCTTGTGTGGGTGACTTGGTCGAGCGGAGGTCGTCATACGAAAGGTCCCGCATTCCACCCTGCTAGTGGCAAATGTTTTAACTCTTCATGCATATAATAATAATAATAATAATAATAATAATAATTGACTGCAGATGGGAGTGCCGCCATACATCAGATATGCGTGTTGTGGTTAGAGTCTCGTGTTTGTGGAAAGACAGGACGAAAGGCCATTTACATGTCAGGAAAATGTTCTCAGCAGGGTTTGAGCGCATGACATATGACGGTGAATGCTCTACCAACTTTTTTTCTTTAATCCCATTTTGTTCATTACACTTGTTCGGGGCAGACGTCCTGTGACACCTGTTCAAGTTCATCATTGATCCATTCACTCAGTCTTTTTATTACAGAGGGCAGCTAACCACCTGATCAAACACGGCGAGCTGCTGATCCAGCACCAACTCATCCACGCAGGATCTACAAAACAATGACTCATAGATACACTTTCCCTGTGCTCCGTAATTCTGGTGTTACTTTTAATCATGTTTATGCATCTTACACTTGATGACAGTACATAACACAAACTAAATTGGTGTTTTGGTTGATACTCTATCAACATACAAAATTTGGTACCGATCTGAGTGTCTGACATCTGGAGTTTTGGGTGTAAGTACGTGTTGAAATGAACCTGTGAATGTAGTCAATTTCATTCACATTCAGGGATTATGATTATCTTTCCAATTTCTGCCCTCTTTCTGATATTTTTTAAAAATTTTGTTTTATTCTTAGAACCCATTATCTTTTCTCTAGGTTTTTGCAGAGGCTTTTGCCTTAGAAGCTCGTTTCTCAGAAAAGTTGCCTGTCCCTCCAATAGGCGGTCCAGATGATCCGAGAGAGAGCGTGGAAAAGTTTTACGATTTTTGGTACAACTTTGAGTCATGGAGAGAGTTCTCGTACCTTGATGAAGAAGACAAAGAGAAAGGACAGATGTGAGTATCTCATTAATACTTTGAGATTGCTTTGTAATGGGAGAATTATGTTGGGGCAGATTTTTGAGTGATAATATGATGCCGAATTAATCCATATTATTTAATCTCACAAACAGCTCAGTCAATGTTAGGAACAGATACTGTACAGAAAACATTGTAAGTAAGTTGGACTTGAAGTTTTCAATTTTGAAACCAGGGGTGAAAAGAGAACACTGTTATTTAATGTCTTGCAAGTGCTACAATACACATACATTGCAGGCCAAATAATCCATACTATTTGGGACTCATGTTTCCCCGTGCTACCCAACTATAAGATCATCATATACAGAACATTACCTCCTTCCACCCCTCCTCCGCCCCCCACTCCCAAATAAATTCCGAGTAAGAAAATTAAAAATATCTACCATAATGAGTTTAACATATGATTCGATTGATAGAGAATCTCTGTTATCAGTCCTTGAAGAAATGGGTTTGGATAAGAAAACAACTAATATTATAAAAGCGACCCTTACAAATACATATTCGAAAGTTAAATTTATGGGCGTACTATCAGAACCCTTTGAAATAAAAACGGGAGTGCGACAGGGCGATGGGCTCTCACCGTTGCTGTTCAATTGTGCACTTGAAAAAGTAGTCAGAGAATGGAACACAAATATTAAGAGTGGTATAAGACTGGGTTGCAAAAAGAAGAACCTTAAAGTAAATTGCATTGCTTTTGCAGATGATATGGCCCTGTTTGCTGAAACAATGGAAGAAGCACGGGAGCAAATCCTTGAACTAAAGAGACAAGCAGCTAAAATTGGTCTTCACATCTCCTTTGAAAAAACTAAGATATTGACAAACATCAAGCACTCATGTAAATACCTCAAAGTTCAAGAACAGAAGATTGAAATAGTAAACGAATTCAAATATCTCGGAGAATGGATTAGTTGGAATGCTGGGAACAGCAAAGCAATGGAATCCAGAAAAAATAAACTTGAATTGGCCTTCCAACTAACAAAAAATACATACAACAAAAAATCCCTTTCATGGGGGTCCAAAATTAAACATTACAAGACAGTGATTAAGCCAGAAGCGCTGTATGCAGCAGAAACACTTAACATGAATTTCAATGGCCAAATGGAGAAACTTGAGCGAAAGGAAAGAAAAATTTTAAGAAAAATCATTGGGCTAAAATTTCAAGACAATGAGATTATATACATCAAAAATGAAACTCTCTACAAGAAAATTGAAAAACTTTCAGATTCTATGCGAAAAAGGAGAATAAATTGTTATGGTCATCTTCTCAGAATGAATTCCAACAGATTAACTAAAGAAATCTTTGACTTCTTCTGTAACCGAAACGAAGCCCAACTGGTTTAAAGAAACTGAGAAAGACCTAGTGGAATTAAAGATTTCAGAAAATTCACTTATTGATCGAACTGCTAAATTAATTACTAAAGATGAAAATATAAGGTTCCAAGACAAAACCACACAAAAGTCCAAACCCTTCATCTCGGAAGAAGAGAGGAGAAGAAGATCAGAAAGAATGAAGAAATACTGGGCCCTAAAAAAAGAACAACGCACAAAGAAATGATTGATCCAGCGTACCCCAAAGAGGGTGAATCGAAACAAGAAGAATGAAGAAGAGTTTAACATTGTGTACTGTAAACTTACACTAAATGTTAGCTGCTTAAACTATGGTAATAAAAGAAAGTGTAAAATACATAGAAACAAAAGGTTTAATATCAAGGACTGCCTAAGCTAATGATCTGTGATACAGTTTTCTTTACCAGCACCACCATTGTCATCTTCATCTTCATTTGTAGACCTATTGCTGTTTCTTCCTTGCCGATCCTTCTCTCACATTACACCGTCTTTTGAGTCATCCACAGAATTGGATATGCAGCACTTTTTTTAAAAAAATCCTTCTACTACATATTTTCTGGAAATCCAACTCTGGCAATAAGTATCAATTTCTCATCAGATGTACTGAAGGGTTGTTTATATTCCCTGACAGAGATGGGGCGTGATCTGCTCGAAGAAGCTGTTCGTTCTTTTTAGCAGCTTAGGTGGTTTCCTTTATGCAGATTTCCTGCTTACAGTATTGAAATTTGGAAATAACACCACTAGGAGTTTGTAATATGCCTTTGTTGGTCTTTCATATCAGTTCCTTAACTTCCTGTGCAAGAAATCCAACATGAAAATTTCCCTCTTGTTAATCCTTTGACTGCTACACATTTGCTCACTGCATTCCATGGTGAGTGCAGCTTTGTTGTCACCTAATTCTGGTACCAGCACTGAGAGATTGCTTTTGGGTCACTAACTGCAACTGGTTTTGCTGCAGAGCCCAGCTTGTACGGTACTGAATATTTGTACAGTTCTGGGTGTGACAACCCCATCTGTCACCTTGGGTTTGGCACCTCCAATAAAAAATAAATGCAGTTAATCTGACACCTAAAATTTTTCATTTTAAAGCTACTACTATCTTACTTCTTGTGTGCCAGGAATGGATGATTGTCTGCATTTGAGCTTTCTTTGAAGCAGTTATGCATAAGTCTTGGTTTCTTGAATGGAAGTTATGAAATAAATGCTGTAGAAGTGAAAAATTCAAACCTTTCCTGTTCATCTGTGCTAACACAATAGCTCTTCTGTAAGAAGACATCAGTGTACTTGAGATCTCTTTATAAGTTACCATTGTATTTCAATAGCCGGTCCCAAGCCCAGTTGAAAAAGCAGGAGGGGAAGGAGTAACACCTCATTAAAAAACTTTGGTTCACCTGGCCCGGGTGATAGTACCTCGTGAGGGCCCCTTACCAGGGATACGGTGAAGATCTCAATGGCAGCGAAGGCAGAGAAGATGGACTTCGGTACAGCAGAGCTGGCGGACGAGGCACTTTTTCTCTTTGGGTACAAAAAGAATACAAGTAGCGACTGTACCCCAGAGGGGCAGCTACAGACAGCGTCTGACTCATAGTGAGCGGCTGATTTTAGGCTGGGCATCCTACTGCCTATGTGGAAAGTAACAGGAAACTACCACATTACATTCGCAAGCAGTACATGGTACGTCTCTCCATGTGAAAGTTTCCGGAGTTAAAACTTCCCCTCATTCAGATCTCCGGGAGGGGAACCCATTGAGAGTAGACATATTTGAAAGGAAGAAGGGACAGTGAAGGAAGGAAAGATAAGGATTGAAACATGGAATGTGAGGACACTACTGCAAGCAGGAAAGCTAGAGAATGCAAAACAGGAGATGAAAAGGAACAGATTAGATGCCCTCGGTTTGTGGGAAATGCCTTGGGGAGAGAATGGGGAGATAGAAAGTAGAGATTATAAGCTCTTTTACTCAGGAGAAATCAGGAGTATTGAAAATGGAGTAGGAATATTGATAGGGCAAAAGCTGAAAAATAAGGTAATGAAGGTACAATATATTGGTGGAAGACTGATGATGTACGACTGAGGGGTAGTTCAAAAGATTTGGTGTTGATACAGGTATACAGGGTGTTACAAAAAGGTACGGCCAAACTTTCAGGAAACATTCCTCACATACAAATGAAGAAAAGATGTTATGTTTACATGTGTCCGGAAATGCTTAATTTCCATGTTAGAGCTCATTTTAGTTTCGTCAGTATGTACTGTACTTCCTCGATTCACCACCAGTTGGCCCAATTGAAGGAAGGTAATGTTGACTTCGGTGCTTGTGTTGACATGCGACTCATTGCTGTACAGTACTAGCATCAAGCAAATCAGTGCGTAGCATCAACAGGTTAGTGTTCATCACGAACGTGGTTTTGCAGTCAGTGCAATGTTTGCAAATGCAGAGTTGGCAGATGTCCATTTGATGTATGGATTAGCATGGGACAATAGCCGTGGTGCGGTATGTTTGTATCGAGACAGATTTCCAGAACGAAGGTGTCCTGACAGGAAGATGTTCGAAGCAATTGATCGGCATCTTAGGGAGCACGGAACATTCCAGCCTATGACTCGCAACTGGGGAAGACCTACAACGACAAGGACACCTGCAATGGACGAGGCAATTCTTCGTGCAGTTGACGATAACCCTAATGTCAGCGTCAGATAAGTTGCTGCTGTACAAGGTAACGTTGACCACGTCACTGTATGGAGAGTGCTACGGGAGAGCCAGTTGTTTCCGTACCATGTACAGCGTGTGCAGGCACTATCAGCAGCTGATTGGCCTCCACGGGTAGACTTCTGCGAATGGTTCATCCAACAATGTGTCAATCCTCATTTCAGTGCAAATGTTCTCTTTACGGATGAGGCTTCATTCCAAAGTGATCAAATTGTAAATTTTCACAGTCAACATGTGTGGGCTGACGAGAATCCGCACGCAATTGTGCAATCACGTCCTGAACACAGATTTTCTGTGAACGTTTGGGCAGGCATTGTTGGTGATGGCTTGAGTGGGCCCCATGTTCTTCCACCTACGCTCAATGGAGCACGTTATCATGATTTCATACGGGATACTCTACCTGTGCTGCTAGAATATGTGCCTTTACAAGTACGACACAACATGTGGTTCATGCACGATGGAGCTCCTGCACATTTCAGTCGAAGTGTTCGTACGCTTCTCAACAACAGATTCGGTGACTGATGGATTCGGACCAATTCCATGGCCTCCACGCTCTCCTGACCTCAACCCTCTTGACTTTCATTTATGGGGGCATTTGAAAGCTCTTGTCTACGCAACCCCGGTACCAAATGTAGAGACTCTTCGTGCTCGTGTTGTGGACAGCTGTGATACAATACGCCATTCTCCAGGGCTGCATCAGCGCGTCAGGGATTCCATGCGACGGAGGGTGGATGCATGTATCCTCACTAACGGAGCACATTTTGAACATTTCCTGTAACAAAGTGTTTGAAGTAATGCTGGTACGTTCTGTTGCTGTGTGTTTCCATTCCATGATTAATGTGATTTGAAGAGAAGTAATAAAATGAGCTCTAACATGGAAAGTAAGCGTTTCTGGACACATGTCCACATAACATATTTTCTTTCTTTGTGTGTGAGGAATGTTTCCTGAAAGTTTGGCCGTACCTTTTTGTAACACCCTGTATATGCCAACAAGCCAGCATAGAGATGAGGAAGTGGAATAATATTATGAGAAAATACAGGAACTCTTCGAGAAAGAAAATAGATATGCCTGCATTATCATCATGTGGGACTGGAATGCAGTCTTGGGTGAAGGAAGAGATGAAGATACAGTTGGAAAATTTGGATTAGGAATAAGAAATGAGAGAAATGAATGACTTATTAGTTTCTGTAAAGAAAATTCATTAGCAGTGGGTAACACATTATTTGCAACATCACAAAAGGAGACGTTTCACATGGATATCAAATTTGAATAGGGAACGGTATCAGTTGGACTACATAGTGATACAAAAAAGGTTTAGGAACTGTTTGAAGAATGCCAAAGCTTACCCAGGAGTGGATATAAATTCAGACCACAACCTGGTAGTGGGAGAAATACAAGTGAGGTTGGAAAAAAGTCTAGTGAGGTAAAGCAGCGGAAAGACTAAACATAGAAATACCCAAAGAGGTAGGAAAGGCATCAGATTTGGTGAACAGATTTATGGAAAAATGGGAAAGAGGTACTGTTGATGAAAGTGTTAATGACAAATGGATAAAAATGAGGGAAGGACTCATGGACTCTGCCAAAGAAGTACTAGGAATTAGAGTATCCCAAAGTACCAAGAAAGAATGGTTAACAGAAAACATGTTGTAAAAGATGGAAGAGCGGAGAAAGTGGAAAAATGTAGAAACTGAATAAGGGAAAAAGAGGTACAGGAAACTGAATAATGAATTAAGAAGAGAAACTGAAGAAGCAAGGGAAAAATCGAAGAAACAGAAACGTGACAAAGTAGAGAAAGAGGGAAAGTATGAAATGATGTATGGACTGGCTTGTGAGATAGTTTTTGAATGTAAAAGAAAGAGGAATAACATGGAAAGAGAAAGAGCGGATGGTACTCTAACACAAGAACCACAGGAGGTTTTGAACAGATGGCAAGAATATATTGAATGTCTGTATAAGGGGGATGAACTACAAAGCAAAATTAAGGCTGAAGAGGAGCAATATGAGCCATAAGATGGAAAGGGATTCACCACTTTGGAAGCAGAAGTAGAAAAGGAGATGAAGAATAGGAAGGCATGTGGAATTGATAATTTGCCAGCAGAACTGATGAAGAATCTGGGAAACAAGGCAAGAAAAGAAATAGTCTACCTCTGTAATGAGATATATGACAAAGGGGAATGGTCTGATGACCTCCTTGCTACAGTTATGATACCAATAGAGAAAAAGAGAAACACTAAAAAATGTGAAGAGCATAGGACCATCAGTCTAATTTCTCATGCAGCTAAAGTCTTGCTGAGAGTGGAGCAGTTCGGATTTAGAAGAGGAAAAGGAACAAGCTATGCTACTGACCTGTTAAGGACGTTAGGGGAAAGATATAGGGAAAAAGGTAGGGAAATCTTCGCTGTTTTTATAGATTTAGGAAAGGCTTTTGAAAGAGTTGGTGGAACAAGCTGATGGATATTTTGAAGAGGAAAGGAGTAGATTGGAAAGAGAGATGACTGATACAGAATATATATTTACACTAGAAAGTAAGGATAAGGATTGGAAATGAAATGTCAGAAGGAAGCAGCATTGGACGAGGTGTTAGACAAGGTTGTTACCTTTCCCCACTGTTGTTTGACGCATACCTTGAAGAGATTATTGCGAAAGGCTTAGATGGGAAAAGAGGAATATGTATTGGTGGAAAGAGTACTGTATTTACTCGAATCTAAGCGGCACTTGCATCTAAGCCGCACATCAAAAATGAGACTCGAAATCGAGGGAAAAAAAATTTCCCGAATCTAAGCCGCACCGGAAATTTGAGACTCGAAATTCAAGGGGAGAGAAAAGTTTTAGGCCACACCTCCAAATCGAAACAAAGTTGGTCCATTGTAATATGAGACACAATTTAGGTCGAATGAATGGCGATACAGCTACAGTAGTTTGGTTCGAGTCGTAAGCTTAGCAGTTAAGCTTTACCAGGTAGCCATTGCTATGCGTCAGGCGCTCCGTCCGTATTTATACGGGTACCCTTCCTTTTTCACATGCTTCGTCTGGTTTGAATTGATTGCTTATTTTTCTTTGATCTGATAAGTGCCGTTATAGGTGTTTACGTCACTTTAAGCTGAAAATGCATTATTGTATTGTGTCATGCATTGTTTGTCACATTCTGATAATGAGTGTTTACGGCCTGTCGCCGCTGGCGGCATAGCTTGCTTTTGTGCGCACTACCGCTGCTTACAATTAAAGAGAGAGAGAGAGAGAGAGAGAGAGAGAGAGAGAGAGAGAGATCGTCTCATTAGCGAAACAATGGCAAGAGACTGCTATTTGTTGTTACTTACACTGCTGCTTTCTTTGATAATGATCAACAAGAACTAAATAATAGACTGCGTATGATAGAAGATGTTCTGAATGAGAATTCAGCGAAAATTTTTCTCCGTTTGAAAATCTTTGAAAATCTTTGCAGATGCCTCTTTAGTACATTACATTCTGCACAGAAATTAGGGTCATCTTAGATTTAAAAATCTAGTCAATTGCCGTGCTTAATTTCTGACTGTATCACTATTAGGCATAAGAATAATGCGGATATAAACATGACATGATATGTATATTCTTCCGCGTTTGCTGTTGTCTCACTCTAGTTTCGTAGTTTATTAGGCAGACAGGATTTAAATGAGATAGCAGCAAACACGAAAGAATACATGGCAAAATCTTTATATTCGTATTATTCTTACGGTGGAGAGAATACTGCATGTGATTCACAATTCAAAAAGTTCCTATTAGCAACCATCTCTTCTTACAGGTAGGAAAGTTTCAGAACGTAGAGTTGGCCATATTGACAAACATCACAAACAGTCTTGCCATTTGGATTTTCGTAGTACATTGAAATGCTGCTACATTCAAAGATGAACAATACGGAATTTGTATTTACTTCATTGGATAATGTATGAAAATGCAGTGGTCAAAACTCAGGGCGGAGAAAAAAAGCTCGTCTTCCACCTTTTTTTTTTAATTTATTTACTGACGCAGAGGTTTTGGCGCCAGTATTTATCATTGTGCCTGCAAAACGTGCCTGTGTAGCACTACATATACTCGACGGCAGAGCCCGCATCTCGTGGTCGTGCGGTAGCGTTCTCGCTTCCCACGCCCGGGTTCCCGGGTTCGATTCCCGGGGGGGTCAGGGATTTTCTCTGCCTCGTGATGGCTGGGTGTTGTGTGCTGTCCTTAGGTTAGTTAGGTTTAAGTAGTTCTAAGTTCTAGGGGACTGATGACCATAGATGTTAAGTCCCATAGTGCTCAGAGCCATTTGAACCAACTCGACAGCAGATGTTGGTTGTGGCGGCATCTACCAACATTTTTCAGAACTTCCGCTTACCTTGCACTCGATTCTAAGCCGCAGGCGGTTTTTTGGATTACAAAAACCTGAAAAAATGTGCGTCTTAGATTCGAGTAAATACGGTATAGAATGTGTAAGATTTGCTGATGACATGATATTAGAGGCAGAAAATGAGCGGACAGTGAATAACATGCTGAAAGATTGGAATGAAGCTTGTGTGGAATATGGGATGCAAATAAACACAGCAAAAACAAAGAGTATGGCCATCGGTACAAGATGCAGACTGTCCAATATTAAGATAGGACAATCTACCATTAGTCAAGTAAGTGCATTTAAATATCTTGGAAGCACAATAACTGAAGACTTGAGATGTCACCAGAAGGTGAAAACTCGAATTGCCATAGCAAAGGAGGTATTCAACAGAAAGAGGAGACCCTTTATGTGGCAAATTAGATAAAGGTCTAAGGAGAAGGCTTGGCAAATGTTATGTTTGGAGTGAGGCACCATATGGGGCAGAAACATGGACGCTGAGACGAGAGGATGAAAAAAGGTTGGAAGCATTTGAGAAATGGGTGTGGAGGAGAATGGAGAGAATAAGCTGGATGGAAAGAGTGAGCAATGAAAGAGTATTGGAAAGGGTTGGTGGAAGAAGGTGTGTGCTGAAGGTTGTAAGAGAAAGGAAAAAGAACTGGTTGGGACATTCTTTGATAAGGGAGTGCTTGCTAGCAGATGCTTTGAAAAAATTGGCTTGTGGGAGAAGACTGAGAGGAAGAAGGAGATTCAAGGTGATAGGCAACGTAAATGGAAGAGGAAATTATGCAGACCTGAAGGTGATGGCAGAAGACCGGACAGCCTGGAGAACTACCATGTGAAAACCTGCCTTTTGGCAGAATACTGCTGATAATGATTGTATTTCAAGAACATAAAGCCAATAAAATTTCTCTAGGCAACTTCCAAAACCAGATAATGAACGTTTCTGAATTCTTTTCATTGGTGTTCAAATACTAGTTGCATATTGGGAATAGGCAGTTACATACAGTGTTGTTGCATTGATGCAGTGAAGGCTGTGCTTTTAATTCTTGTACTGCATGTATTAAATATATGTTACAGGTCTGAGAGCTGTGAGATTTTTTCCATCCTTTTATTTTTTGCATAAGCCTTGAAACATGGCAGAACACACAGTGGTACATTGCGTTTTGGGCATTCATACCTAGTTTCTTGGCACACATTGTTATACTTGGAGTGTTCACTCTCAGTAACATTCTTAAAGTGCCTCACAGTAAATTGTAGAGGGCTGACCCCATAAAAGCACTCTTCCTCTGCCTGCTTTTCTGTCTTTTGTAGCATAAACTTCAGCTGTTTCTATTATCTGAGAGAGATGAAACTCTTCAGTTGGCATTTTTTACCCTGTTACTACTTGAGAATTGTACATGAGCATTTAAAATGAACAGGACAGGTCGAATATTTGGAAAAAGAACTTTCTATACCACTTCACAATATATCCCCCCCCCCCTCACACACACACACACACACACACACACCTTTCCCCCCTCTCCCAGGGCTCACCACTCTTTGGTGAGCTTGTGTTTGGCTACCATGGGGCCACAGCCTTTGGAGCACCTTTTCCCTTCCATGCTGTGTGTCTGTCCTCCTGTTATTCTTTTTCTCCTCCCTTGGGGAACATGTCTGTAATATTTTTGGGAATGTGTTATGAAGTTTTAGTAGCCTGACATCAGAACAGTCCTACCTCTGTTTTTTTTTCTTTCTTTCTTTCTTCGTTTTCTGTCTCCTGTCCTTCCTCAGTTTTGGCATTTGAGGTTCCTGTTTGTTACTTCTTCCTCCCTGTGCTCTCCCAAAGCCCCCCCCCCTTCCCCCATGTCTGACATGTAACAGGTGACTGGGTAATGTGTAATTCCCAGCCCCAGATCGACAGGTAGGGTACGCACATACTCTCTGGTACAGGCCAAACCCAGAGGGGGGGGGGGGGGGGGTGATTCCCTCAACTGTTATCTTCCCACCCAAACTGCCAATTGGTTCCTCTGTTAGGAGAATGGTGGTATGAACAATCACCTAAGGTGGGTAAGCCCCCCTCTGAGAGGACAGTCAGTTGGAAGTAGCATGCCATCGGAGATGCTGGCAATCATGGGTGATTTTTTCCTCAATGAGCCAATCACCATCTCAGTCTACGTCTACTAAATGTAAACGGAAGGAGGCTAAAGATTCCAAGACTCTCCCAGCTGCTCCTCGGTTCCTCATGGTATAATGTACTGAAGGAAGTCAGTCCTTCGCTACGGTTAATCTGTTTATTATTCAGAAAGGTGTTGATGCAGTTACCTACCCTGTGAAATCCTGCTCTCGTTTACGTAATGACACTTTGCTTTTGAAGACCGATTGTAATTCTGAAGCCCAACAACTGCTTGAAGCTTCGCTCCTCCACAGCTATGCTGTTCATGTCAAGGCACATCAAATGCTGTATTACTCACATGGCGTTACTTACACTTGGCTGCTCAATGGCCTGACCCAGGGAGAAATCCAAACTTAACTTTCTGATCAGGGCATCACTGCAGTCCATCGGGTAATGAAAAAGGTTGATACACCCTTAGTGCCTATGTGCACTCTTTTTCTCATGCTTGAAGGAGTAGTGCTTCCATCAAAGATCAAAGCTGGCTGTGAAGTCATCATGGTCCAACTGTACATTCCAAACTCAATGTGTTGCTACCATTGTCAGTGGTACGACCACAGTTGAATGTCCTCTCGGAACATGGCCAAATGTGTTATTTGTGGTAGGGATGCTCATGAGGGTGATTGCACGCCTCCTCCTTCCCACTGTATCAGTTGCAATGGTGACCGTGCAGCCTCATCCCAAGAATGTCCTGTGTATCGAGATGAGTGGGCTGTCCAGGAGATCTGGGTTAAGGAAAAAGTGCCTTACCCTATCACTTGCAAGTCGTTGGCTAGTCGGAAGCCATGTTTTACCATCTGGCACTTACAGTACTATTCTTGCTAAGCCTTGCTCCACAAAGGATACTGACATGCAGATTTGTGACCTCAAATTCAGCACTGTAGTTGTAAAATTGCCCACTGTCATGGTAACATCCCTGTCTCCTTCTCCTCCTGCAGCAGACCACCAAACCTTTGCCTCCGGCAGCAAAATCACCTGATACACAACCAACAGGCCGGAAAGGACAGATGGAATAGTCACGTAAAGACTTTTTATGTCCCTCCAGCCAACAAACATCTGAGTCATCATCTGCCATTCGCAAAGACTCTAAGAAATCAGAGACAAACAGTTTTCTCCTCTGCCGAGTGGGAGATCCTCCACAATGGTGTCCCATGTGACACTCTCACCTGGCTAACCTCTGTTTCACCGGCGTGCACTGACAACCGTTTTTCTGCCCTAGAATATGCAGGCTGACACGGTGAGAATGTCGACATCTCTGAGATCTCATGGAACAGGAACCTCCAGCATCTGTGCCCTATAGCAGCGATTCTTCAAAGGCTGGTAATCAGCAGCCACCAAGATGACAACCCTTCATTTTTTTCCTTCCTCCCTTTTCCCCGTCATGACTTTCCTCCAGTGGAACGTTCTCGGCATTAGATCCAACAAGGAGGAAATGGCTGCTCATGGAATCGCTGTGTCCACTCCTTTTCTGCCTCCAGAAAACAAAATCCCACCCTCACGACTGCTTTGACCTGTTTCCTGTCCACATTGACCTTCCCCCTGAGGAAGGCACTCCATCTCATGGGGGAGTCGGGCAGCTCATCTAGAATGATGTTCATAGTCAAACCATCTCATTCAACGACCTGATAGCAAGCTGTTGCAGTCCGCATTTTCTTTCCTTGCTTTACCTTTTCTCTTTGTACCATCTACATCGCTCTGTCAATCGGTGTCACCAGTGCAGACTTCCTCCGGCTTAGTGGCCACCTTCCTCAACCCAAACACTGAAGGATCCACATTCCTTTCAGATTCCATGCACACCTATTCCGGTTTGGACCTCTTGTTCTGCATTGCACAGCTTGCCCATCATCTCGGGTGGTCCGGTCTCTGACATGTCCTCGAGTAACTATTTACTGTTCTAGCTCTTTGCTCACTGCTACCCCACCTACATATAAACGCAACTGGCAGCTTTCTAAGGCCGACTGAAAGCTTTATTCCTCCCTGGCGACCTTCAATGAACAACACTTCCCCAGTTGTGATGATCAGATAGAATACCTTACAGGTGTTATCCTTACTGCCACAGAATGTTCCATTTCTCGTACTTCACCTTTACCATGCTGCATCCCGGCTCTTGGTGGACTGAGGCATGTTGCAATGCAACTCGCGTGCGGAGACATGCTCTACATGTTTTTAACATCCTACGATGGTGAACTGCCTTAGTTATAAACAGTTGTGTGCGTAGTGTTGCTGCATTCTTTGCAGTACATCTACATCTACATACATACGCCGCAATCCACCATATGGTGCGTGGCGGAGGGTACCTCGTACCATAACTAGCATCTTCTCTCCCTGTTCCACTCCCAAACAGAATGAGGAAAAAATGACTGCCTATATGCCTCTGTACAAGCCCTAATCTCCCTTATCTCATCTTTGTGGTCTTTCCGCGAAATGTAAGTTGGCGGCAGTAAAATTGTGATGCAGTCAGCCTCAAATGCTGGTTCTCTAAATTTCCTCAGTAGCGATTCACGAAAAGAACGCCTCCTTTTCCTCTAGAGACTCCCACCCGAGTTCCTGAAGCATTTCCATAACACTCATGTGATGACCAAACCTACCAGTAACAAATCTAGCAGCCTGCCTCTGAATTGCTTCTATGTCCTCCCTCAATCCGACCTGATAGGGATCCCAAACGCTCGAGCAGTACTCGAGAAAAGGTCGTATGAGTGTTTTATAAGCGGACTCCTTTACAGTTGAACCATATCTTCCCAAAATTCTACCAATGAACCAAAGACGACTATCTGCCTTCCCCACAACCACCATTACATGCTTGTCCCACTTCATATCGCTCTGCAATGTTACGCCCAAATATTTAATCGGCGTGACTCTGTCAAGCGCTACACTACAAATGGAGTATTCAAACATTACGGGATTCTTTTTCCTATTCATCTGCATTAATTTACATTTATCTATATTTAGAGTTAGCTGCCATTCTTTACATCAATCACAAATCCTGTCCAAGTCATCTTATATCCTCCTACAGTCACTCAACGACAACATCTTCCCGTACACCACAGCATCATCAGCAAACAGCCACACATTGCTATCCACCCTATCCAAAAGATCATTTATGTAGATAGAAAATAACAGCGGACCTACCACAGTTCCCTGGGGCACTCCAGATGATACCCTCACCTCCGATGAACACTCACCATCGAGGACAACGTACTGGGTTCCATTACTTAAGAAGTCTTCGAGCTACTCACATATTTGGGAACCAAACCTATATGCTCGTACCTTAGTTAAGAGTCTGCAGTGGGGCACCGAGTCAAATGCTTTCCGGAAGTCAAGGAATATGGCATCCATCTGATACCCTTCATCCATGGTTCGCAAGATATCATGTGAAAAAAGGGCGAATTGCGTTTCGTAGGAGCGATGCTTTCTAAAGCCGTGGGCTGCTGCATGGACAGCAACTTCTCTGTCTCAAGAAAATTCATTATATTCAAACTGAGAATATGTCCGAGAATCCTGCAACAAACCAATGTTAAGGATATTGGTCCGTAATTTTGAGGATCCGTCCTTTTACCCTTCTTATATACAGGCATCACCTGCGCTTTTTCCCAGTCGCTCCAGACTTTACATTGGGCAAGATTTTCACGATAAATGCAAGCTAAGTAAGGAGCCAATGCAGTAGGGTGCTCTCTGTAAAACCGAATTGGAATCCCATCAGGACCTGGTGATTTATTTATTTTCAACCCATTCAGCTGCTTCACAACCCCAGGGATGTCTATCACTATGTCCTCCATATGAGAATCTGTACGAGACTCAAACGGCGGTATGTTTGTACGATCCTCCTGCGTGAAAGATTTCTCAAATGCTAAATTTAAAATTTCAGCTTTCGTTTTACTGTCTTCTGATTTTACGTAAGACCAAAATTTCCTTGGGTTTTCAGCAAGATCTTTTGCTAAGGTATGACGGTGGTAGTGGTTGAATGCTTCGCACTTCGCTCTTTTTACAGCAGCACGAATCTCTACTAACTTTTGCCTGTCCTCACTCTCCCGATCTTTCTTGTACCATGAGTGCAACTGCCTTCGCTTCCTGAACATTCTCCGAATTGCGCTGTTAAACCACGGTGGGTCTTTTCCGTCCGTAACCCACTTTTTCGGCACATATTTGTCCAATGCGTGATTTACAATATATTTAAAATTTGCCCATAATCCTTCCACGTCCATTGTACTGGAAGTAAACGAAGTTGATTCATTTACTAAGTGGGATGCTAACAACTGCTTATCTGCTCTTTCTAGTAAGAATACTCTCCTAGCCTTGTGACCAACTTTTTAACTTTCGTAACCATAGTCATAATGACATCATCATGATCACTAATCCCTGTCTCAACACTGACACCGTTGATGAGGTCTGGTCTGTTCGTGGCTACCAGATCTAAAATATTTCCATTACGCGTTGGCTGTCAATTTAGCTGCTCAAGACAGTTTTCGGATAATGTGTTCAAAAGTAATTCACACGACGGCTTGTCTGTACCACTTGCAGTGAATCCATAGACATCCCAGTCTATACTAGGTAGGTTGAAGTCGCCTCCGCCTAATATAGCATGATTTGGGTACTTCTGCGATACAGAATGTAGACTCCCTTTGGATGATTCTAGAACTGTCACGGTGCAACCTGGTGGCCGGTAATAACACCCCACAATTAACTTTATTTCCCCTAGCCCTGTTAAACGTGTCCAGATGACTTCAGAATCACACTCTACTTCGACCTCAGTAGACACAATATTTTTGTCAACTGCAATGAGTATACCACCTCCTATGGTGTCTAATCTGTTTTTCCGATACACGTTCCAATCCTCACTAAATATTTCAGAACTTCCTATCTCAGGGTTCAGCCAGGTCTCAGTCCTGAGAATAATTTGCGCGCCACATGCTTCCTGGAGGGTAGTAAATTGAGGAACTTTATTCCGAATGCTCTGAAAATTTACTGCTAATATCTTGATAGCTGGAGTGTCTTTACACTGAGCAAAAAAGTCAGCTGGCTTTCATTTACTAGTTCATTTAACAGTTTCACTCCCTCTTCTGTTATGTGGGCCAACCTCTGCTGGCACTCTGGAACCAAGGTCCATCACCCAGATTCCAACCCAACAGTAGCAGACCGTGTCATTATGGACCCTGTTGCTATATCCAACACCTTAAGCCACTAATTTGCAGAGATTTTGAGCTCCACTCGCAATCACCCTGCCTTCCTCCATCGGAAATGAGTGCAGGAGGCTCAGGTGAAACCCTTCTCCTCTCAGAATCGTGAATGCTACAATGCCACCTGTACTATGAGGGAGCTAGATCATGCTCTCACTTCATCCCAATCTTCCACCCCACAGCTGGACAAAGTTAACATTTAGAGGTTACATATCCTTTCTCTTGCAGGCAAGCAATTTCTCCTTCATATGTACAATCACATTTGGGCAGGTGGCATGTTTCCCAGATGCTAGCATGAATCCTCTGCCATACCCATACCTAAGCTTGGAAGGACAAACACCTTCCTTGTAGCTACTGCCCTATTTCTCTCACCGGCTGTGTTTGCAAGGTGATGGAATATGTGATTCATGCCCGACTGGTATGGTGGCTCGAGTTTCACTATTAACTAACAAGTGCACAGTGTAGCTTTCGAGCACGCCTGCAGTTGGCCATCTCATCACTTTTTCAACCCATGTCATAAATGGTTTTCTGTGGAAATACCAGACTGCGGCCATGTTTTTTGATTTGGAGAAAGCCTATGGCACCTGCTGGGGGACTGGTATCCTCCGTACTCTCACACATGGGGCATCCGAGGCCATCTGCCCTGTTTCCTTCAGGAATTTTTATGACAGAGTTTCCAGGGTATGTGTGGGTTCTGTCGTGTCGAACAACTGTGTGCGTCAGGGCTCCATCCCTCAACGAGCAGCATTGGCTCCCTTTTCATTAACGATTTTGCGATCTGTTGCAGTTCTCCGTGGACTTGTCTTCTTGAGTGGTGTCTTGAACAATTTCTTGATTGTCTTTACTCGTGGAGCATTGACAATGGCTTTCGCTTTTCCACTGGCGAAATCATTTCTATGAATTTGTGATGGTGCAATGGGTTTCTTCCACCGGTTTTACACCTTGGGCCTGTCACTCTTCCATTTGCTGAAGCTGCAAAATTTCTGGGGCTCATGCTTGATAGGAAACTTCCTTGGTCGTCCTACGTGCCTTACCTGGCCGCCCACTGTACCCAGTCCCTCAGTGTCATACGCGTACTAAGCGGTACTTCCTGGGGAGCGGATTGGACCAACCTCCTCTGTTTGTCCATTCAAAATTATACTATGGGTGTTTCGTCAACCCATCTGCACATTGGTCCATCCATCTTAAGCTGTCTAAATACACTCCACCATTGTGGAATCCATTTGGCCACTGGTGCCTTTTACACTAGCCTGGTTTAGTGTCTCTTTGCAGAGGCTTTCAAACTACTACAGTCATACTGATATGATGTTCTCCTCTGTGGATACACATGCTGTTTGCCTGCCTTGCCTGGCCACCCATCCTCTGCCTCCTACTTCAATGACTCCTTTGGCCGCCAGTATGGGGCACTTCCCTGTCATCCGTTACGTCGGGGTTCGCTTTTGGCTACTACTCTGGCAGCTTAACTTCATGCTGCCTGCCACTTTCCTGATGAGTGTGAACCCTTCACCACCTTGGCTTCGTGTGGCCGCCTGTGTTCACCTTGGACTTCATTGGCTTCCCAAGGAAGCTAATTCAGATTCGATGTATCGCTGTAAGTTTCTCAACCTTCTCACAGAACATAGCAATAGCACCTTTGTGTACATTGATGGCTCTCAGACTGACTGTGGTGTCGGGTGTGCCTTCGTCATTGACACCAATGATTTTTGGTATTGGCTTCCAGAACACTGCTCATTATTTATAGTAGAGCTCATTGCCCTGTTTCAGGACGTGCAGTACATCTAGCAACACAGGCTTTTCAATTGTGTAATCTGCTCTGATTGTCTCACTGCCCTTAAGAGAGTGTGTGTGCTGTACACAGTCCACCCACAAATGCAAAGGGTCCAAGAAAGCTTCCTGGTCTCATCGCTCTGATGAGAAACGAGGCTGCTGACATTACTACGAAGGCTGCAAATCTCCTACCTTGGCCCATTTGTTCTATTCCTTACAGTGATCTCCATGTTGCCGCCTGTCAGCAGCTGGTGTCACTTTGTCATCACCACTGGCCTTCCCTTCATGGGAACAGGCTCTGCAGAATTAAACCTCTCCCATCGGCTTGGCTGACCTCCTCTTGGCTGTCTCGCTGTGAGATCAGTTTAGCCACGTTGTATATTGTACACTGTAATTTTAGCCATCACCATTTGTTAGGTGGTGATCCCCCCACTGCTTGTGCTCATTGTTGTCAACCTTTGACGGTTCGCCACTTCCTCACTGGATGCCCTCTTTTTTTTTTTTTTTTTTTTAACCACGTGCATTCTAATGTATGTTTGCCATCTGAGTTATCGGCCATTTCAGCGAATGACATGTGGGCTGTTAAGGGTCCCCCCAATCCCTGCACTGCTGAGCTATTGCAGTCCGTTCTTCCTTCCCTGGCTGCATTTTCTTCATCCTGCTCCTCCCTCCACATCCTCGGTCCTGTTCCATTGCCCCCTCCTTCCCTTCTCTCGGTGGTTTAGTGTTAACCATTTGGAGAAGAACTCCCTCCCTAGCATCTATTAGCATTGTGGAATCCTCCCTTCCTTCCCCACCATAGTCCCCCCTCCACCCTGCTAGGTCACCAGCACATGTAGCCAGTCTGTGCTGTGGGGCTGTTATGTACCTATCTGGCTGAGCCCCCCAAGACATCACACTACTGATACCTGAGTTGTTCCCACCCCATATATGCCAAGGAATGGTTGCTTGTCTTCCTAGAGCATCGGAACTCCCAGCAGTGGCTGCTGTGCCAAGCGGCTCTTGCTGTGGCTGGCTGTCACCCATGGGGAGAGCCTTGATCATAGTAGGTGGTATCAGGGTGGATGCTTGGCACATGAAGCGTATCAAGCTGCAAAAATCTGGCTGTTCTCAAACAGCTGTCTCTTCAAATGGTGAATGATCATTGCATGCTGCTTCATATGACCTGGAAGCCTTCCCTTGGCTGTTCTCAAATTGCCATCTCTTCAGATGGTGAAGGATCATTGAATGCTGCTTTGTATGACCTTCCCTTCACTGGCTACACAATGGGAGGAGGGCCAGGCTCGCCATCTTGGGATGAAACACTTTCCCTGCTACCTCATCTATGCTAAAAAGGATGGGGACACATTCACTACTGCAAAGCCGTTGTATTTTTTAGAAAATATCAAGGAAAAGTATGATGAAGTGGAGTCACTCCCTAAGATTTGGTCGTGCTCCCTGTTGATCAAAGCTTCTTCTGCTGCCCAATCTGCAGCTCTTTGCGCTTGTGGTCATCTTGGTAATGTCTTTGTGTCTTATCACCCCTCATCAATCTCTGAATATGGTCCAGGGAGTGATTTTTCATAGGGACCTTATCCTGGAAACTGATTACGAACTCCGGGCTAATCTGGAGTGACAAAGCGTTCATTTTGTTTGATGTGTGCAGAAGGGTTGTAAAGACAACCACATCAATACCAGAGCCTTCATTCTGGCTTTCGAGGGGGTACCCTCCTAGAGAAGGTCAAGGTTATGTGCTGTAAATGTGATGTGAAGCCGTACATCCCATCATGAGGTGCTTTCGGTGCTTGTGTGTTGGGCATATGTCTTCCCGCTGTGCGGAAGACCCTGTATGTGGTCTGTGGACACCCACACCTGTGTTCCAGCTTCTCTGTGTGTCAACTGTCATGACCATCACTCTCCTCGCTCTCCACTGCCAAGACGATCACAAGCATGCTGAGCTGCAGATTGGGTGGCAGAAGCAGCTTTGATCAACAGGGAGCATGACCGCATCTTAGTGAGAGCTTGCCCAGCTTACAAGAGAGAAAAGAAGAGCCAAGAGTACAAGTCCCTGGATCGCGTGTCTTATTCTGAGGCTCGCCAAAAATATGAGACTCCATCCAGTATCACTTTCTTGAGCTTTTGCGTCGGTTACACCCTTTCCTTCCTCTAACCTCTTCCTTACCCCAGACACAGCCCCATCCCCCTCTCCCCTCCCCTCCCCATACCCTGCAGTTCCCACGCGTTCCCCTCCTGGAGCCGCTCACTCTTCCTAGCTGAAGAAGTGCCCCCCTTCTTCGGTCCCTGCCAGTGATGGGGCTCCCTCCAGGACCCCTTTCCCCAGTGTGTCTCAGGCTGGAAGCCTACTACCACAACTCAGCCATGAGAGTGTGCCATCTATGTGCCTCAAGGTCACTCACTCTCTTTCGGTTCAAGATCTTCCAGAAGCCTGTACTCCATCTGTGTCCTGCCCTCCTCCATCTCCAAACGAGGATGAGGAGGAGGAGGAATGTAAGTCCCAGGATAAGCTCTTGCCCCCCCCCCCCACCCCCACCAGTGCCCCCGAAGGTGCCATCTCCCCCCTCACAACATGAGTCTGCCATCTTATTTATGGATGTCACACCATTTTTGTCGGTGATGACCACTGACTAAGTGACATGACCTCCCTTCGGCTTATTTATGTCTAACCTGGACTCTCGTCTCACGATAATCTGGTGGAATTGCAGTGGATACTATCGTCACCTACCTGAAATACAATGTCTTCTTTCCTCATATTCTGCATTCTGTCTTGCTCTTCAAAAAATGCGCTTACATGATGACCACTCTTGAATGTTTCGTGGTTATCGGTCATTCTGTCGGAACCATGCTGGGCCCGGAATAGCATCTGGAGGGGTCTGCACTTTGGTTTGCTCCAGTGTCATTAGTGACTGGATACCCCTTCATACCAACCTGGAAGCAATAGTAGTTAGAGTGCAAGCAATAGTGGTTAGAGTGCAAACAACTTGGCTAACACTGTTTGCAATGTCATACCTCCCTCCAGGTAGGCCACTTCCTTATGTTGAACTGTCTACCTTAATACAGCAACTCCCACTCCCATTTCTTCTCCTTGGGGACTTCAATGCACACCACCCACTGTGGGGGAGTGCCACTTCAATGGGTAGGGGTCTCTTAATTGGCCAACTTATTGCAGAATTTGATTTGTCTCCCCTCAATGACGGTTCCCCTACCCACTTCAGTGCCACTCATGGCACCTTTATTGCTGTCAATCTCACAATCTCCTCCCCTGCTCTCGTGGCTTCCCTCCATTGCTCACCTCATGATGATCTGTGTGGCAGTACCACTGTCTGGTGATTCTCTCATTTCCTTGCCACTGACAGCCAGACAGACCCCTACATTGGGCATTCCACATGGCCGTTCGGCATTTGTATATATATCTGCTGTGCACTTCGATACCTCTCTGTCAAATGCATTGATGCAATCGTGCACAGTCTCTCTGCCATTATTCTTCATGCTGCTGGCTATGCTGTCCCCCTATCCACAGGTCCGCCTTTACGCCGACTGGTACCATGGTAGACCGAGGATGTAGCAATTGCTGTCCAGGACTGCTGATGGGCGCTGCAGCAATTAAAATGACACCCTTCACAGACCAACTTCCTCACTTTTAAGTGTCTCCATGCTAAGGCTCATTACCTTATTAAGCAGAGTAAAAAGGAGTACTGGGATTGCTGCGTTTCGTCCCTGGGGACATATGCCTATTCATCGCAGGTTTGGTCAAAGCTCCATAATCTTCTGGGCTGCCAGTGACAGTCAACTATTCAGGGTCTTATTCTCAAAGGTACTCCTGATCCATTGGTCCTTGCAGAACACCTCGTGACACACTTTGCAACGACACCAGTGTCCTCTTCCTATCCTACTATCTTTCTCCAGCCGAAATGCCAAATTGAACAGACTCCATCTGTTTCAACCCCCATCAAGTTGAACCCTATAATGAACCCTTCACTGAAGGAAAATTCCTGCAGGCTCTTACCTCTTCACATGGCACGGCCCCAGGCCCAGATTCCATCCACAACCACATGATCCAACACTTGGATGTTATCCAGAGGCAACATCTACTCAGGGTTTTCAACCGCAGTTGGCTCATGGATGCTTTTTCATCACAGTGTCGAGACAGTGTAGTTATCCCTGTCCTTAAGCCCAGGAAGAACCCAGCATCTCTCAACAGCTACCACCCGATTAGCCTGTCAAACGTACTTTGTAAAATGCTTGGGAGGATGGTTAACTTCCAATTATGTTGGATATTCGAATCTTGTGGCCTTCTGTCCCCATATCACTATGGCTTCCAGAGCAATGGTCGTCAGCTGATCATTTACTCAGACTGGAAACAGCAATCCGACAGGCTATTACTAACTGACAGCACTTTGTCGTGGTCTTCTTTGACCTACATAAGGCACACGACATGGCTTGGCACCATCACAGTTTATTTACCCTCCATGACTGGAGCTTTTGTGGCCCTCTTCTGATTTTATATGCACCAGCTCTTCCGGGTTCGAGTTGGCATTTCACTTAGCACCCTTTGGATTCAGGAGAATGGTATCTTGCAGGGTTTGTGTTGAGTGTCACACTCTTCCTCTTAGCCATCAATGGGCTTGTAACCTATGTTGGGCTTCTGGCTACCCTGGCGTCGTATGTAGATGATTTTTGCATCTGGTGCACTCTTACTCGATAGCATCTGCTGAGTGCCGTCTCTAAGGCACCATTTGACAAGCCTCTCTAAGGGCTGTCTCCCATGGCTTCCACTTTTTTCCCTCCAAAATGTGGATTATGCATTTTTGTAGTCTACCCACAGTACACTTCGAACCAGAACTTTATTTAGGCGACCAGCTCCTAGATGTTGTAGCACAGTCCCGTTTCTTGGGCCTTACTTTTGATGAAAGGCTGACAGGGCTGGCCCATATTCACCACCTGAAGACTACAGGCATGTGGAAGCTTCTTGCTCTCCACCTCCTAGCCCACACTTCTTTGGGTGCAGACCATGCTGCTCTTCTCCATCTTCATTATACTCTGGTCTTGTCAAGACTAGATTATAGTAGTCAGGTTTATGGCTCAGTGGCTCCTTCCACTCTGAAAATACTTGACCCTGTTCACCATTGTAGGGTGCATCTGGCTACTGGTGCCTTTCGCAGTAATCCCATTGACAGTCCCCTCGCAGGAGCGAGGATTCACCCTGTACAAATGTGACGGAACCAGCTCCTAATTTCTTACGCAATCACCATTCGCGAATTCTGTGACCACCCTATGTACCCTGTCCTCGTTGTAAACAAGGGATGTCTCTCTCCTGATAACAGCCCACAGGTGGAATTGCTGGTTGGAATGTATCTCACTTCCCTCTGTCGGGACCTCCAGCTCCACTTACTGGAATGCGCCCCATGTATTTCCTTCCACACCTCTCTCCCTGTGGACGGTGCCTCGACCATGGATTAGGACAGACCTATTCCAGGGTCCTAAGGTCTCTGTTGTCCCTATGGTCTTCCTGCATCTTGTACATTCCATCCTTGCAGAGTTCCAGGGTGCCACTACTTCTACACTGACAGTTCTAAGACGATAAATAAGGCGGGATATGCTTTCACATCTCCTGCTGGCTTAAAACACCGTTTATTGTTGGGATCATGTATTGCGTTCACAGCAGAGCTTCTAGCTATTCACAGTGCACTCCTTTTTATTACTTAGGCCTCCATCCACAGTGTTTTAATATGGACCGACTCGATAAGTAGCCTTCAGGCTATCAACCGATGCTACTCTCGTCGCCTTTTGGCCTCTGCTGTCAATGACCTTCTCTTTGCCCTTGGTCGTGCTGCTTGTTCAGTTGTTTTTCTCCGGATCCTAAGTCATGTGGGCATCCCAGGGTATAAACTGGCTGACCATTCGGCCAGAGAAGCAGATACTTACCTCCGTTCCCTGCGGGTATGTGGATCTATGTCAAGTCTCTCTTTACGCAATTTTGGAATGACGTCATGTGCGCTACTGCTCTCAGTAATAAACTCCGTGCAATCAAGGAGTCTACTGCAGTTTGGCACTCTTCCTTCCACTGACCATCGAAGGAGACCACTGTCTTATGCCATCTACACAGTGGTCATACCAGGTTCACTCATTGTTTCCTCTTGTGTAAAGAACCACCCCCACAATGTGGTTGTGAAGTCAGACTGACGGTATCCCATATATTGGTGAAATGTTCATTTCTTTTGGCCCTTCACACTAAGTATAGTCTTCCACATTCCTTAATTTTAATATTAGCAGACAATTCACAGAAAGTTGAACTAGTTCTCAGTTTCCTCCACGAAAGTGGTTTTATTTTCTGATATAAGGTTTTGCTTTACTCCTAGAGCAGGGCAGGGTGGCTGTGGCTGGGGTGGTATTTTCTCGATCTGGGACCTGATGACCACTCCCCTATGGAAAGACTGCTCTTTCTTTCCAGTTTTTAGATTTGCTCTACTCTTTTATGCCTTCTACTCTGTGTGTTTTAACTTCCTAGTTTTGTAGTTTGACTCCTCTGACTGGATCGATCCACTTTTAGCGGACCTTCTCTCTTCTGCGAGTAACTTTGGAATTGTGGGACTGATGACCTCGCTGTGTAGTCCCATACCCCCTCAATTAATTAATCAATCAGTCAGTCAATTGCTTTTTATCTGTCGTAGCAGTATGGTGGAAGACATTTAATCTTTAGTTCAGGACCTCTGTTGTCTCTACGACATATTTTGTGGACCTTTCTCCAAGAGCAAGTCCTTGTTCTTAGCTCTCTTTCCTTCCATTGATTGGGCTTAATGTGTAGCTGCTTTTAACTCCTTTTTTTGTTGTAGTAATCTAATGTTCTTACATGGGTGCATATGACCGTAACTGATTTTGCGCCCCAAAACAACAAAAACAAAAATGGTTTAAATGGCTCTAAGCTCTATGGGACTTAACATTTGAGGTCATCAGTCCCCTAGACTTAGAACTACTTAAACCTAACTAACCTAAGGACATCACACACATCCATGCTCGAGGCAAGATTCGAAATTGCGACTGTAGCAGCAGCGTGGGTCTGGACTGAAGTGCCTAGAACCACTCGGCCACAGCAGCCGGCAACAAAAAAAAAACAGTATTCCATACTAACTTGACTGAACTTAACAGCATATGTCAGTATGGTCAGCTGTCTCCATGCTCATGTTATGATCTGTAACGCAATGAGGTTTCTTGATTATTTCACTGTTATTTCTGCCCGTCTCTTCTGTCTGAAATCTTTGTGCTCAACATCCACACTACTCTTTTGTTGCACCACTTCAGTGCAAACATTGTATTGTATCAATGGACTCTCACAGTTCCTCATCATTTCAGTTTGTCTTGTAGTTTTAGTGTGTTGCACCTGTTACTGTGAACAGTACCACATGCAGCCATTACTTGGTTACGAAGCCAGAGGAACATGTATGGGATTGAATAGCAGTTTTTGGTATAAAGAGTTTTCCCACATTTCAAATACAACTTTATGGGTGTTGCCACAGTCACCACTTTTCCTCAAATTGTGGAAGCCAATTTCTATAGTTGCACCTATATACACAATAAAATTCAGGACTTACAGTCCAATAATTGCGCAGCACAAATGTTCTTATTCCAGACCTACTTCTTTTGGCTGGGATATACAGTTTGAAAGATAATTGCCCTTTAAACAACAGTATGCCTTCATCAGTGCAGAGCGTTTGATATGGATGAGATGTACTCTAGAATGTTGTGCAAACTTTATCCACAATGTTTCTAACTTTGAATATCCCTTCTCCTTCATTACTGGCAGAGTTGCTACTAAAGTGAAGCATTCTCAAAGTTTAAGGTGAATGGTCTGTGAGCATAATTTCACCGAAAACTGCTGTATTGTAGAGTATTTCCTTGCGCCAGTAGCGACTCATTTTCAGCATTTTCACATGAGCAATAAGCAGACAAATAGCAATGAAGGAATAGAGTCCCTCAAATCTTGTTTCTTTCCACGTTGAAAATCGGGGATGCACTTTTTCTGGCATATTTGCCTTGGTGTATAAATAAAATCTGTTTGTTTCATCTGCAATATATTTCATTAGATCTTCAGTTAGAGATATCAGGAACAATGACAGAATGCTAAAATTTTACTCTAATCCACACTTGTGTCCTGAAGCTGAATAATCAGATGCATGCACAAATGGATGAAAATCAGTTCTCTTTCAGTAAAACATGCCTCTAGAGTGTGCTCTTCTTCCAAAAATTGTGCCCTCACTATCATAAATTTCAGATTCTGAAGAATGTTTCTCTCTTGTAGAGACAGATGTGTTGCACCAGTTGATGTACACTGCTCAGGACTGTTACTTCGAGATTCAGTCAATGAGTCATCACTGTCATCCCTATCAAAGATTTTAGGATTAAAGAACACCAGTCACCAAAAAGCGGAAGTATTGCGTTGTCAAAAGGCGCATGCGCCCACACACACACACACACACACACACACACACACACACACACACACCCTATGCCCCTACATGGGTCCAGCAATACTGACTCTGCCAATACTATTTTCTGGCAGATCGGCTAGTTGTGCAAGTGGGGTAGGGAGAGGGAATGGAGATGGGTGGCTAGCAGCTTGGAAGGAGGCCGGTTTGCTGGCTAGGAATGCAGGAGGGAGGATTGGCAGGTGTAGTTGTAGCAGCCACTGGGAAGTAGCAAATGCTGAACATGATGTGGAGACGTGAATTGGGAGGGGGTTAGCGGATGGAGGAAGGAGATACTGCTGAATGGAGGGTGTGTGGACAGTGGGCTACTTGAGTTTGAGGCCAAGACGATTATGGGGGTGGAGGATGTGTTATAAGGATAACTCCCATCTGCATTGTTCAGAAGCTGGTGGTGGAGGTAAGAACCCAGATGGCTCAAGTTGTGAAGCACCCATTGAAATTGAGCACATTGTGTTCAGCTGTGTGTTATGCCAGTAGCTGGTCATCTTCGTTCTTGTCAGCAGTTTGGTGTGGCCGTTCATCCTAGTGGACAGGTAGTTGGTAGATATACAAACATAAAAGCCTGTGCAGTGTTTGCAGCAGAGCTGGTATATGACATGGCTACTTTCACACCTGGCCCAACCACTGATGTGATGGGATAAGCCTGTGACAGGACTGGAGGAGGAGATGCTGGGTGGGTGGATTGGGCAGGTCTCGAACCTTAGTCTCTGTGGCAAGGGTTTGGGAGAGGGAGTGGCATAGGAATGCACAAGGATGTTGTGTAGGTTGGGTCGGTGACACAACACCACTTTTGGAAGGGTGGGAAGGATCTTGGGTAGGATGAGAGATGATCAAAGCCCTGGTGAAGTATATGGTTCAGTTGTTCCAGTCCAAGATGATATTGGGTGACAAGGGGGTGGGAGCACTCCTTTGTAACTGACTGTTGGGGATGGTAGTGGGGGGGGGGGGGGATCTGGGGTGTGTGGGGATACAGCATGGGAAGTCTTTTTGTGGACTGGTTTTGGGGGGTATTGATAGACTGCGAAGGCCTTTGTGAGGCTTTCGGCATACTGGGCAAGGGAGTTCTCACCACTGCAGATATGTCGTCCATGGGTGGCTAGGCTCGATGATAGGAATTTTTTGGTGTGGAAGGGATGGCTGCTGTTGAAATATAGGTATTGTTGCTGGTCATAGGGTTTAAAGAGGACAGAGGTGTGGATGAAGCCATCAGTGAGATGGAGGTCAACACCCAAAAATGTGGCATGTTAGGTAGAGGAGGACCAGGTGAAGCAGGTGGGAGAAAAGGTTTTGAGGCTGTGAAGGAATGTGGCTAAAGTATCTTGGCCCTGAGTCCATATCATGAAGGTATCATCAATGAATGTGAACCAGAATAGGGATTGGGATGTCATATACCAACTCTGCTGCAAACACTGCACAGCTTTTTATGTTGGTATGACTACCAAACAGCTGTCCACCAGGATAAATGGCCACCACCAAACTGTTGTCAGGAACAAAATTGACCACCTGGTGGCACAACATGCAGCCTAGCACAACATGCTTAATTTTAATGGCTGCTTCACAACCCAAGCCATCTGGATCCTTCCCTTCACCACCAACTTCTCTGAACTGTTCAGATGGTAGTTATCCTTACAGTAAATCCTTCACTCTTGTAAACATCCTGGCCTCAACCTCATGTAACCCACTCTCCCCACATCCTCCACCCAACAGTTTCCTCTTCTTCCATCCTGTCATCCCCTACCAATTCACATCCCCATGTCGCCTGCCATCCATCCATCCCGCATTCCAAGCTGCTAGCCACCCAACCCCGGTCCCTCTCCCTGCCTCCAGCCTCCCTCTCTACCACCCCACCTGACACTACCACCATCACAACTAGCTCAACTGCCACAATCCAATGCTTATTTAACCATAAAGTACATACATTCTAGACGAACTTTCCAACCGTGAAAGAGTTCATTCTCACTTTCGCCTCTAGGTAGAAGTTCTATGATTTTTTCATCTATACGACGACAGTATGCCATTTTATCAGTCATAAATGGAGGTGAAAACAGTGACACAAATAAGATCACAGCAATACACACACACACACACACACACACACACACACACACACACACAGAGGCCGAACATTGGAAAACTACTAAGCAGGTGGTCAGAAATGGGGCTACCTGGCCACAAAGTGGCCTGCAGATTAATGCGTACAGAGCACACAGGCACTCGAGAAGGAGGACATTTTAATCCATTCAGAGCACAAAGACGGCGGTAAGGTCGCACGCATAAACATGTATATAGGTCCTTCTAGAAGGAGTAATGGACAGTAGCAATGGTGTACGTTAACGTGCCTAGAGCAGTCAAAGTGTTAAGCAAATAACCCAGTCCTTTATTCCAAACAACTTTCAATCAGTCTAGCATTACATCATTACTATCCACTCATTTTCTCTGCATATACTGATGAGTCCTACAAGCAGTTTCTCAATGAATATATGATCAGCATTACCCCTGCAGCATAGCAAAAAGTAATATTGTTTTCTTGGCCTTATTACACACTGAAATTAAATTAGTTTATCATTAAATGCTGCGGTATATCACTGATGTGACATTGTTATTTGCTGTAACATAAGCCTAATCTACTCCATTCACCTTGTGCACTGGGCTGTCAAGTCTGTGAACTTTTCTCAGATGTAAATCATATACTCCAAAAGCTGAACATGTCTGAACAAATTCACGGATTTAATCATATCTTAGAGAAGTAGCTTGCTGGAGGGTAGCTTAAGTAGTCATCATCTGCTTGTTTGCAGCAAACGGACATCAAAATGCTACTACTTCAAAGCTGTTCATAACTGTTCATTTACTTCCAGTTGGGAGACTGTGTTCATTTCTGGAGCTTTTTAAAGAGAAGAAAAATCCTAGACTACTGTTATACATACAAAGGATTCAGAAAGGTGGTAACTGTGTTGCCATGTTTCAGGCTGCAAAATGCACTAATGACACACAGTGGTTATGGGCAGGATTATGGAATTTACCTTCCTCTAGATGACAGTATAGAAGCAGCAGCACTAGTACTAGTATTGTTGTGGATGTTGTTGTTGTCAGTCGAAAAATGATTTTATGCAGTTCACCGCACTACTGTAGGCTGTGCAGGCCTCTTCATCCCTGAATAACTACTGCACCCCACATCCATTTGAACCTGCTTACTGCTCTCATCTCATGGTCTCCTGCAATTTTTACCCCATCGCTTTCCTCTAGTACAAAATTGATGATTCTTTGATGTCATAGAATGTGTCATATCACCCAAACCCTGTGTTCAGTCAAGTTACTCCATGACTTCATTTTTTCTCCTTCAGTTCTGTTCAATAACTTTTCATTAGTTACATGACCTATCCATCAAATTTTCAGCATTCTTCTTCTGTAGCACCATATTTCAAAAGCTTCTATTCTCTTATTATCTAAAGAGATCATTGTCCATGTTTCACTTCCATACATGGCTACACTCCAAACAAATACCTTTGGAAAAGACCTCGTAAGACTTAACTCTGTATTCGATGTTAACAAATTTCTTTTCTCAGAAACTTTTTACTTGCCATTTTAATTCTATATTTTATATCCTCTGTACTTCAGCCATCACCAGTTATTTTACTGTCCATACAGCAAAACTCATCTACTACTTCAAGTGTCCTGTTTCCTAATATAATTCCATCAGTATCACCTGAATTAATTCAGTTACATTTCATTACCGTTGTTTTCATTTTGTTATTGTTCATCTTATATTCTCCTTTGACATCACTATCCATTCTGCTCAACTGCACATGGAAGTTCCTTGCTGTCTCATAGAATTGCAATGTCATAATCAAACCTCAAAAGTATGTATTTCCTGTCCCTGATGTTTACTCCCTTTCCAAATTTCTTCTTGCTTTCCTTCACAATTTGCCCAGTGTTCAGACTGAAGAACATAGGGGACAAGTTATGACCCAGTCTCACTCCCTCCTCGGCCACTGCTTCCGTTTCGTGCCCTTCGACTCTTAAAACTGCCATCTGGTTTCTGTACAAGTTCTAAAGAACCTTTTGCTCCCTGTATTTTAGCCCCTTACATTCAGAAATTTAAAAGAGTATAATCCAGTCACTGCTATCAAAAGCTTCCTCCCTCTCTACAAGGGCATGCTGACAAGTAATGCCTCTGAATTTTTTATGTAAAAATTCTCAAAGAGTTTTAAATATGATAAAGGTTAACCTTCTACAGCTTTATTCTTCATGTCTGCATATTCATTTCTCAACAGTTATCCTAGTGAAGAACACATTTATCATGACGAGAGACCAGTTTGTTGATACCATCATTGTAGAGTGTTTGTCGATGTTGACAGAACCACAACCTCAGTTCTGCTTGCACCACTTCGTCCCTATCAAAGTGAAGTCCTCGAAGGTGTTCAGGTTTTGGAAACGTATGAGAATCGGATGGGGCCAAATTGGGGCTGTATGAAGGATGATTGATGACAGTGAATCCAAGTCATCAGATTGTTGCAAATGTTGCAGCACTCGTGCGTGGTCTAGCATTGTAATGCTGAAGGAGACGGTGCTCCATGTGTGGACAAACATGCTACACTTAGAAACCCTCTTGCAGCAGAGGGCTGTGAAGAATAAAGATGTAGAATGTTAATAACATTTGTTTTATTAAAAAGCTTTAAGAATTTTCACAAAAAGATTAGAGGCATAACTTTTCACCATGCCCTTGCATAAATGTTCTAAACATAGCTTTGCCTTTGCTTAACCTATTTTCTAAGAGAAGTCATAGGGTAAGTATTGTCTTGCATGTTCTTACATTTCTCCAGAATCCAAACTGATCTTTGCTGAGGTTGGCTTCTACCAGTTCTTACATTCTTCTGTAAATAATCCAAATTAGTATTCCACAACCATGACTTATTAAACTGATAATTCAGTAATAGTCACACCTGTCAGTACATGCTCTCTCCGGAATTGGTATTGTTACAGTCTTCTTGACATATGAAAGTGTTTCGCCTGTCCCATATATGCTGCGCAGTAGGTAGGGTAGTTTTGTAATGGCTGGCTATCCTAGGGATACCAGAAGTTGTGATGGAATGTTGCCCACTCTGAGACCTTGTTTCTGTTTAAAGCCATCAGTGCTGTGTCAAATCCTTCTTGTAGTATCATATCCCCCATCTCATCTTCATGTACTTCCTCTTTCCTTTCTATAACATTACCTTCAAGTTCATCTCCCTTGTATAGACCCTCTATATACTTCCTGCACCCTCCAGTTTTCCCTTCTGTGCTCTTGATATTCGTACTGCTGCTTCTCTTTTCTGCAAAGGCCTCTTTAATTTTCCGACAGAAGCTATCTATCTTTCCTCTACTGATACATATTTTTATATGATTACATTTGTCCTCTTGCCATTCCTGCTTAGCTATTTTACACTTCCTGTCACTCTCATTTTTAGACATTTGTATTTCCTTTGGCCTCCTTCATTTGTTGCATTTTTATATTTTCTCCTTTCATCGGTTAAATTCAATATCTACTGTTATCTAAAGATTTATTTTAGGCTTAGTCTTTATTGACCTATTTGATCCTTTACTACCTTTACTATTTCATATCTTCAAGCAACCCATTTGTTTTCTACTGTATTCCTTTAATCTGGTCTAGTGAGTCATTGCCCACTGCTCCCTCAGAAACTTGCAACAGCTTCTGGTTCTTGAACTTATCCAGGTCCCATCTCCGAAATTTGCTACCTTTTTGCAATTTCTTCAGTTTTAATGTACAGTTCATAACCAATAAATTGTGGCCAGAGTCCACATGTGCCCCTGGAGATGTCCTGCAGTTTAAAACCTCTTTCTGAAAGTTCTGCCTGACAATTATATAATCAATCTGAAACCATCTGATGTTTCTGGGTCTCTTCCATCTATACAACCGTCTTTTGTGATTCTTAAACCAAATGTTAGAAATGTTTAAATCGTGTGCCGTGCAAAATTCTACCAGGCAGCTTCCTCTTTCATTTCTTTCCCCCAGTCCATATTCTCCTATTATTTTTCCTTCTCGTCTTTCCTACTACCAAATTCCAGTCACCAATAACAATTAAATTTTTGGGTCGCTTAACTATCTGAATGATTTTCTTTATCTCATCGTACATTTCATCAATCTCTTCATTCTCTGTTAAACTAGTTGACTTATAAACTTGTACGATTTTGATGGATGTTGGTTTTGTGTCTATCTTGCCTACTACTAAAATGCATTCACTGTGCTGTTCATAGTACCTAACCCACATTCCTATTTTCTTATTCATTTTTGGACCTACTCCTTTATTACCCCTACTTGATTTTGTATTGAGAAACGCATACTGACCTGACTAGAAGTCCTGTTCTCCCTGGCAGTGCACTTCACTAATTCCCACTATATCTAACTTCAGCCAATGTGTTTTCCTTTTTAAGTCTACTAATCTACCTACCCAGTTAATGGATCTAAAATTGCACACTCAAATCCATAGAATGCCAGTTTTGGTTTTATATTGGGAAACCTTAAGTTGCTAAGTTGTTGTAGTTGTCTTCGTGGTCATCATAGTCATCCAAAGTTCCATATTTATCATGCCTTTAATCAATGAGATACAAGAAGCTAAAATTGAAACTTTAATAGCAGTGCAATTTTTCCAGCTACTTTACCTCAATTTATTTAGCATTGTTATGTTGAAAGCTAAACCTATTTTTCTGGGAGGGCTTAAAACATGTTGTTTCGTATGAGACATGTTGAAGGTTTAATAGAAAATGTTATATGTAAAAGATGTGTCAAATATACCCTATTTTATCTTTTCAGAAAGATTGTCATTTTATCGACAAAATTGTAGACTATTGGAAAATAATAGATAAATGAAATATTGTATTCCACATCCTTGTGCTAATTTTTTATTTATTTATTTATTTTGAGCCATGATTTTCGCGCCCAACTTTCATTCAAATTGTCTAGCATTGTTAGCCATTGGATAATAAAATACACTGTTTTTTACCATTAAAATCATGCTCTTGTTAATGAACCCAGTTTGGAAATGTTCGTAGAACATACTTTTTGAAAAACCAGGGCAAACATGCGACCATCCCCCCCATCCCCCCCCCAAAAAAAAAAACAAGATCTTGAACTTCACACTTGGTTTATTCAGTAGAGGAAAATGGTATGTAAATGATACTTTATATTTGCAAACCTGGTGTTGTTAGGTTATTACATGCCAAGTTTCACATGCATCATACATTTAATGCCAAGTTTCACATACATCATACCTTTCTTCCAAGAGATATAATAAGCCAAATTTTGAGATTTTTTGCAGGCAGTTTGACTGTAATTTTCTGGCTGACTGTGGCTCTTAAAATTCTTTTCATAATTACTTGCAAGAGAATGCATAAAATTGTACAAGATGGCCAAATTTCATTTTCTTCAATAAGGTATAACAGCTCAGCATTGTCAGAAATTCACACTCACTCTGTGCAAAGTCACACGTGGAATCAAACACGTGACTATATCCTGATCAGTAGTGCTTCGATGAATGTTCACATAAAATTTCAACGAAAGCTATGACGGCCGAGCAGGGAGGCCTTGATGAGTTGCCATGGAATCACCCTTCAGTGCACACTCGTTGCACACTCGTTGTACCACTATGAAACATCTGTAGTGGTGTGTGGGCTTCTAGCCTGATTGGCTCCCCCCTTGCCCCTCCCAAAAGAGAACTCTGCCATCAATATGTTGATCCTTTTATACAATATTAATAGGGCTATAACGTGTTGTCGTCATTGTCGCCCCTTCCCTCCCCTCCCCTCTCCTTCCCATGAACGGTGAACGCTACCATTTTGGGGTGGGCTTGCATGCCTTGGTGATAAAGATTGCTATACAATAAGTGCAGCCACATTTGAGGGGTATATGTTGAGAAGCCAGTCAAACATGTGGTTCCTGAAGAGGGGCAGAGCAGTAGCCTTTTTGGTGGTTGCAGAGGCAACAGTCCAGCCAATTAATTGATCTAGCTTTGTAACATCAGCCAACGTGGCCATGTTGTGCTGTTACTGTGAATGGTTCAAAGCAAGGGGAAACTACAGCCGTTATTTTTATGAGGGAATGCAGATCTATTGTATGGTTAGATGATGATGGCATCCTCTTGCTAAAATACTCCGGAGGAATAACAATCCCACATTTAGATCAGCAGGCGAGGACTGCTCTGGACAATGCTGTCATTAAGAAAAACAAAACTGACATTTTATTGGTTAGTGTGTGGAATGTTAGATCCCGTTATCAGGTAGGTAGGTCAGGGAATTTAAAAAGGGAAACAGACTGGCTGAGTTAGATATACTGAAGTGCACTGGCAGGAAGAACGGGACTTCTGCTCAGGTCAGTACATGGTTTCCAATACAGAATCTGATAAATGGGGGTAATACAGGAGTAGGTCTAATGATGACTAGTAAAGTAGGAATGTGGGTAAGGTGCTACTAACAGCATAGTGAATACATTTTAATAGCAGGCAAGATAGACATGAAGCCACCACTCACCACAGTAGTAAAAGTTCATATGCTAAATAGTGTACTAGACAATGAAGAGGTTGAAGACATGTATGATGAGATAAAAGAAATCACTCAGATAGTTAAAGGATATAAAAATTTAATTGTTATAGTGAACTGCAATTCAGTAGCAGGAAAGAGAAGGAAAAACAGTAGGAGAATATAGAGGGGTCAGTGCAACTGTGGTCTAACCCACTTTTTAAAAAAATAAAAAATAAATAAAAAAAAAAAGAGAGAGAGACTGTAGAAAAATCGAGTTAAAGTTACATGATTGTGGTTTTTCTTAGAATTTGAAAAGTCCACTTCTGTTGGTTGTAGTATATTATATGATATTTAGTCAGTTTAACTGCAATGGTACATAAATTTTCATGGAATGGTTTTAGGTTCATTGCAGTTAAGTGATTATGCTACAGCACTCTTTGTTGTTTGGACCACTGTTACACTGAAGTTTCTTTATATGTGGGAGAGTACAAGAAATTTCTTTAAATGAAAGTTGGGCTTTTTACATGAAATGAAACACTATTTAATCCTAACATTTTTATATAAGTTTTAGAATGAGATTTTCACAAAGAAAAGCCCAGGGACAGAGGGTGTTATCCCAAACATTGTGAAAGTGGTATTTTTTTATGCATAAAAAACTTGTGTATTGTTCTTTGCCTAATTAAAAAACTTCTAATAAAAAGGGATATACAATCTGTTTCATATATCCAGAATAATGTACACAGACTCATATTTGTCTGGTTTTGCCATTTGTGGGATAGTTACCTTTGGTAACAGATCCATCGAGATCCTTCATTGTTATTACTCTTTTTATCAGCCAACATATAATCAGGTAGATCAGAATGAACATCTTTGTGATCCATATCTTCTGTCTGGACTTCTTTAGCCCTGTTTTGAGAAATGACACTGTTATAAAATGGATGAGAAACAGCAGGTATGTGTTTCAAGAGGTCAATTTTTTTGTAAATAATTTGCAACCAGAAGCACACAGAGACATACTTTTGTTTTGTGCAGTAAATACAGAATTAATTTATCAATATCTTGCAGACATTCAGAGAAATATTTAACTAAACATGATATTATTTTATCAGCATCTGCCCGGGAATATAGTCTGGCCATACAAACATATTTATATCATCTGTAGTACGATCGCAAACACAAATATTGCAAGCCACAGCTGTCTTTTTGTAGAAAACCTCACTAGTCTGTATATGTGGCGTTAGCAGAACTTGCTACATGTCAAATGTTATAAATTCTCCAGAACTATGTTCTTTGGAATAAGTTATATCAGCTCCTAGAATGTTATGTGCTGCCTGTGCCTTTAACTGCTCCACATTTAACTCTTGTTAAAATTTTCCTTTGTTAGCGTCATTCTCTGCAGCTGAAACTTCTATATGCAGAGAATCACAAACCTTGCAAGTGTTTGTACATGGGGTGGAAAAAGAGAGATTGAATTTTGTTTCAAAAATCTCCCTGTAAATGTACTCAAACATTGGAAAAGCCAGGATGGAATAATGATAATATTATGAAAAGGATAGTTGCTACTTACCATATAGTGGAGATGCCGCGTCACAGATAGGCACAACAAAAAGACTCAAAACAAAGCTTTTGGCCAAAGCAGCCTTCATCGGAATTAGACCACACACACACAACTACAGTGATATTCTGCTGCTCACTGAACCTCCACAATATACTTGTCTATCCCTAGACAACCCCTTGCATCATGTCTCACATCTCTGTAACACAAGGTGTGACAATAAAGAAACCGGACTGGTTGTTGTACATTTTTCTGGCTTTCTCGATGACAAAGAGAAGAGTGGGGGAATAACCTTAGGACTCTCCCTGACACGTACAAAATTTCAAGGTACTGTGGTGGTTAGTCTGGCTGTGAACCTTCTTAGCAACAGGTCATGTGTCAGAGCTCCACTGAAATTATGCTACACTCAAAAGTGGAACAACGTGTTAACATCAGATTCCTCACAAAATTTGGAAAAGCCGCCACAGAAACTTGTTTACGGTGATCAGTGTCTATCTCATAACTTAAGTTTTCGCGTGGGTTAAGAGGTTCAAGAATGGTAGGGAAAATGTCAAAGATGATCCAAAATTGAGCCGTCCTTTCACTTCAAAAACTAAAGTGAATATGGAGAAGGACAGTACAATTGTTCGAGAAGACCACTATCTGATCATTTGAGCAATTTCAGAACTTGCCTGCATCAATAAGGAAACCATTAGGCAGATTTTTCACAGTGATCTGGGCATGACAAAGGTTTGTGCTAAAGTGATGCAGAGAATCCTGACAAACGAACAAAAGCAACATTGAGTGGGCTACTGTGCTGACACACTCAGAAACATTGAAAATGACCCTGATTACCTCGTCAAGGTATTTATGTGTGATGAAACATGGATATAGCAATACAATCCAGAGACTAAGCGACAACCCATGCTTTGGAAGAGTACTCAATCTCCTAGGAAGGAGAAAGTGCATATGAGCAAATCAAAATTCAAAGCAGTAATGATTGTTTTCTTCCATATCCGAGGGGCTATCTATATTGATTGGGTGCCTGAAGGTCAGAATGTCAGTCAAGCTTATTATGTAGCTGTTCTGAAGACCATCCGAGAACATGTGTGATGATGGAGACCAGATCTGTAGGAGAATCACTCATGGATACTTCATCAGGACAATGTGCCAGCCCATAATGCAATGTCTGTGAAGATTTTTTTGACTAAAAACAACATTCCAGTAATGGAACATCCACCTTACTCAACTGACCTAGCACCATGCGACTTCTTTCTCTTCCCAAATCTGAAGTTGGCGCTCAAAGGAACCAGGTTCGAGTCCGTGAATGCAGTGAAGGAAAACACGATGAGCCTCCTTGACAGCATAACAGAAAAAAGCTTGCAGCATTGCTTCCAAGTGTGGAAGATTCACATGGGGTGGTGCAGGGATAGGGGAGGGGACTTCATTGAAGGGGGCAGTATTTCAGTTTTGTAGGTTTCTTCTATGAAGAGTTGGAGCATGAGTCCAGTTTCTTTATTGCTACACCTTGAAAGACCTAGTTGCAAAATCTGTCCCATACATCCTCCCACCACCACCTATGCCAGTCGGTCACAAGCATCACCTATTCAATCAATGGCAGGTCTACTTGTGAAACCAGCCATATGATCTACAAGCTAAGCTGCAACCAGTATGCTGCATTCTACGTGGGCATGACAACCAACAAGCTATCTGTCTGCATGAATGGCCATGGTCACTAGTTTTGTTGGGTCAGTTTGCATGATGTCCCTGACCTTCAAATGTTGGTGTTCCTTCACTCTGCTTCTTTTCTACTGCCCTAGAAACTCTCCCATTATTAATCCTAAGCAAGGATATGAATGCTTTTTTACAAATTCTTTTGTCAAAGCCCTGAACTGAAATGTACTCGCATCTGTTCTGTCTCCTGCTTGCATTTCTGTTAGCATCATACCATTTCTTAACACCATTTACTTTGACATGCCCATGAAGAAATGCATTTTGGATGCTGAAGTCACCAATATTACAGAACTGCCTGAGCGCTGCTTGATGTTCTTTTTCACTAAAACATTCATATCACTTATGTTCACAACCACGTGGCAGACCGTGTATACAGTCGTTGACCTTCTTGCCAGTTCTACCTACATACTCCACTCCTGCATACCTTTTCTTCCTTTTAATGCTTCTTGCCCCTGAATTTACATTCCTTATTCTTTTTCTTGCACAATTTACTGTAATTTTTGTACTTTTTCAACGCTGGAAGAATCACAATTACTGCGAACGTCAGCCATCTTGGTTGTTGTTTTTTACACATGACTTTTGGTTCTCACTTTTCATTGGCTGTGTGATGTTGAACCAGTGTTGTGCCCAAAGAGGAATGAAATATTTTTTTAAGAGAAACATTAAATGCTTCATAACAAGATACATATTATGAACTGAGCTAACAAACTAGGTAGGAAGGTAGTTCATACCATAGGCAACAGATGGAGCCAATATTTCAGTTTTCACGTCCGAAAGCTGCCTGGTAGAATTTTGCACGGAGCATAATTTAATCATTGCTAACATGGTTTAAGAATCATGAAAGAAGGTTGTATATGTGAAAAGACCTGGAGACAGCAGATGCTTTCAGGTTATTATATAATGGTAAGGCAGAGATGTCAGGTACGAATTATAATTGTAGAACTTCTGCAGGGGCAGATGTGGACACTGACCACAATTTATTGGTAATGAACTGTAGATTAAAACTGAAAAATTGCAAAACAGTAGTAAATTAAGGAAATGTGACCTAGATAAGTTGAGAGAACCAGATGTTGTTGAGTGTTTCAGAGGGAGCATAAGGCAACAATTGACTGAAATTGTGAAGAAGATCAAAAGACGACAAATAGGTAGGTTTGAATAGTGAAATAGTGAAGGCAGCAGAGGATCAAATAGGGGAAAAAGACAAGGCCTAGTAGAAGTCCTTGAATAGCAAAGGAAATATCGAATTTAATGGACGAAAGGGGAAAATATAAAAATGCAACAAATGTAGCAGAAAAAGAGACTGCAAACATCTAAGAAATAGGATTGACAGGAAGTGAAAATGGTTAAGCAGGAGTAGTTAGGGAACAACTGTAAGAATATAGGAAACACATACAAACAGGGGAAAGATAGTTACATCCTACAGGAAAATTAAAGAGGCCTTTGGAGAAAAGAGAAGCACCTGTATGAATATCAAGAGCTCAGATGGAAAACCAATATGAAGCAAAAAGCAGGGAAAACCAAAGCATGGAAGGAGTATATAGAGGGTCTATGCAAAGGAGATGAACTTGATGGCAGTATTATCAAAACGAAGGAGGAAGTACATGAAGATGAGATGCTGGATATGACATTGGAAGAAGGATTTGACAGAGCACTGACAGATCTAAACAGAAACAAGGCCTCCAGAGTGGACAACATTCCATTAGAACTGTGATATCCTTAGGATAGCCAACCATGACAAAACTATCCCATCTGGCGTGCAGCATGAGACAGGCGAAATACCTTCATACTTCAAGAAGACTGTAATAATACCAATCTCAAAGAAAGCAAGTACTGACTGGTGTGATTATTACTTAACTATCAGTTTAATAAGTCATGGTTCCAGAATACTGATACAAATTATTTACTGAAAAATGGAAAAACTGGTAGAAACCGACTTCAGCAAAGATATGTTTGGATTCTGGAGAAATGTAGGAACATATGAGTCATTTCTGGCCCTATGACTTACCTTAGAAGATAGGTTAAGGAAAGGCAATTCTACATGGATAGCATTGGTAGACTTCAAGAAACCTTTTAACAATGGTGTCTGGAATACTCTCTTTGAAATTTTGAAGGTACCAGAGGTAAAACACAGGGCGTGAAAGGCTGTTTACAACTTGTACAGAAACCAGGTGGCAGTTAGATCAGTCGACTAGCATGGAAGGGAAACAGTGGTTGAGAAGGGAGTGGGACAGAGTTTTAGCGGATCCCTGATGTTATTCAGTCTGTACATTGAGGAAGCAATAAAGGAAACAAATAAAAAAATTGGGAAGGGATAAAGTTCAGGGAGAAGAACTAAAAACTTTGAGGTTTGCCGATGACATTGTAATTCTGTAAGAGATAGCAAAGTACTTAGAAGAGCAGGTTCAATGTGGAATGGATAGTATGTGGAAAGGAGGATATAAGGTGAACATCAACAAATTAGGAAATGGGGCACTTAAAGTAACAGATGAGTTTTGATATTTGTGCAGCAAAATAATTGATGATGTCCAGAGTAGAGAGGATGTAAAATGTAGAACGGCAGTGGCAAGGAAAGTGTTTCTGAAGAAGAGAAATTTGTTAATTTCGAATGTAGATGTAAGTGTTAGGAAGTCTTTTCTGAAGGTATTTTTCTGGATTGTAGCCATGTACAGAAGTGAAACATGGATGATAATCTTTTTAGACAAGTAAAGAATAAAAGCCACAGTAGAACACTGAAAATTAGATGGGTAGCTCATGTAACTAATGAGGTATTGAATATAATTGGAAAGAAAAGAAATTTGTGTCACAGCTTGACTAAAAGAAGGGATCAGTTGATAGGACACATTCTGAGGCATCAAGTGATCACCAATTTAGTATTGGAGGGCAAAAATCGTAGAGGGAGACCAAGAGATGAATACAATGAATACACTAAGAAAATTCAGAAGGATGTAGGTTGCAGTAGTTTTTCTGAGATGAAGAGGTCTGCATGGAATAGGGTAGCATGGAGAGCTATGTCAAACTGGTCTTCAAATTGGAGACCACCATAAAAAAAAAAAAAGAAAATAAAGAGGCAGCATAACGTGCTCCAGAAGTATTTAAAGAATGGCACCACAGTACAACAAATGCTGCTGTAATGTGTATTTATTTATTGATTAACAGTTGCGGTCAGGTGGCACTCCCCAAGTCATGGATACAATTACATAATGATACCCAAGACTTGAAGTTGATCGCTTGCTCAGAACTTATTGTCAATAAATAAATAAAGATTATAGCAGCTTTTGGTGGTTTTGTGATGCTCTTTTATTTCCCAGAATGCCGCAAAAAGTACTATTGATTTCTTGACACAAACCGTGTGAGGAAACAGTTAATTGTGAAAATGGACATGACAGTCATTGAAAGACATTATTAGATGGGGTGTAATGTCATACACTGCTAAATGAAGGCTTATCATTGTAGGTTCATATTGTTGGAAGAGTGCACATATCAGTCACAATAATCAAAAGCAGCAAGACATGCAACAATAAAACAGCATTGAAAAATATTCAATAAAAATATTATGGAAGCCAGCGTTGACCTATTCAACTACTTCATACTCGTTCACACTATTGCCAGGTAACGTAAAGAGAGAGAGAAGATATATTAAATGTTTATTACAGACAAATGGTAAAAGATAGAAACATATTTCCCACATCATTGAATTGAGGAAGGTTCAGAGTTTCAATAAAGCTGCGCTGTTGTTTGTAACAACGTGGTGACCACACCACAAGATAAATCATTTTGTGTGTTGGAATTTACACTTAAGTTAATCCATTCTTCAAGTGCAATCTGCATTCTGCCGTTAATTCAGCATGAAGCCATCTCTGCACAGGCGTATGACTGGCATGCAAAATTCTTGGAAATTGGATGTATATGCAATGAAGAGAGCACTGGTCAACCTCGTGTGTCTGATGAATATGTCAGGTGTATCCCAGGTGCATTCATATGGAGCCCTCAGAAGTCCACAAGACAGGTAGGCCAGGAACTTCAACTTCCTTAAACAATGGTGTGGCTTGTTCTGAAACGACACCTGCGTATGAAGCCTTACAAGTTGCAGTTATTGTAGCAGTTGCATCCCAGCGACCATAACAGAAGGTACAAATTTTGCATTTGAATTTTCCAGAATATGGCAAAGGATACTTTTTCCAAATGATTCACCTTTCCAGGTGAATTGACGTTTCATCTATCAGGAAAAGTAAACCACCATAATATGAAAATTTGGAGGTCACAAAATCCTGATGCCTTTGTCGAACATAAAGAGACTCACCGAAACTGAATGTTTCTTGTGCCGTTTCTGTTTAGAATACCCATGTATTTCATAGGTTTTATCAAAGCCTATGAAGAAATTTGTAGAAACTCAAGTTTTACACTTGAAATATTTCTTAAGTAACATGTTATTCTAGTAGAAGTAAAATAAAAGTCATGACTACTAGGCAGTAGCATTGAAAATTTTAAAAGATTACATTTTAAAATTGGAATATTCTGGAGTTAATATGACAGTAGTTTTGAATGAGGATATTTCTGTAACTATGTAAGTTTCAAGAAAAATTAAGATGTTCTTATACAGAACGAGGACTTTCAAATGAGGAATGTTAAAACAAACAATTATTAGCAGGGTCAAATGTTCAAGTACATGTTGTTTTCATGAGTCATTAATTTTGGTTATTTCTGCAAAGAAAATGTATCTTCAAAAATTATTTATATTGTTGTTATCATGGAAAGTGTACTCTGAATATTAAACTATTTAAAAAGACAGCTTGATACAGAATTAGGATATTTTGTGTTTATGTGGCTTATACATATATCAAATACATACTAGACAGAACAGAAAAAAATAGTATTTATATTAGAAATGGTGTTATTCCATTTTGTCACATTTCAGAGAGTCGCTAATGCTTCTGTATTTCTATGCTAAGGGGCTATGTCTTCCTCAGAAAGGACTAGCCTCAGTAGGGGGAGAGAGAAAAGGGAGGTGTGTCCATACTATAACACATTATGAGACTGTGTCAATGTTTCACTGGAATTGAGCTGTTGAAAACCTCTTACATGCAGAATTCTGCCTTCTAAATGTGGGGCAGAGCACATGCTTCAGTACTGCTACAGGATTATTTTCTCTAATTAATCTCTCAATATGTACTCCTACTCTTGCTGAAACAGCTCACAATGAGGCATTTTACAATGTGCACTCAGTGACAACTTTGCGATCCGGATACACCTTGAAGATTGAGCAGTGTTTGAAGGCAAGCTGTTTAAGTATATGTTTAGTGGAACTAACTGGATTCTGTGCAACCAGCTGGCTGTATCTGAACATTTTGTAAGTACCCAGGAATGATCTTACATGTTACCAACGAGTCCATTCCTCATTCTTAATGCCACCTATAAAGAATGACATTGCCTGTACAATTGAGAAGTACAACTAGAGAATTAGAGTAAGCATGCAGCTTTACAAAGATTCAAATTCAAATCAACTGTAGAGAATATTGCAATTATCATTTTTGGTGACAGGAAAAGTCTAAAAAGTATCTGACCTTTGATTTTCTCACACAAAGTAGAGACGATAGTGCGGCGCCACTGTACACAGTAAAGGAAGAGACCTTTATGCGCATGCGTGAATTTTGTCCCCACCTTCCAGTGTGTCAGTTGCTGCCTGTCGGTCGCTGAGTGAGGTGCTACACAACATGTTCATTGGATTACTGATTCTCTCAAGATGACTGTGTGTTGAGCAAAGATACTGCATCAAATTTTGGCAAAAGCTTGGTGATTCTCAAAGCGAAACAACTCATAAGATTCAGCAGGTGTTTGGAGAAGATGCAATGGGTGTAACACAAATTAAGGAGTGGACCAACCAATTCAAAAATGGCCGCACATCAGCGGAGAGTGACCAATGTTCTGGCAGGCCCCGAACTGCTCGGAGTGCAGCTGTTGTTGAGAGGGTGCAAAATTTGGTGATTGCAGATCTCGTTTGACTGTGCGGGAGATTGCCCAAGAGGTTGGAGTGAGTAAAGGTTCTCCACATGCAATTTTGAGTGATGATTTGAATGTGCACAGAGTGGCTGCGAAATTCGTGCTCAAGTTATTGTTGCTGGAACAGCAAGACCTCCATTTTGATGTTGCACAGGAACGTCTGGACAGTCATGGGTGTACGGGTACGACTGAGAAACAAAAAGACAGTTGTCGCAGTGGAAGCATCCCAAGTCTCCAAGGCTGAAGAAAGTGCAGCATGTGCGAAGCAAAATCAAGATGATGCTGACTGTCTTCTTTGATGTCTGTGGAATTGTGCATCATGAATACTCACCAGAAGGACAAGCAGTGACAAAGGAATACTATCAAGATGTTCTCCGGCGACTACTTGATACAGTTTGGTGCAAAAGACCAGATGTGGACGGCGGAAAACTGGCAACTGCATCATGACAACGCCCCCGCACATTCATCACACTTGATCCAAAATTTCTTGGCCAAACATGAAATAACAGCCATTTGCCAACCTCCCTACTCTCCAGACATGGCTCCTTACAACTTGTTGTTGTTTCCAAAATTGAAGATGTCACTGAAAGGATTCCATTTTGAGAGTAGAGAAGACAGAATGCGGAACACAATGGCAGAGCTGAACACCATTCCAAAAGAAGACTTTCGGAGGTGTTTCCAACAGTGGAGGGATCAGTGGGCTAAAAGTGTGCAAGCACAAGGGACCTACTTTAAAGGGGATTAGGGTTCCAACAAAGCAAGGGGAAACTACAGCCGTAATTTTTCCCGAGGGCATGCAGCTTTACTGTATGATTAAATGACGATGGCGTCCTCTTGGGTAAAATATTCCGGAGGTAAAATAGTCCCCCATTCGGATCTCCGGGCGGGGACTACTCAAGAGGATGTCATTATCAGGAGAAAGAAAACTGGCGTTCTACGGATCGGAGCATGGAATGTCAGATCCCTGAATCGGGCAGGTAGTTTAGAAAATTTAAAAAGGGAAATGGATAGGTTGAAGTTAGATATAGTGGGAATTAGTGAAGTTCGGTGGCAGGAGGAACAAGACTTTTGGTCAGGTGACTACAGGGTTATAAACACAAAATCAAATAGGGGTAATGCAGGAGTAGGTTTAATAATGAATAGGAAAATAGGAATGCAGGTAAGCCACTACAAACAGCATAGTTAACGCATTATTGTGGCCAAGATAGATACGAAGCCCACACCTACTACAGTAGTACAAGTTTATATGCCAACTAGCTCTGCAGATGGCGAAGAAATTGAAGAAATGTATGATGAAATAAAAGAAATTATTCAGATTGTGAAGGGAGACGAAAATTTAATAGTCATGGGTGACTGGAATTCGAGTGTAGGAAAAGGGAGAGAAGGAAACGTAGTAGGTGAATATGGATTGGGGCTAAGAAATGAAAGAGGAAGCCGCCTGGTAGAATTTTGCACAGAGCACAACATAATCATAGCTAACACTTGGTTTAAGAATCATGAAAGAAGGTTGTATACATGGAAGAACCCTGGAGATACTAAAAGGTATCAGATAGATTATATAATGGTAAGACAGAGATTTAGGAACCAGGTTTTAAATTGTAAGACATTTCCAGGGTCAGATGTGGACTCTGACCACAATCTATTGATTATGACCTGTAGATTAAAACTGAAGAAACTGCAAAAAGGTGGGAATTTAAGGAGATGGGACCTGGATAAACTGAAAGAACCAGAGGTTGTACAGTGTTTCAGGGAGAGCATAAGGGAACAATTGACAGGAATGGGGGAAAGAAATACAGTAGAAGAAGAATGGGCAGCTTTGAGGGATGAAGTAGGGAAGGCAGCAGAGGATCAAGTAGGTAAAAAGACGAGGGCTAGTATAAATCCTTGGGTAACAGAAGAAATATTGAATTTAATTGATGAAAGGAGAAAATAATAAAAACGCAGTAAATGAAGCAGGCGAAAAGGAATACAAACGTCTCAAAAACGAGATCGACAGGAAGTGTAAAATGGCTAAGCAGGGATGGCTAGAGGACAAATGTAAGGATGTAGAGGCCTACCTCACTAGGGGTAAGATAGATACTGCCTACAGGAAAATTAAAGAGACCTTTGGAGATAAGAGAACGACTTGTATGAATATCAAGAGCTCAGATGGAAACCCAGTTCTAAGCAAAGAAGGGAAAGCAGAAAGGTGGAAGGAGTATATAGAGGGTCTATACAAGGACGATGTACTTGAGGACAATATTATGGAAATGGAAGAGGATGTTGATGAAGATGAAATGGGAGATATGATACTGCGTGAAGAGTTTGACAGAGCACTGAAAGACCTGAGTCGAAACAAGGCCCCCGGAGTAGACAACATTCCATTGGAACTACTGACGGCCTTGGGTGAGCCAGTCCTCTTGGGTGAGTCCAGTGCTCTACCATCTGGTGAGCAAGATGTATGAAACAGGCGAAATACCCTCAGACTTCAAGAAGAATATAATAATTCCAATCCCAAAGAAAGCAGGTGTTGACAGATGTGAAAATTACCGAACTATCAGTTTAATAAGTCACAGCTGCAAAATACTAACACGAATTCTTTACAGACGAATGGAAAAACTAGTAGAAGCCAACCTCGGGGAAGATCAGTTTGGATTCCGTAGAAACACTGGAACACGTGAGGCGATACTGACCTTACGACTTATCTTAGAAGAAAGATTAAGGAAAGGCAAACGTACGTTTCTAGCATTTGTAGACTTAGAGAAAGCTTTTGACAATGTTGACTGGAATACTCTCTTTCAAATTCTAAAGGTGGCAGGGGTAAAATACAGGGAGCGCAAGGCTATTTACAATTTGTACAGAAACCAGATGGCAGTTATAAGAGTCTAGGGACGTGAAAGGGAAGCAGTGGTTGGGAAGGGAGTAAGACAGGGTTGTAGCCTCTCCCCGATGTTGTTCAATCTGTATAGCAAGCAGTAAAGGAAACAAAAGAAAAATTCGGAGTAGGTATTAAAATTCATTGAGAAGAAATAAAAACTTTGAGGCTCGCTGATGACATTGTAATTCTGTCAGAGACAGCAAAGGACTTGGAAGAGCAGTTGAATGGAATGGACAGTGTGTTGAAAGGAGGATATAAGATGAACATCAACAAAAGCAAAACAAAGATAATGGAATGTAGTCTAATTAAGTCGGGTGATGCTGAGGGAATTAGATTAGGAAATGAGACACTTAAAGTAGTAAAGGAGTTTTGCTATTTGGGAAGCAAAATAACTGATGATGGTCGAAGTAGAGAGGATATAAAATGTAGACTGGCAATGGCAAGGAAAGCGTTTCTGAAGAAGAAAAATTTGTTAACATCGAGTATAGATTTAAGTGTCAGGAAGTCATTTCTGAAAGTATTTGTATGGAGTGTAGCCATGTATGGAAGTGAAACATGGACGATAAATAGTTTGGACAAGAAGAGAATAGAAGCTTTCGAAATGTGGTGCTACAGAAGAATGCTGAAGATTAAATGGGTAGATCACATAACTAATGAGGAAGTATTGAATAGGATTAGGGAGAAGAGAAGTTTGTGGCACAACTTGACCAGAAGAAGGGATCGGTTGGTAGGACATGTTCTGAGGCATCAAGGGATCACCAATTTAGTATTGGAGGGCAGCGTGGAGGGTAAAAATCGTAGAGGGAGACCAAGAGATGAATACACTAAGCAGATTCAGAAGGATGTAGGTTGCAGTAGGTACTGGGAGATGAAAAAGCTTGCACAGGATAGAGTAGCATGGAGAGCTACATCAAACCAGTCTCAGGACTGAAGACCACAACAACAACAGGGTTCCAACGTTGTTAGGTATTCGAAATATTTTTTCTGGTCAGCGGTCAGATACTTTTTAGACAGGCATTGTAGATCAAGAAGAGACTGTGATGAAAATATCTGAACACTATCAGCAGTTTCACAAGTCCTCACTGGTATGGGAGACCTTCAGGAGAATTTCTGTGAGAGATGGGGAGTGCTCAGTTAATGGCATATTGAAGATTTGCTGCCTCTAGATAACTTCTGCGACATAACCCAGACAGTGGCAGAAAATTTTGCTGAAGTAATCTTCATCACTGATCAGAATACAGACTTCTATCACACAAATCTACCACCAAGGGAAGCAGTTTGGACATTTCCTCAAACGAGAATTTACTATGAAGTTTCCTCTTCTTTAAGCCTGAGCACCTCAAGGGGATGGGTGAAGAAATCACACTTCATTATATTGTGTGCGGGAGACAGGAGACTTGGGGAAGTATTGGAGGTACACTAGAGCATCGATTATCCGAAGTAATTGGGGGACATGGGTGTTCGGAAAATTGGTTTGTTCGGATAATCGAACTGTACATGTTTATTTGCCAAAAAGAAGTACTGTACAGTAAATTTATTTATAAAAACAGGCATCTCTTTTAGTATTACAAAGTAACATACAAAGGCATTTTCAGTAGGAATATATAGTATGTGGCACCGTTTATTAAACAAAAATATATACATATTACCTACGCATTTTGCATGAACAGAATGGGACCTGAGATAGGTTCTCCTTCCAATCTCTTTTGTGTAAACCACTTGTAAACAGCATCATCTAGATCTGTGTTAGTGGCGAGCTTCATAGTTTTACGGCTTGTTGATCCATCAGTAGAATCAAGCATAGCTATAAAATTTGCTATGCTCGTCTTGTGTCTTTTATATCCATAATTGTAGACTTCCCCACCTTGTACTTATTGGATAAAGTGGTTGCAGATTCACCTTCTTCTAACCTTTTAATAATCTCGTACTTGTCCCTCATAGAAAGGGCAACACGTTTACGTTTAAGCATTTTGTATCGTCAAGTTCACTTCTTCACGCAGCAGCACACAAGTAGTCGTAACAGAGAACAGAAGGTGACTGTTTGCACCGTGAGAAGCTCTTCTTGGGGGCACACAATCCTTCAAACTGCGCGGAGTGGCACGCCTCAACTCTTAAGCTGGCGCAGCTGTTGCTGTGAACAGCTTTGATACTGCCGCTACTTCTACTGCCAGTGCCAAGCAGACAGCGACTGGCGGCTTGGCTGGTCAGCAGCGCCTTGTGATGGCCCCATTGGTTTGGGAGTGAGGGGGATGATGGACGGTAGGGTGGGAGAGTAACAGGTGCGAGCAAGTACACAGTTCGATTAAGCAGTCGTTCGGTTGACCAACGTTTGGATAATCGGCGCTCTACTGTATATGATTCTAACACCTCTCCTGGAATTGTGTGTCTGAGTGATTATTGGCTGTAGGGGAAAGATTGTAGCTGAGCTGGTAACAACCAGCTTGATTGGATTCAAGAATCTGGACAACATTGCATTTATATCTAGTGTGGGCTTTGCAGGTACCATTTCATCACTGATAACTTAACACTGCTAGAGGCAATGATACAGCAGGCTTCCCTGTGCAAGCTACACCTTGTAGGCCCATTTTTCTGCTAAGAGGCAACGATACAACAGGCTTCCCTGTGCAAGCTACACCTTGTAGGCCCATTTTTCCACTGTGAAAAGGCCTAAGATACTGCTAGGGGGCATGTCATCGCCTAATGGGGGAAGTGTTAACAGACCAGTGTGAGCAAGAGAAGTGTACTACGAAGAAGCAATATCTCATGGATGATTTTTCTTTGTTTTATTTCTCCTCCAACCACTGACAATATACAAGTGTTTGAAGAAGTGGGTGAAACACATTGGTTTCAAGTTCTCAGCAGGGAAATCTGTGTGGGGGTTTCCACCTTTCACAAAGCTTACACTGTCCTCCTGAATTGCCCATGGGAAACTGTTTAGAGCATGAATAAGTCTTTGTGATTCCAGTTTCATAAGACATTTGTGCATTCCTGCATGGATTATGATTGCCAGATTTAATGGATTTTTTAAAATGAAATCAACATTATCCACTATAAGTAATTTTGACTGCCCGCTGGCTCCGACAAAACCAGTCATATGCCCCAACTTTGTGCTAACACTGCTCATCCAGTGCTCAAGTCACAGTGAAATCAGCATTTGTAAATCAGGCATGTACCATAGCATCATTCAGGATGTGTGTGACACAAGTTTGACTGGTTCACAAATTCCAATATTTATTGGTAATGGATGAGGCCAACATCCACACTGGATTCTCAGGAGTACAGAGGTATGTTTGATCTTCTGAAGTATATAAGAGAGAGTTCACTAGATGACCCTGCTTATACCAGCCCTGTAATTATATGTTTGCTACACTGGTTGATCGAAACAGGATAATAACCTTGACTAATATGGGGTTTGCCTTGATTTTCTACATTGGATGGTTTGTGATCGCAAGGTTTGTGCAGTTGTGAGAACAGTGGAGAGATGTAGAAGTATTTGGGCTTGACTACCTTCTCCGCTGACAACGTCCAGTAGATATAGTGACATTCCACTGGATGCCAGAGCATGTGAGAATTTGAGATAATGCTCTGGCAGATTGAGCAGCCAAAGAAGGTTGCACATCAGATACTCTAGCACAACGTAGTCTCCCCCCCCCCCCCCCCCCCAGTCAATGGGGAAGAATGGAGTTCTGTTTACATGCCTTTGTGTAGGAGGACACAGTCCCCTTATGTATGGAATCATCCTCCAACAAAGCAACCCACAACTGTTCATTGCATATGATGTATCACTGTTGTTACTCGACTTTTTAGTTGATTGTGTTTTATTTGCTGACGAAAGAGCATTCCTACAATTACATACGGACTTCACCCTCTATTTTAGTTAATTATTACATGAATTCAATGTAAATTTTAAAATTCTGTTTTGTATCAGGTGTTTATTTCATGCATTTGTTCATCTTTATTAGTGGTCCATCATCTTGATAATTAACATGGACCATTGTACATAGAATCTTATGAAGCAACTTGTGCAGAATTCATGTCTTTCTTTTTTTTAATTTCTTAAAGTACCCACTGTATTTTGAATAAAATCATTTTGGATATAAGGCCTCATCATTATGAAACACTAAAAACAGCTAAAATGTCAAAATTTCGACATACTTTGCAGCAGTCCCCTTTAGCCTGACTTACTGCAGGCTGCCGATGATGATCTTCCCCTATATACTGTCTAATAACGTGGCCTAGTACCCAAAATGATTTTATTCAAGTTGACACTGGCCGAGGAAGCATTGTATTGTTGTGATCTCATTCCCTGCCTGTGAATGATTGTTTTGGCAAGTTGTGTTGATATGGACATGTTTGTTATAACAAATCTATGGCATTTTAATTAATAACTGATTTACCTCATAAAACTACCTCCCTTCTAATATTACAAAAGAAATATGCTAATGATGATTAATCTTGCTAGTCCGACCTCAGATGGTCTGACTTCCCTCTTACAAGGGGAGGCCGCCAATTGTGAAATTCAGATTCGATTCATACTGCGCGTAATAGAAGCTCATGGCCAGAGGTGTAATGTGGCAAAGCACCAAGATGCACTTCTCAGCCGTTGTCGAGAAAATCGAGTTAAAAGAAACCATTGCGGTGAAATACTCTCTACGATTATTAATTTTTTATAGCGTCGCGGCGCAGCGGTAAGCGCTCTGGTTCATAATCTAAAGGTCGCCGGATCGAATCTCGCGCCATGCAACTTTTTTTAATTATTTGTTTTTTTGTAATTCAAATGTGTGTGTGTGTGTGTGTGTGTGTGTGTGTGTGTAATAAGGTGTTGAAAGTCATTTGTCGTGGAAAAATAAAACTTGAAATAAAACACAATATCACAAATAGTATTCAAGTGGGTACAATTTATTGAAAAGTTCGGTATACACTCTCACATAATTAACAATTAGTGACCAGAAGTAGCTGGAGTATCGCACGAACCAGAGAGATAGTTATCATAGAAACATGGAAAGCAGAAAGCAGCATGACATCGAGCACATCTGATAAACGATGCGTTTTTACAAGAACAATTGTTTTTTTAAACTATCTGTTGGGAAACACACCTGAATGACATTCTGAAAAAATTATTCTATCATTCGTCAGGTTTGATGCATACCACGCGTATCGTATCATATCGGCAAAAATCGGAGAAGACAATGGATGGTGAACGATGGATGATTATGAACCTGAGCGCTTACCCCTGCGCCACGAGTATTTCACCGCAACGGTTTCTTTTAACTGTTGATTTTCTCGACAACGGCTGAGAAGTGCATCTTGGTGCTTTGCAACATTACACTTCTGGCCATGAGCTTTTATTATGCGCAGTATGAATCCAATCTGAATTACACAATTGGCGGCCTCCCCTTGATAGTCTGACCATCCCATTTCTGGTGTTTGTTTACGTTCACAGGCTACTACATTCAGGTCTGGCCTTGTTGATGACTCACTGTGTGCAATATCTATTTGTAGGCTGTTGACTGTTGCTAGGTGCGATAGTTAAGTCAGTTTTAGTGTGAAATAACTTGTTTCTAACTCAATCAAAAAGTGTCATTGTGCACCCGTTTGTTTTATAAATTTGCAACAGTATGCTTCTTATACATTAAAGTGTGTGAAACTAAATAACAACACCAAATAGACGTAAACACTTAACGCTGTCCTTACAACCAAATATTGAGCACAGTGATTGAGTGGATCGGAACAGCTGACATTGCACCATGGAAGTAGAATTAACTGATGACCAAATCATTGTCCGTAACTTGAACATCCAGTAAACATGAGAAAGATGACAGTGAGAACAAAGACAATGAATGTACAGCTTAAGTATTGTGTACAGATGCTAAAAATGCATTTGATATAGCTCTTCAGTACATTGAACAGAGCTCTATGTCTATCCCAATACACATTTTGTGGATTGGAAAATGTTGGAACAACGCATAAAAATCAAGATGGTTGTCCACGAAGCAAAAGAACATTACAGAATTTTTTCCCTGCTGCTTAAGAAAGGAACATTTTTTGCTGTGTGATTTATCATGTTTTAAACAGTTCAGTGCAAATCAGTTGTTTGCCAGTGCAGCACTGTAGTTAGGTATGTATGGATGTAAAACTTTCACTCACAGTAACAGTACCTTACCATACAATACAGATGTAATTTACAGTATTGGCACAACTGAACGTTACACTTTCGTGGAACATTTTTCAGTGTGTCAACGGTTTCTTTTCATTCTGTTACTGTTTTAAATGTAGCAATATTTCAGACAGTGTTTCCAGTTTGAAATTAAAGTTGTACTGTACTGTTGTGTGATGTTATGGGTCAATAAAAGTGTTCCTCTGATAATCTGAACATTTCTGGCTTCTGGCCATGCTCCCAGTTCTGTAGGGGACAGATAGCAAGGTTCTACTTTATTACTATGAGGGTCATTCAATAATTGGTCTGGGGGAAAACTGTTAGTAGGCCAAGTTTGGTGCTTTTATGGCTTTAAGTTGGAATTACTGGGTTGATGTATCAACATTGTTTTGTTTATAACCTCAAAAATACATTTCAAGATGGTGAGTCCACTTGATATGTCCACATTAGTTGAACAACATTCTGTTATTCGTTTTTTACTTGCTGAAGGCGAGAAACCAGTGAATATATGCTGTAGAATGTCTAAAGTTTATGGTGAAGGTTGTATGAATTATACAAATTTTTACGAATGGGTAGAGCAGTTCAAAAATGCCTGTGACTGACGAACACCGTTCTGGCCGACCAGTTGCTGTTTCAACTCCCTCACTTCAAAGTCGAATTTATGACATTATTCGTGCTGACCACCGTGTGACTGTGCAAATGATAGTCGATAAGGTACAAGTTAGTACTGGTACAGTTCATAACATGATCTGTAACAAGCTGAAGTACCGCAAAACATGCGCAACATGGGTCCCAAAGGAGTTGACACAGCTACACAAGGAAACAAGGTTCAGAGTGTGCACAGATCTATAGGAACATTATGAAAGAGATGGTGAGCACTTCCTCAACAAAATTTTAACTTGTGATGAAACTTGGGTTCACAATTACGAGCCAGAATCAAAAAGACAAAGAATGGAGTGGTAGCACACCATTTCACCTGTCAAGAAAAAATTCAAAACCCAAGCATCAGCAGGAAAAGTCATGGTGATGGTGTTTTGGGGTGCTGAAGGTCCAGTTTTTTGTTGTTATCTCGAAGAGCAGTGTATAATGAACAGCCAATACTACTCCGATTTGCTTTTAAACAAGGTGAAGCCAGTTATGAGAGAGAGAGATGACGTGGTTCTCCAGCAAGACAATACACGTCCTCATAATGTACAACTAACCTGTGAAACCATCGACAAAAAGGGCTGGGAAGTATTGCCTCATACCCCTTACAGTCCTGACTTAGCAGCTAGTGATTTCCATTTGTTTGGTGCTCTGAAGGAGGCATTACATGGGAAGAGGTTCCAGGACAACAAGGACATGAAAAAGTTTGTGAGAAATTGTTTCAAACATCAAGATAAAGAGTTCATTGCAGCCAGAATAAAAAAGCTTGTAGCCCATTGGAACAAGTGCATAAATGTTCAAGGGGATTACATTGAAAACTAGAAAAAGTATTGTTTTATAAAAATAAATGTTTTTTTTCTCCAGACCAATTTGTCTCTTTAATTAGTGAATGACCCTTGTATTATTATTATTGTTATTATTATTATTATTATTATAGCTTCATATTGACCAAATAGGAAAGTATGGTACATCTGTAAAGGAGACTGCGTATAGGACACCATTGCAACCTGTTCTTTGAGTATTGCTTCAGTGTTCGGGATCCGCACTAGGTTGGATTAAATGAAGACATGAAAGCAGTTCAGTGGCGGGCTGCTAGATTTGTTACTGGTAGGTTCAGGCAACATACAACTATTATAGAGGTGCTTCAGGAACTCGAGTGATAATCCCTGGAGGGAAGACAGTGTCCTTTTTGAGGAACACTATTGAGAAAATTTAGAGAACCAACATTTGAAGTTGACTGCAGAGCGATTCTACTACCGCCAACGTACATTTTGTAAAAGGACCACAAAGATAAGATACATGAAGTAAGGGCTCTTACGGAGACTCATAGATGGTAGTATTTCCTTGCCCTATTTGCGACTGGAAAAGGAAAGGAAATGACTAGTAGTGGTACAGGGTACTCTACGCTCTGCATCATATGGTGCTTTGCAGAGTATGTATGTGGATGTAGATCACATAACAACTTCAGTTCCTCTACTGTCTTTGTTGTTGCTTATTCTGCCAGTACTCCTTCATCTTCTCCCCATGATGCCTTTTTCTTTCTTTTGTCCATGTTGTTCCCAATTTGTTATTTCTTCTGCCTTGAGAACCTTTGGACTTTAGTATTTTATTCTGAAGAACGTTTCTCATAGTTGTTGTTATTGAGAGAGAATTAATAGAAAACAAAACAAGGTAAAAAATAAAAATACAATTAAAAATAAGGGAGAGATTTGTTGCCATAACTAAAATAAGTGTAGGTGCAGACAGTTACTATAAAAGTTTCTAAGTAATCCCAATGGCTATTGAACGCTACATCTCCTATCCTTTCCACACTAGCTTCAGGAACCAAAAGCAAATCAACATTGTACTAGAGTATTTCCTGTTGCACTAGTATTGGAGATCCAGTCTCCTTTTGAAACTAATTTCGGTTTGGCAGATTGGAAGACAACGTAGTGTTGGATCCAGATAAAAGCTGAGAATTCAGTGGACCTATTTTCCTTCACTTGATTTATTTTTATCTCTGTATTTAACTGTTTCCTTCTTCTGTGACACTTTGTATCCTTCTATCCTTGAGCACACATTAGTTAGGACAGCTTCATAAGGTGTCGAGGCGCAGATTTCCACGTGCTTAAGAATGGCTGGCTCTTTCCCTTAAAAAAGAAAGTAAATATCAGTAGTCATCCTGTCTCGTATTTAAGTGAAACAATTTTAAATTCGCTTACTTTACTGTCACACTTTCACTATTTCATTTCAGGACTTTTACGCTTTTCTGAACTCTCTCTCTCTCCCTCCCTCCCGCCCTCCCTCCCTCCCTCCCTCCCTCCCTCCCTCCCTCCCTCCCTCCCCCCCCCCCCCTCTCTCTCTCTCTCTCTCTCTCTCTCTCTCTCTCTCTCTCTCTCTCTCTGTGAGTGTGTGTGTGTGTGTGTGTGTGTGTGTGTGTGTGCGTGTGTGTTGGAGGGGGTCTTTCTGTCTTGTATTTCTTATTATTTAATGTTTTACAGAGAATTATTTGATCTACTATGTTCTATTTCTCTGCTGTAATATACCTCAGAGAACAACACTTTTTCATCCACCTTTTGTGTATACTTTAATAACAAAAATTTCTGTTTTCAAATGAAATAATTCAAACCCATCAAAATTGTACTGTTTTTATTTCTTCAGAAAACTTAAAATTTCAGTTCCCTGAACTAATGATTTAACTTGCAAGAAAATGTTAGTAATCACGTGAGACCAGAGTTTCTCTTGGTGTATCCAGTGTTCAGATAAATTAGGGAATGCAGCCAGATGTTGCTGTCGACAGCTGCCAATATTTAGACAGGAGTACACCCTGCCATTTTCAAGGCAAAATTGCAGCAGGTAAACGCTGTGCAAGGGAATTTAAAACTTCAGTTTGCAGAGAAACTCTGGAAAGATTAAACACACACACACACACACACACACACACACACACACACACACACACACAGTAAACACTAGTGCCATCACAAACCAAAAATGACCTACATCAGTCTGCAAACCAAGGTTTTAAATTCCCTTGCACCGCACTTACTTTTGTCTTGAAAATGGCAGGGTATGCTTCAGTCAAAATATCTGCCATTGTCAATGTCATCACCCGGCTGCATTCCCGTAAGTTATTTGAACATTAGAAGTCATGCTTTTCTGTAATAATGCAGTTAGTGTCGTTGTTAGGATGTGTGTCTTTGCTTAGAAGCATAATTTTAAGTGCTCTTGAACTTCTGTTCCAGACGTGAAGAAAGGAAATGGATAGAGAAACAAAATAAATTTTATCGTGCAAAGAGGAAGAAGGAAGATATGACACGGATTCGAAATCTTGTAGATAGTGCATATGCTTTAGACCCTCGAATAGCAAAATTCAAACAAGAAGATAAAGATCGAAAAGAAGCGGCAAAACAGGCAAAACGAGAAGCTGCTAGAGCCCGACAAGCGGAGGAGGAAAGAGTGAGAAAAACATATGTATCTTCTCTATGCATAATTTTGCAACTTGTATTTTCCGATTTATTTTTTGTGAAGTTTTATATCTCCAGTGACAAACTGCATAACTGTTTTCATGATTTATTTAGTTTTCATGATTTATTTAGTTTTCATGATTTATTTAATTTTCATGATTTATTTAGTTTTCATGATTTATTTAGTTTTCAATGTATTTAGTTGCTGTTAGTTTTTCTTTGTGGTCTGTCATTTATACCTCCATCTAATCTCCTCTCTGTCTCACTATAGCAGGAGTTTTTGAACAGTTATAAAAGTTTTCTGTCCATTCTTGGTAATATATGTATGAATTTTTGTGTGGCTTGCAGAAACTTCAGGAAGCTCAAGAAATAGAGCTGAGAAAAAAGGCTGAGATAGAGGCGGTTGAAAAGGCTAGATTAAGTGCTCTTAAAGCAGAGAGAGAAGCGCAAAAGAAAACTCTGAAAGTTAAGCGTGCAACATTACGAAAACTTGTGAAATCTAATAATTATTATATTGAAAATGAAGAAGAACGTGTTCGGCACATGGCAAGCTTGGAAAAACTATGTGAGGTTCTTAAACCTGAACAGTAAGTGTCATATTTTTTGTATAATATATAGGAAAGTGAGACAGACACTGGATTAAATCAGTGTGGTAGATTAATCAGTGTGGGCTGGTACATGGGCCAGCCTGAGTGTGGTTTTTAAGTGATTTCCCACGTTTGTTGTGGTAAATGCTGGACTGGTCCCCAAATTCTGCTTTACAGAATATGATACACAAACAGTTAAAATATGATACACACACAAAACAAATTTGACATGATTCACAAACAGGTTACTTTGATGACTGTGTCATAGGGAAGTTCAATATAAAATAACATTTACCAATTCTGAAAAAGTTGATCCTGTACTAGACTGGGCAGAATGCTAGGGAAACGAAAGATTTTAATTACAAAGCAATTACAAGCTACTTAGATTTTGGCTTCTGGCAACAAAATTTTTGCAAACATATTAAGTCCTTTTCCACATTATTTAAAAATCCAGTTCTTTGATTGTTCTGGAGAATCTTCTACCACACTGTTGATGAGTCTTTTTGTGGCATCATTAACGCTTTCGCTGCTGTGGACATGTATTCACGTCTTGCTCCGCCGTTCACCAGGTGCTGTGGATGTGTATACGCACCTTGTTCAGATTTTCTTATAGTCTGTATGTATCCCAAACTGCCAACCTCTCACTGCATATTAGTATTGCAAGTATTTATCGTGCAACGTATGTGCTCTTTGTGTGCCATTATTGACAAAAAAGGCCTTGTTTTTATATCTTTAACTGTTTAAGAAATATGATTGTTGTGACCACATAATTCCATATGCAGAGATGGGAATGGGCACATTGTGCATGACCATCTGTCATATGTAAAAATTGATAACTCGAGAACGAAATGAAATATTGTACTGCACTCAGTTTTAAATAAGATTTCGGTATCGTACCTACATTTCATATACTGTAATGTATGAGCTAAAATCAACCGTACGTGAAATTAACGCAGTGCATTTTTCCCTCTGCAAACTCTTGAAAATTTCTTGCAATGTTTTAGTTAATTTTGTGCAGTGCAGTACCTGTGCTGAATAATGAAAAGAATTTCAGTCCTTTATTGAGCAAAGATACCAGACTGTAAGATGTACAAAAATAAATTTTTTCAGCTAATGGTTTTCTTATAATTGGATAATAATTATTTCATTGCAGCCAGAACGCCATCTCTCAGCACATTAAGCAGCATTTGGTGAGCAGTACAGTCATGAGAAAGTCGCGCTCACCACAGAACACATCTGTAGCAGCAGAGGGGTTAAATGACCCACTTCATTATTTTAGCTTTTATTTTGCTGCAATGTTGGGTCCTTTAACTAGGTCAAATAATTTTATGTTGTTTTGCTTTTTATTTGCCATTCTGCGTGACAATGTCCTTCACTGCTCCAAAAATTGTACGTTGCTAATATTTTGAAGGCTCCCTCATCTTTGGTCATTTATTTATTTTATTTTTTGTCAGATTCAGGTTCCACATGCATATGTTAGTACAGCTTGTGTAAGTGACAGGCACGTATTTTGATTTTGTTAGAAATACAATGATGAGCCAAAACATTGTGTCCACCAGCATCATAGCATGTTGATGAGCCAAAATATTGTGACCATCTGCATAATAGCATGTTGGTCTACCTTTGGAATGCAGTACAGCAGCAATTCTGCATGGCACAGATTCGACAAGTCCTTGGTTGATTTCCAGGTGTATGTACTACCTGATGCCTGAACACAGGTTGTCAATGCCCATAAATTACAAGCCGTTGGCTTGTCGGTGCAGAAGCGACACATAGTAGAGTCCCACACGTTCCATTGGGTTACGATCAGGCAAATTTAGTGGGCGAGATATCAGTGAGAATTCACTGTCGTGCTGCTCAAGCCAGCCTTGCACAGATCTGGTCTTATGACACAGACAGTTATGCTGCTGAAAGATGCCATTACCATTGGGGAAAATATCTTGGATGAAGGGATGCAGGTGGTCTGTAATAATGGTCAAGTAGTGCACAGCTATCAGTGTGCCTTCGATTACTATCATAGCCAGTGACACAGTGCATATTGCAAACAACCATTTGCTTGGATGGCAGCATACCTGGACGTGACTATCAACTTAGTGTAACAAGATACATGATTCATCCAACCGGGTGACGTGTTTCCATTGTTTGTGGTGTACTCTTGATTATCCTGAGCTCACTGCAATTGCAATTGACAATGTTGTTGGGTTAAACCAAGAATTTATGGGTCATCTGCTGTAGAGTCGCACATTCAACAGTATGTTCTGAACAGTGTGCCCCAAAGCACTTGTGCATGTGCCAGCATTGTACTCTGCCATGAGATCTGCCACAGATCACTGCCCATCTTGCTTTACAGAGTGGGCTGGTCTCCAACTTCCATGTTCTGTGATGATGTCTGGACATCCAACACATTTTCGCCTACTTGTGGTTTACCATCCTTCTACCATTTTCCATAGGTGCTCACAACAGCAGCATGTGAACAGCCAATCAGCTTTGTCGTTTCTGAGATGCTTGTTCCCAGGCACTGGACTATAACAATCTGACCTTTGTCAGAGTTGCTTATGTCAGTGAATTTCTCTATTTGCAGCCCTTATTATCTCTAGAATGATTCCTTGTTTGTCTCACCTCTGTGTACATACTTCTCTTAACACGACATACCCATAGTGCAACCAGGTGGCACCCAATCTCACAGTGTTTGTAATGTTTCGGCTCATCAGTATATTTCTGCTGTTTTATACATTTGACATGGCATAATGCATTTTATTTGGTTTTTCAATTGTGACTTTTATTTCAGCCTTTATGTTATATAAAAATATTCTCATGTACTTAAATTCATTTACTTGTTTAAGTATTTCAGTTTGAACACTTAAGTTAGCATTATTTTTGGGAGTACTTCTGTCCATAAACATTTCCAGTCCATTGATGCACAGAATATTTCTGCTGGTTAATGTTTAGTTCTTACATGTTTACCTTAATTGTTATAGAAATATGTTGTTCTGCAAAAAGAAATTCTCCAGTGTAAATTATTATAGGCCTAGTGCCATTTTGGTTCTAAAGTAAAACCTAGGGTGTGTGTAGAGGAACAGAGCAATTATAAGGGATGTCTTTTATCAGCTGCTTCTATCATAAACTGTGACTTCAAGCTCAGTCTGATGAGATGCATTTAGACAAACTGAATGACAAAATTGGTATCATTGAATAGAAACATGAAAATTATCTAAGATTTTTGGTGCATAAGTTTTTTCTTTGTTGTGCTGAGTGAGTTATATAAAAATATTCCTGATACTGATAAGTTAAACAGTGCATATGGAAAGAAATAACAATTGGGATTGGACTGGAGCATGTTGTAGGTCAGTGAGCTGAAGTGATTGCAGTCACATAAAGAGAATGAGTTCCTAAACAGCTCCTCAAGCATATTTTGACACGTATTCTATTGGGAAGAGACCCATCCGTCGTCAAACTGAGATTGTGAAGAGTCTTCGCTTGTCCGGTACTCCAATGAAGTATTAATTGTGTTATGTTCATGACCTTGGGCTTGTTGACGATTTGGTAAAGCTTTCATAGTCTGCTCTTCTGAAACCCACAGCGGAACGGAGATTGTACGCCATCCTGAAATGTCCAACAAATAATACAGACGTGGCAGCAGTAACCACCCCAAATACAAACAGAATTCATTAGAACATTTACATTGCCAGTGCGCTTTCTCTTTGGATAACTTGTGTACAAGCCTATATTTGTTTCTACCCTGATCAGGAGACCTCACTACCCGTGAGGCCATTTTCTTGGATGGCCTTCGGCTGTGCGTCTGAGGTATGACTTTTGAGGTTATTTTATTGAGGTTCTAACAATTGTACCACAGTGGCCTATAACGACCTTGCCTAAAATCAAAGTACCTGTTTGCACACCTTATACCATTTGGCATAAATACACATTCACTATAAGCGTCGCTAAACTGACGCACTAAATCATGCAAATTAGGTTTATAGTACCACAGTTCTTCCAACACAATAACAGCTGCAGAATAATTAATCCTGTTGCCATAAAAAGGTAATAGCAAGTTCGCCAATCCTCTGCTGATTATTGGGAACAAGGAATGTGAGGCGTAGATCGTCCGGGTAATTTCTGATATGGTCCCAGTTGTACAATTTTGAACATCAAAACGACTAGATTTGATTACACTGATCCGTTTTTATTTAATAACTGGAGTCGTATTCATTTTATTGAGAAGTATTTTGATTCGTTTCAGGCTAATTGTGTTGTAGTCCATTGTTTGATGGAGTGTCACTTGAATTATAATGGCTGGGAGGGCCATGTAGTGCGCTGGTATAACAAGACCTTTCGGTCCACGGAGGTTCGTAAGAAGCAATTATATTTATTTGATGATACAAATATTGGCAAGTCAACTTTAATGGAGAAGGTTTTGTTGAAAAAGCAGCACGTATATTTGCCATTTTGTTCCGAATTCGGATTTGGTGGCTATGATAGTCATGTTCATAAAGTAATTGTTTTCGAAGAATTCGAGTGGTCTAGATGGCGTCAATATGCATCTGTATTGAAGCGTATTGTCGAAGGTCGACCAGTTACTGTCAATGTAAAGAATAAACCTGGAATGGTTATTACTCATCGTGGCTTGGTTATATTTGTATCGAACGAATTCAGTATTGGAGACAAAGCTTTAATTTCAAGACTTGAAGTTGTACATGCAGATTTTCATATTGTCCATTGTCGTTCATTTAAGGATGAAGTGGATGCGTCGGACGCGTCAGATGTGGAAGCCCCGGAGGAGGTTGTCTGTATATCGTCGGATGAGGATGTTCCGGAAATTTCGTGCTGCACGCCCTCGGCGTTGGATACGCCAACGGACGAATCTAACTAGGACTATATATGGTCACATGTGTAGCTGGCGCACTGAATTTACACAAACAGATGGTGTACGGTTCGAGTATGGTAAAATAGCCGCCCTACCAAACATAAATTCAAGGCCCGATCGAACGTGTTCTAAAAACATCTTAACTTTGACCTTAACATAACAATGCAAATGCGTCAAATTACCTTGTGCAAAAGGTTCCTCAGATACACAATACTCCAAAATAGACCAAACAGAAAGAATAGTGTCAACAAAGAGTTGTTTGCCACCAACAGAAGAAGCATAGACTGTAATAAGAAACGAATCGCTACTCTTTTTATACCCACGGCGGCGCATAGCGGTTGCGTCACCGTCTGGAACATGTCCAAGCCAGTCAGGCACGTTATGGCCTGCCGGCGACCTTGGAGATGCGCAAGACCTAAATCGCGGAATCGCGCCACTAGTAATACTAGGTGGCGGCGATTGACTTTCTAATGAGGCTCCCACAGGGTTTTCACTCAAAGCGGGTGCCCCTTCAGCTCCAAATAGGTTCACTGGCATGCCAGTGTGCTTTGTCATTAGATAACTTGTGTACAAGCCTGTACTTGTTTCTACCCTGATCAGGAGACCTCACTACCCGTGAGGCCTTTTTCTAGGATGGCCTTCGGCTGTGCATCTGAGGTATGACTTTTGAGGTTATTCTATTGAGGTTCTAATAGTTGTACCACAGTGGCCTATAACGACCTTGCCTAAAATCAAAGTACCTGTTTGCACACCGTATACCGTTTGGCATAAATACATATTCTCTATAAGCGTCCCTAAATTGACGAATTAAATCATCCAAATTAGGCTTATAATACCACAGTTCTTCCAAAACGATAACAGCTGCTGAATAATTAATCCTGTTGCTGTAAAATGTAATAGCAAGCTCATCAATCTTCTGTTGATTATTAGGAACAAGGAAGGCGAGGCGTAGATCGGCCGGGTAATTTCTGATATGGTCCCAGTTGGCATAAAAAAACTCCAATGCAGACATTAGCTGTAAACAAATACTTTCATTCAGAACGTTACAGTCCCTTTCCTTTTACAAAATGTCATATAAATTCTATTTCTTAAAATAAATGTGACATATTTAACTTCACTTTGAACATTATCATTTTTCTCAGGTTCATCACCAGAAATTTACAGTCCAATATAGAATGGATTAGTACCTTGAAACAAGCGATTCTTTACTTTACATTCCTTTTCTAAATCTGTACATGACTTTACTTTCGTTATATCAGCACTTTGCTGAGACTTAGAATATGTAAAAAACTTATATCTATTCCTTCTGTTATATTTACGCCAGGGTACACCAGACGCGCACTTCATTTAATCATTTTTGCTTGAGATGCAGAAAGATATTTCCTGTTGGGTATTGGAATGCTGTGTGTTGTAGTTAGACTACACTCGGATTATTCCAGCATCAGTTCATTCATTTTCTGCTCATCATAATACTTTAATATTCTGCAGATGAATGTTAACTTCATAAATATGACATTCAGTACAACTTCAGTAGTTACTGTCGGTCTTACAGATTATGTTACTTTAAGATCGACATTGCCAGGTAATTGCCTTTTTCATCAAGAACACATAACTCCATACTGAAATATTTGCTTCAAATTTTAAAAAAATACCCAGCAGGAACATATAGCTCCATGCTGATTCTGTAGCAATGACAGTATTCCATTATGATCTGTTTGTAAATCTCTGTCATAATATTCTTTGAAGAATTTCACCACACCTGTACCAATGTAGCAATGTCCTTTTAGCTGAGTCAGTGGTAATGTAATATATATTCTGTTGGGTGTGTTATCTAATGTTACATATCTTGCTTATATTGAAGATTCCACTTGAACAAATTTTATATCTCTGCTATTATTCTTGCGTTAATGGTAGCTCAATCATTGCATAATGTTGTCCTTTTTGTTAGTGAAACTGAAAGTGAGAATTTTAGTGGCTGTCATTTAGATTCTTGATGTGTCAGTAGTTGAAGTGACCAGTAATGACAATCAGACATCCACAAAAAGGTAATGCATTAATAAGTTCATTTAGAATATGTACAGTTAGCAACTGAGATTTTCAAAACTTTAAAGTACTCTAAGGCCCTTGCTTGTTTTCTCCTGTGACTGAAAGTTGGAAATGACTTGGTAACGACTTTCCTGATACTGAGTACATTCAGTGAAATTTAACATGATAGCTATTAATTATTTCAGGAAATTGCTTCAAAGCATGCTGTAAATACTCCAGGAGAGAACTGCATTGTAAATGGATGTTTCCACATACAGTTTAAATGCCTTATTTGGTAATGATTCGATTTTTTTTGTGAGTGAAAAAATGCGGAATTCTATGTACCATACATGGGGTAATGTGTAATCTCATAATGCCACATTTCCTGACATGCTATAGCAATAAATTATAATTCAAAATAAGCTTTTTCGAGATTGTGTTCAGAATATTAAATCCAGAAACTCTCAGAATTACGTTTTAATTCACAAGAAGCAAGAAGCAAAAATTTGTTAAATACGGCAACATTGGGTAAATTCAAAATTTTGGACGTGTACACTTGCGCCATCAGCTAACTGGAATACAGCAAAGTTACGTGAAGTCAGAGCTCATCCTCTAGCATGAAGAAAATTAAAATTATACTAAAATTACAATTTTTATTACACTTCTCAAAACAAATGAACATTGTTCATTTAGCATCTCATCATCATTAGTGGATCACTACTGGTAACTGAGTAGGTGTTGTCATTTCAACAAACTATCTTTATGAAACTTCCTGCCAGATTGAAACTGTGTGCCGGATCGAGACTCGAGCTCGGGACCTTTGCAGACAAGTGCTCTACCGTCTGAGCTACCCAAACATGACTCACGCCCCATCCTCACAGCTTTACTTCCCCCAGTACCTCGTCTCCTGGCTTCCTGCAGGAGAGCTTCTGTGAAGTTTGGAATGCCGAGGTACTGGCAGAAGTAAAACTGTGAGGAAGGGGCGTGAGTCATGCTTGGGTAGCTCAGGCGGTATAGCATTTGCCCACAAAAGACAAATGTCCTGAGTTCGTGTCTCAGTCTGGCATACAGTTTTAATCTGCCAGGAAGTTTCATATCAGCGCACGCATTCTGGGAACTATCAGTATATTGTACATCTTGTGAACCTAACTACACTATAGCATGGTAACATACATTGCGCAGTCCTGTCTTCACAAAGGTTGGAAAAGCATGTCAATAGTTGACTGTTTCTTTTGTCCTAATTTTAATATTGTATTTTCCGTCTTGGTTAACATGTTCGTCACTTCTCCATCGATTCAAAACCTCAAAACATAATGCTTAGGTGTGTCCATTACTTCAGTAGCTTTTGACATTGAAGGAAACAGTAAATGTCCTGGTTCATCCTCATCTTCACTTTCCTCTTGTTTCTCTGCCACAAGTTCCTTGAACATTTCATCAGTTTTCATGGACTGACAGACAGCAACATCTTTATCATAATCAACATATTCATCGAAGGTAAGACAGTTTTTATTTTGCCCCATTATTTTCTGCCATTGTTCAGCTGCAATTACTTTTTTTTCTGGCATGTCTTCCGTAAGCACTGGTATCTGATGAAAGCCCGCCTTCTTGAAGCAGTTTGTAGTTGTGCTTTCTTGCACGGAATCCCAGGCACGTCTTACACAAGATGCTTAGTGTCCAAGATTGTGGCTTTGTTCATTGTTGGGGGGGGGGAACAAGAGAAAGCCAGCCTCTCCCTGTACAAGAAGTACAAGAATCTTCTTATATTACTGTTCTAGGCAGTTTATAATTCCTTGGTCCAGTGGCTGAAAGTGGCTTATACAATTGGGAGAAAAAACACTACATTTATACACTCCTGGAAATGGAAAAAAGAACACATTGACACCGGTGTGTCAGACCCACCATACTTGCTCCGGACACTGCGAGAGGGCTGTACAAGCAATGATCACACGCACGGAACAGCGGACACACCAGGAACCGCGGTGTTGGCCATCGAATGGCGCTAGCTGCGCAGCATTTGTGCACCGCCGCCGTCAGTGTCAGCCAGTTTGCCGTGGCATACGGAGCTCCATCGCAGTCTTTAACACTGGTAGCATGCCGCGACAGTGTGGACGTGAACCGTATGTGCAGTTGACGGACTTTGAGCGAGGGCGTATAGTGGGCATGCGGGAGGCCGGGTGGACGTACCGCTGAATTGCTCAACATGTGGGGCGTGAGGTCTCCACAGTACATCGATGTCGTCGCCAGTGGTCGGCGGAAGGTGCACGTGCCCGTCGACCTGGGACTGGACCGCAGCGACGCACGGATGCACGCCAAGACCGTAGGATCCTACGCAGTGCCGTAGGGGACTGCACCGCCACTTCCCAGCAAATTAGGGACACTGTTGCTCCTGGGGTATCGGCGAGGACCATTCGCAACTGTCTCCATGAAGCTGGGCTACGGTCCTGCACACCGTTAGGCCGTCTTCCGCTCACGCCCCAACATCGTGCAGCCCGCCTCCAGTGGTGTCGCGACAGGCGTGAATGGAGGGACGAATGGAGACGTGTCGTCTTCAGCGATGAGAGTCGCTTCTGCCTTGGTGCCAATGATGGTCGTATGCGTGTTTGGCGCCGTGCAGGTGAGCGCCACAATCAGGACTGCATATGACCGAGGCACACAGGGCCAACACCCGGCATCATGGTGTGGGGAGCGATCTCCTACACTGGCCGTACACCACTGGTGATCGTCGAGGGGACACTGAATAGTGCACAGTACATCCAAACCGTCATCGAACCCATCGTTCTACCATTCCTAGACCGGCAAGGGAACTTGCTGTTCCAACAGGACAATGCACGTCCGCATGTATCCCATGCCACCAAACGTGCTCTAGAAGGTGTAAGTCAACTACCCTGGCCAGCAAGATCTCTGGATCTGTCCCCCATTGAGCATGTTTGGGACTGGATGAAGTGTCGTCTCACGCGGTCTGCACGTCCAGCACGAACGCTGGTCCAACTGAGGCGCCAGGTGGAAATGGCATGGCAAGCCGTTCCACAGGACTACATCCAGCATCTCTACAATCGTCTCCATGGGAGAATAGCAGCCTGCATTGCTGCGAAAGGTGGATATACACTGTACTAGTGCCGACATTGTGCATGCTCTGTTGCCTGTGTCTATGTGATGTGCCTGTGGTTCTGTCAGTGTGATCATGTGATGTATCTGACCCCAGGAATGTGTCAATAAAGTTTCCCCTTCCTGGGACAATGAATTCACGGTGTTCTTATTTCAATTTCCAGGAGTGTATTATGTAGATACGATGTATCTTGCGGATGCTCTGTACACTGGTCAATAGACAAGATGCTTTTTCTGTTGGTAACAGCCAATCTTGCATCCCAGTCACAGAAGAATTGTTCGAAAATAGTTGTTGCTACTCATGCACTTCCATTAGCTGTACGTTGACCGGGAAATATCCATTCATTTTTGAAGTGTTGTGGACTCTTCACCTTCCAGTTATTGGTAGCATCAACTTTTCTGTTCCACTTTTGTTACAACAAAATAAAACACTTAGCATCTCGCTATTAGGTTTTCCACTGTGTCATTTCTCTCCTGTGAGCTCCAGAGTCTTGAAAGGCTGATGGTAAAAAATAAGCCCTTTTCATCTGCATTGAAAACATCTTTTGATACAGTATTTTTTTATGACTGACATTGCTTCCAACCTCACTTCGAACACATTTGTGCACTAAATTATGCCTGTTTTTGAAACTTTCGATCCAACCGTTTGCTGCCTTAAAATCTGCGAGGCCAAATATGTTGCCTTAGCATGAACCACTGTACTGTTAACTGGTACGTTCAGAGCACAAGCTCGTTTTATCCACTTTAGTAGCACATTTTCCAGTTCTGGAAACTGAGCAACACACACTCAGTTTTGTTAGCCATTTCCTCTTCCAAACATTCTGCTTCAATTGTTTTTTGTTTGCTCACTATTGTGTTTAAAGTTGATTAAGGTATATTCAGTTTTTATATATATATATAAAAAAGACCTTCAGAGGCGGTGGTTCAGATTGCTGTATACACTGGTACCTCTAATGCCCAGTAGCATGTCGTCTTGCATTGATGTATGCCTGTATTCGTCGTGGCATACTATCCACAAGTTCATCAAGGCACTGGTGGTCCAGATTGTCCCACTCTTCAACGGCGATTCAGCGTAGATCTCTCAGAGTGGTTGGTCGGTCACATCATCCATAAACATCCCTTTTCTATCTATCCCAGGCATGTTCAATAGGGTTCATCTCTTAGACGAATGCTTTGCCAATATGCTGCTGATATGGTTGCTCTATCGTTTGGAGGATGGCATCACGTATCATACAGCCATTACAGCGCCTTCCATGACCATCAGCGGCGTACGCCGGCCCCACATAATGCCATCCCAAAACAAGAGGGAACCTCCACATTGCTGCACTCGCTAGACAGTGTGTCTAAGGCATTTATCCTGACCAGGTTGCCTCCAAACACGTCTCAAACGATTGTGTGGTTGAAGGTATATGTGACACTCATTGGTGAAGAGAACGTGTTGCCAATCCTGAGTAGTCCATTTGGCATGTTGTTGGGTCCATCTATACTTCACTGCATGGTGTCTTGGTTGCAAAGAAGGACCTCGCCATGGACGTTGGGAGTGAAGTTGTGCATCATGCAGCCTATTATGTGCACAGTTTGACTAGTAACACAATGTCTTGTGGCTGCACGAAAATAATTATTCAACATGGTGGCGTTGCTGTCAGTGTTCCTCCGAGCCATAATCCATAGGTAGCGTTTCTGCCTGAATTACACACTATTCAAACAATGGAAACTTCAGATGAGAATATCAACAATTTAAGGAAAAAGATAGATTCCTACTCACCATCAAGATGATGTGTTGAGTTGCAGATAGGCACAATGAAAAGATTCTTACACGTTCGGCCAAAATCTTCTTCAGAAAAGGAAACCAACACACCATTCACACAAGCAAGCACACCTCACACACATATGACTGCCAACACTGGCAGTGGAACAGAATGCAACTGTCATATTAAATGAATGGAAGCAGCAATCTGGAGGGGGTGGGGAAGAGGAAGGGACGTCAGGGTACAGGTGGGGGGAAAGGAGAGCACTGCATGCCAACAAGACCACCGCAAGGGACAGCATCAGGAGGCTTGAGGGGGGGAGTGTAAAAGGAGAGGGGCAGATAAGGGGAAAGACAGGTGGGCGCGGTGGCAGAGAACAGCATACAAAGATGGTGAGGGGACATGAACAGGGAGGAGGTGATTGGATACAGAGTGTGTGGGGACAGTGGGTTTCCATCGGTTACAGATGGGATTCTTATGGGAGCAGAAAACGTGTTTTAAGGACAACTCACTTCAGTGTAGTTCAGAAAATCTGGTTGTGGAGGGAAGGATACAGATGGACCAGGTTGTGAAGTAGCCATTGAAATCAAGCATGTTATGTTCAGCTGCATGTTGTGCCGAAAGGTGGTCTACTTTGCTCTTGGCCACAGTTTGGCAGTGGCCGTTTATCCCAGTGGACAGCTGATTGGTAATCATACCAACATAAAAGCTGTGCGGTGATTGCAGTAGATCTGGGATAGGATGGCTGGTTTTATAAGTGGACCAGCCTCTGATGGGGTAGAATAAGCCTACAGCACGACTGGAATAGCAAGTGTGGGGTGGGTGGACTGGGCAGATCTTGCACGTGGATCTTTCACAGGGATATGATCACTGTGGCAAGGGGTTGGTACTGTGAGTGACACAGGGATGGACTAGGATGTTGTGGAGGTTGGGTGAATTATGGAATACGACTTCAGGAGGGGTGGGAAGGATCTAGGGTAGGATCTCTCTTAGTTCAGGACATGATTATAGGTAATCAGCACCTTGATGAAGAATGTTGTTCAGTTGTTCGCGTGTAGTTTGGTATTGGATGACAAAAGGGGCACTCCTCTGTAGCTGGTTCTTGGGGATGGTGGGAAGATTGAGTATGTGTAGGGAAATGGCACAAGAGACCTGTTAGCAGACCAGGTCCGGGGGTAGTGCCTGTCCGTGAAGGATCTTGTGAGAACCTCAGCATACTGGGAATGGAGTTCTTGTCACTAGGGATTTTTTGATACCGAAGGTATGACAGGTACTGGGCAACAGAGTTATTATCACTGCAGATACACTGTCCACAGGTGGCCAGGCTGTATATGGGAGGCATTTTTTGGTGTGGAAGCGATGACATGTGTCAAAATGCAGGTGTGGGTGGTGGATTTAGTTTGGACAGAGGTGTGGATGGAGCCATCAGAGAGGTGGTGGTCAACATACAGGAAGGGTTGCATGCTGGGTTGAGGAGGACCGAGTGAAGTGGATAGGAGAGAAAGTGTTGAGGTTGTGAAGGAATGAGCATAGGATATCTTGACTATGAGTTGCTATCATGAAGATATCATCAGTGAACCTGAATCAGACCAGAGGTTTGGCATACTGGGAGGCCAGGAGTGTCTCCTGTAGATGTCCACAAACAGGTTGGCATAGGAGGATGCCATATTGGTGCCTGTGCCATATTGGTGCCTGTAAATGTGCCGCAAATTTGTTTGTGTACCTTCCCTTTAAAGGAGGAGTAGTTGTGTGTTGGAATAAAGTTATTAAGGTGTATGAGATTTGAGGTAATAGGTTTAGAATCTGAAGGACATTGGGAAACGTAGTGTTCATTAGCAACAAGACTGTGATCATTAGGAATGTTGGTGTATAACGAAGTGGTATCAGCAGTGACGAGTAAGGATCTACGAGGAAAGGGTGGTTGGAGGTATTGGTCAGTTGGGGCTGAAGTTCTTTCAGGGGGGGCACAATAACCAGCTACATTGGTGTGTCCATGATAGTTGGATTTGTGTCCATGATATTTGGATTTGTGGATTTTAGGCAGCACATAGAAGGTGGATGTGTGGGATGTTATGGGGGTTTGGAGGGAAATGGATTCAGGGGAGAGGTTCTGGAAAGTTCCTAAGGCACTAATCAGGCATTGAACATTATGTTGGACTTCAGTGATGGGATCACTCTGGCAGAGTTTATAGGTGGTGTAGTCAGATAATTGGCTGACGCTTTCTGCCAATTCATAATGACAGTGTTGGCAGTTAGGATGATTAGGTCATTATTTGTTTTTAGGTTGTATAAGGCTGTCCTTTGTTCTGCTGAAAGGTTGGTGGTGTTAGGAAGGGAACTCTGGTAGGTTGGTAATACAAAGTTGGAGGTAAGGAAAACCTGGATGGTGACTGGGGAGGGTATCACAGTTGGATGGTCATATAAACTGGGAAAGACAGCCGTAAATTTTGGCATCAGGTTGGCTTTGGTTGGAGGGATTGTTGGCAAAGAAGTGTACCCACTGCAGGGATGAAGGGAAGGAGAGTAGACCTTTGGGATGTCCAGCATGGTTAAATTTGGGTGTAGGGGTAAAGGTGAGTCTTGTGGATAGGACTGAACGTTCTGTGGGGTTGAGGGTTTGAGGGAAAGTTTAATAACTGTGTTCCACGAATATTTGTGTCCTGGATTTGGTGGAATGTTGATAGGGAGTTTTGGGGAATGTGGCAAGTTGTAAAGGTCAGCTAGACAGGATCTGAGTACTATATGGAGTTCATGAGGAGGAGCGCTGAGGGTATGCTAGGGGTTGGATAGTGGTGCCCCGAGGCAGCAGTAGGATTTCAGTAGGTGCTAGAGAGCAAGTGATTGAATTTTAGAGATGCATACATTACATATATGCAGCAAGGATTACACAGGAGCAGTATCTGCAGAGGGAGCGGAGGTTGTTTTGGGATGGCTGTGCCATGGACATATGTTTTTGCAGTACCAGGTAAAGGGCCAAGGACTGGCAGACTGAAAAGGTGAAGGTTATTGTGAAGCAGAGATGGGATCGAGAGAAAGGAATCATAATGTGTTGAGGGGGGGTGGGGGGGAGATCTCATGGTTTAGGTGGTATTTAAGACACAGGATGTGGGACTGGGTTAATGATGTGAAAGTGGGCAAATCAAGGTGTTGGATGGCTGTTAGGGGAATTGGATAACAGAAAAGAGACACAAAAATGTGTAAAGCCACACAAAAAAACACACACAGATAAGTAAAAACACATAGCAATATGCACATGTACATAAAAATTTGCGCAAATGCTTGAAACCACATGAAAATATGCACAAATTCGTTAAAAACATACAAAAACTGAAAGAAAAGGAATGGGTGAGGTATGAGAGCATGCATGTGTTTGGATAAAGGAAGAGAAGGCGAAGGAGGATCGCAGTTCATGTGGAATGGGTGGTGTGGTAAATAAAACACAAAACTATGGAGGATGAGGGAGGAAATGGGATCAATAGGAATAAATATAGTTACTGGAGGGAAGAATTTTTGGGGCATCAGATAGTGCAACAATAATCTTGCGCATTCATGTAGCTGTGTATTATATGCAGACAAGGTCATTGATACAGTGTGGTTCGGAAGTCAGAGCATGTGTGATATGAGGCAATGAGTAAACACAGAAAAGAAGAGAAAGATTTGACACAGAGAAAGTAATACTTTAGAGAGGAGTAATAGTAGTAATAAAGGAAAATATCAGAGGGATGTAGGATGCAAGAAAAGCTGCTAGTTAAAATCAAACAATGGAAACTCCAGGTTGGAATATCATCAGTACAAGAAAAAAGATTGTTACTCACTGTAAAGATGAAACGTTGAGTGATGTCTGGAATGCACCTCCACATCTGGAGAGCAAGGGGTTCAATTTTAGAGATGTGATTTATGTAGCAGGGATTGCACAGTCGCAGTATCTCGCAAAGGGAGCAGAGGTGATTCCAGCAATTGCTTACCTCCAACTTGGCTTTACCATCCTTCCTCAGGCCCTTCCTAAGAACACCAACCTTTCAGCAGAAGAAAGGACAGCCTTACACAACCTCAAAACAAATAATGACCTAATCATCCTAACTGCAGACAAAGGTCCCAACACTGTCGTTATGAATTACAGTGACTACTTAGCAGAAAGCATCAGCCAATTATCTGACTACCGCACCTATAAGTGCTGCCAGATTGATCCCATCACAGAACATGCCAGACACCCACCTTCTACATGCTCGCTAAAATCCACAAATCCAACTATCATGGACACCCCATTGTAGCTGGTTATTGTCCCCCCACTGAAAGAACTTCAGCCCTCACTGACGAACACCTCCGACCATCTGACTGTAATCTAGCATCCCACGTGAAAGATACCAACCACTCCTTTCACCGACTTCCCGCCATCCCCACCCCTTTACCACCCAGATCTCTACTCATCACTTCCTTATACACCAACATCCCTCGTGCTCATGGTCTTGTTGCTATTGAACAGTGCCTTTCCCAACATCCTTCAGATTCCAAACCTATTACCTCATTTCTCATACACCTTACTAACTTTATCCTAACTCACAGCTACTTCTCCTCCGAAGGGAAGGTATACAAACAAATCTGCAGCATTCATGGTCACCCACATGGCACCCCATTATGCCAACCTGTTTGTGGGCATCTAGAGGAGACACTCCTGGCCTCCAAGTATGCCAAACCTCTGGTTTGATTCAGGTTCATTGATGATATTTTCATGATAGGGATTCACGGTCAAGATATCCTATGCTCATTTGTTCACAACCACAACACCTTCTCTCCTTTCCACTTCACCTGGTCCTCCTCAACCCAGTGTGCTACCTTCCAGGACGTTGGCCACGTCCTCTCTGATGGCTCTATCCACACTTCTGCCCTCATTAAACACACCAACCACACCTGCATTTTGACACCTTTCATCCTTTCCACACCAAAAAATCCCTCCCATATGCAGCCTGGCCTCCTGGGGACAGTGTATCTGCAGTGATAAGAACTCTGTTGCCCTGTATGCTGGGGTTCTCACAAAGTCCTTCACAGACAGGCACTACCCCCAGGACCTGGTCTGCTAACAGATCTCTTGTGCCATTTCTCCACACACCCTCAATCTTTCCACCCCCCCCCCCCCCCCCACCCTATCTATAGAGGAGTGCCCTCTTTGTCACCCAGTACCACTGTGGACTGGAACAACTGGACCACATCCTTCATTGAGGCTTTGATTACCTATCATCTTGCCCTAAACTAAGAGAGATCCTTCCCACCCCTCCTAAAGTTGTGTTCCATAATCCACCCAACATCCTAATCCATCCCTGTGCCACTTGCAATCCCAACCCCTTGCCACAGTGATCATATCCTTGTGAAAGACCCAGGTGCAAGATCTGCCCAATCCACCCTCCCCACACTTCCTATTCCTGTCCTGCTGTAGGCTTATTCTACCCCATCAGAGGCTGGTCCACTTATGAAATCGCCATCATATCCCAGGTCTGCTGTAATTATTTCACAGCTTTTTGTATTGGTGTGATTACCAATCAGCTGTCCACCAAGATGAATGGCTTCTGCCAAACTGTGGTCAAGAGCAAAGTAGACCACCTTTTGGCACAACATGCAGCTGAACATAACATGCTTGATTTCAATGGCTGCTTCACAACCCGGGCTATCTGTATCCTCCCCTCTACAACCAGATTTTCTGAACTACACTGAAGCGAGTTATCCTTGAAACACGTTTTCTGCTTCCAAAATTATCCTGTCTGTAACCAAAGGTAACCTACTATCCCCACACCCTCCATACAACAGTTTCCTATTGCCTCCTCCCTTTTCATATCCCCTCACCATCTGTGTGTGTTGCCCCCTGCCAATGTCTTTCCCCTTCTCTGCCTCTCTCTCCTTTTACACTCCCCACCTCCTTGCCCCACAACCTCCTGACGCTGTGCCTTGTGGCTGTCTTGTCATGCAGTGCTCAGTACTCCTCTTCCCCCCCCCCCCCCCCCCCACCTGTACACTCATATCCCTTCCCCTTTCCCTCTAGATTGCTACATCTGTTCAATATGACAGTTCCAGTCTGGTCCGAGCTACCACCAATGGCAATCGTGTATGCTTGTATGAATGAATGAATGAATGAATGAATGAATGTGTGTTTGGCTCTTTTTCTGAAGAAGGCATTGGCCGAAGGCTAAATGTAGAACAGTTTTTTTGTTGTGCTTGTCTGCAGCTCAACATGTCATTTTTATGTTGAGTACTGTTCTACCTTTTCCTTACACGCTATTCAGGTCTGGAGGGCACTATCTCCCTGTACATTTGTGCACTATGTTTCCATGAACGTCAGTCTCTTACAACTCTCGATGGCAAAAGTTGCAGTAGCCAAACAGTACTGATACCACCAAATCTGAATGTGCGAAGTGGGGAGGGAGAATGCACAAATGAGTCTGTTTAATATGTGTTTAACACAATTGGGACTGCAATGTACTATGTAGAAAAAGGCGGTAATTGGGACGTACTGATGAGATTCTACTGTATTTAAATCACACAACCTGTGCAAAAATGGATGCCATCAGTTATGTATTAGTAGTTTACAAGCAGTTGATAGACCGTATTTGATAAATTCTGTTTACATCATATCTGATGTGTCTCTTCTCTTTTATAGAATTGACGAGCTCTTAGAGAAAATGAGACAAGGTGGTCGAAGTGTATATATCAGTGCTATCGAAGATACTGAGAAGCAAATTGAAGAAGAGCGGCAAGCCCTTTTGGCTGCATCCCAACGTAATAGTGGTGCATCAGGTGCACAGGGATCAAGGAAGGGAGGTCAAGTCAACTGGTCAACTGAAGAAATACATGTCCTTATTAAAGCTGTTAATTTATTTCCAGCTGGAACAAATCAGAGGTAAAATAATAATTAAACATTTCAGCTCATTACTTGTGTTGTGAAATATGTTCATCAGTCTGTTGCTTGAAAATTAAAAGTTTTAATCCATTTGTTTCATTCATCACTGAGTCTGATAATGGTAAACTTTCTCAGGTGGGAAGTTATCGCAAACTTCATTAACCAACATGATGTAGCCTCTTCTAGTAAGAAAACTGCAAAGGATGTTCTTGCAAAAGCCAAATCCCTCCAGAGTTCAGATTTCAGCAGAAATGTTTTAAAAGAAACTGTGAACAAACAAGCATACAACATATTTGAGAAGGAGCATTCCGCTGGTGATACAAGTGGTTCTATGACAGAGAGACTTGAAGGTGAGTGACAAAGCTTTAAATAATAATTTACTTATCACTTATTTGAGTGTTTTGCACTAGGTGATTAACTATGTGTATATGAGTACTGTTTGAAATGGAATAAAATACTTTTTGAAGTGTGTTGAAAGATTTCTAATTTTTGTGCTCTTCATTTGTGTGGTTTCTTTGTACAACAAATTTATGTGTAAGTCTTAATTAGGTGGCAGTGTATTGGTAGTTTGATGAGTCATGCAGATCTATCATACCTGAACTGCACTCCTTTTGTCTGCAGTTGGCTACTTATTATTATCATCTGCAACCTTATCTGCATACATGTCGGTCCATTTCTGATAATTATCTGCAACCTTCTGCATACGTATTGGCCCATCTCTGGTAACACCTTTAGTGACTGTGGTGAATGTGCTAGTAACAGCTGGCAGATGAAGAAGCCGTATGACACTACTGTAAGAACAATGGAACGCCCAGGATGGAACAACAATCATATGGAAGGATAAATTGCTACTCACCATATAGAGGAGGCGTTGAATTACAGAGGGACACAATGAAAAAGGATGCTAGCATTGGTTTTCATTGAGCCTCTGTTAGAAAAATCCTGATTGCTGAAATTTTGTAGAAGTTTAATGGGCCCTCATCTAAATCGCATATACTGTACATCAGTATGATTAACATAATTAAAAAGCTGGACTCAGTGCTCCACAAGGGCATCAGATTGTCCACAGGGGCTGACTGGACAAACCCCATACCGCAATTATGCATAGAGGCAGAAGGGCCACCATTACCTGCTCGATAAAAATCAAGTTCCCATTGCTTCCAACACCTTTTCTGCAACACTTAACATCTGTTCAGCCTGAATTGACTTTACCGAAATCTCCCATGACTAACAAAACCACTTCATTGGTATACATGCGAAGCAGCATTTAACAGATATAGGTATGTCGTGTCTGTATTACTAAGCAAACACAGTACCAGTTGAAACTTCCTGGCAGATTGAAACTGTGTGCCAGACCGAGACTCGAACTCGGGACCTTTGCCTTTCGCGAGCAAGTGCTCCGACTCTGGTTCACAGGAGAGCTTCTGTGAAGTTTGGAAAGTAGGAGACGAGGTACTGGTGGAAGTAAAGCTGTGAGAACGGGGTGCGAGTCGTGCTTGGGTAGCTCAGTTGGTAGAGCACCTGCCCGCGAAAGACAAAGGTCCCGAGTTTGAGTCTTGGTCCGGCACACAGTTTTAATCTGCCAGGAAGTTCCATATCAGTGCACACTCCACTGCAGAGTGGAAATCTCGTACAGTACCAGTTGCGGGTTGCCCATCTAATGACTTCCAGGGCCAACAAAAATTTGATTCATTAAGAGGTGTAGTCTATAAAGTTCGAAGTTTAATGCAGTAAGACATATATTACAGTTAAAAACTGTATGTTTGTCTTGAGAGTGTAACTGACAGTGCAAGCGCACCCCTCCCCCCCCCCCCCCCCCACACACACACACAAACAAATAATGAAAGGAAATTACTTCTTTACTACTGACTCTATTCACAATACAGTTTGTAGTCAGTGCACCTATCGCTCATCCGCTTGGAAGGGGAGTTGGAGGGCTGGTATTGGAATGCAGTTGACCTAGAACTTTCAAGAGCAGCTACAGTCAACTTCATCTTTGTGTCCACTTTTGAGCCTTGACTGTAGAAGAAGTTGTTCTGTAGTAGTGCTGTGAGCATGGTGAACATAAAAACTGAGAAGCATATCAACCTCAAATTTCTCAAGAAATTTAGAAGTCACGAACGAAATGTTTTCATATGTTAAAGGTGGTGGTGGGCAATAATGCTGTGGCATATGCATGAGTTTTTAAATGATGCAAATGGTTTCCGGAAGGTCGGGAAGAGGTTGGGGATGACGAATGCCTTGGTCGATCTGTGAGTTCAGGAATTGAGGCAAATACAGCCAACTCTGTCTGGCAGTGGGGGTGGGGGAGGAGGGGGGGGGGTGCTACATTTGCAGGAGGCTGAGTGGCTGTGGGGTGAGACTGGATTACAAGTCAATGACACCCAAGGAGAAACATTTCTCACCAATACATTGATTCTACAGTGCAGTGAGGAGGCGATCGTGCCCCTGCCCCACAGGAGTGGACCAGTAGTCATTCAGTGCCCAGCATCCATCTAGCTGGCTTCTTTGCTGACATCTGCACTCAGCATCGGGCCCATGGTTATGTTGCATGAGCCACAGCACTGACGTCAGTGACACGTACTGGAATCTTGCAGAGGTAGCCCCCTTCAGTGAATGTCTACACCCTGGGGGCCAAGGCAATTGGCAAGAGACACATCTGCCACATTGTCGGTAGGTGGCTACTGTGCCCAGGGTGCAACACATTGATTCCTGACAGGAGTCCAACTGCTACTGCATTGGACTGGCAGACCCACTGCACTGTGTTACCAAGTCCAGAGAGGCAAACTTGGTGTAGAAAGCAGGCACTCCAGCGGGGACTCGAACCTGGGGCTGCGTCTGGTGGCTGTGTGTCATGTCCTCACCTGGAGCAACTTCTGCATCTTGGTAGTACTGCTGGACTGTGAATGACTGGGATACAGAATGAGTTATTATTTATACTAGATAGCTGTGCACTTCTTGCATCAATGCACCTCTCCTGGTCAAGAACTCAGCAACACCACCGAAACTCTGATTGTGGAGGCATCACCTTGCCTGTGCTCACCAGTCACTGGCGGGTAATGCAGTGTTCCACCTCACCTCACAAATTTTGCTCTTAAGGTGGTAGTTGTGCTACATTATCCCCCTCCATGGAGAACACCCAGCCCCTCAAGTCTTCCTTAGGAGCAGTTTCCCACAGGGTATCACTTATAAAACCCAAGTTATCCCTACAAAACATCTGGCAGTACAGTTTTCAAAGTTCAGAGTCTACATTTGACTTCAATCCTTACTTGCTAAATGCCTCCTCTGCTATTCTGTTGTTTACATCTATCGCATTTTAACATTCCATTATTTCCTTTAGAACTTTCATCACTTTGTGCTTCTACACTATTTCCATTCTGTAAAAACATATATCCTTACCAATTTGAGAACATTCATCGATCATTCCATGGCCTTGTATTTTCTTAAACTCAAAATAATACATTTCTCTCTGATATTTATACTATAGTATTCCTTGTACACCTACTATGGCTGTCTTCACTTTGGAATCTTTACTCGCATTGCTTAATCTCCCAATCTCTCTCAAGGGTCCCTTGCCCTGCTTATTATCTCAGATGTTGCAAAATGTATTTCACTGCTACGTCTCTTACCATGCTTATGCACACAGCTTCTAACTCTACTTTCCATGCTTAGAAACGAAAAATGACACTCTTTCTTTCTTAATAATTTATTCTTAACATATGACCTTTAACAACATATGCTCTGGCTCCATTGTACTCTTATGCTCAGCACCCCATCTGTCAAAAGAGGTGGTTGTTTAAACTTTTTTTGGAACAACTTTCAGAAATTTGTCCATGCGACAACAGTTCCCTTTATGCTTTCCCAGCAAATGTATTCCCAAAACTAACCTCTCAAGAAAACCACATACAGCACTACCCTTCACAACACTCCGACACGTAGTCTTACTTATTCATCCAATTGTAGTGCTCATTACATACTGAATTCCCCTTGAAATGCTTGGTTTTCTGGTGCTCCTGCTCCCAAAAACCAACTTCCTGGTGGTACTACACCAATCAAATAGCACTTTACTGTAGTTGTACACAGTTTAACTGCTTTGTCCCATACGTTAGAAGCACCTTGTGATAGCTTTACACAGGCAACAGCTTTCTGTCACCGAGGGTTTACTGTGGCATGATTTTCAGTCAGAATTCAGACTTGCATTGTACTCTTTACCTACTTCACACTCATCAGGCATATAATACTGTGGCTATGTAGTAAATAGCTTGCTGCACACATCAGATGCTTGGCCTGCAAGACTATGTATGACCTAGTACTTGTGCTGGTCCCACATTCTGCGTGATGCAGAAGTCACTGGCGCAAGCATTTCCCTGTGCATCTCCTCTAGGCTCATCAGCCTCAACACAACACCCATTATCACCTAGTAAGGCAGACACTTAAATCATTCATGTTGCTATCCCTACACTTAAATCACTTCGGTGCAGCCCAAACTCATTTCTGCCACCTCAGACTCCACAGTTTGACTTGATATCAGAGATAGTACTTCATTACTCTCCTTAACTTCAGCAACAGCATTATTCTGCACCTTGCATGGATTCTCAGGAACTTGCTTTACATACCATTTACAATTATCTTAATCTTCCCATTCAAAAGATCGCCCACCCATTCATGGTGTTCTTCTATACCCTTCACAGGACTAACAGGTTTAACTACATTAATGATACCCAGCTGTCCTGCAAGAACAGGCAGACTATCCACAAACCTGCTCCTATCCCTTTCAGCTTCCTCCTCCTTTCTCCTCTCTGCTCCCACTCTTTTTGTCCTATCCACCTTCTCCATCATCAACATATTCCTCACCTCCCAAGGACGATTTTCTATCAATCACTATCCACAACTTCTCTCTGTATTCCAGAGTTTTGCAATAAGCTCTTTCCTTCCCCTCAGCCTGAATTGCTTCCCATTTGTTAGACAACTGCACATTCTCCACTCACATCTTATTTCCTTCATCTCTTACAATTATCAATACCTCCTCTATGGTAGCCCCTGCAGTATCGCAAACACTGCTCCCAGTGGTACTGACCATGATGTTACTACCTCTTACCAGTTATACAAACATAATTTAAAAAAAAAAAAAAAACTTACATGCGTAAATACCTATCAGTATTCACTGGTCTGCATAAAACAAAATAAAATTATGGGAACACTTAACCATACCACTCTCATATTTCTTCTTATTATAACTTCACTACTCTCGTCTGAGCAGCTGCTCATCACCACTACTACTGCTGCTACTGCTGATGCCACTACTACTACTACTACTACTACTACTACTACTACTACACATCTAAACAATGACATAACTTGGATGGTAGCATAACTTAGCTGTACCGCCCAAATCGTTACTCATGGTTAACAGCTTATATACTACTAGACAAATACACCCATATTGCCCATATCAACCAGGTGAAAACTAGCACATTTACACCTTGCACCCACCACATTGTGTTAAGCATCTGCTGTGCCCGGGTGCAACCACTGCCTCCTGTCAGGAGTGTAACTGCTGTGGGAATGGACTGGCAGGCCTGCTGCACCAAATCCAGGGAGTAGACATAGTGCAGGAAGCAAATACCCTGGCAGGGACTCAAATCCACTGCTTGGGCTGGTGGCTCCATGTCATTTTCTTGTCTGGTGTAGCCCCTGCATCTTGGTGGTACTGCTGGACTGCAAATGACTCTGATACCAAACTTATGTTTGTTTATACGAGATAGCAGTGCGCTTGTTGTGTCAGTGTACCACTCCTTGTCAGATACTGAGCAACACCACCGAAACCCTGATGATGAGGGCATTAACTTGCCTGTGCCACTGCACTGGCAAGCTACACTGAGTAAGGCTAGCCCATCTCACAATAAATTCACATGCTTGTTGTCTTAACCCAAATGTAGACATGCCACACTCAGAGGTCAGCAGTGGCTCATGCAGTGTTCCACCACACCTTCTCATAAATTTTACTCTTAACCTGGTAGCAGAGCTACACAGACCTTTAAAAAATTAATGAAAAAAAGACAGATTTTGCATTGTGAATTAAAGATGAGAAAAACTTATGCAAAACTGGTTCCAAAAAGCTTCTCTCAGGAACAAAAAGACCATTGGAAGAACATTTGCTCTGATGTCATGGGAAGATTCAGCGAAGAACCAGCCCTGCCGACAAGTGATGAAACAAGGCTCTTCCAGTATGAACCAGAAACAAAGGGTCAGGCGATGCACAGAAATACTCCCACATGACCAAGCAGTGATGATGATTTTTTTTTTTTTTTTATCGGGAGGGTTTTAATGACTGAATGGGTGCCATATGGCCAAATGGATAATCAGTAGCACTGCAAACAAATCTAAATGAAGCTGAGGGAAAGATCAAGGAAGAAATGACAAAATTTGTGGAAGGACAACTCATGGATTCTGCATCAGGACAGTGCACCAGTCCACAAAACCTTACCTGTGAAACACTTTTCAGTGGACAAGCACATTCCAATGCTTGAACATCCTCCGTATTCACCAAATTTGGCTCCTTGTGACTTTTGACTGTTCCTAAGAGTGAAAAATGCCTTGAAGGGAACACATTTTCACACTGTTGTGTGTGGCATGACGGGCTCCTATACAAGCTAGTTGTACTGGGAGTACCCGTGTCACACGTCAGCCTGCTTCTATCCTACTTAAGGGACCATAAGTTTCATGTCCAAACGGACAAAATCCACAGTAAGGCAAATCAGGGCTGGTGTGCCCAGGAGTCCATACTCAGTTCCCTGCTGTACACATTATACACACCAAACGTACCAAAACCCCCAAGGGTGGAGCTAGCACTTTATGCAGGCAACACTGCACTCTTTGTACACAGCTTAAGCGCACACACAATGAGACATCATCAGCAAGAAGCTTGGTGTCGGACCACTCGTTGGCCAGACCTACTGCATGTGTAAAAGCATATAGTAAGTGAAGATAAAATAAAAACAAGGATGACAGTTACAGTTGACAAACAAAAAAACCAAGCAGACAAATAAACAAACGAACAAACTAGCATTAAGTAGACAAAGCACCTTGAGTGCTATTACTACAAACGTACAAGTTCTAGTGATCTCCAGAAGTCAGATGGTGTCAAGATGCAACAGAAAATATGCCTCCACTAGAACGATCTTTGAAAATAGTTTTGTGGTGATAGAACAGCAAGTTGATAGGACCTCCAGGTAGTGTGGGCAGAATGATGTCATTTCAGTTTCTGAATGTTTCATGGAAGCACTGTATAAAAGAGGGACATATGTGTTCTGAATTTAAATGCTGCTGTAAGTGCTGGAAGAAATCTTGTAAAGAAAGAAGTTAGTTGCAGTAAACTGATGACAGATTGATTAGTAATGACAAATTTTTGTCCAGAATCGCTTTGGATTGGCATTAAGGACAAAGCTGACAAAAAGGGAAAGAAATAAAATATAGCAAACATTTATAATATCCACACAGCAGCTAGTAAATTAACACCTTTGGTTTTTTAATTACTGTAGCAATACTTAGAAAAAATCGTGGGGAAATTGACTATGTATTGAACTGAAATGGAGATTTGGTACATATAGCTGGTAAAAACTGGCAAACACCAACTCTATTCTATCTGTATCCAACAACAATTTATTCTGTTTATGAATTGTGCTGACAGAATCAATAATGGAATGTTGTTAATTATGTTGATACATTACACTACCACTTAATGCGACCACTACAGTTGCAGGTTCGAATCCTGCCATGGGCATTGATGCGTATGATGTCCTTAGGTTGGTTAGGTTTAAGTAGTTCTAAGTTCTAGGGGACTGATGACCTCAGATGTTAAGCTCCATAGTCCTCAGAGCCATTTGAACCATTAGAACCACTTACTGTTTGATGTTGTATGTACACTGTACAACACACTTTTAGTGAAGCAGATTGTTGACTTCATCTAATTACCAACTACTGTTCTGTCTTCAGATTGCATTTGTGTTAACTTAAGCATGGTGTAAACACTATCTCTTCAACTTTCAAACACAGGCATGTGAAATAATATTGACATATTTTTTATTTTATTTATTTATTTATTTATTTCACAGTGTAGAAACTTCTTAATTATTGTATTTCTGACTTGATTCTCAAGGTGTTGTAAGTCATCCAAACTAAAAGTTTAAACCAGTCTGAGTACATAGTTAAACAGCTTGATATAGTGCTGTAAAAACACATTACTTGTGTTGATGTATAGCAGAAGTGAACTCTTTAAGCCCTCTGCAATCTCATAGCATAATATTAAATACTTAAGTATTTTACAAAAATGTACTATATTGTATGTAATTCATTATAGTAATATCTATTCTGTCAGTACGAAATGTGACAATAACAACAGAATAGGAGTCATTTACATATGTAACTTTATACACTCCCTTTGTCTTTTTTCTGTCTTCATGTAATTCTAGTTCTGAAAGTTCTGAATATAACATCTCTTTTCTTTATGGCTTCAACATCAACAGAAGAGACTCCATGGACAGGGGCTGAACAGAAGCTTCTAGAACAAGCACTGAAGACTTACCCTAATTCAACACCAAACAGATGGGAGAGAATTGCAGAGTGCATACCAACAAGAACAAAGAAACAATGTATTTCTAGATACAAGGTAAAGTTTTCTGTGTATTCACCGACATGTTAATATTGATCACTAGTGTAGTACAACTGTTAATTGTTATTGCTGTGAAGGAATAATAGTTGGCAGAGTTAATCTGTTCAAATGGTTATGTTAATGGAAAACTCTGTGTGAAATAAAATGTTAGTATAAAAAGCCGGTAGTTGGCAGTAAGGTGGGCATCATGCAGCTTACTTCTGCATTCACAGTCCAATGTGAGCTACACAGACATAATATCTGTAGTCAATGGACAAGTTCTGTAATCACACACACACACACACACACACACACACACACACACACACACATACACACTCACACTCACACACTTAATTTTTAACTTACTGTATCATATCATTTTCACTCTTGAATACTAACACATTCAACTAGATATCAGAAATACTATGTAAAAGTTTATTATTATTATTATTATTATTATTATTATTATTATTGCAAGCCTTGTGTGTGCCACATTCCTAATTTTTTTCTTCTCTTTACAGGAAATTGCTGAAATGGTTAAAGCCAAAAAGGCAGCTCAAGCTGCTGCTGAACAAAAGAAAAAATAACCCCTAGTGTCATTTAGGGAGCTCAATATTTTGTTTTGATATTCAGCTAATTTTTCCCCACTAATTCCCAACGAATTGAAATTCCTTAAATTATTGAAAAATTTTTGGATACTTGTACATAGCATTGTGCAACATATCTTGCAAATTCTGTACCTTTTGTACAACTGATTGCTACTGTATTTTATATTGAAGAATGTTGTGTTCATTGATTGCCTTTGGTTTACAGTTTGACACCTGTACCTCTGTCCCAGCCTTTTACAAAATACTTCCAGTTTTAAAAACCAAAAACTTAAATAGTTAACAGACTTTTTGTTTAGAAAGAGATAGTGCACATCCAGTTTTCTTTGAGAAACTTGGTTTAGTTTTGTCTTCCCTCTGGCAGCTGTGGCGAGTTTTTGCACCATTTTGTAAGAATAATTTATGTTAATATTGTAATACATTTTTCATTGAAAGAGTAAATTCTCAATCAGTCGTGATGCTATTGTAAAGCTGTGAAGTCATGTTCTGGAGGGGAGGGGGCAGGAAACTAGTGGGTGTGGTTCTTCTCTCTCTCTCTCTCTCTCTCTCTCTCTCTTCCACCCCCCCCCCCCTCACCCCTTGCCAAAATTCAAAATTGATAGCTTTCTGGATGGTGTTGAAAAGACATTAAACTCTAACAAAATAAAGAAGGCAACTCCAATGTTCAGGCTGTATGCAAGGAGCACAATGATAGTTGTGGAGGGGAGAGGACAGTGAAGATATGAATTCAGCAAGAAAGAAGGAAACATAATTATGATCAGGAAAGGAGAAGTGAGAAGAAATTGTAAGAGTTTTGGTACTGTTATACACTTTTTGTGTTCTTTTCTAGTCTTGGTTGGTGGGGTTTGGAGGAGTCAACTCCTCCAGCTTCCATTGGGAGCAGAGAGAGAAGCTTTAAATCTCTCTTGATGTGCTGCCATATAGAGTCCAAAATTGCAAATAAATCAGCTGTAAAATGGAATAACGACAATGAAAATTTGTGCCGGACTGGGACTCGAACCCAGATTTCCCACATATTGTGAGCGGTTGCCTTACCATTTGGCTGTCTGCACACGACTCACAGCCGGACATGTGGTTGACGACATTTGGAAGTTTGGGTCTGGTCATGAGTCATGCACAGATAGCCAAATTCGAAGGCAACTGCTTGCAGTACTCGGGAAATCCAGGTTCGAATCCTGGTCCGGCACAAATTTTCATTGTTGTCATTCCATTCTCCAGCTGACGGTTGTCCTTATTCACAGTTGTGAATACATTTAATGTTTTTCATAATGGCTGTAGTCGCCGCAGTGCCCGTTCCTTTGGACATACACGCATATCCAAAGGAACTTTGCATCATAATCAGAATAACACAGGTACTGCTATATCATATATAATCCAATGTCTAAATAGTTAACAAGTTCCAACATAAATCACTGATAGAAAAGGAATTTACAATTTTCATAACATAAATTTATATTATTACATGTGCAAATGAACTAAAACTAACATTGGTTACAGACATAAATCATACTTTCGAAAGGCATTCGACTCAGTTCCGCATTGTCGCTTGCTACAAAAAGTGCGCACTTAAGGTCTATCCAATGACATATGCGGTTGGATAGAAAGTTTTCTAACAGACAGGGAGCAGTATGTCGTCCTGAACAGGGTAACTTCAACAGAAACAAGAGTAACTTCTGGTGTGCCCCAGGCAGCGTAATAGGTCCTCTGCTTTTTACGGTTTACATAAACGTTCTGGTTGATGGTATTGACAGCATCCTGAGACTGTTTGTCGATGATGTTGTAGTCTACAGGAAAGTAGTATCACACGAAAGTTGTGAACAAATCAATCAGGATTTGCAGAAAATAAATGCGTGGTGCAATGACTGGCAGTTACCTCTTAATATTAGTAAGTGCAACCTACTGCATTTAACAAGGCAAAAATCCCCATTAATGTATGAGTACAAAATAAATGATCAGTCTTTGGAAGTGGTAAGATCAGTCAAGTATCTGGGTGTGACTATTCGAAATGATCTCAAATGGAATGATCAGATTACACAAGTAACAGGTAAGGAGATTGCGGTTTATTGGTAGAATCCTGAAGCGATGCAGTCCTTCAACAAAGGAAATAGCTTACAATATATTAGTTCGTCCAGTCTTAGAGTACTGTTCGTCTGTATGGGACCCTTACCAGTTGGGTCTGATTCAAGAGCTTGAGAAAATCCACAGAAGAGCAGCAAGATTCGTGACTGGTATATTTAGCCATTGCGAGAGCGTTACAAATCTCATAGAAAGTTTGAAGTGGGACACACTTGCAGATACACGACGCACTAAACAAAAGGAGCTGCTCACTAAATTCCGAAATCCAATCTTCGCTGAGGGTGTAGAGCGTATATTATTACCACCAACTTTCAAATCGCGTAATGATCATCATTCAAAGATAAGGGAAATAAGAGCTCGTACTGAGGCGTTCAGACAGTCGTTTTTCCCTCACGCGCTCCGCGAGTGGAACAGAAGGGGGGGAAATATGACTTTGGCGTGAATTGTGCCCTTCGCCACACACCGCTTGGTGGCTAGATGAGTATATATGTAGATGTAGATTTAAATGTAGAAGCATACTAATTTTGCACATTAGTTTTATGTCAGTATATAAACCAAATTCTTCAAACAAGAAACAAGTTTTACTATATTTTAACAAAATTTGAGCAATCATTTTTCTCGAACATAACTCATTGTCTTCCTTGAGAAAATGCTTGGATCATAGCAAGTGTTCATCAGAGAAAAGGTATTGTCATGAGGGCCCCAGGGAATTGTGATTGGACCGCTATTATTCTCTTTATACATAAATGATTTGGCAGACAGGGTGTGCAACAGTCTACCGTTGTTTGCTGATGGCGCTGTGGTATATGGTAAGGTGTCAAAGTTGAGTGACTGAAGGAGGGTACAAGGTGACTTGGACTAAATTTTCTAGTTGGTGTGTTGAATGGCAGCTAGCTCTAAATGCGGAAAAATGCGATTGAGTAGGAAAAACAAACCCGTCCATAATGTTCAGATATAGCATTAGTAGTATCTTGCTTACACAGTTACGTCATTTAAATAACTTGGCATAACTCTGCAAAGCGATATAAAATGGAACAAGCATGTGAGGATTGTGGTAGGAAGGGGAATGGTCGTTGACTTCGGTTTATTGGGGGAATTCTAGGAAAGTGTGGTTCATCTGTCAAGGAGACTGCATATAAGACACTAGTGCAAGCTATTCATGAGTACTGCTTGAGTGGGAATACATTGAAGTGATTCGGAGGCAGGCTGATAGATTTCTTACTGGAAGGTTCGAACAATGCGCAAGTGTTACAGATATACTTCAGGAACTCAAATGGGAATTCCTGGATGCAGGATGACATTCTTATCAAGGAACACTATTGAGAAAGCTTAGAGAACTGACATTTGAAGCTGACTGCAGAATGATTCTGTTGCCTCCAACATACATTGCACATGGTCATTTGTCCCTCATTCTGTTTGCAATTGGAACAGGAAAGAAAAAGACAATTAGTGGTATGGGGTAACGTCCATCATGTGCTATAAGGTGGATTGTGGAGTATCGATGTAGATGTAGAACACAGGCACGCACTTTACTCACAGCCAATCACTATCCATGCAGTGAGTTTGTTACTAATGTGCCATGCGGAGTAACTGCGTGGTCTGAGGCACCTTGCCACAGTTCGTGCGGCTCCCCCCATCGGAGGTTCGAGTCCTCCCTCAGGCGCAGGTGTGTGTGTTGTCCTTAGCTTAAGTTAGATTAAGTAGTGTGTAAGCCTAAGGACTGAGGACATCAGCAGTTTGGTCCCATAGGAACTTCACACAAATTTCTAATGTTGTTGTGCTCAATAAGCCATTCCATAAAAAATACATACCAATAATATACATTAGTAAAATATATACATACTTTATACCTGTAATAAAATATTTTTATTGAGTAAGATAGTGGTTACATACAAGAAATACATAAAGTTATGTTTATGTCATGTTGAAAAATATTTAACATATTGTGTGGTGTCACCGCCAGACACCACACTTGCTAGGTGGTAGCCTTTAAATCGGCCGCGGTCCGTTAGTATACGTCGGACCCGCGTGTCGCCACTGTCAGTGATTGCAGACCGAGCGCCGCCACACGGCAGGTCTAGAGAGACTTCCTAGCACTCGCCCCAGTTGTACAGCCGACTTTGCTAGCGATGGTTCACTGACAAATTACGCTCTTAATTGCCAAGACGATAGTTAGCATAGCCTTCAGCTACGTCATTTGCTACGACCTAGCAAGGCGCCTTTATCATTTGCTATTAATCTTGTAATTCATGTATCATCAAGACTGATGTTCACCAATTATGGATTAAAGTTAAGTATTCCAACAGATACGTACTATTTTTGCTAGTCTCATATCCCTGACCTGTTCCAGACCTCACGCCAGCCTGCGTGAGCTTAAACGCGTGCCTTTCGGCTACCCGTCATTGTGGATTGGCTGTCTTGCCAGTCTACAACATATTGCCCATAACACCTCGTAATAGTCAAATCAAGCTGAGGCAATGGAAACTGTTTCATACTACCCTGCACATTTGCCCAAAACACTGTATTGTCTTTATTGAACCCTAAAGTCAGATTTCAGTAAAATTTTCAAAACATACTTAACGTTACCCGAGACTACTACGTTACTAGTGCTCAGTCCTCTCAGAATATCCACACTTTGTTGCAGCTGGTTACTTAATATGGTATCTTTTCTTTTTATGCACATTCACTCAAAGCCATAAATACCACAGATGAAAAATCCACTTGCACCATCAAAGAAAATAAATTATGCAACAATATATAGTTTCATATACTGTAAAAACAATATTCCATTCAACTCTTGTTTAAAGTACCATAAATTATAAACATAAGTTTACTATACTGTAAAAATAATATTCCATTCAATTCTTGTTTAAAGTACCATAAATTATAAACATATCACCAAGTGTTGCCTCAATCCTTCCAGATATTTAACCATAACAAAATTATATTTCCCATCACATAGTTACAGTTCATTACTTTCTTTTGACTGTACCCTCATTAAATACATTGCCTAAAGAACCTTGTTAACTAGAGGAGTGCAGCATTAACAAAAATGTAGCTACTGCAAAGTCAGGTTCCCTAATCATACCTACTTTTCATAATACTTCTTGTTGCTTATCATTATTACTTCCTCATTACCTATGCTTCACATGTTCCATTACACCACTCATTGTCATTTCATTACTGCCTCATTAAATAAAGAAATAAACACCTGCTTTGCTCAGTGTGCAAAAAATGGTGCTAAAGAACTACACATTAATCAAGCATAATATTGTAGACAAAACTCCAGTTCCAATAACCCAACATACAAAATATCAGTTACTGAAATCATTACTGCACTTTATGCCACCACATTATTCTGAACTGAAATCTAGAAGGCAACGCAGATATAAACTTTTTCTTGATTCCACAAACATTAGTATATTCACTGTATTTTTCCTTACTAATCCCTGAAGTGAATTTCCGTAGTATGACATATCTCAACTAAAAGTGGAACTTTTTCTGTAAGCAGCTGGACTCAATTTATCTTTAGATTGAACAAAAGACTTCAATATGTTTACATAATCAGTACTGATTTACGTTTTTAAGATGTTCTTTCATACTGCTGCTGTATAAACTTTTGTTAGCTTTCATATTTGCTGGCTACTTTAGATTTTCGCTATTATCTCCGTATATTTCAACATTCTCTTATCTTGTGACATATTTTATTTTTTAAATTATCTTTTGGCTCAAAGACATTAGTGTTATGGACACACACAATTCTCAACATTATTGTATTCAAAAACAAAACAACACATCACACAGTTTAGAAAAATTTATATATGTTATGGGCTTCCATCCTCTTGTGTTACTGTAGTCATCACTTCCAAAATTTTATGCCTGACAAACTACAAATTTTAATCATTAACACATATCATCATCTTATACATCATTTTGCTCAACTTAGAAAATTATTATTGTCTACTTACAAGCAGTCGACAGGGTAGTAAAAGAGGCTGAGTGATGAAGACTGAAATCATCCTCCTTGGGGAGACATTATATGCTACATAATGTATTCCCTCAAGAGTAGTTAACCCCCTACCTACTGCATATAAAAATATAACACTGAAATTTAACTCTGCTTGTTGTTCTTTCATACGGATGTTTATCAGAGGAGTAGCAATGATTCTGCAAGTACTGTGGAGGAGTCGGCCAACATTTCAAAAGTAGTCATCTTACAGAATGAACAAACCCAGAAAGAACAGGTGAAAGACCTGTTTGGGGACAGAACCCCTGTCACTCAAGAAATGTAACCAAAGTGGGATATGCCCTGTGCAAGAAATAGACTAACAGCATGGTGGGACAGAATACAAGATGGTAAAGAAGTAGGAATGAGTGTACCAGAAAAGAAAAATGCAAACACCCAGCTAAGGTAAGGCAAATTCACCACATGATGTGTTTACCAAAAATGTTTTTCATTCTCTCAGTGAAATTGGTATTTTCCAATTTCAGAAATAAATCAGTCTGATGTGGATTACTGTTTATGCACCTTGCAGAATGTACATAAGGCTTCAAATCAATCTTATTTCTTAAACCAAATACTTGGTGTAAGCTGACTCATAAACATTATCATGCACAACTCTAATGATTTTAAACATGCCATGCTGCACATAAAAATTTCTGTATTTCATCATTTTCCATACTGAATTTCTCTTTTGTTTCTACTGAGACTAAATCTCTAATCTTAAAACTGCTGGGTTGTACATTTTGATCATGTCTATTCTTTCTTCCGAATCCTCCTCCTTCATTTCTTTTGCTAGCCTAATTTTCTTGCCCTGATCTATTTCATTTACAGTTGGAAATTTAATTTCTTCCCAATGATGATAGTGGGTGTCTCTCCAAATATTAATTCATAAGGTGCAAATCCTGTGGATTCATTCCATAAATTATTAATAATGTTTTCAAACTGCCCTATATGACTGGCTCATGCAGATTGCTTCTATACAATATGTTCTACAAAATCTATTGAACTCCTTCACAACTCTTTGACTCATGTTCCCTGGAGAAAAATAAGTAGCAATTTTTATGTGATTAATTTTTTGCATCCCCATCAAGTCCAGAAATCCTTCTGAAATAAACCGTGGCCCATTGTCTGACAAGAGTGATTTTGGTATCCTCAGATTTTAAAAATAATGAGTTTCTAATTTTTCATCTATGAGTTTAGTATTGGCTCTCTTAATAGGATAAAGTTTGACATGTTTGGAAAATATGTCCTTAAAAAAAGAAAAGGTCTACAACCTCCCACACATGCTGGAAAAGGGCCTAGTAAATCCATGGCAATTAACTCTCTTGGCTCACAAGGAAGAACTGATCGCATTAGGTGTCATGGTGGTTTTCACCCTTTGACTCTTATCACATCCATCCAACCTTTGTTCAGCTCTTCACCTCAATTGTTAAACGCAATGATTTCCGGAATCTTGACTTAAGTAGTGTGTAAGCCTAGAGATTGATGACCTCAGTGGTTTGGTCCCATAGGAATTTACCACAAATTCCCAAATTTTTCATGAAGGTAGTCCACTTGTCAACATTTTGTTCTGGAAGCCAGTTACCACTCCTGTTATTCTTTAAGTTTTTCTTTTGAAAAGTAATCCTTTATGTTCTTTGCACTACAGCCTCACTTTTGGTTCCTTTTTTGAGTTGTATTTCTGAACTAGCCTTAAATTTGGGTCTTTATTTTGTTCTCTCCTTATCTGTGTACAAATCCACCTAATTAATTTCTCATCTTTTATCTGACCTCTTTTGTCCTCATTGCTGTTATCATGCTCTTTTCCAGCTGACATCCTGGGAAAAAACATAAACAATATCTGCTACAATATTATCTTTTCCCCTAATGTAACAAACTGTTGGAAATACAAAGCCCATCTGGTCAGCCTAGGATGTTTCAGCTTGCACTGTTGTAAAAAGCTTAAAGCTTTATGGTCAGTGTAAAATATTGCTTGTTGCTCAGTTAATAAAATTCAAATTTTTGAAACCCAGAAATTAATGCTAAAGCCTCTAATACTGAAATGTAATAATTCCTTTCGTGCGTATGCAAAGTTCTGCATGTGATCACAAGAGTCCTATGTTATTTTTCTTCCAGTTTGTACTAATTGAAAAACTGATAGAAATTTTGTGTCTGTGTGTCTCCAGAATCTCTAGAATAAATGAAGGTGTCTTCCTAATTTATGATAACACCAGCTATAATGGTTAGATAATTTTCTAGTCAGTGAAACCTGAAAGCTTTGTTTCAAAGATTTTTTTGTATTATTATTTAGAAAAAATGAGTGTAGTTTGAGGGGTGGGGGCTGTCGGCTGCAGCCTCATAATGCTCCCCCTAGATTTGTCTCTGCAAGTCTGGATTCTTGTGCCAAACCATTACATCAAAAGAAATCAACAATTTAGATCCATGGAATTTTTCTAAAATTTCATCTATATTAGCTAGTTGGTCACTTTCTTGCTAAACTAAGTTTCTAGGATCAAGTACAATTCTAATACTTCCATTTTTTGTCAGTCATTAAAGGATTATCTTATGTGCTGTCAGATCACTCAATAATTTTCCATTTTTCTGTGCAAAGTAGGTTAGAAATCAGATTAATAATGTTGCTCACGCAGCATATGTTCGCTTTATCGGGCAACAACAAAGTTATTGGCTGTGGATGGTATCATCAGAATGGAAATAATGAGGTCACTGTAAAAAAGTCATTAATTTGGCACTTATCTTGAATGGATTCCCACATAGATTTCGTTGAAGTTGTTATGGCTCATCTTGTTGATTCTAGGGTGATTCCACTTTGACTGCTAGAAGGTCCAGATCTATATTTAAGCAATATTTGAAGACCTAATAAATGCATTTTTCAGGAAATTCTTAATGATCAAACAATCCCAGATCAGAACAGTGCTATGGTAGAAGTAATTTTTGACTTGGTGTTCATGATCCTCATTTTTATTAAACTTCTTGTAAATTCACATATACGTCTTCTTAATTGTCACATCATCAAGAAAACAGTTTTGTACCAATCTTCATATATTTAATGTCCACTTTAACCAAACACGAGACTTGACTGTTCTTTTACAAAGCGAAATAACAACTTCTGCCAAAGTGAAACAAAGACTGCTCTGTGCGCATTCACGCCAAAACGGTTACAAGTAAGTCAAAGATAATGACAGTCTCACAGAAATGAACACACACAAGAACCATGTCACTGTAATATATCGATACATCAGAGTACCTATACATTAATAAAACCAAATGTGAATATTGTCACAAAAATATATATGTTACTTCGCAGAAAAGTAGTATGATATTACTGGTATGGAGAACTGGGGTTGGAGTGCCGTAATAGTCACGTAAATAGAGAACCATTACAACCTTCTGTTTTAGAAAATGGAATAACTTAAGGTTTGCTGAAAAAAGTTCATGTTCCTTAAATTTTAACTTCCACCCAAATCATTCACTGGAGAAGATTTGTCTGAAAACACTTTACGACAGTGTAACTTCGATTTTACATTCTCCGATTTTAAGTTTTTCACAATTCTACATCATAAATACATAGCCCATGTGAAAAATACATAAGATCAATGCTAACAATTCCCCAATTTTACATTTCTTCATAGTAAGGTTTACGTCGGTTCTAAGTTCTAACTCGATGTCTTGCTTGACTTTGTCCTGTTTTCGTCCTATTGACATTTGATGTGACTGAACAAGTTATAAGTGGCAGATAAGACAAAAAAAAAAGTTGTGTTCTCGGGTTCCACACTAACCACAACCTCAGAAATCACAACATATTCAAAATAAACAGCCAAATATTTGTGACAACAGAAATATATGTTTCATAGCTGTCCTGTTATGATGATAAAACATTTCTTTTTGTTTATTTTATTTCTCCTTGTGTTATCAAAATTTAGAAATCAATAAATGACATAAATTTAGAGTAGGTGTAATGTCATCTTTTAAGACAGATCCCTTATATGAATAAAAATCTGTAATTTTGATTATTCAGAATATGTTAAAAATAAATTTTTCTCAAGAAGCCTCATAGAAAAAAAGGGGGGGGGGGTCTTATATTCAGGGTCATCTTATACTTGGGTAAATACAGTAGTACCACTTCCAGCTTAATACTTTCTGACATTTTTCCAGTTACACCTACAACTCTGATTTCTGAAACATACATCATTACTACTCCTCCCCTATTTTTAATTGACTCAAAAATAACTGGGAAATGTTATTTAATTCACAGCTACTATCCAGTAAACACTTAACAGGCACTCATTAGATATTAGTCATAATTACAGGATGCCATACCTCGTTACTACTTACCATAATGTCTTCTTCATGTAAGAAATCTTTGTTAATCTTTTCCTCAGAAAAGCTATCATCCTGTCCACCAAATCTATTTGCTGGTAGTTAAGTAACAAATAGTATCTTCATTAGTGCCTAACCCTTCCTCATCAGTACTCTGCTTACCCACAAGATTTATTTTCTTGTTACTTATTACCCTCACTGTCACAGACAAATTCAAATATTCTTCTCTCTCCTCATCGTCATTACTACTAGATTCATCACTACTTTCCTCACTACTTGGATTGTTACTGGAACCACTACTGTCACTACCTTCAGAAGGTTGGTTAATCAGCTTTTTTCTCTTTTTCACTATTTGACAATAAAGCAAGACACTTGCATTGCTTTGCTTTACACAGTTATTCATATTTTTCATTGCATCCTGGTACCCCGTTTGATAATATTCTGTACACTGAAATGCTGAAACGTGTTCTACATCATCACTTCATTCTCTCACTGGACCTACTTCTTTTAGTATTGTAGCGTTTTGTCCACTGGGAACAGCTTTACTTAGTGTATGACATGATTTTGGTTCTCCACTTACCTTCCTACTTCTATTATCTGAAACCGAAATACATTTTGCGTACGAGTTGCTCTTTATTACTTCTTGACCAACTGTGAGCCCCAGTCGGAGCAAATCTCAGTTTACTGTATTGGATCCATAGTCTTTACTCATGCCAACATGAGTAACTTAGATGTAGAGATCTGTAGTGTAGTGAAGCAGCTTAAAACACTTACGAAAGGCAAAGCTTCTGTTGCAGATTGTGTACCAATCAGGTTCCTTCCAGGGTATGCTGATACAACAGCCCCATACTTAGCAGTCATATACAACCACTCACTGGTAGAAACATCTTTACTCAAAGACCAGAGAGCTGCTCAAGTCACACAAATACCCAAGAAAGGAAATAGGAGTAATCCACTGCATTACAGACGCATATCACATAGATTTGAAGTTGGATTTTGGAATATGTACAATGCATGAACATTATGAGTCACCTCGAACAAAAGATTTATTGACAAACAGTCAACACGGATGCAGAAAATATCATTCTTGTGTAACACAACTCACTCTTTATTTTCACAAACTAATAAGTGCTATCGATAGGGGCTGACAGATTGGCTCCATACTTTTTAGACTTACAGAAGTCTTTTGACACTGTTCCTCACAAGCGACTTCTAATTAAATTGCGTGCCTATGGAATTGGTGGGCAGTGGTGCTCCAAAGTGGAAGGAGGATGTTAGTAATGTGAAACAGTGTGGTGGTGGTGTCTGGAATGTTTTTCTATATGATGAAGCGTAAGGCTTTCAGTTTGGGAAATAGTGTGTAGGTAGTTGGTGCTACACCATAGTAGTATCTTGCAAGGGGGGGGGGGGGGGTTTACAGATGGTTCAGGGATGCCTGTGCCAAGGAGATTAGTTTCCTAAGTATCAGGTTAGTGAGGGATAAGGATTGATGGAGTCTGAAGATTTGTAAGTCATTGTGAAAGGAAGGGTGACATGCAGAGAGGGGAATTTTTATGTTAGAGCCATTGGGTGGGTATGAGTTTTAGTGAGAAAAAGGAATACTTTTCAGAACCATCATTGATGAAAGAAGCAGAGATCCATTTGGGATGGAGTTTCCTAAGTATCAGGTTAGTGAGGGATAAGGATTGATGGAGTCTGAAGATTTGTAAGTCATTGTGAAAGGAAGGGTGACATGCAGAGAGGGGAATTTTTATGTTAGAGCCATTGGGTGGGTATGAGTTTTAGTGAGAAAAAGGAATACTTTTCAGAACCATCATTGATGAAAGAAGCAGAGATCCATTTGGGATGGGGTGACACTGTAGCAGAAGAAGAAGTACGTCAGTGACTGATAAGTATGGTAAACACTATTGATTCATATTAGATGGCTGTAAAAAGAATGTTTGGATAACAGGTTGAGGGTTTTGTAAATGAGAATGCTGGACTCCATAATCTTACTTAATTCAATTTCCACTAACCTCCGCCCCGTGGCTTCACTCATCCTGCACCCACACCATATTTTCTTCAGTAGCCCTTTTCCCTCTGTTCTATCCCTACTTCCAATCAATTCCTCCTCATCATTGTGTGCTGAACACAACTCCCATCACCTGCAACCAGATCAAGCTCACCAGTGCCACATTTCTATCCAGTGCGCCTGCTGCCTCTCTCAGCCATCTGCCAATGTTTTCCAATCCTTCCTCTTACTATCCACTTCCTCTCGCACCTCTTTCCCTTCACACACAAAATAATCTAAACACTAAATAATAAACATGAATTGTTGCCAAATAATGCATGACTAGTGCAATATCATTAGTTTCTAAGGTCAATAGAAGCAGTTGCATGTGTGTCATTTGCTCGAAGGATTCCAATTATTGTTATCTCATTGTTAAGGAGGCGAGGGAGCAAGAAAAAGTGCATGGATAATAGGTGAGGTACTTTATAAATTGTGTCTAACAAGTAGTGCAAACTAGTTTCATGTCAACAGACTATTAACGCATGTGCTTTTTTATTGGGTTATTGTAGCTAAAAATTCCAAAACTACATTCAAATCTGTGTCTGAAAAGTTACTGTCCTTGTGATTGTTACACAAGATGTCATTTTGAGGAAGTGTTACACAAGATGTCATTTTGAGGAAGTATTGTGTTTCTTGACTTTTATTGGAATGTGAGCACCGAATTTTGAGTGGAGACACTTTGTGATGCTCCCTTTCATTCTTGTGTGTCTCACTGGAGTTCGTTGGGCATTTCTGTGATATACTCTGACTGACTAAATGAAGAATCCATGATGGAACATGTAGCTATTTTTTAATGTTCTCTCTCTCTGCCTTTATTCTAAACCGGCAAGGTTCCCTAACTGATGATCAAACCTCAAGAGGTGGTTAATAAGGATTTTATGAGGAATAAATTACACTTCTGTAGCATTCTTCTGATAAAGCTCAATTTAGTATTTACTGTCTTCATAGGTCTGTCAGTGCGGATGTTCAGCCTTGAATCGCTCTGAACCAAGTGTGGCTCATGGTTTTCATACCAGGGAATGCTGCCACCAGTTTCTTCACAACAATGTCACAGCCTGCAACAAGGTGCTTATATCCAAACAAAAAGATTTACTGAATTAGACCACAATTTTTTTTCACATCAAAGATCATATTATTTTCATTGAATGCCACTTTGCTTTAAAAGCTGCACTTGGCCATAAGCTTATTAAATTCTGCCTGAATACTCTAGATGGACTTTATACATACACCATCATTCATTAGCTGGTATGAATTCTATCTAAAGTTACTCACTGTCCAGGTCCTAATTTACATGTTCCAGTCAACTGGGCTGATTGAACCTTACTCTCTCTGGGCTAAAATCCTCTGGATACATAGAGTAATTCATTGCAAGAACTAATTTTTTTTCTATCTTTTCTGAAGCATGACAAACGGTAGTTGCAGAGTTTTGGGGCAAGCTGATTTAGCATGTAAGCAATGATTTTGTTCATGCCACAGATGTTTACTGAAATGTTTCAGTCAGAGTTTCCAGCATGTCAGACCACCAAATCAGTCTGACTTTCTTTGAACCATGTTACAATTATCCTTAGTTTGTGGACAGGAAAATGATCACTCTGATACAGAGAAGTTTCACTTCCACTGCCTGGGAAGGAAGCTACTGTCTAAAATGTTTCTACGCATGTCTGTGTTTCCATTAACCATAACCAGTTATCTGAATACAAATGTGGGAGAAGATCTGCAGAACTCACAGTACTTCACAAAATTTCACTTTTGCCACTACACATTGAATAAATATAACTAACCTAGTATGTGTCAGATCCACGTATTTCTATACAAATGTTATACTATAGATGAAGATTCATCTTTAGACACATAGTACACATTTGTTATGAAAACATTAACTCTTAGGCAAGACCACAGTTATGAAAACTGAATCATATCATGTCTGTGATGAACTATTCTATCACTGACCTCAGGATCTAAGATAAACTGTTCAGTCACAATAATGTGGCCACTGCCAATGTTTGACATCAATGTGCAATTATCAGTCACAAATGGCAAGTGGCAGCACTAGCAGTGGAGGGTATATAAAGTTTGTCGGGGCACGCGGGAAACAGTGCAGTCACTGTCGTTATGCGAAAATGGGGCAGTTTATCTGAGGTCCGAAAGAGCATGATCGTTGGCTTTCAGGCCAAGGGTGGAAGCATTTCCAAAATGATGAAGTTTTTCAACTCTTCACATGCCACCATGGTTAAAGTATACCATGCATGGCAAAATCGCACTATCCAAAACCGCAGCAAAGCAACTGGGGTGCATCATGGGCCATAGATGACAGGAGTGAATGACAGCTGCAGAAATGTGTACAGGCGACCAGATGTGCAACTGTTGAGCAACTGACAACCCAGATGACCCAGGAGCTACCAACAGTATGTCCTCAATGACAGTTCAACGAATGTTGCTGGATATGGGAAGGTTCCTGGTTCATGCACCCCTGATGACTGCTGTTCATCAGCAATGAAGGCTGGAATTTGCATGCCAGTACTGCAACTGGATGTGTGATGTGTGGCAACAAGTGGTCTTTTCAGATGAATCACATTTTCTGCTCCATCAGACAGATGGTCATTGGCATTATGGTGTGAAACATCTGAAAGCAAACATCCTGCAGTAATCAATGGAACATTATGGTCTGGGGAATGTTTTTGTGACATTCCCTAGGTGGTGTCATCATTGTGGTAGGTGCAATATACCAACAAAAGTATGTCTGTGCTGCTAAAGGTGGTTATTTTGGTGTTTGGCAGGTGGTCACATCTTCAGTGGATAAGAATGTTAGACTAATAGTTCATACAGTTAATTATGTAGGCTTAGCACAACAGTGTTTTGTTCAGTACTTCCCTGAGATTTCCACTTCACCCTGAACTGCTGTAAAATCTCTGACAGAGTGCCAAGACTTGTTGCATTCAAATTCACTCAGTTATCTCCAATGTTGCATTGTAAATATGTACATAATGTTGGTAGACTGTGCCCGAACTTCCTTCCCTACACATACACAATTTTATTTCACACCCAATGTGTGGGAACTCAAAAAGCTTCCCACCGTGTTTAACTTACCTCCAGGTGCAGGTGTTGCTCACCTTAGTTTAGTTACATGCATGTTCTGCAGATCATCACTGTTATCTCTTGCTGTGATGTGGAATGAGTCAGTTTTACAATTATAATACACTTCCTAAACGAAAAGTATGGCAACATGTTGACTATTAACACAATTGTATTAACTGTTAACACAATTGTATTAAGCCTTTTTATTTTTATTCTTTTTTACACAGCAATCTGTATTTCAACTTATCCACATTACTACATATTCCAAAATTATTCAATGCGCTGTCCACTGACAGTGGACAGTGCAAAACATTCAGCTCTTGTTGGGCATCAGTAACGGTACAACTCACAACACTGTGGCAGAATATGGGAAGTTCCAGAAAATCTGTGCAAAGTTGATTCCCCACAGCTTCCTTGTAGTCTTAATCTCTCCAACATAATTTCTGTATTTTTGGAACCCTGCAGAAAGACATGCATGGCCGCTGATTGGCTTCGGACAAAGAGTTGCATGCCTAGGTAAAATTGTGGTTCTGTAGGCAATGGCAAACATTCTTCCATGAAGGCACTGACCATCTTGTCTCACAGTTGAATTAATCTATTAATAGTTATGGTGATTACTTTTGAAATAATAAAAGTTTACTTACTTTTTTCCATCAGTCTCATTTTTATCTGATTAACCCTTCTATGTGGACAGATAATTTATATATAATATGAATAAGAATGGACCCAATATCAGTCTTGTGGTATATCTATAGAGGTTATTACCCATTTTGAAGAGGCTGTTGCTTAATGTGACTCTCTACATCCTTTTAGTTAAATAGTAAGAAAATTGGTTACCAGCAAGATTTTCAGTGCCGTAATGCTTGAGTTACTCTAGAATACTGTGAACTGAACAATCAAATGTGTTTTAAAAGTCACATGAAATACCAGTCGACAGTATTTTGTCATTTAAATTTTGTATTATCTGATTTGTGAATTGAAAAATGGCATGTTCTGACATATATGATCTTTTCTAGTAACTTAGAGCAGGTGGTAAGGAGTGATACCTGTCAATAATTACCACCTTTCTTGTTAAGGGAGCTCACAATAGCACATTTAAATCTGGGAATATAGCCTGTGATAATGATGGACTGCATATGTGACAGAGTACATTGTGTATTTGTGCAGAACAATATGTTAGACATATTATCAACTCTGTGAGAGTTTATGCTTTTGAGTGAGTTAATTAAATTCTTAATTTCTTTGATAGAAAAGGAGTACTTATGATATGGGTGTATGTGTGTGGTACTGGCATTGTTTTTTACATGTGTTCTATTGCTTTATCTCTTGAATTGTCCATGCCAGTCCTTTGAGATGCTTCTGGGAAGTGATTATTGAATTTGTTGGCTACCTGACTGCTATCATTTATTATTTATCTATTTTCTTTGATAACAAAGTTTTCAAATTTCTTAACTGACTTCAGTTTCTCTTTTAACTACTGCCCATTTATATTTAAATTCTCTGAATTATTAATTGCAGATATTTTTATAGAAAGTTTCTTTTGATTTTTAAATTGTGTTTCATACAACAACACAGTATTTCTGTTAATATTAAACCAATCCTATTTTTCTCTTTTCTTAAACCATTCAGATAATTGCCTTTTCCTTTCACTGATATGTTTGATGTCTTATTAGTGCTATACTTCAATGTTTTCTTGGAAAAGCAACTGTTGAAAGACTGATAGAAGCACATCTATAACTACATTTCATTTGGATTGACAACTATCACATATACACATCTTTCCAGTCCACTTCCTGTAAGGTTGCCTTGAAACTTTGTCATGTGTTAATTATTCTAGTTGTATTCCATGACACTACTTCATTGTAATCACATAAATTATTTAAAATGGCTAGTTGTGCATTATGGTCAGAGAAGCAATTCACTACTGGATAAACATTTATATGACGGTGACTAAGTGTTGAACTACAAATACGATGCTTTCACTAGCATTTTTGATGGGAAAATTAACAACAGATCTCAAATTATAAGAGTTAAGCAATATTTCCAAATCATTTTCTCTTATCTGATTCTTTCAGAAAATTAACATTTAAATTTCAACAGATTATCATTGCCTTTTTTTGTCTGCTAGATGGTATACTAGTGACTCAAATTTTTCTAAGAATATATGAAAATATCCCATCACACAGCTACATACTGTACTAATTATAAATGGCTTTTTCAGTAGCAGCAATTCAGAAGTACAGGCTTCCAATTTTTGGTCTGAGCAAAAACTACTGGTTTCGATAGATCTGAACTTTATTTTGACTGTAACATACATGTGAACTACACCTTTCTCCCACAGAAATATAATGCCGTATAACATATAACATGCAGTCAAATGAAACGGAGACACAAAAAACACACACACACGCACCCGTATCTGTGCCACGCTCATATACAATCTGTCTCATTTTCATTTCATTACCGCTTATATATTAAACATACAAAACTATATTTCTGTGGAGAAAATATGGAGAAAGGAGTAGCTCACATGTATGTTGCAATTAAAACAAAGTTCATATCTATTGAAACCAGTAGTTTTTGTTTAGATCAACAATTGGACGCCTGTACTTTTGAATTATATATATGTATATATTTTGCCCCAGGAGCAGTGCAAACATTCACCATTCATTTGTCTTTAGACAATGGTCAGTGACTCGTATGTACAGCCAGTGCATCCAACATCACTTTGGAGGTCAGCAAAGTGTCCATAAGTGTGGTGCAGTTCAATTTTTGATTGTAGAAGGAGTGTCAGGAAGTGAAATTCATGCCAAAATGTGTGCTGTGTATGGCGAACACAGTGTGTCACATGCACGTGTGTTTGCCTAGAATAAATGATTTGAAAGACACCAGGCAGCCAGGACAGGCTCGTTGTGTCACTATCTCTTCTGTCACTGCTGCGAAGGGCACAGATATCTGCTTCTTGTTCAGTGATGGTTATGGAGAGTAAAGGTCATCAGTAATTTCCCACAGAGCAGCGTTTACAAAGGTTGTATGTCAGAAGATGTAGAGGAAGAACAGAACAACATTAAGTTCTATGTGTTTCGTTGACATCTAGGCCCTTAGGGACCGACAGTCACTCCAACTTTTCCTGTCTCCAGCAAGATCATCTTTATGGTGGAGAGTATAATCCTTTAGCACAGTGACAAAAGTATTTTTAAAATGTTAAAATGTGTTTTCTGCAAACACAACAGTCTTCTCTCTGTCAGGATTTTCAGTTCCTACATAAATTGTGTAGATCATTATCTGATCCATCAGATGGAAGGAATGTGGCCTGGTCTCCATTTCTTGCCTGTAGTTTTTCACTATATGCTTCACTGTATTCGGGAATGACTGATTAATATTGGTTTTGGGCACACTGTTTGGTTTTACTTTGTCTGCTAGCTATCAGGCACCTACTTGTATAACTGTCCTTTCTATTGCCAATGTCAGATGAGGTCAAAGATTTCCAGAATGCGCCTTTGCAGTGACACCTTTGCAAGTGTTGGTACCTATGTTTGTGTTGTGACAGTAGCATTTTAGATAAACTTCCTGAATGTCAAAGAGAAAGGAGTCACAAGGAATAGTGGTTGACAAACATTGCAGACTTTGGGGTTTCGAAAGATTCAATACTTTTGGGAGACATTTTCTTGGATTTTTATCTCTGGCACATTGACAGAATATTCCCTAATCCAACAAGAAAGGTGTCTACCAAAGTAGTGCACACAGACTTCAGGAAATGAACAAGACGTTCCTGTTTCACCAGCAGCCTATTCAGTTACTACACGCCTCGCTATTGTCTTAAGATACCATTTATATTTTAATGTCAACATGTTGGTGGTTCTGTCATAACTGAACTCACCACAAGGCATTTGCCATATAGAAACACTGTGACCTTAACAGGAAGTAGTAGTTTCTATAGATGTGTCCCATCTTTCAACCTTCTTCATGATACAATTGCCCAATTGCCATATGTGTGCAGCCCACCCACCCCCCCCCCCCCCCCCACCCACCCACCCACCCACCCACCCACCTGAGGCTGTCTGCTGTCTCCTAATGACTGTTTCATTTCAACAGCTATACATTTCCTTGGGAGTCAGCAGAACTTGAGGTTGAATTTCTTTTAAATAGAGGTTTGTATCAATATTGTGGTTTGAGTGGTTAGGTCAAGATCCTCATTCCTTTTGAAACCTTTACCACTGCTCCACTGAATGGCACTTGCTGAAACATGCATGTTGTTACATTAATAAGAGGACCAACAGTGTTGAGCAGCTCTCAGCTGATTTCCCTTACTCACGTGCATCAACCATGATCTGAGCCATGGCTGACCAAGCAACTCAAGGGTCTTTGCATTTTGTATGACTCAGGAGACAAGATTAGCTTATCAAATGCTACAGAGGAAGCAAACATTAACTCATAGTGTGAGAATCCCAAATAATGAGCTTTCTGTTTCGGGATTAGATGATAAGACATCCACTGACTGCAAAACCCTCCAACATGAATACTTACAAAACACAGATGCTCACTTGAGCATGTGAGCACAATAAATGTGCTAGGAGGAATACTGGGCAGCCTCTTCAATTATTCTCACAACACAAAATGTGTGTTCTTTGGCAGAGACAGCCAAACTGAATTTAATCTTTATGAGTGTTTGTTTTGTGTTTGAATTATTTGAACAAAAATAAAATCAAGACCTTGAAAAAAGAAGAATAGTTGGATGTCAAATGCTCATTTCAAGGTACTGATTCACACTTACACCCACGTTGAAATCATAAAAATTCGCCACAGATAGGTGCCTTAGTTTCAGCTCTATGGTAGACAGCAACTCAATACTGTGTAGCATACAATGTGTAACCCGTCACCGTTTCTGTTAGTTGCACATTATTATTACATATGACTATAAAGTTCAATGGCAGATGTTGATATTGCAAGGTTTTCGTGGGAAATTCAGCAATCAAGCAAAACCCAAATCAAATCTGCATTTGGATCGCACTTCCTTAACTCTTGTGCAGAAAGGGCAAGAAGGCATGCCGGTCCCTGGCATGAATCCGCCCGGCGGATTAGTGTCGAGGTCCAGTGTGCTGGCAAGTCTGTGGATGGTTTTTAACGCAGTTTTCCATCTGCCTCAGTGAATGCGGGCTGGTTCCCCTTATTCCACCTCAGTCATGCTATGTCGGCAATTGCTGCACAAACACTTCCTCCATGTACGCGTACACCATAATTACTCTACCACGTAAACATTGAGGTTACACTTGTCTGGTGTGAGACGTTCCCAGAGCAGTCCACTGGGGGCTGAACTGCACAATAACCCTCGGTTCGGTGTGGGGCGGCAGTGGGGTGAGTGGACTGCTGTAGCCTGTTGTGAACCACTGAGGGCTACAGCGAGGACGAAGCCTCTCCATTGTTTCTAGGTCCCCAGTTCCATACAATACAGTACAATACTGCTGCAACCATTTACAATAAGCTACCACAAGAGTTAAAAAATCTTAACAGTAATCCATGCGCTTCCAAACTCATGGGTCACTCTTATTCTTTCAAGCCGTTCCTTGAAAAATTAAGCTGATTCCTTTGGTATATTGTTGATTGCAATTAGATAAACATATGGCTTGTCTTTTTTTGGGTTCATAAACATTTCATTTTATCTGTTATTATTTTTATGTTGTAATTTCATGTACTGACACATTCCATGACCTTGGAGATTTGCTCTTCAATTTGGTCCTAAAAAGACTGCTCCCCTGCAACTCTAATTTTCTCTCAACACCTCAGGTTTTACTTTTACATTTCAATTTGTCAACATCATTTCCAGTGAAAAGACTGAGTGCAGCCAGCGCATCCCTACCTTTTGGAAGTAAGACCATGTGAGTAAGATTTCCATTTTGCAATTTGTCTCGTTTGTTTGCTCCAAAAATGTACTCACCTCACATATCTGCATATAGGTCTGTACTGGTCTGTCTGGACAGACATCAATACTCCCTTGAGTGCATTTCTCCAAATCTGCTAATGACATAACTGCATGAGCTACTTTATTATCTGAAATCAACAATACCTCTTGTGTCCTTTTATGTATCCATTTCCCTCTTACCCCCCCCCCCCCCCCCCCATTTCTCCAGTTACAGATGAATGGTGTAGCACTGAAATTTTGCACTAACTCCTCCTAGGTGCAAGTGAACTGCAATATACATCCTTGCTCCATCCCTTCTTACTCTCATCCTATCCATATGGAAATACAATGCCAAATTACTTTCTGCCATTTACGCTGTATGTCTTAATTCTGCTGGGCACTGTTTCTCCATGAGGCATAATTCTAATATAAACTCCTGTGGTAGAATGAACACCAGACTGAGCCTTCCATTTACTACATGATACATTGTTTCCTGCAGTACCATCACTCCTTAGTCACCAAACTGACGTGCCAGTACATGGAGCAATCTTGCAATGGCCAATTTGTTATCTAGTAAACTTAACTGCCTCTGTGTCTTCTGCAGATATCTATTGGACAATTTCTTTGCATCACTGGTATACTGAGTTAGCTCCACTACTGACTCCATACTAACTTCGTATTGTTCAGAACTTTCTGCTCCAACTTAGACAGTTATGTTGCCTGCCATTTTACAATACCTTTAGTAGAGCTTGCCATTTGCTAGACCTAATCAAGTATATGATTTAATTTATGAACATTCTCCTCATCCATTGTCCTGAACACCATTTTTAGTAATTTTCCTCCTGCATTCAACCAACCTCTCTCTGTCCAGATTGCAGTCGATGGTACAATATACACCAGCTGTGATAACTGTGTCCTTAACTTACAGTAGCTAAAGTGTAACTCACAGTACTCCCCTTGCACTTACCGAAAAATGTCACTTCCCTGTACCTCTGTATAATTCTAAAAAATTATTTTCCAATCACCAAATTTCATTCCTAATTTCCAAATTCCTATTGTTGATTTTAACATCCACATATGTCCTATAAGCAACACCTCCAGCTGAATGACAATTACACGTTCTGTTCTACTCCTGATGAAGTGTGGCCAAACCAGGATGATCCCCTTCACCCGGAATGTCCCCATGACCTTTTCACCTGTGGAAAGGAACTGTCCATCACCCCTCCTTCCTTTCAAAACTAGTAAGTAACGACAAGTAGAAAACAAGAAACAACATCATAAAACCTGACAATAGTAAAAGAAAAATATGTGTGGCATTGATATAAAAAACAATAATTCCATATGAACACGATGACAGATATCGATAATAAATTTAACAACACACAAAACATTGCAAAGAATCTAACAATATAATTAATTACATGATGTTACAGCTTAAATCATGTCATGTGCCTTGCACTGTTTAACCACTAGAGGCTATTCTTTCTGCCTACTTCACCTTTGTGTACCGTGTCGATCACAGATAATTGTGGTACCCCATTCATCATACCTTTAAATATTCGACTGATATGAATGATAGACATTTCAGTAGGAAATTGTACTTATACATTAACTGACGAAATCGTTTCCACAACTTGATATGGACCATGATATTCAGTCAAGAACTTCATCTTTCCCTTCAGTGTGTAGGGATTAGTGACCAATACCCACTGCCCTGTATGATACTGTGGTAGCTTACCAATGTGCCTGTTTGGCTGTTCCTGGCATTTCAGTCTGTGTGTTTACTTTTTGCATGTTTTTCCATACTCTCCATATTCTTCTCTTAAACTTCTTTACTGATTTGCAATCCGGTTCTGATGCAGAACTTAAAAGGTCAAAGGGGGACAGCATCTTCCTCCCGCACATCACCTCAAATGGTGACAGGCCTGTTCCAGTATGAGCCTTCGAATTGTAAGTGCAAACCACACACAGAAGATAGATGTCCCAATCATTGTGTCTAGCAATCGTGTTCAAGCTTAGCACTTATGAAATTGTCTTATAGACGCTCTCCGTTCTACCATTGGTTTAAAGGTAGAGCTGGCTTGTACATAACTTTCGAATGCATAACACATGGCATAGCTGTTTCATAAGTTCTGGAATGAAGTTCGTACCCTGATCTGTGACTAAGGTATTAGGTACGTCAAACTTCAATATCCAACTGTTAACTAATCCATGTGCTACAGTATTGGGCTGTTGGTCTGGAATTGCTATAATTACTAGAAACCATGAACAATTTCAATGATTGTGCACAGGTGCATTGTTAAATAGTCCTAGGGTGTCGAGCCCCAGTATTTGAAATGGCTTTCATGCCTCTGGTAACCTCTGCAAAGGGATGTTCTAATGTGAAATATCTGCTCTCTGTGGACACGGTACATAGTCCCTGACATACTGCTCCACTTCGCACTTTAAATTTCTCCAGCTAAATCATTCTGCAGTACACCTATCTGTTGCTTGTTCTCCACAATGAACTGTCAACACATGGTCATGAGCCTATTTTAACCGTACCTTATGGAAAGCTGAGGGGACGATTACACATGTTCTGCATCTCGTGACTGCACAAGTCCTCATGCACAATAAAGTGCAGCTGTGACTTAAAAGCCTAATAGTTTGCTACCATTCTGACACACACTTCCCCAGTGTATTCAACATGGTTGCTTTGCGTTGTCTGTCTCTGTGTGTTTCCTACCTGGCTTATGAATGACCTTGTAATCAAATTCACTGAGCTTGAGAGCCCAACGTGTTAGATGAAAATTGGTTCAAAATGTACACCATTGGATGCTCCTGTCTATTAGCAATCTGACCCAAAATACAGCTAATTGTTTAATTAGAAGTACCGCATGAACACTACCTGACACTCTTGTGTCCACTGATCCTTGTAGAAACTAAGTTTTTATTTAATTCATCAGCAATGCTCATAACGTGATTGTTAAATACCGTACGTATATCTGACTTGTCATTAATGGCACAATTTATGAGATAGTCAGGATGGATTTCCTCCTTCTGGCTATGCATACTGGTAAGGCTGTCATGACATTGATAAGGAATAAGTTGTATTAGCCAGAAGGATCACTGAGGCTACTAAAAACCCAAAATTTAACTTATCTTAATGCCAACATCAACACTGAACTTATGCATTCATTAGCCAAATTTATCAAATCACAGCAGGGGAAAATTTCAGTGGAGTAAATGATTCAACATGTTCAAAAATTTCAAGAAAAACGCCAGCACAAGGTAAGCATTTCAGCTATCAGTTATAACATGTTTCTAGTATTTGCCATTTTTATTTCTCTAATAAATGCTGGCACACACAATCTACACATCCACCTAAGCATCATTTGCCAGTTGAGTGGTAAGCCGGCAGAGTCTAAAGGGGGGGGGGGGGGGTGTAACAGTTAACAGAAGTGACACAACAGTGTTTAAATAGTTTAAGCATTAGATTAAGGATGAATTGTAATAAGGTTCTGGAAACCACGCCAGAAAGAGTAAGATCATGTCAATAGTAGGTAAGGGAGAAACCCATATGGGGCAGCTCATAGCTAAAGCTAAGCATTGCCATCAGTACAGTACAGAGTTTTACAATTAAGAGTAATTGTAAAAAACAAATCATCTCAGAAAATTTGGGATGATTCTTTTGTAGGACGGGAGGAATGCTTCACCCCGAAAAAGTTTGGTACACAAGTTGTAAAATTTTTCGAGAGTTTTATTCTAGCCACTGCCAGGCAATAGAAGCCAGCTTGGCCTGATGTGCTAATCATGTAGGCCAGTGGGCAAGACTGCTGACATTACATCAAACACTCCAGGCGACCATGTTTGCAACACCGACTATGGGTGAAGCACATAAAACAGTTAATGCTGCAACACAGTGTGACCATGAAGTAACATCTTGTAACTCAGAGGACTTGTGTGCTGGTAGAAACTTACTAATTGCAAATATTACCATGCCTAGCAACTTGTGTTCAGAGCGGGCCCAGGAGTGAGCTCAGAAAAGCTGATTGGATGAGTAATGTGCAACAAACCCACTCATCCCCACCAGTAAGATTACGTCAGAAGCTTAGCAGTAAGTGAATAAATAATCGAGCCTGAAGGCTCATGGTATTCAGTTATGCTGCCATTCTGTCTGCATCTTGAACCAGAGAGAATGACAATCTGTGGAGTTTCTGAGAAACTGTGACTAACATTTTGGAGGTGACGATCTGCTGGCTGCCTGCCCGGAGATCAACTTGTCAAGTTCCAATCCGAGGAGCACCACACCCATGGCGTAGCAGCTGCTGGGCCTGGAAACTTCACCGATGCAAGAAGCAGGTGTGTGGCCAGCCCCTGCTCTCTGAGGAACCCCATACAATGGACTGCAAGCTGTCTACAATCCAGTCAGGGGAGGTGCACCCTCGCTGGCTCCTTCCTTTATTCCACTGTGTGATCCTCTGCTATTGTTTCAAATATGTATGCTCACGTCCATGTGTTATGTTTGACCTGACTTTCTGTAATTTTTTTTTTCATGGAACAAATCTGAAAATGGTCATTACTAAAACTAATAATCTGTGGATATTTATTCGTGATTATTAACTAGAAATAAAAAGAAAAATTTCTTTAACCCTGTCTGGCTTGTGGAAATCCAGAGGCAACGCAAGAAATCAAAGCAATAGCCATTTCCAGAGCTGTCTGTACAAGAAGACTGAATTGTATCAGACTGTTAATTTATTCCAAACTTTAAATAAACCTTGTTAACCTTCAAGCGGATGTGCCATTTTCATAACACGAGTGGGTGTGCAGCATATTTGTACTAGTGTATAGAACAGCTGCCTTTATGTTATCATGGGGTAAAAATGAATGAGTAAAATCACAATTTATACTTACTGAAATTAACCAGTGATGAAATAAGAGTAATTATATGAGCAAAATAAGGGTTTAATTACACAATAATGAAATAAATTCATCTTATATCACACTGTTGCTGTGTACAAGTGTTACCCCACAGTAATGACCCACTCAAATTGTTAAACAGTGCAGTTGCATCGGATCCATAGCAACAACTTATTTGCTTACTAATTATGTCATAGATAACTGCATTATTGTGGGATTGTGCTGCTAGCTCTAAATCTGGACCATTTTCTTGCATGGATCGTAAATTTTTTCTCACCTGGCTAGCTGTTTATTTTATATTACTGCTGCTCACTTGATCTTATGACAACCAACTGAACACTGTGTTAGATGAAGCAACAAAGAAGGAACAGGTATGGGCTTGCAATTGTAAAGCAACAATGGAATTGTGCAGGATGATGCTATCTGTGATTGGCTCACTTTATACTGCTCAAGGGTTAAGGATAACCTGAAAGGGTTATCTCGCACTGATCAGAACATTGTTGTAGGAAGTAGAATATAGACATTGCCTTGAAACTCTGAATAAATATTATTTAAAAATAACTAAGCAAGAGGCCACAAGTAGATAACACTAACGATGAGTGAGAAATTGTGTGTGACTGTACCAGTAATAACCCGAACCTCAAAGCTTGAGATGGCTATGAACATTGAAATACAAGCAATCAAGTGAAACTGAAAGGTTTTATTTAATTAACTTGCAGTGTATATTGACTAAATGTAACAACTACAAAATAAAATATAATCCACAATGTCTTCAAAATCAAATATTTTTTTACTGTAAGTGTCTTCAAATCAATTTTTTTTTTTTACTGAATTTAGCAGCAACAAATCCAACAGTGGTATTCTAAGATATAATCAGAAAATAATGTGGCAACAGATCTTAGTCATTTCATGACATAACAAAAGTTTTCAATTTTTGAGATAAAAATTGGCAAGGCTTTAAAAATCGATGGTAGGCAATGAAAACCTCATAACTCCATCTGTCTGTGAAAACTTGTAATTCTAGTAACCAATAACTCCATAATTAAAGAGAGATTTGAAAGTGCATGTATTTCCCTAATCTGTCAATAACAAGGCTTCTATTACACAGTTACACTTGTAGCAACTTTCTGTATCACTTTATGTTATTTCTTAAGAAACCATTTTCCATTCACTTACAAAATTTAACAAAATGGAGTTACGCAGTTTCCATTGTCTACTATCAAAATACTTATTTCAAAACTGTTATGACAGGACTGATTTCTTTCTTTACTGTTGAATGAATTTAGATTTTGAGATAAAATGTTTAGTTTAAATTCTCAGAAAAGTAATCATTTTCAACATGGCAACTATTTTTACAATAATATCATGGTAAGTATTCTGAGATAAATGTGGTGCTCAGATAATTAGTTGTTGATTTATTGTCAAAATGTTGGGCATTGGTGAATTGAAGGAAGGAGATCTAAAGAGGAACTCTGTGAGACAAAGGTATTGTCAAGAGTACCAATCACAACAGAACAAAGTCCATGTGTGTTGGCAGAACAATCATGCATGCAAATTCAGGCAATGGATATGGAGACAAATAGGGAGATCACACTCATAGCTGGCAGCTTTGAATGAAATAACACTCATGTTCAGCTCCTGTGTTTACTTATAAATGTTATACTTGACTAAAGTTGCTAGCATTTTGCTAGATGCACAGTGAATTAGTTCTACTCCATGATACCTCCCAAGGCATTGATTTCATTCTTTAGTCTTACAGCATAAGCTTAAAGCCAGTTGCAGGAAGTAAGAAATTAGAAGCTCATTTTTTCAGAGTCTGTAGATGCCAATGGTTTTTTTTTTTCCCCCATCACGGTACAAGAAAGTGAGCTACCATTTGTCACAGTATCCTTGTTATGAATTGTAATTTTGTACCATAATGTTGAATATCAAATGAATTTGTGATCATGCTTATGCTACCTCCTAGTAAATGTGCATCATACATATGAGTATCATAGGAACATTTAAAAATTTTCTGTTCTCAGGTTGTCTTGTTTTCAACAATATAATGGAGTGAAGGTTGTTCATAAGAAAATAAAGGAACCAGCAACATAAGGGTTGGTATCAATACCATGTTATAACGCATCTATATGATTACTCTGCAATTCACACTGAAGTACTTAGCAAAGGGTACAAGACAATACTTTCAAATACAACGACAGAAAAAAAATCACAACACCAAGGAGGAGTTGTGTGACATAAACGAAAGTTTGTAAGCATGTTTCTACATCTGAAAGATGATGTCTACTCAAATTATGTGCCAGTCGCTTAAGAGTGGTACTAGTAGTGTCAGTATGAGGATGCATATCAGGTTTGCTTTAAATAAATGCTGTAATGGTCACGAGCATTAATTACCTTTTAGAGTGGACATGGTGAGTTGAAGTTAGTCAAGATTGAATTGAATTGAATGCCTTTAAGATGACAAAGGTGTCATAATCTGAGTTTGAACGAGGTTGCATAATAGAGCTACAAGAAGCTGGATGTTCCACCTGCAATACTGCAAAAATCCTTGGCAGGAATGTAGCCACTGTACACGATTGCTGGTAGTAGTGGTTGCAAGAATGTGTGATTGCAAGAAGACCAGACTCTGCATCATCACATGGCACTACCGAGAGGGAAGATCATTGTATTGTGGCATACTGCTCAGGTGCATCATACTGCATCTGCAGCAGCAATTTGAGCAGCAGTTGGGACCACAGTGACACAATGAACTGTTACAAACTGGTTACTTGAAGGACAGCTCCAAGACAGATACCCTATAGCGTTCATTCCACTGGTGGCAAACCACCGCTGTTTGTGACTTCAGGGGTGTCAAGCAAGAGCTCATTGGAGGGTAGGATCAAGTTCTGTTGTTTTCTGTTGAAAGTTCATTCTGGCTTGGTGGCAGTGATGGCTGTGTGTTTATTAGGTGGAGGTTAGTTGAGGGCTGTAACCAACCTGTCTGCATGCTATACACACTGGACCTACATCTAGAGTTATGGTCTGGGGTGAAATTTTGTATGACAGCAGGAGTGCTCTCATGGTTATCCCATGCTCCCTGACTGCAAAACTGTATGTCAATCTTGTGATTCAACCTGTTGTTCTGCCATTCATGAACATCACACCAGAGGGTGTTTTCCAACAGGATGATGCGTGCTCTCATATTGCTGTTGTAACCCTACACATTCTACATATTGTTGACATGTTGCCTTGGCCTGCTCAATCACCAGATCTGTCTCCAATTGAGCACATATGCATGAAAACTGATGTACCATCACTCACGATGTGTGCTATACAGGCCCTCTTGTGGAGGCCACCTAGGTTGTCTCCTGGTCCACTCTGGTGAGCCGCCAAAGAAACAGTATTATTTAAATGATCGCAAATGAATGCTCCGCCTATTATGTAATCTGTATTTCTGTTGTCCAGTCAATGTGTTCAGTGCTACACACAACCTGTACTTCATTGTATCTTACATATTTCTCTATAAACTACTGAGTTCCATACCATATTTGGTCTTGATATAGCAAACTTGGCAACAAGTGAGGGCTCTGTTTTCTCTGCGTGTTAGTGTCAGTGCTAAGTCACCTGACAAATGTCTCCATGGAAGAAATGCTCCAACATATTATTGCCCAGCAGCAGACTTGTACCGAAAAACAGCTGGCTCTCACCACCCCTCTAAATCAAGTGGAATCTACGTGTCTGTAGCAGGCTACTCTCCTATCAGTGCATCCATTGTCCTTTGGACATACGATGAATTGGTTGAAGATTGGGCGTACCAGAAGACACAATCACGCCAACATTTCCAGGTTTTTCACATAAACAATGCAAACTTTTGTATGGATTTGTTTCTTTCCTGCCTCTTGTCACGCATTTATCAGTTGTTACACCATCTTGCACCTTTGCAAGAACTGGACAGGTCATAATTTGATGAAATGTGCAAGCTTCTATCAACCTATTACTGTGTCAGAATGCATGTCATTGTGACATGTGGAATTTTACCATTGTCAGAAACGCCCAAACCAATATTACAAAGCCTGGGCTGGAGAATTACACAGGTTGAGCCACCATTGTAAATTTATCATTAGTGGCCATCATGAATCCTACACTGATCACATGGGGCATGATGTTATTCATCTGGTCCTGGATAGGGAAGTCCGCGAGAAAGCATTTCAGTGTGAGAATCAGGCGCTTACGGATGTCCTCAATATAGCACAGTTATTTGAAGTGTCATGGGCCGCAGGCAGTGAGATTTCTGTGGGGATGGAGGCATCAGAAGTTGCTTGGTCAAATACTGTTAGGCACGCTGCAAGTGTTCAAGATGATGGGGAAGGTGTTGCAGCAGTACAACCTTCAACTCAGTGTCGCATGGGGCAGCATTAGTTTCAGACACAGCAGCAACAGGCCATGTTGCAGCAGTGGCCATGTGCCCCCATTCTGTCTTGTCCACACCACTTCATCCAACACAATCATGCTGCATGTCCTAAGCATTGGATGGTTCGTGCTGCATGTCCTAAGCATTGGATGGTTTGCAACAAATGTTGAAAGAAAATCCACATTGCATCGGTGTGCAGCTCTTCTTCAAACATGGTGGACATAGTAGTACCGATGGACATTAACTATCTCTCTACAATGACTCTTTCCCCGAATAAATTGTTTATTGACTTGTGCATGTTTAATAAACTGCAAAAAATGCAAGTGGACACAGGAGCTGCAGTTTTTTATTTAATCATATGGCTAGGGCCCCCCATCGGGCAGACCATTCGCCAGGTGCCGGTATTTGAATTTGATGCCACTTCGGCAACCTGCAGTCGATGAGGATGATGATGATGACAGCACAACACCCAGTCCCTGGGCGGGGAAAATTCCCCAACCCAGCCAGGAATCGAACCCGGGCCCAGAGGATTGACTAACAAATCAGCTACTGGGCCCAGAGGATTGATTAACCATTCAGCTACTGGGGGTCGACAGGAGCTGCAGTGACTTTAGCAAATGCACAAACATATTTGTATTTGGGATCTTCTCCTCTCACACAGGTTTCGCGGATGTTGGTTAGCTACAATAAACAGCAGATTCTCATCCTAGGTCAGTTCTCTGCTACTGTCTCTTACAAATCTGTTGTTTCCCTCTCACCTTCCTTGATGCAGATCATTCCCATACTGCAGACCTGTTCGGGTTAGATGAGTTTAACATTTTAGGTTTCTCCATTGCCGATGAGGTAAATTTAGTGTCAGATGGAGTTCCATATCAACAGCTTGTGTCCCTCTGCTGTAAGTTTTCATCTCTGTTTTCCCTTGGGCTCAGCTGTGCTACCAGTTTTCAGGCCAACATTACCATGAAAGAGCCTTCCCACCCTTGTTTTTTCTATGGGTGTGACAGGTGCCTGTCAAGTCGCACAACTCTGTCAAGGCCAAATTAGACAATTTGAAGTCGCTCAATGTCATTCGGCCTATTTCTTCTAGTGAATGGGCTACACCACTGGTCATCATTAAGAGGCTGTCGGGTAAGCTTCACCTCTGCGGTGACTTCAATGTCACAATTAATGCACAGTCCATGATAGATACGTACCCTTTGCCCCACTGTGATGAGTTGCTCACTAAACTGTAAGGCAGCCACTACTTTTCCAAGACTGATTTGTCAGAAGCAAACCTTCAGCACCCCTTGGGTGAGGCCACTAGGCGCCTTCTCATTGTCAATACACTTTTCAGTCCATACCATGATCAGCACTTGCCTTTTGGCATCACTAATGTGTAATTTTTAGAACAGCTGTCAGCATCTGTACCCAGGTGCATCAATTAACTTGATGGTATCATTGTTTCAGGTTCTTCCACTAAAGATCACCTTAGCAATCGCCAATCGTTTTCTGCTTTGCTGTCTGCGGGTCTCAAGTGCAATCTTACCAATCAGTTGAGTGGCTAGGTTTTGAGGTTTCTCACACAGGGGTAAAGTCATTGCATCACCATGTTGATGCAATTGCGGCTTTGGTGTGTCTAACCTACATTAAGGAACTGCAGGCGTGCCTAGATAAAGTTGTGCACAACTGTAAGTTTTTATTGGACGCATCCACTGTTGCTCAGCCATTGCATATGCTTTTCATAAAAATGTGCCCTTTTTCTAGTCCCCAGGTTATGACCAGGTGTTCACTTTGCTTAAATGTTAGCTTCAGTCTGCCCCATGTCTGGCCACTTTTCAGGCTGGTCAACATCTCGTGTTGGCTACAGCTGCCTCTTAGCAAGGTCTCGGCGTGGTGTTGGCGCACAAATATGCAGATGGATCTGAATAACCCACTGCTTACACTTCTAAGACTTTAACTCCCACTAATCAGCAGTATTCTCAGATTGGAAAGGAGGCTTTAGCAATTGTGTTAGCCCTCAAGAAATTTCACATCTTCTTGAACGGTTCTAAGTTCCATTTAATCACAGCTCACTATCCATTGGTTACTCTTTTTAACTGTTCCATGCTGGACATGGCAGCGCATTGTTTGCAGTGGTGGACTCTTTTCCTCTCCTTCCAATCGAGCCATAACCGGCATTTGAATGAGATGAGTTGCTTTGTCTCTATTTAGATATTGAGAACCAGAACACGGTCCATGGTTTTCCCATCACTAGTGTCATGATAGCATAGGCCATCCCTGAGGACCCTGTACTTAGTCAGGTCCTCTCTTTTGTGCAGCAGAGTTGGCCAGGAAAAGCCCCAAGCTGTGCCTTTGATCTCTCGTGTAATTACTTCTCACTCCTGCACTACCCTTTTGTGTTTGACGGAGGTTCTTTTGTTATCTATAGATGACGTTGCTCCCTGGATTGTGATTCCCCCTTCCTTACACCATGATTTACCAGCTTCTACATGTCAGTAATTTTGGGAACCTCTTGCACCAAAGCTTTGGCCTGCCAGCGAGTACTAGCAGAGCATAGGTGGTGACATTATGTGGCTTATTGCAGCTTGAACTCATAGTGTTCAGCAACAGGTGGCCCTGCAGGCATCTTTATCCCTGGCTGATGCCACAGCACCCATGGAGTTGTCTACATGTCAATTTTGCTGGGTCCTTCCTAAATCAGTATTCGCACATTGTAGTGGACACCTATTCCAAGTTTCCCTATGTGGTGCATTCTCCGTCCATATCCACGACGGTCACTATTTTTGCCCTGTCTAAGATTTTTGCAGTTGAAGGACTCCCATTTACTGTGGATACTGATAATGGCACCCAGTTTGTTTCTCCAGAATTTGCATCTTTTTGTCAGGATAGCGGTGTTCACCATCTCACAGCTCCCCCATTTCATCCTCAGTCTAATGGTGAGGCCAAACACATGGTTGAGATGTTTAAAACTCAGATGTGGAAGTACTTATCTGGCGGGTACCCTGAAGCTGCTTTAGACCATTTTTTGAGTTTGTACTGTTTCACTCAAGTGGGGGACAAGATCCTGGCAGAGTTGCTTCATGGACACCAACCACAGACCCTCCTTCACCTGCTGCATCTGATGCCGTGTGTGGTAGCATTGCCGGCTCATTTCTCGCCAGGTGCGCCTGTCAGGGCTTGTGGTTTTGGCTGTCATCAAGTGTCAGGGGCCAGCACCTGTGCATTGTCCACACTCCTGACAGGTGGACATCCCGTCACTTTGACCAGCTGTGGCTGTGCCTGGTGGGGTCTGTTCTGGAGGGCTCACTGCCTCCCCTGCCCCCGCTGCTGCCGATGCCTGTTCCTGTGTTGCTGACGGTTCAGTTCATACCACAGTGGGGTCTCTGATGCCCCCACTTATATCTCTAGCACTGACTGCTGACCTCGACAGCGACATTGCTATGGAGGTGCTGTCCCCAATCGTGCCCTATGGCCTCTCGTGGGAAGGGCGACAGCATGTCCTAACTGCCCCTCATCACTTCTGCCCCTACTCGCTGGTGCCTGCCTACCACATTGCTGCAGCAGTTGCCGTCGTCAGGCAATGAAATGGACATCAGTGCTCTTATTAGTGTTTTCTGTGACTCATAATCTCAGTGCCTCTTTTTTCATGTTACCAGTGCTTTTTTTCTGTACCAATGCTTTTATTCTGTACAATGCTTTTATTCTGTACAATGCTTTTATTCTGTACAATGCTTTTATTCTGTACAATGCTTTTTTTTCTGTACCAGTGCTTTTCTTCTGTACCATGTATTTTTCTGTGCCTAGAGTTTTTATGTATGTATGTGGTTTTCCCACCCCTGAAAGGGCGATTTCAGAAATCGCGCATCCAAACAGTTCACAGGTCTGCTTACAGAGGCCACCTGGATCAGCACCCTGGTGAGCCGCCAGAGAAACAATATTATTTAAGTGATCACAGACAAGTGCTCAGCCTATTCTGTAATTGTATTACTATTGTCCAGTGAGTGTGTTCAGTGCTACACACAACTTGTACTTCATTCTATGTTACATATTTCTCTATAAAGTACTACAGTCCCTAAATCATGTTTGTTCTTGCCATAGCAAAAGCTCCAGCGTCATCCACAAACAGCATTAACCATCCTTGTACTGACCAACCAAGTGCAACAGACATGGAACTCCATTCCACAAGCTGACATCTGGATCTGTACAACACAATGCATGCATGTTTGCATGCTTTCATTCAACATTCTGGTGGTTACACTGGTTATTAATACACCAGCATTTGACATTTGCAATGGCTTGTCTTGTGCTTACATCAACCTGTGGTCTAAGTTTTTCTATGATAGCTGTGATTTCTCTTATTTTATTGGGATGTTCATTCCTCCCCATATAAGTGAGATGCTACAAGATATTATTTTCATTCAGAGATGAAGGTTGTTGCATGAAATTTCATGAAAAGATTTTATTGAAATGAAAACATTGGTTTTAATGAATGCCATAGCAGAGAATGGATAGCCCTTGAGTAAGCACACGATTTACTGGATTTGTTGCAACTGCTATGAATTATGAAAATAAAATGCAGTCTTTTTTAACCTTTCCTACAATATTTTCTGTACCACATGACTGTTACAACTTAACTCATTATTAACTGAAATATATAGACATTCAATTATTTTTACTGTGGAAAGACCACATTGGTACCAGGTGGTTACATTCAAAGTGCAGCTACTTACAGATGTCCAGTGTGAGCTGTAGTTATCATATGGCAGCGAAACTTGGTAGATATGCTATTGGGTTAATGTGGACATCCGTGCTGTCATTTGGCAACCTATAACATGGCTGAACTGTGTGATTATTGAGAGGGACAATAAGCCGTCAGCAAAACTGTTTTATGTGAACAGCAGCAATTATAGTACTGCATTGAGAGGGTATAACCAACTGAAAGGTCTGAGGAGAGGCCTGATGTCATTAAATTTTTGAAAGAAGATGATAATGAAATTTGAAAACACGGGTGAGTCTGGTGTGACAGTTGGAAGAGGAAAGCGTCCTATCCTGGTGGAAGTTATTTACAAGGTTGCTACTGCTGCAACTGACCATGCAGCCTATGCCCCCACCCCCACCAACCCAGATAGTGTTAGTGCTCATTCAGTGTCATGAGAACTGTCCATCCCATGGTCAACAGTATGTAAAGTTTTGCAATCTATTTTACACTGATACCTACGCATGATCCAGATGTTGCAGCAACTGAACCCTTATGATCTGTAGCAGTGTTCTCAATTCTCTCTCAGTTTCTACCATGGATCAAAGTTGATGACATGTGGCTGGTCATTATTATGTGGAGTGGGTGCAATGAATACACAGAACTGCCGAATTTGGGGAAATGTTAAACCATGTGTTGTGCATGAAGAGCCATTGCGCTCACCATGTGTGACTGTGTGAAGAGAGAAAACCTGAGCGCTTTTCAGCTGTCTGCACATTGTCAAGAACCTTGTATAGCCTGTGATTGCTGCTTTGGAAGAGCGCAACTGTGTGGAAACTACTGTTTTGATACAAGATGGGGCAATTCCTCATGTCGCTTGTCCAGTGAAAGCCCTCCATACTGCAATCTTCCATGAACATGTTCTCTCTAGAGGTTTTCCTGAGACATGGCGTGCAAGATCATCTGGTCTGAATCCATGGGGCTTTTGGCACTGGGGATGTCTAAAAGAACACGTTTACCAGGGACATGGTCGGTCTTGACCTGATGTGAAGGCCAGTATACAGGAACACATTGCTCCAATTCCACCACAACTGCTACGAGCAACTGTTGATCACATCATTTTATGGATGTAGCATCTCGTTGACATCTCCAGTGCTCATACGGAACAAACTGCGTAAGCTGCGGTTGCTAATAAAATAAACATTACACATTTTTTATCTGTTTAACCTTTTCTGCCCAAATCCCATTCCTAATCCATTACATATGGAAACATTTCTGTATATGTTTCTTGCGTTCAAAGCTCCAAATTTAAACCTGGTAAGTTGGTTCTGCATTAAAGCGCTAGAATATCTACCAAGTTTCGCTGCCATATGACAATTACAACTCGCACTGGATCTCTGTGAGTGGCTGCTCTTTAAGGGGGGAAGTAACGAAGAATGTAAATATTAATTTTAAAAAATCATTACAGCCTTATTTATTAATGTAAAAATCTAAACTTTTGCATGTGTAAAGCAAAAGAGCTGTGTGTTAACGGAAAAATATAATGAAATATGCAGGATTAATATTTTGCCAGAAATTTGAATTCTTTTATTGTCTTTTTTTTTTATAAAAAGCCATAACTCAAAATCTAATCTTGCAATTAATCGGAAAATTTTATTGTAGTGTCCTGAGAAGGCTATAAGAGCACTGAACTACAGTTATTAATTTACAGAACAAATTGTATTACCAACGGATTTTTCAAATTTGCACATCCAAAATTAACTTTTTTTCTACATACAATCATCTAAAAATCAGAATGTAGTGGCAGGATCTCGTATTTTTTAGTTCCAGGGTGACAGCAACATGTTGCCAAAAGTTCCTGAAAATTTCATAGCATTAGAGCATATACTTTTTGAGAATAGACTTTTAATAACGTAAAAAAATATAAAATAGAGAAAATTAGGTTCAAAGATTTTCTTCTCATACTTCTACATGTAATAAGCTAACCTCAATTTTAAAATCCTCTATACTAATACTCCCCATACCCCAGGTTTCTCTTCTCTCCTCTTCGAAACTGCCTGCCCTGTATTTGCAGGATAGACACTGATCTGTTAGCTATTTTGACTCTGCTATCCTCGATGGTGTAAAATGCTTTTGTTATAAACACACCAGGATCTATACCACTGAGTGGCGACAGGTAGCTTTCTCAGATGAATCATGTTTTATGCTCCATGAGACAGACGGTTGTTGGCATGTATAGCGTCAAGCGTCTAAAAACAAACACCCTCTAACAATCGAGGGAGCGTTATGGTCTGTGGAATGTTGTCGTGGCATTCCTTGGGTGCAGTGTTGTCCACTCAGCCGAAAAATATTCTCAACTGGCAGCCGAAAATCTGGCAGATTTCTCGTACTGTTGAAACACGATTACATAATTTCATTAATTTAATCTAATTAACTTAATTCACATTGTTATTGAAATATTAACGTTAAATAAGAAATCCTATTGATTTACTAATGGAATTAACATCTTGAATGGTCTTTTAGAATAAACAGCTTAATACATTGTTTAACAATCAGTATTTTGATTATTATTGACTACTGTGTGACATCTGGCGCAATAATAAATTGCAGTGGGACAACAGTGGGTTGCTTGAATAGACAATCGCACTTCTACATCTGTACTCTGCAAATCACCGTGAGTGCATGGCATGGGAGACCTCCCACTGTACCAGTTATTGGGGTTTCACGTATGCAGCGTGTGAATAATGATTGTTTAAATGGCTTTGTGTGTGCTGTTATCAATCTAATCGTTCCTCATTATCCCTATGTGAGCGATAAGTAGGTGTTTGTAATATATTCCTAGAGCCATCATTTAAAGCTGGTCCTTGAAACTTTGCAAGTAGGCTTGCTTGAGATAGTTTATGGCTATTTTCAAGAATCTGCCAGTTCAGTTTCTATAGTATCTCTGTGACATTCTCCCATGGTCGCAGAAACCTGTGACCATTTGTGCTGCTCTTCTTTGTATACGTCCAATATCCTATGTTAATCGTATTTGGTAGGGGTCCCGCACTCTTGCGCAGTATTCCTGAATGGGTGGCATGAGCGATCTGTAAGCAATCTTCTTTGTAGACTGATAGCATTTCCCCTGTATTCTACGATTAAACCGCAGTTCACCTGCTTTACCCCACAACTGAGCCTACGCTATCATTTGATTCCATATCCCTACAAAGCGTTACACCCAGGCAAATTGTACGAGTTGGCCGATCCCAACTATGACTCATCGATTTTACAGTCATAGGATACTACGTTTTTTCGTTTTGTGAAGTGCACAGCTTTACATTTCTAAACATTTAAAGCTAGTTGCCAATCTTTGCACCACTTTGAAATCTTATCAAGATCTGGATGAATATTTATGCAGCCTCATTCAGACAGTACTTCACTATAGATAACTGCGTCATCTGCAAAAAGCCTCAGGTTCCGCAGCGTCATCGATATACAACATGAGCATCAAGGATCCCACCACACTTCCTTGGGGCACACGCAAAATTACTTCTACCTCTGACGATGAGTCTCCATCTAAGATAACATATTGCGTCCTTCCTACCAAAAAATCCTCCGTCCAGTCACGAATTTCGCTTGATACCCCATATAATCGTAGTTTTGATAGTAAGCGTAGAAGTAGTACAGAGTCAAACGTTTCTCGAAAATCAAGAAATACTGCATCTATCTGACTGCCTTGGTCCAAAACTTTCAGCATGTCATGTGAAAAAAGTGGCAGTTATGTTTGAGCTAAGAATATCTTCTATGATTCTACAACAAATCGATGTCAAGGACATTGGACGGAAGTTTTGTAATCACTTTTACTAACTTTCTTGTAAACGGATGTAATCTGCGCTTTCTTCGAACTACTGAGCATGGTTTTTTGCTTCACGGTTATACAACAGATTATATTTAGAAGAGGAGCTAACTCTTCCCCAAATTCAATATAGAATCTGATAGGTCGGCCGTTGTGGCCGAGCGGTTCTAGGCGCTTCAATCTGGAACTCCGCGACGGCTACGGTCACAGGTTCGAAACCTGCCTCGGGCATGGATGTGTGTGCTGTCCTTAGGTTAGTTAGGTTAAGTAGTTCTAAGTCCAGGGGACTGATGACCTCAGATGTTAAGTTCCATAGTACTCAGAGCCATTTGAACCATTTGAATCTGATACGTATTCCATCAGGTCCTGGAACTTTGTTCAATTTTAACAATTTCACCTGTTTCTCAACACTACTGACACTAACATTTAATTTATTAATCCTTTCAGTGGTAGGAGGATTAAATTGGGGCATTCCTCCCAGGTTTTCCTTTATAAGAGAACTTTTGGAAACGGAGTTAAGCATTTCAGCTTTTGGTTTGCTACCCTCAGTTTCAGTTCCTGTCTTATTTGCTGTGACTCGATGCAAAGTTTGGTGCTCCTAAAAGCCTTTACATACGACCAGAATTTCTTTGGGTTTTGCGTAAGATCATTGACAGTATTATGCTATGGAGGTCAGTGAAGGCTTCACGCTTTGCTCTCTTGACAGCCAAAGACATTGCATTCAGCGTCTCTCTATCTGTAGCCCAATGCTTTGTTTTACACTTATTACTCACTTACTTTAGAAATTTTTTTTTACGGTGACTGTATACCAGGGAGGGTACCTTCCATTACGAACTTATCTACCGCGTTCATGGCTATCCAGTGCATGGTCAACTATTCTGAACATATGTATCTTTCTACTTGTTTTAACTGTCCTTTGTACTTTGGTAATCATTGGTGCTATAACCATGTCATGGTCACTTATACCAGTTTCGATGTGGAATCCTCAAAGAGGTCAGGTCTATTCGTTACCATTAGATCTAATACATTTCCATCACGAGTGGTGTTCCGAACTACCTGTTCTAGGTGGTTTCAAGAGAAGACGTCTGCCGACTTAGCTGAGTGGTACAGTGTTTGCCCACCATTCCACGGTGCTGGGTTCGGTTCCCAGCCAGGTTGGAGATTTTCTATGCTCGTGGACTGGGTGTTGTGTTGTCCTCATCACCATTTCATCCTCATCACTCACATGCAAGTCGCCCAATGGGGCGCCGACTGAAATAAGACTTGCTCTTGAGGGCCGAATTTCCCGGTCAACAAGGCCACACGATCACTTCATTCCATTTTTTTCAGGGAAGGCAGTTAATAATGTTTCACAAGATGTCTTGTCACACCCTCCACTAACAAAAGTTTAATTTTCCCAATTGATGGTTTGATGACTAAAGCCTCGCTCGATGATTGCAGTATGAGTGGGGAAGATACATACGAGCGAACAGAGGTTTTCTCTAAGGTTTTCAGTTAATACAGGAGGTCAGTGTGGTGGGCAATAGAAGGATTCAATTCCCATTGCATGCCCATTCCTGATACTGAACCTTGTCCAAACAATCCTGCATGCAAGATTCAATTTCTATCTTGGTGGACTAGAGTTTCTTGTCTGTAAACCACCTTCATTTCCCATTACAACATTCTTCCAATAAATACTTAAATTTTCCCCAAAAATCTCACTGCTGTCAATTTCAGCTTTCGACCAGCTTTCTGTACCTAGTATTATGTGAGCACTAGTTTTCAGGGGTGCTTCTAGCTGTGGCGCCTTGTTGAGAATGCTTTTGCAGTTAACTACTAGAATTTTAATGCCATCACCTGCAGGTGCATTCTTTTGGACCTGACCTTGTACGTCTGAGTCTTCTACAGCTGTCGTTATCTGGATTCGATGGAGAGTCGACTAATCTAAACAATCCTTGTGGGTACCCGACACAGAGTGAGCTACCTGGGTAGAAACCTCTGATGTTTAGGGCACGCCTGACCCGTTTTGAGAGATCCTAGACCCCTATGGCGCAAGTCTAGGAAGTCGCAGCCTAGCTTGTGACCGAAATCTCGAAGTCAGAATCAGGAGACTATGATCAGTTATGGGGACAATGCTGCAAATTGTGAGCCCTGTGCACAAGGCTAGTCTTCCCAAACTTCTCTGCCAGTTGCTGGAACGTTACAAGAATGACCTTGGAGCCCAGACAACAGGCATCATTTGTGCCAATGTGCAGCACAATCTCCATTTGGTTGCATCCTTTCCCCTGAACAGCTAGTGAAATAGCCTCCTTTACATGCTGAATGACGCCCTCAGGCTTATGAACTGAGTTCGCCTGGTGTTCCTTCCTGTCCATTACCGCCATTCCCCAAAGGTGTACCATTATTCGCCATACCTTAAAACTGCTACCAATTAATAGACCCCTACCCTTTTCCGTTTCACTAACCTTGACATGGGACAAAGGAGGTTCCCCCAAAATAGGTGAAATGAGTCCCACTGGCTCAGTTTCAGTTTCAGTGAAAAATAGCATCTCAAACATGTTGGTTAGGGGAATCGGTATAACACACTGAGCCTTCCTGATTCCCCTCTACCCTGTACGCCTAGATCTACGCTTGACACGCCACTTACAGTCAAGTTGATGAGGAATGACAGATCCTGTACTTCTCAAAGTGGAGACAGGATTCACAGGAGAGGCTAGTACTTGAGGTACCTTTTGGTACCACAGGTACAAGACTCTTGGGAGCTCTTCCAATACATCGATTCATGGCAGCTGCCAGTCGTTTGAGAGTAGTCAGGGGCGATTTAACGTTGCTTACAAATGTCAACCAGCTCATCCCATGTTCAAATTGCCAACGCCCTTGCCGCAGTGATAACGCCAATTACCATCAGATCATCGATGTTAAGACGTGTCGGGCTTGGCTAGCACTTTGATCGGTAACAGTCCGTGTGTGCCAAGTGCTGTTGGCAAGTGGGGTGCACTCAGCCCTCGTGAGGGCAGTGGAGGAGCTACTTGACTGAGAAGTAGCGGCTCCAGTCACGAAAACTGACAATGGCTGGGAGAGTGGTATGCTGACCACATACCCCTCCATATCCACATCCAGTGACGCCTGTCGGGTGAGGATGACACGGCGGGTGCTCGGTACTGTTGGGTCTTCCGGGGCCTGTTCAGACAGAGTTTAGTTTTTGAGCTTAATTATTGTCGTTAGCAATCTCGACAGTACCTTTAATTTACGATAAACGTAGATAACATATACTCCTCTTGAAATGGAAAACTAATTGTAACACAATATGTTAGTTACAATATCCTCTACAGTAACTAAATCACAAACGCCGATTTCATACTACAAATTAGCTTATGCACAGGACAATGGTAACTTTCAAAAATTCTCAGAAGTGTACCTTTATTTACGTTGATGTACACTGAAACTCGGGATGATTAATTCTTTGACAGTATCATGGAATCATAGATGCTGATTAGCTACTAAATAAGCCACTCAAATTCTCCTAACTTACGAAAATTAAGAAAATTTTCAAAACTATGGTTTTGTAAGCGTTCGAAAATTCTGAAAAGTAAACTGGCATGAAACAGGCATACTGTTCTCGAAAATTTTAAAAGAACAATAATAAGACTAAACCTACAATTGATGAGTCTACAGGGGCACTCGCAAATGTGCGAAATTTCACAATATATCACAATAGAAACGATTATTGATACAATCGATGAAAGATTATGCAGAAGCGACGCGAACAGTGAAATATGCCGATCTACATTTTGAAATCGACACATTAACCTGGCAAAAGGGGTCTCACACAAGGGAAAATAGCGAAGTCGGCTTTTACCTATTAATAAACGCACGAATTGCATGGATTTTTTGCTTAGCTGATTCTGTGATAACTTCTACATTGGCCTGCCGAAGATGACGGCTGCAGCGTCATTTTATCTCAGTCAAAATCACGAAAATGTGCAGCACCAACAAAGCACGTCTTCTACCTGGAGCAGATAACATTGCATGCCACAATACAGTCTGCAGTGCTATTACAGCCATTCTTATTATCAATAATACACTGGTATCAGTGTCTAGTCGTTTCCAGTGCATTAATTTGAATAAGCAACCAGTTTTCTTAGACTTCTGAACGTTTTGTTAAAAATGCCGAAGAAACGTCCATATACGCTACAATTTAGAGAAGAATGGTTAAAAAATGAAGAGTTAAAAGACTGGATTCAAAAGATGTCGACAGATAAAACAAAGGAACGATGTCGTTTATGTCAGTGTTTTCCAAACTGAAAGTATTCTGTACTGACAGAGCATTCAAATCCTACAAGCATAGAGTAACCAGACGTTCGGATAAATACGGACATCTCCTCCTTTCTATCTGTTTGTCCGAGTTCCGGGCGGATTTTTACATCGTCCACCTTTTTCGCAAAGTTGACCGTAATAAAATTATATTTGCAATTATTCCCGTTCTGTTGCTCTTTTCTTCAATACCTTATCTACAGATGGTAGTAGTATCGTCGATTTTTCACTACTGATCATAGATCGACATATAAGCATGTGCAAATATCCATTATTTAAAGTTTCTGTTCCGTTATTATCAGTTCCGGATTCACATTGTCCTGGCTTGGCATAGTATCTTTCATATCATGTACTCAGTACTCGTGTATGAGTGTGATTTGCTGTTTATTGATAGTCTTTCAAATGGTTCAAATGGCTCTGAGCACTACGGGACTTAACTTCTGAGGTCATCAGTCCCCTAGAACTTAGAACTACTTAAACCTAACTAACGTAAGGACATCACACACATCCATGCCCGAGGCAGGATTCGAACCTGCGACCGTAGCGGTCGCGCGGTTCCGGACTGTAGCGCCGAGAACCGTTCGGCCACTCTGGCCGGCCGATAGTCGTCTATCCCTTGATTTGATAAAGAAGTTAAACTTTTTTGTGGAGGAAGCTATGTTGTGGCATCAATCGTGAAATGAATATTTAAACCGACGACTCTGCATCTTTGACGACTTTTTCTGTTTCAAATGCATGTATCTTAAAAAAGATGTTAACTACAGTGATGCTGAAAAAATCCTTTTGTCTTCGGAAGGTAAACGTCAAACTTTATAAGGTGAAGATGTTTTGACCAATTCTGTAATATTAGTCAATTTCTGAAATAGAATAATAATGATCCTGAATTTAGTTGGTTATCTTGTAGTAAAAAATGGCCCAAGTATTCTTGTGAAAGTAAATTTGTTGATTTTCACTCCAAGTTGTTAAAACCTTCTGAATACTTTTTCAGTATATCAGGGCACAATGCAAAAAAAAAAAAGCTCCATCTGCAGGCCACAAGTGGCCCATCGGGACCATCCGACCGCCGTGTCATCCTCAATGAGGATGCCGATAGGAGGGGTGTGTGGTCAGCACACTGCTCTCCCTGTCATTATGATGGTTATCTGTGACCGGAGCCACTACTATTCGGTCGAGTAGCTCCTCAATTGGCATCACGAGGCTGAGTGCACCCCAAAAAATGACAACAGCGCATGGCGGCCCGGATAGTCACCCATCCAAGTGCCGACCACGCCCGACAGCGCTTAACTTCGGTGATCTGACGGGAACCGGTGTATCCAATGCGGCAAGGCCGTTGCCCACAATGCAAATGTAGAAAGAGTATTTTCGCTCATTACAACACAGTGGACTGATGACAGGATAGGTTGAACCGTGAATCAGTTAAGGGCACGTTCATGGTCCAGTATGGAACACACGATGGCTTATTGTCGTGGATGTCTTCAGTCGTTTTCCCTTCGTGATTCCGATGAATTTTACGATGTCAGCCAGTACTATTAGAAGATTTATTACAATTTTTTTGCATCAAGGGCTTGTTGGAAGTCTTAGTGTCTGATAATGGACCGCAGTTCACCTCACAGGAATTTGTTCATTTTGCACAATTTTTTATTGAACATGTATCCACAGTGCCATTCCACCCACAATCAAATGATGAAACTGAACAATTTGTGTGAACATGAAAGACGCCAAGCTCTCGTGGCTTGTCCCCTTCCATTTTTTTTTTGCCTTGATTCAACTTTTTCTTGTTAAGTTCCCGACTTCAAATGGTTCAAATGGCTCTGAGCACTATGGGACTTAACTTCTGAGGTCATCAGTCCCCTAGAACTTAGAACTACTTAAACCTAACTAACGTAAGGACATCACACACATCCATGCCCGAGGCAGGATTCGAACCTGCGACCGTAGCGGTCGCGCGGTTCCAGATTGAAGCGCCTAGAACCGCTCGGTCACACCGGCCGGCTAAGTTCCCGAGTGGTGATGACCGGTTCAGGTCGCTAGAGTAATGAAATCTGGAATGAGAACTTCAATTTTATTTAAATAGTAACTGGGTGACGGGGCTGTCGCTCTTTCTTAGGCGTGGGACAACATGTGCCAGCACGGCTACCTGAGTGGGAAGAGCGGAGTATGGCCCACTCATCGCACCACAGAGGGTGCCCGGCGTTTTCGCCTTTTGTTGCGGCGTGAGCAGGGTGTCCTGGACATGGGCAGCATCGGGGCCAGTGTCTCGCAAATCGTTTCAGTGCACTGGGGCCCTCCGCTCACCTATCAGACGACGCCGGACGGCTGCATTGTCTGCGTTAGTTCGGAGAATTTGAATGCCTGCATCCACGCGAGGTCGACAGTATGGCGCCCAAATAGACCACCGCCGGCCGGAGAGATCGGTCGTCTTTCGCTTCTGGACCGCCAGAGCGAACGTTTGAATTTTTCACTTCCGGTCAGCCAGAGTGAAGGTAATCACAAGAGTCAGAAGTATTACTGTCATGGTGATCCGGCAGAACTTGTGTGTTACCACTTGGCGACAACAGTCGGACTTGTTTGTCACTTCGCACTTGTAGTATGTCGGTTGAGTCTTTGCCCACGGGCGCGACTGCCACTGAGAGCAGCTGCAACATCATCCCTGTGCTTCGAGCTGTCGGCACGCGGCCCGTGTTACAAGTGGTAATGTATTCGCAGCACCAGCGCAGTATAGTCTAATTACTTGACCCCTCCCAGCTTACGCTATCGCCTTGTCGCCATACACAGCCACAGCTTGCGTATGTGATCTGTATCAAGGACTCATTCCCAATCGATATTGTTCGTAATAGTCAGGGGCAATGTGTTACGGCATACTCTCACTCACAAAGTTTGTACTACTCTGTACTGTGATAGTTGATCCCATTCCTGCACGCAAATTCAGCCAACATATCATTATCGAAGTTACATTGTTCTTATTTATATTCCATTCAACATTTGTGTCTGGTAATACAGGGTGTATCAGAAAGAATGATCCGATTTGGCACATCTATATTTCTGAAACTAATAAAAATATACAATGAATTTTGTTTTTTGGTGAACGGGAAAATCAAAAAGTTTTTTGTCATACTTTTCATAGATGGTCAACATGCCTCCCTTGAGATGCATGGCATACGTCAAAGCAGTATTCAGATTGTTCGTACACTGCAGCGAGCTTCCACAGCTGCTGTTATGCGATGACTCAATTCATTCATTGCTGTTGGTAACAGAGGCAAATAAACAGTCTTTTATAAACCTCCCTAAGAAATAATCACATACCGTCAGGTCCTGTGACCTTGGGGGCCAGTAATGTAACGCTGAATCATGTGGTCCAGTGCGACCAATACATCCTTCAGCAATCCTATGATTTAAAAATTCCCGCACTTCCAGATGCCAGTGTGGCGGTGCTCCATCCTGTTGATAAATGAAGTCGTTCAAATCAGTCTCCAACTGTGGGAAAACAAAGTTCTCTAGCATATCGAGATATGTACTTCCTGTAACAGTGCTCTCGACAAGGAAAAATGGACCATACACCTTTTCACGTCAAACTTCACAAAACACATTAATTTTGGAGAGTCCCTCTCGTGTTGTGCAATTTCGTGTGGTTGTTCTGTACCCCATAGTGTCTCATTATGACGGTTCACCTTTCCATTTAGCCGGCCGATGTGGCCGAGCGGTTCTAGGCGCTTCAGTCCGGAACCGCGCTGTTGCTACAATCGCAGGTTCGATCCAGCCATGGGCATGGATGTGTGCGATGTCATTAGGTTAGTTAGGGGACTGATGACCTCAGATGTTAAGTCCCATAGTACTTAGAGCCTTTCCATTTAAAGGGAATGTTGCCTCGTCACTAAACAGTAAGCGTGGAGGAAAACTGTCATCTTCCATTGCCAAGAACGAAATTACAGAACTGCACATGTTATTGTTTGTCACCTTCACGAAGAGCTTGCAGTAGCTGAATTTGGTATGGTTTCATGTGTAAACGTCGACGCTACACACGTCAGACAGACATCGGGGGCATGTTGAGCTGTCGAGTTGCACGGCAAACGGATTTCTGCGGACTCCTTGTGAAACTATGGCGGATGCATTCGACGTCTGTGTCAGGCATTTGGGGACAGCCCAGTGATTTGCCTTCACACAAATAACCTGTTTCTCTAAATTGTTCGTGCCATCGTCTAATGCTCTGTGGTGCAGGAGGATCCACACCATACCTAGTAAGAAAGTCACGCTGAAGAGTTATTACTGACCCGCACTGCGCAAAACGTTGAACACAAAGCGCTTTCTGTTGTCCTGACACCATTTTTACTAGAACTGAGGTGGGCGCACACTGCTGCTACCTAGTGGGAACCATGTAAAACTCGAGAGGTCGCTCTTTCCAATGGTATGTTGTTCACGAACATATCTCAAATAATATATTAGTAATGATTTTTTTTTAAATCAGGTGATTCTTTTTGATACACATTGTACTTTAGGAATTCTCGCAATAAATCGCTTTGTAATACCAAAATCACTGTATTATTTAGTAGTTGAATTTCATCTATATTGTCAGGGATATGAGTGATCAGCTATTACACTATCATAAATAGAGTTATGTCAAAGGCGCAACTCTTAAACTGACCATAAAAAGGGGCCCTATCACAATTTCCTCCATAAAATGTCTGTAGCGTGATAGGAACTATGATAGTTAAAGGGGCGTTGAGTGTATTAGACTAACAAACACGGATTTCTTTAACGAATTTGGGTGATATGGACACCTATTAACCCCCGCATCTCGCAAACATTCGCGGCGCAGATGAGTAGATTTCATGGCACTCACTTACAGGAGGATGCCTTGCAGCTCTTCCTGCACACCTACCGTGCGATGCCTCGAGATGGACCTTCCTACACCGAACTCCTGCACAGCCGCCGGCATCGCACCCTGGTTCATCCACCAATGCGGAGTACTGGTCGTACAAAGATTCTCATTTTCAGATCCAAGACACAGTACTCTTCAGTGCCTTCTTGGCCAAACAGCGATGGAAACAGGGGACCATTTCTCATGCCCTTAGAATCAGTATGTTCTTGGTTTCTTCCTCTTCGCTGCTCAAAAGACATTGGACCCAGCTTCACCGTGATCCCGCCACTGCGTTTCTTATTGCAGCCAGGGCCTAGGGTTGCAGACCACAGACCAGATGGCGTCTCAGACTGAGGTGCTTCCCATTTATGTGGATGTGCCATCATCACAGCAGCCCATGTCACCGTTGGTGACACCTCTGTACCCTGCCACCTTCCTCTCCAAGGGGTTCCTCCAGCATTCGAGACGCCATCCCTGGACATAGGCATCCACCCTGCTTGCGGTTTGTCAGGCTTTCTTGTTAGGGCTCAGGGCAAATGCCAGGACACAGATGGGAGCTTGTCGCCAGCTTCGGTCCCAGTTCCCATCTGCTGTGCCACCATCAAGACCTCCCCATTGCCAATGGTTAGCATCACATGCGACTACGGCCAGGAGATTTGGGGAGGATGGTGACGAGTGTGGTGTTGTAATCACAGCATGAACCACGAAGTAGCACCACACCTATCGATAGACCGACAACCCAGTCCAGGGACAGTGTATAGCCCAGCTATTGCCGCACCGAGAAGTCGCAGTGTTGGTGCCGCCAGAGAAGTGATATGGGCCAGCGCTACAGCAGAGAGGGCAGTTGTGCATCAGCTCGACTACCGAGAAGACTATCTTCTACTTGTGTGCTTCACGCCACATCGCCTGCTTCTAGTGAATCCACACCAGCCCGTCTTCAGTGAACATCACTGACAAGAACTGTATACAATTCAGTCCTTGCTTCTTGAATAGTTGTTGAAGTTCAGGATCTGCTGCCTGAGCTGATTTGTACAAACTTGAGTAATGGTCAATAAATGTGTGTGTTTTTGTCACTAATAATTATCAGTGTTTCCCTCAGCGCACTATAAATAGTGGAGGGAGGCGGCGAGTAAAATCTCTTTCTGTGGTTGTATCATAAGTATGACACAACACTCACAATCAGTGAGCTTAAGAAACGATGTTTCTAAATAAGTAATCTGAAAATACATCACACAAAATGCAGTGGAGTGATTAAAAATTTAATGCACTGACGGAAAAAAATCTCAACACCAAGAAGCAGTTGTGTGACATAAACGAAAGTCGGTAGGCGTGTTTCTACATCTGAATAATGATGTCTATTAAGATTTCGCATCAGTCGCATAATAATGGCATTAGTAGCGCCACTAAGAGGATGCAAATCAGGTTAGCTTTAAATACACATTGTAACGGTCATGAGCGTTAGTTACCTTTGAGATTGGACGTGCTGAGTTGATGTTACTCAAGGATGCCTTTAAGGCGAAAAGACTCCACTATCAACACCTCACTGAGTTTGAACAAGGTCATATAATAGAGCCACGAGAAACTGGGAGTTCCTTTTGCGATACTGCAGAGAGACTTGACAAGAATGTAGCCACTGTACATGGCTGCTGGTAGCGGCGCTCACGACAATGAATGGTCCCAAGAAGACCAGGCTCCGGGTGACACATGGGACTACCATAGTGTTATGACGTATGGCTGTGGCGCATCATACTTCATCTGCATACTGCATCTAGGTATTTAGTTGAATTCACAATGTTCAGATATATGTGCTTTATCCTTTAAACCAAATTTAGCGGATTCCTTTTAGTAGTCGTATGGATGACTACACACTTTTCATTATGTAAAGTCAATTGCCACTTTGTACACCATACAGAAATCATGTCTAAACTGTTTTGCAATTTGTTTTGGTTATGTGATGAATTTATAAGGCGGTAAATGATAGCACCATCTGCAAACAATCTAAGAGGACTGCTCAGATTGTCTCCTAAATCGTTTATGCAGATCAGTAACAGCAGAGGACCTATAACACTTTCTTAGAGAACGCCAGATATTACTTCTGTTTTACTCAATGACTTGCTGTCGGTTACTATGAACTGTGACCTTTCTGACAGTGAATCACGAATACACCTGCACAATTCAGATGATACTCCATAGGCATGAAATATGATTTGAAGTCCCTTGTGAGGAACAGTGTCAAAAGCCTTCGTGAAATCTAAAAATATGGAATCAGTTTGTCATCCCCTGTCGATAGCACTCACTACTTCGTGAGAATTAAGAGCTGATTGAGTTTCATACGAACGATATTTTCTGAATCCGTGTCGACTGTCTGGTCATCAGTGTTCAAAGGTTCTAGATGGAAAAGGCAATGTATTAGGTCATGCATTTTTTTGCAAATACGAATAATGATCCTGTAGGGATGCATATAGATAGGAGATTTGGTATATGGAAATTATAAAAATACACCAAAATATCAAACAAATTTATTTGAAGCTCATGAAGTTGGCCACTCATTAGGTTTATATGTTTATGAATCAATAATGTATCTGTTATGTAATGGTTCACATTTACAATTATTTCAAAATGATACTACCAGTATTCAGAGTTTATATGGTAAAAAAATATCAACACAAGCAACTATAACAAATTCTACACTAGTTGTAGCAACACTTAATTTAAATGAATCAGTTAAAGCACTACACGAAATGAATAAATTTGATCACTTATTAATTATAAATGGAGTTGTATATATTTTGTATCAGAAGTGGATATCTAAGATGATGATATGAATTCACAGTTAATAACTAATTAGTTATAATTATTACCTCAAGATTTACAAAAAATAGATGGAATATATCAAGTTGTATTATTTGCTGGCAAAATGATATATAAGTAGAGAATTTCCAGGATTACATAGCAGAATGAATTCTGCATTCAGACACATTAATGGATTGTTGTATCTTTTTAAGGACAACACTTTATACGAATATAATGAATTTACAAAAACATTAGTTAGAGCTGTGTACAGTTGATTTATCTTTATTTGGTTAGAAATGTACAACATTATTGAAAGGTAATAAATGTATTAAAAGGTGGAATAGAAAAATTAGAAAATTTTGGTGTTTCACAAATCTAATACATTTTTTCTATATAAATGGAGCAGGTTCAATTACAACCAGAGCTATCTTGTGCAGTCAAATCCAAATTTGGTAATACTCTAATACTGAGAAATCAACCAATAATTTTACTTTACAGAAATATACAAAAGATGGATATAGAACGATGTGTCCTCCATGTGTAAATGAATATAATGTAAAGAATTACAACAATAATCGACTTTCTTGTGTATATGAAAAAATATTTGTAATATTATTAAAAAATCATTTACAACGAATTCTGAGTGAAGAATATTATTATCAATGAATAATGAAGAAAAACAATAACCAATACAGCAGCAAAGAAATGTAAAGCTTGTCAAGAGATGAAAAATTTATATTGTCTTTATGTTAATACGTCACATAAAGATAAACACAATAATAAATGAAAAAATATACTTTGGAATATATGAAAAATAAAAAAGTGTGATCACCTTGCACAAATCTAACAAATTTGATTTTGTATAAATAGGAAGAGTAAAATTGTGAGATTCAGAATTACTCAAGTTCATGGTTACTGTAAAAGAAATAATTTGAAGGGATATAGTAAATTAAATGAAGCCAATCTAATCAGATTTATTAAAAGACAGCAAATCACAGGAGGAAGTCTTTGGGAACAATTACCTTATCGTAAAATTAAAAAATGATGATGACATTTTCGAAACTAAAGAAGAAAACCCATTGAAAAAATTTCCATTTGCTAATGACACGTTTGAGAAAGAAAAAACTAGAACTGATAATGAAGATAAAGCACTGAAGAACTTATTTCCATTTTCTAATGATATCTTTGGGTAACAAAAAACTAGATCTAATAATGAAGACAAAGCACTGAAAAACATATTTTCGTTTTCTAATGACAGCTTTGAGAAACTAAAAACTACAACTAATAAAGAAATATTATTTTCTTTTTATACAAATTTATTTGAGAAACCAAGAGACAGAAGAACAGTTAGAGTTTATGTAGTTGATACTGCATTTGCAAACAGATTACAAACTATAAATTTTGAAAATAATATAAACACATTGAACATAATCATTTCTTGACTTCCATAAGAGGAAAAAATATGAAAGTTGTAAAAGACAGTCTAGAAATACATCAAGGATTGAAAGTAACTTTTAAACATTTTTGCTAGTACCAAATGCAGACAAGTAGAAATGTTATGGAATTTGAGTTTCAGAGAGAGAACTATAGGTTCACAAATGAAAGAGAGTTAAATAAAAAGTTTGAGATTGGTTAGCAAAATATATTCTCAAGAATGGGTGATTTTCAAGCATGTGGATCAGGACAAACATTAAAGAGAATCATTCATTTACATTCAGTAATTAAGAGATATGTTCCATTGAGAGTATTACCCTAGATCGAATTACCAGATAAAATAAAAAATAAAAAAGCATATATTAATGTAAAACATGAAGAGTTGGGTTGTTTGGGGAAGGAGACCAGACAGCCAGGTCATCGGTCTCATCGGATTAGGGAAGGATGGGGAAGGAAGTCGGCCGTGCACTTTCAAAGGAACCATCCCGGCATTTGCCTGGAGCGATTTAGGGAAATCACGGAAAACCTAAATCAGGATGGCCGGACGCGGGATTGAACCGTCGTCCTCCCGTTTGCAAAACATGAAGATCAAGAGTGTATTATGAGGGTCACTCCAAAAGAAATGCACACTATTTTTGTGAAAATACAGTTTTCATTCTGCATGTGTGAAAGTTTTACAGTGTGTAGATGCATCCTTCCCACTTGTTTTCAAACATAGTTCAACCTGTTCCCGTGTGTGGCGCCATCACCGCATGTCTTCAAGATGGCTGCTACACTTGACGTTCGTCAGGAGCAACATGCTGTCATAGAATTCCTGTGCTGTGAAAACTAGACAGTGGGAAACATCCACAAGATGTTGAAAAATGTGTATGGAGATGCTGCTGTCAATCGCAGTACAATTAGTCAGTGGACAAGCAGGTTGTGTGATGAAAGCAGACACGGCAATATTGATGACTGTCTTCACAGTGGCAGGCCTCGTACTGCACACACTCCAGACAATATGCAGAGAGTTAACAAATTGGTGACTGCTGACAGATGCATCACAGTGAACAAATTGTCACGCTACGTTGGGATAGGGGAAGGAAGTGTTTGCAGAATACTGAAAGTGTTGGCGTTAAAAAAGGTTTGTGCCAGGTGGGTTCCCAGGATGCTGACAGTGGCTCATAAAGATGAGAGGTGGCATGAGCCCCCTCTCATATTTCTATCTTACTCTGAGTAATTCGATTTTCCTCTCTAATTGCATGCGGTGAAAAGTCGCTATTCCTTCACACGCGGACTTCCCACACAGCATCTCTCGTCACCCGGGTGGTCCGGTGACAGGCGGGTTATGCTGAACTTGAAAGGGTTAAGCCGATGGGTGTGAGGGAGTTGAGTGGATGCTTTCCAGATGCCGTCACTGTCATAAGAGCGGGAGCGACACGCCCAGAGGGGCCAGAAGGAGCGGCTGGGCTAGAGATTCCATTACTTCGCAGAAATTTAGTGAAAACACTTTCTGGCGGGCTACCAGCGAGGCGTGGGAATGACTTGTGTTCCCAGGCAGTCTTGCCGGGCAAAATCATAACTGTGATTGGCTTGATCAGGGAATAGCTCCGTGACGTAGCAAAATCGGCGCAGAAATTGGCGCCAAGTATCTCCATTGGTGGAATAGTACTGCGTCGGCAATAGAGGGGAATTTTCCGCCGGTTTTCGAGTTGCTGATTGGAACGTTTAACCACGACCACTGTCGTGGGGGTGGCAATGTTTTGTGTTCAGCTTGTACAGATGCTCTTGAGAGAGTCGCCACTCCCCTTTCGGCTGGAGTAGGTTACAAGACTGAGTTCTCGCTGCTCTGGACAGCCTGCCTTCCGTTGGCTGTCTAATATACTTTTATTTAATGGTAACTGTTTGACAAAGTTGCTGAAGTTTTGACTTCAATGTAACTTTCCGAGTACAGTTGGCAATTGAGCGTTCTGCGCAAAAGCAGCCTATGTTGTCTGTCTTGAGCAGTTTTGGCTAAAGTTGACTGTATCGGAGTTACTGGGTGACTTTGCTTGTTAAAATCAATCACTGTACCATCAGTGATTGTGTGGCGGGCCTTCTTCGTCTCCCTCAGAGGCGCATTTATATTGCTAGGAAGTCTTTAGTCTGGAACAACCAGACCAGGATAATTTGTTTCGGGCTATACTCACGACTTTATCATCAACACGACGGGACGTCGAAGCAACCAGCCATCGCCTCCGGTACACCAGATTGTGTTCTTGCAGTTAAGAAGACAGTTTGGTAATGTATGTCTGCAGCACTGGCAGATTACGGATTGTGCTAGGTGATAATCAGAACTCAGCAGAGTGGGGCAGATTAGGGATTTTGCTAGGTGATAATCAGAGCTCAGCAGAGCGCACCTGTTCGTCTTTTCTAACTTTGTCCTGTCTTGAGTGTTCATTGTCTGAGTTCTCACTACTGTAGCAGCAATTAATGTTGGGTTGGCTGTGTGTTTCTCTTAAGATTTGAGTGCAAGGAATTGGCTCACATACCACTTCATCATAAATGTCACAATCTAGTTTAGGGACAACTTCACCTTCACAGCATTTATTTGAGTATCCAAATTGAGCCAATATGATGTATTGTAAATGTTTCATGTGTTTAGTTTATTATTTTGAGTTTAGTCATAATAAATCATATTGTTATTTTGGACCGAACTTAGATTCTGTTAATTGGTAGAGCAACCCTTTCATTTCTCACTATGTTAATGAAACTTTCCTTTATTTAATTAATTTCTATCAAATTAAATTATTGCAGGTGCCAAACTCTTTTCTACTCCACTTGCAGGGTCGATTACAGTCATTCACCATTCTTCTTAATCCGTGTGCAACAGCAGAAATAGGAGTTAGAATAGGGGGGGGGGCTTAGAGCATCATTTACATATGAAGATTCTAGAAGAATTTAGTGTTAAATACACTGCTAGCCCCAGCACCTCACAAAGAAACAAGAAAAACGATATGCAGCGATCTTTTGGAACAGTACAAGAATGGTGGAGATGAATTTCTTGGAAGAATTGTGACAGGTGATGAAACATGGCTCCATAATTTTTCACCAGAGACGAAGAGGCAATCAATGGAGTGGCATCATGCAGATTCACCCAAGAAAAAAAATTCAAAACCACACCTTCTGCTGGAAAAGTTATGGCTACAGTGTTTTTCGGTTCTGAAGTTCTCTTGCTTGTGGACATCATGACAAGTGGAACGACCATAAATTCTGATGCGTATGTGACGACACTGAAGAAACTTCAAGCTCGACTGAGTCATGTTCGACCACACTGGCAAAATCAGAATGTTTTGCTGTTGCACGACAATGCACGGCTACATGTCAGTCAAAAACCATGGAAGCGATCACAAAACTCGGATGGACAACACTGAAACACCTGCCTTACAGCCCTGACCTGGCTCCATGTGACTATCATCTCTTTGGGAAACTGAAAAACTCTCTTCGTGGAACAAGGTTTGAAGATGATGACTCCCTTGTGCATACTGCCAAACAGTGTCTCCAACAGGTTGGTCCAGAATCTTACCGTGTGGGTATATGGGTGCTGGTTCCAAGATGGCATAAGGCAGTTGAGAGGGATGGAAATTATGTGGAGAAATGAAGATATTGTTTCTAAAGGATGTATCTACACACAGTAAAACTTTCAGACATGTAAAATAAAAGATGGATTTAAAAAAAAATAGCGTGCATTTCTTTTGGAGTGACCCTCGTATGTGGGCTAGAGAATCTGCATTATATCCTGGCAATAAAAATTCTGAAAGCATCACAAAATATTAAAATGGTGGTCTTGATCTTGGTCACAAACTTCAAAGCTTTGACTTTCCTGTTGTGGTTGATCATATTCCAAAAATGGAAAATAAAATTAATATATCTATCAACGTTTATTCGTTTGATCAAGAATATCAAATTTATACATTAAAAATTATGAAAAGTAAGAAAGAGAAGTATATAAATCTCCTTTATTTCAAAGAAGGAAATAATTCACACTATTGTTGTACAAAAAGTTTATCTAGGCTTGTTTCGAGTCAAATTAATAAACATTAAGAAGTAAAATTTATTTGTGATACGTGTTGTCTCCATCACTAGTAAATAAAAATTAGATAATTAGACATCAAACTGTTTAGTTAATGAACCATTAAAAGTAAAAATGCCAGAGAAAGATTTCTATGTAAGTTTTAAAAATTATCAACATACACAGAAAGTTACATTTTTTATTCATGCTGATTTTGAAAGTTTACTATTGAAGATGGACATTTGTCAACTGAATCTAGAAAATTCATATACTATGAAATATTAGAAGTATGAATCAAGTGGATTCTGGTCGTATATCAAGTACATTAACAGACAATATAAAGATCCAGTTGCTTATAGAGGACCAAATTTTCATTAAAAATTTATTGACTATATAAAAATGGCTGAAGAAAGTGGAAGAATTTATTGTGAAGTTAAATAAATGAAACCATCAACTCCTGAAGAACAATCAAGACATAATAGCTCAAAAGTTTGTACACTGTGTAAATGTCATTACTCACAGAAAAATAAAAAGCTGCACTATCATGATGATTTTACTGGAAAATATATAAATCCATATTTAAAATCTTTAAATCCGTTATTGTTATAAAAATAATTTATAGTTAAAACATCCGAATTTTGTTCCAATTTATTTACATAATTTTTCAGGATATGATTCGCATATGTTTGTGAAAGAACTTGGTTATGATGAAATAGATTTAATAACAAATAACGAAGATGGATATATTAGTTTTCGTAAGAAGACAGAATGTTTGAAAATGAGATTTATTGAAACTTCTAAATTTATGGCTTCTTCACTTGATAAACTTTCATCAAATCTGAAGAGAGGTCAAATGATAAACATTAGAAAATTTTTCCCTGAAGAGTTATTCGATTTAGTGATCAGGAAAGTTGTGTATTTATATGAGTACATGAATTCTAGCAACAAATTTGAAAAGACACAACTACCAGCAAAAGAAGAATTTAACAGTAAACTAAATGACTGTGAAATAAGTGATGAAGATTATAAACATGCAAAAATAGTTTGGGAAAAAATTTAATATTAAAAAATCTAGGTGAATATCATGTTCTACATCTTAAAACTGATGTATTGATATTGTCTGATGTATCTGAAAACTTGAGAAAAACTTATGTGGAAGCATATGATCTTGATTCAGCTTGGTATTTTACTGCACCAGGATTATCTTGGGATGCAATGTAGAAAATGACTAAACAACCACTTGATTTATTACATGATTATGATATGGTTTTAATGGTTGAAAATAGAATAAGAGGAGGAATATTGCAGTGTTGTAAAATATATGTTAAAGAAGACAATAAATATATGAAGGATTTTTGTTGTAAAAAGATATCAAATTATCTAGCATATTTAGCTGCAAATAATTTATGTGGTTATGCTATGAGTCCATATTTACCATATTTTGGATGTGAATGGGATGAACCATATAGTTTTGATATCAGATACTGCTATAATTGCATATACATTTGAAGGAGATTTAGAATATCCAAAAGAATTACATGATTAACAGAAAGATTTACCATTAGCTCCTGAAAATAAAATTGTACCAGGAACTAAGGAAAGGAAGTTGTTGACTGCTCTGAATGATAAAAATAAATATTTAGTTCATTATACAAATCTTAAGCAGTATTTATCATTAGGAATGAAATTAACAAAAATTCATAGAGTTTTAAAATTTAAACAATCAGATTGGTTGAAGAAGTATATACATTTAAATACAGAAATGAGAACTAAAGCCAAAAATGATTTTGAAAAAGATTTCTATAAACTGATGAATAATTCAGTATTTGGCAAGACAATGGAAAATATAAGAAACAGAGTGGATATAAAATTCGAGTCAGATGGAGAAAAGTGTGATAAATTAATAGCAAAGCCAAACTTTAAAGCAAGAACTATATTTATTGAAAATCTTGCTGCTATTCATATGAATAATACAAAAATCACATTTAATAAACCCATCTATGTTGGTGTAAGTATACTAGATTTATCAAAAGAACTAATGTATGATCTTCATTATAGAATAATGAAACCGAAATATCGAAAAAATATTAAATTCTGTTATCAAGATATGGACAGTTATATCTACAATATAAAAGCTGAGGATTACTATGAAGAATGATATTGATGTATTTGATACTAGTGATTATCCTGAAAATAATACTTATGCTATTCCACAAGTAAGTTGTAGGAAAAATGAAAGATGAATGCAGTGGAAAAATAATGGAAGAATTTTGTGGTTCTAGAGCAAAAATGTATGCTTATATAGTTGGTGATAAAACAGAGAAAAAATTTAAAGGTGTTAAGAAATGTGTTGTTAAAAATTGAATAAACTTAAGATTATAAAGATTGTTTGTTTAGTAATAGAGGACAGTGCAGAAGAATTAATATGATTTGACGTGAAAAACACGAAAAAAATAAACGAGAAAGCTCTGAGTCCTCATGATGACAATAGATATATTTTGGAAAATAAGATACATACATTACCATATGGACAGTACAAATTATAAAAAAATCTAATAAAAATTTCTCTATATAAATGGAGACTCTAATCAAGAAACTCAACAACATAACTGTCTCGAAAGAGATTAAAAAATTAACTGAGCTAGAGATAAATGTTTTATATAATATTACTGGATATGACTATCATCTTTTCTGTTATTTAATATAAAATAGACTTCTTTATATGAAATTATATGACTTAAGACCTGAAAATCGGATTATAGTAGATAAATTTAGTAGGTTCTAGGTTAAGTTTTTGTGAGCTAGTGAACGAGTTACGAGTGAGCTGGCTCACTAAAATTGAGCTAGAACCTACGACATTTATCTGCTTATGATTGCTTTTCATTAACACTGCGTAAAGCAAATATATTTGTTTTTTGTATCAATTTGGAGAGGGATGAAACGGATTTAGTACTTATGTTGGAAATAATTTAAAAAAGCTTAAAACTCTTAATCATACATGGCTGGAATCAAGCACAGATTCAGATCTCGTAACGGAGATCAGTGCAGCAGAAATCGAAAATCATTGAGGAACGTTACACAGTGGTTAAGCATTGGTGCAGTTCCATTAAATCATTTAAGCAAATGCTGTATACAGCTGATTTCCTACACCATACTTCTCCAGCCAGAGCTTTTGGTCCGTCTCCAAAGCCCTTGTTGTGAACGTGGCGTTGAACACTAATCTGTCTTCTTTCTCTTTGAATATAAAAGTTTCTGTTGCAAGATGTGTAAGTGCCGAATGACGTCGCTGTACTGAGAGAAAACGAGCTGTGTGTATTATTGTAGACTTCGTTGTTTATAAGATACACGTTGTAAACCTTTTAGAAAAATTTTTCTTGCAAGAGTCGTAAATGTTAACGTGGAAAATTTTCAGAACAGCGATTACGAAAAGCATTGAACCAAAGATAAAATACTTCTCTTTATGTTTCTATTGAGAAATATTCAGGTAGCCCTTCCGGGGTACTGCGTTACTTCACGAAGTAGCCAGTATTGGCGAGATCGCACAAAGATTCGTATTCGCTGATAATAAGATTTTCTTGTAGTCATACATAAATGAAACCTACCTTAGTACCCCGGATTATTTAATGAAGTTCACCCTCTTGAAATCGTATTTAGTTATATAACCTACAGGAAATAATACAATGGCAAAATGTCAGGTGATTTTTCCAGTGACAAGAGAGACAGTCCTAAATATGGTAAACAAAGACGACGAATGCGTTAGTTTGGCGTATTAAGGTATGCACATCGTAAAAAGGCAAGTTAGCCCCATTCTTATACAGTAAGCGTTGGCAACAATTCGGTAATCTCGCACTACTGCCCTGGGCAACGGCACAGGCAAAGCTATGTTACTCTGTGGCGATGACTAGCCGCGTGACAGAGCCACTCGTCTGTTGTCCGGCGTTCAAGCGAGTGACCGTGGAAGGAAAGCGCCGGGCGCATGAACGTGGAAAGCGAGTCATGTGTACGCACGTTACTCACGTGGTTTCGCAGCGCTCTAGTCCAGAGTGCTAACTATTCCGCCAACTCTCTCAGTAGAAGTGAATACCGGGATAGTGCCCGTAACAGCATAAACTCGATATCCTTCACTATCCTTTTCCAATCATAAGAAGTACTGTCCCTAATAACCTTGACGTCGATCAGACATAAGATTCTCAACAATGATATAAATGGAGAAGCACAAAAAGTGCGAGTGTTAGTAAAATCTAAAGTTTATCTTCCATACAAACAATTTACACGAGTTAGCATTACTAAGTGTCTATGGCATTTTTGGGAGTGGGGGTTGGGGAGGGGTCAGGATGGTTGGGCTACCATTAGGCTGGCGTCTAAATACTACTCTTGGAGAGTACAAGTAGCTATAAAATATCTTAATTAAATAGCTGTATGTGTCATGAATACTATGTATCTAAATGTCATTGAACATTCATTCCTATTCGTTCCAGCCATGCCATCTTTGCAACTGATAGCTTGCAGGCCCTCCTTTTGCATCTATTACAGCGTGCAGTCTTCATGAAAGGCGTTATATTAAATTCTGATACAATGCATGCGAAATTTGTTTACATTTGCCTTGGACGATGGAGTATAGTTCGTTGCAGGTTTTGGGTGATTTGATGTGGCACTTTAATATGGCCTAGTTCATCACAATGATATCTGGTGGGCTTCAAACAAGACTGAGCAGGTCTGTCCAACACATCCAAATAACAAGGGTGATCACGATGTTTTTTGGTGATGCTTTCTTTGTTGACAGGAGCTTTATTTATTTTGTTGATACTGAAAATGATGAAACTGTGGTCTCAGATGACAGTCATGTTGTTGTCCACATTATAAAAACACGTGATTTCATTTCTCCAAGGACTAAAAGTGAGGACCTTGACTGAAAGCAGGAAAAATGGCTGCAGAACATCATCGCATTTCCGATCATTTTCTCTGTCCCACAATACATTCAGATAAATACTGTTTGACAGGCATCAGCTACGCCCTCAACCATCCATTAGAGTGGAATGAGTCATCATTCTGTGGATATGGTACAATGAATGCCGTCTTTGTTTCCTGTTGACTCGCTGGAAAACATCCATGTAAAGCAATACCATTAAACATTACTTTCCTAAATGTGGATGGGGCCTCTGACCGTATTACACAAAAACTGATTCAGTACTTTCTCTGTGACGACAGTGTGCTTTAACATCTCACTGAGTTGGTCAAAATGCTTCACAAGTACGGGGAACTCTCTGTGTGTTAACCATCTGGCTCATCTAACAATTTTCAAGTAACACTTGTGGTGTGTCGTGGATCAACGCTTTCACTACTTCTGCTCCTTTTGGTCACGGACACCATCATAAAAAATCTGTAGCAGAACATACCTCAGAATCCTCTCTATGCTGATGATGTCACGAGAGCTGCCTCCACGAGAGACCGATTCTAGCTCAAGTCCAGACATGGCGTGGCAGCCTCTGTCTGTTTGCACTCCGTCTGAATACTGTCAACCTTGACGACTTGCAAACATCATGTGTTCCTGGAACTTTCAAAATCAAAGTAGAAAATCTATCGAAGGTGTGCATAGCCCGATATGAATGTTTTCGGTTATACTTGCATCAGCAGTAAAGAACGAGACTGGATGCAATGGCAGGGGCTGTCTGGTTCTGATAATCAAGTCGTAATATGAATAACCAATGCTAGACTATGCACTTGTTGGCCAGCAACACACACACACACACACACACACACACACACACACACACACGGATACATACCCGAGAATTGATTTTTCAACTACATCTCTGGAAAAACCAAAGGATATATAAAGGCTGATATACCTTAAGACCAAAATATAGAAAACTGTCCTCTGTACTGTTGCATTGTATGACAGAACGCTGGTCAGTAACAGTGCCGAATGGAAGACACTTCTTTGCTGTGGAAGTGCGTGCGTATGTTCTGTCGTGTAATGGAGAACTGGCTGTGTCAGTCAATTGATGTGTATCTCACTGCAGAAAAAAATGAGCGGACGACATTTTGCTGGTGTGGACGTGTCCTGAATCAATTCGGACCATCGTCAAAACTTAGCAAAAAATCCGAAGACAGGCGTCCACATGAGATACCGGAGCAGACATGGCAGAACGTTGTTAATTGAGGTATAAAGATCGTTGGTCACCTGCCACAAGACGCAATAGGTCAAGCAGCAGAAAATGAAGAGAATGCGTAGTGAGCTTTGGTATGATACTAGCTTTTATTTTCTTTCTTAATAATTTATTAATGCTTCTTATTATAGCCTATACACACCGTAAAAGTCACTGTTAAGGAACGTCATTAGTCTCACAGTAATGTCAATGATGTCTGAGTTGGTCACCAGGGTGTGATCGGGTAGTCTTTCTGGTTATGGCCACTGCTCGCAATAAGTCAAGAACCTTTGTCTAGCACAAATGTTCCATTGTCAGTATATATGAACAATATGGCTGTAATTGTGTCAGTAAAGTGATTTAACCGATTTTAACGCTACCGTGGGTATTAACATTTCAGGATTTTACAAACCAGCCCCTCCCGCTGATATTGCTTATTGCACTGATGAGTAACTGAGGTAGAGATGGCTGACATGATGGAGATACAGCTTTCCTGTTGTTTAATCGAGAAAAATGAACTGGCGTGACACGTGATGTCGACTGGGTGACACGAACACATGACACGATCGCACGAGACCCGCCATTCTAATGTTGCAGAGCATTGGACTACCATGTATTTGGGCGCAGTCTTTGATTTCAGGATAGACATCCACACCTAACAACGCGTGGATAACAAGGGTGATCCGATTATACACAACTGGCCATTAAAATTGCTACACCAAGAAGAAATGCAGATGATAAACGGGTATTTATTTGACAGATGTATTATACTAGAACTGACATGTGATTACATTTTCACGCAATTTGGGTGCATAGAACCTGAGAAATCAGTACCCAGAACAACCACCTCTGGCCCTAATAACGGCCTTGATACGCCTGGGCATTGAGTCAAACAGAGCTTGGATGACGTGTACAGGTACACCTGCCCATGCAGCTTCAACACGATACCACAGTCCATCAAGAGTAGTGACTGGGCGTATTGTGACGAGCCAGTTGCTCGGCCACCATTGATCAGACGTTTTCAGTTGGTGAGAGATCAGGAGAATGTGCTGGCCAGGGCAGCAGTCGAACATTTTCTGTATCCAGAAAGGCCCGTACACGACCTGCAACATACGGCGTGCATTATCCTGCTGAAATGTAGGGTTTTGCAGGGATCGAATGAAGGGTAGAGCCACGGCCCGTAACACACCTGAAATGTAACGTCCACTGTTCAAAGTGCCGTCAATGCGAACAAGAGGTGACCGAGACGTGTAACCAATGACACCCCATACCATCACGCCGGGTGATACGTCAGTATGGCGATGACGAATACACACTTCCAATGTGCGCTCACCGCGATGTCGCCAAACACGGATGCGACCATCATGATGCTGTAAACAGAACCTGGATTCATCCGAAAAAATGACGTTTTTAAACGTCCCCTTAGAAAAATTATACATGACTGTGCTTAAATTGACATACAATATTTTTAGCGCAACGCAATCTGACTTTCAAAAATCCCGACAAAAGAATGGCACTGACTAACATTAACCTATACGTTTCACAAATCACTTACCTCACAAAAATCTTGGATACTCGAACAACTGCAATAGAGCGAGCGCCACTACTGCCAGCTAAATAAAAGATTCAAACTACGGAAGGCACTAACTGCTGATAGGCATAGTTAGCAAATGAAAGATATTGATAGAGAACAAACAATGTATTTACCTTAATAATGTTGAAAAATCATAATATACATAGCAGTTCATGACATCTAGTCTTACAAATTTCAAAACTCCGCCATTTCTCTCCCCACATCCACCACTGCTGACGGCTCACCTCCAACTGCGCAATGCTATGCGCTGTTAACATCCAGCTGCCCAACACTACAATGGCAGACAACAATGCAAACCAGCCACAGGCTGTACACAGCACAGTCAGTGATTTTCATACAGAGCGCTACGTGGCATTACCAATAAAAAAACCTAAACAGCCTACTTACATAGGCCCCATGCTCCCCACAAAAAATTTTACAAATTGTTTTGGGCAGTGGCCAATACAGATTTGAAGAAATTTTTCATAATTACAATAACAAAGATATCAAATGCACACACTTACTGATACAATGTTGGTCAAAAGATAAAATTTTCTCACAGTCCATAAAGACAGTCCTGATCGTTCATCACAGTAAAATAGCAGTGTTTTTCTCAATGTCTGAGCAGTAAAAGAAAATGCACACGGAAATAGTGGATTTCCATGCAGTCTTGAAGAAGTAGTGTTGTCCTTCAAACGGAAAGACAGTGCTGACTCTTGACATGCAGACAGGTAATGGGTCACAACAGAGCTAACCCACAGCAGAGTCATTCGAAGTTTTGAAGAATATTGGTAGGCAGGTCATCACAGAGTAGACCCACTGCATTCCTTGTAGAAATAATGGTATTGGTGAGCCATCAAAGGTGCAGACCCACTCTATTCCTTATAGAGACGGCCAGCAGCCATCTGTTGGGACTGTGCAGGTGCACAATCACCATCGAAGAGTCTTGCTGAGAATATAGCAAGTCCATAAACCACCACTTGTGCATTCACAAAGTTTTTTTAAAATTGTCTTTAGAACCAGCAATGCTGTTATCCAGTCCCTTGCTGAATTATTAACACTCTTGCAAACACTATCAGTCCCTACTTCTCAAAATGGCTCTGAGCACTATGGGACTTAACTTCTAAGGTCATCAGTCCCCTAGAACTTAGAAATACTTAAACCTAACTAACCTAAGGACATCACACACATCCATGCCCGAGGCAGGATTCGAACCTGCGATCGTAGCGGTCGCGCGGTTCCACACTGTAGCGCCTAGAACCGCTCGGCCACCCTGGCTGGCTACTTCTCACATATTGTCCATATACTATGACCAACAGAAACGTGTGCAGTGAAATGATACTTAATTTGATGAACTGGTGTCAATTCCAATTTTATACATAAGAATACAATAACAAAGGTAGAAAATACATCATTAAAGAACATAACAGTACAGATAACATTTATAGTAACACAGACTTTACAAAAGAATAGAAATAAACATGCTGATCAGTGTTACAAAAATTATGATATAAGTAAATATATAAAATAATGAGTACATACATAAAAGATCAGAATAACTTTCGAAACATCAACTTCACACATGGGCATTAAAACAGAACAGGATAAATAATGTCTAAACATCTTTACAAAGAAAATAACATATTATCAGAAAAATTCTACAACATAAATCTTATTAGCTAAACACATAAAGACAGGAAAAAGACAAATACACAAGAGTACACAAACACATAGTGGGTTTACACAAGGAAAGGACAGGGTTTGTTTACTGCAGTATTTTGCAGACAAAACTTTCTTTACTTCTTGGAGATCTCCCTTCGTTCTTCATTATTTCCAAAAAGTCCTATCCAAACATGCTTTCTCTATTTTGTTCACATCCTCTTTCAAAAATAGTTTTTCTCCACTGTACACTACTTTTTTTGCCAAACCATTTTCTTATAGCTTCTCAATGCATTTCTTCCAATTCATCATAGTTAGTTTCTTATATAGTCTACCCCCTCTTAAGCTAACTTAAATCTACTGAGCTCAGATATATATACCAAGGGACGAGGCAATGCAGCAGCACATAACAAATTAACACAAACAGCAATGACAAAAAAATTCAAATTGGCAAAGCAAGCAGCACTAAAATAAATTAGCAGAGCAATTGCAATATTACAACTAATATAAGGCAATGTGCAGCAAACAATAAAAATAAATCAGTAGTAAAACTGGCTTAACAGAGCAATACAAAGTCAAATTCAGTAACACTATGCCTGGCAAACAGCAGCAACAAATGAAATAACTTATACCTAAACATGACAAAGCTCAAGCATAAAAAATATTACACTAAAAATGGCCATGTCTAATACCTATGTCACATCTTAACACTAGAGTGATGCATCACAAAAACTTACTCTGCAAGAAAGTTACCAAGTCATTAAAAAAATTATTTATGCAGCTCCTGTGAAGGGAAATGTCTATTTGTGCTCTCTTTTCTAAGAAAGTATATCATAAACGTATTCTTTACTGGGTCTGTAGACAGCAAATAGTGATATTAGTACATCTATTAAATTTTATAATAACCAATGCTGCAGTGCAGCTAGAAACTAGATATTAAAGAAAATGAGCAAATATGTACAAAGGAAGGCATGAAACATCATTCATTAGCCATATGGCATTTCATAAGGTAGTAAAAAAAAATCTCTCAACTAGAAAGACAGTAGTCATAATCAGGTGTATAGACATAAAAATATTTCTCGTCATTTCATTAGGCATTTCAGTAAATATCATAAATTAAGAGCTCCACAGTGTTATCATATGTTTTCAAGTTTGAGCGTGTTGTATTTGCGATGCTTTCTACAAAGGAATGTCAATAGCGAGGATAATGGCGTCTTTTTTTTTCACCTAATGGCTTTCTTTTGTCAGACAACTACCTCTCAGCTGGGCGCCCAAAACGCATTACGTCAAGGTCACTTACCTTTCTTACTGAAATATTTACGACAGCAGTTTCCGCTACAGTGGCATTCTCACATAAAAAATTTCACAGGTCAAGAATTTGCATTACAAATCTGTAGACACGAAATCCTATTGAAATAACAGTGTCCAAAAAATTTTCGTCAGCATTGTAATACATTCACACATGTACACACATTTCATAATTCTAAAGTACAATTCTTGGTTTCCAACATCCTCTTCCACAAATCAGAGTCCCTAACCACCACTCATTATTCCTTGCTTTATTGCACATATACATATTCGTAGACACTTCTTCAATATTTCATCATAATAAATATGTAGCATAATCAAATTCCTCATATAGCATCAGCTTATTGATCATAAACATACCGCAACAGCGTAATACACATCGTCATCATAACATCATAAAACCACAGCCATATCTCAAAATCGTCGTAGCTTCCTCCAATAATTTCAAAACCTAAAAAAAAATTCTCTACTCATGTCAAAAGTTTCATCTACCTCAAACGTACTTTAAAAATCATTATCCCATACCAAATACATCATTCAAAGCTCTCATAGTATCACAATGGTTCCGAAAAAATATGAACATTTCACAAAGTACAGACAAAATACAATTTCGTAAGTGTGAAGTTATCCAACGTTGTAATTACGTAAACATCTGTCACTGATGTAGTAAAATAAATGTTTGTCTCTCTCAGTTAAATGATCAGATAGCTGTGTAATTTATGTGTTAGAGAAATATGGTACCGATGTGTAAAGTTGTATTAGCAAATACCATATTAACTAGGGCTCCTTGTGCTTGCCAAACACATGGTACACAAAGTAAGCGTGTACCCCCCTGACGATTAATGTAATTATACCCTCAGGTGTTACAGATTACAGCAATGGAATGAAATGTATCACAGAAAAACTTTGTATCATTGTACTTCAAATTACTTTAAAAATAAATGATTTAAGTACAAAATTAATCACTTAAATAAGTGTCCTGTAGCGCTAAATGTGCGTCTTGCTGTAAGATAATCTCTGTGGAAGTGTCGTAGTTATTGTCCTCCGAAAACTAAGTGCTGCAGAAGTCAATGTACTTACCTCACGATAAACAAAAGTGAAATGCTATGCGTATGGATATCGTAGTTATTACGTACATTACCGTGATCAAGAAAGTACTATACTGTAACGTATTGTTGTGCTACGAAAAAGGCTGTCACATTGTAGCTATACCTCAAAAGTTACTACTAAAACATGTTTTACTTTCCGGAATAATTCAGAAAAACTGTGCAGATATGAAACAGAAACACCGCAAAAGCAACATTGTAAATTGTCACTCATTAGTAGCGTCGTGATAAAATCGTGTGGCTGTCACATAAACTAACCACTGTGTCATCTGGTATCTCACAGAAAGTACTTTAAATCCAGAATGTATTTTCAAGTAAACCAAAATGTTGCATTAAAATCTCATTAGCAGTACTGGTAAATGGTCTAAGTATGTGAGCCTTATAGACGTTACGTAATCGTGTAACTAACAAGCAAGAATGTACACACACAATAACACTGTGTCGTCTGTTCACAATAACAATGCATTCGTAATTTCTGTTTAAATAAGTTCTCTTGGTTCTTGACTGGATATTTAACTTCAAACATTGTTGCATGTTAACAGATTCTAAGTCTGACAAAGCATGTAAAGTGAAAAGTTATATGGCAAAGACAAAGTTAAAAAGCAGATTATGTTTCAATAAACGGTTTTACATGTGAAATGTGGTATAAACCTTTACTCTTCCTAGTGCGCAGAGTTTCAACTTCAGTGGAATTATCATGTGGTATGTGGTACATCGGTAAAGAATGCTAAAACTTTTCTCAAGGTTAGCGTCTATGTAATTTTTCCCTGAGCCAGCCGGCGCACGTGGCTGCCTGCGGTGCGAGTCATTGTCTGTCTCTTTGTTGGCGTGCGTCGTTATTGGGATTAGGAGATCTCTTCTACAAATTCACCTTCTCGAGAGTGCCCTGCTCTGTTTGAATCCCGCCAGTTCTGATGGAATTCAGGTCTGTCGTTTTGTCGGTAGTTTACATAGTTTCTTGTTTGTCGGTCATGTGGTGGAGAATTTCTCCCGGAATCGTAACTGCGCGCTGAACTGTTGCGTCTGAAGTTATTCTGTCTCCCTTGATAATAATTGTTTTTGTTCCCATATTGTCTGTTTCTATGGTAATCTCTGTCATATTCATTACCACGGAAAAGCGATCTTTCTCTGTAACTATTATTACTCTGCCAGTGGTTGTCATATGAGTGGTGTCTGTTTTGGTCACGATTTGCGTTGTAAGAATAGACTTGTCGTGTCCAGTTATTGTTTCTGTCGTCACGGAATTGTGACGGATGTGACCTGTAGTGATTGTTTTCCTGTTTTCGCATCCGTGACTGTCTGTGTCAATTTCTAATTCTTGTAAGAGTCCCTGAAAAGCTTCAATGTCGTCTTTGCAACGTCCCGCCAAAATAATATTTCTTAAATGTTCAGGCAATTTCATTAAGCAAATGCGGATGAGTTCTGAAGGGCTGTATGGGTTTGAAAGATATTGATTCTTATGCAACATATCTTCAAAATATTTGACAAGACTGGAAAATTTAGATTGTTCAAAGTGTTTCATCATCATGATGCTATGTTTTACTCGGTCTTGTGTAGCTTGAGACCAATATGCTGAGAGGAAGGCATGATAAAAATCTCCTTCACTCTGACAATGGTGAATGACCGATTGCATTTTTTCAGCTGGTTCATTCTCTAAGTAGCCACACATAAATTCTAATCTGTGCTCTAATGACCATTTGGGAGGAAAACAATGAGAGAATTGATGGAGCCACGCTTGTGGATGAATGTCGTTGCCAGAATTCTTAAATGTTTTGAATTTACGTGTAGTAATGAACAGCTTATAGTCAAAATCATCGTGTCCGCGAGTAGCACATCGCTCATTGTTACTTCGTTTCGGCGGTTCCATCTCAAAATCCAATGCGCCTTGCCAATTTCTTTCATAATTTCCGAAGTGTCCTGTGTTATTATTTTGTGGTTGTTCCGTATTTCTATGTCCCTCTTCCCGTACTGGAACGCGAGTGTCCTCTGAAATATGTAATTCTTGTATTACTTGTGCCAACTGATCTTCTACTTCCCGGATTTCTCTTTTGTACTGTGTATTGATTTCATTTTGATTTTGTTTGAATTTTCTGATTTTTTCATACTCTTCAGTGTCCGTGAAGGCTACAGGTCTTGTGTCATTCAGATCATCTACCTTTGTAGATCAGTTAGTGAAATGATCTGAAAGTTCGGCTACTTTATCCGATAGAGAAATTATTTCCTCTGTGTGTTTTTCTGAAACAAGTTTCAGAGTGTCCATTTGTGTTGAAATTGTATCTACTGTGTCCTTTAAGTTTTCCTGAGTTTTTGCAAGTTGCGTAACCGAATCGGTAGATGCAACTGAGTCAATTTTCGCTTGCAAGGTGTCGTGATTTTCATGAACAATAGTTTGCAGTTCTTTTATGGCTGCTTCGTGATTCTGTAATGCATTTTCATGACGCGAAAAAATAGGTTGGAAATGCTCACAAATTCGTGTTTTTACGTCATTACAGACTTTTTGACATTTCGATTCAATGTTATGTAACTCAGTAGTTAAATCTTCACGTGTTTGTTCAAGTGTGGTGTCTAACTTCCGAAGATTTTGTTCCACTGTGTCTAACTTTTGAAGCTTTTGCTGTGTTTGTCTCTGATTTTGTTCCATTGTGTCTAATTGTTGCTGTGTTTGTCTCTGGTGTTGTTCCATTGTGTCTAACTTTTGAAGATTTTGCTCCATTGTGTCTAACTTTTGAAGATTTTGCTCCATTTGTTTCTGATTTTGTTCAAGCATTGTGTCTAACTTTTGTAGCCTTTGTCCCATTTGTTGCATTAACTGTAATAACAGTGCACTGGTGTCTGAAACATGTTGCTAAGTGCTATTCGGCAGTGCATTTGAGCCGGCAATATTCGCATTTTGAAAAGCAGAAAATGTGTCTTGATCTATTTGAGAAAACGGTGAGGACGCAAAACCTGAATCTACAGCATTTGCAAGATTGTGTCCTGTCATTTCGGAATCCTCAGGCGAGCTGTTTCCGACCGATCGATCGATAATGCTTCCCTGTTCACTAATTGTTTCACTGCCTACACCATTATTTGCAGCCCGCTCCATTTCCCTATGCACAATTACCAAATTACTACTTTGAACATTAGTTAATTCATTACATGGTGGCGCTAACACACTACTTTCGTCTTCACTGTCATTTCTCAATTTACTTTGGAGCCTAGTATTACGTTTTTCACACGCCATTATTGTCACAATATTTCACACGATAACACAGAAAAGCACAATTTGAAGAGCAAAAATAAGAAAACACATTAACATAGCACTGAAAATAATATCTAGTTAATTGCAAGCGCAGCTGCGAAATACTTGATGCAAATCTACATGCATGCCACAACTGTTTTACTGTACAACAATGAAAGACTGCAACTGCAAAGGAGATTCTCTCTACAATTACGCGCTAGCAATAAACAAAAGCTACACTAATTACACAAACTACAAGAAAAAAATCAGAAGATTCCAGTGAGGTATCCTCGGGTAAGAGTCGACATATGTAACGTCCCCTTAGAAAAATTATACATGACTGTGCTTAAACTGACATACAATATTTTTAGCGCAGTGCAATCCGACTTTCAAAAATCCCTACAAAAGAATGGCCCTGACTAACATTATCCTATACGTTTCACAAATCACTTACCTCACAAAAATCTTCGTTACTCGAACTACGGCAATACAGCGAGCGCCACTACTGCCAGCTAAATAAAAGATTCAAACTACGGAAGGCACTAACTACTGATAGGCATAGTTAGCAAATGAAAGATTTTAATAGAGAACAAACAATGTATTTACCTTAATAGTGTTGAAAAATCATAATATACATAGCAGTTCATGACATCCAGTCTTACAAATTTCAAAACTCCGCCATTTCTCTCCCCACATCCACCACCGCTGGCGGCTCACCTCCAACTGCGCAACGCTACGCGCTGTTAACATCCAGCTCCCCAACACTACAATGGCAGACAACAATGCAAACCAGCCACAGACTGCACACAGCACAGCCAGTGATTTTCATACAGAGCGCTACGTGGCGTTACCAATAAAAAAACCTAAACAGCCTACTTACAGTTTTGCCATTCGTGCACCCAGGTTCGTCGTTGAGTACACGATCGCAGGCACTCCTGCCTGTGATCCCAGCGTCAGGGGTAACCGCAGCCATGGTCTCCGAGCTGATAGCCCATGGTGCTGCAAACGTCGTCGAACTGTTGGTGCAGATGGTTGTTGTCTTGCTAACGTCCCCATCTGTTGACTCAGGGATCGAGACGTGGCTGCACGATCCGTTACAGCCATGCGGATAGGATGACTGTCATCTCGACTGCTAATGATACGAGGCCGTTGGGATCCAGCACGGCGTTCCGTATTACCGTCTTGAACCCCCGATTCCATATTCTGCTAACAGTCATCGGATCTCGACCAATGCGAGCAGCAATGTCGCGATACGATAAACCGCAAGCGCGATAGGCTACAATCCGACCTTTATCAAAGTCGGAAACGTGATGGTACGCATTTCTCCTCCTTACACAAGGCATCACAACAACGTTTCACCAGGCAACGCCGGACAACCGCTGTTTGTGTATGAGAAATCGGTTGGAAACGTTCCTCATGTCAGCACGTTGTAGGTGTCGCCACCGGCGCCGACCTTGTGTGAATGCTCTGAAAAGCTAATCATTTGCGTATCACAGCATCTTCTTCCTGTCGGTTTAACTTCGCGTCTGTAGCACGTCGTCTTCGTGGTGTAACAATTTTAATGGCCAGTAGTGTAGCTTGAATGTGGTTCGAAGAACTCTCTGTCAGGCACTTAAGCGTAAACTGCAGAGTAGTCGTGTAGATGTAGATGGAGAGTAACGGTGCTTATTGATACAAGGCGCTGGCTGGGGACGAATGCTTCGGAACGTGCGCGAAGCGAAGCATTCCTTTTGTCAGTATGGCAATGTCCCAGCTCATTGTAGTATCCTTGTATGAGTGCGGCGACATGGGACATGTTAACAGATCTTGTGTATGTGTTTGATAGGTAACAGCACATCAGTGAAGACATTCACATCCAGCAAGACAATGCACCACTTCTCCGGCCGGGAGAGCTGTGCCCTGACCACACGTCCCTCCGTATCCACATCCGGTGACGCCTACGGGCAGAGGACGACACGGCGACCGGTCGGTACTGCTGGGGCTTCATTCAACACAACCCTGAGATTAAACCTCTTGCTAGGCTACCTAGAATATGTGACTCCACTTTCTGATGTGGGAGGTACAACGTATGTGTACAGTTTGCTGATAAGAAGAGTGGCGCGACAGATCTACTACGTGTAATTTCGTTTGAGAGCATTCGCGGTCATATTTTTACAAGAATCTCTCACCGGCTGGGAGTTGTAAGAACCTTTACTTTATTATTACAGTCCAGGCAGGCCATGCTTTGCGGAAACTTGGTATCTGCAGGTATGAGTATTGCGTAATGTTGCAGGGCATTCTGTCACTGGTAACGACGAGCTACGGCTGGCTGTTAACGAGCGACACCGGGAATATACGTACTTTGGTGGATACTAAGTGAACAGTAGCTATATCTGTCCTAGGTACTATGTCCTTGTACTGAAATGTTTGTAAGCATCTCGAACAGATACTTGAAACTGAGCACAAAAGAAATAGGCTTATACAGCTAGCACAATACAAATTTATGAAGAAGTGTTTCAGGCTATAAGCTTCTGTAAACTTATTTTCTCCTCTTAGTCCGAGTTACATCACAAGTTTGTACAATCATTTATCTGCGTATCCTTCCCACGAGTCGTCAGGTACCGTCCCTCTGCTGTTTTCGAAGATATATTCGCTTTGATTTGTTTGATGCGTATGTGTAATCTGCCAAAACGAATGTTGTTTGGGACATTCCATACAACGCCCTGTGTCAAAGAAAATCATTGGTTTAGTTATCTTTACAAAGAAAAATACAATTTAAAGAAAGATTTCTATATTATGGATAGAGAGGTACCACATTAGTCTGGTGAATCATTTACTTCAAGGATGATTTTTGATGGTGTCAACAAAACACGAAACATAATCATTGCCATCAACAGCTTCTGACGCGTATGCCGCGCGGCGCTGTATTCACGTTGACGCGATACAGCAGCGATACTGTGTCGTTGATGGAAATGCTCATTGTTCTTCGTATCATTCTGTCAGTTTGAATCAACAGCATTGGACCGAGCAACGAACTAAACTAACTTTAGGCCCCTCTATCGTCTTAGCTCATAAAATTACACGTTAAACAACATTATGTTTGTCATGGGAACCAAAACAACGGTTTCTGTTGACAATAGGCACCAGACACTTCACAAGTGTATTTTTTTGGCCTGACTCCACACAGAAAACCCCAAAAGGCTCCTAACGCCTAACTATTCTTACTGCACTTCTATTACACTATAGGTTGTTTTTGTTGTTGTTGTTGTGGTCTTCTGTCCAGAGACTGGTTTGATGCAGCTCTCCATGCTACTCTATCCTGTGCAAGCTTCTTCATCTCCCAGTACCTACTGCAACCTACATCCTTCTGAATCTGCTAAGTGTATTCATCTCTTGGTCTCCCTCTACGATTTTTACTCTCCACGCTCCCCTCCAACACTAAATTTGTGATCCCTTGATGCCTCAGAACATGTCCTACCAACCGGTCCCTTTTTCTTGTCAAGTTGGGCCACAAACTTCTCTTCTCCCCAATTCTATTCAATACCTCCTCGTTAGTTATGTGATCTACCCATCTAATCTTCAGCATTCTTCGGCAGCACCACGTTTCAAAAGCTTCTATTCTCTTCTTGTCCAAACTATTTATTGTCCATGTTTCACTTCCATACATGGCTACACTCCATACAAATACTTTCAGAATCGACTTCCTGACACTTATGCCTATACTCGATGTTAACAAATTTCTCTTCTTCAGAAACGTTTTCCTTGCTATTGGCAGTCTACATTTTATATCCTCTTTACTTCGACGATCATTTGTTAATTTGCTCCCCAATAGCAAAACTCATTTACTACTTTAAGTGTCTCATTTCCTAATCTAATTCCCTCAGCATCACACGACTTAATTCGTCTACATTCCATTATCCTCGTTTTGTTTTTGTTGATATTCATCTTATATCCTCCTTTCAAGACATTGTCCATTCCATACAACTGCTCTTCCAGGTCCTTTGCTGTCTCTGACAGAATTACAATGTCATCGGCGAACCACATAGTTTTTATTTCTTCTCCATGGATTTAATTCCTTCTCCAAATTTTGGTATAAACTCTATATGTACGCAGAAATATATTTAACGTCCATCAGTGGTGTATTTAGAAACAGAAATTGACCACTAATGTAAGACTACTCAAAGCGTTTCTGACATTGCCAGTTGCTAAAAAACATCACATGCGCATCCCACTGAGACAACTCAAGTTGCAAAAGACAAACAAGGCCGCCCGATGTCGATAGAGTCAGCACTGAAACTTGTAGTGGATCGATTGAAAAGATGGATGGATGATTAGGGTGTAACATGTAGTCCAAGACAGGGTTAGTAGAGTCGGAGCGAAAGCTCGGATGGAACAAGGGCTGGGAAGGAAGTCAGCCCTGTTGTCTTCATTGGAACCTTCCTGGCGTTAGTCTTAAACGATTTAGGAAAGTCACTGAAAATCTAAATCAGGCTTGCGATAGCCAGTCGGGTACCTGAGCCCTACTCCTCCCGAATTCGAGTTCACTTAATTAACCACTGCACCACCTCGCTCGTTCGAAAGAAAACAATGAAAGTACAAGTCAGTGCCATGCCATACCACTGGTTGTCACCGTCAGCATCAGGGTGAAAGGGTCGGCTGCTATTCAGGACAAGGAAGAGGAGGAGGAGATTAGTGTTTAACGTCCCGTCGACAACGAGGTCATTAGAGATGGGACACAAGCTCGGATTAGTGAGGGATGGGGAAGGAAATCGACCGTGCACTTTGGAAGGAACCATCCCGCCATTTGCCTGAAGTGATTTAAGAAAATCACGGAAAACAAAAATCAGGTTAGCCGAACGCGGGTTTGAAACGCCGTCCTCCCGAATGCGAGTCCAGTGTGCTAACCACTGTGCCACCTCGCTCGGTTACTCAGGCCAAGTCAAAAATAAAAGGGAGTGGGTTGCGGCTGAGAGCCTCGTCGAAGTGCTCATTAGAGACGGAGAACGAGCTCGGATCGGGCGAGTCTGAGTCAGGATACCGTTCATGACCCATGACCACTCCAAACAAACTAAGAAACTATTAACGGCATTCAGCAGACAAGATTCAGATAAACCACAGCAAACCTACATTTACGTGGCCTGACGTGGATTTGAATCCCACAACTTAATCTAATTCAACTACGCAATAAGTACAGAACTCGCTATCCTACGACAACGATTTTGTTTTACGTGGTTTCGTTAAAGTACTCGAGGGAAATACCATGCAGTTCATTAACCAATGAAAGGTCCATTACCTTTTCCTTCCTTTCTCAAACTCAACAAGTTCTTTATCTCAAATGACCTCAACATACCCAGTATACAGGGTGGTCCATTGCTCGTGACCGGGCCAAATATCTCACGAAATGAGCGTCAAACGAAAAAACTACAAAGAACGAAACTTGCTAGCTTCAAGGTGAAATCAGATGGCGCTATGGTTGGCCCGCTAGATGGCGCTGCCATAGGTCAAACGGATATCAACCGCGTTTTTTAAAATAGGAACCCCCATTTTTATTACATATTCGTGCACTACTTAAAGAAATATGAATGTTTTAGTTGGACCATTTTCTTCGCTTTGTGATCGATGGGGCTGTAATAGTCACAAACATATGGCTCACAATTTTAGTCGAACAGTTGGTAACAGGTAGGTTTTTTAAATTAAAATACAGAACGTAGGTACGTTTGAACATTTTATTTCGGTTGTTCCAATGTGATACATGTACCTTTGTGAACTTATCATTTCTGAGAACGCATGCTGTTGCAGCGTGATTACCTGTAAATACCACATTAATGCAATAAATGCTCAAAATGTTGCCCGTCAACCTCAATGTATTTGGCAATACGCATAACGACATTCCTCTCAACAGCGAGTAGTTCGCCTTCCATAATATTCGCACATGCATTGACAATGCGCTGACGCATGTTGTCAGGCGTTGTCGGTGGATAACGATAGCAAATATCCTACAACTTTCCCCACAGAAAGAAATCCGGGGACGTCAGATCCGGTGAACGTGCGGGCCATGGTATGGTGCTTCGACGACCAATCCACCTGTCATGAAATACCCTATTCAATACCGCTTCAACCGCACGCGAGCTATGTGCCGGACATCCATCTTGTAGTAACATCGGTAGAACATTACCTAGGAAATCAGCATACATTGCACCATTTAGATTGCCATCGATAAAATGGGGGCCAATTATCTTTCCTCCCATAATTCCGCACCATACATTAACCCGCCAAAGTCGCTGATGTTCCACTTGTCGCAGCCTGCGTGGATTTTCCGTTGCCCAATAGTGCATATTATGTCGGTTTACGTTACCGCTGTTGGTGAATGACGCTTCGTCGCTAAATAGAACGCGTGCAAAAAATCTGTCATTGTTCCGTAATTTCTCTTGTGCCCAGTGGTAGAACTGTTCACGACGTTCCAATGTCGCCATGCAATTCCTGGTGCATAGAAATATGGTACGGGTTGAATCGATGTTGATGTATCATTCTCAACAGCGACGTTTTTGAGATTCCCAATTCTCGCGTAATTTGTCTGCTACTGATGTGCGGATCAGCCGCAACAGCAGCTAAAACACCTGCTTGGGCATCATCATTTGTTGCAGGTCGTGGCTGACGTTTTACATGTGGTTGAACACTTCCTGTTTCCTTAAATAACGTAACTATCCGGCGAACGGTCCAGACACTTGGTTCAAATGGCTCTGAGCACTATGGGACTTAACATCTATGGTCATCAGTCCCCTAGAACGTAAAACTACTTAAACCTAACTAACCTAAGGACATGACACACATCCATGCCCGAGGCAGGACTCGAACCTGCGACCGTAGCGATCACGCGGTTCCAGACTGAAGCGCCTAGAACCGCACGGCCGCGCCGGTGGGCCCGGACACTTGGATGATGTCGTTCAGGATATCGAGCAGCATACATAGCACACTCCCGTTGGGCATTTTGATCACAATAGCCATACATCAACACGACATCGACCTTTTCCGCAATTGGTAAACGGTCCGTTTAAAACGGGTAACGTATCACGAATCAAATACCATCCGCACTGGCGGAATGTTACGTGATACCACATACTTATACGTTTGTGACTATTACAGACAGCGCCATCTATCACAAAGCGAGAAAAGTGGCCCAAGTAAAACATTCATATTTCTTTACGTACTACACGAATATGTAATAAAAAATGGGGGATCCTATTTAAAAAATACGCAGTTGATATCAGTTTGACCTATGGCAGCGCCATCTTGCGGGCCAACCATAGTGCCATCTTGTTTTTCCCTTCAAGCTAGACGAGTTTCGATCTTTGTAGGTTTTTCGTTTGATGCTTATTTCGTGAGATATTTGGCCCGGTCACTATCAATGGACCACCCTGTATAATACTCAAAACTTTCAGTTATTTCCTAGCATTACTTGAGGTCAATTGTGAGATAGCGCCTTCAAGGTCACGGTCGTTTCCAACTCTTCCATTTCTGACAAGAGTGAGATAGTGCTCTGTCTCGACGGTCCCCTGTCTCTACATAATAAATCAGCCATAGGTTCCAATTCGTGCAGCTGGATAAGTGCTCCGTCAGTACTACTTTAATATCAAGCCTAACGAAAAGAAAATAAAAAAGAAAGAAAACGGTGGGCACGGTGCTGGTAGCCGGCAGCGTCTGCACATACAGGCAAGGTGTACAGGGCGCAGTGTCGCGGAGGTGCCAAGGGACTGTGAGGTGAGGGCGGCGATTGTTGGTGGGAACGGTGAGGCGGAAGATGCGGCGGCTGTAAGTGAATAATGGAGGCAGGCCGTGGGCTGGCGGGAGGGGGAGGTGCCACGCGAGCCCAGGTCACGTGATGCGGCCGGCACGCGTAGCAGGCACTTTCCCACGCCGGCGCGAGACAGCTGCTCCCAAGGAACCTCGGATCCGGTCAGGAGGGCCAGTTGCTACCGCCGGTACAGCGTCGCCAAGAAAACTCCACCCCAGGACCACTCCTAACGCCGGCGTGCTTGCTGCCTCCTGGGGATGGAGCTTCTGCGCTCCGCTCCTCATCGCGTGCTTAACTGACGGCACTCGCTAATGACCTCCTTGTTCCCCTCGCGAGTGACATGCGGAGAAGAGCGTAAATGGTCTCCCAGCTAAGTTAGAATAAATTCGCGAAGCTGCTGTTTCCCCTTACAGCAAAACCTAAAGGAAAGATGAGGTACGTACCTCTCGGCATCTGAATTAATAGATCGAGTTTCCTCCTCCTACGGAAGTTTGCGAAAATCTCAGTGAAAACTATACAATTGTGCCATACATGTCGGGAATGTTCTTCGTAAAAGTATTGGTCTTCCCGATTCCTGTTCGATTCGAGAATCGAGAGAGCGAAAAATAACGATGCTTCGTCGTTGGTGCCCTAAATTCTTTAACCATTACAGCTCTTAAGGAATGTATCTTAAGAGCAAAAAATTCGTTTTATAATTTATTTCGATACTGGCTCTTGAAATTTTGCCTTTAGCTTTTGTTCGAGAGCAATAATACTCTCTCCTTCCCCAAATTAAGTTACTGGCTGTATGAGTAAGGCATTTCGACATTCGTATCAGCAAATTTCCCATCGCATACCTAACAGCACGCCCTACAAAATACTTTCTTGGGTTGATTTTCTATAGCTTCCTCTAGTTGCTACGAACCGGAGCGGTCGCTTAAGCGTCCTAGTTTATTTTTCGTTTTGGTATCATTTCAAGACACTTCGAGTTAGTGTCATTAAAATCTTGACCAACTGAATTTAGAGCAGCTTCGCTGATGTTGCATTCTAAAGCTCTCGAATTTTTTTATCCTGTTTATACAGATTATCTTCAAATTTTTTGTCGGAGATAGTTTTTCTTTGAAATGACGAATGATCAGCTGTACACAATACTTGTTGAGTCTCACGTTTTCCTGCCCTCATATTGTGACACGTGCAGTTATTATATTGTAATATCTACTGGGCTAACCCGAACTCTACTCCCAAAAGCTTCGACATTGTTCTGGTGTATTTTCTAAGTAGTTGCATATAAGGGAACGCTCTCCGTTTTCTCGTTAACTGCATTTCATTTTATTTATTACCCTCATGTATCTTTGTATTGTACTCAATTTATCTTGAAAAATAACAAACTTGTTCCATTCCTGCTGCTGATAACAGTAATGTCCACTTTAATTATTGTCCTCAAGCTTGCAGTCAATACGGATCTTTTGTGTCTCGGTGTTGTTTTTCCGGCAGTGTTAGTTGTACGTTAACAGTGCACACAGCAGCATGGTTAGGTTTACATCAGTGAACTTCGTGTATCAGGTTTACTGAAGCCAGTGGACAAGCGTCACAACGATATTCCTCTCTGAACGACCCCCACTATTTTGTCGGTGGAGTTAGAGTTCATTCAATATTTTTAGTCATATTCATTCCTCAGTAACGGTATGATTTAAGTGAATAACAATGCTTAAGAATTTTGATTACGAACCCTGAATAAAAAATTTGCAGACTGAAAAATATTATCTTGCTTTGCACAACCAAGTCAGGTGGCGCAGTGGTAAAGGCGCATCTATGTGGCGAGTGCTTCAAATTCCCGTCCGACCATCTTAAATTGGCTTTCGCGTTCTTTCCGTACAATATTACACGGAAATTCCGGATTGTTACATACATGTAACTCCATCCTTGTCCTATCCAAACTAGTGCTCTGTCACTACTGACATCGATGTCGATGGGATGTTAAACACTAACCTCTTTGTTTTGTTGATATGTTTCACTGTGCCTCGCTCTGACTGTGTGTAGAACAGATATGTGTAAACGCGTGTATAAGCGCAGCTGTCACAGTTCGATCAAACAGTATTAGGCACAGGGTGGTGGATAGGTATTGGGGAGAAATCAATTACTATGCGAGTCTAGTGATCCTGGACCCCTTACTTGGTAGGTTATTAAAAACTCGTTAGGTAAATGCCGAAATAGCCTTTCGGTAATGTTACGACTGCTCCCTCTTGCCTATCTGTTATAGCTTTGTTCTAGCGCTACCCTGTCTACGGGTCGTTAGAACGATAAATAAGAGCAACCGGTTGAATTCTAGTGGGGGAAATATTAGAATTTGTGTTCTAGCTATGTTAGTGAAAAGCAGCATCGTTGATCTGTGTTTCTGTTTGAATGCGCGTTCATTATGTGATTGTACTTCAATTTGAAGGATAGCTGTTTGCAGGTAATCGGCGTTGCGTTTAGCCACATAACTGAGAGCAACCTAAGCGTCTCAGTTACAGACTGCTGTTTCTACTGATTCTTCCTTCTAGTTAGGTAGCGAACACGGAATATTTTTCACTGTACATTTTCTTCCTTTCTTTTTCATTCAATTATCTTTGGTTTTGGGCAGCAAAGACGATACAGTCAACAGTAGTTATAACAGTGCCGACTTAATATCAGCGCAATTTTCACAACAGAACAATGATAAGAGTGTGAAGTACAAAGATAAGTTTGTTATATAAATTAAAAAGCACGAAATTGTGACCCAGGACTCGAACCGGGCCGGTTCCACAGGAGAATAACGTCCACGGCAGCCTATAGCACATACTTCCTTTACTTCGCATAAATGAGCTCATAAGCAATACAAACTCTCTTTTACGCACAGAAACAGCATCTCGAATCTAGCTTAGACTTTCAAGCGCTTTCTCGTCGCCTAAAATAAAAATTTTCTTAACCTTATTATCTCTCTCTTTTGATCTTACTGGAGACCTTCCTAGTGCAGCTTCTTGATTTGGAAGCTCTTATTAAACTTACGCTTCCATCTTACAATGACATAAATCCACGCGCAGAGGATAGTACTATTGGCATATGAACTGTAACAACAGTGTGCATCGCTATATGTTATAAAATGTAGGTATGTATCTTCAATATATCTTAACTAATGGATCAATTTCAACTAACTTGGTACACATATCGCTTTTAACTGGAAAGAAGCACAGTGAAGGTAAGAACCAGCTAACTCTCAAAAAAGGGGGGCGGGGGAGATTGGGAAGGGATAATAAGGTGAAGAAAATTTTTATTTTAGGTTACGAGAAAGCGCTTGAAAGACTGCACTAGTTTCGAGATGCTATTTCTGTGCGTAAAAGAGAGTCTGTATTGCTTATGGGGATGAGATAGAAGTGTACAGCACCACGCGCAAAAACCCAGACTACCTTCATTCAGTATTTGAAAATGAGAGCGCTTAGCAGCTTCCAATCAACTTTATAGACAGTTTCAAACTTTTACGAAACATTTTCTCGCTGGCAGCCCCACTAAATGACGAAAGGGAAAAAGTTTATTGTTTACTAAGTTTTCGCTGTTCCTGTAGTACAACTACCGCATCAGGCACGACGTTTTAATTTATTACTTCTTTACTAACAACTCTAATCGTAACACATTTTGGAGACAGTAGCCATATATATCAGTAAATATGCCTGAAAAAATATGTAATTGTACACCTCATAGTTCAGGAGATACGACGAAATAAACTTCGAGGTGCGCGACAATCTGTCGCATCTGCCATGAATTTTTAATTTATTGCTTCTCTACTACTAATTTTTTTCGCAACAAAATTTGCAGACAGTATCCACGTAATCATAACACTGAATGTACCTGCAAAATAATATCATTCTATGACACAAAGTCCAGAAGATAGGAAGTCATAAAAACTGAGACGAGATTAAAACTCCGTTTTCTTCAAACGGAGAGCAAATTACCCACATTATACCCATGGAGTGTTTGACAATGAGAGCACTTAGCGGCTTCCAGCAAACTTTAAACATAATTTTAAACCTTTTCGAAGATTTTTCTCACTTACATGTTTAGCGTCAAATATTTAACACGTTACCTCATTTGTAAAGTAATCAGAAGTTTGAAGCGGTTTTATATACAGGAGATCGCTTCTTCAAAAAATCAGAGATTCAGCGATTACGTACTATCTGGAAAGAAGCATTGCGGGCTTAGGAACCATACAAATGGGACTCAAAAGGGAAAGACATTGAAACACAGGTCAGGAACACATGGAGAAATTTCAACGCAGTTTGTTAGGTACGTGAGTTATTACTTGAGTAGGTTAGAAGCATAACTCACATGGTCCAAAAACATAAATTTTCATAAATGACTAAAAACGTGGTTTACATGCGTCGTGCGCATGTCCCATATATTGACATCAGTATGTGCAAGAACAATGGCTATAAATCATTATGTGTTTTAGATTATGTTTGCTTATTGAGAAATTACAATAATTTAAGGTTATATTATGGATCATGTGAGTTTTGTTAATGAGCTATGGAACATGTAAGTTTTGACAGTCCCCATTTTGGATCATGTGAGTTTTGGTACTGAGCTGTTTGGACGATGTTGGTTTCGCGGTAACTACCGTGTTGCGACTCGATATGCAACACTTTTTCTTCCATGACTTGTGTCTCAGATCAGTTTTATTCCAACCACTATATTGAATTATATTCCCCAAAATAACTGAACAGAACAGAAAACACACTCCACTGGCATCAATATTTACTACTACACAAGAAAATGGCGCCGAGTGAGCTAATCGATGATTGGTCAATATGAGGTACGGGACAAAACTCACAAGATCCCGCGGATCATGAGTCTTTTGAAACTGACCATGAAGTCTAACACCGGTTTTCTCAATGATCTTGTGGTTCAAAATGGTTCAAATGGCTCTGAGCACTATGCGACTTAACTTCTGAGGTCATCAGTCGCCTAGAACTTAGAACTAATTAAACTTAACTAACCCAAGGACATCACACACATCCATGCCCGAGGCAGGATTCGAACCTGCGACCGTAGCGGTCGCCCGGTTCCAGACTGTAGCGCCTAGAACCGCACGGCCACATCGGCCGGCCTCAATGATCTTGTGCCAAATGTGAATAACTGTTTCGTGAATTATGTTCTGTGTATAAAGCTATTTGAGAATATGTCGGCATCTCAATTTTCATTATTTTGATGCATGTGAGTTATGACTCCAACGTACACACTTGTATAAAAATACTGTGGGAATAAGATTCCCCTCTACCACAATGGGTTGGCGTGTCAATGAGGAGTGACGTAAAAATGTTCGAAAATAACCTGCTGATATTTATTTGCTTCCTATATTTAATTCACTTGGAATACTTTTAAATATGGTGTGCAATTTGTCTCTTATTTGTGCCGTTCACTGTGTCAACCAGGTCTCGACAATGAGAACTGCAACGAACCTATAATTTTGTCAACAGGTTTCGGGACTTAACATCAAGCCTCACGGCTGTATACTGCAGATAAATTTAACATCCTCTCTGGAGCCGTATGTTGTAAAACACTATATGTGTGCAATATTTATGTCACATAAACATAACTCTTCCTAAGCCCCTGACTCTATTTTATCCAATCTTGGTACACATATTACCATCTGGAAAGAAATACTTTGGGGGTAAAACCACCAACCTCCCATTGGGGTGGGAATTAGGCGATGGATAGATAAGGTGCCACGAGGAGACGGACAAAGAGAGGGAGGATGAGGTGACGGACTGAGAGAGAGAGGAGATGGGCAGAGAGCAGAAGGGGAAGAAGAAATGGACAGAGATAGGGGGGATGGATAGAGAGAAGGGGGGAAGAGATGAATAGAGAGAGGGTGGAGGAGGAGACGGACAGAGAGTTGGGGATGAAGAGATGGATAGAGAGAGGAGGAGGAGGAGATGGACTAATAGAAGATTGGAATAAATAAATACACAGGAAACGCCAGGTTTTTCAGATAGTCTAAATACTTGTATACATTTACATCTACTCGTACATACATACTCCACAAACCACAACACGGTGTATGGCGAGGGTATCTTGTACCACTACTAGTCATTCACTTTCCTCTTCATCTCGAAAATCGAGCGAGAAAAACATTACTGTCTACGAGGGACGTTTGAAAAGTCCGTGAAAAGTCCAAGAGGTGGCTCCACCGGTGCGTATCGAGGTCATGTTTCGTTATTAGCATCTTTGGAAAGGACGCACACCAAGTTTCAGCCATACTGGTCTATTCCTTTGTGTTTGGCATTCCTGTGAATCAAGGAAGTCGAGCGATTGTCAAAAAATGGGCGAAAAGAATTTCGTGTGGTGATTAAACATTACGTTATGAAAGGAAAAACGCCTGAGGAGACTAAAGAGAAGTTTGATAAATATTACGGTGACTCTGCACCTTCGACTGGAACAGTTAATATGTGGTTTCAAAATTTTCGGAGTGGCCACATGGGCACAAGGGATGCTGAACTTTCTGGACGCCCTGTGCAGGTTACGACCCCAGAAATCATTGATAGTGAGACTGTTAGTGCTGTGGGCATCTCGAATGAGCGGGTACATAATATTTTGCATTAACATTTGGACATGAGAAAGCTATTCGCAAGATGGGTTCCGCGATTGCTCATGTTTGACCAAAAACGGAATCGTATCAAGTGTTGCAAGGATGGTTTGCAGCTGTTTAGGAAGAATCCGCCAGACTTTAAGCGTCGTTTCGTCACTGTGGAGGAAACATGGATACATTGCTATACTCCTGAGACCAAACATTAATCTAAACAATGGGTTACTAAGGGAGAATCTGCATCCAAAAAGGCGAAGACCATTCCTTTGGCCAGAAAGATTGTGGCGACTGTCTTTTGGGATTCGCAAGGGATAATCCTCATTGACTATCTGGAAAAGGGTAAAACTATTACAGGTGAATATTACTCATCGTTATTGGACCGTTTGAAAACCGAGCTGCAAGGAAAACGCCGGCGATTGGACCGCAAAAATGTCCTTTTCCATCACGACAATGCACCAGCACACACCTCAGCAGTTGTGGTCGCAAAATTAATGGAAATAGGATTCCAACTCGTTTCACATCCCCCCTATTCTCCAGACTTGGCTCCCTCGGATTACTATTTGTTCCCCAATTTGAAGAAATGGCTGGCGGGACAAGGATTTTATTCAAACGAGGAGTTCATTGCAGCAACTAATAGCTATTTTGCAGACAATTCATATTATTCGGAAAGGATCAACGAATTAGAACAGCGTTGGGTCTAAAAGGAGACTATGTCGAAAAATAAAAAGGTTTACCCCAAACACGTAAGTAGTTCCTATTTATGCACGGACTTTTCAAACGCCCCTAGTACATGCTTCCATACGGGTCTTGATTTCTCTTTCTTATCTTCGCAGACCTTACGCGAAACGTATGTTGCTGGAAGTAGGATCGTTCTGCAGTCACTCGTAAATGCCTGTTCTCTAAACTTTCCCAATAGCGTATCGAGGGAAGAACGTCTTCTTCTATCCAGGGATTCCCATTTGAGTATTTGAGTTCACGGAGCATATCCGTAGCAGTCGCGTATTGATCAGAACTCACCGGTAACAAAGCAAGCAGTACGTCTTTGAATTACTCCGATATCTTTCTTTAATTCGACCTGATGGGGATCCGAAACACTCGGGAATTATTCAAGATTGGATCGCACAAATGTTCGGTACGCGATCTCCTTTGTAAATGTGCAATACTTTCCTACGGTTCTCCCAAAAACCGAAGTCGATCGTTCAACTTCCCTACAACCGACCTTACGTGCTCGCTCCATTTCATGTCGCTTTTCAGCGTTACGCCTAGAGATTTAATCGGCGTCACTGTGTTAGCCAGCTCACCAGTAATACTCTATTCGAACATTGCAGGATTGTTTTTCCTACTCATCTGCATTTTCTTGCATTTTCCACATTTAGAGGAAGCTGCCGTTCATCAAACCAAATATAAATTCTGTCCAAGTCATTGTGTATCCACCTGCAATCACTCAAAGGTGACACTTTCCCTTACTCTAAAGTTTCATCAGCAAACATCTGTCAGATAGTTAGAGAACAAGAGTGTCCCTCATATTTCCCTGACCGAGCGAGGTGGCGCAGTGGTTAGCACACTGGACTCGCATTCGGGAGGACGACGGTTCAATCCCGTCTCCAGCCATCCTGATTTAGGTTTTCCGTGATTTCCCTAAATCGCTTCAGGCAAATGCCGGGATGGTTCCTTTGAAAGGGCACGGCCGATTTCCTTCCCCATCCTTCCCTCACCCGAGCTTGCTCTCCGTCTCTAATGACCTCGTTGTCGACGGGACGTTAAACACTAATCTCCTCCTCCTCCTCATATTTCCCTGGGGTACTTCTGACGACATCTTTGTCTCCGATGAACACTCGGCGTCCATGGCAACGTACTGATGTTATTACTTTAAAATCTTCGAGCCACTCAGATATCTGAGGACCTATCCAGTATGCTCGAACCTTCGTTAACATCCTGCGGTAGAGCACTGTGTCCAACGCTTTCCGGAAATCTAGGAATATGGAAGCTGCCTGTTGCCCTTCATCCACGTGTGATACAGCGCCATGAAAATGCAAGCTGAGTTAAGCACAAGCGATTCTTTCTAAATCCGAGTTGATTTGTGGATGGAAGCTTTTATTTCTCAAACAAATTCATTGTATTCAAACTTGGAATATAAGAATGCGATAATTTGTACATTTGGCGATGAAGAAAATCTCGTACTTAATCCTGGAATGATAAACGCAATACAAGCATAAATAATCAATGGGACTGAATGTATTCGTCAGAAACATATCGGGTGATCAAAAAGTCAGTATAAATTTGAAAACTGAATAAATCACGGAATAATGTAGATAGAGAAGTACAAATTGACACACATGCTTGGAATGACATGGGGTTTTATTAGAACCAATAAAATACAAACGTTCAAAAAATGTCCGACAGATGGCGCTTCATCTGATCAGAATAGCAATAATTAGCATAACAAAGTAAGACAAAGCAAAGATGATGTTCTTTACAGGAAATGCTCAATATGTCCACCATCATTCTTCAACAATAGCTGTAGTCGAGGAATAATGCTGTGAACAGCACTGTATAGCATGTCCGGAGTTATGGTGAGGCATTGGCGTCGGATGTTGTCTTTCAGCATTCCTAGAGATGTCGCTCGATCACGATACGCTTGCGGCTTCAGGTGACCGCAAAGCCAATAATCGCATGGACTGAGGTCTGGGGACCTGAGAGGCCAAGCATGACGAAAGTGGCGGCTGAGCACACGATCATCACCAAACGACGCGCGTAAGAGATCTTTCACGCGTCTAGCAATATGTGGTGTTTTTTTTTTTTTATTCTAATAAAACCCCATGTCATTCCAAGCATGTGTGTCAATTTTTACCTCTCTATCTACATTATTACGTGGTTTATTAAGTTTTAAAATTTATACTGACTTTTTGATCACGCGGTATATTATATGTTATATAATATACATTAAGTAAAAGTGCACTCAAAAATAGTTTAGACATATGTGTGGTAAGACGAACAGAGTACTAAAAATGGTGACAGATGAAGGATATCACACACCCCATTCCTCCCCTACTCCCCCCTCCCCCCACTGATGAACATCACAGTTCCAACAGCTGTTTTCCGTGAATTTGTGTCTGAAAGAGAGTCTGTAGTTGAGCATGTGGGGGAAATGGACTGTCTTCTCAGTAGTACGGGCGAATCGGCATTTGCATTATAGCAGAGGCCGACTTCTTGTGGCAGCGCTGCCGCGCCAGGGGCGTCCCGGGTCTTTGTCAGGTAGTTTCTGCCCAAACATCAGCTGCTGGCGATCTGGCCCCTTCCCCAAACGTGCGGAAGGCCCCTTTTTTTCCTCTCTTTCTTCAGCCTGAGGGATTCGTGATGAAAGACGTTAAGCTCTTTCAAGAAACACAGAACACACTGATTACGTACCTGAAGACCAAGCAAGAAGCAACAACTGTGTAGCATTTGTAAATGTTTTCTGACCACACGATAGTTAATCGAAATCGTAATAACTGTACGGGTGTCTCCCTAGAATCAGTTGTTATCGCTGAAAATGTGTTAGTATTACTTGAAATGAAAGTTTTGAATACTGTCGTTAATTTGTTTAGCAAGTTTTATACACGTGTTTGCGTAAAACTAAGCAAAGCACAGTTGCTAAGTGACTATAGGCTACGCACTGTTTCAGATGTCTGATACTGAATACCAAACTCAGTGCGGTCGACTTCCGTATTAGTTCCTTTAACCAAGCCGACCCTTAGCTCCAACATTATCCAATAAATTAGTTTACTATTATTCGTTTTTAATGAATGTAGTGAACGTCAGTACATATAAGCAAATTCAGTCTTCAGTCACATGTATTTTTAAGTTGTGCACAACAATATTTCGGTCTCTGGTGGTGCAGCATTGACATTTGAAACATCTATAAACGTCCGTCGACTTCAGTTATTGTATAAATGTTAGCTGAGACGACAAGTGCATGTTGGTGAGATCCAGCAAAGATGTCCCGAAAACGAACAGAGCCTAGCCGAAAGAACGCTACGTCTTATGATTATATTTACGTGTATTCTCCGTTGGACACGTTACGCTTTGTGGCAGAGGGTACTTCTGGTAACAATGTCTTTTTTTTTTCCCCGCCACTGTTACATTCGAGAATCGGTGTCATTATTTCACGAGACATACGCTTGAGGAAGTAACGTGTTGTCCGACGCTTCTTCGTGCGAACACTCTCGGAATTTCAACAGCGAATCTCTGCGTCATACACAACACATCTCTTGTAGTGGGCCGGCCGGTGTGGCCGTGCGGTTCTAGGCGCTTCAGTCTGGAACCGCGTGACCGCTACGGTCGCAGGTTCGAATCCTGCCTCGGGCATGGATGTGTGTGATGTCCTTAGGTTAGTTAGGTTTAAGTAGTTCTAAGTTCCAGGGGACTGATGACCACAGATGTTAAGTCCCATAGTGCTCAGAACCATTTGAACCATTTTTGAACTTGTAGTGTTTGCTACTGGAGTTTGCTGAGCTTCGCGCTTGATAAACGTTCCTGTGGCGATACGTGCCGCTCTTCGTCGGATCTCCTCTATTTCTTCAGTTAATCCAACTCGGTCAGCATACAGTTGATAAGCATTATTCAGTAATCGGTCTACAAGTGAGGATACGAAAATAAACAAAACAAGGTCATTCAGAGCACTGTGAAGTGCTATTCCCACCTGTTACACTTGTGTTATCATTAAAATATGCACTACATAGTATCGAAAGAATTTATGTTTTAAGGATGTGTACGTGATCACATGTTATAAGCTTCAACAGCATTGTGCTAGTCTTAGAAATGAAAGCAAAGCAAATGCGGCTTTACGTCGCTTTAGTTATGAAGACATTACAGACGTAGTACACGCTCAAATTAGACTAAGTTGGAGATGAAAATTGGTCATGTTCTTTTAAATTAAAGTATCCCGTCAGTTTAGGGAAACCTCTTCAAAACCTCAGTCTGAATGGCCTGACATGCATTGCGTCTTAACGAATGGTTCAAATGGCTCTGAGCACTATGGGACTCAACTGCTGAGGTCATTAGTCCCCTAGAACTTAGAACTAGTTAAACCTAACTAACCTAAGGACATCACAAACATCCATGCCCGAGGCAGGATTCGAACCTGCGACCGTAGCGGTCTTGCGGTTCCAGACTGCAGCGCCTTTAACCGCACGGCCACTTCGGCCGGCTGCGTCTTAACGTCTAAACATTTGTGGATGAAGGAGCCATTCTTTAAAGATTTAGACGACCTAGTGTTTCGTTGTCGTCTGGACGTCAAATTCCCATTAAAAAATAATGAGAATAGCACATTTATTTTATGCTTCGGTGCTAGACTTATTAAGAAATGCGCCGTGTCATAAACATTTGTGAACACGGGACTTCCATCCGGTCTTGTCTAATCACTCATCTCTATCTGTAATCCCAACGGTTCTAAAACGGTTCAAATGGCTCTAAGCACTAAGGCACTTAACATCTGAGGTCATCAGTCCCCTAGACTTAGAACTACTTAAACCTAACTAACCTAAGGACATCACACACATCCATGCCCGAGGCAGGATTCGAACCTGCAACCGTAGCAGCAGCGCTGCCCGACAGTTCTAAACGACAGAAAATTTGCTGTTACAGTTTCACTAATTATGAATAAAGGCTGTAGGCTGTAGCAACCCTGAAAATGTTTAGCACACTGGAATCCTCCTGGAAAGAGCGGAATTTAAATTCCATTCTTCCTAATTTAATACTGGCTTCCCATGGTTTCCCTAACAACTTAACGCCACAACTGTGGTAGTTCCTTCAACGTCAGCACTGTTGTTGCAACTCCACGTCCCTCCCCTATTCACTCCAAATCCTACAATTTAATCACGGCTTTCCATTTATGTATAAATAATACTGCGGAGAGCGCGGAATCTTACGTTACTGTTTGTTAATGCATTAATGAATTGGTCATTACTGTCTACATTATTGTTGAGTGAGAGACAAGTGCAGCTTTTGATAAGCAATGTCCCTGAGTCTCGCATCAGATGGTTTCAGACTTCACCTCCGATCGAGGGACGAAAAACAGTTCTCCAGTAAAATGATCAGTCCTCTGAATCTGTCGGGAGTTACACTCTACGTAGGTATCTTAATGACTTCGTTACTCTTACACACTGACAGCAATAATTTTTGACACAGAAATTACTTCTTGAAAATGCACCTCTGTTCGACGCGAGTAATTTTATCCTAATTTACTCGTTCCGGATGGAGGCCTTCTCTTGTCATTTAACGCATCATTTGCTGGGCCTCTAAGTGAGAGCAATCATTCTTTTAGATAATAATTGCGTAATTATTGTAGGGAACTGTCAAAAGTGGTTGATTTGATTTCAAGGAAGTTTCAAGGAGACTGAGGGCCTTGACAGTTTCGCGTCTGTTCTGCCCAATAAGGACGGCTCCCTGGTCGAAATGATCGTTGCTTTCTCTCCAGGAAGTTATCAAACCTGAGCTGGAGTAATTAAGCGATGTGGCAAACCGCTAATAATAAAGTCGGGATATTACGTTAATAGAAACTGTGGTGATATTTCGACATACTAAATGTAATAAAAACGAAAATGAAAGGTACTATTTTTAGAACCTAATTCATTCTTTTTGCACATTAGTTGGAAAAAATTGTGGGTTTGTAGAGGCCATATGAGTGATATCCTCATAAATTTTTGAAACTGGCGAAGTCTTGTTTCAACGGAGATCCATTCTAATTAATTATCTTAAAGAACACACATACTTTCTGTCGTAATATGAGGATAAAAACTTAACGAAAAGTAGAAATATTTAAAAGCATTATTTAGTTTTCAGTATATTGCTGTCATATCGTGACATTCAGCTGCCCACATTTCCTGAATTAAGGAATAATGTTTTCAGGACTGTGGAATTCGTCAATGACGCTTGGGAGTGGTGCAAAATCTCTTTCATATTTGTTCGTAAATTGTACTCCGCGGCTCGAATATGTTTAAAGGACGACATACGTAATGAAGAACCGCAAAAGCTGCTGTTTTAATTCTTAATTCAGCAACTAGTTTCGGTCGTAAGACCGTTGTCTGGCAGTTATATAAACATATAATTATAATGTCCGCTGCTTACCTGAGTGGTAACGTGCTTGCCTACCATGCAGCGGGCCCGGTTTCGATTCCCTGCCGGGCTGGAGATTTTCTCCGCTCATGGACTTGATGCTGTGTTATCTTTATCATCATTTCATCCTCATCACCGGCACGCAAGTCGTCCAGTGCGGCGTCGACTGAAATAACACTTGTGCTCGGCTGCCGAGCATCCCCGGATGGGGCCGCCCAGTCAACAATGCCACACTCTCATTTCATTTCATATAATTAAAATGCAAGCAACATGAAAAGTGGACATTAATGTTAAGTCGACAGTGGAAAATACAAATATCAAAAAAAGTTTTGCATCACGTCGGTTCCGAGAGTTCCGGAACCTGTACAGAAAATTGGAATAGAGATCAACATAAACATCATTTCCGCCCTTTTTATTGCTCATGGAAACCAAACATTGCATGTTGTACCACCATACAGTGAGACCTTCAGAGGTGGTGGTCCAGGTTGCTGTACATCCTGGTACCTCTAATACCCAGTAGAACGTCCTCTTGCATTGATGCATGCCTGTATTCGTCGTGGTATACTATCCACAAGTTCATCAAGGCACTGTGGGGCCAGATTGTCCCACTCCTCAACGGCGTTTCGGCGTAGATCCTTCAGAGTTGTTGGTGGATCACGTCATCCATAAACAGCCCTTTTCTAACTATTCCAGCCATGTTCAGTAGGGTCCATGTCTGGAGAACATGATGGCCATTCTAGTCGACCGATGTCGTTATCCTGAAGGAAGTTATTCACAAGATGTGCGCGACGGGTGTGCAAATTGTCGTCCACGAAGACGAATGCCTCGCCAATATGCTGCCGATATGGTTGCTCTATTGTTGGAGGATGGCATCATGTATCGTACAGCCATTACGGCGCCTTCCATGACCACCAGTGGCATACGTCGGCCCAGCATAATGCCACCCCAAAACAGAAGGGAACCTCCACATTGCTGCACTCGCTGGACAGTGTGTCTAACGTATTTATCATGACCGGCTTCCCTCCAAACACTTGCCCAGCAGTTGTCTGGTTGAAGGCACATGCGACTTTCACCGGTGGAGAGAACGCGATACCAATCCTGAGCGGTCCATTCGGCATGTTGTTGGGCCCATCTACACCACACTGCATGGTGTCGTGGTTGCAAAGAAGGACTCGCCATGGACATCAGGAGTGAAGTTGTGCATCATGCAGCCTATTGTGCTCAGTTTGAGTAGTAACACGACGTCTTGTGGCTGCACGAAAAGCATTATTCAACATGGCGGCGTTGCTGTCAGGGTTCCTCCGAGCCATAATCCGTAGGTAGCGGTCATCCACTGCGGTAGTAGCCCTTGGGCATCCTGAGCGAGGCATGTCATCGACAGTTCCTGTCTCTCTGTATCTCCTCCATGTCCGACAACATCGCTTTGGTTCCACTACTCATGTTGAGAGTCCTTTCTGGCACAAAGTAACAAAGCGAACGCGATCGAATTGCGGTATTGACAGTCTAGGCATGGTTGAACTGCAGACAACACGAGCCGTGTACCTCCTTCCTGGTGCAACGACTGGAAGTGATCGGCTGTCGGGCCCCCTCCGTCTAATAGGCGCTACTCATGCATGGTTCTTTGCATCTTTCGGCGGGTTTAGTGACATCTCTGAACAGTCAAAGGTACTGTGTCTGTAATACAATATCCACAGTCAACGTCTCTCTTAAGGAGTTCTGGGAACCGGGGTGATGCAAAACTTTTTTTGATGTGTGTACATATTGCAGACAGCAGCATATAATTACATAGAGAATTCTACAATGTTCAATATGATGTCATGTAGTAGCGTTTCCATGTCTGAATAAGAATAAAAATATAAAAATAAAGCTGAAGAAAAAAATGGCTCTGAGCACTATGGGACTTAACTTCTAAGGTCATCAGTCCCCTAGAACTTAGAACTACTTAAACCTAACTAACCTAAGGACATCACACACATCCATGCCCGAGGGAGGATTCGAACCTGCGACCGTAGCGGTTGCGCGGTTCCAGACTGTAGCGCATTTAACCGCTAAAGCTGAAGAAGCGATGTAATGTAACACCGTATCAGTATACAATAAGCCTATAAGCGACATACTATGGCAGAAATGTGCTTCCTGTGATGCGATAGTACGTAGGCGACTTAGCTGATCAACATGACTAACGTAACATTACGAGTGTATTGCGAACGCAAAATTTGATGCACAAGTGGTCTGACCGGTTGTTTTCATCGTGAGCTCCGCTGTTCACTTCCACTATCGAGCTGAAGCGACCAGTAATCGAGAATAATGGCGCCCTCCGGAGATGACCACATAGTCGGCATCACGTGTTGTATGATGGTGTCCTCTACGCTCTCTATAAATTCGGGAGTCGCTAAAAAATATCCCGACTCCCTCCTCTCCCCCTCCCTCGCTCTGCACTTTAATTAACAAAATGGGAAAAAATTATCTTATTACTATCATAGTTCATACTATTGCTATTGATGACATCAGTTCCCTATGTTATGCTCTCCACATAGCTTCCAATGTAAAAAAAAAATAAAAAGTGTAAAATATATGTATATGTATAATAACATAAGAAATTACTTGTATTGTAAACTATCTATAATCATGAACTATAAATGGTAAAGAACGAATTGCATTGTAAGAATAATTGAAAGAAAAAATTGTATTGTAATATTACCTAAAAATATCGCTGTAATTGTTAACGATCCAAAGAAAACTTGCACTATGTAGCAAGAGAAACGTAATAATTGTTTAAAAATAAAGTGTTAAAACCTATGGCTGGAAAGGGTAAATAGCAAGCCCTAAGTCCCTTCAGGACAGAGAATGAAAAGTGCAAAAAAAAAAAAAATAGCCGTAGTGGCTGTAGTCGTTTTACCACAGAAGATGTCTCCTTCAGTTGGGGACGAAGCGTCAGGAAGCAGTTTTCTACGTCGACCACGGTCTCATAGCCCGGAAGTTCGAATTGAAGAATACGCCGGGCGTGAGAGCCTACACTGTATGGTCTCATACAGTGTTGCGAAACGTTATCTTATCGTTTCAAGTTTTCACATTTCGCAGCAATTTGTGTTACAGGCATCAGTAAGTAGAATGGTCAGTGATCTTGTGCTGTTGCAGCAATATTTATCCTACAGTGTGGCATATATTAAATGTACAAAATGTAGTCCAAGAGTAAGTTACATAAAGAAAGTGTCATATTTGGAAGAGTATATTTTGCCATAATGATGTAACGATTATCAGGTATTGACGAAATCAATTGACAGTTGTGGATAAGAAAACAACTGACTAAAATAGGTCACTAAACATAACAAATAACATCTACGGATAAAGTAAAACGTTTTCATATTGGAAAACCTATATAGACGTAACATGCAAGTAATTTGCTCCATTTCCTATAACTCCACAAAGTGAGCAACATAGAAATTAAGGAAAAATAATGGATAATGCTCTATAGGAAATGAGTTGATCCACGTGAGAATACATAAGCAGTTGCAACTACGAACTGTAACAAAAATATAAAATGTAACATTTACTATACGCCATATTTGTATGAAACACTAAACAGTGAAACTGCAAAGTTATGTACACAGTCAGACCCAACGGTAACAGAGTGCATTACAAAATCTTCCGGTAAATATATTAGAAGTATCGCACTATTGAAGGATACTATAGATACCTTAGTGTCAAAAAAAATTACAAAGGAACATTGCGTATATGTAAAATACTGTGAATCATTGGCTACAAATTGTATAATGGAACTACGAAGTTCACGTATAGAAACAAATAATTGTTTAAACTAAACGTAAAATGAATTAACTACGTTCATTATGATAGTAACAAGTGATGTACCTTCGTTATGATTATATTAGGAACTGCCACATATTAATGTGGGGAAGTTAATATCTTTACCTTAGATTTAGTATATCGAAATGTCATCTCAGCTTCTGTGAATGGACTTTATGACTAGCGATTTGCCTCATTGTTTAATTACTCCAGTTCAGGTGTGATAACTTCACGGAATAATGTTCAGTATTTACAGAATATGCCAAGAGCAGTAACATGTGCAAAACGTAATACAATAACTGTTTTCAGCGGTGTCTAGTGCCATTCGGAAACAAAAACTGAACGCTGATGACCAACCTCACTTAAAGATTTTCTATTTAAATCATTAAAATTTTGATGTATTTTTCGTTCTTAAGTTCAGGCTGTTCATAACGACCATATGTGGATTGTTAGGTGTGTATGTATTTTACATTCTTCGAGAATAACCAAAAGTCTCCCTTAATTGCTTTGCGGAGGACATGAGGATTGTTAACCTTGTTATGAATAGGTATGCCAAAACATGGTCTTATGAACGAAATTAGTTGTAAAATGAAGAATTATTATTAGCATGGCAACTGTGGTGGTTATCTATGACGTTTTTTAAACCCTGTAATATTCACAGAAGTTTCATCACGCGAGGAATTCAAATGTGTGTGAAATCTTATGGGACTTAACTGCTAAGGTCATCATTCCCTAAGCTTACATACTACGTAACCTAAATTATCCTAAGAACAAACACACACACCCATGTCCGAGGGAGGACTCGAACCTCCGCCGGGACCATCACGCGAGACAATGAGACTCCATTATGGTAATATTTTGATACTTCCGTTTGTAGTCAGTTACGTTATTGTACGAAAAATCTCTCTCTTATGGACAGATTTTGTATCAATATTGTCATAGTCAGTTACTTTAGCAAACAGTCATGATCGTAAAAGAAGTAGATAGTATATGGAATTGTAACTATTCGATAAAATTTTCATGTATTGTCTGAAATTACTGTTGCTCTGCAAATACATGGGAATTACAAATAAAATGCTGTTTATCTTGTAGATAAGAATAGTTTTCTCGTCTTTTGCAACTGAGTTTTTATTATCTATTTAGCTCACATATGGTTCGCTGAAATAAATTTGTTATCTTCAGTGGGTGTTAATGACTCTACTTTTTGTGTGCCCGTCGTCTGCTGCGTAAACACTTGTGGACTCTATTGCAGGCCACAGTTTTGCACATGACTACACGTAACGTTGCTGCTACAATGTTACTGTCACCCTTCAGTTGAGCTGCTATCTATAAGATAATCAGCACTTGAGTAGCAATACTCGCCCTTCAGTTGAGCTGCTTTCTATAAGATAATCAGCACTTGAGTAGCAATACAAATAATGTTGTTATAGATCTCGCAACTTGTGTGTGTGTGTGTGTGTGTGTGTGTGTGTACAGTTAACTTCTACCTGTATTAAGAGATGGTGTTCATTCAAAAGCTTCAAGGTCTTGTTTCTTATGTGACCAGTAAATGCAACAGCATTATAGCGTATCGCATTATATAATGATAATAAAAAAGTATAAATGGGCTGGCTACGGCCAGTCTGTCCTTAAGTCTACAAGTTGCTGCAGCTCTACATCCTCTAATTATATGCTGGTGCACGCCGGGCCATAATGAGGCTGTGTTCTCTGCTCTGAAGACTTCCGCCGGAAGTCTGACCTATAAAGCCAGGAACACAACCGCGTATGACTCCAGCGTTACAGATTCCGTAGCATTAGCCACCACCACTGTTATTACGTACGATAGCTTCGTGCGCAACAAAAAACACCTCGTCCCAGAAATGGCATATCGTAGCCAAACTCCGAGCATCATCGGACGTTCACATCGTCTTGAATGTTTTCCGCTTATATTTTCTGACTTGTCTTCGACTGTCAGAAAACTTTCTCGAATCTCTGGAACTGAGAGTTCGTAATTTTTATATGACACAGTCCATTTTACTTCTCTCCGATTACAGAACCGGTTCCTGTTCTAACTCTCGGACCAGAGCCGCTATAATTATTTATATCTTGTTTGGATCTCGGCGCTTCACTTTCGGTGCTCTTTCTCTGCGCTATTGCCTCACATCACAGACTGCAGCTCCTCCTGTAGCAGCAGCACTTTTTTTATACATGTAACTCGACCCATGATTTAACTTGGAGAAATAAGGCACTTGTTCGGTTCCTATTAGTGGTATTTATCTAAGCAGTTACGATTATAACCTCATGAATAAATGATTACTGAATGAGAAATAATATACGTACATCCTCACTGGTAGTTGAAATGCTTCATATTCGTTGGATTCTGTCTAGCCGATCGTTGCAAATGACTTTAGTTTGCTAACTCGCATTCTTTCAAGGAAAACGTAAAATCAGAGAAACTGGACTTCGTAAACCCGGAAACTGTAACCTGAAACACGGTGACATTTCATGACGTTGACTAGAAGACCTTGAGGGGTAATTTAGTCACCGTGTGAGTACTGTGTCAATGAGCATGACTCTAATGGGTGATTCTAGTTCATCTAATAGAGAAACACAGTGATGGTGAAAGGGAGAAGGTGAACCGACGTTTGGAAATAGTCGACTCTTAAAAGATACCGGGCTAACCTCCAGGTTCAACGTCACATTATTCACGTTTTCGAATTGCTTTCACACACTGCACTCACAGACCTTGCCACATACACCAACTTCCAAGTTTTATAAATTGTAAACCGACTAAAGAGTGTGATTAAACTACAGGCTCAAAGACTTCGTGTTGAACCAAAGACATTGTTGGTTAACACTCACAATTATGAAGGTTACATCTTTCTTACTGGGAATATATATGCCAGATTAACTTAAATTAGTAATTTTTTCTCGTGTTGATGAACCATATTTGATAATTTGGCACCCATCTTGCAGGAAATAAACATTCCGTTAAAGACACAAAAACCAACACCCATATCCTACATCCCGTAGACAAAGGAATCCTTCTAGAACAACTAGAGATTTTCACCCACAAACATAAATCACCCAACACCACTTTAAGTGAACAGACAGAATTAGCAAATAACTCCTTCTTTCGGAATTTTGAAGACTCTTTAAACTTGAAGCACTAAGCTGTCATTCAGAAAAACACACACACACACACACACACACACACACACACATCACTCTCGCTCTCACAGTCTGTATCCCTCTTCCCTCTCATTCCCTCCCGCCCCCCCCCCCCCATCTTACCGCCCCCTACCAAATGTCCACTTTACTTATTAATTTTAAATTAACACTAACCTGCTAATCTCAAATGTCGTATGCCCAGTTCAGCCAATATCTCAAGCAAGAAAATAGCTGTTAAAAATAATCCCAACGCCAACACTCTTAACTGTAATAGAAATAGCATCTAAAAATCTAGTTTCATATACCTTGTAAACTGCACATATTAATTTACAGCTCCATTTTTAGGAATTTAAGTTAATTTGACACTCGTATTTCCTGTAAGAAATATACATTCTTCATCAATGCGAAAAACTTAGTAATTTAAGTTAATTTGGTATATATATCCCTGTAAGTGAGACATAACCTCATAAATGTGAGTGTTAACCAACAACGTCTTTGGTTCAACAGGAAATCTTTGAGTCTGTAGTTTAATCACACTCTTTGGTTTGTTTACAATTTACAAAATGTGGAAGCTGGTGTCTGGCAAAATCGGTTAATTGTAGTGTGTGAAAGCAATTCGAAACTGTGAATAATGTTTTCCAAAGTGCTACATGTAACAAATATATATCTGCAGAATGTATTAACTGTAAGTAACACCTGTAAGTAGAACTTAAATTGTAAATATTTCGTGAAACTGTACCACATGTAGTGCTTATTTGCTGTCGTTTTCAGTCTTGCCACAGATACACAACAAGCCTCGCAAAGCTACAACAAAGAAGCACTGAATGTATATGTGTACCATCTGATGATGAACTGTTAGGCAGATAGAAACCGGTCATGGTTTGCTGAAACACGTCTATTTAAAAAAGCGACTGGTTATGGTAATTTCTGAAAACCTTCTCATATTACAGTCGCAGTGTTGCACATCCACAATGGATAAAAGTTTTGAATATTTTTACTTTAAAACTTTCGAAGACTTCTATACTTCTTGCCTCAGCTAGAGTTTCACACCTCCATAATGACGTTGCAAAAGTGCTACGATATTTTAATCGACATATTTGCGTGAAAGACCTTTCGATTATGAAACTGAATAAGTCACGACTACGTGGCAACTTTAGCGCGAAAATCTGTGAAATTGTTTGCATCTGTCCATATGCCGACAGCCTGTACCAGATCAAAGTCATGTCTTCAGCGCACTAAAAATAATGAAATGATACTGAGAATTTGTTTTGTTTGTGGTCTGTGTTGTTGAGAAATGTGTAATATAAAACCATGTCGTATGCATCTCGACTACACTGTCACTTAAATGCGGCAACGTTCGCAGTTTTCCCCTCCCACCCCTCCTCCTGCTCAGACAGTGTGGCGTGGTGGTGTGGGAAATGCGCAGCAAATCTGAGCTCTATGGCGCTCGTGCCAGGGCACAGTTTGCGAGCGAAATTTTGGCCACCCCTGCTGCATCTCCATAATACAGCAGATGGGTTTGAAATATACTCCAGCACAGTTTGTCATACGAATGTTGTAACTCATAGGTAAAGTAAAAATTGAAAAGGTTGCTAATTTGGTTACTTTCATTCAATAATGACATGCAGTATCATATTTTGGGGTAGATCATCTAGCCAATCTTAGGGTTTACTGATCGAAAAGTGTGCAATATTAACTGATTGATGCGTGGATTCAATAACGTCTGGCAGAAGCCTCTTCAAAGAATAACTGCTGCTTCTCAGTACATTTTCTCTTTAACAAAATCTGTTATAAGCTTATTTCATGAATCAAACCCAGAATAATAACAGTCTTCATAAATATGTAAAGTCGCTTATTGTGGTCCAGAAATGTTCCCATTATTGAAGAACACGCATTTTCAATAGCTTGTCATCAACCATAAAAATTTAGTTATCAATAAAATTCAGTTTAAGAAGAGCCTGCTGGATTTATCGGTGGAAACCTCCGTCTACTCCACTGAAGAATGTCGAATTAGAATCACTTGGTTTATGTATTATTAACTAGTTTAGATCATATGAATGCTATATACACTCGTAATACATCTCCAGCAGTAATAAAATCTATACATGTACCCCTTAGCTAAAATGTAGTAATAAGATCTAAATCTTCAAAAGTGAATTGGTTTTGACGATGCTTGGCACTTCATGCAATTTAAAGGGAGACTAAGAGTTAACATTCCGTCGACGACGGGGACATTAGAGATGGAGCACATGCTGAAACTGTGGAAGAATAGGAAATGAAACTGGCCATGCTTTTTGGAAGACACACACCTGAATCCCCTTTAAGCGATTTAGGAAAATCATGGAAAATCTACATCTAGGGATTTGAAGCGTCGGCCTTCATATGTGACTGTATTGTCTCAGCACTGTGCCAATTCGTATACATTTAACAGTCTGTGCTAAGCTTTTTACTATTGTGTAAATGAAAAAAGGCATTTTTTTACTTCTATTACTATATGCTTAAAGGGCTATCTCATTTAGGATCTGTTGAAGGAATAGTAGCGTATCAGTTCTTTCTTCTACACCCTCGAGGATCTTATCTCTGTGGGTCTAAGGAGCGAACAGTGTATCTAATTTAATCTAAGGAAACATGCCCTCATGAACAATAACTGCATACTCCCAGTTCTGCTTTCGTTGTCTGCCAAACCGAAGATGTGTAACACCAAAGATGTGTAAATGCAGACTTCAGGTACTCCGTCAGCACCACGTGAGGTACCTTATGTTCAAATGTATTTATATCTTCGCAATTGAAAATCACTCTATAATATGAGCGACTGAGACCAGCTCGTGTGAGTCAAAACCCCATTGCATCCGAATGCCAGGTTAATGCGTGGTGTCTGTCGAACATATCCGAGAGAAAAGATATCACGCAAAATCCGCATATGTGAAACATTATATGTAAATTGAAGGGGATCACTGCTGAGAGCTGCAGTGGGACATTATGCGGAATCAGCGGCGACGAACGAAAATATGTACTGGAGCGGGAGTCGAACCCGGGATTTCCCGCTTACTACACAGGTACCTTAACCATCGCTGCATCTGGAATGCAGTGTTATCGCAACTACGCGGACTATCTCGCTACACCTCATGACCGATCCACATTCCCTCTGAGCACCATCTATCCGCAGTCCCTATCCACTCTACTCCTGTTCACTGCTCTGGGACTCCCACACGATTCTCTGGGATGCTTTCGGACATGTCCGAAAGATCAGACACCACACATTCAGATAACTGATACGCCTGGATGAGCAATGGATCCATCTTCTTCAGTGCGGATGCATAAATACGTCCGACCTCCTGTGGGAATCCCAGAGTAGCGAACAGTCGTGACGATGCGTGGTGTCTAGAGGATGATTTTGGTATGAGGGACCCGTCGTATCTGGTGACCTGTTATATGGTAATTGTATTTACTTTCTTTCCTTACTACTATTTAACTTTGCACCTGTACTATACACAAAATATGTGGACAACAATGAAAATGTCGACAGTATGTACTGTGTATCTACTATGGAAATAAACGAGCTTCTCTCCCTGATGGTACTTGCTGCTGGCAACAACAACGCCACTTTACTCTTCGCCCTCAAGCTTGCACTGAGTACTGTCCGCTTGTGTCTCAGGATTTTTCCCAGCAATGTTCGTTGTACATCAACAGTTGTACAAAATATACTACTGGCCATTAAAATTGCTACACCACGAAGATGATGTGCTACAGACGCGAAATTTAACCGACAGGAAGAAGATGCTGTGACATGCAAATGATTAGCTTTTCAGAGCATGTACACTAGGTTGCCGCCGGTGGCGACACCTACAACGTGCTGTCATGAGAGAAGTTTCCAACCGATTTCTCATGCACAAAGAGCAGTTGACCGGCATCGCCTGGTGAAACGTTGTTGTGATGCCTCGTGTAAGGAGGAGAAATGCGTACCATAACGTTTCCGACTTTGATAAAGGTCGGATTGTATCCTATCGCGATTGCGGTTTATCCTATAGCGACATTGCTGCGCGCTTTGGTCGAGATCCAATGACTGTTAGCAGAATATGGAATCGGTGGGTTCAGGAGGGTAATACGGAACGCCCTGCTGGATCCCAACGGCCTCGTATCACTAGCAGTCGAGATGACAGGCATCTTATCCGCATGGCTGTTACGGATCGTGCAGCCACGTCTCGATCCCTGAGTCAACAGATGGGGACGTTTGCAAGACAACAACCATCTGCACCAATAGTTCGACGACGTTTGCAGCACCATGGACTATCATCTCGGAGACCACGGCTGCGGTTACCCTTGACGCTGCATCACAGACAGGAGTGCCTGCGATGGTGTAATCAACGACGAACCTGGGTGCACGAATGGTAAAACGTCATTTTTTCGTATGAATCCAGATTCTGTTTACAGCATCATGATGGTCGCATCCGTGTTTGGTGACATCGCGGTGAACGCCCATTGGAAGCGTGTATTCGTCATCGCCATACTGGCATATCAGCTGGCGTGATGGTGTGGGGTGCCATTGGTTACACGTCTCGGTCACCTCTTGTTCTCATTCACAGCACTTTGAACAGTGGACGTTACATTTCAGATGTGTTACGACCCATGCCTCTACTCTCCATTCGATCCCTGCGAAACCCTACATTTCAGCAGGATAATGCACGACCGCATGTTGCAGGCCTGTACTGACCTTTCTGGACACAGAAAATGTTCGACTGCTGCCTTGGCCAGCACATTCTCCAGATCTCTCACCAATCGAAAACGTCTGGTCAATGGTGGCCGAGCAACTGGCTCGTCACAATACGCCAGTCACTACTCTTGATGAACTGTGGTATCGTGTTGAAGCTGCATGGGCAGCTGTACCTGTACACGTCATCCAAGTTCTGTTTGACTCAATGCCCAGGCGTATGAAGGCCGTTATTACGGCCAGAGGTGGTTGTTCTGGGTACTGATTTCTCAGGATCTATGCACCCAAATTGCGTGAAAATGTAATCACATGTCAGTTCTAGTATAATATACACTCCTGGAAATTGAAATAAGAACACCGTGAATTCATTGTCCCAGGAAGGGGAAACTTTATTGGCACATTCCTGGGGTCAGATACATCACATGATCACACTGACAGAACCACAGGCACATAGACACAGGCAACAGAACATGCACAATGTCGGCACTAGTACAGTGTATACCCACCTTTCGCAGCAATGCAGGCTGCTATTCTCCCATGGAGACGATCGTAGAGATGCTGGATGTAGTCCTGTGGAACGGCTTGCCATGCCATTTCCACCTGGCGCCTCAGTTGGACCAGCGTTCGTGCTGGACGTGCAGACCGCGTGAGACGACGCTTCATCCAGTCCCAAACATGCTCAATGGGGGACAGATCCGGAGATCTTGCTGGCCAGGGTAGTTGACTTACACCTTCTAGAGCACGTTGGGTGGCACGGGGCATGCGGACGTGCATTGTCCTGTTGGAACAGCAAGTTCCCTTGCCGGTCTAGGAATGGTAGAACGATGGGTTCGATGACGGTTTGGATGTACCGTGCACTATTCAGTGTCCCCTCGACGATCACCAGTGGTGTACGGCCAGTGTAGGAGATCGCTCCCCACACCATGATGCCGGGTGTTGGCCCTGTGTGCCTCGGTCTATGCAGTCCTGATTGTGGCGCTCACCTGCACGGCGCCAAACACGCATACGACCATCATTGGCACCAAGGCAGAAGCGACTCTCATCGCTGAAGACGGCACGTCTCCATTCGTCCCTCCATTCACGCCTGTCGCGACACCACTGGAGGCGGGCTGCACGATGTTGGGGCGTGAGCGGAAGACGGCCTAACGGTGTGCGGGACCGTAGCCCAGCTTCATGGAGACGGTTGCGAATGGTCCTCGCCGATACCCCAGGAGCAACAGTGTCTCTAATTTGCTGGGAAGTGGCGGTGCGGTCCCCTACGGCACTGCGTAGGATCCTACGGTCTTGGCGTGCATCCGTGCGTCGCTGCGGTCCGGTCCCAGGTCGATGGGCACGTGCACCTTCCGCCGACCACTGGCGACAACATCGATGTACTGTGGAGACCTCACGCCCCACGTGTTGAGCAATTCGGCGGTACGTCCACCCGGCCTCCCGCATGCCCACTATACGCCCTCGCTCAAAGTCCGTCAACTGCACATACGGTTCACGTCCACGCTGTCGTGGCATGCTACCAGTGTTAAAGACTGCGATGGAGCTCCGTATGCCACGGCAAACTGGCTGACACTGACGGCGGCGGTGCACAAATGCTGCGCAGCTAGCTCCATTCGACGGCCAACACCGCGGTTCCTGGTGTGTCCGCTGTGCCGTGCGTGTGATCATTGCTTGTACAGCCGTCTCGCAGTGTCCGGAGCAAGTATGGTGGGTCTGACACACCGGTGTCAATGTGTTCTTTTTTCCATTTCCAGGAGTGTATTTGTCCAATGAATACCCGTTTATCATCTGCATTTCTTCTTGGTGTAGTAATTTTAATCGCCAGTAGTGTAGTATCGATAGGTTCACTAATGAACGCCGGCCGAAGTGGCCGTGCGGTTAAAGCCGCTGCAGTCTGGAACCGCAAGACCGCTACGGTCGCAGGTTCGAATCCTGCCTCGGGCATGGATGTTTGTGATGTCCTTAGGTTAGTTAGTTTTAAGTAGTTCTAAGTTCTAGGGGACTGATGACCATAGATGTTAAGTCCCATAGTGCTCAGAGCCATTCACTAATGAACAGTTGGACGATATGCAGCTCGTGTTTAGGTGCAGTGGATGCAGTGGAAGAGCGACACCATGGCGCTATACTGGCTTGCTGCTCCAGCAACGGTTGCATCGCACAACTTTTATACTTGAGGGTCGTTGCGTTACTCTATACGTATTTTGTACTGCACGTTTTGGTGGTTGCAAATTGCAAGCTTTTTCACTATTAAGACAGTATTTTCACTGAAACAAAGGTTACTGCGGCAACAAACGTAATTATTGGCTTGTTGCATAAGTGTGTAGCGTTCTTACATAAGTTTAATAAACAGAGTAAATACACATAACAGAGACTTAAGTCACCAATAACACACTGATCAGCCAGAACATTACCATCATCGACCTAATATCGATATAAAGCAGTCTAGGCGATAGCAACGTCACTGGCGAGGGAGGATTGCAACTTAGGCGCATGGTCGATTGATGTAGTATCAGTGAGCGTGCTGTCTGTTAGTAGAATGGGGAAAGCACGTGATCTGTCTGTTTGACCGAGGACAGATTGTGATGGCCGGAGGCTCGGTACGAGTGTTTCGGAAATTGCACAGCTTGTCAGGTGTTAGAGGAGTGCCGTTGTGTGTGTCCTCAAGACACTTCGAAACCAACGTGAAACCACGTTCAGACGTCGTGGAGTTGGGCAGCCACCCCTCATTACAGATGTCGGATGTTGTAGGCTGGGCATACTGGTAAAACAGGACAGGCAGCGAACTGTGGCGGAACTAACAAGCAGAGTAAAAGTGTGACTGAACACACAGCGCACCAAACACTCCTAACGATGGACCACCACAGCCGACGATCGATGCACGTGTCAATGTTAACACTACAACAACTGCAACTACGGCTGAAATGGGCACGTGACCATTGGCACTGGACGTTGGGGCAGTGGCTGAGTGTTGTATGGTCTGATGAATCTCGATACCTTCTTCATCACGCCGATGGGAGGGCGCGAACCCATCGTCTTCCAGGAGAACAGCTCCTTGACACTTGTTCTGTGGGACAGAGACAAGCTGACGGCGGTTCTATTATGCTCAGGGGAACATTGACATGGACATCCATGAGTCCAGTGGAGCTGGTGCAAGGCAGCACCATGATGGCCAAGGAATATCATACACTGGTTGCAGACCACGTACACCCCTTCACTACGATCATGTTTCCCGACAGCAGTGGCATTTTTGAACAAGATAATGCGCCATGGCACATAGCCAGGAGTGGAATGGAGTTGTTCGCAGAACCCAGTGGCGAATTCGAATTCATGTGCTGGCCCCCCAACTCGCCAGATCCGAACACGATCGAACAGATATAGAGTGTGATTGAATGTGCGTTCAGAGCTCATGGTCTCCCTACCTGGAATTTACGGAAATTAGGTTCCTTTTGTGTGTCAAATGTGGTGCCAAATTCCTCCAGCGACCTACCAAGGCTTCACTGCTTCCATGCCACAACGCGTCACCGATGTTATCCCTCCCAAAGGTGGATATTCCGGTTATTAGGTAAGTGGTCATTATGTTCTGGTTCATGAGTGTCTATTCTCCATCACTATTTACAACAGTCTGCCAACGCTGGGGTAACTCTACATCTACATACATACTCCGCAATCCACCATACGGTGCGTGGCGGAGGGCACCTCGTACCACAACTAGCATCTTCTCTCCCTGTTCCACTCCCAAACAGAACGAGGGAAAAATGACTGCCTATATGCATACTCCACAATCCACCGTACGGTGCGTGGCGGAGGGCACCTCGTACCACAACTAGCATCTTCTCTCCCTGTTCCACTCCCAAGCAGAACGAGGGAAAAATGACTGCCTATATGCCTCTATACAAGCCCTAATCTCTCTTATCTTGTCTTTGTGGTCTTTCCGCGAAATGTAAGTTGGCGGCAGTAAAATTGTACTGCAGTCAGCCTCAAATGCTGGTTCTCTAAATTTCCTCAGTAGCGATTCACGAAAAGAACGCCTCCTTTCCCCCAGACTCCCACCCGAGTTCCTGAAGCACTTCCGTAACACTCGCGTGATGATCAAACCTACCAGTAACAAATCTGGAAGCCCGCCTCTGAATTGCTTCTATGTCCTCCCTCAATCAGACCTGATAGGGATCCCAAACACTCGAGCAGTACTCAAGAAAAGGTCGTATTAGTGTTTTATAAGCGGTCTCCTTTACAGATGAACCACATCTTCCCAAAATTCTACCAATGAACCGAAGACGACTATCCGCCTTCCTCACAACTGCCATTACATGCTTGTCCCACTTCATATCGCTCTGCAATGTTACGCCCAAATATTTAATCGACGTCACTCTGTCAAGCGCTACACTACTAATGGAGTATTCAAACATTACGGGATTCTTTTTCCTATTCATCTGCATTAATTTACATTTATCTATATTTAGAGTTAGCTGCCATTCCTTACACCAATCACAAATCCTGTCCAAGTCATCTTGTATCCTCCTACAGTCACTCAACGGCGACACCTTCCCGTACACCACAGCATCATCAGCAAACAGCCGCACATTGCTATCCACCCTATCGATTCTATGACTGCAGGAGCCACATGGTTGTGAGGCGAAGAACTCGTCGAGTCAAGTTCGGAGCGTATTCTCATTCCTCTAGGAAATTCCTTGAAAGTTGTTGGATGGAGAGCGGGAAAGGTGAAAACCTCAGGACGCAAGATCAAATGAATAAGGTGGGTGCGGAATGACTTCCCAGCCCAACTCCGGTGTTGAGTTTTTTGTCAGTCTAGCAGAATGCGTGTGGACGTTAAAGTGGAGTAGCATCACTTCTCGCAGTAGTCCTGGTTGTTGTTCTTGGATGGTGTCTGCAAGACACCTCAGTTGTTGACAATAAATGTCAGCAATGATGGTTACATCTCGGAGAAGCAATTCATAGTACTCCACACCGTTGCTGTTCCATTATATGCATGACATTATCTTTGTTGATGCGCGCATGTCTTTGTATAGGGAGTTTCTGCTTTGTTTGAGCTCAACCATACCCTTCTTTTTCTTATGTTAGCATAAATGGCTAAATGGTTCAAATGGCTCTGAGCACTATGGGACTTAACATCTGAGGTCATCAGTCCCCTAGAAATTAGAACTACTTAAATCTAACTAACCTACGGACATCACACACATCCATGCCCGAGGCAGGATTCGAACCTGCGACCGCAGCTGTCGCACGGTTCCAGACAGCAGCGTCTAGAACCGCTCGGTCACTCCGGCCAGCTCACAATTTATGGTTGCCTGTAACGATACAGGATAGGAATGGCTGGTGCTGTTCACGAGTCAGTTGACGACGACCAAGCAGAGATGCATATATGGCTACCCGCTGATTTTTGTGATTTTCGCTTAGAGGAAGCGGTACCAACACACACGATTTCTGCACCTTTCCCGTTGCAAGCTAATGTCGCATGACGGTGGAATGATCACAGTTTACCATGTATGCCACTTCTCGAGTACACTGACACAAACCATTGTGGATTAATGTGTTTAAACGATCTTCAACAAACCCCAATGGTCTTCCTGAACGTGGAGAGTCACTGATGTCAAAATGATCAGCCTTAAAACGAGAAAAACCATTTCATTGCCGTGCTCTTTCCAATGGCATTATCCCCATAGAAGGCGTAAATGTTTCTGGTTGTTTCCCGCGCTGCCCCCTCTACTGAACTCAAACAGAAGAGTACGTCGGAATTATTCCGATTCCTCCACGTGGCACTCCATTTTCTAGCGCCCAACTCACTATCTCCAAATAACAAAATGACAACATATGAAACCCAAATAGAAACAGTGAATTACAAATAAAAAATGACAATCGATAAATAAACCCATAGCTACCGAAATACAGACATGCATAACAAAAACGTTACGAAGTTTTGCGCCAACCAAATACTTTACGTTCTGTAACGAACCACCGGAGACCCTGATACGAAAATATATAGAAAATATCACTCAAAAGCCTTTGCAATTTTTGTTGCTAACGAACTGTTAGAAGTGGATGTACCTGAATATGGACACCCTCATGGACCAAGAAAGACGAATTTAAGTCTTTGTGAATACATGTATTATTACTGTAATTGAGTCCGTGAACTGTCCGCCCCCGGTAGCTGAGTGGTTGCCGGCACGGTAGCTCAGCGTGTTCGGTCAGAGAGCTGGTTTGCCTCTGTAACAAAAAAACTGAGTGAAAGGATCAACAACGAACTTGAACGGATGTCACGTGACGTCTGCAACGACCAAACACAAGGATCAACAACGAACAAAATGAAAAAAAAAGTGGTCAGCGCTACAGATTGTCAATCCTAAGGGCCCGGGTTCGATTCCCTGCTGGGTCGGAGATTTTTCTCTGCTCAGGGACTCTGTGTTGTGTTGTCCTAATCATCATCATTTCACCCCCACCTACGCGCAAGTCGCCGAAGTGGCGTCAAATCGAAAGACTTGCACCAGGCGAGCGGTCTACCCGACGGGAGGCCCTCGTCACACGCCATTATTATTAGTACGTGAACTGAGCTGTTAGTTTGAAACAGAGGAATTCCACTTACGAAAAATTTCTTTATTAAATGAGTATACTGAGAAGTCGCAGTTGGTACACAATATTCTTTGAACAGGCTTCTGCAAGTGATTCTTGAATTAGCCCAGCAAATAACTCGTATTACACGCTTTAAGACCCGGAAAACTTTATATTGGCTTGACGAGCTACTCTAAAATATGGCAAGAAAAGAAAGCAAAGTTCCCAGATTTTCTACTTTTACGTCTCCTTCGTCTGATAGCATTCCCCTGCAAGCTTTACTGAGTTACAATTCAGACCGGTCTGTAGTGCATTATAGAGATACAGCATAAGACACTTGGTAATGATCCGACTTTTGGATGGGAATGTTGAACTTGGATCTCAACTCGGTGTCCTTCGAGAGGAGTAGCGTATTTCCCAGCATCGGTTCATCCTCTCCCTTCTCTCATTAGCGTGATTCAGTGTCGGACATACTATAAGCAGCCACAGCAGTCATCCTCACTCAGGTTACGCTCGATTCGACGACCGCACGGCGACATAATTACGCCTCGAGGTCTCGTAGCCATACAATGTCGCGAAATTTCAGCCTGAACAAAATGGATGTGGTGGAAGGATCTAACATGTTCTACACTGTAGTTGTTATAGTGACGATGCTTGAAAATAAATCGAAACGCATTTGGTCGAATTGAAGATTTATTTCAGTTGCAAAAACCGTCGTTTCAAGTGTATTTCCACCAGAGCGAAGGTGTACTGGAGTAACAGGTTACGGAGCGCAGGGACAAGGACGCTGGGACAAGGCGCTGTGACCTCGCGACGCGTTGTCTGAGCACACAGCCGCTGCACCTGCCGCGGGGGCGAGGGGTCTTGTGATGTCTCCGTCGTTGCACGCAGCCTCGGCTACTTGAGAAAGGTCACGGTCTCGCTAGTTACCGTTCCCTGCATCGTACGCGTTCTGCCCCGGCACCTAATGCGTTACAAGTCTTCTTCAAACGTTTAAAACATTTTAATTCAGTGAATGTGCGATAGTTCTTTTTATAATCCTCTGCGTTTCCGCCCATTTCCTTCTTCTCATTTTATTTCTTAAATTTAAAAATGAAACTGTCAAGTTATCTTTTTAATACCATCGAAGAAAAGAATATTTTCCACGACTTTAAGAACACGTGTAAATAAATGTTCCACCTTTTAAAAATATCGTCTTGCTGGAGCTGGAAGCTCCTGTTGACGTTTTTTCCGTGTTTGAGAATTAAATTTTGGCTTCTAAATTACGTCTTCTGGAAAACATAATGTATTTTCTAATTACCAAAACAGGTTTCGACACCTGTTTGTCGTCTTCTGTGGTACTGGCGTGCAAATTCCAGTCTTCATCATTGACGAACGGCAGTCGGGATGCGTGCACGAACCAGGCACTTGCTGCGGAAGCCCATATGCAGCAATGTTCGCTGAATGGCCGTTGAGGAGACACTGTTGGTAACCCCTTGATTTATCTGGGTAGGAAGATCCTCAACAGTTGCACATCTATTCGCTCGTACACGTCTTTGCAGAAGTAATCACCTCTGTGACTTACGGCCCGTGGTGCATCACAGTAGCCTCGGAGCCGGGTTTTGGATAACGCCATTTTGCCATCCAGTGTACACTTTAAGCACAATGGCACATGAACAGTCTACAAAATTAGCCTTTAGAGATATGTTCCTACTCTTCGTCTAAAAGTCAATGATCATGTCTTTTTGACGTCGGATAAAACGCACTGTTTGTTTCCCGGGTCACCTCGACACGCTTTATATACCCTCCACTGCTAGTGCTGTGAGTGGTTATTGCACATTGACTTCAAACGTAGGCGATGGTCACATTAGTGTAACTGGAGCGTGTCTACTCTACATCTACCGTACATCAATACTCCATAATTCACTTTACGGCGTTTGGCGGAGGGTATCCTGTAGCACTACCAGTCAGTTCCCTTCCTGTTCCACTCGCAATAGAACAAGGGAAAAACGAAGGTCTATATGCATCTTTATGAGCCCCAATTTCTCAAATTTAACTACGTGGTCCTTACGCGCAATGCATGTTGGAGCCAACAGAATCGTCCTGCAGTCACCTTCAAATGTCGGTTCTCTAAATTTTCTCAGTAGTGTACCTAGAAAAGAATGTCACCTTCCCTCCAGGGATTCCCATTAGAGTTCTCGAAGCAAATTCGTAACACTTGAACGTTGGTTGAGCCTACCAGTAACAAATATAGCAGCCTGCCTCTGAATTGCTTCGGTGTATTTCTTTAATTCATCCTGGTATAGATCCCAAACACTCTAGCAGAACTCTTTAATAGGTCGCACTAGCATGCTATACACGGCCTCCTTTACAGATGAACCACATTTAACTGGAATTCTCCCAATAAAGCAAAGTCGATTAGCCGCCTTCCTTACCACAATCCTCACATACTCGTTCCATTTGATATCGCTGTGCAACATAACGCCCAGATATGTAAATGACGTGGCTGTGCCAAGCAGGACGCTACTGATGATGTACCTGAACTCTATGGGATTGTTTTTCCTCCTTACATTTCTCTTCATTTAGAGCTAGCTGCCATCACACCAACTAGAAATTGTGTCTGAGTCATCTTCTATCCTCCTACAGTCACTCAACTTGGACACTTTCCCACACACGACAGCATCATCAGTAAACAACCGCAGATTGCTGCCCACGCTGTCCGCCAAATCATTTATGTATATAGAGAATAATAACGGTCCTATCACACTTCCCTAGGGCCCTCCTGACGAGACCCTTGGCTCGCACGAACATACGGGTTTTATTACTTAATGAGTTTTGGAGCCACCTATTCCAAAATTGAGACACTAGTAGAGGGGCAGAGCCGATACAAGGGCACTTTTGGTAACAAATTCACGTCAAATTAATTTAAAAATTAATTAAATTGATCAATTAATCCCCCACCCCTCACCTGCCAGGGAAATCCCCAGCCCTCCCTCCTCCACCTGGGAAATCCCCAACCCTCCACATCCCTCCCCCCTGTTAAGCATGTTACTTGTGGAACATCTCTCTCTGGTTTTGTTTTTCCAATAATTCCCAATCAGATTTATAGTTAGATTAGATTAGATTAGTACTTGTTCCATAGATCATGAATATGACACTTCGTAATGATGTGGAACGTGTCAGGTTAATAAAAGGTGTCTACACAAGATATTACATTAGACAAAACACACTCCTGGAAATTGAAATAAGAACACCGTGAATTCATTGTCCCAGGAAGGGGAAACTTTATTGACACATTCCTGGGGTCAGATACATCACATGATCACACTGACAGAACCACAGGCACATAGACACAGGCAACAGAGCATGCACAATGTCGGCACTAGTACAGTGTATATCCACCTTTCGCAGCAATGCAGGCTGCTATTCTCCCATGGAGACGATCGTAGAGATGCTGGATGTAGTCCTGTGGAACGGCTTGCCATGCCATTTCCACCTGGCGCCTCAGTTGGACCAGCGTTCGTGCTGGACGTGCAGACCGCGTGAGACGACGCTTCATCCAGTCCCAAACATGCTCAATGGGGGACAGATCCGGAGATCTTGCTGGCCAGGGTAGTTGACTTACACCTTCTAGAGCACGTTGGGTGGCACGGGATACATGCGGACGTGCATTGTCCTGTTGGAACAGCAAGTTCCCTTGCCGGTCTAGGAATGGTAGAACGATGGGTTCGATGACGGTTTGGATGTACCGTGCACTATTCAGTGTCCCCTCGACGATCACCAGTGGTGTACGGCCAGTGTAGGAGATCGCTCCCCACACCATGATGCCGGGTGTTGGCCCTGTGTGCCTCGGTCGTATGCAGTCCTGATTGTGGCGCTCACCTGCACGGCGCCAAACACGCATACGACCATCATTGGCACCAAGGCAGAAGCGATTCTCATCGCTGAAGACGACACGTCTCCATTCGTCCCTCCATTCACGCCTGTCGCGACACCACTGGAGGCGGGCTGCACGATGTTGGGGCGTGAGCGGAAGACGGCCTAACGGTGTGCGGGACCGTAGCCCAGCTTCATGGAGACGGTTGCTAATGGTCCTCGCCGATACCCCAGGAGCAACAGTGTCCCTAATTTGCTGGGAAGTGGCGGTGCGGTCCCCTACGGCACTGCGTAGGATCCTACGGTCTTGGCGTGCATCCGTGCGTCGCTGCGGTCCGGTCCCAGGTCGAAGGGCACGTGCACCTTCCGCCGACCACTGGCGACAACATCGATGTACTGTGGAGACCTCACGCCCCACGTGTTGAGCAATTCGGCGGTACGTCCACCTGGCCTCCCGCATGCCCACTATAAGCCCTCGCTCAAAGTCCGTCAACTGCACATACGGTTCACGTCCACGCTGTCGTGGCATGCTACCAGTGTTAAAGACTGCGATGGAGCTCCGTATGCCACGGCAAACTGGCTGACACTGACGGCGGCGGTGCACAAATGCTGCGCAGCTAGCGCCATTCGACGGCCAACACCGCGGTTCCTGGTGTGTCCGCTGTGCCGTGCGTGTGATCATTGCTTGTACAGCCCTCTCGCAGTGTCCGGAGCAAGTATGGTGGGTCTGACACACCGGTGTCAATGTGTTCTTTTTTCCATTTCCAGGAGTGTATTACATGACAATAATTTTTTTTTGTGGAGGTTGGGAAATTACCCACTTACCATATCCAAAAATTCATCTAATAAGTAGAAGGAGATGCCATTAAGAAATTCTTTTAATTTCCTTTTAAATGCTATATGGCTATCTGTCAGACTTTTGATGCTATTAGGTAAGTGACCAAAGACTTTTATGGTAGCATAATTTACCCCCTTCTGAGCCAAAGTTAGATTTAACCTTGAGTAGTGAAGATCATCCTTTCTCCTAGTGTTGTAGCCATGTACACTGCTATTACTTTTGAATTCGTTCGGATTGTTAATAACAAATTTCATAAGTGACTATATATATTGTGAGGCTACAGTGAAGATTTCTAGCTCTTTAAATAAGTGTCTGCATGATGATCTTGGATGAGCTCCAGCAATTAGTCTGATTACACGATTTTGTGCAATGAACACTCTTTTACTCAATGATGAGTTACACCAGAATATGATGCCATACGAAAGCAGAGAATGAAAATAGGCGTGGTAAACTAATTTACTCAGATGTATATCGCCAAAATTTGCAATGACCCTAATAGCATAAGTAGCTGAACTCAAACGTTTCAGCAGATCCTCAGTGTGTTTTTTCCAGTTCAACCCCTCATCAATGCATACACCTATAAATTTTGAATATTCTACCTTAGCTACCGATTTCTGATCGAAGTCTATATTTATTAATGGGGTCATTCCATTTACTGTGTGGAACATTTCATTTACTGTGTATCAATGACCATTAAAATACATTAGAAACCATTATACACATGTGAATATCCTCCCATATCTACAAGATCCACTTGCCGTAAGTCATCCAAACCTTTAACTGAAACTTGTTGACAGGGTTATGTTTTGTGTGCTGCTTTGTGCAGCTCTCCAACTACTGTCTCCATGCTTATTCAGTGATACCTCTCTCTGAAAGCTCGAAAATTATTGAAACAACCTCATTCGAATCAGCTGAATTGCCAGCAGCAGCTGACGCAATGAACAGATATAGCTGATCTATTAGCTCATTGTGATCCTCATAATATCAAGCAGGAATCGATTGTTTACTCTTTTATGCTGAATGTCAATACCATCGTCGCTGCTACGTTCAACATCTAATATAGGTTTTATAATGGATTTGTATTTCCAACTGCTTTCGCTTTTTAGTCTTGCACCAGCTTTCTATGACAAACATAGTGTTTCCTCATGCATTTCCAGATCTTTTGGTGAATATTTTACCGTTTTTGAAGCCCTCAGGAAAATAAGGTTAAGCAGACCTGGTGTTGTTCGAAATTCGCTTTCACCAATCTGTATTGTGTTATCTGTTAAACTTATAAGTTGTGGGCAAAGCATGTATGGCTTTAATATGCTGGCTCCATCTATTCTGTCTATGCTAGCATCATTGTAACGATTAATGAAATCGGCAGTGGCATTGTCGTAATCGCGTAATTCTTCTGAGAGTTGCCCGAGGGACTCAGTAACTTGCTTAAAGGTTTCTCTTAGTGTTTGCTGATGTTCAAAATGTTATAACCTTATCAGTTGTATGTAATTTCTCTCGAACAGCCTTCCGTGACTCAATGACTTTATGCTTAGTCGACATCTTGTTATATACTAATCAGAGTTGTGTGCACGGTACACCTTCTATACGTTCTTGTCCACCTTCTTTTCAGTTACATCAATCTTCACAGTCTGTTTACATTCTTTTCAATTATATTAACCCTATCATCTAATATATTGATCCATCTCAGAAGAGTCCAATAATATATGTCTAGTTCCCTGCATACATCCCAACTTTATGTTCGAGATTCTGAATTTTTGCGTCCATGTACAAGCGAATGTTTCATCTATGTACACCCATCCCAAAATGCCGAGTGCGAATTTGTCCATGGTGTGACGTGTACTGATGTACTCTCCTCTTTTCATAGCTATCTATATAGAAGCTCCAGGAAGTTTCACCTATGCCTACCCGTCTTTTAGTTTTCTTGTTTTATAAACAACAAGAAACCTGTAGTGTCTGTGACTCCAGTGGTCCCCACATATCTTTACAAATTCATTAAATGAGCTTTAAATTCAAATTGTCTTGTTTGAATGCTATAAAAAAGTTTGCATTATCCATCACCAACTGTTTTGGGATTCTGGAATATGCCTGACTCAAAATACGACAGCACCCATATGGCAACCAAAACAAAAATATCTTCGAATGTGATGCTGGCTTTCCACAGCAACATCGTCAAATATGAATATGGTGTTTCGTTTTACTTTTTCCAGTGGAGGGATAGCATTGCTTTCACTGAATATTGTGTATGTCATACTATATATCTCGTGTAATAGTTGGTGTTTGGGGTGAAACAGCGTTTTTGAAAATACACATACATACTCCAAGTGGACTCCATCTGAGTTTGTTAGCAGTGTCACGAGGACATTAGTTTTGCTGCGGTTTGATAGGCCCACAATTATCCCTCGTATATTATCAGGAAGGAGTATCCCATTCTTCTTCTTCTTCTTCTTCTTCTTCTGATCTTCTGTGCTATCACAGGACCAGTCACTTACTAGAAAGTGCTTGTGACGGGATGTTTCACCCACCGTGCCAAGATACCAACTACATTAGATACTGACATGCAATGGGCTTTTATAGGAAAAAACCCACTTGTAATAATTATATGTATAGCCACTATAGCGCAATCAGTTACGAGCACCTTACCGACAGAGCTACAATGGCTACACATTAGTATGTTATAATGAGAGGGTTATGCGGGAAGAAAAACAAAAGATTTACGATAATATATTATTTCTTTATTTACATAGAAGCAATGGTACACACGTCACAGTACATCAACAAAATTCACTCGTTCATTTTTTACAGCAGCACACTATTTCCAAAATAACAGCTTCTCTTATGCGCTAAATTCTGCTCGCATTTCCGTCAAACTGACTTAATTTAGGACAGCCGGGCTGAGTTTTGAACAGTGGACTCGTCTTCCGCAGAGGTACTGAGGACAGTAGTAGCTAGTCGGGGAAGCAGAAAATCCAAGGAAGCTTTTTCTATATTTTACTGTTGATTGCGAAGAAACAACGTTAAGCAATCCCGTACAAAAACGAAGCAACAGCAATAAATAAATCATCTTGTGGTGTTGCAACCCTTCTTATGTCCGTGCTTGCAATGAAAATAGGACGAGGAATTCGGCCTTATGCAAGACTCCTTTTCAGTTTCGTTTTACCCAGACATGTTTCAGCACATTTTATGCTATCTTCAGTGGATTATTTTATTTTCTTACTGTATAATTGTTGTTACATATTAATATTTAGAGATACTTTTGTTACAAAATATTTACAATTGTGAATGAATAATTGTTGTAAAATATTATACATGGTTTGTTTACAGTTCACAGTTGTGATATGTATTAACGATCGCCGGCCGCTGTGGCCGTGGGGTTCTAGGCGCTTCAGTCTGGAATCGCGTGACCGCTACGGTCGCAGGTTCGAATCCTACCTCGGGCATGGATGTGTGTGATGTCCTTGGGTTAGTTAGGTTTAAGTAGTTCTAAGTTCTAGGGGACTGATGACCACAGATGTTAAGTGTCATAGTGCTCAGAGCCATTTGTATTAACGATCTGATGCACTGTTTGTTGTTTATTACATTATGTCTAGAGTTCTAGTTACAGGTTAATTGGCAAAAGAGTGGATGTATGCAATAGTTTACATACCTTACATGAAGCTGTTGGGAATTTATGTTGATACCTGGTCTGCTACGCAATCTACAACTGGTCATGTGCAAACAACAAAACGTAATTTTTATTTTTCTGTTTATTATTCATTTGCAAACGGAAATGAGTATATATCGGTTTTTTTGTGTGTAACTTACGACTTTGATGTTGTAGTGTTTTCTCATATGCTTTGGCGAGGTGAACACACTGATTTCTGTGACTTATGGTCGTTTGTCAACGCACTTTCTACGAATTTTCGAACATGGGCAGAGTTATCGCCACCATTACATATTGTAGTGGCGTTGTAGTATTCATTTGTTTCGTGGGGTGTTTGTCTGGGTGTGGCGCGCAAGTTTGAAGTGTATTTGGCGTTTGTGGTGTTTGGTTTGTGTGTGTGTGTGTGTGTGTGTGTGTGTGTGTGTGTGTGTGTAAGACTGGGGCAGTTAGAGGGAGAGAGAATGGGTGTTTTTTTTTTCTCATGAGTAGTTTTGGTGTGTGTGTTATTTGTATAGTTCTTCAGTTGTGACGAAGAGGATTTTATTGCAGAATGATGTGTATTCATTTAGTACTTTCTTTCCTTGGTCTACTGATTTTTGGATGTGATAGTTTTCTTCTATAGTTAATTTTTTGTATAAGCTGCTACTAGTTTTAAGGATCTGTAAGTCAGTTTCAATGTATGAATATCAATTTCCAAAAAGGTAATGTCCTGACTAACTGTCTGACTGACTCATCATCGCCCAGCCCAGACCGCTAAGGACAGAAACTTCAGATTTGGAGGTGTGGATCTTACACTGTAGACGTCGTTTCAGAGGGGAGTTTTTCGAAATTCTAATCCTAAGGGGGTGAAATAGGGATAAAGGTTTTGTTTTTGAAAAATGTCCCTATTGAGTCAATTTTGAAGCTAGATGTACAAAAACTGATATTTGCTTTCTCGGTCAGAAATAAAGAAATACGTATTTCAGCAAGTTTTAGAAATTTAAACCTATGGGGAGAAATAGTGGGCGAAACTTTTTTTGAAAATATATCATTCTTAAAGAACTACTACAGTATTTTTAAAGCTACATCTATTAACACTGGCATTAGAATTCTTGGTTACAAAGAAAAAACTATGTGTTTCAGTGTTTTTGGAAATTGAACCCCCAAGGGAGAGTAACAGGGATGAGATTTGTTATGAAAATATTTTATTATGAAAGCATTTTAAAGCTAAATCTATAAAAATTTAAATTTGGCTTCTCAGCTAGAAATAAAGAAATACGCGTGTCACTGTATTTCGAAATTCAACTCCTATGGGGATGAAACAGGGGATGAAAGTTTTTGTGGAAATATTTCATTGTACAAGCAGTTTTGAAGCTAAATCTACGAAAGTTTGTACTTGGCTTCTCTGTTAGAAATTAAACACACACATATCACTGTTTTTGGAAATTGAACCCCTAAGGGAGGTGAGACTGACTCACTGATTCATCATTGCCCAGCCCAAACCGCTAAGGATAGAAACCAGAAGTTTGGAGAGGGTGTGGAACTTATAATGTAGGTGCCATTTAAGAAGAGATTGTCCGAAATTACGCTCCTAAGGGGGTGGCATAGGGGATGAAAGGCTTTTTTAAAATATGTCGCTATTAAGGGAATTTTGAATCTGGAACTAGAAAAACTGGTATTTGGTTTCTCGCTCCGAAAGTAAAAAATTCATGTTTCAGCATTTTTGGAAATTCAAGTGCTAAGAGGACAAAATGTTGGGTGAAAGTTTTTTTTGAAAATAAATAATTACTAAAGAGCTACTAAAGGATTTTTGAGGCTACGTTTATGAGAATCGGTATTTCACTTCTCGGTTAGAAATTAAAAAAAATACTTGTTTCAGTATTTCTGGAAATTCAATTCAATAAAGGATGTAAATTTTAAGGAACTATTTCGTTACATTAAAAAAATGCTACATTTACGAAAACTGTTATTTCAGTTCTCGGTTAGACACTAAAAAATATTTTTCACGGGATGAACGTTGCTGTGGAAATATCTCCACAATAACGCAAAAGGCATGATTAACAAAAATTTTGGACTCAAGCTGCCAGAATCGCTTTTTGGTTAGAAGTACATTCAGAAAAGACGATGCTTATACGGCGTTAACTAGTGTTGCGTTTCGTGAACACCACAAAAATTCGATTAAATAAAAACAAAAAAATCCTTGCAGGCCTTGCAGTCTACGCGACCGAAGCAGCGGGTGCTAAGCTAGTCATAAATACGCAGTAAAAGGAAATATTGTGGACAAATACAGCCAAACATACCCTCGAAGCCCTTGTTCCACACCGTCTAGACGAATACAAAGTTTATAAATTCAACAAATATTTGATTCTAACAGTAGGAGATATCAATCACATCCTTTTTCGATTCATCGAAGTAATATATTAATTTTAAATCTAATTATTACATTTTTAAAGAAATGCGAACTTCCCCTGTAAAATCCTAGAAAATCCCTAAGACTTTTAAAATACTGAGGGACGGCTGTATTGCCTCTAGGCCAAAAGAAAAATAATTCTCCGGGCACTGTCACACACCATCTACGTGGCTTCGATCCTGCCTCGTACACATCTATGCTCTGACTCAAAAAGCTCTACGTTTTTGCTGCGATAAAGAATGAAGAAAGGGAATATCATAAATGAACGATGAAAAGGAAGAACGTTAAGAAGACGCGTGATTAGGAGTGATATGAATAAAATGGTGCAGATTACGGTCTACACAGTCGCGCAATATTCCCAAAATGAATGCTTTGAGAATATATCATTAGCGGGAATAAAATTTTTTGTAGTTAATAGCACCATCAAAAAGCGGACGGATTTGTTTCTGCGGTTCAACATCTTTGTATCGTGGTCTGCTTGCATTGATCCAACACCACTGACAGTGACTGCTGGAATTCATTTATGGGAGCTTATGTACTGTACACGTTTCGTAAATACTCAGTCAGCCACAAGTTTCACGTACTGGCAGAGCAAGAAGAAAACAGCACCTGCCACGTTGTGTGAAAAGTTTGCTCATTGCATGCTAACTGATTCTTCCGTAGCTTTTGGGTAGAACAACATCATAATTATAAATTAAAAGCTCAAAATTGTGTATGTTCTACAGTATTAAGGCCATCTTCATATTGTAGTTGACTATCGTCTTCAAAGAGCATACAGCACTGGTGAACAACATAGAAAAAGTTGTTACACATCTATAGTAAGGTGCAAACACACAGTAAATGTCATCTTTGACAGTAATGTATTTGAAAATGTTAAAGTAAACGGTATATATTACACCTTATTCAGGCAACAATGTGTACTGTATTTCAGCGGATAAATTCCTACCCATATGTGCTGTGGAATGTGCAAGCCTGTTTTCTCAGAACGACGGGAACCACTGCTTGGCTTAAATGGACGTTTACCTAACATAGCATTGACAAGACATGTTGAGATATCGTTGGCCAGCAAGTTATCTGATATAATCCTCCGACAAACGCTGAAAAACCTGACGTCGCACACCGTAAGGGAACTTACCGAGTATAAATGCAGGAACAAAAGTCCTCGATTTCAGAGACATTTCTTGAATTTCCTTACAAGTCAGTCGCGTCAGTGGAAATTATTTGTCCCGCAGCTGAAGTCAAATTCTGAGCTCATGAACTGTCACCATGTGTGCTGTGTACGTGGTTCCTCATTCTCCCCTGCTGAGTGTAGCAAGATACATTTAAATGGTTCAAATGGCTCTGAGCACTATGGGACTTGACATCTATGGTCATCAGTCCCCTAGAACTTAGAACTACTTAAACCTAACTAACCTAAGGACATCACACAACACCTAGTCATCACGAGGCAGAGAAAATCCCTGACCCCGCCGGGAATCGAACCCGGGAACCCGGGCGTGGGAAGCGAGAACGCTACCGCACGACCACGAGCTGCGGACAAGATACATTTAAATAATAATAATAATAATAATAACAATAACAATAATAATAATAATAATAGAAGCACTCAATACACTTAATAATAATAATAATAACAATAATAATAATAATAATAGAAGCACTCAATACACTTACACGATCACAATGCCACAAATATAGAATACATCACATACATTCAACAACAGAAAGATTCACATTAAGCAGAAAGGAAGGAGGAAGAAGATTTATCGACATAAAAAAACTGCATTATGGACAGGTAGACAATTTAAGGAAATTCTTTATAGAACGAGCAGAAACTAGTAAAATACACAAAGCAATCACTCATATAAATACATCGGCTACACCACTGCAATTTCATAACCACTTCTACAACCCTTTAGATCACATAACATCAACAGATACGAAGAAAGTACATTGGAAAAAGAAAACACTACATGGCAAGCACCCGTATCATCTAACACAGCCACACATCGATCAAGACGCATCCAACACATGGCTAAGAAAAGGCAATATATACAGTGAGACGGAAGGATTCATGATTGCAATACAGGATCAAACAATAAACACCAGATATTACAGCAAGCATATTATTAAAGATCCCAATACCACAACAGATAAATGCAGACTTTGCAAACAACAAATAGAAACAGTAGATCACATCATAAGTGGATGTACAATACTAGCAAACACAGAATACCCCAGAAGACATGACAATGTAGCTAAAATAATACATCAACAACTTGCCATACAACATAAACTACTAAAACAACACGTTCCCACATACAAGTATGCACCACAAAATGTACTGGAGAATGATGAATACAAATTATACTGGAACAGAACCATTATAACAGATAAAACAACGCCACATAACAAACCGGACATCATACTCACCAATAAAAAGAAGAAATTAACACAACTAATCGAAATATCCATACCCAATACAACAAATATACAGAAGAAAACAGGAGAAAGAATTGAAAAATACATCCAACTGGCTGAGGAAGTCAAGGACATGTGGTATCAGGATAAAGTTGACATTATACCAATTATACTATCAACTACAGGAGTCATACCACACAATATCCACCAGTACATCAAAGCAATACAGCTACATCCAAACGTATATATACAACTACAGAAATCTGTAATTACTGATACATGTTCAATTACCCGAAAGTTCCTAAATGTAATGTAACATATACCGTACAGTTAAAAGGGAAGTCATGCTTGATCAAGGTCCTCGTCACTTTCCATTTTTAAGCAGACCTAAGGTCTGAGAAAGGAAAGAAGATAATAATAATAATAATAATTAGTGGCGGCTGATTTGTGTTTCAAGCCTCCACAACCTTGATCCTACCAACTGGCACATGTCAGACCAAAATACAATTACAAGTAAAATCATGGTTCGTGTATGTAATGACAAAAGTACCCCAGGTGGTGAAATCCACCCACCTAGCAGAAAGGTGGCAACCGGTCTATCGGATTCTGGGGAGACCGGACCTACACGACTTGTGAGTGGATCGGAGCACTCTGGAAAACTTCCCAAAAATGAAGATTACATTGGAACAGTAAACATACGGACACTAATACAAACTGGAAAATTATACACATTAACAGAAGAATTAAAGAAGCTGAAAATCCAAATCCTAGCAGTACAAGAGACCAGATTTCCTGATAATCAAATCACTGACTACAATGGCTTCAGAATTTTCAAAAGTGGAACGGACAGAAAAATTGGTAAAGGGGCAAACATGCTTGGTATGGCCTTTATGGTCGAAAAATCCTCAGTTAAATTTGTAAAATCTGTAAAAACTATTAGCAATAGACTAATGTTTCTTAGGTTGAAACAAAAGAATAAATATTACACCCTAATTAATGTTCACGCACCCTGCAACGTTGACAATAGAAAGGACCTAGACAATGTGGATAAATTTTGGGAACGATTAGAACTTGATATGTCAAAGATACCGAGGAATGATTTCAAAATACTTCTTGGAGATTTCAATGCACAGATTGGCAGAGAAAAGAAATACAGGAAGACGGTTGGGCTATACCCAGCACACAAATTGACCAACAAATATGGCATGCGACTAATCCAACTTTGTCAACAATTCAACATGAAAATCAGCTCAACGTCGTTCAATAAGAAACCAAGAAAACAGAAGACCTGGAGATCCCCTATAAGCCAATTGGGAGAATTTCAATTTGACCATATGGCCATCTCATATAACTTCCAAAAAGAGATCAGAGATATCCAGGTTAGGAGAGGTGCAAATATTGACTCAGATCATTATCTCACAAGAGTTTGGGTCCAATTCACCCCAAGAAGGAAAACACCAAGAATTCCACCAGCAATCCCAAAATTTGACCTACAAAAACTAACAGAATCAGAAACAATTAAAAAATGGGAAAATTCTCCCGCAAACAACTGGGAAACATTCAAGGAAAAAATCACAAAAATAGCAAAGGAGCAAATACCACTGAAGAAGAAGCACAAACATCCATGGTGGAATATGGAATGCGAAAAGGCAATTCAAGTTCGTACAGAAGCCTTTGCGAAGTACAGTTCAAATAAAAATGAGAAAACTCTTCAAAACTTTTTAGAAACACGGAAACTTTCAAATAAACTTATTAGACAAGAGAAGAGAAAGTATGTAACTCAGCAACTGGAATCAATAGAAGCAGATTTTAAAAATTATAATACGCATGGATTCTACAAAACTTTTGCAAACCAAATTAAAGGGTATATCCCTCAAAATGTCTGTTTTCGGAAATCAGATGGGAATCTGGCACTAAGCGACGAAGAAAACTGTGAAGAATTAGCCAAATATTTTGAAACGCTACTAAACTGTCCAGAACCAACAGAAGCTCTTCCAATATCCAGCACTAAAGCCCCGCAACAGCAAGACTCTGTACCGCCAACTGAAGAAGAAATTATCAAACACATAAACAAGCTCAAAAATAACAAAGCATCAGGAGAAGATGGAATTGTAGCCGAATTTCTCAAAAGTCTAGGGTCTAACTCAAGAAATGAGCTAGTTAAAATTATTCAAAACATATGGGTTACTGAAGAAATACCAGAAGATTGGAAATGTGCCCTAATACATCCGTTACATAAAAAAGGGGATAAGTCGGATGTGAACAACTATAGAGGAATCTCCTTACTTGCCGTCACATACAAGATATTATCAGCTTGTCTTCTTGAAAGAACACAAAAACTGCTAGAACCCAAAATCTCAGATTTCCAAGCTGGTTTCAGACCAAACAGATCATGTCCAGAACAAATTTTAAACTTGAAATTGATTACAAGGATGAGACAAATGCGAAGGAAGCCTACAGTATATGTCTTTGTCGACTTTAAAAAGGCATATGATTCAATTCACAGACCCACACTATTTAAAATTCTTGAAGAACAAGGACTGGATAAGAAGACACGGAACATCATAGAGCAGACATTAACAAATACAAAATGCAAAGTGAAATTCATGGGAAAACTTTCAAAATCATTTGAGATAAAAACTGGGGTTAGACAAGGTGATGGATTATCACCTCTGTTATTTAACTTAGTTCTGGATAGAGTCATGGCAGAATGGGAAAAAGAACTCAAAAAAGAAAAGTACTGGAAACCAATATCACTGGGAACCAAAAAAGATGACCTACAAATCCCCTACTTAGCCTACGCAGACGATCTTGCAATAATGGCAGATTCTAGTGAAATGGCAGTCAAACAGATAGAAACCTTAAAAGAGTGTGCAGGAAAAGTTGGCCTACAAATATCTTTTGAGAAAACGGTGTTTACAACAACAAATCTAGAAATTTCTAAGTTACAAACCAAATATGGAGAAATTAAGAGGGTACCATACTTTAAATATTTAGGAGAGATAATTTCTGAAAAATACTCTCAACAAGAAAGAATATTAAAAGCTCATAGGGGTCTAGGGCTGGTCCAAAACATTTACAATAAAAAATGTCTATCTATAAATACAAAAATTAAACATTATAAGTCGGTAATTAAACCAATAATGCTATATGCCAGCGAAACCTTGACACTTAAAAGGAAAACAGATATGGAAAACCTGAAGAAAGAGGAAAGGAAAATCATTAGGAAAATTCTGGGACCAAGATGGACCAAAGAGGGGTATAGATTACAGAAAAATTCTAAAATTGAAGAATATTCTAACATAGAGATAGACATGAGGAAGAGGCGTCTAAAATTCTATGGCCACATAATGAGACTTCCCGATCACAGACTTACAAAAAAAATAGTAAGATACGTAGCATCCCTTGTTAATGGAGGAGAATGGATCAAAAATGTAAAGAAAGATCTGGAATTAGCCAACATTACTACTGAAGACATGAACAAAAGAAACAATTTCAAACTTAAAGTTGACAAATGGGAGGTCAAACCAGAGACAAAAGCGCCGAGAACTGGAACAAAATGGAGCGAAGAAAGAAAAGCTGAATTCTCGCAAAGAATGAAGACCTGGTGGGCAAACAAGAAGAATAAGAAGCCCCAGAAGTGAACCATCTTTACTTAGCGTCTTCCATGTTGGGAGCTTTACGACTAATAATAATAATAATAATAGAATAGGCCTCCGGTATGTTCTGCCAGTCGTAAAAGGCGACGAAAAGAACAAACCACTAATAGGGCTAACCCCCCTTTTAGTGTGATTACTTGGTTCAGGACAGAACTAAAGAAGCCTCGGACAAGCGCCGTCATGGTCGGGGACGACGCTTGAACCCTATGCCCGCCCACAATGGTAACGACACTGCTAGCCAACTGGAAAATGATTTAAATCCAAATAGAGGTGTTTTGCAGGATATGCTTCCTGCAACCACCCTAGAAGGAAAACAAAGACAGAGGATGAGATGGTCAGATGAAGTTAATCGACACCTCATGTTCTGTTATTACCAAGCAACAAACCTAGGAACCAACACAACTGGATACAGATCACAAGTATACACAACATTTATTACCAGATACCCGGAATTAAAATTTTTAACAGAACAACGACTAGCTGATCAGATCCGTGTAATAATAAAAAATAACAGGATACCCCAGTCAGAATTAGAAAACATCAAACAACAAGTACAACAAATACTGGAACAAAATAATGTGCAATCAGAAGAAGAAGAAAATGCAGTAATGGACTCAAACATCCCAGAGCAAACAAACAAAGACCAACACGCATCAATTAAACAATCAGAGGAAAACGAAATCTTAAGACAGCCACCAGAACAAGCACAAATAGAACACGAAGAGACACACGTGTTAGATATAGAAGAGAAATTTCAGCTGACATATATAGAATACAAAGACACAAATACAGACATCAGACCATTCTTGCATAGACCGCCAAATAACCCACAAGTCGAAACAACAATAAAAACTATCAACACAATCATACACAACGAAATAAATGAAAATACAACTATGGAAGAGTTACAACTACTGGTTTATATAGGAGCACTCACTACACTAAATATACACACTAGGCAGAGATCATAACAAACCAATACACAGAAGAAACCCACAAAACCAGCATGGCAACACAGGCTACAGATCAGAATAGAAAAACTGAGAAAAGACATCGGACAGCTAACACAATTTATAAGTAATGAAATATCAGACAAAAAACGAAAAAGGTTAGGTAAAATCTCACAACAAGAAGCAATAGAGCAATTAGATGAAAAGAAGCAGAAATTACAAGCATTGACCAAACGACTTAGAAGATACAAAAAAAGTGAAAATAGAAGGAAACAAAACCAAACATTCAACACAAACCAAAAGAGATTTTACCAAACAATAGATAACACACACATTAAAATAGACAATCCACCAAACATAACAGACATGGAACACTTCTGGAGCAACATATGGTCAAACCCGGTACAACATAACAGGCATGCACAGTGGATACAAGCAGAAACAGACACATACAAGATGATACCACAAATGCCTGAAGTGATAATTTTGCAACATGAAGTCACCCGAGCAATTAATTCTACACACAGTTGGAAAGCCCCTGGAAATGATAAAATAGCAAATTACTGGCTAAAGAAGTTCACCTCAACACATTCACATCTAACTAAATTATTTAACAGTTACATTGCAGACCCATACACATTCCCTGATACACTTGCACATGGAATAACCTATCTGAAACCTAAAGATCAAGCAGACACAGCGAACCCAGCTAAATATCGCCCCATAACATGCCTACCAACAATCTACAAAATATTAACTTCAGTCATTACACAGAAATTAATGACACATACAACACAGAACAAAATTATAAATGAAGAACAAAAAGGCTGCTGCAAAGGAGCACGAGGATGTAAAGAGCAACTGATAATAGATACAGAGGTGACATATCAAGCTAAAACTAAACAAAGGTCGCTACACTACGCATACATTGATTACCAAAAAGCCTTTGATAGTGTACCCCACTCATGGTTACTACAGATATTGGAAATACACAAAGTAGATCCTAAATTGATACAGTTTCTAAACATAGTAATGAAAAACTGGAAAACCACACTTAATATTCAAACAAATTCAGATAACATCACATCACAGCCAATACAGATTAAGCGTGGAATATACCAAGGATACTCATTAAGTCCTTTCTGGTTCTGTCTTGCTCTGAACCCACTATCCAACATGCTAAATAATACAAATTATGGATATAATATTACTGGAACATACCCACACAAAATCACACATTTGCTATACATGGATGATCTAAAACTACTGGCAGCAACCAATCAACAACTCAACCAATTACTAAAGATAATAGAAGTATTCAGCAATGATATAAATATGGCTTTTGGAACAGACAAATGTAAGAAAAATAGCATAGTCAAGGGAAAACACACTAAACAAGAAGATTACATATTGAATAACCACAGTGACTCCATAGAAGCGATGGAAAAAACAGATGCCTATAAATATCTAGGATACAAACAAAAAATAGGAATAGATAATACAAATATTAAAGAAGAACTAAAAGAAAAATATAGACAAAGGCTAACAAAAATACTGAAAACAGAATTGACAGCAAGAAACAAGACAAAAGCTATAAATACTTACGCTATACCAATATTGACCTACTCATTTGGAGTAGTGAAATGGAGTAACACAGACCTAGAAGCACTCAATACACTTACACGTTCACAATGCCACAAATATAGAATACATCACATACATTCAGCAACAGAAAGATTCACATTAAGCAGAAAGGAAGGAGGAAGGGGATTCATCGACATAAAAAACCTACATTATGGACAGGTAGACAATTTAAGAAAATTCTTTCTAGAACGAGCAGAAACTAGCAAAATACACAAAGCAATCACTCATATAAATACATCGGCTACACCACTGCAATTTCATAACCACCTTTACAACCCTTTAGATCATGTAACATCAGCAGATACGAAGAAAGTAAATTGGAAAAAGAAAACACTGCATGGCAAGCACCCGTATCATCTAACACAGCCACACATTGATCAAGATGCATCCAACACATGGCTAAGAAAAGGCAATATATACAGTGAGACGGAAGGATTCATGATTGCAATACAGGATCAAACAATAAACACCAGATATTACAGCAAGCATATTATTAAAGATCCCAATACCACAACAGATAAATGCAGACTTTGCAAACAACAAATAGAAACAGTAGATCACATCACAAGTGGATGTACAATACTAGCAAATACAGAATACCCCAGAAGACATGACAATGTAGCTAAAATAATACATCAACAGCTTGCCTTACAACATAAACTTATAAAACAACACGTTCCCACATACAAGTATGCACCACAAAATGTACTGGAGAATGATGAATACAAATTATACTGGAACAGAACCATTACAACAGATAAAACAACACCACATAACAAACCTGACATCATACTCACCAATAAAAAGAAGAAATTAACACAACTAATCGAAATATCCATACCCAATACAACAAATATACAAAAGAAAACAGGAGAAAGAATTGAAAAATACATCCAACTGGCTGAGGAAGTCAAGGACATGTGGCATCAGAATAAAGTTGACATCATACCAATCATACTATCAACTACAGGAGTCATACCACACAATATCCACCATTACATCAATACAATACAGCTACATCCAAACTTATATATACAATTACAGAAATCCGTAATTATTGATACATGTTCAATTACCCAAAAGTTCCTAAATGCAATATAACATATACCGTACAGTTAAAAGGAAGTGACGCTTGATCAAGGTCCGCGTCACGTTCCATTTTTAACCAGACTTAACGTCTGAGAAAGTAAAGAAACAACAATAATAATAATAATAATAATAATAAATCGACATAAGAAACCTACATTATGGACAGGTAGGCAATTTAAGAAAATTCTTTCTAGAACGAGCAGAAACTAGCAAAATACACAAGGCAATCACTCATATAAATACATCAGCTACACCACTGCAATTTCATAACCATTTCTACAACCCTTTAGATCACATAACATCAACAGATACGAAGAAAGTAAATTGGAAAAAGAAAACACTTCATGGCAAGCACCCGTATCATCTAACACAGCCACACATCGATCAAGACGCATCCAACACATGGCTAAGAAAAGGCAATATATACAGTGAGATGGAAGGATTCATGATTGCAATACAGGATCAAACAATAAACACCAGGTATTACAGCAAGCATATTATTAAAGATCCCAATACCACAACGGATAAATGCAGACTTTGTAAACAACAAATAGAAACAGTAGATCACATCACAAGCGGATGTACAATACTAGCAAATACAGAATACCCCAGAAGACATGACATTGTCGCAAAAATAATACATCAACAGCTTGCCTTACAACATAAACTTTTAAAACAACACGTTCCTACATACAAGTATACACCACAAAATGTACTGGAGAATGATGAATACAAATTATACTGGAACAGAACCATTATAACAGATAAAACAACGCCACATAACAAACCTGACGTTATACTCACCAATAAAAAGAAGAAATTAACACAACTAATCGAAATATCCATACCCAATACAACAAATATACAAAAGAAAACAGGAGAAAAAATTGAAAAATACATCCAACTGGCTGAGGAAGTCAAAGACATGTGGCATCAGGATAAAGTTGACATCATACCAATTATACTATCAACTACAGGAGTCATACCACACAATATCCACCAGTACATCAATGCAATACAGCTACATCCAAACATATATATACAACTACAGAAATCCGTAATTATTGATACATGTTCAATTACCCGAAAGTTCCTAAATGCAATATAACACATACCGTCCAGTTAAAAGTAAGTGACGCTTGATCAAGGTCCGCATCACTCCATTTTTAACCGGACTTAACGTCTGAGAAAGTAAAGAAATAATAATAATAATAATAATTATTATTATTATTATAGCAGCAAGCGAAAGACATCCTAAATTGTATCAATGAAGGAACAACAAAAACTTATTTAATTGCTCTAACTATAAATATTCTTTGAGTTTCCATTTTTGTAATTTTTACAAGTTCACGTTTCATTTTTAGAGGATGAATTACAGCCAAGATTCTTCTCATCATAGGACTGTAAGTAATGTACAGGACCTAAATCAACCCGATTTCTTGCCTTTACGAGCTACCTGAAGAACCGTACGAATATAGGTCACAGAGAATGTGATGGTAGACAGGGGGTTGAAGGGAATGGCGATCCTACGATGTTAGATACCACTCAGATCAAAATAACGTCTGTCGAAAACAGAAGGAAGGAAGGGACTCGACCACGTCGAGGTCATTAGGAACATTAAAACAGCTCACAACAAGAATCACATGGAAGGAACTTGCCTGTTCCAACAATCAACGTGGAATTTTTATGAAACCTACATCAGCAGGACCAGGCGGCGATCTGAAGCTCTATCCTCCCAAAAAGAAACCAGTACTTTAAGTACTGCTCCAAGCACATGTCTTGTTGTAAGTGAAAAAATAGTTCAGAAAGAGAGGGACGCTTGTCTTAAGAGGTCAATGTAAAGGTTACGCATACCTGTTGGCTAAGCTTTAATGTATACACTACAAGGCAAACAAGGCGCGTCTTGTTGTCCTATAAAAAACCAGACCGGAGGAGCGACGTGTGGGAAGGCTCTGGGGCGGCCGGACGCTGTTCCGATACATTACTTCCGGAAGTGGCAGCCAGCTATTTCTGATCACAGGAAGCAGAGACAGCTGTAACTCATTACAGACTTCCGAGACTGCGTAAGCTACAACGCCTATCGACTGGCTATGATTAAATACTTATCACCCTACTTAAAGCTTCAACCTGACAGACTTCTGCCTATCAATACAGAGGTGGTTTATTTCTTTATTTTTTATATCAGTTTGCCACCGAAGAAGAATTGGTTCAAATGGCTCTGAGCACTATGGGACTTAACTTCTGAGGTCGTCAGTCCCCTAGAACTTAGAACTACCTAAACCTAACTAACCTAAGGACATCACAAACATCCATGCCCGAGGCAGGATTCGAACCTGCGACCGTAGCGGTCGCGCGGTTCCAGACTGTAGCGCCTAGAACCGCTCGGCCACCACGGCCGGCGAAGAAGAATTGGTGTGGTTCTTAATGCCGGCTTATGGTATTTAAACCTTCAAAACTAAGATTCAGCCAAGGGTTCTCGAGACACTGGACTGGTACTCTGACGGAACAGGGTTCAAATCACCGCCTCGTTATCTTTGTTTGGGTTTCCCCATTTTCTCAAAAGCAGTTAAATCGAATATTGAGCTAGTTCCTTAAAGACGGCCGCGGTCGAATTCCCTGCAAATCAGGTTGTGTTCTGTCCCTTATGACCTCGACTTCGACGGGACGATAAGCTCTTACGACTCCTTCGCCAGCCTTTGTGACCGAGCGGTTCTAGGCGCTTCAGTCCGGAACCGCGTTGCTGCTACGGTCGCAGGTTCGAATCCTGCCCCGGGTATGGATGTGTGTGATGCCCTTAGGTTAGTTAGGTTTAAGTATTTCTAATTCTAGGGGACTGATGATCTCAGATGTTAAGTCCCCTAGTGCTTAGAGCCATTTTGAACAACTCGTTCCTTCAAAGGCCCTGCAGAATTTCACTTAACTAACGCACCCAGTAGGAAATCACTACAGAGTGATTGCCTCGCAACCCCTCCACGTAAAGTCCTTTGCAGTTCAAACTTAATTTTTCTTGTTTTAATTCCCACCTGCTCTATCTCTGAACAGTTGTTTGCGCTCTGTAAAATCTTATTCTAGTACCTTACCATTACTTCGAACCGGAAGGTTAGTACCTGTTTATTGAGACTTAATGAAATTTCTAAAATTCTGAGATGGATCGCTTTCCTTTTCTCAGTATAGCGTGCCATGTGTGTATCTGTTCCGCTTGAATGACAATATTGAGAATTTGAGCAATGAACTGTTGTGGTTATGTAGCTATGGAAGAGTACTAACTGAAGCGTTCTCCAACCGAAGGATGGTTTGGACATCACAGTGTTCCAATTGGCAGGTTCCTGTTGGAGATGGTATGCTCTTGCCTTCTCCTATCTTTGAGCTGACTTACCCAGTTATTTACAGTGGGACAGCTACATTTCTACTCCGAGCCACGGGCACTGGTCACGTCTACAAACGAACTGCGAGCCCTGAAAGAAGCCATAACTGACAGAAAATAATTCTAGCACCGAGTCAGGATAGAACGCGGAACCTTTTGACATGATGTACGAGCCACTGAGCCAACCTCACGAATGAATATGGAAATAAAATGAAGGGAAAAGGTATAACCTTGCGCGAATTTTCAATATACTCCTGCCGCATTACACAACATCGATCAGCGAGCTAACGTCCGCATCCTACGAACGGATTGTAATCAAAAGCGTCACATACCCCTACTCAATAAGACATTCCGCAAAAGCTTTCTGATTTAGCTCACAGGATATGCCACGATCTTTTCTTGTCCGTAAATTGCTGGCGTTAAAATATTTCAGTTCCAGATAGGAAATGATTACATTTGCGCTGAGCGCTACCTTACTAGTGTTGAAGTTGACAGCTGTTGTGGTCTTCAGTCCAAAGATGCGGTTCTCCATGCTAGTCTGTCCCGTGCAAGACTCTCCACCTCTGCCGCGCGGGATTAGCTGAGCGAAAAAATGGCTCTGAGCACTATGGGACTTAACATCTGTGGTCATCAGTCCCCCAGAACTTAGAACTAATTAAACCTAACTAACCTAAGGACATCACACACATCCATGCCCGAAGCAGGATTCGAACCTGCGACCGTAGCGGCCACGCGGTTCCAGACTGAAGCCCCTTTAACCGCACGGCCACACCGGCCGGCGATTAGCTGAGCGGTCTTAGGCGCTGCAGTCATGGACTGTGAGGCTGGTCCCGGCGGAGGTTCGAGTTCTCCCTCGGGCATGGGTGTGTGTGTTTGCCCTTAGGATAATTTAGGTTAAGTAGTGTGTAGGCTTGGGGACTGATGACCTTAGTAGTTGGATCCCATAAGATTTCACACACATTTGAACATTTTAACTCCCCACCTCTGCATAGAAACTGCAACACACATCCATTCAAACCCGCTTTCTGTATTCATCCCTTCGTCTCCCTAATACAATCTTTACACCCCCCCCCCCGCCCCCTAAAAAAAATACACGTCCATCCGTTGCCAAACTGAGGATTCCTTGATGCCTCAGTGTTTGTCGTCCTATCAACCAATCTCTTCTTTTATGCTACAAATTTCTTTTCTCTGCAGTTCAGTTTAGAATTTCCTCATTTGTTATTCGATCTACGCACCTAATCTTGAGCATTCGTCTGTAGCAGCACATTTCAGAAGCTTCTATTCTCTTCTTGTCTGAACTATTTATTGTCCACGTTTCACTTTCATACAAGACTGCACCCTCAGAAAAGTTTCCCTAACATTTAATTTTATGTCTGGTGTAAATTTATTCAAAAATGGTTCAAATGGCTCTGAGCACTATGGGACTTAACATCTATGGTCATCAGTCCCCTAGAACTTAGAACTACTTAAACCTAACTAACCTAAGGACATCACACAACACTGTAAATTTATTCCGCTTTTTCAGAAATACTTTTCTTGCTAGAGTCAGTCTGCATTTTATATCCTCTCTACTTCGGCCATCATCAGTTATTTTTCTGCCCAAACAGTAAAACTCCGTAACAATTTTTAGTGTCTCAATTCCTAATCTAATTTAGTCAGTATCATCTGATTTTATTCTACATTCTATTACTCTTGTTTTACTTTTGTTGATGTTTATCTTATGACCTATTTTCAAGAAACTATCCATTCCATTCAGTTGCTCTTGCAAGCCCTTTGCCATCTCTGACATACCATCGGCAAGCCTCCAAGTTTTTGTTTCTTCTTTGTGATCTCTAATTCCCTTTCTGAATTTCTGTTAGGTTTACTTTACTGCTTGCACAATATACAGACTGAATAACATCAGCGATAGGCTAAAACTCTGTCTCACTCCCTTCTCAATCACTGCTTCTCTTTCATATCCTTGGATTCTTATAAGTGCAATTTGTAATCGGTCTGGATTATATTAGACTTCTGAGCATAATAGTGTTTAACACTTGAAAGAGTTTTTAACACTAAATGAAATTAGCCTGAAATTGCTTGTAAATCGAACTGCCCTAAGGAGGAAGCGTACGCCAGCAGGATAGCAGTGGGAGCATAAGATTTAAATAGACGCGATTTAAAGGCAGGCAGTTTAAAGGGACACACTTCTGGTGATAAGCAGCATGTTATCAGTTTACATACGTGCTGAGATGATGACCCTATCTCAAGGTCACTGATAAGGACTTCCAGTCACAGGTTAGACACTTGGGTGACTTATGTTCAATGCCATCCCGCACTCCCCACTCCGAGAATCACTGGTATTTGATATAGGTTGCCTCAACCCCACACCCTCGCACTGTCACACATCCCATCCCTCCCCCTGGATCTATGAAATTCAAGACCCATCCCTATCTTCATTTCTTATAAGTGGAGAACTTGAGTAGTTGTGCTATCTCAGGAGCTGTGCACTACAGGGAGAGGATCAGGGTGTGACAATTTGTCAGTAACAAATTAATGGTACTGTAATTGCGTTATTTCGTGTAATGCGAGGTCTATTTTTTACAACAAATTAAATAAAATATTCCCAATTTCTACATCTACATCCATACTTTGCAAGCCACCTGACGATGTGTGGGGGAGGGTACCTTGAGTACCTCTATCGGTTCACCCTTCTATTCCAGTCTCGTATTGTTAGTGGAAAGAAAGATTGTCGGTATGCCTCTTGTGTGGGCTCTGCTCTCTCTGATTTTATCCTCATGGTCTCTTCGTGAGATATACGTAGGAGGGAGCAATATACTGCTTGACTCCTCGGTGAAGCTATGTTCTCGAAACTTCAACAAAAGCCCGTACCGAGCTACTGAGCCTCTCTCTTGCAGAGTCTTCCACTGGAGTTTATCTATCATCTCCGTAACGCTTTCGCGATTACTAAATGATCCTGTAACGAAGCGCGCTGCTCTCCGTTGGATCTTCTCTATCTCTTCTATCAACCCTATCTGGTACGGGTCCCACACCGGTGAGCAGTATTCAAGCAGTGGGCGAAAAAGTGTACTGTAACCTACTTCCTTTGTTTTCGGACTGCATTTCCTTAGGAATCTCAGTCTGGCATCTGCTTTACCGACGATTAATTTTATTTTCGTTATTCGAGGTACCAGCAGAGACCACACTCAGGTAGATACGCAATTAGCCTCATTTTCTGTATTTTTCCACAATTTTACTTGTTTTTCTAAATTTTTACAATTTTGGTTGTTCCATAGTTTCCAGAAATTTACGCATTTTTCCACATGTTTTACAATTTTTCGTATTTTTCCACAATTTTACGTATTTCATCCAGATACGCGAGTTCCATCCCACTGCTCTCAATGTCATGTCAACATCGCGTCATTTTACGTTGTGTCATGACATCGTGTCAACATTGTGTCACATCATGTCACATCACATCCATGTCACGATGCTCTCAGCCAATCATAATGCAGTATGTGGCCAAAAGAATCGGAATTATTTATCATTGCTAAACCATCATTGCACCAATAGCGTGTGTGTGTGTGTGTGTGTGTGTGTGTGTGTGTGTGTGTGTGTGTGTGTGTGTGTGACGTCATAGCGTATGTGCTAAATCGAGCGTATTGTTGAAGATAGTAATTTTTTGACGCTGTAGGATACTTCTGTGGCTCACCGACTTCCAACCAAAGGTACTGTGTGTATAAGAAGTAGCACAGCAGTACAAAATACGCACCTAGAGCATTGACCAATTCTTCAACCACACACCATTGACAAGTAAGTCGCCTTCAGGGTAGAGCACACTTTTAACACTAACCCTTGGAATATGGCCGTGAACACACTGCTCCGACCTAGAAACGACCGAGAAAGTTGCATCCTTTCGAGTGTAATCGTCTCTGACGTGACCGACGTGGTTCCTGGCGCCGCAAAAGACACTGCTGCTACATCAAGCACACAGCGAGGAATCTCCTGACGACGGTAATAATGGCACGTCCCAACACGTTGGTGGAAATATGTGGGCAGCATTACAGGTAAGTGTCATCCCCCCCCCTCCCTCATTTATGTCTCTGGACCAATCAGAATCAAGCACCCCAACCATCCTGCTTTCAAAACTAGCGCTTATGTGTTGGCGCCGTTATTCTGGGTCAGCCAGTGCTCCCAGGCAGGCCATGTGACCTACCAATACACGATATAAATCCTTCTCTGTCTATCACATTGGTAAGGTTAGTCTGAAGTTTCATTCAAGCATGAGCAGGAGTGGTGCAACGTGAAGGAACTGTTGTATTCGTCCCTATACACGAACGATGTAATTCGGGAAAATTTAAGTGTGAAATATAATTTTGCAAGCGCACTGACAGTGGGTGAGATCTGGCTGTGTTCCCAGACAGAATAAAAGTACGTATAAAATCTGACGAATTCTTGCAATATTAGCAACACAGTAAGACTTACGATTTTTGTGCGTCTACTTATTTTCTTTTCTTTGCCACTCTTTATAGCTACCGCCGTCTAATTTTCATTATGCGTTCCTTCAGTTCACTACAGTTTATACGATTTTGGAACCTTTACAGTACTGTCTATTTTATGGTCCTACACAATAATATGTTTATTTTTCTCAGGGTGAGCATGTTGCATTAGACTTTTGTAAGTTTTATCCATTCCTTAGTCCGGTTTATATATTATTATTATATAATTCTCCGTGTTTATTTCTAGAACTTAAGGCATTTGCCATCGCCATCTCCTACATTCCGCCACTCTCATTTTGACTACTGTTCCTTTTAAGGTCGTTTTAATAAAACTTGACTGAGAGTGATGTGGGCATCCAATAATCTCTAAGTTTTACTGTACATGACTGAATATGAATATTCTGCTTATTGCGTACCCGAGTCTCTTGAAGGTTATTGTATCTAAACATCTTGGAAGTTATATATTGATTTAGCAGGACCTATTTTCAAAACTTCCTTTTAATCTTCCCGCCCTCCGTCCCCAAATTTCTGTTTTTCTGTTCAGGTGTACCTGATGATGCAACTTCAGGCTGCAAAACTAGTTGTACTAATAAAGGATTATTCAACAGCTCAACAGCTTCTGCAGTTTTGTTTAACAAAAATGCAATCTTGCAATATTAGTGCGGACGTCACTACGAGACTCATATATTAACTACAGGAAAAATATCTGAGTGAGTCAATCGGTATTTCCATAATTTCGACCACTCAATAGAATTTCAGAGACACAAGCTGGACAGCTAGCACACTGCTGTACTTACAAAACTATTGTTACAACAAACTTGTCCACATATTAATAATGAGTGACAACGCATACAGGGTGTTACAAAAAGGTACGGCCAAACTTTCAGGAAACATTCCTCACACACAAAGAAAGAAAATATGTTATGTGGACATGTATCCGGAAACGCTTACTTTCCATGTTAGAGCTCATTTTATTACTTCTCTTCAAATCACATTAATCATGGAATGGAAACACACAGCAACAGAACGTATCAGCGTGACTTCAAACACTTTGTTACAGGAAATGTTCAAAATGTCCTCCGTTAGCGAGGATACATGCATCCACCCTCCGTCGCATGGAATCCCTGATGCGCTGATGCAGCCCTGTAGAATGGCGTATTGTATCACAGCCGTCCACAATACGAGCACGAAGAGTCTCTACATTTGGTACCGGGGTTGCGTAGACAAGAGCTTTCAAATGCCCCAATAAATGAAAGTCAAGAGGGTTGAGGTCAGGAGAGCGTGGAGGCCATGGAATTGGTCCGCCTCTACCAATCCATCGGTCACCGAATCTGTTATTGAGAAGAGTACGAACACTTCGACTGAAATGTGCAGGAGCTCCATCGTGCATGAACCACATGTACATGCCGTACTTGTAAAGGCACATGTTCTAGCAGCACAGGTAGAGTATCCCGTATGAAATCATGATAACGTGCTCCATTGAGCGTAGGTGGAACGAAACTAAAATGAGCTCTAACATGGAAATTAAGCGTTTCCGGACACATGTCCACATAACATCTTTTCTTTATTTATGTGTGTGAAGAAAGTTTCCTGAAAGTTTGGCCGTACCTTTTTGTAACACCCTGTATAATGGAAAGCCAGTGCATTACTATTAACCTGCTACAACACGAAATTTACACAAATCAACCCTGCAATATTATTAGTTTATAACGACGCTATGAGACTTGTAAATAACTACGGAAAAAATACGAGAAGGAGCGTCTCCACACGCAACAATGTAAACAACTACAGTAGTTCATTGTTTTAAGAAAATAGGGCAAACTGTTTCCGCAATCCCAACTTAAACAGCAAATATTGACTTGCTAACTACCGAGGCTATATTATTCTTGCATTATTAAGAGACGACGTCATAGTGTTAAAAAAACAATAGCTCGAACATTCCAAACACTTTGTGATAAATGAAACTAATGCAGTATACCAGATATCAGTGCTTATGCACCACCCACAGCCACACCGCAGTCTGCGCAAATGCCAATAACACGGCGGTGTACGGAGCAAGTGCTGGCTCGCTTACCGAGCGCTCCCGATAACTCTGACAACCGCAGTGGAGTGCCTCGCGTATTTGTGGCCGTTAGCCCAGGGGAGCACCACCTTCCGTGCAACGCCCAGCTCATTGGCTCCAAGTAACTACGGGATATCTTCCTACGCGTCAAAGATTCCTCTCCCTGTGTGTGTCACTGGCAGTAACAGTCACAAGTTACTTTCCCCCCACCCGCGATCTCCGGTCGCAGCATCTGGAACAGAGGCCGCTCAGCGACCGGTAAAAGAAACAGGGGCTGAGTAATGCCCACACATTGGCGGCGGCGTCTGTAATCACAGGGAGCTGGTACTTGATAAGGTGCGTGCTGTGTCACCTGCCGAAGACGTGAGCCAGGTGGTGGACACTGCACTCGTTACCTGTAGTTAGTGTTATGTGAACACAAATAGGACAACACTCTTTCCGCGAAAACACTATTGAGAACTGAAATTAGTAGCCAACACACACTCCAAGTATTATAAGAGAAATTAGGGCTCATGTAGAGGCATATAAGCAGTCGTTTCTTCTTCCCCCGCTCTACATTATTGTGGTATAGAATACCGTCTGCCGCTGACTTGTGGAGAATATGTATATTCTATAAACATTTAGGGGGTGACGTCATGATCACGTGACCTACTTACAGGCATACAGCGGTCTAGAATTCGGACCAGCTATAAATAGCACAAACTGACTGTAGGAACTATGTGCCAACAGTAACGTGGCTGACCAATTGATTAGACAAACAGTCATCAACACCCTTCTACCACTAGCAAATACTCAGTTAAAACTACATTCTTGTAATACACAGGGTCGTCAGAAACAGTCTGAAAAGTTTGTGATGGTGCTGCAGGGTAGGTTGTTCTGAGAAATAATTGTCAAGAAAAAAAGTTCGGTACGTTTCGTCGTTTCGAGCTAATTAGCACTGAACTTAGCCAATCAGACAGCGCGCAAATTGAAGCGGTCCACCAGGTAAAATTAGTCTGAGTTGTTCTCATGACGTAGTTGATAGCGCACGAGACTGCTCAACCTTGGGCTCGGGTTCGAGTCTTACTACCGTCTTATGTCCAGTTTCCGTATCGTGCTCTTTTTCGGTTTTAGGAAACCAAAAGAAGAACGCGATTGGCGACACAATCTCTGGCAGGCCGCTTATGTTTACGCACACAACGTCCTGATTGGCTAACTTCAATGCTAATTAACTCGGAAATGGCGCATCGAATTTTTTTCTTGACAATTATTTCTTAGCACAGTCTACCCTGCAACACCCTGAAAAGCTTTTTAACTGTTTCTGACCATCCCGTTCAGTGCCTGACACTGTCGGGGGGGGGGGGGGGGTAATCTGTATATCATAACTACACTAACGGAAACAAATCGAAACACCACAAAATAATTAATGTTTCTAGTTAATATATTTAAGTGATTAATACTGCAAGTGTGAGATAGGCCATTGCAGACGTGAAATGCTGATACATTAATAACCTGCGGAACACTCAGAATGTTTCATTGCTCTGCATTGTCTTGCACAGGTGCCGGATGTCAACTTGTGGGATGGAGTTCTATGCTGCGCATGGACGGTCAGTACAGGGGGGCCAGCCGCGGTGGCCGAACGGTTCTAGCCGCTTCAATCCGGAACCGCGCTGCTGCTACGGTCACAGGTTCGAATCCTGCCTCGGGCATGGATGTGTGTGATGTCCTTAGGTTAGTTAGGTATAAGTAGTTCTAAGTCTAGGGGACTGATGACTTCAGATGTTAAGTTCCATAGTGCTTAGAGCCATTGTTTACAATATACATAAATGACTTAGTTGACAACATCGGTAGCTCCGTGAGGCTATTTGCAGATGACACGGTTGTCTACAAGAAAGTAGCAACATCAGAAGACTCGTACGTACTCCAGGAGGACCTGCAGAGGATTAATGCATGGTGCGACAGCTGGCAGCTTTCCCTAAACGTAGATAAATGTAATATAATGCGCATACATAGGGGCAGAAATCCATTCCAGTACGATTATGCCATAGGTGGTAAATCATTGGAAGCGGTAACGACCGTAAAATACTTAGGAGTTACTATCCGGAGCGATCTGAAGTGGAATGATCACATAAAACAAATAGTGGGAAAAGCAGGCGCCAGGTTGAGATTCATAGGAAGAATTCTAAGAAAATGTGACTCATCGACGAAAGAAGTAGCTTACAAAACGCTTGTTCGTCCGATTCTTGAGTATTGCTCATCAGTATGGGACCCTTACCAGGTTGGATTAATAAAAGATATAGACATGATCCAGCGAAAAGCAGCGCGATTCGTCATGGGGACATTTAGTCAGCGCGAGAGCGTTACGGAGATGCTGAACAAGCTCCAGTGGCGGACACTTCAAGAAAGGCGTTACGCAATACGGAGAGGTTTATTATCGAAATTACGAGAGAGCACATTCCGGGAAGAGATGGGCAACATATTACTACCGCCCACATATATCTCGCGTAATGATCACAACGAAAAGATCCGAGAAATTAGAGCAAATACGGAGACTTACAAGCAGTCGTTCTTTCCACGCACAATTCGTGAATGGAACAGGGAAGGGGGGATCAGATAGTGGTACAATAAGTACTCTCCGCCACACACCGTAAGGTGGCTCGCGGAGTATAGATGTAGATGTAGATGTAGATTTGAAGTACAGGGGAGATTAATGCTGTTTGTGGATTATGCTGGAGATATCGTCCGATGATGTTCCATATGTGCTCGATTGGTGACAGATCTGGTAAGCGAATAGCCCAAGGAAAAAGGTCGATACTTCGTAGAGTATGTTGGGTTTCAACAGAGGTATGTGGGCGAGTGTAATCCCGTTGGAGAACACCGCCTGTAGTGATGTTCATGAATGCCAGCGCAACAAGTCGAATCATCAGATTGACGTACAAATTTGCAGTCACTGTGTGTGAGATAACCACGAGAGTGCTCCTGCTGTCATACGCAGGCCGGGGTGGCCGAGCGGTTCTAGGCGCTACAGTCTGGAACCGCGCGACCGCTACGGTCGCAGGGTCGAATCCAGCCTCGGGCATGGATGTGGGTGATGTCCTTAGTTGAGTAGTTCTAAGTTCTAGGTGACTGATGACCTCCGATGTTAAGTCCCATAGTGCTCAGAGCCATTTGAACCATTTGCTGTCATACGAAATGGCAGTCTGGGCCATAGCTCCAAGTGCAAGTCCAGTGTGTCTAGCTTGCAGACAGATTGGTTGCTGGTCCTCAGCTAGCCCCCTTCTAACCAATACACAGTATCACTGGCACCGAGCAGAACCAGCTATCATTAGAAAACACAACAGCCCTCAACTCTGCCCTCCAATGAGCTTTCGACTGACACCACTGAAGTTGCAAATGGCGGTTGTTTGGGGTCAGTGGAATGCACGCTACAGGGTGTTTCCAAAGGATTGAAAAAGGGCACAGGTCATCCCCGTTTTCTAGAAGGGACGTCGAACAGATGTGCAGAACTATAGACCTATATCTCTAACGTCGATCAGTTGTAGAATTTTGGAACACGTATTATGTTCTGGAGACTAAAAATCTACTCTGTAGGAATCAGCATGGGTTTCAAAAAAGACGGTTAAACCCAGCTCGCGCTATTCGTCCACGAGACTCAGAGGGCCATAGACACGGGTTCACAGGCAGATGCCATGTTTCTTGACTTCCGCAAGGTGTTCGATACAGTTCCCCACAGTCGTTTAATGGACAAAGTAAGAGCATATGGACTATCAGACCAATTGTGTGATTGGATTGAAGAGTGGAGAGAAGTCTTCCGAAGTAAGAGTGATTTCAGGTGTGCCGCAGGGGAGTGTCATAGGACCGTTGCTATTCACAATAAGTAATGCAACACATTTTTTTTCTCTGCCAATTTTGGTTTAAAAAACCGGAAATTTCTTGTGGAATATTTTCAAGCATTCCCGCTTCGTCTCGTATAGTTTCATTGACTTCCGACAGGTGGCAGCGCTGTACGGAGCTGTTAAAATGGCGTCTGTAACGGATGTGCGTTGCAAACAACGGGCAGTGATCGAGTTTCTTTTGGCGGAAAACCAGGGCATCTCAGATATTCATAGGCGCTTGCAGAATGTCTACGGTGATCTGGCAGTGGACAAAAGCACGGTGAGTCGTTGGGCAAAGCGTGTGTCATCATCGCCGCAAGGTCAAGCAAGACTGTCTGATCTCCCGTGTGCGGGCCGGCCGTGCACAGCTGTGACTCCTGCAATGGCGGAGCATGCGAACACACTCGTTCGAGATGATCGACGGATCACCATCAAACAACTCAGTGCTCAACTTGACATCTCTGTTGGTAGTGCTGTCACAATTGTTCACCAGTTGGGATATTCAAACGTTTGTTCCCGCTGGGTCCCTCATTGTCTAACCGAACACCATAAAGAGCAAAGGAGAACCATCTGTGCAGAATTGCTTGCTCGTCATGTGGCTGAGGGTGACAATTTCTTGTCAAAGATTGTTACAGGCGATGAAACATGGGTTCATCACTTCGAACCTGAAACAAAACGGCAATCAATGGAGTGGCGCCACACCCACTCCCCTACCAAGAAAAAGTTTAAAGCCATACCCTCAGACGGTAAAGTCATGGTTACAGTCTTCTGGGACGCTGAAGGGGTTATTCTGTTCGATGTCCTTCCCCATGGTCAAACGATCAACTCTGAAGTGTATTGTGCTACTCTTCAGAAATTGAAGAAACGACTTCAGCGTGTTCGTAGGCACAAAAATCTGAACGAACTTCTCCTTCTTCATGACAACGCAAGACCTCACACAAGTCTTCGCACCCGAGAGGAGCTCACAAAACTTCAGTGGACTGTTCTTCCTCATGCACCCTACAGCCCCGATCTCGCACCGTCGGATTTCCATATGTTTGGCCCAATGAAGGACGCAATCCGTGGGAGGCACTACGCGGATGATGAAGAAGTTATTGATGCAGTACGACGTTGGCTCCGACATCGACCAGTGGAATGGTACCGTACAGGCATACAGGCCCTCATTTCAAGGTGGCGTAAGGCCGTAGCATTGAATGGAGATTACGTTGAAAAATAGTGTTGTGTAGCTAAAAGATTGGGGAATAACCTGGTGTATTTCAATGCTGAATAAAACAACCCCTGTTTCAGAAAAAAAATGTGTTGCATTACTTATTGAACTGCCCTCGTACATCGCCTTTGAGATGTAGAAACACGCCTACCAACTTTCGTTTATGAACCATAACTCCTTCTTGGTCTTGTGATTTTTTTCCCGTCCGCGTATTAATGTGACGTGGTGAGAGTCTCATGCTGACGAGTAAATCAGGTTGTTGTTGTTGTTGGGGCCTTCAGCCTACGTGCATGTACATGGATTGCTGTGGAGATTGAGTGTTAATTTTATTAGGTTATAAACAGTATATTGTGTGACGGCTCCCCCGCTGGAGCCCACAACCTACCTTCCAAACTTACTGTGCGCTGTGCCCGTATTCTCCGGCGGTTACGTCCCGCTGTCTGCATTATCTACCGTGTAGGTTGGCGAGCAACTGCGAAGAGATATTCGCCGTCTCACTCACGCTCTCGGCGACACCGCTGGTATTTGGTTCTCGACAGATAAGTTGGAGAGGTGTGTGAAGACAACTTATTTTTTAAATAAATCTATAATCTACTTCTTAGCAGTACAGGGAGAATTTTTACTTGGTGAGTGTTCTCGTTGCGCGACATTTAATCATGCAAATATACCTTTTTGCTAGAATGTGCAACCGTCTATTACTAAAATGGATCGATTGCCTGGAACAATAGGTAGCGCTAATGCCAATATACAGTCACAATAACACTGATCATGAGCGATCTAATCTATGATTAGTTATCACTTACATAACATGCTTCGAATTTTCAGACGTCCCTGCAGTAATAAGAGAATGGTTCATTCGTGCGGCATTAATATTGTAGGAGAGGTAAGAAACAAGTAAGGTTACGCATCCGTCGTTACAAATTACCTGGCTCATAAACGTAACGGTTCGTTCTTCAAACTGGGAGTGTTTACCTATCTGGGTCGAAGTAATCTACAATTATTTGTCACTTGCATACCACGTTTCGGGGATTGATTCGGATTTTCAGGCGCTTTGGTCAAGGATGGACAACAAATAACTATTTACGAATCGTAAGGGTATGTATTCTCAAGATGAGATGTGAAGGACTTCGTGCTTCTCATCGTGTGGTGGGAGAGAAATCCACTGGGCGGCTAAAATTCAAGATGTTTAAGGACGGGATGGAGACTGAGTTACAACAGTACACACTAATGTTTGCAACTATATCTCTAGTTTTACAAACTGCTGTGAATGTATTTGGTCCAGTTCACCTTAATGTGATCATCACCTATGTTCGACGTCAACTCGCAATATCCACCGACAGACGACAGGTGGCAGCACTAGCAGTGAAGGGTGCGTAAAACTTGTCGCGAGAAAACAGTGCAGTCGTTGTCGTAACACAGAAACGGAGCGAAATACGATTTTGACTCCAAAAGACCATTATCATTGAATTTCGGGCCAAGTATGGTAGCATTGCCCGCCCGGTTGGCCGTGCGGTCTAACGCACAGCTTTCCGGGAGGGAAGGAGGGCCTGGTTCCCGGCACGAATCCGCTCGGCGGACTTGTGTCGAGTGAGCCGACCAGTCTGTGGATGGTTTTTAGGCGGTTTTCCATCTGCCTCGGCGAATGCGGGCTGGTTCCCCTTCTTTGCCGGCCGCGGTGGTCTAGCGGTTCAGGCGCTCAGTCCGGAACCGCGCGACTGCTACGGTCGCAGGTTCGAATCCTGCCTCGGGCATGGATGTGTGTGATGTCCTTAGGTTAGTTAGGTTTAAGTAGTTCTAAGTTCTAGGGGACTGATGACCACAGATGTTAAGTCCCATAGTGCTCAGAGCCATTTGAACCATTTTTGAACCCCTTCTTTCGCCTCAGCTGCACTATGTCGGCGATTGCTGCGCAAACAAGGTCTCCACGTGCGCGTATACTACTATTACTCTACCACGCAAACATAGGGGTTACACTCGTCTGGTGTGAGACGTTCCCTGGGGGGAGGGGGGGTCGAACCGCACAATAACCCTGGGTTCGGTGGGGGCGGTGAAGTGGACTGCGGTAGTCGTAGTGGAGTTTTGGACCACTGCGGCTGCGGCGGGGACGGAGCCTCTCCGTCGTTTCTAGGCCCCCGGTTAACATACAATACAATGGTAGCATTTCCAAAACGGCTAAGTTTATAAATTGTTCGTGTACAGTTATGCTGGAAATATACTGTGGATGAGAAAATGGCGCTTTGAAAAACTGGCGCTGAGGCACCTATGGTCCGCCACGGGCCATGGATGACAGGGGCGAACAACGGCTGCGGAAATGCGTACAGGCGAATAGAAGTGCAACTGTTGAGCAACTGACCGCCCTCTTGAACCAAGGGGCTACCAAAAGTGTCTCACCAACGACCGTTAAGCGAGTGTCGCTGTGCATGGGTCCCCACAGCAGGCGCCTGGTCCAAGCACCCACACTGATGGCTGTTCATCAGTGCCGAAGACTGGATTTTGCACGCCACTGCCACAGCTGGACGACCACTGAGTGGCAGCAGGTGATATTTCCAGATGAATCACGTTTTATGATTCATACGGCGTGAAACGCCTGAAAGCAAACGCGGCAACTATGTCGGAAGCGTCCAGGCCGGAGGACGGAGCGTTATGGTCTGGAGAATGTTTTTGTGGCATTTCCTGGGTGATCTCGTCATTCTGGTTTGCACAATATCTCAACACAAGCATGCATATGACCTTGGGAATCATATCCACGTTACATGCAGTTTGTTTTTCCTTGGTACGATGCTATCTGCCAGCGGGTCAACGCCACGTGTCATACAGCTTGCAGTGTACGTGCGGGGTTCGTGGAGCACCACGACGAGTTTACCGTATTCCCCCGGCCACAAAACTCGCTGGATTTAAACACAATCGCGGATCTGTGGGACCACCTTGATTAGCTGTTCTCGCTAGGGATCTTCAACCGAGAAACCTGCCACGGAACTGAAGTCGGCATGGCTCCATATCCCTGTCGGTACCTTCCAGCACCTCATGAACTCTCCTCCTGCACGCCTCGCAGTGGTCTGCACTTCCAAATGTGGTTATTCAGGCTTCTGATTGGTCATATTAATGTGACTGGACAGTTGTTAAGTTGATCACGTGATGTTTGCGACACTTCCAGTAACGACTCCTAAAAAAATTAGAATGCGTATTGACACTATGGATAAATATCGTGTATGCGGTCGGTTGGTTCGTGATGTTTCCGATCTGCGTGTTAGGTGCTGCTCTATCAGTATTACGGATTCCATAATATTCTGAAAGTGTGTCATAGCTCCAAAACGCTATGCTAATGTCACTATATCGTCATGAAAGAAATCCATGATCCTCCATCATGTATGATCTATTCTATAATTATTTAGCAGTTACCTACCGCGTTTTGGAAAATGTTACGACGCGTTTTTCATTGTTTCATTAATTGATATGGTGTACAGACTCCTCTCTCGATAATGTCAGGCACTGAAATTGACTCATATACACTACTGGCCATTAAAACTGCTACACCACGTGACGTGCTACAGACGCGAAATTTAACCGACAGGAAGAAGATGCTGTGATATGCAACTTTTCAGAGCATTCACACAAGGTTGGCGCCGGTGGCGACACCTACAACGGGCTGACATGAGGAAAATTTCCAACCGATTTCTCATACACAAACAGCAGATAACCGGCGTTACCTGGTGAAACATTGTTGTGATGCCTCGTGTAAGGAGGAGAAATGCTTACCATCACGTTTCCGACCTTGATAAAGGTCGGATTGTAGCCTATCGCGATTGCGGTTTACCGTATCGCGACATTGCTGCTTTGTTGGTCGAGATACAATGACTGTTAGCAGAATATGGCATCGGTGGGTTCAGGAGGGTTATACAGAACTCCCTGCTGGATCCCAACGGCCTCGTATCACTAGCAGTCGAGATGACAGGCATCTTATCCTCATGGCTGTAACGGATCGTGCAGCCACGTCTCGATCCCTGAGTCAACAGATGGGGAGGTTTGCAAGACAACAACCATCTGCACGAACAGTTCGACGACGTTTGCAGCAGCATGGACTATCAGCTCGGAGACCGTGGCTGCTGCTACCCTTGACGCTGAATCACAGACAGGAGCGCCTGCGATGGTGTACTCGACGACGAACCTGGGTGCACGAATGACAAAACGTCATTTTTTCGTATGAATCCAGGTTGTGTTTACAGCATCATGATGGTCGCATCCGTGTTTGGCGACATCGCGGTGAACGCACATTGGAAGCGTGTATTCGTCATCGCCATGCTGGCTCATCGCCCGGCGTGATGGTATGGGGTGCCGTTGGTTACACGTCTCGGTCACCTCTTGTTCGCACTGACGGCAGTTTGAACAGTGGACGTTACATTTCTGATGTGTTACAACCCGTGGCTCTACCCTTCATTCGATCCTTGGGAAACCGTACATTTCAGCAGGATAATGCACGGCTGCATGTTGCAGGTCCTGTACAGGCCTTTCTGGATACAGAAAATGTTCGACTGCTGCCCTGGCCAGCACATTCTCCAGATCTCTCACCAACTGAAAACGTCTGGTCAATGGTGGCCGAGCAACTGGCTCGTCACAATACGCCCAGTCACTACTCTTGATGGACTGTGGTATCGTGTTGAAGCTGCATGGGCAGCTGTACCTGTACACGTCATCCAAGTTCTGTTTGACTCAATGCCCAGGCGTATCACGGCCGTTATTTCGGCCAGAGGTGGTTGTTCTGGGTACTGATTTCTCAGAATGTATGCACCCATATTCCGTGAAAATGTTATGACCTGTCAGTTCTAGTATAATACATTTTTCCAATGAATACCCGTTTATCATCTGCATTTCTTCTTGGTGTTGCAATTTTAATGGCCAGTAGTGTATGTTGGTCGTTGTGTGTTCTTTAAAGCTGGTCCGAACTCTAGGTCGCTGTATTTTTATAGGATTGTCACGTGAGCAGGTTGTCTCTCCCTGAATTTTTAATAAAATGCATATATACTTCGGAAGTCAGCAGTGGATGATACACTATGCCACACACATACAGAGTGTTACAAAGCGATACGGAAAAACTTCGAGGGGTTATAGAGCGTGTCGTGAGGAACAAATTAAGGATAGAAATCCGTGTCCTGGAACGTCATTCAATGACGCTACAGAGCGTCGAAGTTATAGGCGTCGGCGCCTTCCGCTGCGCCACCCGTTCGGCAGCAAACTTGGCTTTGTACGCTGACGGACAATAGGGGGAACGTCTTGCAATGTTGCTTGTTGTTCAGTGATTGCGAATGATAGCCACTATCGGCAGTTGATACTTGTCCTCGTCGGAAAATGCAGCACGAGTGATAGGCATATCGCGCAGAGGTAGAGTTTCAACGAGTTTCTGGAGTGGCGTCTGCATAAAACGTAGTGTACGTATCAAGGAAGCGGAGCGTAACTCCTGGTGTCATTCTTTTGGAGAATGAAATGTATCTCTCGACACTCTCAGGTAGGACACTGACCTGATTTTTCTCCCAACCGAAATCAGCCAAGTGCTCAACTAGGAAGTGAGCTTCATACCCGCTTAAATTATGAAAGAATACGGGAATGTGCCTTGGTAGCCGGTACTTCAAACTGCACGAGTTCTGAGCTGCGCCACGGAACTTCACCGTAAGATGACAATGGTCCCTACGAGGAGTTTCTGCTTTTCTGTCTATTGGCAGCCCACAAATATGACACTCGACTGCGTTATTATACAAATCTTCATTCTCCTTCGATTTGGTTATGGGCACGTTGTTAATGTAAACCTTATCAACCTCCCGTGAAAATTTTTCGAGCTTAGTGAGCAGCCAAACCGCAGGATTATCGCCGACATAAGATTTATAGTGGTGAAGACTGGAATCATATGACGATACAATTTGGTAAGCTGCCGCATATGGTACGTGTTTTTCTGTAAAGGTGGTGTATGAGGCTGTAGGGTCACCTTCACAGTGGGTCACAGGAGCGAGGAGGCATTCAAAGTCGGCGTACACTACAACATAAGTTGTTCACATGAGTACTAAAAGAAATCAGCTAAATTTCGATTACGCGATAAGTCACACAAATCCGAAGGCTGTAAATTCAGCTAAATACTTAGGGATTACAATTACAAGTAATCTAAATTGGAAAGATCACATAGATAATATTGTGGGTAGAGTAAACCAAAGACTGCGATTCATTAGCAGAACACTTAAAAGGTGCAACAGGTCTACTAAAGAGACTGCTTACACCACGATTGTCCGCCCTATTCTGGAGTATTGCTGTGCAGTGTGGGATCCCCATCAAGTGGGACGAACGGATGACATCGGAAAAGTACAAAGAAGGGCAGCTCGTTTTGTATTATCGCGAAAAAGGGGAGATAGTGTCACAGACATGATACGTGAATTAGAGTGGCAATCATTAAAACAAAGGCGTTTTTCGTTGCGACGGGGTCTTCACATGAAATTTCAATCACCAGTTTTCTCCTCCGATTGCGAAAGCATTCTGTTGCCACCCACCTACATAGGGAGAAATGATCATCACGATAAAATAAGAGAAATCAGGGCCCACACAGAAAAGTTTAAGTGCTCGTTTTTCCCGTGTACCGTTCGAGAGTGGAACGGTAGAGAGACAGCTTGAAAGTGGTTCATTGAACCCTCTGCCAGGCACTTTATTGTGAATAAGAGAGTAATCACGTAGATGTAGATGTGGATGTAGAAGGGTATCGCTCCTGGTGGTGAGCATTCTTGACCTTTAGGAATTTGTTTTCCTCAGTAGGCATAATAACACGTACTGGATCCTTGGAAGCACAGTCTACTACATGCGCCGCTAATAACTTGTCTGAGGAGAAGTAATTCAGGCACCTTAAAAAAATGGTTCAAATGGCTCTGAGCACTATGGGACTTAACATCTATGGTCATCAGTCCCCTAGAACTACTTCAACCTAACTAACCTAAGGACAGCACACAACACCCAGTCATCACGAGGCAGAGAAAATCCCTGACCCCGCCGGGAATCGAACCCGGGGACCGGGGCGGGGGAAGCGAGAACGCTACCGCACGACCACGAGCTGCGGACTCAGGCACCTTAAGCGAATATGCTTTTAATGTTCCTTTTTCGACAATTGGCTGTAAAGGAGTTGGGACATGTTTTTGATCCAAACATAGTGATAATTATCACCTTCAGAGAAGAGCAACATGTTTACATGCAGCTCACACTCGCTGGCAAATTTTGAGAAATGGAGGGGGCCGAAAACAGTATGCTTGCCTTGTTCATCTGACTTGCTTTTCTTCTCCAGCCCATAAATATGAACTGATATGCCGGTATTCTGCGCCTCAAATTTAGGTGTGTCTTCGATCTTGACGCGGAAATCGGTACCATCGAGGTTATAACACTCACGAATGTTATCACCTACATGGTATGTAGTCGGAAGCCCAGGATGATCTCTGTAATTGTAATTTCTTTCGCAAGCTAGAACTGACCATGCAAAACAAGCCACATCGTTTCTATTTTCGACACTAATATATGCCTGCTTGTTAGCTATAACTTTAGGGAGCTTGAGATAGCTAAACCCTCTATTTACCGGATCATAGACATGTGTATGGATGTACAGGTGTAGTATTCGGCTGAGTGCTTAAGCTGACACTCTGACTTCCATCTCGGAAAACCGGGCCAGTATAGCAGTCAAGGTGGATTTACGAAACCACTCGGTGACTGACGTGCTCTGCGTTATCACGCCATTTTGCCCCCTCCCCCCCCCCCAAAGATAATGAAGAGTTGTGTCTTCAACACCAGACTCAACTTTGGGGGGGGGGGGAGGGGGGGCGACAATTTGATGTAAAACACCGCACTGCATTTAATGGCGGGATACTGCGGATCATTGACCACCTTGAGGAGCTCCGTTTCCACGACAGGAAGGCACGCCCTTAGAAAACCAACAGGGTCACAATACCCATCTGCAAGGTTCTCGATCCTCGTGAACCAGATTCACTCCTCAAAAGCGTCTGCAATCATCAAGTATTCTAACTGAGATATGGTATCACTGACCTGATGTCCTTCACTAACAGGACGGGAGAGAGAACTGCCACTAGCCAAAGGATCATCTATATTAGTATTGATACTATTCTGAGTCCACCCCATTGATGATGGTGTTGGGGAGATACAAGTCGATATGCGGTGAGGCACACATACTTTGTGCTTACGCCGATTCCGACAAGGATCATATGATGATGATGATGATGACGGATGTTGCGGTGTTACCGGGTCAGGCTGTGGCGATGGCTCCCAATGCTGATGTAGACCCGACTCGGTGATTTGAGGGGTGGTGGTTCGTTGCTCGGTCCACGGACGCCAGAGCGGCGGCTGCGGCGGCAGCTTCCCACGCAGCGAGTAGTGGCGCCCTTATAGGTGAGGCGTGCCTTACTGGGCGCCGCTTTGCTGAGAAAGACGGTTTAGCCGCCACCGGTATGCGTGCCACACCATGTTGAGGTTGCTGAGACACGACCGTTGTAGAAGAAGAAGAGATAAAAAAAATAACAGTTAAGTACATTGCTTACCACTGCTGGTGCGGTGAAAGAAAGAATTCTGACGTTCACATGGTTATAAGCAGAGTGAGTAATTACCTTTTTCGTTCTGGCTCCAGAGCATTAACACTTCATCGGGGGACTCCACTGCTCCCTCAAAAAAGTCATCATGATCATCATCTAATAGCGCCAGATAAGAGCGCCTTTTACTGTCCTCATCAGAATCTGGCAATTGGTCTGTGTCTCACCTACATCAACAACAACAAACAAAGATATATAACACGATTTGTTACAAAAAAAACTTCCTATACTACTACGACTACTACTAGAGACACGTACAAACGTAATCTTTTTTTAAACTTACAAATATGCTGCTTGGGCATCTTGACACAAGAAGATGCTGTTCCTGCACCCGCCGAACAGCCTCCAGCTGCCTGTCCAACAAATCGAACTCCTCTAGAGCTGGTCCTGTAACAGGACGAGACATAATTTTATTTATTTTGAACGTTGAGTTATACAGAATGATCACACATGGATATTTTCTTCTATACTTATGTGAGTGTTGTTGTTGGTTATCCACGATGGTTTAGTAACAATAAAACATTTCCCCTTCCTTTAGTGTTCTAGAGTTAAGCCGGCTGGAGTGGCCGAGCGGTTCTATGCGCTACAGTCTGGAGCCACGCGACCGCTACGGTCACAGGTTCGAATCCTGCCTCGGGTATGGATGTGTGTGGTGTCCTTAGGTTGGTTAGGTTTAAGTAGTTCTAAGTTCTAGGGGACTGATGACCTCAGATGTTAAATCCCATAGTGCTCAGAGCCATTTGAACCATTTTTTGTTCCACGTAGCGTTGCTGCTGCTGCAGTAGACAGTTGTTTTCAGTCCCCAACTCTGCCTCCAGCTCAGTTTGTATTTGCTTCAAATGAGCTAGAGGAACAATAAAAAAAAGAAGTATGAGATAAGAAAATTTTGAATCGCTATTGTACAGAAACAAATTACAATGAAAACTATACTCTGAAGGCAATTCTGGCTGTGAACCCAGCAGAGGAGGCTGGACGTCGAGAGTCTGTCACTGTCCAGCCCCCTCCTGGCTGTCCTCACACTCCAAGACAAAATCCTGGAGTTGTACTATGTGTGTCATGATCAGTCAGACAATGCAATGGGCCAGACTTCAGCATCCTGCACCCCGCTGACAATATCTTGGGAGATGTAAACATGATCGAGGCGACTGGAAGAAATGTGTAAACCCTGGACGATCGCCATGCACATGCTCCCAAAAATCCACAACGCTGAGGTGCTCGAGAATTGTTGCTAGCCCCACACATGGAGAGTGACGTGGTACTTGGTCTTTGGGTGCCTGGGTGCATTTGAAATAGCCTCCCATGATCAATGTACCCTGCCAACCCAGGAAAAGACGCGTGACTGTCTCTGAGAAGAAGGTGGAACGTTGACGGAGGCGACCCAAACCAGATGGAGCATAGATATTGACGATACTGACGCCACTAAACCTGGCATCAGGGAGGTAGGCAACTGCATCAGCGATGATAGCGTCACGTAAGAGGATCGCCACCACACTACCAGTAGGGGAAGCATGAAAGACAGGTGTTTTAAAACCTTGGGGACCACAGAAAGTTGCAACGTGCAACTCCTGAAGGAGAGAAACGTCAACGTCAGCAGCATACAGCATGTCATGGAGTAAAGCCAGTTTGTGGCGTACGTGAATGGTATTGACACTGGCTGTGGCTATGGCATAAGTCTGGAAAGCAACCATCGCCAGGAGGATGGGCGATTCAAACATGAGAGAAGCACAGGGAACTGCCTATTAGCCCCCATGGAAGGGCACATCACTGTAATAGAGAGGGAATCGACCCCACCAAGAGAGGTCCATCGCTCTGTGCACGTCAAGAATGTCCATCCTTAAGCATCGACATCGTCCACCCAGGAGACAGACGTCTCACCAGGCTGGTTCAGTGGAATACTATCAGAAGTGGGCCCACAGGTAGCTTCAGACACAGAAAGGGAGGCAACCGCATCAGACGCATGCGGGGGAAGGTCGGTGTCTGTAGAGGGACAGTGACTGGAGATGGAGGTGTGGAAGGATGTCGCCTCGTCAGGTGTCAGGGACAGCACACCGTCAGTAGCAGGGTCGTCATCCTGTGCACACATCCGATGGAGGCAGTCATCAGGAGGGGTACGGCGTTGTCTCTTCCATTTCCTCGGTGACCGTTGCTTCCTAACATGCTGTTCTGTGTCAGATGGCAGGCGGCCATCTCCGACATGTAGCCACAAGGCAGAAAATCGGAGGTCGGTACAGCTCCATGATCAAGAACCATGGGTCGGGACAGACATCTTGTGCCTACTGACATTTATCGTTCATTCGTATTACCTCCGGCAGGAGTGTAGGAGGGACAGGCGAAACGTCCATCGCGTCGTCGAGAGGAATCGACGCTGGTACCGACAGATTCAGAGAAGGCTCAGCAGGCAGCTCCCACTCAGGCGCGTAAGATGGAGGTTACACAGTGGGCGCCGCAAGAAGAGCGGCGTCTCGGATCGGCGTCTGAACCAGTCCACGCCAGAGATATTTAGAACGGACATGGCCTTTGCGGCCACAACCTGAACAGGTGTGCGGCTGGCCATCGTACATGAAGACAGCCGTGCAGCCGGCAGTTACCAAGTAGAAAGGCTCGTGTTTCCGTAGTTCAGTTTTTATCTGACGGACACAGTTGAGAATACGGTTTTCAACGCCTTCCACGTTTCAGCAAGTGACTGACGACGTTGCCGTAAGGTTTACAGGCAGCCGCCACAATGTCCGACGGTACCTCAAACGGAAGTTCGGAAACCCGCAGCGTTCGGAGGCCAAAACCAGCGTGATCAACAACGACAGTCTCTATATGTCCGTCAGAGTATCGGAACTTGAGAGCTTTACTGTGGCGCCACACAACGTTGGAGCACAGCTCGTCATTCGCCAGCTTTATGTTCAAATGGTTCAAATGGCTCTAAGTGCTATGGGACTTAACATCTGAGGTCATCAGTCCCCTAGACTTAGAACTACTTAAACCTAACTAACCTAAGGAGATCACACACATCCACGCCCGAGGCACGATTCGAACCTGCGACCGTAGCAGCAGCGTGGTTCCGGACTGAAGCGCCTAGAACCGCTCGGCCACAGTGGCCGGCTGACAGCTTTATGTACACAGTAGTATCGAGGATAGAAAAATGAATTGCAAGAACATCTTGTGGCGGGAGATGATTTTCACCCCGTATAAAACGTTCCATTTCATAGGCCTCCGGTCGTTCGTGATCCAAAGGAAATTGTGGCTTGGCGGTAAGAAAATGACATAATGGTCGATGAAATCGTAATCTGAGATAAGCCGCTACGTTGAAATAAACAAATGCGCGCTAGCCCGCAAGCAGCACAATAGGCGATACGCAAACAAGGTGTGCGCGCCTCACGACTGCCGAAGCCATACTGCCATTTGGTTATCCTTGCAAGACTCACGGCCAGACCAAAACTTTCATATGTCGTCAAGTATGCGTCTACACTTGTACTCGTACATCCATTATGTATATTACGGTACAGGGTAGACATTTTATTCATCGTAGTTCAGAATGGCACTACAATATCATATTTATTTATTTATTGCTAGACTAGTATCGGACGCATATTCCCATCTACATTGCAGATGACATGATATCTTTCAAAATCCATTTACGTCTAGTGCATAACTAAATGTGACTGTTATTTTTTTAATAATTTAACTTGCCCTATAAACTGGTTTCTTAGCATTACCAGAATTGTTTGCCAATAACAGTCACATAACTATCTAATTGTGTGACACTTTTAATCATATATTAAGTTTGGGTACTGAGAAATTGTCAGTGGTCATGTGCTTTACATCAAAAGATAGGGAGTTGTTTATGTCCTACTTATATAATTTTATTCCTAAATTGTGTAATCTGCTTTAACGGATTGTCTAACCGAAGGAATGTGTTTCAACATTAAGGGTTTGCGAGGATATTGGTGAAATTTTCGACGATTTTTTTTTGTCTGTCACATCGGTGGATTCGTTCAAAATAATGCCAGAATGTTTCGACAAATATATGAGAATTTCTATTTCTTCTAAAATAGTTTGCTGGTTATCTTTCTCGAAATCCGCCTCTGCCGGTGAGTCTGCCATGCGGAGGACCCAGGTTGGATTCCATGTGCTGCTTGGGATTTTTCCTTAGTGGGAGAACTAGCAAGGGTTCGTTCAACCTAGTGAGGCTAGCTGAGGAGGTACTCGACCGATTAGGAACGGTTCCAAGGTCAAGAGATACGAAAGCGACAGAGAGTGCGGTGTGCTGACCGCATACCCCTACATACCCCGCATTGGCAGCGGATGAGACGGCAATCGGTCGGGTGCGATCTGCCCCTCTAGACCGAGAACGCGGATGTTTATTTTTTACCTTTATAGACAGTGTCTAGGAGAAGGATTAACTTTCCGTCGAGAAAGGAGGAGCACAGGTCTTGGGTAGACAAGAATGGGGAGGAAATCGGCCCTGATCTATTCAAAAAATCGTGCTTGCAGCCACTGCAGTCTAATTAGGAAAACCTAAATTTGGAACGACGGACAGTGATTTGAATACAGCTCCTCCCGGATGCGAGACCAGGGATTTACCATTGCTATACCTCACTCGATTTGCGTGTGGGCTCCGAAATAGACACATATTGAGATAGAGGATGTCAAATTAAATAGCTTTCAGCCATCAATTTTCAACCTTATTTTATTTGGCAACCAGTTTCAGCGTTTTGCTACGCCACCTTCAGGACCGTGACCGACATGTAGGAAGGATCAATCTCGGTTGTGTTCAAAACAGGGGCCAGCAATGCTGGTACTAATAGGTACTCGTATTTGCCACTGGGATCACTTCAACCATCACCTGCCGACTGTTAGATCTAAATTTTTATCTTTTTTGGCGGTGTCTAGGAGAAGGATGCATAAAAGGTTAAGTTCAACTTTCCGTCGCGGGAGGCGGAGTACAGGTCCTGAGTAGACAAGGATGGGGCACCTAGATCTAACAGACGGGAGGTTATGGTTGAAGTGATCACAGTAGCAAATATCTACTAATACCAGCATTGCTGGCCTCTGTTTTGAACACAACCGAGGTAGATTCTTCTTACACATCGGTCAGGGGTCTGAAGATGGCGTAGTAAAACGCTGATAGTGGTTGCCAAATAAAATAAGGTTGAAAATTGACGTCGGAAAGGTATTTAATTTGACATCCTCTATCGAACAGCCGAGTCCCGCAACCATTTCCAAAAATATGGACGTAGAGAGACGTATTGAGATAGTTTCGAAACTGAGTATCTGCTGATTGACGACAGGTAGTACGCTCGTCGCCTCACTTTTCCTGTTTCATGTGACACTGGCGAGTTTGTAATGAAATATGCCTCCTATGATCATGTCAGCCGCGTTTTCGCCTGCTGCTAGTTTACACCTTGTTATTTTTTCGTCCACTGTAGAAAGTCGTTACCTGAATACATGTTGTACCAGTGTAACTAACATTCCTTCATGTCCTCAGTAATGAGAGAATGTTCATTACCCAAGGGTGCACGCTTCCAGAACAACAAGGCACCTTTTAGTTCCCATTGATAAATGCCAGGTACGAGAAATGACGTAAAACTGGGAATGAAACAGGGAACATGGCCGTTCTTATATCCTGACGTCCAGCAAAAGTGATATTGGTTTTTCGCACAGCAACGCTCAGCTTCCGCCCGCACACCTAAGTTGCTTTGAGCCTAGCACGTTCATCGTTACTGATGGCACTATAACTTTGTACACGGGATATAATGTACCAAAACACATCCGCAAATTTTGTCCATTGTTTTAGAGTGTTTCATGATCATGTATAGTTTCAAAGCATTCAATTTTTGTGGCGTTCTGTCGGAGTCAAGTTGACTGCTATGGTCATTTCATGGCTAGACGTGACGTTACAGTTCGTTTCTAGTGGAAGCAGCAAACATAATGATGTCATAAGTGTGTTTAAGCAATGTATAAGTTATGTTCTGGTGCAAGACTTGTATTACGGTGTCCATTCTTAAATGGGCTCGGACCCGTACTATTGTCGAGGACCATTCTCTTACTTTTGCGTCTTGCCTTGAGGCATGCATGGATAGCTCACTCACTAAATGTATCACTCATGAAAGATAAGGTTTCAAGTTTGACTCCCGGTCCGGCACGTTGTCTTCATTTTTTGGTAGTTTCAGTGGCGACTATGCTGAACCTTGATGCTGTGCTCTCCACAAAAAAATTTACAAATTGTTTTGGGCAGTGGCCAATACTTATTTGCTAAAATTTTTCATATTAACGATAACAAATACATCAAATGCACAAACTTATTGATACATTGTTGGCCAAAAGAAAAAATTGTGTCTAAGGCGCTGCAGTCATGGACTGCGCGGCTGGTCCCGGCGGAGGTTCGAGTGCTCCCTCGGGCATGGGTGTGTGTGTTTGTCCTTAGGATAATTTAGGTTAAGTAGTATGTAAGCTTAGGGACTGATGACCTTAGCAGTTAAGTCCCATAAGATTCCACACACATTTTTTTTTGAAAATATTGTCCTCACAGTCCATAAAGACAGTCCTGATCGTTCATCACAGTAGTAATTACAGTTTTTTGCACAAAGTCTGAGCAGTAAAAGAAAATGCACACGGAAGTAGTGGATTTCCATGCAGTCTTGAAGAAGTAGTGTTGTCCATCAAACGGAAAGACAGTGCTGACTCTTGACATGCAGACAGGTAATGGGGCACAACAGAGCAAACCCACAGCAGAGTCAGTAGAAGTTTTGAAGAGTAATGGTAGGTATGTCATCACAGAGCAGACCCACTGTAGCCCTGGTAGAGATTATGGTACTGGTGGGCCACCAAAGATGCAGGCCCACGGTAGTCCTTGTAGAGATAATGGTACTGGTGGGCCACCAGAGGTACAGACCCACTGTAGTCCTTGTAGAGATGGCTAGCAGCCATCTGTTGCGACTGTGTGGGTGCACAATCACCATCGAAGAGTCTTGCAGATAATATAGCAAGTCCATGAACCACCACTTGTGCACTCACAAACAAATTTTTGAAATGTTCTTAGAACCAGCAATGCTATTAGCCAGTCGCTTGCTGAAATATCAACACACATGTGAGCACTAACAGTCCCTTTTTTTAAATACTCACATATTGTGCATATACTATGACCAACAGAAATGTGTGCAGTGAAATGAAACTTTCGCTACTTGGGAGGGCCTCCATGAAAAACGAGTGATCATAAGACAATGAAACTCTGTGGAAAAGTTTCGAAGGACACGTCGAAGAGAAATAACTAATAAAGCATTCAAAGAAACACATTTTAATTTACACGTGAGAGGGTAACATTTGTTAATTGCGTACGACGTTTACATTCCAGGTTACAGACGTTGCTTAATGTGAAGACCATCTGTATGCGCGACAGCCGGTAGCCACACTAGAGATTGTTCGCAGCACTTTTCGAACGGCGTACCACGAAATGTTAGCTGTCCAGAGGTTGAAAATCGCGCATTGCGTCCAGCATTCTCCGCCATGGCAACAGTAATTTCTTCAATAATTTGTGACGCAATTGGTCGTCGGCCTCTCCAGGAAACAATTCGTAAATCACCAACTGATTCGAACTTCAAGATCATTTTCTTCAACCCCGGTGCGGAAAGAGGACCTCCATTACTTTAACACGTCGATACCGCGAAGAGAAGGAGCGCTATTGTCGTTGTTTTAATAAAACAGCTTTACGAATAAAACCCTGTTTGCCTTGTCCATACCCACGTTGATTGGCTGCAAGTGTAATGCACACTGATGCTTGTGTTTCAACCCTACCGTCTCCTAACGGCAAGTCCTGTCGCTAACACTACTAACAACGCAAATCTTGCAGCGCACAGTCTGAACATCATTCCCACATATTTGGGTACCTATATGGTTAACAGTTTTCCGTCTACGCTAATGTAGCGAAAGTTTAGTTAGAACCACCCTGTAGCTAATGTCCAGCACAGTTAGAGGTATTGTGGAAATTTGAGACTGCTGGGTGATCTTGGGCTTTCTCTCGATGTTTTCCAGAAAGAAGAGTAATAGCAAAGATGTCACCACGATTATCACATACGTTAATAGAAGTACACTACGTGATGGTGAGCGGATTGAGGCTTTGGATGCAATAATTCAAGACACACAAAAAACTTCGAAATTACACTGCTAGCAATTACTATTGCAGCAAAAGACAAACTGGAGTAAATCATGTTCATTTTGTATACAGGATGTTCGAAAATCCCTCTACAAACGTAAAGGACTCGTAGAGGGGAGTATGTGCATAATATTTTCAATTCAGACGTTGACTTCATCTATTTATGCTTGAGGAATTGAATTAGGCGTGACGCAGTACAATTATTAGGTAACACTTCGAAATGAAACATAAGCAAACATACATTTATCACTCAGACACATTTTATTGTATTAACACTGAAACATTTACGTTATTCCAGAACAAAAAAGAACCCAGCATAATGTACGTACGGAACAGTACTGTTGCATTACAACAGCGGCTCGATGTAGCAACCACATACGCTGTTACAAACATTGTACCTACGAAGCATACACTCTCATTCCCACCTGTCGTCTCTTCAAATCCTAATGCAGCTGCCAGAACTCGTGCCAGCAGATCTTCCTGTGTCTTTACAAGAGTTTTGAAAATTAAAGTATGCATATAGCCACACAAGAAGTAGTCCATAAGAGTTAAGTCGACAGCTCGTTGTCTAGTGGCTAGCGTTGCTGCCTCTGGATCGCGGGGTCCCGGGTTCGATTCCCGGCCGGGTTGGGGGTTTTCTCTGCCAGGCGACTGGGTGCTTGTGTTGTCCTCATCATTTCATCGTCATTTTCATAATTTGTGACAGTGGCTAGAGTGGACTGTGAAGAAGCTGGACTGTGTAACAACTGGGATTTGTACGGGCGCTGAGGACCGTGCAGCTGAACGCCCCACAAACCAAACATCATCGTCATCATAAGAATTAAATCTGGCGATCGCGGCGGCCACGCGACTCGGCCTATCCGTCTTTGACCATATCGTCTGTTGAGATGCCTCCGAAACGCGAAGTGAGAAGTGAGGTGGTGCACCATCATGCTGGAACCATATTTGCTGACGTGTAGTCAGTGGTGAAGCGTTCAAGAACAGGTTCAGTACGTCATCCTGTCTACCGTATTCCATACTAGGGAAAGCTAACTCTTTTTCCTCACCAGATGTGGATACTTTACACATCGAACTGAAACCGTCGTGGGACGGAACCGGTAGGTTTCCGGACATGGGTTCATATTTAAGATATTATGTACTCACTCCCCTCTACAAGTCATAGAAATTTGTAACGAGAATTTCCCAACACTTTGTATAAGGGAAGACTGCTGAACGAGGTTCTCATTCAGAAATCAAATTTACATATTGTTTTTTGTGGAACGATTGCATTATAGCTATAGTAAAAAGGAGCAACACTTAGCAGCACGCGTTGGAATTTGACAATTCGACAGCGATAGGGTCCTCCGTATCGAGACTGCAGTTTTTCGTTCCACGATACTGCTGCTAGCGTTGGCCAGGATCCCCCAACTGCCATGCGAGGGTGGAGTCGATAGATGCAGGATCTCACCTGCCCCATGCGACTAGCACCAGAGAGGTAATACATGTTGGTCGATTGGCCTGCTGAATCGTACAAGCACGTCACGTAACTCTAATCAGCAAGCGGGTCTTTTTTTGTAGAAAGACAAGTATCCACATTGGTAGAAGACCAAAATCTGGAGCACAGTGGATTGTCAACACAGCGACTGTTGTTACTAGTTGACAGGGCAGCAGTGGGAGGCGGATCGACGGTGGTCAGCCCCTTCGCTAAATTGGACACAGGAGTGGCACCTCGTCGTCTTTTCAGGCGAGTTCCGTTTCTGCGTGCAGTAACACGATCAAAATATCCGTTGTGGAGCTTCCGAGGAGATCGAACGTCGCCAGATTGGATTCGTCATTGTCTTACAGACCCACGACTGGGCACCATGTTATGGTGTGCCATTAGGCACGGAACACGATCACCTCCGGTTAACACAGTCAATAACTTGAACAGCAGGCGTTGTATTTCTGACGCGTCAAGGCGTGTGGCTTGTCTTTGAGATCTTTGTAACGTTATATTTCAACAAGATCACGCAAAACCGCACGTTATCCGCGCTGTCCTGATCTACATCGAAACAGAGGGTGTTCGACGGTTCCACTGGCCATGATGTTCTCCAGATCTGCTCTTGAGTTGCCGAAGGCGGGCATGCCGCCATTCGCCAGACACTAAGATTGGTAAACTCTGGTTTAGAGGTGAAGCAGCGTGGCCACCTGTATCTGTCATACAAGCTCAGTTGGACTTGATGTGCAACCACGTTAAAACCATTATAGCCGCCAGAGGTGTCAGCTGTGTGTACACGCCACATAACCCCAAATCACCTACAATGTATGCACACAGTAAGCAAAAGTTCGTTATTTGCTATCCTCGATGCTGCAGTTTTAATGGTCAGCAGTGTATAAATCGAAAAGTGTACGATTGCGATATGGTTACAGTTTCCCTGAAGTATTGCTTCACCATAAAGATTAGCTCTCGCAAAGCAACAGCAGTCTTCCAACTGTTACCAATTGAAGATTAGGTTGCCCAGTTACAATGAGAAGTATGTTCTCGGTTGTAGATAAGTGTTTGCTGTTTGGTAAAAATATTTTTCATCTGTTTTACGCTACTCCAATTTGGTATATGCACCTCTACATTAACAAGTCCGCCGTCGAAAGCGAAACTGCAGGAACGCGCTACGCAGTGTCCACTAGGGTGCCCGTGTGTTCGGTGTCTCAGAAGAGAGTCATTTACGGGACAAGTAACGAGGCCGCAGGCCGGCTGGCGAGAATGAGTTAGAGCGGCCGGCTCCCACGCAGCCAGTCAGTTCCCTTTAAACGGCGGCGGACGCAACAAGAGCAGCAGGAAGCTGTAACAGGTGCGCCAGCCGAGCTGCGCCGCATTTCCATAACTCCTCTCGTTTCCTGTCCCTTCTCAGACCTGCCCATTCCCTGCTTTATCACACCACCAAATTTTCAGCGCGCTCTTCCTCACTCCTGTTGTTGTAGATTGCACTGCGTCTACATCGATGCCACTCCAAACGAGGAACTACACTACTGGCCATTAAAATTGCTACACAACGTAGATGACGTGCTACAGACGCGAAATTTAACCGACAGGAAGAAGATGCTATGATATGCAAATGCTTAGCTTTCCAGAGCAGTCACACAAGGTTGGCGCCGCTGGCGACACCTACAACGAGCTGACATGAGGAAAGTTTCCAACCGATTTCTCATACACAAACAGCAGTTGACCGGCGTTGCCTGGTGAAACGATGTTGTGATGCCTCGTGTGAGGAGGAGATATGCGTACCATCACCTTTCCGACTTTGATAAAGGTCGGATTGTAGCCTATCGCGATTGCGGTTTATCGTATCGCGACATTGCTGCTCACGTTGGTCGAGATCCAATGACTGTTAGCAGAATATGGAATCGGTGGGTTCAGGAGGGTAATACGGAACGCCGTGCTGGATCCCAACGGCCTCGTATCACTAGCAGTCGAGATGACAGTCATCTTATCCGTATGCCTGTAACAGATCGTGCAGCCACGTCTCGATCCCTGAGTCAACAGACAGGGACGTTTGCAAGACAACAACTATCTGCACGAACAGTTCGATGACGTTTGCAGCAGCATGGACTATCAGCTCGGAGACCATGGCTGTGGTTACCCTTGACGCTGCATCACAGACACGAGCACCTGCGATGGTGTACTCACCGACGAACCTGGGTGCATGAATGGCAAAACGTCATTTTTTCGGATGAATCTAGGTTCTGTTTATAGCATCATGATGGTCGCATCCGTGTTTGGCGACATCGCGGTGAACGCACATTGGAAGTGTGTTCGTCATAGCCATACTGGCGTATCACCAGGCGTGATGATATGGGGTGCCATTGGTTACACGTCTCGGTCACCTCTTGTTCGCACTGATGGCAGTCTGAAGAGTGGACGTTACATTTCAGATGTGTTACGACCCGTGGCTCTACCCTTCATTCGATCCCTGCGAAACCCTACATTTTAGCAGGATAATGCACGACCGCATGTAGCAGGTCCTGTACGGGCCTTTCTGGATACAGAAAATGTTCGACTGCTTGCTCTGGCCAGCACATTCTCTCACCAATTGAAAACGTCTGGTCAATGGTGACTGAGCAACTGGCTCGTCGCAATACGCCAGACACTACTCTTGATGAACTGTGGTATCGTGTTGAAGCTGCATGGGCAGCTGTACCTGTACACGCCATCCAAGCTCAGTTTGACTCAATGCCCAGACGTATCAAGGCCGTTATTAGGGCCAGAGGTGGTTGTTCTGGGTACTGATTTCTCAGGCTCTATGCACCCAAATTGCGTGTAAATGTAATCACATGTCAGTTCTAGTATAATATATTTGTCCAATGAATACCCGTTTATCATCTGCATTTCTTGTTGGTGTAGCAATTTTAATGGCCAGTATTGTAGCTCACCAGGATAAGGATTGGGCAAGGAGAACACTTTGACCTTTCTCATTCGAGTAATGATGTAGACTTTCACTTCGGGTTTACTTTTTTATTTATTCGTGTCACAAGCATAAATAAATGGAAAAAATTAAATTACGAAGTACCCATAGCAATTTTCTTAAACATGTCCAGACACAAGTACATAGTGTTGTTTTAGTGGTCTTCAGTCCGAAGGCAGCTCTCCATGCTAGTCTATCCTGCAAAAGCTTCTTCACTTCTTCCTAGCTACTAAAGCCTACATTCATTTCAGCCAGCTTAGTGTTTTCAAGCTTTGATGCCTCCTTATCGTTTTAAACTCCCACACATCCTTGTTATTATCGACTTGACGAATCCTTGTTGCCTCAGGATGTGGTCTATCAAGCATCCCTTTCTTTTAGTGAAGCCGTGCCATACATTTATCTTTTTCACTGTTCAACTCAGCACCTCCTCATTACTTAGTCGATGTACCAATCTAATCTTCAGCGTCCTTTCGGATTTCGTTCCAAATGCTTCTACTCTCTTCTTGCCTAAATGTTTAACGTCCACGTTTTATTTATGTATAAGGCTAGATTGCAGATAATTACGTTCAAAAATAGATGAGCAGAAGTGGACAATTGACTCGAACGATGATCATTCACAAATCGTACTTTCAACATTTCCATTAGCGCTCTGGATGGAGTCGTTTGCAAGACGTTGCTGATTTTTATAAGGCTTTTCATGGACCTCAATGTCTGTACAGCTGGTACATAATTATGTAATGGGTGTCTAGGATTGGTGGCCAGGTTTGATCTTTCCGCACTAGTAGCAACCTCACGACGGATGCCTGGGAGAGCAATAGCTGTCAATTGATTCTATACATTGACATATTGCGTAGGTTGCATACACCTAATAATAAGTCTGTGAGTCTTATTCAGTGGAATGTCGACATCTTTGGCAAGGGCAGACATGTATGAGACGCCGAGGATCAGAATTATAATGCTGTTCTTCTTAAAGTTTATGGCTGGGAGTCCATTTAAGGATGCTGTTTCTGGCCTACATTGTCAGCCTTGCGTTATGGCGATGGTGCTTGTTTTTTCAGGTGCGATAAAGTGTGACAACTAAATAATTTGGATACGGTGTAGTATCCAATTATACACTTAGCCGTGATATACTGATTTTACTGCGTGAGTGTCTATGTTTATGACGGAAATCACGCATTTGCATTTTACCTGGGTTTGCGTGAAGTTCATCGCTGTTGCCATTAGTACTCATATTCTTCAAAGAATTTGTCAGGTGAACTTCTGTTTCCTCAGAGGATTTAGCTTGAGTTCCCAGAGTCAGATTATCTGCATAAAGAAAACTCTTGGTGTGCTCATTTGCCAATCTGCAAAGTTTGACCGCATGAGCAAGAAAGCACAGCAGATGGAAGAGACACGCACGGTGACGAATCTGAGTGGCATACAGTTTGATGATACAACCTTAAAGGTACTCAGCAGGGGTCTCAACTTTGCAACGACCCCTAGAAACGTACCCATTTCAGGTTTCGTCAGTGCAGTAGAGCAAGTTGCAGCCACACTTCCACCTAATGTGGCAGAGGAAGTCCGCCGAGAGACCTGCAGGGCCCTCACCAAGGCCAGGCCGCCGAAATCGAACATCACAACCGAGGAGAGGCTTGCACTCAAGAAACTACGGGAAGACAACAGCATTGTGGTACTGCCAGCGGACAAAGGGAACTCCACTGTCATCTTGCAGCGAGTGGATTATGATGAGAAAGTACGCCAACTTCTGGAGGACCCTGCATACAGAATTCTGGAGTGTGACTCCACGGACAAGGTGGCCAAGAAGACTAGTGCTCTCTTGAAGGAAACAGGGATGCCCGATAAGATCATCAGACAACTACGGGAAAAAGCGCCAGTGCCACCTAGACTGTATGGTCTGCCTAAAATACACAAGGAGGGTGTGCCCCTACGTCCTATTGTCAGTAATATTGGGGCACCTACGTACACAACAGCCAAGTACTTGAAAGGTCTCCTGGCTCCATATGTGGGGAAATGTATTCACCACATCCGCAACTCAGAAGATTTCCTGCAACGCCTCAAGCAACTGCACATCACAGATTCAGACATCATGGTTAGTTTTGATGTGGTATCGCTGTTCACCAGGGTCCCACTGAAGGACTCACTAGAACTGATTGCAGAGAAATTTGATGGTGCTCTGTTGGACCTGTTCAGTCATACACTGACATCCACGTATTTCCTGTACAGAAACCAATATTACGAGCAAACTGAAGGTGTAGCTATGGGCAGCCCACTGTCCCCTGTGGTTGCCAACATGTTTATGGAGAGTTTTGAGGAGAGGGCATTGGAGACAGCCACATTTAAACCCACATGCTTCAGGTATGTGGATGACACCTTCGTGATCTGGCCACATGGGATGGACAGGCTCAATGAGTTTCTTGAACATCTTAACTCATGCCACCCTAATATCAAGTTCACCATGGAAGTGGAGAAGAATGGCCAGCTGTCATTTCTGGATGTACTAGTCCAGAGGAAAGCAGATGGATCAATTGGCCACAGTGTGTACCGAAAACCTACACACACTGATTTATATCTGCAGGCCAGCAGTTGTCACCGCCCTGCACAGAAGAATGGGGTTCTGAAGACTCTGGTCCACAGGGCACGTGCCTTATCAGACCAAGAGAATCTACCCATAGAGATAGAACGTCTCAAAACAGTTTTCTCCAAGAATGGATACATGGACAGACAAATTGAGAGGGCACTCCAACCAGCCACTATACCACAGGTTCCTGAAGAAGACCAAGATGAAGCAAGGAAGGTGGCATATCTGCCCTATGCTGGCTCTATTTCTGCCAGAATCAGTAGGATCCTGCATAAACACAATATCAAGTGTGTTTTCTGTCCATCCAACAAGATCGGGGGACTGCTGGGGAGTGTCAAAGACGACCTGGGGTTACGAAAACCAGGGATTTACAATATACCTTGTCAATGTGGCATGTCCTACATTGGCCAGACGACAAGAACTGTGGAGATCAGGTGCAAAGAACATCAGAGGCACACTAGATTAAGACAGGTGACTAAGTCAGCCATTGCTGAACACTGTCTAGAACTAGATCATGCCATGAAGTATGAGGATACCAAGATTCTAGCACAAACACCCAGATTTTGGGACAGTGTTATAAGAGAATCGATTGAGATTAAAATGGCTGACGATCTTATGAATCGTGACACAGGGTACCAGCTAAGCAGAGCCTGGGATCCGGCTCTGGAATTGTTAAAGGAGCAACGGGGCCAGCTGCAACACTACACAAACAGAAGAACCAGAGACATGGAGATGGTAAACGAGCCCCTGACGGACTGCCAGGAGCACCAGACCGAAGATGGAACACCCAGAAGTGGGACTGGTGGACGCGGACCGCAGAGGGAACATCCAGAGCCGCAGCAGACGAAAAACGGAGCGGCAACGCTCCAACAGGTCGTGGTGAACGGGCGCGGACCGCAGGGGGAACGCCTGGTACCCCAGACCGCAGATGAAACCCCCAGGAGCGGGTTTGGTGGGCGCGGACCGCAGAGGGAACACCTAGAACCGCAGCGGACGGAAAACGGAGCAGCAACGCTCCAGCAGGTCACAGGGAATGGGCGCGGACCACAGAGGAAGCGGCTGCAGCTGTTGGTGGAGGGGGAAGGCCATAGGCATAAATACTGGACCAGGTCCACTTGAGGAGCAGTCTCAGGTCGCACCTGATGAAGGTCTCGAGCTACGTGACCGAAATATCGTGCAAGTACGACGCTGATATCCGGCAGAACACCCGACAACCCAAGATGTCACTATATTTGGTCGTTTGTGAAACTGTTATTATAAGCGTACATTCGGGCATTGTAACATACATTGCTAATATTATGAAAACCCCGTTGGCCAGCGGCAGTGACGCGGAAACAAACTTATTAGCAAGCATATGTTATGTAGCAACATCAGGGACCGTGCGGCCGCAACGTTTGAGATGGCTCGAACCACTGGCTATTTAGTGCGATATTCAACCAAGTCAGTTCGGCCCATACACTGATTGCTGTCTATAACCTTGCTGATATTCTGGACTTTTCATTGGGCCTGTGCTGAGTATTCTCATTAGGTCAAGACTATTTGGCTTTTTTTACATTTTGTTGAAGTGTGAGATTCCGACTCTGGCGTTTCTCCCTCTCTCTTCGAAAAGTATGAGATTTTAACTTCGTGGCAGCACCGCAGCACTTTAGTGCATCGTCTGTTTGGAACAGTGTTTATGTCTCTACAGAGACACATAAAATATGCTTCATACAATTCGTAATCAACTAACTTCCCTCCTTCCTTCAAAAAGATGAACGCAACGGCATGTACTTAGAAATGAATGATACTTCCATGTGTGTTTAAAAATTGAATCTGCTCAGATGGTAAATCCAACATTAGTAAGAAAGAAGAATTCAGAAATTTGAATAGCTCTGACTTTTTTACCGACTCCTTTCTGTCTATTATCGCTCGTATATACGAAGGTGCTTGAATATTCAACAAAAATCTGCCCTACCCTTCAGAAGTCCCAACGATCCCTCTGTCTCCATCTTAATCAGTTCACCTCCTGGTGCAACCAGTGGGTCCTCCGTACCAAAATCCAGGCAATAATTATGGGCCGAACAATCCACAGCATCCATCCCCATGACTATTATCTTACCATTTACGACCGCCCTATCCAGTTAACTAAGACAGTAAAATACCTCAGACTAAGACTTGATCGTCGACTAATATGGAAGTCCCATCCACTAACCATTCAAATGAAAGCCCGCAATAGACTAAAATTACTAAAAATACTAACTGGCTGAATGTGGCGACTGCACCCTTCCACAGTCCTCCATACCTATAAATTCCTGATCTGGCCCATCCTCAGCTATGTCAGTGTGGCATGGACCTCTGCTTCTCCCTCCTTTTATCACGCCCTGCAGATCCTGTAATGCCATGCACTCCGCCTAGCCTTTCGGATCCGCTTACTCTCATCCACCCAAAACTTACAAAATTCCCATTCCTCCTGTTCCATCTTGAACGCCTCCAAATATCCAACACTAGACATGAACTCATTACTACCTAACCCATAGTTTTCCCTCCTGCTCACTGCTTGTCGTACTCTGCCATGCCTCTACCACCACATTCCCGCAAAGCTACACCTCCACGCTCTCCACGTCCTCTCCCAACGAAACTTTAATTCCGTTCCCTTACCCAAGCACGAAATCCGCCCTGATATATACCCATCCTACCAGATCTAAAAGAACCCACCCCACCTCCTCCGGTCAGGGCTCCATTCCTGTCCACTCCTCTTCACCCACAGTTTAAGGCATGGTCCGGAACAGCATCCATCTTCACTCCCCTGAATTTCTTCCCCAAACATGCATCCACACAAACACCCTCTTACGCACCACCCCAACTGCTTCTTTCCTGTGATACCCCTTTTCATGTGAGTCTACACCCACTCATCACTTCACTCGTCTATGTGTCTATGTTAACCTCTCAGTACACTGGCTTTTTACACTACTTGCCATTAAAATTGTTACACAACGAAGATGACGTGCTACAGACGCGAAATTTAACCGATAGGAAGAAGATGCTGTGATATGCAAATGATTAGCTTTTCAGAGCATTCACACAAGGTTGGCGCCCGTGGCGACACCTACAACGTGCTGGCATGAGGAAAGTTTCCAACCGATTTCTCACACACAAACACCAGTTGACAGGCGTTACCTCGTGAAACGTTGTTGTGATGCCTCGCGTAAGGCGGAGAAATGCGTACCCTCAGGTTTCCGACTTTGATAAAGGTCGGATTGTAGCCGATCGCGATTGCGGTTTATCGTATCGCGACATCGCTGCTCGCGTTGGTCGAGATCCAATGACTGTTAGCAGAATATGGAATTGGTGGGTTCATGAGGGTAATACGGAACACCGTGCTGGATTCCAACGGCCTCGTATCACTAACAGTCGAGATGACAGGCATCTTATCCGCATGGCTGTAACGGATCGTGCAGCCACGTCTCGATCCCTGAGTCAACAGATGGGGACGTTTGCAAGACAACAACCATCTGCACGAACAGTTCGACAACGTTTGCAGCAGCATGGACTATCAGCTCGGAGACCATGGCTTTGGTTACCCTTGACGCAGCATCACAGACAGGAGCGCCGGTGATGGTGTACTCAACGACGAACCTGGGTGCATGAATGGCAAAACGTCAGTTTTTCGGATGAATCTAGGTTCTGTTTACAGCATCATGATGGTCGCATCCGTATTAGGCGACATCGCGGTGAACGCACATTGGAAGCGTGTATTCGTCTTCGCCATACTGGCGTATCACCAGGCGTGATGGTATGGGGTGTCATTGGTTACATGTCTCGGTCACCTCTTGTTCGCACTGACGGCACTTTGAAGAGTGGACGTTACATTTCAGATGTGTTACGACCCGTGGCTCTACCCTTCATTCGATCTGTTGTGACTTGGCGAGATAGCCAAACCACTATGAGGTAGCCGAAAGGCACGCGTTTAAGCTCACGCAGGCTGGCGTGAGGTCTGGAACAGTTAAATGAGTTGAGTCTAGTAAAAAAAGTACGTAGCTTCTGGAATACTTAACTTTAATCCATAATTGGTGAACATCGGTCTGACGGTACATGCATCACAAGATAAATAGCAAATGACAATGGCGCCTTGCTAGGTCGTAGCAAATGACGTAGCTGAAGGCTATGCTAACTATCGTCTCGGCAAATGAGAGCGAATCTTGTCAGTGAACCATCGCTTGCAAAGTCGGCTGTACAACTGGGGCGAGTGCTAGGAAGACTCTCTAGACCTGCCGTGTGGCATCGCTCGGTCTGCAAATCACTGATAGTGGCGACACGCGGGTCCGACGTATACTAACGGACCGCGGCCGATTTAAAGGCTACCACCTAGCAAGTGTGGTGTCTGGCGGTGACACCACACGATCCCTGCGAAACCCTACATTTCAGCAGGATAATGCACGACCGCATGTTGCGAGGTCCTGTACGGGCCTTTTATGGATACAGAAAATGTTCGACTGCTTGCCCTGGCCTCCACATTCTCCAGATTTCTCATCAATTGAAAACGTCTGGTCAATGGTGGCCGAGCAACTGGCTCGTCACAATACGTCAGTCACTACTCTTGATGAACTGTGGTATCGTATTGAAGGTGCATGGGCAGCTGTACCTGTACACACCAGCCAAGATCTGTTTGACTCAATGCCCAGACGTATCAAGGCCGTTATTAGGGCCAGAGGTGGTTGTTCTGGGTACTGATTTCTCAGGCTCTATGCACCCAAATTGCGTGTAAATGTAATCACATGTCAGTTCTAGTATAATATATTTGTCCAATGAATACCCGTTTATCATCTGCATTTCTTCTTGGTGTAGCAATTTTAATGGCCAGTAGTGTACTTTTTTAACTTACACAAGTGTCCCTCTGTCTATCTTTTCTGAAACATTCATTTGCCATTTCATCTGTGCCAATCTTTTACTTAACCAACAAATCTGCTTTTTTATTTTAAATTATGTAACTGAATACGTGTTTTTGCGTTTTGTTCACTGCCGTGTCCAATTTCATAATATGTCTCGAAATTTGGCTGAAGAGCAGCGACTTGTATCTGCTGACAGCTGACCCCACACTCATATGGGGCGAGGGGTATGATATGACAATAAAGGGAAAAATAGAAAAAAATGGCAGAACTGGGCTGACAGGCCATCTATCACAGCTGTTATCCATCCCACTAATAAATTTTTTTGTGGTGACTTTTATGAACAAAGAATTTTTTTTCAACTTTTCAGCCACTGCAAAAGGCTTCCCCGAGGTGGACACGTGTTTGTTTCGATCTCCTCAGATGAATACATCTGTGAGCTGCAGGTCATTTTAAACATATATGAATCTTGAATTTTCCACATTTTCGATATATGGTAAATCATAAGTGTTCTCCTAGCATTTCAAATTTCCCCATACTATTTTAACTTAGGTGATGCAGGTTGTGCCTGCAGCTCTGTCACAGGCAGTATACTAGCGGTGTCAATCAGAACTATTAGTCTGCACTTTGGGTTAGGTCGTGTAATTGGCAAAGTGCATTGTGCATTTCTCTCCATTGCAAAGCAGTGGCTGCTGGCAGCAGCAGGGCTCTATTGGCGAGTGGGGCTCTGTCGGCAGCAGCGACATGGATGTCACCTGCACTTGGCATGGTGCAACACAGAAGGGTGTTCGCTCTGGTGTTGTGTTTGTTTAAATAATGAAAGGCAGTTGCTGCCATCCTACCCCAGTACTATGCTGCACATGAAATTGATAAGCGTTTTACTTCCACATGTGAGCTATACAGTTTTAAAGTTAGGATAAGTTACTTTTTGCATTTCAGACTTAGAGTGACAGCTGTTTAAACTGTGATGTCGAAAGATTGTGGCAAATTATTGAAACTCAGAGCAAGTGAGCTTCAACTTAGGACATCATACAAGTAGGGAAACCAATTATTTTACCACCATTTTAAACTAAGGATAAGTGATATGACAACTATGCACGCTGCTCTCATTATCCTCAGTGTGCTGTATTGTATTTAAGCAACCTGGCAACCATGTAGATAAGGGGAGCAAAGATTTCGGCTCCCAGACTATACCGTGGTACGAGTGCCATAGAGCTCAGCTTCACTGCACATTTCCCCCACCACCACACCACACTGTCTGAGTGGGAGGATGGGGGATACGGGTAACTGCAAATGTACCACATTTAAATGGCAGTGGAGTCGCACTGCATACGACTTGGTTTTGTGTTTCATATTTCTCAACAACACAGACCACACTCGAAACAAATTTTCAGTATTGTTTATTATTTTTGGCAGACTCAAGACATAATTTTTATCTGGTGCAAACTGTCGACATACAGACAGAAGCAATTTCACAAATTTTCGCACTCAAGTTGCCCCATAATCGTGGCTTGTCCAGTTTCATACCCGAAAAATGTCTTCCACACAAATATCTCGATAGAAATATTGTAGCACTTTTGCAACCTCTTTGTGGAGACGTGGAAACTCAACCGGAGGAAAGCAATGTAGACGTCCTGGTCAGTTTCAACGTAAAAGGATTTGTCACTGGAACAGGAATACCTTGTAGACCAGTTACGCATGCTTTTGCACATGCACAGAGGCGCTTTCAACCGAAACGGCTAACGGTCTCGAAAACAGCTCGAAAAGGGACGTAAGATTGACACTGTCCTGAATATGTTTAGCAAACTATCTTTGTAATTCTTTCCAGGCCACAATGAATTCTTCAGACCTCGCGTTGTCTTTAACGGCAGTGAGCTTAGGGAACTGGGCTGTGTTTGTCAAAATGTGTCCCTTCTACAACACTTTTTCCTTCGTAATGCCCATCAAATGAAAAAGAAATTTTTCCTCACCTTGCAGTGTGCAGCGTTGTTCACTTAAAATGCGAGGCCTGCAATCCATTACGGATGTTCTAATTTTAGTTTCTGCACTGTTTTCTCATTCATAAATGCGGCAATAGCGAATTTTAAATCCAAAAATCGTTCCTGGAGTGCCCCTTAACTTAACCAATGTACTTTGCAGTAATCTATAAAGTCGCCATAATCGTCGTTCAATTTCATCGAAAACAATTGCAAATGACAGTGCAATTATGATGCCTGCAATATCATAAATTTTGCTATTCATACCACCAATACCTTACGTGCAGCATGCCTGAAAATTTAGCACAATGTTCAAAAAATGTTCAAATGTGTGTGAAATCTTATGGGACTTAACTGCTAAGGTCATCAGTCCCTAAGCTTACACACTACTTAACCTAAACTATCCTAAGGACAAACATACACACCCATGCCCGATGGAGGACTCGGACCTCCGCCGGGACCAGCCGCACAATCCATGAGTGCAGTGCCTTATGGTTCAAATGGCTCTGAGCACTATGGGACTTAACTTCTGAGGTCATCAGTCCCCTAGAACTTAGAACTACTTAAACCTAACTAACCTAAGGACATCACACACATCCATGCCCGAGGCAGGATTCGAACCTGCGACCGGAGCGGTCGCGCGGTTCCAAACTGTAGCGCCTAGAACCGCTCGGCAAATCCGGTCGGCGCAGCGCCTTAGACCGCTCGGCTAATACCGCGCGGCTAGCACAATGTGCTTCATCGTGTACTGAACAGTGAATCCCATCCGTCGATCGTGGTAATTCTATGCTTTTTCATCGTCAGCTAACTGCTTAAATTCTTTCTAGATGGTATTGTAATATCGCTTCCTAGTAAATTCTATTCTGCCATTCTCAATCATGTTAAAGACTTCTGACGATTGAACGCTGGTTGTTTCTTTTTGTGCAAACAGCCACGGGACCTGTCAGTGTCCTTCATAACAAGAACAAATAACGGCAGGCAAACAGCGCTGACAGCACGATTCTACCGTACTGAAGAGAGATGTACCAGCCAAAGAATGCCACACCGCAGTTCTAAATGAATGTCGCAGTGAACCGAGTACTTTCGGGAAGGAACAAGCAAAGGCAATACTGGCGTAGCCTCGGCCGCACATGGCCTATGCACACTCAGCACTCGTCAAGTTTGGCACGTCGTGGCCGACCCTGATGTAGACTCTCCTCATATCTCCATGTTGCTATTTTGGATCGCCTTACTGGATTCTGGCATCATATAGGCTTATTTGTATTCCCAGGTCACCGTCTTGGATTTTTAACCAATTGGACAATGCCCCATATGAATGTCTGAATTTTCTGCCACTTTATTCCTAGGGGATCACCCCTACTTCCACAGGGGGAGGGGGGGGAAGCCTTTAGCATAACTGGACTGTTTTAAATTTCCAATCATGTTTAATTTCCTGGCATTATGTACTTACAGCAGTTGGCCTATGTCAGAAGGGGAGAAAGCTGACAACAATGCATGACATAATGGACGGGTGTGTTTGTGTGTGTGTGTGGGGGGGGGGGGGAATCTGGTAACAATTCAGACTGTCCTCAGTTCTCCAACTGACTTAGGTGTAGTACCAATTACCATTTCAATAGAACAGACAGTCTACACTGTTGACGATTAAAATTGCAGCACCAGGAAGCATAGCAAATACTGTAATTTGACTTGCATGTGTATGTATTATTCTCATATTGGGAAGAATAAACGATCAAGTTTGTAAGTGATTTGGGGGTATACAGTGTGCGAACTTAAGTACACAGAGCTGTCACGTCTGGCCGGAACAAGGGATCTGATCCAGGTGGGTATCGAGTTGTACAGAGCTTGAATGGCATATACTGGTCCTTCATTCCACGCTGCTTCAAGTCTGTGCTGTAGTTCATCAATAAGTCTTGTGGCATGCGGGTAGTAGAGTGCTGGTCTCTTACCAACGCACGACTAGATGTTTCGAAATAACTGAATGTTTCAGGTGTCAGACCTGGCGAAGTGCTACGCTGGGCAATAGTCGAACACACTCTGTGTCGAAATTTCAGAATGAGAAACGCACTGTGTAATCTATCCTTATGCACAGAACGTTGATTCTGTTACTCCAAGCTACTGCGTGCGGCTGCGCTGAGATGCTCATCATTTGTATAGCCAAGAATGAAGTACACTCCATGCCAATTTGACGTTTATTGCGTGCCGCCTTCGTGGTGCTAATGGCCCAGAGTGCATTACGTCATATGTGCACTTACTGCATAGTTGAACTCCGTTTCGGTTCAAGATTCGCTAATAGACTCTACCACTACTGCTTAGATGGTGCTGGTCTTCGTAAGCAGTTTTGCGTGGTTTAGTTCTTCCGTTTTCCCCCGTCTCTAGATTACTCCATCGAAAGTGGCTGCGAAGGCGTCACGATACTGGATTCAGTTTCGGGATGTGCGGAATTAAAATCCTCATCAGTCATTCAGATTAACGTTTATCGCAGTTTCCCCTAAATCGAGTAAGGTGAAGACTGGGATGATTTTCGAAATGACGTGATTGATTTTTTTTCTTCAGGGTTTTTCTATTCGAGCTTGTGCTCCATTACTGCAGATCTGACCTCATTTATTTTTATCCACATTAACCAAATTTGTAATTAAAAATTGTATGTATTAAATATTCGTTTAAGGTACTTCATTAAACAGGAAGATTATTGTCGCATTTTAATACGAGTCCTTGTCCGAATGACGTGACTTTACTTTCCTCTCCTACTGAACTGTACAAGACGTTGTTATCATTTTTCTTATGATTACGGATCTACCCAATATATTCCGCTGACATGAATGAATGAAAGTGAACAAAGGCTACAGTTTTCCGCCAGTCAAAAAGGTCAGCCATGAGCTAGAGCTGCACATCTGCTATATGGTATGTACATTTCGAAAGAAGACGACAAAAATCTTCACTGAGATCTTAAAACAGTACTCTGAAGTGACCTCCTATTGACACCGTCCTCCTCCCACTGTTGATCATTACTTGCTCTTCGGGACACTGATCTGGGTCACTTCACTTTACCCACGAAAACAGAATCGCATTTAACGTACCAACTCTGCTGATTTTTTCCAGAAAAGTAACGGATAAATTGTAACATGGCTTTTTACTCCGTATAACATGCATGCCACTTGTGCCCCCTAAGAGGACTCACTCATAAATAAAATACATTAGCCATTCAGCTCGTGATAATGGACTGCCGTTATCTGGAATTGTAGAATCGACTTGACATTCGAATAGTCAGTCGCAAACCGACTATTTTTTCTACGCATTAAGTTAAAAAACCGAAGAAGTTTTGGGATTGGGTTCCAATCTACCGCTCAGATGAACTTAGGTATAGATTTTAGCCTGAATTCCGTATTCATTTGATTTGCTGTTGAACGTCTCAGACAACAATGCAGTACGACTGTTTCCTGGGTTAACACTTATATGTCTCTGTGTGGGGTATCTGAAAGCAACAGCCATATACTGGTCAATTGATAAATGTGATTTGGTTGCAAGCCTTTCTCCGTAGCCGAGTGGTTAAAAAATAATAAATAAATAAAAAGTGGTCAACGGGTCAAACGCTGACGCGCGGGATCCGCGATGGATTCCCGCTACTGCTAGAGATTTTCCCTCGTTGGGAGGACTGGACGTGGGCGCTCTAAGCCTTGCGATGTCAGTTGAGGCACTACCTGATTGATGGGTACCGGCTCCAAGGTCGGAACGTCGACAACGGCCGGGAGTACGGTGTGCTGACCCCATTCCCCCCACATATCTCATCCGATGACGAATGGCTGAGCATGACACGGCTGTCAGTTGACTGTCCCGTGTTCTTCAGAGACCAGTCGCGATTTTTTTTTTTAATTCGGTTGTTAACTTTTCCTGCTAAGTTCCGCGGGAATAGACCTCTATTTGTCGACGTTGCTGAACAAACTTGCGACTGCAGAATGGTTATGTTGGATGATGACGAGAGAAGGGAGGGAGTCAAACCCGTTGCCGGCACGGAGCCTACTCGCCTAGAGCAGCACCTAGGGAGCCACCGAACTTAACTTCCCCATTTTATGGCTGGATTAGGATCAAAACTGTCAAATGCTCTCACTTCGTGAGACACTGCTGGTAGGCTTGAAATTTAATGTAGGATATTGGTGCAAAGTCTGGTGATCAGGAACTTTAAGCTACCGCCCCTCCACTCATTTGCCGTAAAGGCAATAGTAAGGCAGCCAACACCAAGCTGCGTACCATGGTGGTTACTCATCCAAGTACAGGCCTCATCTGACATTGCTTAACCTCGTTGATCTGATGAAATCTGAGGCAAGCCCGTGGGCTGGCCTTACAGTGTATTCACAGTTTTTGGGGAAGCTCGGTGATACTTTTTTGATTATAGTAGTTGGAAGAATTAGGTAATTACACATTACGCTTGCTTGATTACCAGTAATAATAATAATAATAATACATTGTGGCCATGCGTTTGGATGGCGGTAGGTCGTTCGTTTGACGCTAACGTGGCGACTTGAAAGACACTGGTCTGTGTTATGCGGGTGACACCTTTGTCTACTTCCGGAGTATAGATGTTTGGAAGACACTTCGGTGGAGCACATTGTTATGCAGTAAAAATATCTACTGGAGTTATACTACTAGAAGGGATTGTCAACTCTTCATAATCAGCAACATCTGAAGGCTACAGCTTGTCACTACAGCCACACTCCTATTTTGTGCTGTTCTCTCCGTTCCTTGGTGATACCAATATTCAGTTATTTGCTATAGCTCTTCTTCTATTTTCTTTCCGAGTTTTCCTGTAATTTTCCTTACGAAATTTTACCTCTCAATGCATTTTTTTAAAAAACTAACTGCATCTAAATATATGTGCAAATGTTTAGCTCACCTTTCTAGAATAGTTATTACGGGCTTTCTTCACTCACTGACTTCTTTCAAAAGATTTTTATTGATTTTTTTCCTGTACAGCTGGTTCTTGTTTCAATCGACTTCTGTGTAACTTCAACAGTTAGCAACTTTCATAGCCAAACTGAGGTACATGTCTGACGAATGTCTTGAAAAATTACATTTCCTGGTTCATAACATGGTTGGTGCAGCAACCAGTATGTATCATGAAGAAACAAAATATTTGATTCCAATATATAGGAAGAGAGAGATGCGGTAAAATCTTTTTGAGTCCTCTACCAGTTAACATTAGCAAAGTTTTTATAGTTCGTAGTTTTTATCGTTGGTAGTTACAAAAATAACGAGGAGGGAGAGAGAGAGAGAGAGAGAGAGAGAGAGAGAGAGAGAGAGAGAGGGGGGGGGGAGGGAGAGAGAGAGAGAGAGAGAGACACTGTGCCTTCAGCAAAGACTCTGACACCATTACACTGTCGTATTTATGGCGTGATCACCATAGGAATAAAGGAGATTAGGATGCATAAAGGGGGATATTTATAAACTGTCATTTGATATCTATGAATTGTAGGTGGTATCCTTCTGAATTTCTTTGCGCAGTCTGTGTATACTCTGCGTGGTTGTGAATTTCCTACAGTTAATTAGTGTGCTATTTTTCTCGTTGTGATAGCTCTTTACCTAGTCAATGGCAGGTGGATGACTAAACAGCCTTCTAACTATGGAGCAGCACTTTTGGAATGTAAAGGTATTTGAAGAGAATTAGTAGAGGTGTGTGACTTGGCTGGGGTTACTAGTTCTTACTGCTCTGGCAAACGACAACTGTCGTGTAAGAACGCATGTGACACAAATAAAAGATGTGAGGGCAGTTTAATTTTAATTATGCCCTTTATTCCTCGACGAATGTGTGATAATGACGGTGTGGCGGGAGGGTTTTATTGCTGGGAAGCTATGGTAGACCATGCAAAACGATATCCAGCTGGGTGGTTGGTTGATTTGGGGGAGGGGACCAAACAGCGAGGTCATTGGTCCCCCAGCCAGCTGGTGTTAGTGTGGACATACGATAATTTTTCAGAAGTTATACACATATAAATGATAATTACGCTACTTGTCGGGACCTTTATGCTGTTGGAATGTAAAGTTGCTGTGGTTACTTTTCTGGCGTATTGCCAGACATGAGTGAGAGGTTATCAGACTATATTCCTGTAAAAAATTACGTATGTGTAGCTGTAAGGGTGGGGGACAGATTTGATGTGGGGAATACACTGTTGACGAGATGTTTGACCATAAACGGTGACAGATTCATTTCATAAACAGCTGCACGATATAGCAACGTAAGGGTTTAACTGGATCTGCTATAGTGTACAAAGAGGGCAGGCAATATAGCTGTAACATCTTGGATATGCAGAAGGTCCTCTCATTGGCTCCCCCAAGCAGATTCTCAAATGTTGTTTGTTGCACTATCGACTGCGATGTTTATTACAGTACACCAGCCCATATCAGTGATGTCTTTCCAACCCTTTAGTCCGTGAGAGCGCTGTTGATTAGCACATAGTGCCTGACGCCTGTGCTTTAGAACACTTGGTAGAGAGTCTTGAAGGAATGGAACAACTTCCAGAAACGCTGACTGAAAATACCTACAGTCTGTTCTCGAATCTGATTGGTTGGAAGACCAAAATGTCAAATAATTTCCTAGACTGAGGGGAATCGAGACACTTAGCCAGCGTAAGTGTAGTCATATCATATTTTTTTCGGGCCCTATGCACATGTTAACGATAACTGCCATGCTATTCTGAAATGTATCTGTGTTGGATTGTAAAGCTACTGTGGTCAGTGTTCCAGCATGTGCAAAGATAATGGTGGGTGGGACTATGTCATGTCGTAATGGAGGTCTAGGTTGGACTTGGAAAATTGCACTTTCAAAGCATCGATAGCCATAAGGGGCATGAAATTATGTCCATTCATAAGAAGGATATAGATTAAAATGGGAAATTGATACTTCCAGAGCCACAGTCGTCATGGGGAGGTACTTGTGATACTTCGCTCATTGCCAAATGTCACCATTTGGCACTGCAATCATAAAATGTGTAGCTGGTTTCCTGGCTCAATTCCACGTGGCATCCAGGCATGTGGCAGAGGTAGCTCGTGGCTGGAATGAAAGGACATTTCCAGCTTAAGGCGCGATCCGCCTCTGAGCCTCCCGAAGCAGACAGTTGGGATACGAGTGTGCAGTGGAGCTAACCTTGTTGCTCTCTGGGCAAGTGAATAGTGAACAAATAGTCAGTTTATGCTGGGCAGCCTTCACGATTGCGTTGTTGCAAGTATTCTTCGATTTTTATGTGGATATTTGAGAAGACTCGGTATGGCAAGCGTTTGCATTGGACGATTATCCCCCCCCCCCCCCCCCAATGCAAATCAATCGGTCGACTGCTCAGCAGTCTCGGTAATAGTCTCTCTGGCCTCTGAGCAACAGGTACACTGAAGATGTGCACACAAGTGCCAGTGTGGCTCGTGTGAGTGCCAGCCCCTCCCGACTGGTGTGCATATGAAGACGTGATATCCTGGCCGATGCGGTCCAGGTCTGCAACAGTCAGTGGACTTTACTTGCCATGTGATAGTGAGTGTGTGTGATCAGAGGGTTTTTTCGCCAGATACGTCTAGTGGAGATGTTGTTCTGGAGGAGGCTGCCTGTGTTCTCAGACGTCGGTGCATACGACACCTCGGATATACAGGGTGGCGCAAGAAATGTGTTACCAATTGTTTCTTTCACAATTTACCACGCACATTAGATATCCCGCTGGTATCTCTACAGCAGTACCAGCAGAGCTTGGAAAAACAAATGAGTTACGAAATGACGTGTAATTCACGATACTGCCGCTAGGAGACTAGTAAGCAGCAATGGCTGACAATGGGAGACTGACGACACAGCAACGATCGGCAATTGTGTTACTTTTTCATGAAACGGAAAGCCTTGTTGTGACTCAGAGGCGTTTTCGACAACTGTTTAACACACGATGGGTCCCATTCAAGAACACCATCACAGTTTGTACGATAAATTTGTACAGGAAGGAACAGTATTGCAAGCGAAGCGACCTCGGCCTAAGCCTGTTTGTTCGCCGGAGAATATTGAAGCGGTACTAGTTTCTGTACAGAGAAGTCCCGGGAAATCGTGTAGAAAGGCAGCAGTGTAACGGGGCATATCCAGACGCTCCGTTCAACGCATTCTTAAAAGTGACCTCCATATGTACCCATACAAGATGACCTGTGCACAGAAGCTCACTGAAGAACACAAGCAGCAGAGACTACTGTTTGCTCAGTGGGCGGCGGATAGGGAAGAAACTCCCAACAACGTTTGGTTTTCAGACGAGGCGCATTTTCAGTTAGACGGTGTGGTTAACAAACAAAATGTACGCTTTTGGGCCACTGGAAGCCCACAAGTGCTTCATGAACGACAACATTATGCCCCGATGATTACAGCGTGAGCAGCAATTTCCAGTCACGGACTTATTGGACCCTTTTTCTTTGAAGAAATTGTGAACAGCGAGCGTTATTTGAGCATGCTTCGCAATAGCTTCATTGCACAGCTTCTTGCTACTGCCTTGCCCTTCAACACGTAGTGGTTCTTGCAAGATGGAGCAAGGCCACATACTGCAAACACTGTGTTGGAGTTTTTACACAAGCATTTCTACATGCGGATTATTTCACTCAGGTTTCCTGGTCGCTTCAATGACGGACAAAATTGCCTCCCCAATAGTCCAGACCTCAATCCATGTGACTTTTTTCTTTGGGGGTATCTAAAGGAAAAAATTTTCTCGAAACGTCCACGTGATTTAATGGGGCTCAAAAGACTTATTCTTCAACCTTGCAGTGAAATCACGGAAGACATGTGCCGTAGGGTAATCACTAACTACAGCGTTCGTTTGAAGGAAGTTAGGAAACGAAATGGTGGACATATTGAGCATGCGCTGAGTTAGAACAAATCTCCATGGACGGCTCTTCATTGTAGTATATGTTCCTTTCAGATTGTATTGACAATAAAGTTTATATTCAAAAACAAAATGGTAACACATTTCGTGCGCCACCCTGTATTTAGCACTACGATCTATTTGTGGCGGAAATTTAATTACTTAATTTTCATAATGCTTGCATGTGATTCTCAAACGCTGAAAACATTTTTTATTATGAAGAAGGATCATCTTAAGGTTGTGGTGAGTGGTGTAAGCAATCTATTCAACTCTTATAAATTTTTAAATAATTAATTTGATAGGATATTGCAAATGTACTATTTCCTATAATTTTTTGTTTCGCAACTGTGCGAACTCTTGCTTTGTCCCCTGAATTAGCCACTAGGAACACAATATTCTGAGGAGGGATGGAAACCTCTATCTGCGTGTCTGGGGACGTTGGCTCGTGTACAAACAGAAAGTAGCTGCTTGTGAGAGTATGGAGGTGGTTTCCCAGGTCTCAGGAATCAAATATCAAAGGATGCTGAATTCTGCTCTGCGGTTGCTGGAATGTCCAGCTGATGATGCTTGAGGCGCCCTCCGTATGCATCAGTAGCAAACTATAGCTCAGCCTACATTTGACTTCCTTCATGAACCTGTGGGTTATGGGCATCGCATGGAGGAGGGTGCCTATCTTCTCACATGTCTCTGCATACAAGATCCACAATAATAGCGAGTGTTTTTGAAAATGAATTACTTGATTTTGTTTTGTCTGTGTATACATGAGAGTATGGACACTGTCACTCTTTGTGATATGAAGAGCAGTCAGTAGGTCCCATCGATGTCATTTGGGGCACTGTGGTCTTTCACTAGTTGTCCGTGGGTCTGGGAAAAAGGCTTCTGGACACCATGGGAGGCAGACATGTTGTTACGACAGTCCCAGTGGAGTGCAGTAAGGACATTATTTTTCTTGCATCTTACATCTGCTCTGAGCTGTTAGTTGATGTGTGTTTTATAGACTGTGTCTGTAGTATACATGTTAGGGGTGTTTTTTCGCTATCTTTGTGGAATGTTTAGGTCTTTATTAGTCATGTTTTTTGTGATTATTTATTCCCACTGCCAATCTGTAGCACTGTAATCAGAGCAGGACATCATGTCTGATGTTTGTGGCAGCGGGAAACTAGTGCTTCCTACCACTTCTTATTTGTCAGCACAACAGCACAAAGGATTGCTATTAGCTGACGCTTCGTTTGGGATTAGTGTGACTGCCAGTGGGTGATACTAACTACTCCTGGTAGCTCAGTATATTTTCGAGTATGTTTAGTGCACAATCAGGATTTAACTACAAATGCATGATCTATTACAGAAAGAGATTCTAATTGTTTAAATATACGAAAACTGATTCTGCAAATTATGGGCATGCAAAGACATTCCAGCGGTACTTAGTAACATGAAAGAAAGAAATAAACTCTGTGAAATCCATCCCCACAATTTGTTTAAGTGAACAATATTCAGCTCTTGTTTGCATCCTGTAAATTGTTTGGATGAATAAAGAAGCGGTATCCCCACAAAATGCTTAAACAGTATTCAAATAACTTAAATTGCTTAATGCAATGTGATTGACAATGTATTAGCCTATGGCTGTGAGATTCTCCCAGCCCAGCATTCGAACAAAGACTGATCGATCTTTCCACTATATTTTTTCTAGGTGGTCGTGTAGGGGAGGTATGGGAGAGGAAGGGCAGGGATATCCCAGAGGGGTGGCGGGGGAAGGGGACATGTGCTGGCTGGGGAAATCCTTTGATGTCCTCAGAGGAGGGGTAATTAATTGATTAATTATTAATTTGCACAATTAATTTGATATAAATTTGATATCTAAAGTGGATTTGTATCAGTGAGGAGGAGGGTTTGGGAATTTCCCAGAGGGATGGGGGAAGGGGGAGGGGGAGAGAGAGGGGCAGGGAGCTTCTCAAGAGTATTAATCCCAGGGGGTCATAAATCAGTTGGCATAACAGTAGGTTAAGGGGAGGGCAGGGGGATAATTTGCTTCTAACTGTGTGCTTGCCTCTGACTGTATGCAACCCGCACAAACAAAATACACCAGAAACCCCTTTGCCTTACTATTTTGACCTATGGAATAAATGCAAAATATCGTATACACCACAGCATGCACAATTAGAGCACCCACTGAATGTAAAAACTAAATTAACGTTAAAAAGTAGAAATTTAAAAAGATAACCTCTGGAAAAATTTAATAGGTTGCATGATTCAATTATATAGAATCGAGGGCTTAGTTATTAACATTAAACAATGATCACTTGGTTTAATGTGATTAGCTAAGGTCTGGATGCTATGTAACTGAATCGTGCCACATACTAAATTTTTCAAAATATTATCTTTTTAAATTTCTATTTTTGAAAGTTTACTGATCTCTGGTTTTTAGTTTTTACGCTCAGTGGGTGCAACATATTATACACACTGTGACATATCGCTGCCACTGACACTCTTGTGCTGATATAGTTCTACATTTTTAACAAGAAGGCCTATTATGGTTTGGGGGAGTGACACAGTTTTTTTAAGTTTATTGATTCTTCCTGTGCAACCTCTGACATGTACTGTAACTGTCACTGGCGCTCTTGAACTGATGTAACTCTATGCTTTTAACAAGGAGGTTCACTATTGTCTGCAAGGATTTTTTTAAAGACTGATTGTTGCTATCAGTTTTTGCACTGAGGGATCTCTGTGTCTTATATAGGGTGCCATATAGTTAACACTTGTGATTTTTAACGTTGATATGCCCATATATTATATTTTGTATTTGTATTTGCATTTATCAGCATCCCACTGAAGTGTGTTTTACGACTTAGATGCCACACTTGCTGGCTCCGTACATAGCACTGACACTGGTAGTCAGTACTGACAGACAGCTAGCATGTCACGATCTCATGCATCGAGGGGAGGGGAAGGGGCCTAGATTGTGGTTTTAGGGAGAGTGGAGTTTTCACAATGTTGTTGGCTGTAACACTACTTGGGACACTCAAAATTGGTGCTGAGAGCTCCCCTATGTGCTTTTATGGTTTCCCATTATAACAATGTATTTTTGTATTCTTTTGTTTTTAATTTTTATTCACGGTAATTATTCTGGCTATTATGCAAGTATTTTATCAGTAATTTTTAGAACACCAGTCATCTATAATTACTGCCATGGTTTGTTGTCATTACAAGATTCAGAAATTGAACACTATTGTAGCTCTCAACCTGCAGGCGCCATCTGCCATGAGCTGTGTGTACGAGTCTTAGAGGATGTTTTCATTTAGTGTGATGCGTGCAACCAGAATATGCACCAGCTCTCCAATATGTTTATGACATAAAGCTTCACTGAAGGCCTGATCCCGTTTGGTTTGCGGTGGAATGCACTACATGCCGTAATAAGATAATATCCTGCTTCCTTCCTATTTCTAGTGTGGGTTGTCAGTTTAGGGATAAAACAGTATACATATTTTTTTAATAATCCCTTTCGGTTATCTTCTGCTTTATTCTGTTTCATAGGACCCCGCGCAATGTTTTTAAAGCTTTGACAAGGGGCATTTACCTGTTAAGATACACACATCAAAAAAAGTTTTGCATCACCTCGATTCCGAGAGTTCTGGAACCTGTACAGAAAATTGCTCGTGAAAACCACACATTGCGTGTTGTACCACCATACAGCGAGACCTTCAGGGGTGGTGCTCCAGATTGCTATACACACCGTTACCTCTAATAGCCAGTAGCACGTCCTCTTGCATTGATGCATGCCCGTATTCGTCATGGCATACTATCCACAAGTTCACCAAGGCACTGTTAGTCCAAATGGTCCCACCCCTCAACGGCGATTCGGTGTAGATTCCTCAGAGCGGTTGACGGGTCACGTCGTCCAGAAATAGCCCCTTTGAATCTATCCCAGGCATTTTCGATAGGGTTCATGCCTGCAGAAGATGATGGCCACACTAGTCGAGCGATGTCGTTATCCTGAAGGTAGTCATTCACAAGATGTGCACGATGGGGGCGCGAATTGTCGTCTGTGAAGACGAATGCCTCGCCAATATGTTGCCGATATGCTTGCACTATCGGTCGTAGGACGGCATTCACGTATCGTACAGCCGTTACGGCGCCTTCAGTGACCACCAGCGGCGTACTTCGACCCCACGCAATGGCGCACCCAAACAGCAGGGTACCTCCACCTTTCTGCACTCGCTGGACATTGTGTCTAAGGCCTGGCCGGGTTGCCTCCAAACACGTCTCCGACGACTCTCTGGTTGAAGGCATATGCGGCACTCATCGGCGAAGAGAACGTGATGCCAATTCTGAGCGGTCCATTCTGCATGTTGTTGGGCCCATCTGTACCGCACTACATGGTGTCGTGGTTGCAAAGATGGACTTCGCCATGGACGGCGGGAGTGAAGTTGCGCATCATGCAGCCTACTGCGCACAGTTTGAGTCGTAACACGACGTCTTTTGGCTGCACGAAAAGCATTATTCAGCTTGGTGGCGTTGCTGTCAGGGTTCCTCAGAGCCATAATCCGTAGGCAGCGGTCATCCACTGCAGTAGTAGCCCTTGGGGGGGCTGAACGAGGCATGTCATCGACAGTTCCTGTCTCTCTGTATCTCCTCCATGTTCGAACAACATCGCTTTGGTTCACTCCAAGACGCCAGAACACTTCAGTTGTTGAGAGCCCTTCCTGGCACAAAGTAATAATGCAGACGCGATCGAACCGCGGTATTGACCGTCTACGCATGGTTGAACTACGGACAACACGAACCGTGTACCTCCTTTGTGGTGGAATGACTGGAACTGATCGGCTGTCGGACCCCCTCCGTCTAATAGGCGCTGCTCATGCATGGTTCTTTACATCTTTGGTTTAGCAACATCTCTGAACAGTCAGAGGGACTGTGTCTGTGATAAAATATCCACAGTCAACGCCCATCTTGAGGAGTTCTGGCAACCGGGGTGATGCAAAACTTTTTTTTAAGCGCGTATTTTATGTGCGGTGTCACATGTACACTTCACTACCAGGTATCCGTAAGTTGTTTAATATTTTCTTGGAAATCCAATCTCACTAAATAGGGTCACGCCACTATTACGTAATTTTGTATTTCTTCCATAGGACAATCCTAAGATGGCTAAATAAAGATGTAACGCGCCGTTGGGAAATAACAAAAAAATTGAACACTGCACTCGAGACAGCTTGTTTCCTCTGTGGTGTCACCGCCAGACACCACACTTGCTAGGTGGTAGCCTTTAAATTGGCCGCGGTCCGTTAGTATACGGCGGACTCGCGTGTCGCCACTATCAGTGACTGCAGACCGAGCGCCGCCACACGGCAGGTCTAGTCTAGAAAGACTCCCTAGCACTCGCCCCAGTTGTACAGCCGACTTTGCTAGTGATGGTTCACTGTCTACATACGCTCTCATTTGCAGAGACGACAGTTTAGCATAGCCTTCAGCTACGTCATTTGCTACGACCTAGCAAGGCGCCATATTCAGTTACTATAAGTAATATCTTCAAGAATGTATTCTGAACAGATAATATTGTGACTCATGTACCGTCAAGAGCGACGTTCATCATTAATGGATTAAAGTTAAGTATCAAACTAATTACGTCCGCTTTCTGAATTCTCATTCCTTGTCATGTTCCAGACATCACGTCAGCATAGTTCTTCCCTCCTCACGCCAGCCTGCGTGAGCTAAAACGCGTGCATTTCGGCGCCCACTCGTAACACGGTGTTGGTTCTTCTGCTAACACAAAATCCTCATTACTTGAAAAATAATAACTATTTTCTGGTTCAGTTAAAAAATCAAAATGATGATGGACTGTCGGAAGGGTTTAAGAATCCTAGTGTAATCTTAGTGTACTTCGCCCTCCCCTCCCCGCCCCCCCCCCCCTTCCCTGTCCATAATACTTGTGGAATCTTGCTCGGTGAAGCCGAGACCCAGCATTATGTGATCAACGCTGGGAAGTCATAGTCAATACCAGTGTTCAAGTATGATCGTGATGTGCGCCTGAAACATATTATAGAATCCACGGATAAAGTGAATTAGGAGGGCAGCACGGAGATCAGAACTCTAGTACCAGCTACAGGTATTAAACGCTGCGTTACGTCGCTCGTTTAGAGTTACGAGGTCGATGAGGCTAGTGGGTGACTTTTTCACCGGTGCAGGCGTCTCGTGAATGAGTGCCTGCGGCCTTGTGGCGTGGCGCCGGCTCGTCCATCGCCCTATGCAGGCTGCAGCTGGTCAAGGGCCCTTACCTGTTCTGGGCAACTGGCCTACATCGCCTCGAGCAGACAGCTTCCGCCTGCCACCTGAACCCCACTCGACTCTCTTGATTGCTCATAAGTGCGTGCTTCTCCGCCGCGGCCGTGATAAACGTCACTGCCGAGCGGCAGCTATCTTATGGGACGGCCGAGAGCTCTGGCAACTTGTAGGAGCTTACGTCTGACAGTTTACTGCAACTTTTCAAAGGAACTCGTCACAAACGTACTTTATTTTCCGGACGGTCCCTATTCAACTAGATTCAGTATTACGGGCGATCGAGATCTTACTGATCTTCCCCTAGAGCAGTTATACGGAGCGGCAGCTGTCGGACATCTGGCTGCCACTGAGACGCCGAGTTTATAGTCGTGCTCCGCAGTGTAGTACCGATACTGTCAGCCGTGTGGCGGCCTGGGTCTTTCACGCTAAACACTAGGTGGTCCAAGTCCTGCTAAATGCGTAAAAGTGGTGCGTACGGCTTTATTAAAATTTAAATGGAACTTCTTCCATAATACGTCACAGTAGTGGTCACTGACAATGCACAGTGTTACAGCCCTTAAAATCCTTCACTGATTCATTACGTGAAAGCTTTCCCTGTATTTACACTACTGGCCATTAAAATTGCTACGCCAAGAAGAAATGCAGATGATAAACGGGTATTCATTGGACAAATATATTATACCAGAACTGACATGTGATTACTTTTTCACGCAATTAGGGTACGTAGATCCTGAGAAATCAGTGCCCAGAACAACCACCTCTGCCCGTAATAACGGCCTTGATACGCCTGGGCATTGAGTCAAACGGAGCTTGGATGGCGTGTGCAGGTACAGCTGCCCATGCAGCTTCAACATGATACCACAGTTCATCAAAAGTAGTGACTGGCGTATTGCGACGAGCCAGTTGCTCGGCCACGATTGACCAGACGTTTTCAGTTGGTGAGAGATCTGGAGAATGTGCTGGCCAGGGCAGCACTCGAACATTTTCTGTATCCAGAAAGGCCCGTACAGGACCTGCAACATGCGGTCGTGCATTATCCTGCTGAAATGTACGGTTTCGCAGGGATCGAATGAAGGGTAGAGCCACGGGACGTAACACATCTGAAATGTAACGTCCACTGTTCAAAGTGCCGTCAATTCGAACCAGGGGTAACCGAGACGTATAACCAATGGCACCCCATACCATCACGCCAGGTGATACGCCAGCATGGCTATGACGAATACACGCTTCCAATGTGCGTTCACCGCGATGTCGCCAAACACGGATGCGACCATCTTGATTCTGTAAACAGAACCTGGATTCATCCGAAAAAATGACGTTTTGCCATTCGTGCACCCAGGTTCGTCGATGAGTACACCATCGCAGGCGCTTCTTCCTGTCTGTGATGCAGCGTCAAGGGTAACCGCAGCCATAGTCTCCGAGCTGATAGTCCATGCTGCTGCAAACGTCGTCGAACTGTCCGTGGAGATTGTTGTTGTTTTGCAAACGTCCCCATGCGGATAAGATGGATAAGATGCCTGTCATCTCGACTGCTAGTGATACGAGGCCGTTGCGATCCAGCAGGGCGTTCTGTACAACCCTCCTGAAGCCACCGATTCCATATTCTGCTAACAGTCACTGGATATCGACCAACGCGAGCAGCAATGTCGAGATACGATAAACCGTAATCGCGATAGGCTACAATCCGACCTTTATCAAAGTCGGAAACATGATGGTACGCATTTCTCCTCCTTACACGAGGCATCACAACAACGTTTCACCAGGCAACGCCGGTCAACTGCTGTTTGTGTATGAGAAATCGGTTGGAAACTTTCCTGATGTCAGCACGTTGTAGGTGTCACCACCGGCGCCAACCTTGTGCGAATACTCTGAAAAGCTAATCATTTGCATATCACAGCATCTTCTTCCTGTCGGTTAAATTTCGCAACTGTAGCACGTCATCTTCGTGGTGTAGCAATTTCAATGGCCAGTAGTGTATTTAGGACGGTTTCTTATTAGGACAGTGATTGGCAGCTGTGATATACAGCTGCCCTCGATCCACAGATTGGCATGACACTGCTATGCTTTACCAAATATGATCTCACTGGAGGTAGCATGCCGTTGCCTTCCTTCAACCAATAAACTGACTTACCGGTTCAGTTGCAGTTGCTAAGGTTTAACGAGGACTCCTGACCACAGAGCAACTTAGCATTTTTCACATCAACAAATAATTGCCAGAGGCAAAAAAAAGAGGTTAGTGAGAGCAGAAAAATCATAGGATCGAGTAGGTACTGGGTCCTGAACGATTTGAGGTTGTAGTCTCATACTTACCCACTCAGTCGCCGGAGCACAGCTCTTTTTCTTCTCTTTCTTATATGTTCAATCAGCAAACAGTAAGGATAAATGTTTCAAATGGCTCTGAGCACTATGGGACTTAACTTCTGAGGTCATCAGTCCCCTAGAACTTAGAACTACTTAAACCCAATTAACCTAAGGACATCACACACGTCCATGCCCGAGGCATGATTCGAACCTGCGACCGTAGCGGTCGCACGGGACCAGACTGTAGCGCCTAGAACCGCTCGGCCACTTCGGCCGGCAGTAAGGATATCATAGGATTTGTGATGAGATACGATTTAAAATTTCAGTCACAGTTCTTCTGACTTAAACTTCATCTTCTCACAGTCCAGGACCTTGTTCACGTATGCTGCTAAGGATACGTGTAAGGGAGGATAATGGCATTATCGTTTGGCTACGAAATGTTTTTGTTATTACCCTTTTACATAAATCCAAACATAGAGAACAGTCCATGCGCTATCGCACCGCTGACTGAAGCATTAAATGATAATGGAGTTTATTTTTGTGTTCGAAGCACCGATGATACTGTTTGCGACGTATTTCATTTAAATCTGAAAACATGTATAATAACGTTGAAGTTCAAATACTATATTTCCTCTCACAATGACCGATGGCTTCCTGTCCCTCTTTTACATGACATTTTAACGTTTAACGTTACATTGCAGAAAGTAAATATGTTTTAAAATTCATTATTCAAAACATATAGTGAAAACAACAGAGTCCCACACTGGACTCGCATTCGGGAGAACGGTTCAATCCCGCGTCCGGCCATCCTGATTTAGGTTTTCCGTGATTTCCCTAAATCGCTCCAGGCAAATGCCGGGATGGTTCCTCTGAAAGGGCACGGCCGCCTTCCTTCCCTGTCCTTCCCTAATCCGATGAGACCGATGACCTCGCTGTTTGGTCTCTTTCCCCAAAAACCAACCAACCAACAACAGAGTCTGAAACCATAGAAGCAGGAACCTTGATGTGTAGTAGGATTGTTTGTAGCCGTGAGCTATCGTATCTTGATCAATAAATTAGGGTACGTATTGCACTAAGGCCGATATTACACTATCAAATTTCTTTCACAAAATTGATATGTCAAATATTTTTGTGAAAGAAGTTTGATGGTGTAATAGGGCACTTTGTCAAATCTCGACTGTCGTCAAATAAATTTCATCAAATCTAGGGCTTTGTTGTAGATTTGATCAAAAAAGTCGCTTGTCTTCTGTTCACTGCAATGTGACATGTTATAACGTGGAGCGCTAGCATCGCTGCAGCGTTCTGTTATCTGTAGTGTGTTTATAAACACGGCCGGTAAATACAATTGGGGTGTACTGTCAACTACGAAATTAATAGAGATGTATGAAGCCGATGAGGCGCTTTACAGTGTGAGGCACCGTGAATACAAAAATAGTTTAAGAATATCGGAGAGCTATAAAATTAGCCGTGAACATACGGCTTTGGGACACAAAATGTAATTAATTTCTTTATAAAATAAAAATAGTTCTTAATGAGCATGAAGTGTCTTGAACATTTATTTACCTTCAGACATTGGTCCTTTATAAGTTGCTGCACACGTTTCAGGTATTATTTTGGTTAATGTGCACTGTGGTATTCGAGTGCTGTACTGTAAGCTAGAGTAACTCTTTCCTGTAGCAAGGAATCGGAGTGTTATAGTGAGCCTGTCTTCTGAAGATGTAGCAGTTCTTAAGTGAGTATTGTGCTTTGTGATATGAGAATACACTTCACTGAGTACATACTGAAATGTATACCCATCCATTCTTAAGTAATTTATGTACGACTTGACGTCCTCCACTACAAGCTCTCGTAACAAGCTTTGTTGAATGCTTTTATCGTCTCGTCGTAAAACCCACGGCTTCATCCCGGTACGTTTCCTTTTTTCCCCCCCGCTTCTCTTCCATATGTGCACTCAGTGCAATTGTGGTACATGCAACTGCTGCGGTTAATAACAATTTGTTGTCAGCCATCTTCAACTTTGACGAAAAAGATGACGACAGTGTAATACCCCTTTTTAGCGCCACGTCAACGATCATCATCATCATCATCATCATCATTTAAGACTGATTATGCCTTTCATCGTTCAGTCTGGAGCATAGTCCCCCTTCTAAAATTCCTCCATGATCCCCTATTCAGTGCTAACATTGGTGCCTCTTCTGATGTTAAGCCTATTACTTCAAAATCATTCTTAACCGAATCCAAGTACCTTCTCCTTGGTCTACCCCGACTCCTCCTACCCTCTACTGCTGAACCCATGAGTCTCTTGGGTAACCTTGCTTCTCCCATGCGTGTAACATGACCCCACCATCTAAGCCTGTTCGCCCTGACTGCTACATCTATAGAGTTCATTCCCAGTTTTTCTTTGATTTCCTCATTGTGGACACCCTCCTGCCATTGTTCCCATCTACTAGTACCTGCAATCATCCTAGCTACTTTCATATCCGTAACCTCAACCTTATTGATAAGGTAACCTGAATCCACCCAGCTTTCGCTCCCATACAACAAAGTTGGTCGAAAGATTGAACGGTGCACAGATACCTTCTTGCAGAAGAGAGTAGATCGTACATGAGCGCTCACTGCATTAGCTTTGCTACACCTCGCTTCCAGTTCTTTCACTATGTTGCCATCATGTGAGAATATGCATCCTAAGTACTTGAAACCGTCCACCTGTTCTAACTTTGTTCCTCCTATTTGGCACTCAGTCCGTTTATATCTCTTTCCCACTGACATTACTTTCGTTTTGGAGATGCTAATCTTCATACCATAGTCCTTACATTTCTGATCTAGCTCTGAAATATTACTTTGCAAACTTTCAATAGAATCTGCCATCACAACTAAGTCATCCGCATATGCGAGACTGCTTATTTTGTCTTCACATATCTTAATCTAACCCAGCCAGTCTACTGTTTTCAACATACGATCCATAAATAATATGAACAACAGTGGAGACAGGTTGCAGCCTTGTCTTACCCCTGAAACTACTCTGAACCATGAACTCAATTTACTGTCAACTCTAACTGCTGCCTGACTATCTATGTAAAGACCTGTAATTGCTTGCAAAAGTTTGCCTCCTATTCCATAATCTCGTAGAACAGACAATAACTCCTCCTAGGAACCCGGTCATATGCCTTTTCTAGATCTATAAAGCATAGATACAATTCCCTGTTCCACTCGTAACACTTCTCCATTATTTGCCGTAAGCTAAAAGCCTGGTCCTGAAAACCTCTAAGAGGCCTAAACACACACTGATTTTCATCCAATTTGTCCTCGACGATCTTTGTCAAATAAATTTGACGAATATTTGATCATATCTTTGAGCAAATCTTTGACAAAGAAATTTGATAGTGTAATACCGGCCTAAGCACAACCTCGCTGCTGTCCCCCAACTAAGTACAGCGAAGATATAGCATGCACAGGCATGTGAGACTCTGCTTTGACTGACAATGACAGAAATAAGAAGACAAAAGATAGAAAATGTGCAGCTTCTAGTTTTCATTCAGTACACGTAACTCAGGACGTACTGACGAACCCAAATCGAATAGCCGAGCACAAATGGAAGACAGAATTTTATTACACATGCATGAGCCGAGAAGGCCCATAAACACGTTTCTGTCAGCAAACTTATTGCTAACAGAGGAATAGCACAAATTAGTCTTTGTAGTGGTATGAAATGGGATCTGACTTTTCAGCAGACTATTCAGCACTGGTATTCCTTATTTGCGTTCCTTTTTTGCTTTTGAGATTGGTGTCAACTATCGCACTGATAACCATTGGTCCTTGATGTTTACAGCAAAGAGAACAAATTTGTACAATGCTGTGACGACTTGATGGAGCCAAGGTATAAACAAATGGGGCGGTAAATGAATAAAGGATTAAATACTAAGACAGGAAGATTATGGTTTGATGTCACAATATCTGTAGACGACACGACTACATCATTACAAAAGGGTAAGATCAGGACTCGCTCGTTTCGTTTCAGGTGGAAAAATTGATGCACTTCGCTGAATCGTGTAAGCGATACTATGTAAAACCAAGCTCACGATAACCGAGCGGGATTAGACCTTCTTGTCTCCCTAGTCACTGATTCATCTCATTCGGCATAATACAGTAGATGCTGCAGAATTCGACATGTTCCTGGTGTGATGGAAGCAGATGGAAAATTCGTATTTCATTTTTTTCTATTCTACAGACTAACATGTCTCAGCTAATGTAGGACACTTATATCGTGGTTGAACAGTCTGTTAATGGAATATAGTTCACTATTATTGTTATTAGTTAAACGGCCAGTGATGAACAAGCAAAGTATAAACACGTACGTTAAATTGCCGTTGTGCTTACACGTAGCTGTTGTTCTCCATTGTCACAAGACTCTGCTATTGTCCTTTAGCGACAATGTAAAGGGGGATTGTTATTTCCCGGCCAAAGGACTGGGCTGTTGTACCACTTCTCTTCAGACTGACCGAACTGCCTTTAACAGCCGACGGGTCTATTATCTGGCTCTTCAGCTCACAGCCGAGTGACTTTCATTGTTACGAGTATCTAAAGCTGAGCTGAAGCGTAAATATGTCATCGAATGCCAGAAAATCGTGCAAGGTTCAGCGAACTCTTAACAATACTTTTGTACGTTTATGTAAACAGTGAACGAAGTGTGATTCTGGAGGGGACGAGGAAAACGGCTTATAAATATTTTTTGTTGGAGAAAACATAAGAGAAAATCGAATCGCAGATTTGAACAAACATGAGTGAGCCAAACACCGGTTAAAATTCGGGCACAGATCGTGCCATTGACTTGGTTGCACTACAGAACCTGTGAACCTTTTCTTTCCGTTTCTGGTTTGACCAACGAGGACCGCCTTTCAACTTCAATAATTATTCCTCCCTTGTTGTTTCGATGCTTTTAATATATATATTTTTTAATTTTCTTCTCATCGTGTTGTTATCTGCCTTTCCAAGATGTTGCTCTTAATTTTTTTTCCTTGTGCACAGGCAACATTCTAAACATTGTATTTTATTAATAAGTGAGTTTTTTCTTTTATTTCCCATTCTAGATATGTTGATTAATGCAGATTTTTTTGTTCATATTATCCAAAAAACAGTCGATTTCTTTCTTCAGAAATAATCGAATAACTGTTGGATTCATCTGTCCTCACTCATCCTGTGGAAGCCTTCATTTGGCCATTACCTTCGATATTTTCTGTATACTTTGATAAATTTTTGCATTACCTTTCATTTTCCAGCGACTTGTTTTCAAAATCTGCGACATGGTTGCAATTTTTGTCTTTTATATAATTTTCGGAACCCCTTATCAACTAAGTGATTGTTAAAGATACAGTTGTTTATTAGTTGTGCAGAGTGTTATAAAAGTAAGTGCATTTTTTTCTGGACATGTTTTAACATCTTGCTACAATAAAATAATCAAACACGATTTCCGTTTGGCGAGACTGAGAAAAGAAATTAATTGCTTGTTTGGTAGAGGAAATATCCCGGTATCGGCCAGCGCTGATGGGAATAAGTACTAACATGTTCGTTTCTATGTTTCCACACCAGTACCAGTTTGAAAAAAATCCTTTTGGATATTAAGACTAATCCCTGTGAAACACTAAAAACAAAGACTGTCGGAAAGTCGGTTTTATAGCTGTTTTTAGTGTTTCATAATGACACGTCCTATTGCCAAAAAGGATTTTGTCGTGCAGTACCATGGTTCAGCCGGGGTTTGACGGCTGTGCACTATGTATTTCTACATGACCACATTCACTGAGACCAATGGCATGCCTTAGATATACAAAGAGACAACAAGCATTCAGGGAATACACTGTGGTGTCAATAGCCATGAGGTACCTTCTAATATCTTGTCGGACCTCCTACTCGGTGTAGTGCAGCAACGCGACGTGTCATGGACTCAACAAGTCGTTCGAAATCCCCTGGAGAAATATTGAGCCATGCTGCCTCTATAGCCGTCCATAATTGTGAAGGTGTGACTGATGCAGAATTTCGTGCACGAACTGACCTCTCGATTATATCCCATAAATGTTCGATGGGATTCATGTCGGGCGATCTGGGTGTCCAAATCATTCACTCGAATTGTCCAGAATGTTCGTCAACCAAGTGCAAATATTTGTGGTCCGCAGACGTGATGCATTGTCATCCACAAAAATTCCTCTGTTGTTTGACCATTGCCTGTCAATGATAGGTTCCACTCCATGTAAACACGGTACGCACCATTATGGAGCCACCACTAGTTTGCACATTGCCTTGTTGACAACTTGGGTCCACGCCTTCACGAGGTCTGCGCCACACTCGAAACCTACCGTAAGCTCTCACGAAATGAAATTGGGATTCTTCTGATCAGACCACGGTTTTCCAGTCGTGTAGGGTCCCATAGATACGGTCGTGAGTGCGGGCGAGGCGTTGCAGGCGATGTCGTGATGTTAGCAAAGGCACGCGCTTCGATCGTCTGCTGCCATAGCCAATTAACGACATATTTCGCCGCACTGTCCTAAAGGATACGTTCGCTGTACGTCCTACACTGATTTCTGCGGTTATTTGCCGCAGTGTTGTTTGTCTGCTGGCACTGACAACTGTACGCTAACGCCACTGCTCTCTGTCGTTAAGTGAAGCCCGTCGGCAACTGTGTTGTCCGTGGTGAGACGTTCAAAATGGTTCAAATGTCTCTCAGCACTATGGGACTTAACTTCTGAATCATCAGCCCCCAGAACTTAGAACTACTTAAACCTAACTAACGACATCACACACATCCATGCCCGAGGCAGGATTCGAAGCTGCGACCGTAGCGTTCGCGCGGTTCCAGAACCGCTCGCCCACCCCGGCCGGCTCGTGGTGAGAGGTAATGCCTGAAATTTGGTATTCTCAACTCACTCTTGACACTGTGGATCTTGCAATACTGAATTCCCTAACGATTTCCGAAATGGAATATCCCATGCGTCTAGATCCAACTACCATCCCGCGTTCAAAGTCTGTTAATTCCCGGCTTACGGCCATTATCACTTCGGAAACCTTTCGTCGGAGGTTCGAGTTCTCTCTCGGGCATGGGTGTATGTGTTGTCCTTAGCGTTCGTCTCTCTGAAAGGACCCATGATGACAAAATTAAAAAAATACCCAAAAAGGGCTTGAAATGTTGTGTTATGTGGTTGGTATTTCCATCTGCTTGGCCGTGCAGAAAAACGATCTCGGCTTTTTCCCGACATTAATACGGGACCATTCTGCTGCTTACACTACGCTGTGTCAATCACACAGCCTGCAACACAGAAGAAACACACCGAGCGAGGTGGCGTAGTGGTTAGTATAGTGGGCTCGCATTCAGGAGGTCAACGGTTCCAGTCCGCGTCCGGCCATCCCGATTTAGGTTTTCCGTGATTTCTCTTCAGACAAATGCCGGTATGGTTCCTCTGAAAGGGCTCGACCGATTGCCTTTGCCATTCTTTCCTAATCCGATGGGACCGATGACCTCGCTGTTTGGTCTGCTCCCCCCCCCCCCCCCACCGCCCCCCCCCCCTTACTGAGTCAACCAAGTAACACACAGCACGTGCTCAGATGAACTGCCATTCGTCAGCGCCATCTATCGTGGCAACGATGCATTGCCGGACATGTATTCGAACTACTTTTTTCTTCCATTTCCAGGGCGGAATCCGTCCCTGCAGTTTGTTGGTTTTATTAATGTTCACTCTGCATATTACATATGTTACATACATTTAAGAATGCGGTCTATGTCCGTCGGAATGTTCATGACAGTATCGTGTAAAATTTGCAGTTAATCTGTCAAGATATTTTCGAGATTTTTCGTAACAACGTTTCGTCTTTGCATATTATCTATATACGAGGCTGTGCTGAAAAGCAGTGCTTAGAATTTTCTATATTAAAGGTCTCAAATCTTTTTAAATAAAACAAACGCTATTAAAATTCTGCATCTATATTCTTCATGTCTACATTTTTATTTCTCAAGATGCCAATTATAGCAACGAACACATTTCTCCCAACGAAAGACCAGTTTGTTGATACGGTCACTTCAGAATGTTTGACTTTGTTCATGGAACCACAACCTCAGCTTTGGTTGGTTGGTTGGTTGGTTTGTAGAGTAAAGAGACTAAACTGCAGTTAAATTAGTCTCTTTTTCCTTAGTCACCCAGGTCTCGAATTAAAATCATACCCCAAAAGAACCCTATCGCCTGAAATCCGGGGAAGGAACAAAATGCATAAAATTAAGAGTGTAACCATACTGAAGGAGAAAACGAAAACAGCAAGCCAAAATTGGGAACATGAACTAAAAGAAAAAAGTGGTAGAAGGTATTAAAACAATACAGCAGACGGCCTGGGCTGGCTGAACGCAAGAATAAAAAGGGATTAGCAATCCACTCTGCAACATACTAAAATCTCCAGTCTAAAAACACAAGGCAAGAGAAACACAGACGGTGAAAAGATGAACACCTAGTCGAACAGGCAGCACCAGAGGGAGCGAGAAAGAGTTAAAATGCAGGTAGGGTGAAGGCCTGGGAGAGAAGACCAAACGCACACCCTTAGATTGAACAAAACATTCAGCCGTTAAGGCATTGTCGCCTAACGCCATAGGTAGTTCTTCAGGAAAGTTAAAAGTCCGCCTCAGGGCGGCTAAATTTGGACAGTCCAACAAGATGTGAACCAGTGTTAAGTGTGAACCACAGCAACACTGAGGTGGGTCCTTGTGACGTAGGAGATGACCGTGAGTCAGCCAAGTATGGGCGATGTGAAGCCAGGAAAGGACAATGGAGTCCTTGCGAGAGGATTGCATAGAGTACCTCCACACGTTCGTAGTCTCCTTTACCATACGTAACTTATTTGGCAAAGTCAGGGAGTGCCATTCTGTATTCCAGAGCCCAAAAACCAAGCGGCATGACGCATTTTGTTCGAGAGGGGAGTTTTTATCACTCAATCTAAGGGTGTACGTCTGGCCTTCTCTCCCAGGCCTTCACCCTACCTGAATTTTAACTCTTTCTCGCTCCCTCTGGTGCTGCCTGTTCGACTAGGTTCAAATAGTTCAAATGGCTCTAAGCACTATGGGATTTAACATCTGAGGTCGTCAGCGATCGAAGATCAGAGTCTGGTATGCCGACCTTCGGACTCGGTTTATGAGTAGCCCCTTTGGCTAGGCTGTCGGCATGCTTATTTCCCGGGATTCCGACGTGTCTCGGGGTCCATACGGAGACCACGTTGTTCGAGGACGTAAACAGACCCTTGGATGACCATTACCAAAGGACGGCGAGGATAGCACTGGTCGAGAGCTTGTAGGGCGCTCAAGGAGGCGCTACAAATGAGGAACGAGTCCCTAGCGCAGGAACAGATATACTGAAGAGCGCGAGAGATGGCGCCATCTGGCAAGGAGCGCTGTACGTCTTGCATGAGAGTAAGTGAATCCAGCGTGACCAGCAACCATCGAGCCATCCGTGTAAGCTACCTCTGAACCGTGGGACGCGTGAAGAATAGAGAGAAACAGATGGTGAAGAGCCGCAGGATGAACTGAGTCTTTTGGAACTTGTGAGAGGGCTGGACGAAGCTGCAGTCGAGGTATACACCATGGAGGTGAGGTGGTAGAGGGAAAGACTTTAGTTCAATGAAAAGAGACCGGACACTGACTGCAATTATAATCTCCGATCTGGACCGCTTTTGCGGGAGATGGGTCGCTGTGTTAGGGAAAAGGCGACAGTGATTGAGATGTTTAGGCGAGCTGCGAATGGACGCAGTATGATTTGTAAGCAGTTGTTGCTGCCTCTACCTCAATGCTGGAACCCCAGCTTCCACGAGTAGGCAGTCCACAGGGTTAGCTCAGAAAACTCCCGTCGCAAGTCGAACTTCACAGTGGTGTACAGGGTCCAGCATCCGCAATTCTGAGGCCGATGCTGAACCGTATGCCAGGCTCCCATAGTCAAGACGGGACTGTACAAGGGCTTTGTACAGCTGGAACGGTGTAGGGCGATCTGCAGCCCAATCAGTAATTCACAGGATAAAATTAAAACCATTTACTCAGTTGTGAAGGGAAGTGTCTGGTCAGTTACACAATGTTCGTAGTAAAAACATTTCTGTTACTGATAAGTCAGATATATGTACAGTATTTAACAATGATGTTCTGAGCATTGCTGGTGAATTAAAAAAAAACTTAGTTTGAAAGGGTACAGTACTGCCCGACATTGAAAATAGGTACAACATTCTTCGTTATTCGTGTCAAAACAACATATTTTTTTCTAATAATAACTCAATTTCACTTAATACACCGAAGCCGGATACCAGTGTAGGAAAGAATGACAATTTATTTATTTAATTGATTACATGTGCACTCCCACAAAATAAATCCCTACATCCAATTTGGTGAGATCTGCGAAATGAATGAATGTATGGTCGTCTGCTAACCGCAGATAGTGAATGTGCAATATATGATCATCTTTGAGACTGTCCTTTGGTCACCTTTGGTGGAACCAAAGAGATGAAATTTACCTGAGCTTTGAGCGCCTGAAATGTGGCTGACCAATACGGTAGCAGGGTGCTCCCCCACTTCGACAGAGGTGCGAGATGACCTGAAGAACGGCCATGTTTCAGCATTCTGGCGCTTGATCTTGGGTTGGTGAGACCTGTCTTAGGTGTGCTCCGTAAAGACAAAAGAGTGGATAGAATGGTATGCATGTGGAATACTTAAGAGTAGTTTGGAATAATAATTTCTCTATTTCAGGAACTTTTGTGGGGAGAATTAAATGTCAGGCAGGTAATATTAAGGGCATCGTAGAAATCTTCGTAAGTGACCAACGGGTACAATGAAACCACGTGTAGCAATAAGTTGAAATACTTCCGAGTGCTTAAGTTAAGCTGAACTACTGGCGTGTATACTATAAGTTGGAAATATTTAAGAAGTGGCGTGTGCAGGACTTGAAATTAGGGACGAGTATTTCCACGTGGTGAGTACTGTGCGATTCTCAATCTGTGTGTGAGACAAAGGATAAAGAGAAGTACTCGTCCATGGTATCAGTTGAGGACTCGCGTGTGTGACGAATATGTTCTTAATATTACTTTGCGTGTTATGTTTCCGTGTGACGCTTGATTCAAACCATAATACTCTGAGAGTGAAGCAAGGTGAGTCAGCCGTCTATCCAGCAACGCCACTTGGCTTGCAATGCACAGGAAGACGTGCATTTATCCTCCAGAGTTCATAGTAGGAAAGAAAAGCTACGAAGTGGGGCAGTGTCGTGTGAAACTGGGATGAATTCTAATTGAAATGGGAAAGCTGAAAGTGATGTGATTATAACGTTGTGACTATTCCTTGTGTTGTATTCCATGTTGCCAGTGTGGTGTATTTCATGTAATTTAAGTATGTGTGGTTTGCATGGGAGAGTAGCAAGATAGGTTCAGAGGCAGTGGGTTATGCATGTTCCTTTTTGTACCGCTCGGTCTGGAGGAAATTTTCGTGATGATGGGTGTGAGAGTCGAAGTGTGAGATACAGCAAAAGATCCACCATCCTATCTAGAAAGTGCACTGTAGTGTTAGATAATTACGAGACCATAATATAGAGAATCACCAATGTAAGGCCATGCCCACTGGGCGGAGTTTCTCATGTGCAATTGTCGTAGAAAATGTAATGGTGTGTTTAGGTTATAGAATTTATCGGAATAAAAAAGATAGTGAAAAGAAAAAGATTGGTGGCCTTTTCCTTCGTATTGTATGTTGTCATGATATCCAGAATTTATAATGTGTGCGCCATTCATATTCAGTGCGATGGCCACGTGTTGATCAAAGCCGTTGGGTAAGAAAGAAAATGTGGTATTGCCAGTGCGTAGTGAACAGTCAGAGTTGTGTAAATTACTAATAGTCAGATTGCGTTATCCGTTTTCGTTGCGTAATATTCAAACAGTATAATAATTTGTAACTTAATTGTGAGTACTAGAGCTCATGTTACTTGATAAATAAGAACGAATCCACTCGCTTGGCAGACCACTCATCTTGCAGGCCTGACTGCTTGATGCCGCAGTATGAGCAAGGCATGTGGGTGCCTCTCAAGTTTCTACAGAGAATCACATCACTCTCTTGGAAAATGCCTTTGCGATATTGATGTCTGAAATACTCCTCTGTGATACTGACAAGGGGGAGATTGAGTCAATAATTAAAACACTGAAGACTAAGGACTCTCATGGATATGATGGAGTGTCTAGCAGAATATTAAAGTACTGTGCTGCACATGTTAGCCCTGTTTTTAGTCATATTTGTAATTTTTCCTTTAGGAATGGTCAGTTTCCTGAACGATTAAAGTACTCAGTAGTAAAGCCGCTATATAAAAAGGGACAAAGGGATAATGTAGGCAATTTATGACCTATTTCTATGCCATCAGTGTTTACTAAAGTTATTGAAAAGGCTGTGTATGTAAGGATAGTTGATCATTTTATATCACACAATTTGCTATCAAATGTACAATTCTGCTTTAGAAGTCGTTCAAAAACTGAAAATGCTATATTCTCTTTTACTGTGAGGTACTGGGTGGATTAAACAAAAGGTTTCGAACGCTATGCATATTTTTTGATTTAACTAAGGCGTTTGATTGTGTTGATCACAAAATATTACTCCAAAAGTTGGACCATTATGGAATACAGGGAGTAGCTCACAATTGGTTCATCTCTTACTTTAACAACGGATAGCAAAATGTCATTATTCACAGTGTTGAGAATGGCTGTGATGTGGGGCCTGAGTGGGGTACGGTCACGGTCAAATGGGGGGGAGGGGGGGGGGGTGCCCCAGTGATCGGTGTTGGGGCCACTCCTGTTCCTTAATTATATAAATGATATGCCCTCTAGTATTACGGGTAATTCTAAAACATTTCTGTTTGCTGATGACACTAGCTTGGTAGTAAAGGATGCTGTGGGCAACACTGGCTCTGTTACAAGTAGTGCAGTTCATGTCATAAGTTCATGGCTTGCAGAAAATAAATTAACGCTAAATCACAGTAAAACTCAGTTTTTACAGTTTCTAACACACAATTAAACAAAATCTGACGTTTTAATTTCGCAGAATGGGCAAATGATTAGTGAAACTGAACAATTGAAATTTCTAGGTGTTCAAATACATAGTAAACTGTCGTGGGAAGAACAAGTTCAGGATTTTGTTCAAAGACTTAATGCTTCCATTTTTACTATTCGAACGGTATCTGAAGTAAGTGATCGTTCGGCAACGAAAATTAGCCTACTTTGCTTATTTTCATTCGCTTTTGTCGTATGGTATTATATTTTGGGGTAACTGTTCCCATCAAAAATGACTTTTTTGGCTGAGAAACAGGCAGTTCGGGCAATAAGCAGTGTAGGTTCGCGAACCTCTTGTCTACCTCTGTTCACTAGTCTGGGTATTTTGACATTGGCCTCTCAATAGGCAGAAATCCATTCTGCCTTTGGATCGCACTTCCTTAACTTGGTTCAAATGGCTCTGAGCACTATGGGACTCAACTTCTGAGGTCCCCTAGAACTTAGAACTACTTAAACCTAACTAACCTAAGGACATCACACACATCCATACCCGAGGCAGGATTCGAACCTGCGACCGTAGCGGTTGCGCGGTTCCAGACTGTAGCGCCTACAACCGCTCGGCCACCCTGGCCGGCACTTCCTTAACTCTAGTGCAGAAAGGTGTGCAGTACAGTGCTGCATCCATTTTCAATAAGCTACCACAAGAATTCAAAATCCTTAGCAGTAATCCACGCACTTTCAAATCGAAACTGAAGAGTTTGGCTCTGAGCACTATGATACTTAACATCTGAGGTCATCAGTCCCCTAGACTTACTTAAACCTAACTAACCTAAGGACATCACACACATCCATGCCCGAGGCAGGATTCGAACCTGCGACCGTAGCAGCAGCGCGGTTCCAGACTAAAGCGCCTAGAACCGCTCGGCTACAGCGGCCGGCGTCTGAAGAGTTTCCTCATGGGTCACTCCTTCTATTCCGTTGAGGAGTTCGTTGAAAAATTATGTTGATTCCTATGTTACGCTGTTGATTGCGTTTACTTAAACTTATGGTTTGACTTTTTTGGATTCATAAACATTTTCTTTATCTGTTATTACTTTTGTGTTGTAATTCCCTGTACCGACAACCGACACTTTCCATGAGCTTGGAGATTTGCTCCTCAGTTTGGTCTTACGGAGCTAGACGTGTAAATAAATAAATAAAATAAAAGAATGTTAAGGTGCTGCCAGCACTTTTGCTTAAGCTGATGAAGATAGGGAAAATAAGATAAGTAGGCATCGAAAACCACTCCTAAAAAGCGATAAGAGTCCACTATATCACGCAGAAGGTCATCAAGATAAAATTGTGGGTGCAGGTGAACTGTATGATGGCGACAGAAGTGCATGACGCAAGTCTTGGTGGCTGAAAATCGAAAGACGTGGGTGAGGGCCCACGACTGCGCCTTTCGTATAGCTCCCTGCAGTCGACGTTCAGCCACACCAATAGTAGATGAGCAAAAGGAAATACTTGTGTAAAAGTCGTCGCATATAAGAAGAGTGATACTGAGGACCCCACAGCTGCTACAAGAGCAAAGTGGGGCGCTAAAAATAGTGGGGCGCTCGGTACAGAGCCCTGCAGGACCGCATTCACTTCGATATGGGGGGAACTGTATGAAATACGACTCAATAGGCGCAGAGCGATAAAAAGTTCTGGGAGCAAGCCCCGGAGACCCTATTCGTGCAATGTAGCGAGGATGTGGTGTCGTCAAGTGGTGTCATAGGCTTTCGTCAGGTCAAAAAAGACGGTAATAAGGTGATGACAGCGGGAAAAGGCCGTTCGGATGGCAGACTCAAGATATACCAAACTGTCAGAGGTGGAGCGACCTTCCCGAAAACCGCCCTGGGACGTAGCCACGTAGCCACCACAGCCACTAGCTCACCAGATGTTCGAGCAGCTTGCATGGAACGTTGCTGAAGCTTGTAGGACGATAGCTATCCATATCTAGCGGGTTGTTGCCAGGTGCCGGCCGCTGTGGCCGAGCGGTTCTAGGCGCTTCAGTCTGAAACCGCGCTGCTGCTACGGTCGCAGGTTCGAATCCTGCGTTGGGCATGGATGTGTGTGATGCCCTTAGGTTAGTTAGGTTTAAGTAGTAGTAAGTCTAGGGGACTGATGACCTCAGATGTTGTTCCATAGCGCTTAGAGCCATTTGAACCATTTGTTACCAGGTTTTAGCACTGGAACGTTGATAGCCTCCCGCCATTGCGATGGGAATACGTCATCGCTCCAGATGCGGTTGAAGACGGCAAGGATGTGGCGCTGGTAATCCGCTGACAGATGTTTAATCATTTGGTGATGGATGCGGTCTGGCCCAGGGTCTGTGTCAGGACAATCCGCAAGGCCGCTGAGGAATTCCCTCTCACTGAATGGAGTAATTTATGGCTCAGGGTGGCGTCTAGTAAACGATAGGTGTTGAGCATAATGCTTGCAAAACGCTCGGCGATAACGTCTGGGTCGGTATATATAGCTCCATGTGTGGAAATCCCAGGTATACCTGCAGGCGTCTGATATGTATACAGGCGCCTGAACTTAGTTCAAACCTTGGAAGGAGAGGTTCATGTCCCAGTGGTGGAGACATACTCTTCCCAGCACTCATGCTTCCATCTTTTGATTAGTTGACAGACCTGGGCATGTAGCCATTTGAAGCCAGTGAGGTAATCCATTGATGGGTGCTGCTTATGATACTGGTCGCAGCAACTTCTGGCGACCACCAAGGCACTGTCTTTCACCAGGGACAACCTGAGGAACAGGGGATTGCCGATTCAACTGCAGAAACAATGGTTGTAGTAACATCACCACATCGATGTTACCAAGCAATGGAGACCTAACGGTTGTAGCAGAGGTGAAAGCGTCCCAGTCAGCCTTGATAAGAGCCCATCTGCACAAGTGTCCAGATGACTGACTCCAGGGGAAGGACAGGAAGAGTGGAAAGTGGTCACTACCACACAGGCCATGGTGAGCATTTCAGTGGATAGATGGAAGAAGGCCAGGACTACAAACTGAGAGGTCAATGGACGAGTATGTGCCATGTGCCACACTGAAATGAGGGGGGTGAGGGCACCTGTATTTATGAGGTAAAGGTTGAGTTGGGTTAATACTCGTAGATTCTCTACATCTTCACCTTGGTTCCACCCCACAAAGCGTTACGGGCTTTGAAATCACACAGAAGTAGAGAAGGTGGGAAGAGTTGAGACATTAGAGCAGACAACAGTTGTCGTACTTCACATCTGGAGAAAGGTAGATGCTACAGATGGTAATTTCCTGCATTGTCCTCACCCTAACAACCACAGCTTCTAAAGGTGTTTGAAGTGGCACAGGTTCGCTATATACAGAGGTAAGGAAATATACACATACTCCATCCGACGTCCTATTACAGTCATTACGATTTTTGTAATACCCCCGATAGCCACAAAGTGTAGGGGTCAATATTACTGCAAACCAGGTTTCCTGAAGGGCAGCGAAAAAACAGGTGTAACGCTTAAGAGTTATCATAACTCAGCCAGACGGGAGAAAAAACGGCCGAAATTCCACTGGAGAATGAAGGTTTCTGCAGTCTAGGAAGGCATGAAGTCACCAAAAAGGCAGTTTACACCTCTGGGTCACCTGCTGCCACCGACTGAGTGCTTGTGTCCAATATCATTGCGTCTGAGGCGTATGCGAAATCTAGGTCCTCAGGGGACACTAGAATCTCCACCTCATCCTCAGACGTGAAACTTGTAGGGAGTAATGGTGTGGGGGCCATCGGAATCTCTTCATGACAGACTACTTCTTCGTCTGTTTGCCCTCTCGCTGCTCTTTAAGGGCTTGCTGGGAGGGCACCTCTGAAGTAGCTTCACTTACAGAGGAAGACCTTGTAGCCCTTCAACTAGCAGCTTGTGGCTCCTCCAGCAACGTGGCTGGTGTCCACTTCTGCTCGGGAGGCGATCTCGAAAGGTAGAGGTCCAAGGGGCCCCTTCTGTGGGAGAGGAGCAGGAGGGGGCTGTTGTTTCTCTGACTGGGAGGAGGAGACCTAGGTCCCTTGCATAGAAGCTTTGGGAGTAACAGAAGAAGAAGTTCCCCAACCACCAAGGGGGGGGGGGGAGGGCGAGTGTAGACAGGTGGCCATGAGGACCCACTGTACGAGGCAGAGACGAGGAGACTACTGATGCCAGTGAGGGCGATGGCGTTGTAGCTGCAGTATAGGAAGATGTCAAGCAATGGAGTTCAACCTTTCATATTTCGACTCATGGTAAGTCAGCCTGTCCAGGGTCTTGTACTCCATAATTTTCCTCTTCTTTTGGAGTACCATGCAGCCTGGCGAGCAGGGTGAGTGGTGCCCTCCACAGTTGACACAGGTGGGAGGAGGGGCACATGGAGTATTCGGAAGTAGTGGACTTCCATGGTCTCTACATGTGGCACTGTAATTGCAGTGGGAAGACAAGTGCCGGAATTTCGAGCACTTAAGGGGAGTACGTATGGTTAAACTGGTCAAAACGTTACTTTTCTGATTATTATCTCTTAATAATATTTGATCTCTCCTGAATAATTTGATGCACTATTTGTCGATTAATTCCTATTGGAAATGTACTTTCTATCATTTCAAAGTTAATAGTACCTGCCAGGGTAGTTGAGATCACTAACGCACTGCTTCCTGGACTCAGGTAGGCACGCCGGCCCCAGATCGAATCTGCCTGGCGGATTAACTACGAGCGCCAGTGTGCCGGCCAGCCTGGATGTGGTTTTTAGGCGGTTTTCCACATCCCCCTAGGTAAATACTGGGCTGGTCCCCCACATGCTGCCTCAGTTACACAAGTCGCAGACATTTGAAACATGTTCACACTATTTCACGATTTACACTAGACGCAGAGAGTTGGGGTACATTGATTCCGTCCTGGGGGGTATGGGGTGGCGGCAGGAAGGGCATCCGGCCACCCCTAGAAACTAACTATGCCAAATCCGTTACACCACGCCGACCCTGCGATCGCTGCAGGACTAAGGTGCAAGTGAAAGAAGAAGAAGAAGAAGAAGAAGAAGAAGGGCAAGGATAAAAAAAATCCGGTTTTTCTGCATTGACTTGCTATCTCTGGAACTATTCAATATACAAGGGTGTGGTTTTCAGCTAGTTATTCCTTGAATTCATGTTAAGAGGTTGGATGCACTGTGTAAACAGGAATGGCAGTATTGAACATGGATCTAGTGGATTTACTTCGTGGGTGTAGTGTTTTATAGGTGTTGAACTGTAAACACAGTGGTTTGGTGTGCTATTACACGTTCTTATACCTCTTTTCAACATGACGGAAAGAAAGAGTTCTTTAAGAAGTGACGTTTCCATAGAAATCAGCATACGACTGGATCTGAATCCAGTACTGATCCTGAAACTGATGTTTCACAGACACACGAAAAGGACACACCTACTAGGCTTCGAGGAGAAAACTTGGAAGCCATGTGGATTTATTTACTGACGAAGGAGATCATGTAAATATTTTAGGTTATGTTTTATTAGATTTGAGTGTGTTAGGACAAGTTTTACAAGATGATGTATCATGTATGGTTTGTGGTGGGCAAATTAGCATCTTTGAGGACACATCTGCAAGGACTGGACTAGCTAACAAACTTGTTGTGCAGTGCAAAGTTTGTAGGCTCTCTACGTCATTTTTGACTTCTCAAAAGTGCAAGAATGACCTGTTTGAGAGCACTGTTAGTATGGAATGAGGTGCATAGGTAAAGGATTAACTCCAGCTCCAGTATTTTGTGCCACGCTGAACTTGTCAAACCCACCAACCAGATCAAGTAAGTACACAGAAGTAATTGGTGAATGTGTCAAATCCGTTGCTGTTGCTCCTATGAAAGCCGCTGCTAAAGAAGCAGTAGAATTAAATAACACGACAGACTTACCTGTGGCAGTTAGTGGTTCATGACAGAACAGAGGCCACACATCTAACAATGCAGTTGCAACTGTCACTAGTATAGACACAGGTAAAATTTTATACATCGAAGTGCTAATTAAATACTGCTATTAGTGTAAATCAGTTGACAATGAAACAAGTGAAAGTTATAAAACAAATGGTGCCAAGAATTACGAGGAAAGAGGTGTGTGCTACACAGAGTAATTGGCGGACGGTGATTCGAAGGCCTTCAAATCAGTCGTGGAAAGCCAACCTTATGGTGAAAAGCATATTTTGAAGATTGAGGATGTGGGCCACGTTGAAAAACGGATGGTAACACGCCTTCGAAAACTGAAGCAGACAAAGGTGAAAGAGAAGTTATCGGATGGAAAGACTATAATGGTAGAGGAAGACGTACAGACAAAAACATCGATGAACTCCATCAATACTATGGAATGACAATAAGGGACAATACACATGACCTACAAGGAATGAGAAAGAGCAGTGTGGGCTACATTCTTCCACAAATCATCCACTGATGATACACCTATACATAGTCTTAACCCACTTGGTGCTGATTAATGGTGCAAGTACCGCGAAGCTCAGGCAGCGTGTATAGATAAACAATTTAGGCACAAAACCAGCATACCATCTGCAGTGATGGAGGTAATTAATCCAAAATGTGGAGAGTTAGCTCATCCTGATCTTCTTTGCAAATGTATCCATGGTCGAACGCAAAACCCGAATGAGTTGGATCCACATACCAAAAAATGTCTTTGTAGACATGAAAACTCTATGCTTGCTGTGACAACGTTTAATGATGGCAATAAGGGAAGAATTTGGGTACTAGAGCTACTTGGTACCACTCCAGGAGCCAACACACTGCAAGCCTTCCAGCGAATGGATCGACTCAGGATCATGAAAGCGCAGCGTGCAGCAGATGAAATGACTAAAGAAGCAAGAGGCAGGAAAGGAAGGAAGCTTCTAGGTTTGCAGGATGATCAACTACACGATCCAGATAATGCTGATTATGGGCCTGGTTGTTTCTAGGAGCTGGCATGGAACCATATGTGAGATAATATAAAATAAAAAGTTTAAACTTGATTTCCCGGAAATCACATTTTTTTTAATATTTGAACCATTATCTCAGGAACTATTACAGATACGTATGTCTTATTTTACACTATGTTACCTCTTAGTATACTGCACCTGTTGAACCGCCAAACACCTCCATTTGTAACAGTTTTTAGTTAGAGAAGGAGCTGGGAACATTAAAAAAAAACTTGAACATAATTTTTGAAAAATCATAACTAATTATTTGTCTGTATATTCTGATCCTGGTTCAGTAACCACAGAAGGAGTGAAACTATACTTCCTAAAAATTTCAGATCTATGTCTCTCAAAGGTTCTGAGATAATGGGGCACCGCATAGGGGAGGGACGTATGGTTTTATGTCACATCGGTATACCATCACCTTCACCTCTTCAGGTAACGAATAAACCTAAAAGGCCAAGATGAAGGCACCGGTAGCAACACTATTATCTTCAGGTCCCCTATAGATGTGCCAGATGAAGTAAACACCTGGTTGTTCTAAATTGGTGCGTAACTCGTCGTCGGACTGCAGTAGGAGGTCTCGAAGAAAAATAATCCTCTGGACCATGTTTAGGTTTTTATGGGGAGTGACCGAAATGGGAATATCACCCAGCTTGTCACAGGTGTGCAACGCGCATAACGTGGCTGGGGATCCTGCCTGAATCATTTGGACAGTGCCGCCACTTCTCCAAACTTATCCTCCAGGTGTTCTACAAAAAGTAGAGGCTTTGTAGCCAGAAAGGAGTCCCCACCGGTTCTGCTGCATACTAGACACATAAGCGAATATGGCTCTTTTTTTCTGCAGCGCTACATTCTTCCCATGGTGTAGCTATGGAGGGGAACGATTTGGAGCCATACTTCTCAGCATTGAAGTCTACCTTTCGTTTCTTAGAGACTGTTGGGGCCATTCGGTCATTAATGGTGATCCGCCCTGATGCCATCCACACCGACGAGGGGCTTTTCCCATGGGCGCCACCCAGCCACAGCAAAGGCCACATGGCAGGATGGTCGTTGCCGGGAGTCCCAATGTCCCAGGTAGACGGACATTCCCTTGCATACGTGGGGAGTTTACAGTTCAGGTATCAGCAGTGCGATCCCTGTGTTGTCAGGGGGCTTCAACCAAGGGGATACATGATGGCCCCTCCACGACAGACTGTCCACCGTGATGGATATTGGGTGTGAAGAAATCCAGTATTGTCATGGGGGCAAAAGAGGACAGCAGACAATTCATGTAGATTATGCACCCCGTAAGGTGTCCTCACCCAAATAGCTGAATTACGGGTGGAGTTGCAGAGCCATGAGAATATTAGGTGCAGAAGGTCTCAGTGCACGATGGATATATGACGCACCACGTAACGCGTCCTTCCCCAAATGGCCCACACTTCTGAAAAATTTGGGAAATGTGGAGGTCAAACCCTAAAGGGGACCATAATCCTGAAGGCCGAAAAGTAGGAGATTCCTTTTAGTCGCCTCTTACGACAGGCAGGAATACCTCAGGCCTATTCTAACCCCCGAACCCGCAGGGGGAAACCTCAGCTTTGCTTGCACCGCTTCATCACCACCAAAGTTCTTTAAGTTGTGAAAATAGATGACAATCGGATGGAGCTATGTCGGGACTGTGCAGAGGACGATCGACGACGTCGGATTGTTGCAGATGTTGCAGCGCTCGTGTTTTGTCTGGCATTGTCTTACGGAAGGATTGGGTGCTCCATGTGTGGACGAACTCTTGGAATTCTAAACTCGATCACAGCACTCTGTTTCTCACGCAGCGACATAGTTACACACCGCCATGTTACACCTTGCAATTCGGAGTCCTCTAGTGGCAGAGAACTGTAAATATGTAGATTTGATGAATAAAGATGTAGAATTTTATTAACGTTTGTTTTATTGAAAAACGTTTCAGGAATTTTTACGTAAAAAATTCGAAGACATTATTTTTCAGCAGGTCCTAGTATCAATGTATTACATCCATTCAAAGAGTGTATACTCGATGTCCGTCCGAATGTTCGTGAGAATTTTGGTCAGAACTTTAAACAACGGCTTGTATTTATGTAGTAGTATACATAAACAAACTAATAAACGAAGCGCGATGTTAGGTACTGATTAATTAGAAAGCTAGGCGTACCTATGTCATTCGATCACCATTTCAATTTAAAAAGTTTCATTACATGTGAGACTGGGATAGGCGGGATACAATGTAGCGTGTATTGCAGAATTAACTAAGTAAAGGTTCTCATCAAAACGAACGTTTCACTCCACAGCAGAGTGTGCAGTGTTTTGAAATTCGTGGGAAACTGAAACCTTGTGAGCAGGACTGAGACACAAACCTGGAACCTTGCCATTCGTGGACAATGCTATTACCGAGTGAGCATCCAGGCATGTGTCTGGGTAGCTCAGTAGATAAGAGCATTTCCTATGAATGGCAGGATTTTCGGGGTTTGAGTTCAGGTCCGATACACAATTTTCATCTCTCAGAAACTTTCATAGTCTTTCATACTTCTACATTTATATCAATGTACAGTGTACGTTATAGCAGTATTTTATTGGTTTGTTTGTATAATACTGTAATTTTAGATAAAACGAATTAGCGTGATATTTAATCATATAAATGTGACTAACTTCCGTAAGTCCAAGCACAGATTATGATGTAGAACCATGCTGACTCGGATACCTCACCTTCCAGGTTCAGAATATCAAAGCCAGTTCCATCCACTGAGCCGTTGTTCGGAAACAGAGCATTACTTTTTCTGCAAGGTGTTGGAGGAGACGACCTGTCAAATGTGTATCAGGCGTGTGAGTTATTGTGGTAAGTGTTTGTATGGCTAAGTGTTATGTTTGTGTTTATGTTACCGGTTGAAACCCGGTTCTGACAAATAACCTACTCGTTTCCAGTACCACCAAGGACACTGTAGAGATTTACGCCCTAAATCGATGGACGAATTGCCATTGAGAATGACATGTTTCCCGCACTATCCTTAAGTCATCTCGTACAAATTCCGGGTTGATTTCTGCAAAAAGGTCGCGACCGATTCCTTCCCTGTCCCCGTCCAATCTGAACTTATGCTCCGTCTCTAATGACCCCCATATCGACCGGCAACTTACCATTTCTTCTTGCGTTCAGCGTGTATGTCAGTCCTCAGCGACGTTCTCGTGAATACTGCTCGTACGATTGTCATGTGATAAAAAATTCACATATCAAAAGCTTAAGCATGTTGTGATGTATCCATGCAGTAAATAGAATTACACCTCTGCCCCAACGTCCTTTGTTAATGACGCTGTTAGTGTCTGAGCATTAATCCTTCATCTTTAGTTATTTTAACGTGGAGAGTTAGAACCACACGATCAAGAATGTCCTAATGAAGCCGACCTTGTCAAACAGTGATCAAGACGGCTCCATTTCCGTGTGAAATTTTGGCTTGTGTCATGCGGAAGCGTCAGAATCGTACGGAGTATCTTCGCTAATACGTGACTGGCTCGAGGATTATTTGACTAATAGAAACCACTACGTGGTGCTGGATGGCGAATGTACTACGGAAACGAATTTGACCGTGGGTAGGCCCCAAAATAGTGTAATAGGTCCTCTAATTTTTCCAATGTAATTAAACGATTTATTAGAAAGGAAAGCAGCTCTGCAAGTTTGTTCGTTCACGATGTTGTGTACAGGAAAATATCGTCGGCGGAACTGCAGTAATACTAAGAAGCTTTATGAAATATGACGATAACGTAAAATCTATTAGAGAACGGTAATGGAATACTTAGAGTTGTTGGCAGGGCTCTGGGAAAATTCAATTCATATGCAAAGGAGATTTCACACAAGACTAATAGTGGAGTATTAAGCAGCTTTTGACGTCCTTATCAAGTATACATCGCAATAAACACCGAAGTCTATGACAGAGTCATTAACTCTAGAAATATACTGTATTCAAACATTATGAATCACCGCGAAGGGAACGATCTATTGATACGTAATCAGCATGGTTTCAGAAAACATCGTTCTTGTGCAACGCAGCTAGCTCTTTATTCGCACGAAGTAATGGCCGCTATCGACAGGGGATCTCAAGTTGATTCCGTATTTCTAGAGTTCCGGAAAGCTTTTGACACCGTTCCTCACAAGCGACTTCTGATCAAGCTGCCGGTCTATGGGGTATCGTCTCAGTTGTGCGACTGGATTCGTGATTTCCTGTCAGGAAGGTCGCAGTTCGTAGTAACAGACGGCAAATCATCGAGTAAAACTGAAGTGATATCAGGTGTTTCCCAGGGAAGCGTCCTGGGACTTCTGCTGTTCCTGATCTATATAAATGACCTGGGTGACAATCTGAGCAGTTCTCTTAGGTTGTTCGCAGATGATGCTGTAATTTACGGTCTAGTAAGGTCATCCGAAGACCAGTATCAGTTGCAAAGCGATTTAGAAAAGAAAGCTGTATGGTGTGGCAGGTGGCAGTTGACGCTAAATAACGAAAAGTGTGAGGTGATCCACATGAGTTCCAAAAGAAATCCGTTGGAATTCGTTTACTCGATAAATAGTACAATTCTCAAGGCTGTCAATTCAACTAAGTACCTGGGTGTTAAAATTACGAACAACTTCAGTTGGAAAGACCACATAGATAATATTGTGGGGAAGGCGAGCCAAAGGTTGCGTTTCATTGGCAGGACACTTAGAAGATGCAACAAGTCCACTAAAGAGACAGCTTACACTACACTCGTTCGTCCTCTGTTAGAATATTGCTGCGCGGTGTGGGATCCTTACCTGGTGGGATTGACGGAGGACATCAAAAGGATGCAATAAAGGGCAGCTCGTTTTGTATTATCACGTAATAGGGGAGAGAGTGTGGCAGATATGATACGCGAGTTGGGATGGAAGTCATTAAAGCAAAGACGTTTTTCGTCGCGGCGAGATCTATTTACGAAATTTCAGTCACCAACTTTCTCTTCCGAATGCGAAAATATTTTGTGGAGCCCAACCTACATAGGTAGGAATGATCATCAAAATAAAATAAGAGAAATCAGAGCTCGAACAGAAAGGTTTAGGTGTTCGTTTTTCCCGCTCGCTGTTCGGAAGTGGAATGGTTGGGAGATAGTATGATTGTGGTTCGATGAACCCACTGCCAAGCACTTAAATGTGAATTGCAGAGTAATCATGTAGATGTAGATGTAGATGAAGATGAAATGGCTCTGAGCACTGTGGGACTTAAAAAACATCTGAGGTCATCAGTCCCATAGAACTTAGAACTACTCAAACCTAACTAACCTAAGGACATCACACACATCCATGTCCGAGGCAGCATTCGAACCTGCGAGCGTAGCATTCGACCGGTTCCGGACTGAAGCGCCTAGAACCGCACGGTCCCCGCGGCCGGCTTAACTCAAGAACACTAAAGGACGGGGAAATGTTATATTGTTACTAAACCATCGTAAATTTCACTACACTGTATATTATTCGAAGGAGTCAAGTACAGCTATAAGGTCTCCAATTGTATGTTACATACAGAATAAGTACAAAATGTCCTCTTTTACACACTATACTGACAATATCAGATTTGCGGGAACCGCAAATTGATACCAGCTGCAATCGTAAATTTTACGAGACTTATCTAGAGTTAATGACGGAGCGTAAAGCCGCGTAGGATAAAAATGGAGAACGAACTGCCCGTATCCTTTTCAAAGGAAGCATCGTGACATTGGCCTTAAGTGATTTAGAGATCTAAGTCACGGATGCAAAATACTAACGCGAATTCTTTACAGACGAATGGAAAAACTGGTAGAAGCCGACCTTGGGGAAGATCAGTTGGATTCCGTAGAAATATTGGAACACGTGAGGCAATACTGACCCTACGACTTATCTTAGAAGCTAGATTAAGGAAAGGCAAACCTGCGTTCCTAGCATTTGTAGACTTAGAGAAAGCTTTTGACAATGTTGACTGGGTTACTCTCTTTCAAATTCTGAAGGTGGCAGGGGTAAAATACAGGGAGCGAAAGGGTATTTACAATTTGTACAGAAACCAGATGGCATTTATAAGAGTCGAGGGACATGAAAGGGAAGCAGTGGTTGGGAAAGGAGTGAGACAGTGTTGTAGCCTATCCCCGATGTTATTCAACCTGTATATTGACCAAGCAGTGAAACAAACAAAAGAAAACTTCGGAGTAGGTATTAAAATCCATGGAGAAAAAATAAAAACTTTGAGGTTCGCCGATGACATTGTAATTCTGTCAGAGACAGCAAAGGACTTGGAAGAGCAGTTGAATGGAATGGACAGTGTCTTGAAAGAAGTATATAAGATGAACATCAACAAAAGCAAAACGAGGATAATGGAATGTAGTCGAATTAAGTCGGGTGATGCTGAGGGAATTAGATTAGGAAATGAGACACTTAAAGTAGTAAAGGAGTTTTGCTATTTCGGGAGCAAAATAACTGATGATGGTTGGAGTAGAGAGGATATAAAATGTAGACTGGCAATGGAAAGGAAGGCGTTTCTGAAGAAGAGAAATTTGTTAACATCGAGTATAGATTTAAGTGTCAGGAAGTTGTTTCTGAAAGTATTTGTATGGTGTGTAGCCATGTATGGACGTGAAACATGGACGGTAACTAATTTGGACAAGAAGAGAATAGAAGCTTTCGAAATGTGGTGCTACAGAAGAATGCTGAAGATTAGATGGGTAGATCACGTAACTAATGAGGAGGTATTGAATAGGATTGGGGAGAAGAGAAGTTTGTGGCACAACTTGACAAGAAGGAGGGACCGGTCGGTAGGACATGTTCTGAGGCATCAAAGGATCACAAATTTAGCATTTTAGGGCAGCGTGGAGGGTAAGAATCGTAGAGGGAGACCAAGAGATGACTACACTAAACAGATATAGAAGGATGTAGGTTGCAGTAGGTACTGGGAGATGAAGAAGCTTGCACAGGATAGAGTAGCATGGAGAGCTGCATCAAACCAGTCTCAGGAGTGAAGACCACAACAACAACACTCAAAGCCCCTTCTTTACGATTTCTAAACCACTGCGCCATCTAGCTCGGCTCTGTCACTCGTTGTTATTCGGAGTACAGTAATAATTACTGCAGACGAAGCACGTCCATTCAGCTTCACATGTATAACGCTAACACTAAGCGCTCGATGACGACAAGGCGACGAGGTAGTTTATTAAGAATAGGAACCGTCAATGGAGGCTGTAGTTACCCCTCATTGACTAAACATCCGCTTTTAATAAAAGGCCTTCCGTGAGCATTACAGACTGAGCACAGCATTTAGCTCGGTATCTGATGCGTGCGGGCTAATTCGGTACTGGACGTCGGTTAATTAGAGCGGCGAGCCGGTAATTAGGGAATGCTAATCGGGCACGGAGCCGGTTTGTCGCTGAGCGTGACCCGGCCAGCGAGATGAGTCTGCGGCGCAGCCGAAAATTTGTTGACAAGGCGGCGGCTGGGCCGGGAGGCCGCTGGAGACAAAGCGGGCGAGGTTCCCACGGCGGCGGCAGCGCACTTGACACACAATGAGAACACCTGGCGCTGCCGCTACCTGGCTGCAGCTGCCGCCGCCGCCGCAGCCGCAGCCTCTGCCGTGACCTTCGGCTCCGCGTCCGTGCCTCTGCATCTGCAGGGCCGCCTTCCTCCGCTCGCCTTCTACTTCTCCTCTTCCATTGCCGCTTTTACTGGTTACCGTATTCACACCAATACAGAGGGATAAAACAGAGTAGGCTATACATCTACACTGACATCTGTACTTTGCAAACCCGTGCGAAGTGCATGGTACTTTCCATTTTGCCAGTTATTAGGGCTTCTTTCTGTTCCAGTCGCGTATGGGGCACAGGAAGAATGATTGCTTAGAAGTCTCTGTGTGCGCTACAGTTGGTCTAATCCAGTGTGCGATTTGCAGGGGGGGATGGGGGGAATTTCCCCCCCTCTGCATCAGACCATCCCCTCCTCTGGTTTTAGTTTATGCATCCCAAGCTGGAATGTTTATTTCCCATGCACTTATTTTCATTCACTTATGTCGTATGGTATTATGTTTTGGGGTAACTCTTCCCATTCTAGGATATTTTTGGCTCAGAAACGGGCGGTTCGGGCAATAAGTGGTGTGAGTTCACGAACCTCTTGTCGACCTCTGTTCACGAGTCTGGGTATTTTGACATTGGCCTCTCAATATGTAGATTCCTTATTGTCGTTTCTTGTTACCAATATTAGTTTATTTCCAACAATAAGCAGCTTTCACTCGTTTAATACTCGGCAGAAATCAAACCTCCATTTGGATCGGACTTCCTTGACTCTTGTGCAAAAAGGTGTGCAGTATACTGCTGCATCCATTTTCAATAAGCTGCCACTCGAATTCAAAAATCTTAGCAGCAATCCACGCGCTTTCAAATCGAAACTGAAGGGTTTCCTCATGGGTCACTCCTTCTATTCTGTCGAGGAGTTCCTTGAAAAATTAAGCTGATTCTCATTGTATTGCTGATAGCGTTTGCTTAAACTTATGGACTGATTTTCTTTCAGGTTCATGAACATTTATTTTTATCTGTTATTACTTTTATGTTGTAAGTTCATGTACTGACACGTTCCATGACCTTGGAGATTTGCTCCTCAATTTGGTCCTACGGAACGTGACATGTAAATAAATAAATAAATAAACACTGAAAGTTTTAATACAGTCTTACTATTAATATGTTTGCTTATTAATTTTGAAAAAGTGTTATGTAGTAGGTAAGCATTTCAAAACATTTAGAACTAAATGACAAGACGACGCACGCCACATTTCCGTAGCATGCCACAATGTTGCAAGACGTCGCCCCAGCGTAAACGACGCTTTAAAGCCAGGTTTGTATTGTATGGTGGATGTGATGTATTGCGTACGAAACTAAAACCTGCAATTAGATCCAAACGTCGTGCAAAACTGTGAAGAGGTGTCATCCTGCAGCAAGATAGCGCTCGCCCACATTCTGCCAAACGGACAGCCGACGCAATAAAGAAGTTGAGATTCGATGTGCTGGAACATCCACCATACAGTCCAGACCTGACTCCAAGCGACTTTCACATGTTTGGACCCTTAACGGAATCACTACAGGGAAGAAGATTTGAAAGTGATGAAGACGTCATTGCTGCGGTGCAAAATTGGTTACAGATGCAACCGATAAACGTATTTTCTGATGAAATAAACAAACTCGTAAAACGTCGGGAAAACTGCATTGAAGTCCAGGGAGGTTACGTAGAAAAGTAACGCATGTATCAGTTTTTTATCATCAGAATAAGTACAGCTTTTCACAAATGTGCCTTTACTTTTTGAATTCCCCTCGTATACCTGAATGTAGATGAATTTGTAAATAAGCTTTACCTATAATGTACTTTTAAAGATATAACCAGGGATGGCTTTTCTGATAGTGCATACGCGTGGGTATCTCGTATCGCTTTCGCGTGTACCAAATTGACCTGTGATCAGTATTATTTATTTCAAGTTTCTGCTACCAGTCACTTTTTATTTTATGCTTAATCTAACATAATGCAACGCGTTTCGAACATGTTTTGTTCACCTTCAAGCGTTTGTACATACATACACACATCGAGAAATGTTAATTAAAAATAAACAGTCTTATACTAGATTAATCTAGAACACTTTTTTACTGTAGCTGCTGGTGTGGCATTTGGGGGGGAAGAGGGAGGCAGTGTATATCTAGAAATCGAAGTCAGTGATGTCTTCTGCTGGTTTTCTTCATTGTTGTTGACTATGTATATCACAGCCTGTATCGGATGCATATACCTTTGCATCAGTTATGTGTTACGAAAATAGTGTGCTATCCCTACTTGTATACGTTCAATATTCCCCGTAAGTCCTATCTGGTACGACTCCCACATGATTATAGGAGTGGTCACTTCAATACTTTCAAGCAATCACCTCTAGGCCGGTTACAGTTCCATAGTATAACATCAAAGACCAAAGTCTGCCACCTGCTTAACTGCGCATGAGCTTGTGCGATATTTCCATTTCATATCCCTAAAAGTTGGTAAACATTGCCTCTGGATCACGGGGTCCCGAGTTCGATTCCCGGCCGGATTGGGGATTTTCTGTACCTGTGGAGTGGGTGATTGTGTTGTCCTCATCACTTCATCATCATCATCATTCGTGGCAGTAGCTCGATTGGACTATATGCAAAATTGGACTTTGTATTGGCGCTGATGACCGCGCAGTTGAGCTCCCCACAAACCAAACATCACCGTCAAATTGGTACACCCTGGTATTTGTATGATTTGATCGATAACGTAAGTTAGTGACATGTAAACATCAAAAAGAGAATCACATTGCACTGTAGGAAATACTGCAACCTGCCACAAGTTTCTTTGGGGCCCGACACCTGGAAGTCTGGGACTCGTTTAAGTCGCACTCAGATAACCGCCTGCACAATAGCTCAGCGTGTTCGGTTAGAGAGCTGGTTGGTCTCTGTAATAAAGAAACTGAGTGACAGGATCAACAACGAAATTCAACGGATATCATGTGAGGTGCGCTGCGACCAAATACAACGAACAATAACGAATAAAATCCAAAAAAACAAAAAAACAAAAAGCAAATGTTGAAGCCACTGCTAACGACAAGCGGGAAATCGGGGTTCGAGTCTCACTCCGGCACAAATTTAACTGGCGTCATTCCATTATACAGCTGATGATAGTCCATATTCGCAAATGCGAATACAGTACATGTATTTCATGACGGTTGTAGCCGCCGCGCGCTACGGCCGCAGGTTCGAATCCTGCCTCGGGCATGGATGTGTGTTATGTCCTTAGGTTAGTCAGGTTTAAGTAGTTCTAAGTTCTAGGGGACTGATGACCTCAGGAGTTAAGTCGCATAGTGCTCAGAGCCATTTGAACCATTTTTTGTAGCCGCCGCAGTGTCTGTTCCTTCGGACATGCATGCATATTCTAATGAACTTTGCATCGTAATTCGGAATAACATTGTCACTGCAGTATCGTATGACACAGACTTATCCTGCTAAGTTAACTTGATACTGTCTTCGTATTTCACTTAAATATTGTGACCGATTTTCACTTATGGTATGTCATCTTACTACCAAACGTATGTTTTAGTCCAGGAAGATTATTTCACGCAGAAACTACATCTAATTTCGTCTTCATTGCGAATTATCTATTTTAGCTGTCACTAGCACTATGAGAAAGTAATTAATGCTGCAGTAGGACGCTAGGTCTGTGGAAACGTCACACGGCGTAGCTGAAGTTGGGTTGATTCTAGGTTCTAATCCGACGGCACACTAACGTGACAGAGCTACAGCGGTTCGGCTTGCTGAATGTGGCAAATAACCCACGTTAAAATCCTCCTCTATGACACGAGAAAGCTATTATTCGACTTCATTTCTTCGATAACACTTTCATCGTACAGGGCACAGATGTTCGAGCTTCCCACCTTCCCCCTTCTATTAAATCCGAAATCGCCACAAACCTGTACACCAACCTCCTTTTCCCTGGTGGTACATTACATTATTAGTATTCCTCACATCAAATCCTGCGAGAATACTGGTTACAGCGTTGTTGTCACTGCATGGTTTATAGAAAATATTTGACGCCGAAGACCAAACTACAGTATTGAATAATCTTATGCTTGCCTGTGTGAGTGTATAAACGTCCTCTGTAGATCATAGGCTCAACGCGCGATCCCTCGCGATCACTTGGGCTGACACCGGCTAGCGTCAGGCGGCCATAGATCGGTGGGGGCAGAAATTTTTCTGATGAGGATAGGCAGTCACGAGCTTTTCACGGGAACGTTTTCGCAAGGTTTTGGTGTTACTGGCGGGTTATAAAATGAGGTAAATTATTGCTTACCTTCCAACAGACCGACGAGCTGTAGTTTACTAAATTACGGAAGAATCGGGTTCAGTAACTCAGTTTTTCTCTTGCACTGCATGGCGTTACCATGGAGAGTAGCTTAGTTGGGAGCAACACTCCTGTAAAAACTCCCGTATCCTACAGTGTTGGCAATTTGCGGAAATGGCAGCCATGTTATTTCAGTGATTACAAAATCAAGTTGAATGTACGCTCTGGGTAGCTGAGGCAGCTGAGTAATGGCGATTCTATCGAGCAATGAATGAATGCGTTCAACGGACTCCAGGGAGGCAGAAAGTCAGAATTCTTATCCAGTCCAGCGCATCTGTGCTACGACAGAATCATGACCCAGCCATATGTGAAGTTCAGTGGCGTGGGAGATTGATTCTAGATTAGTATAAGTAGGGTCAGAGTTCGATTTCCAGGCGAAGGTTTTTAATAGGCACTACTAGATCCTGGTTACGACAAGTGTAGAACATACAGTTCCACCGTGGTTCCAAATTCAAATTAAACGTGATGTCCCTTCGATACCGACTACAGGTTAGGTTCGGCCATGACAGTGGCATAAGTGGCAGCATGTAGAAGCTCTGTCACCAGTAAACTTTCTGACAGTAGTGTTTTTATCTTAGTTAAAGAACCAAACGCCGTGTAAAGTCACGCGGCACTTACTCTATCTTTTGCTTCAGCTTCAAATGTTGAGTATATTGGTTTATATTGGTTTTGGTTTTTACGGGATTTGGGCCCTTCGTGACGACATAGGGCCATGAAATTGTTGTTTGCTCAACGTTCCAAACGCCTCAAGTTCTCTACGAAAGGCATGTGTCAGGGTTGGAATAATGGTTCGGCCCAAAAATTTCCGTAATGTACTTCACGCTTTAACATGACCATACTTAACTGTTGATGGAAATTTTTATTAATGTGAAACTTCCTGGCAGATTAAAACTGTGTGCCGGACCGAGACTCGAACTCGGGACCTTTGCCTTTCTCGGGCAAGTGCTCTACCAACTGAGCTACCCAAGCACGACTCACGCCCCGTCCTCACAGCTTTAATTCCGCCAATACCTCTTTGTTTTATTAATGTGTCTTCATTCATTGTCAGTAACGATATGTGACGATTTCGTTTCCCAGAGAGACACAGATCTTTTCGTCACATCACTCCAAGTTCAAAAATGCCACTCCCAGCGACTGGTGAAATAGAATTCGATAGTTAACGTGTATTAGTATGTAGTAAACAACGATATGTGCAGGGTTCGATTCCCAGTCATCACTGCACTCTTCATCAAATCACTTCTAGTTTAGACATGCGCACATCTCGCTTCTTATGAAAGAAACCTATATTTAATGTCCATTCGTGGCTGGAAAGCAATGGCCATAGGTGCCAGCTTCGAATCCTGGGAAGACCGAAAATATTAGTTTTTCTCGTCATTGCAGTTTCAGAAATCTCGCTACTATTGAGAAAATTCGATATCTGGAATTTGACTCTGCTTATATAACAATCGGATTAGGTGCTGGGTTCGAATCACCATCCAACACATACCTTATGTCATTTCAAGTTTGTTACTTGGGAATGAAACCATATTTAACATCTTTCGTCGTTAGTTAACAGAGAAAACAGTTTCTGGATAGTCGTCTCGATACTGTACAAAAAATTCCGTCTTGTCATTTTAAGTTCAGATTTGCTAACTGCTACTGCCTACATAGATTAACGTGCCATCATGAAGATAGTGGAATTACTGTTGATACTTTTTTGACGCTGTCAATTATGGTTTTGTAACTGGTTTAGTCCATTATTCAGTTTGCGCTTAGTGAACGATGATTAACAGGTGGTTGTAAAACGTTTTCGAGAGCAAAAATACTTCGGGTAATCATAGAGATTTGGAAGTCCAGATATTCTTGAAAATCTCTTATTTAATAAACAATCTAGTTTTGAGTAAGGATTACGGAATAATTCATGTGTTAAGAGCTGCGGGCATTGTTTGTGCCAGATACTAAGGAGAATGGTAAAAGTTTAGAAATGTCACTTCTTAAAATAAATTTGAGGTTACAAGCGTTGAGGATTGTATCAGGTGTTCCGTAATACTTTTAGTATTAACTTAGACCTGGACTTATTGCAGTACAGAGCAGTGTTTTCTATTAATCATTTGTTATAATCATTTTGTGTAGCCTAGCGACTGTTCTGCAAGACGTTATGTGGGCCGCATGCAAATCAAGCGAAATGCAATTCAGGTCGTTCGGATACTTTTGAGCAGGCAAGTACAGGGTTATTACAAATGATTGAAGCGATTTCGCAGCTCTACAATAACTTTATTATTTGAAATATTTTCACAATGCTTTGCACACACATACAAAAACTCAAAAAGTTTTTTTAGGCATTCACAAATGTTCGATATGTGCCCCTTCAGTGATTCGGCAGACATCAAGCCGATAATCAAGTTCCTCCCACACTCGGCGCAGCATGTCCCCATCAATGAGTTCGAAAGCATAGTTGATGCGAGCTCGCAGTTCTGGCGCTTTTCTTGGTAGAGGAGGTTTAAACACTGAATCTTTCACATAACCCCACAGAAAGAAATCGCATGGGGTTAAGTCGGGAGAGCGTGGAGGCCATGACATGAATTGCTGATCATGATCTCCACCACGACCGATCCATCTGTTTTCCAATCTCCTGTTTAAGAAATGCCGAACAGCATGATGGAAGTGCGGTGGAGCACCATCCTGTTGAAAGATGAAGTCGGCGCTGTCGGTCTCCAGTTGTGGCATGAGCCATTTTTCCAGCATGTCCAGATACACGTGTCCTGTAACGTTTTTTTCGCAGAAGAAAAAGGGGCCGTAAACTTTAAACCGTGAGATTTGACAAAACACGTTAACTTTTGGTGAATTGCGAATTTGCTGCACGAATGCGTGAGGATTCTCTACCACCCAGATTCGCACATTGTGTCTGTTCACTTCACCATTAAGAAAAAATGTTACTTCATCACTGAAAACAAGTTTCGCACTGAACGCATCCTCTTCCATGAGCTGTTGCAACCGCGCCGAAAATTCAAAGCGTTTGACTTTGTCATCGGGTGTCAGGGCTTGTAGCAATTGTAAACGGTAAGGCTTCTGCTTTAGCCTTTTCCGTAAGATTTTCCAAACCGTCGGCTGTGGTACGTTTAGCTCCCTGCTTGCTTTATTCGTCGACTTCCGCGGGCTACGCGTGAAACTTGCCCGCACGCGTTCAACCGTTTCTTCGCTCACTGCAGGCCGACCCGTTGATTTCCCCTAACAGAGGCATCCAGAAGCTTTAAACTGCGCATACCATCGCCGAATGGAGTTAGCAGTTGGTAGATCTTTGTTGAACTTCGTCCTGAAGTGTCGTTGCACTGTTATGACTGACTGATGTGAGTGCATTTCAAGCACGACATACGCTTGCTCGGCTCCTGTCGCCATTTTATCTCACTGCGCTCTCAAGCACTCTGGCGGCAGAAGCCTGAAGTGCGGCTTCAGCCGAACAAAACTTTATGAGTTTTTCTACGTATCTGTAGTGTGTCGTGACCATATGTCAATGAATGGAGCTACAGTGAATTTATGAAATCGCTTCAATCATTTGTAATAGCCCTGTACATGGTGGAGTGGTTGCTTTGAAAAGGACGCTGCCGATTTTCTTCCCCATCCTTGACCAATGCGAACTTGTGCTCAGTCGCTGATGGTCTTGTCTTCGGCGGGACGAACCACAAAACCGTAATCTTCCCTCCTTCTTCTTCAGACAAACGTCGTCTACGCGGCATTAAATCTTAATCTCCCCCCTCCCTCCCCATTCTGCAATTTTGCAAACAGAACATGTCAGTAGCGTGACTCACCTCTAAGGAACAGGATATATAACTGAAAACATTCACAGTACACTTTCCATGGTACGTACCTAACCGAAATAACTCAAATTAGATATTTTGGGGGAACTGAAATTCCAGGCATGACAAATTAAAGCATAACAATGTCCCTCCCCCCCCCCAAATAATAATAAAATAAAATGCAAGACGAGTACACAAAACCTGTAATTTGCTTCAGCAAGAGCTGCACTGTTCCCTACATTCCTTCACGCGTAATGGCTCCACTCTATCAACTGGACATAACTGAGACGAAAACTGTTTAATACGTTCCCCTTCCTTGTATGGAAGCATAGACTAATGAGCAACTGAATTAGATACACCAACAGTACTTAGTAGCCCATCTTAAAATTTAACTCTGATGACGGTGGCGAAACATCGTGGCATGGACACCATGAGATATCAAAATTGCTGGGGAGCCATTCTGATCTATGAGCGCATTACTTACGATGGTCCCCAGCTGCGACCGAAGCGCACACATCTCGCTCGATGGTGTCCCGGTTACGCTCAATACGATTGCGGTTAGGTGACCCGAGTGGCCACATAAGCACACTCGTGTTCGTTAAGTTTTACTCCACCATTCCGACATAATTAGGAAGAAATGGTGTGAGGCATTGTCTTGCTGAAGTTACAGGGCACCATCTGGGTTCTGTGGGCGAACAAACAGAAACGTGTCATCTGACACTAGGTTCCTGTGTAGCTCGCTGGTGACCGAAGAGCAGACGTTTCGAGGACAACATCTGATCCTCTATAAACATCCCCACTCCACCACCTACCTAAACGCCGCCCTGTAGGCATGCGACATTCATTGCCACAGGTGGCTTTCCACACACTCGTACTCTGCCAACAATGTGTACGGCGAATCATTCAATACATGTGACCTTTTGCAGTGTCCAGTGGCTGTGTTGGTATCTTGCGATGCGCAGATGTAAACAGATGTCTTTTGTACCCCATAGCCAGGAGGTGGTTCTCTGAGGCTCTGAGCACTATGGGGGAGGTGGTTATCGATGTGATGTCTGCACACTTGTGCTTTTGCAGTCCACTATTGAAGTGATTAATCGGTTGTCGGTGCGTAGAATGTTTATTCGATGTTGCAATTCGCAATAGTCAACGGTAACATCAGTTATCAACACATTGTTGACCTTCGCAGTTGACTATAATTATGGCGGTTGTCTTCGAATTAAATACTCGCGCTGACACATGAAAAGCTCAGTGGATGCACGGCTTCTGAGAGGGAGTGCTAAATACGTTGGAGAACAAAGATATGTCTGTAATCAAATTCGTTGATATCGGGCGCCTTGCCCATTTCTCTCATTCGGTTGTTCGTCAGCGCACATAGATCCTAACTGTGTAATAACCGAAGACGTTGAAGGAAATTCACTTGTTGTTTGCTAGTTACTCGAATTTCATCACGAGTAGTACATATCTACATCTACATCTACATCCATACTCCGCAAGCCACGTGGCGACGTGTGGCGGAGGGTACTTTGAGTACCTCTATCGGTTCTCCCTTCTATTCCAGTCTCGTATTGTTCGCGGAAAGAAAGATTGTCGGTATGCCTCTGTGTGGGCTCTAATCTCTCTCATTTTATCCTCATGGTCTCTTCGCGAGATATACGTAGGAGGGAGCAATATTCTGCTTGACTCCTCGAAACTTCAACAAAAGCTCGTACTGAGCTACTGAGCGTCTCTCCTGCAAAGTCTTCCACTGGAGTTTATCTATCATCTCCGTAACGCTTTCGCGATTACCAAATGATGCTGTAACGAAGCGCGCTGCTCTCCGTTGGATCTTCTCTATCTCCTCTATCAACCCTATCTGGAACGGATCCCACACTGGTGAGCAGCATTCAAGCAGTGGGCGAAGAAGTGTACTGTAACCTACTTCCTTTGTTTTCAGATTGCATTTCCTTAGGACTCTTCCAATGAATCTCAGTCTGGCATCTGCTTTACCGACGATCAACTTTATATGATCATTCCATTTTAAATCACATAGTTGTTTGAAATTCAGCGCAACATTGTATTGTCAAAGCACTTATGTATTGAAAAGCAGAAAGCATTAATATGGTATTGGTTAACTGCAGGAGTGTCTGGTAAAATTCAAGTATTAGTCTCACTAACGATAATAATCCCACATCGTACTAAGAAAGAAAGTAAAGAGAAAGCAGATGTTAATAGCAGCGAATTAAACATATATTTCAAAGAAAGGCTGGATGCCAAGGGTATCGGTACATTTATTGCCATAAAGAACTCGATAAAATGTGGTGAGGTTACTACAAATGCCAGCCGGTGTGGTCGAGCGGTTCTAGGCGCTACAGTCTGGAACCGCGCGACCGCTACGGTCGCAGGTTCGAATCCTGCCTCGGGCATGGGTGTGTGTGTTGTCCTTAGGTTAGTTAGGTTTAAGTAGTTCTAAGTTCTAGGGGACTTATGACCTCAGCAGTTGAGTCCCATAGTGCTCAGAGCCATTTGAACCATTTTTTTGGGACTGATGACCACAGCAGTTGAGTCCCATAGTGCTCAGAGCTATTTACATTACGTACTGAAAGCCCAACGAACTGTTGCGGTTTTTATCCTTTGAAATGTATCATGACATCTGTGCTTGTCCCGCATGCCAGGTGATTAAAATAAATGGCAAGAACAAGGACGCGGGTCATATTTTTAAACGTCTTTTGAAAATTAACTTTAGCATTTAGCTAGAGAACTGGATCATGACGGTAACGGCTTACACCTGCTAATACCAACGGGTTAGAATTTACCGATTCAGTTAACATAGAGGATGGTATCAGTGATCATAACCTTGTTGACAAACAGAAACTGAACTAAGCCAAATGCCGTATTGGCCGTGCGGTTCTAGGCGCTACAGTTCCAACTGCCGTGTGATGAACTTTGTTTTAGAGATGTTGTTGACTTTTTCCTATGAACTTCCTTCTGTGGGAGGAGGAAGCGTTTGGTGTACGAGACACCGATAGACACTTCAGGAGAGCTGGTTGCTCGTTTGGCTGAAGCTGCAGCTAATGTACGTACTTCAAACACCTGGTTGTTTTGGGCCTATTAGACAGTCACATAGATGGCAGTTGTGCGTTTCTGTAAACGGATGACATTTTCAGCAACATCCCTAAAACAATATTCATCACGCAGCAGTTTGAACACCGTCACGGCACAGCACTAGTGTCAAAACCTTAGTGGACCCAGAGTGGGGGACCGAGCGAGGTGGCGCAGTGGTTAGCACACTGGACTCGCATTCGGGAGGACGACGATTCAATCCCGCGTCCGGCCATGCTGATTTAGGTATTCCGTGATTTCCCTAAATCGCTCCAAGCAAATGCCGGAATGGTTCCTTTCAAAGGGCACGGCCAACTTCCTTCCCCATCCGCCCCTAATCCGATGAGACCAGAGTGGGGAAACTGTGCACCTGTGACGTTTTTGTCACATAAAAAAGTGTTTCTCTTTATTTCCTCCAAACACTCTAAAATTCTGTATTCATAGTGTATTTACACACTGTATATTCCGCAAACAGCGACCTTGTGAAAATCAGGTCCTTCTGTTCGTGCATTAAATCCGAAAGGTGTAATGTGCTGCTAATACATAGAAAGATAGATCCCTTATCATTTAGCTACAAAATAGCAGGTCAGCAACTGGAAGCAGTTAATTCCATAAATTATCTGGGAGTACGCATTAGGAGTGATTTAAAATGGAATGATCATATAAAGTTGATCGTCGGTAAAGCAGATGCCAGACTGAGATTCATTGGAAGAATCCTAAGGAAATGCAATCCGAACACAAAGAACACCTCTGTTCACGAGTCTGGGTATTTTGACATTGGCCTCTCAATATGTAGATTCCTTATTGTCGTTTCTTGTTACCAATATTAGTTTATTTCCAACAATAAGCAGCTTTCACTCGTTTAATACTCGGCAGAAATCAAACCTCCATTTGGATCGGACTTCCTTGACTCTTGTGCAAAAAGGTGTGCAGTATACTGCTGCATCCATTTTCAATAAGCTGCCACTCGAATTCAAAAATCTTAGCAGCAATCCACGCGCTTTCAAATCGAAACTGAAGGGTTTCCTCATGGGTCACTCCTTCTATTCTGTCGAGGAGTTCCTTGAAAAATTAAGCTGATTCTCATTGTATTGCTGATAGCGTTTGCTTAAACTTATGGACTGATTTTCTTTCAGGTTCATGAACATTTATTTTTATCTGTTATTACTTTTATGTTGTAAGTTCATGTACTGACACGTTCCATGACCTTGGAGATTTGCTCCTCAATTTGGTCCTACGGAACGTGACATGTAAATAAATAAATAAATAAACACTGAAAGTTTTAATACAGTCTTACTATTAATATGTTTGCTTATTAATTTTGAAAAAGTGTTATGTAGTAGGTAAGCATTTCAAAACATTTAGAACTAAATGACAAGACGACGCACGCCACATTTCCGTAGCATGCCACAATGTTGCAAGACGTCGCCCCAGCGTAAACGACGCTTTAAAGCCAGGTTTGTATTGTATGGTGGATGTGATGTATTGCGTACGAAACTAAAACCTGCAATTAGATCCAAACGTCGTGCAAAACTGTGAAGAGGTGTCATCCTGCAGCAAGATAGCGCTCGCCCACATTCTGCCAAACGGACAGCCGACGCAATAAAGAAGTTGAGATTCGATGTGCTGGAACATCCACCATACAGTCCAGACCTGACTCCAAGCGACTTTCACATGTTTGGACCCTTAACGGAATCACTACAGGGAAGAAGATTTGAAAGTGATGAAGACGTCATTGCTGCGGTGCAAAATTGGTTACAGATGCAACCGATAAACGTATTTTCTGATGAAATAAACAAACTCGTAAAACGTCGGGAAAACTGCATTGAAGTCCAGGGAGGTTACGTAGAAAAGTAACGCATGTATCAGTTTTTTATCATCAGAATAAGTACAGCTTTTCACAAATGTGCCTTTACTTTTTGAATTCCCCTCGTATACCTGAATGTAGATGAATTTGTAAATAAGCTTTACCTATAATGTACTTTTAAAGATATAACCAGGGATGGCTTTTCTGATAGTGCATACGCGTGGGTATCTCGTATCGCTTTCGCGTGTACCAAATTGACCTGTGATCAGTATTATTTATTTCAAGTTTCTGCTACCAGTCACTTTTTATTTTATGCTTAATCTAACATAATGCAACGCGTTTCGAACATGTTTTGTTCACCTTCAAGCGTTTGTACATACATACACACATCGAGAAATGTTAATTAAAAATAAACAGTCTTATACTAGATTAATCTAGAACACTTTTTTACTGTAGCTGCTGGTGTGGCATTTGGGGGGGAAGAGGGAGGCAGTGTATATCTAGAAATCGAAGTCAGTGATGTCTTCTGCTGGTTTTCTTCATTGTTGTTGACTATGTATATCACAGCCTGTATCGGATGCATATACCTTTGCATCAGTTATGTGTTACGAAAATAGTGTGCTATCCCTACTTGTATACGTTCAATATTCCCCGTAAGTCCTATCTGGTACGACTCCCACATGATTATAGGAGTGGTCACTTCAATACTTTCAAGCAATCACCTCTAGGCCGGTTACAGTTCCATAGTATAACATCAAAGACCAAAGTCTGCCACCTGCTTAACTGCGCATGAGCTTGTGCGATATTTCCATTTCATATCCCTAAAAGTTGGTAAACATTGCCTCTGGATCACGGGGTCCCGAGTTCGATTCCCGGCCGGATTGGGGATTTTCTGTACCTGTGGAGTGGGTGATTGTGTTGTCCTCATCACTTCATCATCATCATCATTCGTGGCAGTAGCTCGATTGGACTATATGCAAAATTGGACTTTGTATTGGCGCTGATGACCGCGCAGTTGAGCTCCCCACAAACCAAACATCACCGTCAAATTGGTACACCCTGGTATTTGTATGATTTGATCGATAACGTAAGTTAGTGACATGTAAACATCAAAAAGAGAATCACATTGCACTGTAGGAAATACTGCAACCTGCCACAAGTTTCTTTGGGGCCCGACACCTGGAAGTCTGGGACTCGTTTAAGTCGCACTCAGATAACCGCCTGCACAATAGCTCAGCGTGTTCGGTTAGAGAGCTGGTTGGTCTCTGTAATAAAGAAACTGAGTGACAGGATCAACAACGAAATTCAACGGATATCATGTGAGGTGCGCTGCGACCAAATACAACGAACAATAACGAATAAAATCCAAAAAAACAAAAAAACAAAAAGCAAATGTTGAAGCCACTGCTAACGACAAGCGGGAAATCGGGGTTCGAGTCTCACTCCGGCACAAATTTAACTGGCGTCATTCCATTATACAGCTGATGATAGTCCATATTCGCAAATGCGAATACAGTACATGTATTTCATGACGGTTGTAGCCGCCGCGCGCTACGGCCGCAGGTTCGAATCCTGCCTCGGGCATGGATGTGTGTTATGTCCTTAGGTTAGTCAGGTTTAAGTAGTTCTAAGTTCTAGGGGACTGATGACCTCAGGAGTTAAGTCGCATAGTGCTCAGAGCCATTTGAACCATTTTTTGTAGCCGCCGCAGTGTCTGTTCCTTCGGACATGCATGCATATTCTAATGAACTTTGCATCGTAATTCGGAATAACATTGTCACTGCAGTATCGTATGACACAGACTTATCCTGCTAAGTTAACTTGATACTGTCTTCGTATTTCACTTAAATATTGTGACCGATTTTCACTTATGGTATGTCATCTTACTACCAAACGTATGTTTTAGTCCAGGAAGATTATTTCACGCAGAAACTACATCTAATTTCGTCTTCATTGCGAATTATCTATTTTAGCTGTCACTAGCACTATGAGAAAGTAATTAATGCTGCAGTAGGACGCTAGGTCTGTGGAAACGTCACACGGCGTAGCTGAAGTTGGGTTGATTCTAGGTTCTAATCCGACGGCACACTAACGTGACAGAGCTACAGCGGTTCGGCTTGCTGAATGTGGCAAATAACCCACGTTAAAATCCTCCTCTATGACACGAGAAAGCTATTATTCGACTTCATTTCTTCGATAACACTTTCATCGTACAGGGCACAGATGTTCGAGCTTCCCACCTTCCCCCTTCTATTAAATCCGAAATCGCCACAAACCTGTACACCAACCTCCTTTTCCCTGGTGGTACATTACATTATTAGTATTCCTCACATCAAATCCTGCGAGAATACTGGTTACAGCGTTGTTGTCACTGCATGGTTTATAGAAAATATTTGACGCCGAAGACCAAACTACAGTATTGAATAATCTTATGCTTGCCTGTGTGAGTGTATAAACGTCCTCTGTAGATCATAGGCTCAACGCGCGATCCCTCGCGATCACTTGGGCTGACACCGGCTAGCGTCAGGCGGCCATAGATCGGTGGGGGCAGAAATTTTTCTGATGAGGATAGGCAGTCACGAGCTTTTCACGGGAACGTTTTCGCAAGGTTTTGGTGTTACTGGCGGGTTATAAAATGAGGTAAATTATTGCTTACCTTCCAACAGACCGACGAGCTGTAGTTTACTAAATTACGGAAGAATCGGGTTCAGTAACTCAGTTTTTCTCTTGCACTGCATGGCGTTACCATGGAGAGTAGCTTAGTTGGGAGCAACACTCCTGTAAAAACTCCCGTATCCTACAGTGTTGGCAATTTGCGGAAATGGCAGCCATGTTATTTCAGTGATTACAAAATCAAGTTGAATGTACGCTCTGGGTAGCTGAGGCAGCTGAGTAATGGCGATTCTATCGAGCAATGAATGAATGCGTTCAACGGACTCCAGGGAGGCAGAAAGTCAGAATTCTTATCCAGTCCAGCGCATCTGTGCTACGACAGAATCATGACCCAGCCATATGTGAAGTTCAGTGGCGTGGGAGATTGATTCTAGATTAGTATAAGTAGGGTCAGAGTTCGATTTCCAGGCGAAGGTTTTTAATAGGCACTACTAGATCCTGGTTACGACAAGTGTAGAACATACAGTTCCACCGTGGTTCCAAATTCAAATTAAACGTGATGTCCCTTCGATACCGACTACAGGTTAGGTTCGGCCATGACAGTGGCATAAGTGGCAGCATGTAGAAGCTCTGTCACCAGTAAACTTTCTGACAGTAGTGTTTTTATCTTAGTTAAAGAACCAAACGCCGTGTAAAGTCACGCGGCACTTACTCTATCTTTTGCTTCAGCTTCAAATGTTGAGTATATTGGTTTATATTGGTTTTGGTTTTTACGGGATTTGGGCCCTTCGTGACGACATAGGGCCATGAAATTGTTGTTTGCTCAACGTTCCAAACGCCTCAAGTTCTCTACGAAAGGCATGTGTCAGGGTTGGAATAATGGTTCGGCCCAAAAATTTCCGTAATGTACTTCACGCTTTAACATGACCATACTTAACTGTTGATGGAAATTTTTATTAATGTGAAACTTCCTGGCAGATTAAAACTGTGTGCCGGACCGAGACTCGAACTCGGGACCTTTGCCTTTCTCGGGCAAGTGCTCTACCAACTGAGCTACCCAAGCACGACTCACGCCCCGTCCTCACAGCTTTAATTCCGCCAATACCTCTTTGTTTTATTAATGTGTCTTCATTCATTGTCAGTAACGATATGTGACGATTTCGTTTCCCAGAGAGACACAGATCTTTTCGTCACATCACTCCAAGTTCAAAAATGCCACTCCCAGCGACTGGTGAAATAGAATTCGATAGTTAACGTGTATTAGTATGTAGTAAACAACGATATGTGCAGGGTTCGATTCCCAGTCATCACTGCACTCTTCATCAAATCACTTCTAGTTTAGACATGCGCACATCTCGCTTCTTATGAAAGAAACCTATATTTAATGTCCATTCGTGGCTGGAAAGCAATGGCCATAGGTGCCAGCTTCGAATCCTGGGAAGACCGAAAATATTAGTTTTTCTCGTCATTGCAGTTTCAGAAATCTCGCTACTATTGAGAAAATTCGATATCTGGAATTTGACTCTGCTTATATAACAATCGGATTAGGTGCTGGGTTCGAATCACCATCCAACACATACCTTATGTCATTTCAAGTTTGTTACTTGGGAATGAAACCATATTTAACATCTTTCGTCGTTAGTTAACAGAGAAAACAGTTTCTGGATAGTCGTCTCGATACTGTACAAAAAATTCCGTCTTGTCATTTTAAGTTCAGATTTGCTAACTGCTACTGCCTACATAGATTAACGTGCCATCATGAAGATAGTGGAATTACTGTTGATACTTTTTTGACGCTGTCAATTATGGTTTTGTAACTGGTTTAGTCCATTATTCAGTTTGCGCTTAGTGAACGATGATTAACAGGTGGTTGTAAAACGTTTTCGAGAGCAAAAATACTTCGGGTAATCATAGAGATTTGGAAGTCCAGATATTCTTGAAAATCTCTTATTTAATAAACAATCTAGTTTTGAGTAAGGATTACGGAATAATTCATGTGTTAAGAGCTGCGGGCATTGTTTGTGCCAGATACTAAGGAGAATGGTAAAAGTTTAGAAATGTCACTTCTTAAAATAAATTTGAGGTTACAAGCGTTGAGGATTGTATCAGGTGTTCCGTAATACTTTTAGTATTAACTTAGACCTGGACTTATTGCAGTACAGAGCAGTGTTTTCTATTAATCATTTGTTATAATCATTTTGTGTAGCCTAGCGACTGTTCTGCAAGACGTTATGTGGGCCGCATGCAAATCAAGCGAAATGCAATTCAGGTCGTTCGGATACTTTTGAGCAGGCAAGTACAGGGTTATTACAAATGATTGAAGCGATTTCGCAGCTCTACAATAACTTTATTATTTGAAATATTTTCACAATGCTTTGCACACACATACAAAAACTCAAAAAGTTTTTTTAGGCATTCACAAATGTTCGATATGTGCCCCTTCAGTGATTCGGCAGACATCAAGCCGATAATCAAGTTCCTCCCACACTCGGCGCAGCATGTCCCCATCAATGAGTTCGAAAGCATAGTTGATGCGAGCTCGCAGTTCTGGCGCTTTTCTTGGTAGAGGAGGTTTAAACACTGAATCTTTCACATAACCCCACAGAAAGAAATCGCATGGGGTTAAGTCGGGAGAGCGTGGAGGCCATGACATGAATTGCTGATCATGATCTCCACCACGACCGATCCATCTGTTTTCCAATCTCCTGTTTAAGAAATGCCGAACAGCATGATGGAAGTGCGGTGGAGCACCATCCTGTTGAAAGATGAAGTCGGCGCTGTCGGTCTCCAGTTGTGGCATGAGCCATTTTTCCAGCATGTCCAGATACACGTGTCCTGTAACGTTTTTTTCGCAGAAGAAAAAGGGGCCGTAAACTTTAAACCGTGAGATTTGACAAAACACGTTAACTTTTGGTGAATTGCGAATTTGCTGCACGAATGCGTGAGGATTCTCTACCACCCAGATTCGCACATTGTGTCTGTTCACTTCACCATTAAGAAAAAATGTTACTTCATCACTGAAAACAAGTTTCGCACTGAACGCATCCTCTTCCATGAGCTGTTGCAACCGCGCCGAAAATTCAAAGCGTTTGACTTTGTCATCGGGTGTCAGGGCTTGTAGCAATTGTAAACGGTAAGGCTTCTGCTTTAGCCTTTTCCGTAAGATTTTCCAAACCGTCGGCTGTGGTACGTTTAGCTCCCTGCTTGCTTTATTCGTCGACTTCCGCGGGCTACGCGTGAAACTTGCCCGCACGCGTTCAACCGTTTCTTCGCTCACTGCAGGCCGACCCGTTGATTTCCCCTAACAGAGGCATCCAGAAGCTTTAAACTGCGCATACCATCGCCGAATGGAGTTAGCAGTTGGTAGATCTTTGTTGAACTTCGTCCTGAAGTGTCGTTGCACTGTTATGACTGACTGATGTGAGTGCATTTCAAGCACGACATACGCTTGCTCGGCTCCTGTCGCCATTTTATCTCACTGCGCTCTCAAGCACTCTGGCGGCAGAAGCCTGAAGTGCGGCTTCAGCCGAACAAAACTTTATGAGTTTTTCTACGTATCTGTAGTGTGTCGTGACCATATGTCAATGAATGGAGCTACAGTGAATTTATGAAATCGCTTCAATCATTTGTAATAGCCCTGTACATGGTGGAGTGGTTGCTTTGAAAAGGACGCTGCCGATTTTCTTCCCCATCCTTGACCAATGCGAACTTGTGCTCAGTCGCTGATGGTCTTGTCTTCGGCGGGACGAACCACAAAACCGTAATCTTCCCTCCTTCTTCTTCAGACAAACGTCGTCTACGCGGCATTAAATCTTAATCTCCCCCCTCCCTCCCCATTCTGCAATTTTGCAAACAGAACATGTCAGTAGCGTGACTCACCTCTAAGGAACAGGATATATAACTGAAAACATTCACAGTACACTTTCCATGGTACGTACCTAACCGAAATAACTCAAATTAGATATTTTGGGGGAACTGAAATTCCAGGCATGACAAATTAAAGCATAACAATGTCCCTCCCCCCCCCCAAATAATAATAAAATAAAATGCAAGACGAGTACACAAAACCTGTAATTTGCTTCAGCAAGAGCTGCACTGTTCCCTACATTCCTTCACGCGTAATGGCTCCACTCTATCAACTGGACATAACTGAGACGAAAACTGTTTAATACGTTCCCCTTCCTTGTATGGAAGCATAGACTAATGAGCAACTGAATTAGATACACCAACAGTACTTAGTAGCCCATCTTAAAATTTAACTCTGATGACGGTGGCGAAACATCGTGGCATGGACACCATGAGATATCAAAATTGCTGGGGAGCCATTCTGATCTATGAGCGCATTACTTACGATGGTCCCCAGCTGCGACCGAAGCGCACACATCTCGCTCGATGGTGTCCCGGTTACGCTCAATACGATTGCGGTTAGGTGACCCGAGTGGCCACATAAGCACACTCGTGTTCGTTAAGTTTTACTCCACCATTCCGACATAATTAGGAAGAAATGGTGTGAGGCATTGTCTTGCTGAAGTTACAGGGCACCATCTGGGTTCTGTGGGCGAACAAACAGAAACGTGTCATCTGACACTAGGTTCCTGTGTAGCTCGCTGGTGACCGAAGAGCAGACGTTTCGAGGACAACATCTGATCCTCTATAAACATCCCCACTCCACCACCTACCTAAACGCCGCCCTGTAGGCATGCGACATTCATTGCCACAGGTGGCTTTCCACACACTCGTACTCTGCCAACAATGTGTACGGCGAATCATTCAATACATGTGACCTTTTGCAGTGTCCAGTGGCTGTGTTGGTATCTTGCGATGCGCAGATGTAAACAGATGTCTTTTGTACCCCATAGCCAGGAGGTGGTTCTCTGAGGCTCTGAGCACTATGGGGGAGGTGGTTATCGATGTGATGTCTGCACACTTGTGCTTTTGCAGTCCACTATTGAAGTGATTAATCGGTTGTCGGTGCGTAGAATGTTTATTCGATGTTGCAATTCGCAATAGTCAACGGTAACATCAGTTATCAACACATTGTTGACCTTCGCAGTTGACTATAATTATGGCGGTTGTCTTCGAATTAAATACTCGCGCTGACACATGAAAAGCTCAGTGGATGCACGGCTTCTGAGAGGGAGTGCTAAATACGTTGGAGAACAAAGATATGTCTGTAATCAAATTCGTTGATATCGGGCGCCTTGCCCATTTCTCTCATTCGGTTGTTCGTCAGCGCACATAGATCCTAACTGTGTAATAACCGAAGACGTTGAAGGAAATTCACTTGTTGTTTGCTAGTTACTCGAATTTCATCACGAGTAGTACATATCTACATCTACATCTACATCCATACTCCGCAAGCCACGTGGCGACGTGTGGCGGAGGGTACTTTGAGTACCTCTATCGGTTCTCCCTTCTATTCCAGTCTCGTATTGTTCGCGGAAAGAAAGATTGTCGGTATGCCTCTGTGTGGGCTCTAATCTCTCTCATTTTATCCTCATGGTCTCTTCGCGAGATATACGTAGGAGGGAGCAATATTCTGCTTGACTCCTCGAAACTTCAACAAAAGCTCGTACTGAGCTACTGAGCGTCTCTCCTGCAAAGTCTTCCACTGGAGTTTATCTATCATCTCCGTAACGCTTTCGCGATTACCAAATGATGCTGTAACGAAGCGCGCTGCTCTCCGTTGGATCTTCTCTATCTCCTCTATCAACCCTATCTGGAACGGATCCCACACTGGTGAGCAGCATTCAAGCAGTGGGCGAAGAAGTGTACTGTAACCTACTTCCTTTGTTTTCAGATTGCATTTCCTTAGGACTCTTCCAATGAATCTCAGTCTGGCATCTGCTTTACCGACGATCAACTTTATATGATCATTCCATTTTAAATCACATAGTTGTTTGAAATTCAGCGCAACATTGTATTGTCAAAGCACTTATGTATTGAAAAGCAGAAAGCATTAATATGGTATTGGTTAACTGCAGGAGTGTCTGGTAAAATTCAAGTATTAGTCTCACTAACGATAATAATCCCACATCGTACTAAGAAAGAAAGTAAAGAGAAAGCAGATGTTAATAGCAGCGAATTAAACATATATTTCAAAGAAAGGCTGGATGCCAAGGGTATCGGTACATTTATTGCCATAAAGAACTCGATAAAATGTGGTGAGGTTACTACAAATGCCAGCCGGTGTGGTCGAGCGGTTCTAGGCGCTACAGTCTGGAACCGCGCGACCGCTACGGTCGCAGGTTCGAATCCTGCCTCGGGCATGGGTGTGTGTGTTGTCCTTAGGTTAGTTAGGTTTAAGTAGTTCTAAGTTCTAGGGGACTTATGACCTCAGCAGTTGAGTCCCATAGTGCTCAGAGCCATTTGAACCATTTTTTTGGGACTGATGACCACAGCAGTTGAGTCCCATAGTGCTCAGAGCTATTTACATTACGTACTGAAAGCCCAACGAACTGTTGCGGTTTTTATCCTTTGAAATGTATCATGACATCTGTGCTTGTCCCGCATGCCAGGTGATTAAAATAAATGGCAAGAACAAGGACGCGGGTCATATTTTTAAACGTCTTTTGAAAATTAACTTTAGCATTTAGCTAGAGAACTGGATCATGACGGTAACGGCTTACACCTGCTAATACCAACGGGTTAGAATTTACCGATTCAGTTAACATAGAGGATGGTATCAGTGATCATAACCTTGTTGACAAACAGAAACTGAACTAAGCCAAATGCCGTATTGGCCGTGCGGTTCTAGGCGCTACAGTTCCAACTGCCGTGTGATGAACTTTGTTTTAGAGATGTTGTTGACTTTTTCCTATGAACTTCCTTCTGTGGGAGGAGGAAGCGTTTGGTGTACGAGACACCGATAGACACTTCAGGAGAGCTGGTTGCTCGTTTGGCTGAAGCTGCAGCTAATGTACGTACTTCAAACACCTGGTTGTTTTGGGCCTATTAGACAGTCACATAGATGGCAGTTGTGCGTTTCTGTAAACGGATGACATTTTCAGCAACATCCCTAAAACAATATTCATCACGCAGCAGTTTGAACACCGTCACGGCACAGCACTAGTGTCAAAACCTTAGTGGACCCAGAGTGGGGGACCGAGCGAGGTGGCGCAGTGGTTAGCACACTGGACTCGCATTCGGGAGGACGACGATTCAATCCCGCGTCCGGCCATGCTGATTTAGGTATTCCGTGATTTCCCTAAATCGCTCCAAGCAAATGCCGGAATGGTTCCTTTCAAAGGGCACGGCCAACTTCCTTCCCCATCCGCCCCTAATCCGATGAGACCAGAGTGGGGAAACTGTGCACCTGTGACGTTTTTGTCACATAAAAAAGTGTTTCTCTTTATTTCCTCCAAACACTCTAAAATTCTGTATTCATAGTGTATTTACACACTGTATATTCCGCAAACAGCGACCTTGTGAAAATCAGGTCCTTCTGTTCGTGCATTAAATCCGAAAGGTGTAATGTGCTGCTAATACATAGAAAGATAGATCCCTTATCATTTAGCTACAAAATAGCAGGTCAGCAACTGGAAGCAGTTAATTCCATAAATTATCTGGGAGTACGCATTAGGAGTGATTTAAAATGGAATGATCATATAAAGTTGATCGTCGGTAAAGCAGATGCCAGACTGAGATTCATTGGAAGAATCCTAAGGAAATGCAATCCGAACACAAAGGAAGTAGGTTACAGTACGCTTGTTCGCCCACTGCTTGAATACTGCTCAGCAGTGTGGGATCCGTACCAGATAGGGTTGATAGAAGAGATAGAGAAGATCCAACGGAGAGCAGCGCGCTTCGTTACAAAATCATTTAGTAATCGCGAAAGCGTTACGGAGATGATACATAAACTCCAGTGGAAGACTTTGCAGGAGAGACGCTCAGTAGCTCGGTACGGGCTTTTGTTAAAGTTTCGAGAACATACCTTCACCGAAGAGTCAAGCAGTGTATTGCTCCCTCCTACGTATATCTCGCGAAGAGACCATGAGGATAAAATCAGAGAGATTAGAGCCCACACAGAAGCATACCGACAATCCTTCTTTCCACGAACAATGCGAGACTGGAATAGAAGGGAGAACAGATAGAGGTACGCAGGGTACCCTCCGCCACACACCGTCAGGTGGCTTGCGGAGTATGGATGTAGATGTAGATGTAGAAAGGTAATAGGTTGTGTCTACTAGGTTGATGCAAGGTTTGTTGGCTTCCGAAAGGCGTTCCATCTAATCGCTTGCGGAATGTAATATGAAGAATCCTAAGAGGCAGCCTACAAAACCGTCGTTTGACGAATTATTGAGTGTTGTTCATCGTTCTGGGCTCACCATCAAGTTGGGATAACCGAATAGAGTGGAAGGATTCAACGAATAGCTGCTAATTCGTTATGAATTTAAGTCAGTATGAGAATGTCACTAAGAGGCTCAAGAAACTCCAGTGGGAGACGGCTCAAAAAAGATGGAGATCTGATGCCCAGAATTGCGAGAATCACCATCCAGCATGATTAGAGAAACGTACATCTAGCGTAATGGCCACAAAGGTAAAATCATCAACACGTGGATTTCCACAGGGTGCACCGACAGTCTTGCCGATTTAGCACCTTCTTCAAATAGAGCAGGCAGAGGGAAAAAGGATTTTTTGGATATATACCTTAAGGTGAACTGTGAAATGCAAATATAGGTGTGAAAGTAGATTTAGAATGACGAACACGATTGACCGATTCTTGAGTGTTGCTATACAATCTGAAACGCTTAGAGGTAGGAATAATGGAGGACGTAGGAATGATACGAAGAAGTGCGACACGTTTCGCTTCGTCTTTGTTTAGATATTACGAGAGGGTCACGGAGATCCCCTTCCTCCATTGCAAGTTATGAATCGTGTTGTGGATCTGCGTCAGTACTCCACATGTCACCATGCTGCTTATGTGGAATGATACGTTACTGTTCCTATTGCATTCGTGGTGGGTTATTGCTAAACCTTCGAGAAGAGTCAGGTACTGCACTCTGACGGCAATGGAAATGTTACACCATGGAGTACAACTCTTGTTACTTATCAAACGATGCGGAGATGTTCTTCACTTAACGACTGTAAATTGATTAAACTCTCATTCCATTGGGAACTGTAGTCCAACTTCAACATCAGTTCGAGATGTGACCTGTACAAAGACGAATAAACTCCTGTATTCGTTGTGGCAAGGAAGCAAAGAACCTCCGAATGTCATACTGAGGAATCTGATGCCATGCTTGAAATGGATGCTATGATTTTTCCAATTTTGCGACACATACACACACAAAATGAAGGCAGGAAGAAGACTTTTGTCTTCCCATTGATGACGAGCTGGAGCACTAGCTCGGTTTTATAAGGATGAAACAGGAAACAGGCAGTGACCGTGGGAATCATCGCGACGTTCGTCAGAAGTGATTTATGGAAAGCAAAGAGGCCGGATCCAGATTTAAATTCTACTCCGACTGAATACGAATCTTCAGTCTCAACAACTACGCGAAACCAGTAGGTGAAATTATACAAGCGAGTTCATCTTTCTTTACACACTGATGAGAATACGAATCTTACTCGCTGCATCCAACTGACATAAAATTGCCGACAGTCTGTGATAGCGTAAAAATAGAGTTAGAAGTCAAGGATTTAGCGCAATAATTAAGTACCTGGACTTGAATTCGGGAGTATAGGGGTTCCGAGTATGATATGATGCCGGCCGGTGTGGCCGTGCGGTTAAAGGCGCTTCAGTCTGGAACCGCGTGACCGCTACGGTCGCAGGTTCGAATACTGCCTCGGGCATGGATGTGTGTGATGTCCTTAGGTTAGTTAGGTTTAAGTAGTTCTAAGTTCTAGGGGACTGATGACCACAGCAGTTAAGTCCCATAGCGCTCAGAGCCATTTGAACCATTATGATATGATGATCCTAATGTATAGTTTTCGTTTTTTCCCTGAATAGCTTTAGGCGAATGCCCAGGCAGTTTCTTCTCATCACAATCTATTCCGCATATGTCTTTGCAGCTGAATTAGAGTTTTATTAATGATGATTTAAATGTCGACAGCTCGTAAACTCCAATAAAACAGAAATAAGGAGATAAGAAGAGTTGCATGCGCCCAGAAGTTCTGACAAACCAGTCCCTGACCTTCTTTCCCTTCTGATCTTAGAAGATGGCGTCGGTGGCCATTTTGAAAAATCTAAGAGGGCACCAGATGGCAGGAAATTAAAAGACTAGTTCAACTGTGCTATTCAAGATAGCAAGAAATTCAAACACATTTGTCCTGATTCCAGTTTTGCAATGGTTCATACTCACGTTCACCACCCCTCCGCTGCTTCTATAGCCTCCCACAGCCCCTAGCAGAACTCCACCGACACCAAGACACCATTGTAGGCCCATGTACCCTCTATACTGCTGGCATCACTTAGTGCATTCCATATTACTCCAGTAGAGTGTGTTAAGTGTGGTATAACCCTTAATAATAACCAAGAAGAAACATTTCCATTTAGGAGTAACCACTGAAGTGTGAACATAAAGTATGTGCCACTATCATCAAATGGCTCTGAGCACTATGAGACTTAACATCTGTGGTCATCAGTGCCCTAGAACTTAGAACTACTTAAACCTAACAAGCTAAGGACATCACACACATCGATGCCCGAGGCAGGATTCGAACCTGCGACCGCAGCAGCAGCGCGGTTCCGGACTGAAGCGCCTGGAACCGCTTGGCCACAGCGGCCGGCACTATCATCCCTACTAGATAAAGTAAGTATTGCAGTGATATATTAGCAGTGTGTGTAAATATGTTTATGCAATCAATTCGTGACTGGTAACAACTTTGTGGCAATTCTGTGCAAATTTCAGTAATGTTTACAAAAATGCTGAATCTCTAGTAGTGCAGTTGGAACATCATATAGTTTGCGGTAGAGACTTTCAGAAATCAGCAAAAATATTTAACAATGAGTGCTTAGATCTGCAAGAAGTAACATTTAAAAAAATTAATGTTCTCAGGCTATGCTACGTGGCAGGTCATTGACAAACATATTATTTGGCAGTCATATATACAAAGTATTTATGAAGATCTATTGGTGAATTTAATAGAGCTCGCACGTTGTGATATTCACCCAACCAAAGTAGCTATAACCAAACATTTTGATTAGTGCTGTGCATCAGTACACCGTATTTTATATGTACCTAGCATACCAGAAGTAGGTGCTGTACTATGATCTTATTTAAATATGTTTATATATCTAACTATTTGTGAAAGCCTACAAATAAAGAAAGTGTAAGTCATGTTTGCTCTTTTTTTCTGTTCCAAAAACTTGCATATTATTGTAATTGTGTAGTTTTCAAAAAGTCTGTAAGGATGAAATAATGTCAGGTATTAAAGGACTCACTTATACAAAGTATAGTGATAACACTGATTTTCCATCTCCAGACAAATCAAAACCGAATTCAGTATTCATTTTTGATGATGCTACTATTGAAAACCAGCATCTGTAAAAAAATATTTTTGCTTTCGATGACATGAAACAATTGAAATGCTTACTATTTCACAACTACATTCATGGATACGTAAACCGTTGATGCAAAGTAATGCAATCCTTATTATAGCTTTTAAACAGGATAACATGAAGCTGAAACACGCTTAAAAAGATCAAGAGTATGCCTTACAGTGACTTCAGGAGTGTTTGTACACACTTCTGGAATCATGGTAAGAATGATTTATCAGTCACTTGTAAAACTATAAAATTGAATGATGGCTGATACAGACACAATTTCCAAGAGTATTAGATAGATCATATAACTCTATCAGTATGTAGCACACCACAGATAAATATGGTTGTGTGATACATCCAGATGAACCAGAGCTGATGGAGAAAATCAGTGCAGTGAATGAACACTTAGCAATATTATTAGATGATAGTAGTAATATGAATGGGCGAACGAATAAACTTGAAGCCAATAACCATAGAGTAATCACTTCCCTCTTAGAAAAGCGTCCACCCAAAGAACCACTGAGGAAACACATTCAAGAACATGTGACAGTACGATAACGGGTGAAGATTATTCACAGAGAAATTGGGTGCTTATGGTGATATTTTGTGTGATTAAGTTTGACGTGTCACGAGCAACGTATTTCCTTTACTTCGCTGCAGCCTAGATAGATACAGCTCGCAGCTTTCTATAATTACCTGTTTAAAGAGGTACACATGGCATTTAAAATCACCTTATGAATAAATTTGCATGCTCCTTGGATATTCAACCTGAGAGAGAGCATAGGCAGAATGTTTATCTATATGTTGACACAAAAACACAGACGATCGACAGAAGTCCTAAGGACAAAAGAAATCCATAGTAAGGCCATTTTAAGATTATCAATACATTAGTTGCTAAGGTTGCTGAGACTGAGGAGTAAATTAATACTTTGTGTGCAAGGATTGATGAAAGTGAAACCACTTTAAAAAAGAAGCCTCAAACCACACTACAATAATAAGAACGAGAAGTTAAAAATCGTTATCCAACACCAGGATTCTATAACAATTCTAAACAGCAGCTTCTTTCATGTGAAACGAAAATTTATACAGATGAGTGGAGCCGAAACAAAAGTATCACATCCATCCTGCAACATCATCACATTCCTGTCTGAGAAAATAAGATATGAACTAAATGGCGTGGAGACTGAACGAAAGAGGAACGTCAGGATGGCATCGACTCTTAAAACGTATGTTTCTGAACCAAAATCAGACCTAAATGTCTTGGAAATCGCTGGCTGGATAGCAGATAAAACAGATCCAAGACCAATACCACAACATAAGTATAAGCATATGTGTGTCACTAAAGATGTTAGTGAATTATGAACAAGCTCTCATCAATTTGAAACAAGAAATTACGCTGGTACAACTGACAACTGAAAATAACCCATATTTTCAAGGACCGAATTTCACTAATGAATTCAATAAAATCATTATCGACGAACTTGTATGGAAAATGGCACATATCATGGTAGGCGAAGAAGAATATTTAAAGCTTTTAAAGACCGTTGGACAGTTGGCGGCGGGACTTCAACTGACATTGCCATACTGTTCATGACAACTTTTTAAATATCCTCTAATACCTACAACCACTCGACAGATGTGGATCATTAAAACATTGGTTCAGCTTGAAACACTGTGCTCCATCATATTAGCACTGCAAACTGACGTAAAGGTAACCCAAAAACGGTTTTAGTGAATTTTAAAATTGCAAAATAAAACGAATAACAAAGTGTATTTTGATGCAGAATTCTATCTCTACGACAGATTACTACAGGATTGTAACCAGAACGTTTACGCCTTACTGTTCGGCATGTACTCAAGATTTTTTGCCTCTTATTCTGATGGTACTGGAAACGGTGGGTGTATGCTAAGCCCATGGGAAAATAAGAAGACAGCATACATTACTATAATCGACTGTTCAAAACAAAACGATAGCATGAAAACATGTTATACTGTTGTACTAGACGAATTTGAAGCTAAGGAAAACTTCCCCACAACACCTCAGTGCACGTATTAATATTTAATGAATGGGTGATTAAACTATTCACCACTAACTGGAAGAGTTCAAAGATTCGTAGCGGAAGGACTACTAAAGTATTTCACAATGGCATCTCAAAATTTTAACATCGTTATCAACTTTCAAGGATTCAGTGACGAAAGTGGAGACTTTCTGATTAAAAACATTGCTTTCATAGCAATCAGAAATGATGGACATATTGCTACAACTTTGAATATGGACGTCACATCAGCCAAGTAGTTCAGGGTTGTAAAATGTCTCAAGAATCGAAGAACTGCAATTTGGCTAACACAAAATTATCATGGACTGCACTGAAACGACTTGGGAATAAACTACATGGATATGTTTGATGCGCATAGGACTTTTGATCATAAGAACAGGATTGCGTAAGTAAATGGTCTCGAAAAAGCAACTCGGGTGGGAGCCATCTACAAAAACGCTCGTAAATCGTTCCGTTTCCGCATTACAACGACTGCACTGTTTTCCGCGTCCCCCGTTACGTTTTATGTACCCTCCGCTGCTAGTGCTGCCACCTGCTGTATGTGAGAGGTTATTGAACGTTGACGTCGAACACAGGCGGTGGGAACGTTAATGTGACTTGACCATGTACATACTAAAATAGCGCTTTTTTATTGCAGATGACTCTATACCTGTAGAAGGGATTCAACTAATGATTGATGCTGTTGCCACTGCCTATACTGGGAGACACATCAGAATGGAAGATACTGTAGCCTCACAGGATGAAATGCTTACCGCCACACCAGCAGGACAGCAGCAGAGTGTGTGCATACGTAATATCAGCTGATAGTAAAATAAATGTCATGCCTCTTGCCGACTTTTTTTATACAGTACTATTATATTCTTTTTATAGAAGTAATTGACAAAGAGCTTCCAAGCTGACAGAATGTGATGGTCCCACAACCGGCGTCAGGCTGTTTATTGTAACTGGTATGTGCTAGTCTGCTGCCCGGCTGCTGACGAAGTCTTCCTGTTAAGAATACTGAGTCTTTAATCCTGTCGTGTACCTAACCCGAAATCCGTAAAAAAGTGTTTTTTTTTTTAGTAGGCTGCACAGTGGAACTGAAGAAAACGCTATTAACCAGGTTTCCCCTGGTGTTTACTGCCTTCCAATTTCCTACCAAACACTTAGGGTAGCTCTTAACATCAAAAGCTCTGGATTAAGTAAGAGTTTCGAAACTGTAAAGCGCACTTTTCTACTGTTGCTTATCGAAACATTCCTAACAAGTTCGCTCTGATCAGGGAAGGCTTTCTATTATGGGATTTATCTCGTCTTAGTGTACTATTTGTGTGCGGCTGGTCCCGGTAGAGGTTCGAGTCCTCCCTCGGGCATGGGTGTGTGTGTTTGTCCTTAGGATAATTTAGGTTAAGTAGTGTGTAAGCTTAGGGACTGATGACCTTAGCAGTTAAGTCTCATAAGATTTCACACACATTTGAACATTTTTTGTACTATTTGTCATTACCGTGCTTGACGGTATTGTCTGAGAATTTCCAGTTGCTATTTGTAATACCTTGTTACAACTCATATCTCACATTCTTAAAGATAAATTTAAAAATTCCCTCTTTCTAGCTGCCTTTACTTTTTTGTGACTTCAGCAGTTTGTAGAAGCATCCAATACTTCATACCTACATTTCTTTATTCTACCTTGACTTTTGGCGCTGCCTCTGGAAGTTACTGGAATTTGTTTTCTGGACGTTGCTAGTGCCCAGGAACGAAAAACCGAAAACTGAAATCATCCATTAGCAGTAATTTCGTTGTCGATCGTGATAGAATCTTTTAAAAGTGTATTTTAGAACATCCGGCTCGCTGAACTAAGTCTTTAAACTCTTTTGACGTTTAAAACGTCAAGAAATGATAGCTAGTTTGAATTCCTTTGGAAAAATATTTCGTTGGTAATGGAGGAGCTATGATTCTTCACTATTCCTTATCATTAAGTTGTGTACTGATGTCTCATTAAGGTTGAATACTTCTTCATAGTCTCGTATGGAACCAGGTTATACCAGTGAGCAGGTGTGGATATCCACGCATAAAATTCTGGTCCCTCGGCTATATCTGAGAATATCCACATAAATTACAACTTCGTCGTTAAAGGAATGTGTCAATATTCCAATTGTTGTTTGTTTGATCGACAGTTATGATTGTTTAGTACCCATTTGTTACGAAATAGAGCTATATTGGCTTGGTTGCGCAGTACTATAGAGACGGCAAACGCGTTGTTGAAATGTGCATGGTCTACAGCAGGCGACATGCCCATCTTCTCCAGCAGAATTACATGTACGTCTTGTTTCGCTGTACCAGCAGCTGCCTAATATCTGTTTCGTTTACAATAACGGAGATCATTTACTTAATTGCCGAAAGCTCCCACAAAGCAACATGAAGACTGTTCTAGGAACTCCATCCTTTACAATCTTCGCTTCATGGCCTGGCTCATGTTTGTGAATCACATACGATATAAATAATGTTCGTTATAAAATCAGTCGTGCTATCAACGTTCCTCTTAAAACTATCCAATGCTACTTTATAACACTGAAAAGTGTAGCACGTTAGGCATAATTTAATATCGTGGTAAATTAATGTTCATTTTACAAACAAACTATGTGGTTAATGTTTAACAACATGCAAATGTGACAACTTATAACATGACTTCTCTTGGCTCTCCAGTATTGGGAAACTATTCTGCAGGAAATTTCACAAAATATGTTTCTGGAATTACGACAGAAAGTTGTAACTTAACAAACGTATCAAGAATATGACAGACTACATTGTGATATATGGACATGATGGGCCTCTACGTTTTTAGTCTGTGGAATGTAAATTACAAGGTCCGGCTTCAGCAGACGAAAATTCAGTCCAGGGGCAAACCTACTGTCAGAAATCCAGAGTACTGAACTGATTAAAATGATTTAAAATATAAAACTTCCATCCATTATGGATGAGGATCACTGCGACTGTAATAAACAAAGGTGTCTTGAAATTATTGCAACCAGTTGGCTTTTGTTTTGTTCTTCACTTTTTTACTATACCATTAGGGGTTTCGAACCGTCTAGCAGTTCATCATCAGATCGTACATATTTATTAATTGTTTGCAGCAGTTTACAATATTTTAATATCTGCTGATGCTAACACGGATAAAAGACTTGCGGTGGCTGATTAGAGGTCTTGCGGATGCGCTACAGATGCAAACTGCATTTTTCTTATCCCCATAGACCTCCAGTTACTGGAAAGTTGGATGTTATGGGTCGCTAGATAGAAACGTCGAGGACTTCGAGAGCAGTAGGCTACACTCTGCGTTTCTCTTCCACTATAATTTATAACTGACAGCTTACATTATGTACGTCCCCTCAAAGTAATCCTCGTGCCACCAGTAAAAGTTCTTTTGGGATCCTATAAGTACATGGAGTTGTTGGGGAATTTGCTTTATTCGCCATGTGGTTCTTAAAAACGGAAACCACTGAAGAGAATCTTCATCCTCAGGGACTGTCTGAAATCGAATGATCTGACTCTGAAATAGGAGTCGTAATTAACAACAAGTTTACATAAGCATTGGTATGGAAATGCCGTGTGGCTAGGGCCTCCCGTCGGGTAGACCGTTCGCCTGGTGCGTCTTTCGAGTTGACGCCACTTCGGCGACATGCATGTCGATGGGGATGAAATTATGATGATAAGGACAACACAACACTCAGTCCCTGAGCGGAGAAAATCTCCGACCCAGCCGGGAATCGAACCCGGGCCGTTAGGCATGACATTCCGTCGCGCTGACCACTCAGCTACCAGGGGCGGACATGAGCATTGGTGATAATGATGAATTAAATATCTGGCAACTACTTTGCCTCTGCATCTATTACGACTGATTCACGCACGGCCGTAATGTGTAACGTAGCATCCCAACGAAAAAGTACAATTAAATCTGTGTTAGCTACGACAACAGTAAGTAACGGAGACATTTCTGGAGAACTGCTATGTTCGTTGTGATGTGTACAACAAAGAATAACGCGGAAGATCACAACTGTGATTCTGTTTCATGAATATGTATACATACTTGTATGTGGAATGTATGTTCGTTACATGCACTACGCTGTCAGATCTGATTACGGGGAGACAGCCCTAAAGGCGACACGTGGATTATAAAGAGATGTAAAAAATGTGCCTGTCATATCGGCTGGGGTATCGCACGGTGTGGGATCAGCTGCCTGTCCGACAGGGTGTTCTTCACCTGCGCACGTTGGCTCCTTTCCTTACAGATTAGTGGGAGTTGCGTCGAATGTGTATTTGTGGAGTTTAGACGAGTGTAGTGCATGCTTGTATAGAGTAGTGGTACGTTACTACTGTATGACGATGGTGAGAAAAGGCAGAAGATGAAACACGACGCCGGCACACAGCCTACTACTCTCGAATAGTTCCAAGGAGGCCACCAAGTTAAACGTTCCAGTCCTGACGGACGGAATACCAGTAACAGAGGCTTAGAATTCAATCCAAGACATTGGCACAAAGACTGGTGATCAGGAACTGTACGATACCACCTCCCTCCCCCCTCACCCTTGCCGGTCAAATACTGGCGGTGAAAGTTTCATCATCACCAGGATTCGATCCGGCTTACTCCCAAGGCGAACACCACCGCGCAGGTGTGTGTTAGTGGCCGCGACCACGGAGGCGGGTTTAAATAGATTTCATAAATACAGAATTGTCGCTGGTAACGCCCGAAGCTTTGTCATCTCGCAGCTGCTCTACATCTTCAATCTCTTCAATCACAACACATTACGAACACGCTGGATAATTCATCGCCGGCAGGGGTGGCCGAGCGGTTCTAGGCGCTACAGTCTGGAACCGCGCGGCCGATACGGTCGCAGATTCGAATCCTGCCTCGGGCATGGATGTGTGTGATGTCCTTAGGTTAGTAAGGTTTAAGTAGTTCTAAGTTCTAGGGGAATGATGACCTCAGAAGTTAGGCCCCATAATGCTGAGCCATTTAAACCAAAAATGGGCTTCGTCTGACCGTAGGATGGTCCATGAACCATTTGAGATAAACGAAACAGTGGAATGTTGGGAGAGTCCACTTGAAGGGAAGTTACCCAGGCAGGCGAACAATCATACATCATTTTTTAATAATTCATCAGTAGTAACCTAAATCGTCTTTATACATTCATTTGGTAGGTATTCGTTCTGCACTTTCACCTCTACCTTGCCATTGGGAATCTAGTCTGTTGGTACTGACTCTGACTGACGTCTAGTCGGCAATGATCGCTCTACAGGGAAGTTTTGCAAATTCGTGGTAAGGTCTTATGGGACCAAACTGCTGAGGTCATCGGTCCCTAAGATTACGCACTACTTAATCTAACTTAAACTAACTTACACTAAGGACAACACACACGCCCATGCCCGAGGGAGGACTCGAACCTCCGACGGGGGGAGCTGCCCGGCCCGCGATAAGACGCCTCAGAAAGGGAAACAGTATCCGCTGAACCTAACTTTCGGACTCTGGAACAAAATGGGAACGCCGTACAGACGCATTGGACGAAATGACACTCTTGCTGACATGACTGAAGGAATCACGAAAACATGCATGCACATTAAATTTCTTTCTGAATGCGCCCACCGTTGTCACATTTAGATCGTCAACATTTAACGTGAAAAAACGGCAGATACTGTTATGGTGTCGTGACTTCTTTCATAAATATTGTCATCAGATCATGTTCAGTACTCACACTCGGGTGAATGGCGGTTCAAATCTGCCTCCAGTCATCCAGATTTTAGTTTTTCATGGTTTTGCTAAAACGCTTAAGGAAAATGAGGTAGTTCCTTTGAAAGGGACACGGTCGATTTCCTTCCCTATCCGAGTTTTTGCTCTTTCTCCAGCGACATTGTCATCGACGAGATGTTGAAACCTGTTTTCCTTTTTTTATGAATAGTGTTATTTCGTGATCAATTATTAAGTGTACTCAACTGTTACATTTATTCGCAAGAATGAGGAATATTTAAGCTAACGAAAAAATCGGAGAATCAAACCAATTTTAGGGTCACCATTACATTTCTGTTTTTCAGATTATGGAAGAAATGAGGTAATTCAGCTCTAAAACTGTTAGTGTGACATAACGTAAAGCAAGTGGAGAACACAAAAGTCGACTGATTTCATGAACGATTAAAGTCAGCGGGATATGCCTAAGCGTATCCTGTTCGATTCTCGTTTGAGACAGCATAAAATTTCGTTCTATAGGAACTTCAAATACGTGAGGAAACATCTGCCGCATTTACTGGATCAAAGTCCCAATCATTCCGCCACGGTAATCAATGTCCGTCAATAAATAATTAGAAGGCTATGTTACATACGATTTCTAAGGCTTGTTGGGATCTCATCCGACGCGGATAAAAACGCGGAATTAACAAGCTCTGTATAAGTGGATTATATACACGGATGATAAGAAGGTATAAAAACCACCGTGATAAGAACGTACCTATATTAATTGGCTACTGCTGTCTTCTCAATACTGATGTAGTACAGATAGCGATACATACGTGTTTTGTAGCTGACGTCATTCCAGTAGAGTTTCCTCGAAATCTGCGTCAACCGTTTTCCGATATTAGACAGAGCATAAGCTTAGTAATAACACACAGAGTATGATGATTTGGAATCTGCGTCACTTACAGATCTTTGAAAAGTTCAAGGGTTATTAATCCCTGGAACTGAACGTCAGAGACGTTCTGGGTGTATGACAGCATGTCGCTATTCGTTTCGTAAGAGGTTGTTTACCTGAAAAATGACAGAAAAATTCAGAGGACTGAGTGTAGGTGATCTTGGAGGCCAAGGTACTATCATGCTCAAAAGTACCCGAACGACCTGAATTGTGTTCCGTATGTTGTGGGTAACACAAAGGTCGGTTTTCAAAGAAGTTCCAAACCCACATTAAACATTATGTCCCTTCGATACCGTCTGGAGGAGAGTAGGTGTATGTTGGGCCATCACAGAGGCGGAGGTCGCAGCAAGTTGAATTTCTGTCTCTAGTAAGCTTTCATACACTAGAAAATTTGTTCTATAATAAACAAGTCGTAATGTAAAGTCACGGAGCACTTATTTGTTGTATTTGAACCTGAGATGCTGAAAATGTTGGTGCTGAACTGGGATGTGAATTCAAATATCTCCTTTCGCTGGATTTGACCCTTTCGGAACGATAAAGTTTCATCGTTTGTTTCCCCAAAACCAAAAACTCCTATAGGACTCCACGAAAGGTCCATGTCTAGCTACGAGTCCTGGTCTCTTACAAAAATTTTCATCGCGCGAGTGACATGTCTTCGTGCGTTGTCAACAATAACAATTGGCGCCGGTTACTATTCGCAGTCAGACACAGAACTTTTCATCATATCATTTCAGGTTCAGACATACCATTCCTAGCTAGTTGTGAAATGGAATTCGATAGTTAACGTTTCTTGATGTGTAGTCAACAACGATGATACACTACTGGCCATTAAAATTGGTACACCAAGAAGAAATGCAGATGATAAAGGGGTATTCATTGGACAAATATATTATACTAGAACTGACATGTGATTACTTTATCACACAATTTGGGTGCATAGATCCTGAGAAATCAGTACCCAGAACAACCACTTCTGGCCGTAATAACGGCCTTTATACGCCTGGGCATTGAGTCAAACAGAGCTTGGATGGCATGTACAGGTGCAGCTGCCCATGCAGCTTCAACACGATCCCACAGTTCATCAAGAGTAGTGCCTGGCGTATCGTGACGAGCCAGTTGCTCGGCCGCCATTGATCAAACGTTTTCAATTGGTGAGAGATCTGGAGAATGTGCTGGCCAGGGCACCACTCGAACATTTTCTGTATCCAGAAAGGCCCGTACAGGACCTGCAACATGCGGTCGTGCATTATCCTGCTGAAATGTAGGGTTTCGCAGGGATCGAATGAAGGGTAGAGCCACGGGTCGTAACACATATGAAATGTAACGTCCACTGTCCAAAGTGCCGTCAATGCGAACAAGAGGTGCCCGAGACGTGTAACCAATGGCACCCCATACCATCACGCCGGGTGATACGCCAGCATGGCGATGACGAATACACGCTTCCAATGTGCGTTAACCGCGATGTCGCCAAACACGGATGCGACCATCATGATGCTGTAAAGAGAACCTGGATTCATCCGAAAAAATGACGTTTTGCCATTCGTGCACCCAGGTTCGTCGTAGAGTACACCATCGCAGGCGCTCCTGTCTGTGATGCAGCGTCAAGGTTAACCGCAGCCATGGTCTCCGAGCTGATAATCCATACTGCTGCAAACGTCGTCGAACTGTTCGTGCAGATGGTTGTTGTCTTGCAAACGCCCCGATCTGTTGACTCAGGGATCGAGACGTGGCTGCAAGATCCGTTATAGCCATGCGGATAAGATGCCTGTCATCTCGACTGCTTGTGATGCGAGGTCGTTGGGATCCAGCACGGCGTTCCGTATTACCCTCCTGAACCCACCGATTGCATATTCTGCTAATAGTCATTGGATCTCGACCAACGCGAGCAGCAGTGTCGCGATACGATAAACCGCAAGCATGATAGGCTACAATCCAACCTTTATCAAAGTCGGAAACGTGATGGTACGCATTTCTCCTCCTTACACGAGGCATCACAACAACGTTTCACCAGGCAACGCCGGTCAACTGGTGTTTGTGTAGTCGGATGAATTTCTCGACTGTAGTACGTCATCTTCGTGGTGAAGCAGTTTTAATGGCCAGTAGTGTATGTGCAGGTTGGACTCCCAGTCAGCACAGAACTACTCGTCACGATATTTACGGTTCAGACTTGTGCACATATCGCTACTGGTGAAACACACCGATATTGAACTTTTGTTCGTGGCTGGGAACCAACGGCAGTAGGTGCCTGATTCGAATTCCGATGAGACAAAACTTTTCCGTGTCGTCATTTCAGTTTCAGTCATATCGCTACTGGTGAAAAGTTTCGATACCTAATACCTGATTGTTTGTAGTTAGCAATCGATTATATGCTAGATTCGAACCCCGTCAAACATTAAATTTTGCGCAACGTCATTTCAAGTTTAAACGTCTGCACACTTCGTTGTTTCTAACTGAAACCGTATTTAATACGTTATGTGGTTAGTTAATAGAGGGACTGATTGCTGTATAAGAGTCCTGGGTCCCTGTCCAGTAAAATTTTTCGTAATGTAATTTCAAGTTGAGACTTGCTTTATGAGATGTCAATTTTTGTAATAAATTTTAGCCTACAAATCTTAAAGATTTAGTCATCTCTAATAACTTGCTTCCTGATATTTTTATTATCGTGGTATGAATTTGCATCTGGGGTGTTTGTTATACAGGGCAAAGCTCTCTAGTAATAATTATTTTGTGTAGTGAAGCTACTGCTTCGAAAAGAGATTAGAGGACCTGCAAGACAGTCACATTATGTGTGATGCATGTATATAAGGTGAAATGCATTTCAGGTCTTTCGGATACTTTTGAGCATTATAGTATAGGCCCTGCTCGACATATCCATACTGGCGCTTAGTGTCATCTTGCGTCCTGTCGATGACGAGGTTATTGGAGACGCAGCACGAGCTCGAAGTGTGGAAGAAATCTGACCATATCGTTTTCAAAGGAACCATCCCTTCAGCTGCCTTAAACAGTGTAGGAAAACTACAGATAACCATACATGGTTCACATTGTTCTGTGTTGGGATAGTTAATGTTCTTAGGCGGGTTTTTTGTTGGCTTTCAGCGGGTGGCGGTGGAAGTGAGGGGGAAGAGGAAGTGGGGGAGGGCGCATGATTGCAGAAAGCATACTACTCTGTCCAGTCACATTAATGTGACCACCTTTTGAAAGCCCGAATAATCATCTTTCGAAGCGTGGATCGCTGCGAGGCGAACTGGAAGAGAGTCAATGATGTTCTCCAGGGTACCGTCAGGGATGTGGAGCCATGCCCATTCCGGTGCTAGTTTTCTCGACTGTGGATCCTTAGCGCGAACAGCTCTATTGAAGTGGTCCCACAGATTTTCAATTGGCTTTAAATCTGGAGAGTTTAGTCGGCAGAGGCGTATGGCAAACTCATTCTGGTGCTCTCTGAACCACGCATGCACACTGCGAGCTGTGTGACACGTCGCATCGTTCTGCTGGTAGATGCCACCATGCATAGCAAATACAGGCTCCATGCAGGGGTGGACACAGTCCCCAAGGACAGATGCTTACTTGTATTGATCCACTGTGCCTTCCAAAATGATGAGATCACTCAGGGAACGCCAAGAAAACATTCCCCAGACCATAACGCTTCGTTCTGACGATTGTCTTATGGTGTTTGCTTTCAGATGTTTCAGGTCGATGGAGCATAAAACGTGATTCATCTGAAAATGTCAGCTGTCGCCACTGAGTGGGCGTCCAGCTCCAGTTCTGGTGTGCAAATTCCATCCTTCGTCACCGATGAACAGCGGTAAGCATGTGAGCACAAAGCAGGCCCCTATTGCGGAGGCCCATACATTTGCTTAGCGGTCGTTGAGAAGACACTGTTGGTTGCCCCTCGGTTCATCTGGGCGGTCAGCTGCTCAACAGTTACGCATCTATTCGTCTGCACGTATCCCCGTAGCCATTATTCACCCCTGTGGTGTATGGTCCTTGGTACACTACAATTGGCTCGGGGCCAATTTTGGATACGGGCATTTTGCCATGCGCAGAATACTTTAAGCATGGAGGCACGCAAACTGTTTGCAAGCTTAGTCGTCTCGGTAATGCTCTTGGCCCGAAAGCCAATGCTCATGCCCTTTTGGGCTTCAGATGAATCGCTGCATTTCTACATTACGACAACTGCACTGTTTCCACGTCCCCCGGACACGCTTTATACAAGGTGTTACAAAAAGGTACGGCCAAACTTTCAGGAAACATTCCTCACACACAAATAAAGAAAAGATGTTATGTGGGCATGTGTCCCGAAACGCTTAATTTCCATGTTAGAGATCATTTTACTTTCGTCAGTATGTACTGTACTTCCTCGATTCACTACCAGTTGGCCCAATTGAAGGAAGGTAATGTTGACTTCGGTGCTTGTGTTGACATGCGACTCATTGCTCTACACTACTAGCATCACGCACATCAGTACGTAGCATCAACAGGTTAGTGTTCATCACTAACGTGGTTTTGCAGTCAGTGCAATGTTTACAAATGCGGAGTTGGCAGATGCCCATTTGATGTATGGATTAGCATGGGGCAATAGCCGTGGCGCGGTATGTTTGTATCGAGACAAATTTCCAGAGCGAAGGTGTCCCGACAGGAAGACGTTCGAAGCAATTGATTGGCGTCTTAGGGAGCACGGAACATTCCAGCCTATGACTCGCGACTGGGGAAGACCTAGAACGACAAAGGACACCTGCAATGGACGAGGGAATTCTTCGTGTAGTTGACGATAACCCTAATGTCAGCGTCAGAGAAGTTGCTGCTGTACAAGGTAACGTTGACCACGTCACTGTATGGAGAGTGCTACGGGAGAACCAGTTCTTTCCGTACCATGTACAGCGTGTGCAGGCACTATCAGCAGCTATTGGCCTCCACGGGTACACTTCTGCGAATGGTTCATCCAACAACGTGTCAATCCTCATTTCGGTGCAAATGTTCTCTTTACGGATGAGGCTTCATTCCAACGTGATCAAATTGTAAATTTTCACAGTCAACATGTGTGGGCTGACGAGAATCCGCACGCAATTGTGCAATCACGTCCTCAACACAGATTTTCTGTGAACGTTTGGGCAGGCATTGTTGGTGATGTCGTGACTGGGCCCCATGTTCTTCCACCTACGCTCAAGGGAGCACGTTATCATGATTTCATACGGGATACTCTACCTGTGCTGCTAGAACATGTGCCTTTACAAGTACGACACAACATGTGGTTTATGCACGATGCGGCTCCTGCACATTTCAGTCGAAGTGTTCGTACGCTTCTCAACAACAGATTCGGTGACCGATGGATTGGTAGAGGCGGACCAATTCCATGGCCTCCACGCTCTCCTGACCTCAACCCTCTTTACTTTCATTTATAGGGGCATTTGAAAGCTCTTGTCTACGCAACCCCGGTACCTAATGTAGAGGCTCTTCGTGCTCGTATTGTGGACGGCTGTGATACAATACGCCATTCTCCAGGGTTGCATCAGCGACTCCATGCGACGGAGGGTGGATGCATGTATCCTCGCTAACGGAGGACATTTTGAACATTTCCTGTAACAAAGTGTTTGAAGTCACGCTGGTACGTTCTGTTGCTGTGTGTTTCCATTCCATGATTAATGTGATTTGAAGAGAAGTAATAAAATGAGCTCTAACATGGAAAGTAAGCGTTTCTGGACACATGTCCACATAACATCTTTTCTTTATTTGTGTGTGAGGAATGTTTCCTGAAAGTTTGGCCGTACCTTTTTATAACACCCTGTATACCCTCCACTGCTAGTGCTGCCACCTGATGCACGCTGGCCTCAACATAGGTGGTGGTCACATTAATGTGACTGTATCATGTATCTGATAGATATTAGATGAAATCATATCAAGAGACCTGTGCACAGCAGTGTACTGGTAATGGTGGTCAGTAGGTCTGGTAAGGCATGAACTGCAGAATTACGCAGCGGAGACTATAACGTTCCCTGCTAAGACCTGCGTGGAATGCTCTCGCTAGATAATCGATGAGTTTTTCCAAGTTGACCTCAGATGTGAAAATCCTTAAGTGAGTGTGGAAGGATACGCTGATCAAGACCTCGCTTAATTTGGAACATCGGGACACGACGCGATGTCTTCTGATACTTGACGTTAGAGGGCAGACTAACACAGAATGACACTGGCTAAAACGAGAGTAGGGTAGAGTGGCGCACCTTGGAACACTTTCCAGGCTTCTTTCTTGTTCTGTTTTGACATTACGGCATTCACTTTATGTGTGCTGCAGCCGTTTTCCGAAATTACAAAAATTACTCCAGAAAAGTAAGGTTTTTCCAACTGTAAGAAACTGTTCGAAGATACAACATGGTCATGTATCAGGAACAAATGCCCTATTCAAATTTAAAAGTATTGTGATCGCGAAAATTTTGTCTGTACTGTATTTAAAAGTCTTATATCTTACATTATTACTTACCAGACACCAATAATGGTGTCTGGACGCAACCTGCATGGTTGCTAGGTCACTTGTGCTAATTTGAAAATGTCGGTAGATTACAGTTCACTTGTCCTAAGTTTAAGTCCGCTTCTGCTATGTTCATTGCCCATATATAGTATTTAAAAAAACTACCACTACTGCCGACATAGGAAAGAAACGATTACATCTTTATCTAAACAAATCTGTGGGAGGGTCTCTTTAATGTGTGTCGTAAAGTACTCCACCGGTGTGTACTCCACTCCTTGTGTCGCGTTGTGGAGAGACGTCTGCCACTGCCGACTGCGTTGGGCTGATGACGGACATATTCACACTTAACTTGCGCACATGTGCTGCAGTGCTAGCCGTATAGGCAACGTGTATAAGTAGCCAGACCTTGTTGCTAGCTGTGTGAGTCGCTCATGCCGCCACTTGCAGCGAACTGCTATCTGAACGCCCTGGTGCTTGGAATGGACTGTGCAATATGCACCAGCTGTCTACGAGAAATGTCGGTAATCATATTTCAACACTTATAATGAAGTATAAATGCATATATTCTTAGAGAAAGAACACATGTATTGCAGATGTACTGCCACACTCAAATGATCTGAATGATCTAAATTGCATTCCACAAGATTTGTATGGAACCCACATAACTTAACCGTCTTGCATGCAGGTCCTCTAAATCTCTGTTTGGCACAGTGTTTGACTAAACAAAATGGTTGCTACAAGGGACAACTAGAGAAAACTGCTCTGCATGCCTATCAATCCAATACAAATTAATACCACCATAATGTAAATACCAGAAAATACGTTATTAAAGGTGTCACAATCTTTCATGCCTGAAAACTCAAATTTATTACAATAAAAAATTGAAAAAACCAATTTTCAACTTGAAAATACATGACGAAAATTTTTGTAAAGGACCTGGACCTGGGACTCCAATCCACCAACTATGTCCCCCTAGGTAACCACGAGAAATCTAAATATGGTTTCAGTTACAATTAACGAAGTTTGCACATGTTTAAACTTGAAAAACGTGGCGTAAAGATTAGTGATTACTGGCAAATGTGATGACCTGCGAAAATTTAACCTTCGTGAGAAGGTACTGTAATGGGAATTTGAGTCACAGTGTATTAAATTCGTAATAACACAAAATTATCTGAAGCAAAGACCTGTGTGAATACTCAAAATGCAGGGTTACGCATCTAGTGGCACAAAAAGGGCGTGTGTACATCGCAGTCGGTATCTGTTACCAACAACTGAGGCACCTTGCAGTAACAACTTAAGAAAGGCATCAAGTATTGTTACTGTACAAGAATGCTCGTCTACACTGTACTGATTTCACAAAAGAACCTATCCAGCAGCATTTCACAAAAGAATCTATTCAGGAATTTCAATCCGTACCACACATTTTCCTCTGATCTAGTACCCTCAAACCATTAACAACCATCAATAAGTTCTATATCCTACTCAAGAAGCGTTTCGAGGCCACAATTTCTTAAAGTTGTCGCCTTTAGATCTGGGGGATGCTGTATCAAGATTGCGACAGGGTTTGAGATGGAGAAGTTAAGATTTCTCTACTGGTTTTTGATCTGGCAACTTGTTGCTCAGTAAGAGAAGAAGTAAAAAGCAGGTAAATTTTCGATGTCTCCAGCGAGATCAGAACCTAAAACTAATACACTCCCCTTCACAAGCAGCTGCATTACCACTTCGCTTGCTAGCTTATTTAAAATTCATATTAGCTTCTTTTACGGGCTTAAAATTGCTGTGTAACTGAAACCGCCTCTTCTGGCACAACTTTCATGTTATAATGAGGCTCTCTTTAATTATCAGTTATCAGGTAAGTATAAAAAAGAATAAAACTTTGGATTAAAAACATATTTCCAACTTATAAGGAATTCTCTTCAAATAAATAAATGCTGACTTGTGACGTATTTGAGTTTAAACCGATTAAACTCGTATAAATATAAATTAAGATCTTCAACATACGCATACAATACTTTTCCAGTGTTCTACAGAGGTTTTCTCTGATACTGTAGATTCCCTGGGGCACACATAGTCCCCATTGTACGTCACGCTCATCAGCATCCGCTACTTCAGCATGCAACCATATTTTGTCTATATTTCGTCATCCGATTCCCAGTTGTTCAAAAAGTTATTTCTAGCATATTCCCAAAATGTTTTTGCTGATTTTATTTGTCTCGTAAATTGTACTATTCTCATTGTGCATACTGATCATATTAGAGTAATTGTTGGCGCCCTTGTTAATGACATAGTTTACACATTTTCAATGTAACCATAACTTTATGTTATATAACACTTGAGTAGACGAAATATATTGTGGTAAAATAACATTATTTATTGATATTTCCCTACAATTACTTCTTTTGACGAATGATTTCTGTTTTCTCACACTATCCCAAGTAATCTGATTTCCATTGCAGAAAAAACATTTCTGGATTACCATGAAAATACGAGTATGTAAACCTGGCAGTGGGAACAGACACAAAACGAATCCCAATTTAACAAATTATTTAACGCCACACATAATCAATGGAATTGTGTATTCAGAAAATTCTTAAAAGCATGTTGGTATAAACAGAAAAATATATTTTTCACAAAGATCCAAGCCACAATTTTTAGGGCTTTCACCTTTAGATCTAGGGGGTACTAAATTGCAGTAAGACTTTAGATGGAGAAGTTAAGATCTCATTTCTAGTTTCTGGTCTGGAAGTTTTTAGCTTGTTAAAATAAGAAGTAAAAAGTGGAAAAACTGTCTTGGTCTCCAGCAAGATTAGAGCCTAGAGCTGAAGCATCTTCCCCTTCGAAAAGTTAGCTAGGGAGCCAGTACTGACAACAGTACTTCTCATTCTTGTAGTGATCGATAACACAATCTATGTGCAATGTTAAATACGAAATTAGTTATAGATTCTGTATGGAAATACCTTCCCAGAATCAGTTAATAAATTTGACAACCCAGTGTAACACCTTACGTGAGAATCATTCAGATGATGTATCGAAAACGACTGGGAAATAACAAGTGAATTTAGCAGGACAGTTATGAACCACTCCAGGAATAAATAGACGGTCACGTAGTTGCCAAACGGATTTAACAATGTTGCCAATTCTCCATTAGCCCAGCTGATGGGCTGAGCTGGCTAGCACTTGGAAACCTTGTACTTTGAAGGCACTGTGGTGCCGGTTGCCAACGCGTTGACTGGAAGCCGAAATGCCTGAAGTATAGCCCAATGAGTTTTATTCGCGTTTCTATGAATATGTTTTGGATATAATACCCAAATGCACCGACTGCAAACTGCACGCCATAAATTAGGATCATGGGTTTGTCTGGGTGGCCTTATTCTTCATCATGTGTTATGATTTTTTTCTATCTCATACATACTGTAAACTGAAAAACTCATTCGCCAGACACAATTCAACAGCAGCCGTTTGTTGCGTCATTATAATCCACACTTAATCTCTGTCAGGGAAAGAACTGCTCAACTGGATGTCCATTGCATTGACACCCCAGGTGGTTGGTAAATAAATTATTTACACTGTTTATCTTTCGTTTACATGAGTGTAATTCCTGTTGGAACTAAATGCCTTTGGTTAAAAACTGTTGCTGTAAGGCTTAACACTGGCAGCATCGCCAGTGATAGATATACAAAATCCTTGGATAAAAAATCAGATACGAACCACATAAGTCGAAATACGGCATTTGAAGTAGAGGACATTCCTTCAAAATTAGTGACCTGTTTGGCAGGAAATACGATAAAACTATTCTATCTGGTATGCGGTATGTGTGATATACCAGCCGCAATATCATCAGACTTCAAAGAGAACGTAATAATTCCTATTCCGAAAGTGGCAGTTGCTGACAGATGAGAGTATTACCGAACAATCTGTCTAATAGGTCATGGTTGCAAAATGCTGCCATGAATTATTTACAGAAGTATAGAAATACCTGTAAAAGCAGAGCTCAGGGAAAATCGTTTTGGGTTCAAGAGAAATGTAGTAACACGTGAGGAAACACTGGACTGATCTTAGAAAATACATTGATGGAAAAAAAATCGCAACATCAAGCTGATGTTACTGTGGGATCTCCTACGTCACCCAGTAAACTTGAATCAGTCGGAGATGAGTGGTTTGTTTCTGATACTCTGTTGTTAGCGTTCCTACACTCCTGGAAATGGAAAAAAGAACACATTGACACCGGTGTGTCAGACCCACCATACTTGCTCCGGACACTGCGAGAGGGTTGTACAAGCAATGATCACACGCACGGCACAGCGGACACACCAGGAACCGCGGTGTTGGCCGTCGAATGGCGCTAGCTGCGCAGCATTTGTGCACCGCCGCCGTCAGTGTCAGCCAGTTTGCCGTGGCATACGGAGCTCCATCGCAGTCTTTAACACTGGTAGCATGCCGCGACAGCGTGGACGTGAACCGTATGTGCAGTTGACGGACTTTGAGCGAGGGCGTATAGTGGGCATGCGGGAGGCCGGGTGGACGTACCACCGAATTGCTCAACACGTGGGGCGTGAGGTCTCCACAGTACATCGATGTTGTCGCCAGTGGTCGGCGGAAGGTGCACGTGCCCGTCGACCTGGGACCGGACCGCAGCGACGCACGGATGCACGCCAAGACCGTAGGATCCTACGCAGTGCCGTAGGGGACCGCACCGCCACTTCCCAGCAAATTAGGGACACTGTTGCTCCTGGGGCATCGGCGAGGACCATTCGCAACCGTCTCCATGAAGCTGGGCTACGGTCCCGCACACCGTTAGGCCGTCTTCCGCTCACGCCCCAACATCGTGCAGCCCGCCTCCAGTGGTGTCACGACAGGCGTGAATGGAGGGACGAATGGAGACGTGTCGTCTTCAGCGATGAGAGTCGCTTCTGCCTTGGTGCCAATGATGGTCGTATGCGTGTTTGGCGCCGTGCAGGTGAGCGCCACAATCAGGACTGCATACGACCGAGGCACACAGGGCCAACACCTGGCATCATGGTGTGGGGAGCGATCTCCTACACTGGCCGTACACCACTGGTGATCGTCGAGGGGACACTGAATAGTGCACGGTACATCCAAACCGTCATCGAACCCATCGTTCTACCATTCCTAGACCGGCAAGGGAACTTGCTGTTCCAACAGGACAATGCACGTCCGCATGTATCCCGTGCCACCCAACGTGCTCTAGAAGGTGTAAGTCAACTACCCTGGCCAGCAAGATCTCCGGATCTGTCCCCCATTGAGCATGTTTGGGACTGGATGAAGCGTCGTCTCACGCGGTCTGCACGTCCAGCACGAACGCTGGTCCAACTGAGGCGCCAGGTGGAAATGGCATGGCAAGCCGTTCCACAGGACTACATTCAGCATCTCTACGATCGTCTCCATGGGAGAATATCAGCCTGCATTGCTGCGAAAGGTGGATATACACTGTACTTGTGCCGACATTGTGCATGCTCTGTTGCCTTTGTCTATGTGCCTGTGGTTCTGTCAGTGTGATCATGTGATGTATCTGACCCCAGGAATGTGTCAATAAAGTTTCCCCTTCCTGGGACAATGAATTCACGGTGTTCTTATTTCAATTTCCAGGAGTGTATTTCAACGCTTTGGCGATTAATGACATGGCCGACCAGAAGGAGGAAAGAGTCTGCGTGAAATTTTGTTTTCTGTTACGGAAAACTGCAGCCGAGACTACTAGGATGCTTCGGCAAGACTTAAATGATGATACTTTGGGGAAATCACAGGTCTACCAGCAGTTTTTTCAAATTTGGCAAAATGACAACTGAAGACATGCCACGCCCCAGTCGTCCTTCGGCATGCAGAAATGACGGAAACATTACCTCAATCAAATTTGCAATTGAAGAAGATCGTCGAAGGACCATTGCTCAAATTTCTGAGGAAACGAAAATGCCATGGAGCATGGTCCAGCGAATTTTAACCAAAATTTTGAACATGAGACGAGTGTCTGCAAATTTGTTCCTCGCTTGCTCACAGATGACCAAAGAGAAAATCGCTTGAATTTTTGCCGTGACTTGAAGAGTGAAACGCAGAATGATCCAAATTTTCTTAAAAGAATTGTGAATGGGGATGAGAGTTGGTGCTACAGGTACAATCCAATTTCAAAGCAAGAGTCGAGCCTGCATAAAACTCCAACGTCAGCACGACCCAAGAAAGCACGTCAAGTGTAATCCAGTGTAAGAACTATGTTGATTAGTTTTTTCAGGGCAAACACTGAACCAACATTTTTGACTGGATATTTTACGAAGATTACGAGAGAGTATGTGACGAAAACGGCTAGAACTGTGGAGAAATGGGAACTAGTTGCTCCATTATGACAATGCTCCTCCAACTCACACAGTTCTGACGATCCGACAGTTCATGGCAAAGAAAAAAAAAAGAAAAGAAAATAGCACTCGTGCATCATCTAACCTGCGCGCCCGATCTACCTCTGTCTGACTTTCTTTTCTCTCCACGGATAAAGCAAACTGTAAAGGAAAGCGATTCAGGGATTTTGGATGAAGTCAAAGAAAACACGCTAACGGCTTTGAAGAGTATCGACCTCGAGAGTTCCAGATCTGTTTTCGGCAGTGGCAGAAGAGCTGGGATAAGTGCATTAACGCACATGGACAATACTTTGAAGGGGTAAAGTACTTTGCATGTAAAGTTCAATAAAAAGGCAAAATTACTAAATTCCGGTTATTTTTGTGCCCGCCCCCGCCCCCTCCCACGTAACTGAAAGTCGGTAGGCATGTCACAAAGATGATGTCTATTCAGATAAGAGTGGCTCTTGTAGCGCCAGTATGAGGATGAAAATCACGTTTGCTTTAAATATACGCTTTAACAGTCTTGAGCGTTACTAATCTTTGAGAATGGAGGCGGTGAGCTGATGTTACTCAAGAACGCCTTTAAGGCGACAACTGCGTCATTATCAACACCTCACTGAATTTGAACGAAGTCGTATAAGTTGGATGTTCCTTCTCCGATGCTGCAGAAACACTTGGCACGAAGGTAGCGACTGTATATGATTACTGGTAGCATTGGTCACGACAGTGCACAGTCACAAGAGATTTGGCACCTGACGGCCACATGGCGCCACCGAGAGGGAAGACCATAGTGTTCGGCGTTATGGCTCTAGTGCATCATACAGCATCTGCAGCAGCAATTTGAGCAGCAGCAATTTAAGCAGCAGTTGCCACCACAATCACACAACAAAAATCGGTTACTTCAAAGACAGCTCCGAGCCAGATGTCTTGTAGCGTGCATTCCACTGACCCCAAACCACCCCCGCTTGCTACTTCAGGGGCGAGAGCTGATTGGAAGTCAGGTTGGAGGTCTGTTGTGTTTTCTGATCAAAGTTGTTCCTGCGTCGGTTCCAGTGACGGCTGTGTATTGGTTAGAAGGAGGCTAGTTCTGGGCCTGCAACCAACCCATCTGAGTGCTACACATGCTTGATCTACATGTGGAGTTATGGTCTGGGGTGCTATTTCGTATGACAAGTACACTCGTAGTTAGCCCACGCACCGTGCGGTGACTTGCGGAGTATCTAAATGGCTCTGAGCACTATTGGACTTAACAACTGAGGTCATCAGCCCCCTAGAACTTAAAACTACAGTACTTAAACCTAACTAACCTAAGGGCACTACACACATCCATGCCCGAGGCAGGATTCGAACCTGCGACCGTAGCGGTCGCGCGGTTCCAGACTGAGGCGCCTAGAACCGCTCGGCCACAACGGCCGGCTTGCGGAGTATCTTTGTAGATGTAGATGTAAACACTGACTGCTAATTTGCACGTATGTCTTTTGATTCGACCTGTTGTGCTGCCATTCATGAATAGCATTCCAGGGTCTGTTTTCCAACAGGACAACGCTCGCCCACATACCGCTGTTGTAACCCAATATGCTCTAAAGAGCGTCGACACGTTTCCACGGTCTGTTCGATCACCATATCTATCTCCAATCGAACACATATGAGACATTATCGGACGAGAACTCCAGCGTCATCCACAGACAGCATTATCCGTCCCTGTACTAACCGCCAAGTGCAACAGCCATTGAGCTCCATCCCACAAACTGACATCCGGCACCTGTAAAACACAATACACGCACGTTTGCATGCTTCCATTCACCATTCTGGCGGTTACACCGGTAATTAATGCACCAGCATTTCACACTTGCAATGGCTTATCCCGCACTTACATTAACCTGTGATCTTGCAGTGTTAATCACTTAAACATGTTATCTGGACGGACTTATTCCCGAAATTTCATTACTCTACGTTAATTATTTTTTGCCGCTGCGATTTTTTTCCTTCAGTGTAGACTTAAGAGCGCCAAACTTACATTTCTAGCATTTGTCGAATTTGAGAGGGAGCGAAAGGATATTAGTAACTTGTGTAAAAACCAGCCTGTTGTCGAAGTACGTGAAGCATAGCGGTAGTTGATGACGAAAAAAGAGAGACAGAGGGAGAGTCAGAGAGAGAGAGTCAGAGAGAGAGAGTCAGACAGAGAGAGTGTTAGTCTATTCCCGATGTCATTCAGTTTGTGCATTGGGAAACCGGTTAGGGATACCAAGGAGAAATTTTGGAAGGAAATTAAAGTTGAGGGAAGAGAAATAAAAACTTCGATGTTCGCCAATGACATTGTAATTCTGTCCGTAACGGCAAAAGACTTGGAAGAGCAGTTGAACGGAATGGAGAGGTCATGAAAAGATGTGATATGATGAACAACAAAAGCAGAACAAAGATAAAGAAAGGTAATCAAATTAAACAAGTTGATGCTGAGTAAATTAGATGAGGAAACTGGACACTAAAAGTAGGAAATGAATTTTGTGTTTAGGCAATAAATTAAGTGAAGATGGCCGAAGCAGAGAAGACAGAAAAAGCAGACTAGCAATAGAAAGAAAAGCATTTCTGAAAAAGAGAAACTAGTTAACATCCAATATAAATAACAGTGAAAATTATGAAGTAAAGTGTTACTTCAAAGAGAAAAACAATCTAAATAGGGCAATCACTTCCCTGAATAATTTTAAGTGTTGGAAGGTCATTTCGGAAGGTATTTGTTTGATGTGTAACCATGAACGGAATTTAAATGTGGGCTATAAATAGTTCTGACAATAAGATGATAGCTTTTGAAATGTGGTGGTTCAAAAAATGGTTCAAATGGCTCTGAGCACTATGGGACTTAACATCTGAGGTCATGAGTCCCCTAGAACGTAGAACTACTTAAACCTAACTAACCTAAGGACATCACACACATCCATGCCCGAGGCAGGATTCGAACCTGCTACCGTAGCGGTCGCGCGATTCCAGACTGAAGTGCCTAGAACCTCTCGGCCACTCCGGCCGGCTGAAATGTGGTGCTTCAGAATAATGTTGAAACTTAGTTGGGTAGATCGGATAATGAGGAAGTACCGAATCGATTTGGGGAGAAAGGAAATTTATGCTACAGCCTGAATAAAAGCTAGGAACCAAGGGGTGGTGGGGATTGGGGGGGGGGGAGGGTGGGAACAGTTGAGGAAGACTAAGGTTTGAATATAGTAAGCAGGTCCAAGTGTATGTTGGCTGCACTAGCTGTGTAGAAATAAAGAGGATGCTCATTTTGGATTAGCGTAGAGAACTGCATCAAGCCAATCTTTGGACTGAACACTACAGCAACAACAGCAAAAACGTATGCATAATTTTCAAATGCATATTTATTTTTCTCCAGTACTCTGAATGATTTGATGCAGTCCGTCACAACTTTCTCTCCTGTGCCAACCTCTTCACCTGCAGTAAACGTTTTCAGTTTGATGATGCAAGTATTCTGCCTTCCCCTAGAGCTTCTGCCCTCTACAACTCTCTCTAGTGCCCCTGTTGTCTTTTCCTGATAACGTAACATGTGTCTTGTACCCTGTTTTAATTAGTATTTTCCGTGTATTGCTTTCGCCGTCGTTGCTGCAAGAACCTCCTCGTTTCTTATCTTATCAGGCACTTAAATTTCATCATTCTTCTGTAAAACCGCTCTTCAAACAAATCGACTCTCTTCTTCTTCGGTTTTCAAATAAAAATATAGTTGTATCCTAAAAACTGTCAAAGGTGGAATTTCGGATGCAAAAATTTTAAACCGGGCCATTCCGATAGTTGGAGATCTTTTGGCATTTGTCTAGTATGATAAAACGATGAGAAGCAGCCAGTGTCTCGACTTTCGGCAGTTATTTTGAGCTTTGTTGGGGAAGTACTAGCTTATGAAGTCGATGTATTACGTCGAAAGTGACATGTAGGTAGCGGTGTGCCTACAAAAATATATTACATTCTTAGGAACTGCTGTGCATGACGTACTAACTTTCGTTAAAATCCTGGATAGGTGGCCGCGAACGAATTTTTTATCACGTTGTAATATATGGAACATGTGCAGTGGCCATTATTTCACATTTGGACCAGACGATATGATTTGTTATGCAAATTGTCTATGGAATTAACAAGATGACTGTTGTGCGAAACGAATTACGGGCGTGATTAGCAAGATGGTAAGAAGAGATAATCCTATACAACAATGACGAACATTGCATATGTCTGCAACCAGTTCTGACTGTCAACTAATACGACACATTCTTGGCAAATGTCATAAGGCTGGCAATGCTACTTTGACAGGAACTGAGAACTCATTCTGTATTTCATCAGCGGATGCAATGACTCATATTCAGCCACAAGTAGAGAATTCAGTTGTGTACCAGACGCTAAGATTTGTTACTTACAAGGACAATTGAAGCTAACTTCTTAAATTCCTCTGAAATGAGCAGACACCCCTCATTCTCTTCACTCTTCTAGTATGCTGGATGAAACCTTGCAGAAATGTCGAAAAGCAGGCTGTATAAATCAGTGGATCAATCTTGCTGTAAGTTGTCATATAGGAAAGACTCTGGATTACGGTAAACTTCAATGTTTGTTAAATTACACCTGTCGAATTCAATTGGATTACGTTTGACGTTTGCTTCCTTATTTGTTTGAAATGCAAATATATTAAAAATCATGGTGTTTCTAATTGCACAGATGTTTTACTAGATTGTCTGAATAAGCTTGGGAATTAAAGATACTCAAACAGCGCCCATGATCTAATATTGAAAGGCAACTGAATGATAGAGCCGAGTATTTTTCAAAGTAGTAAGTATTCTGCATCGGTTACACAGACGTGAGGCATTTTTCAAATTAGTTTTTCAAGCACAGTTCCTTTTCCTCGGATTGACGCCTAATTCTTTTGTATACGCATTACCATCCATTCCACTCTATGCTAATTTAAGCTCCTGGTTAATATTAACTAGAATGTGCTTCATATCGTTTAAGTACCCCATCACCACATTGAGAGGTATGCGTGCATTAAATTACTTGCATACCTCTGCTGATGCTGGTTTCCGCATAAACCATACAGCGTTTTCCAAACATTTCAAGTCTGATTTTGAAGCTGAAATAAATGTTTTTAGGTAGATGTGATGCATAGATTCTGAGTGCATTCATTTTCAACCTCATTCAGCTCATATCTTTGTTTCCTGAAACAAGAAAGCGAATGTGTTACATGTGAGATGTGACGTTGCCATAGGATCTCCATCATGAACTTCCCCCTTCCCCTGAAAGTATGGGAAATTGCTGCTAGCAAAGGTCAACGTAACTTGATCTGGGTAGCTATTCGGATCTCATCGTTGTTTTTGAAGGTCACTGAAGCAAAAGGTTTGTGCAAGAAGTATTCCTGGAGAATTATTCATTCATCATATTCAATTTGAGCAGTTATATTGGGTGAAAAGATTGTTCTTGCATGGTTTTTAAGCAACACGACTTATGGAATTGACAGTCGGTTGGTGTTAACATGTGTTTCCATTGTAAAGTGATGTGCTGTTGGTTGCGTGAGCTGATTTTACACTGCGTTCTCTGCCTGCTTCATATGCAGTCGTATCATGATTTCTTCACCACAAATATGATGAGATTATCGTTCTGGTCGACAGTTCTCAACTTGATACGACCGAGTGTCTGCATAGTTACTTGATGATAAATAGCACTGCATGGCATATTTACAATTTTATATCATTGGCCAACTGTAGCAAAGAAGATGTAGGTTATATGAATCAGTCTGTCGTTGAGAAATGAATTTGTCACAATTTTCCTCTCGATACAAATTCTGCTAATCAGTAGTATATCCACCGAATGAGCTGACTCTTAAAAAATTATTCGTATCGTTCGGTAGAATTTGATACATTCAGAAACCTAATATGATCCTACTGAATTTTCCTTCGTAAATTGTACTATTTATTTCCGTTTCAAGTGTATTGACGTTCGCACGCCACTCGAAACCTGGTATAGTCAATTTTAAATATGTATTTATATCGTTAACTTTACCATCTGCTAGAAGTAGAGTTCAGTTTGATGTTGTGGTATTGGGAATAGTACTGTACATATATAACCCAATAAATGCAATACTACAATACCCTTTGCTCAGTTAGATTAGTGTAAAGAAATTCATATGTAATACTGACGAACGATCTTTTAAAGTAGAATGTATGACATCGCTCCTCAAGCTTAACTGACCAACTACAGTGCCTGGTTATTGTTTTTATATCTTCTTCTTTGTAGCTGTCAGGTTCAACACGTGACATCGGTGTCCGCAGAGGTATGTATTGAAGTTCTGGTAGCACTGAAAACTGTAGAATAGAAGGTTAACAGTAAAGTAGTGGCGTAGTTATTCTGGTGACTGTAAGTCACTAAATGAATCAAAACAGTAGACGCTATTTCTTCATCCATTAACATATGAGACACAGTGAGTTCCAGCTCCTCCTTCAATGTCTAAATTTACAGTTCTGTATTCAATAGATTTCCACATGGTCTTAGGTAGTGTATTCCGTGTAAACACTCCATGAAGTCTTGGAATACAAAACTTTTTGATGAGTGTAGGGTGATCGATATTTGTAAGTGGGCTGCCGTGCATTATAGCTAGTAGCTTTCTTTTTTTTTTAAATATGCAGTTCGAACTCTCAACTGTGTGGTTTTGTGTGTAGTCCTTTCGAAACAGCCACAGATTCTTAACCTGTTACGTCTTTCCGCTCCGTCAGGCTGATGTGTGTTCTCCTCATTTTTCACTGTTCTGGCGATAGCTTCCACAACCACCTGCTAAATAACCAATCGCTGAATGTCTCGCCGGAGATGGAATTATAACGGGGAGGATTCCATCTCATTTTCTAGCCGTTAGTAGGACTGCAGGCGTTTTAAGCAGTTTTCCTTTAGGGGATGTTTTAGCTATTTTTGATTTTCTTGTCTCGGTTGTTACCTGCCTCCATAACTAAGTTTTCTAACACACAGTTGTGCGTGTCTCATGGTCTGAAGGAAGACTGGAGAATGACGTCCCGTCGATGATGCAGTTATTAGAAACATAGCGCAAACGTGGGTCGGAAATGACCCGTATCCTTTTCAGAGGAACCAGCTTTACATTTGCCTTAAACAGTGTAGGGAAACCACGGATAGCCTAAATCGGGATGGTTGGATGGGGATATGAACACCTCCACTAGATCCTAGTCTAGAATAGAAGTTGGGGTTTCTGCATTTACTCCCAGTATCGACTTAAAAATGGTTCAAATGGCTCTAAGCAGTATGGGACTTAACATCTGAGGTCATCAGTCCTCTAGACTTAGAACTACTTAAATCTAACTAACCTAAGGACATCACACAAATCCATGCCCGAGGCAGGATTCGAACCTGCGACCGTAGCCGCAGCGCGGTGAGACTGAAGCGCCTAGAACCGCTCGGCCACCGCGGCCGGCCACAGTACCGACTTCATGGGACTTCTTTGATATTGCTACTTTTGTTCGTCACCTTCGTTATGCCACACTACTATTTATTTATTTTTTATTTATTTATACGTCAAGTTCCGTAGGACCAAATTGAGGAGCAAATCTCCAAGGTCATGGAACGTGTCAGTAGATGAAATTACAATATAAAAGTAATAACAGATAAAAATAAATGTTCATGAACCTGAAAAAAGTCAGTCCATAAGTTTAAGTAAACGCTATCAACAGTACAATAAGAATCAGCTTAATTTTTCAAGGAACTCCTCGACAGAATAGAAGGAGTGACCCATGAGGAAACTCTTCAGTTTCGATTTGAAAGCTCGTGGATTACTGCTAAGATTTTTGAATTCGTGTGGCAGCTTATTGAAAATGGATGCAGCAGTATATTGCACATCTTTTTGCACAAGAGTTAAGGAAGTCCGATCCAAATGCAGGTTTGATTTCTGCCGAGTATTAAACGAGTGAAAGCTCCTTTTTCTTGGGAATAAACTCAATACTCTGCTACCTGGCTCGTCGTCCTGGTCAGCGAATGCATGTTAAGAGGAAGGCTGAATCCACGTATTTGTGTAACGGCAAATTTTATTGCGCTGCAGATAGTCTGTTTCTACATCTATATCAGTTACATGTACATCTATACTCCGCAAGCAACCTTATGGTCTGTGATGGAGGGTATTGTCTGTACCACTGTCGCTTTCTCCGTTTCCTCTTTCAGCCTCGAACAGTCACCGGGAAGAACTGTTGTTGGTAGCCTCCGTGTGAACTGGAATGTTTCTCATTTTCCGTTCGTGGTCTCCTCGCGAAATATACGTAGAGGGAAGCAATATTTGGGTGACTCTTGTAGCAACGAATGTTATCGGAATTTGAACAGTGAACCGTACCGTGATGCCCAACGCCTCTATCGTAGTGTCTGTCACTGGAATCTATTGAGCATCTTCACACTTCCGTGTTTAAGAAATGAGCCTATAAAGAGACGTGCTTCTCTATTTCCTCTAACAATCCTATATGGTATGGTTCCTAGACTGACGAGCAACGTTCAAGTATTGGTCGAACTGGAATTTCGTAAGTTACCTCCTTTGTTGGTGGATTGCACTTCCTGAGGATTCTTACGATGAATTTCAGTTTGGTATCTGTCTTACCTGTGATTTTTTGTATGTGACCGTTCTACTTTAAATCGCTCCGTACCCATACTGCTAGATATTTAACGGATGTGACTGCTTCCAAGGCTTGTTCTGAAATCATACTATAATCGGCCTTTCTGCCTATTTATCAACAATACACTACATTTTTATATTTAAGACCAACCGCCAGTCCTCGCATAAAGTGTCGATTCTCTACAGGTTCTCGTGCATTTCACAACAATTTTATAGCGTTATGACTTCCCTGTACATCATCCACGAAAAGCCTCACGGCACTTTCGAAGTTATCCGCTAGGTCATTTATACAGGATGAATCACCTAAAACTTGCACCACAAAATATTACGGAAATGGAAAGTGCTGATGATGTGCATATTTCACAGTATTGGTTCGTAGACAGGGGATCGTATTATTACGCAGTACACAGATTGTAATTGTTATATTGCTAGGGAAGTCCGAAATGCACGCTATAAGCTCACGCAGGATGGCGTGAGGTCTGAAACAGGATACGTAATGAATGCTATAAAGAAAAGTACGTAGCTGCTGGAATACTTAACTTTAATCCATCATTTGTATACATCGTTCTTGATGAGACATGCTTCATACGATAACTATCAATTGCTATGGCGCCTTGCTAGGTCGTAGGCATTGACTTAGCTGAAGGCTATTCTAACTATCTTCTCTGCAAATAAACGAGGCTTCGTCAATGTTGTATCGCTAGCTAAGGCGTCCGTACAACTGGGGCGAGTGCTAGTAAGTCTCTCGAGACCTGCCGTGTGGTGGCGCTCGGTCTGCGATCACTGACAGTGGCGACACGCGGGACCGACATGTACTAATGGACCGCGGCCGATTTAAAGCTAGCACCTAGCAAGTGTGGTGTCTGGCGGTGACACCACATTCCTCCCCCGCAAATCGGCGGACGGTTGTGGTATAAGGCTTCCGCCCGCCGTGGAGAGGACCCCATGTTGGCGTATGCGACGAGGTGGCCGATTTAAAGCTACCACCTAGCAAGTGTGGTGTCTGGCGGTGACACCACAGTAATAATACTTAGAAAGTGTATTTTTGTGCAAAGATACACTTTTTTAAATGGAACAATGCCTATTCACATTAATAAACGAAAAGTAGGTTAAATTAGAATCTCAGTGGTGTTTATTGCAGGAGTCGTTCACGGGATATTGTATTGTGCAAAGTTTCCACACCGACACTTGTGTGTGCCATTCAGCCTGCGTTGTTGCAAGTAATGTTCTTATGCTTGCATACAGTGAACTTGCGTGTTCCTGAGTGCACTGCGACTTACCACTCAGAGTGTGTCAATACAAGCAGTAGGTAGTGAGTGGGTTATGGGATTTACCAATGCAAAAAAAGCCGACATGCTCAAGGTGTATGGAGAGTGTAGAGGGAATGCAGTTCGTTCTTGTACGGTGTATGCGGTAAGATATCTCAATGGATGTCAACCATCTCTGCAATTATTTGTCAACCTCTTCAACCAGTAACGTGAAATTTGTAGTGTAACGCCTAGACAAAGTAACAGAAAGAAACAAGTGACGATAGAGGAAGGAAAAATTAACGCTCTTGCTGCCGTTGCAGTTGATCTGCACGTAAGCTGCTGCGCAATCGTATGAGGAAGTGGCAGGAGTGCGGCAAGTGCCTGATGGCTTCTGTCTCGTCTTCTTCGGGTGACGTTCGTCTGATGATTTTTCTGAAGTTTTGCCAGCACGAGTGGCTGGCATCGTCAAAGTTTCACCCTTCGCGGCCGCATACTATACGTACCTCGCGCGTCAGGTACATATAGTTTGCGGCAGAGAACTCGACTGCTGTCCACCACCAGCAATGGAGGGCGAAGCTTTGACAATGCCAGCCACTAGTGCTGTCGAAACGTCAGAAAAATCATCAGAGAAACGTCGACCGAAGAACCCGAGACAGAAGCGAACAGGCAGTTTGTCAACAAGTGGCCACGAGATCCTTAAAAATTTTGTGTCAGGCAAGTGTTTTGCCGTTGCCGGTGGTGATTTTGAACAAAACCTGTGATGGTCAATTGCCTCGTTATTGGACAGAATCCACATACACTCCTGGAAATTGAAATAAGAACACCGTGAATTCATTGTCCCAGGAAGGGGAAACTTTATTGACACATTCCTGGGGTCAGATACATCACTTGATCACACTGACAGAACCACAGGCACATAGACACAGGCAACAGAGCATGCACAATGTCGGCACTAGTACAGTGTATATCCACCTTTCGCAGCAATGCAGGCTGCTATTCTCCCATGGAGACGATCGTAGAGATGCTGGATGTAGTCCTGTGGAACGGCTTGCCATGCCATTTCCACCTGGCGCCTCAGTTGGACCAGCGTTCGTGCTGGACGTGCAGACTGCGTGAGACGACGCTTCATCCAGTCCCAAACATGCTCAATGGGGGACAGATCCGGAGATCTTGCTGGCCAGGGTAGTTGACTTACACCTTCTAGAGCACGTTGGGTGGCACGGGATACATGCGGACGTGCATTGTCCTGTTGGAACAGCAAGTTCCCTTGCCGGTCTAGGAATGGTAGAACGATGGGTTCGATGACGGTTTGGATGTACCGTGCACTATTCAGTGTCCCCTCGACGATCACCAGTGGTGTACGGCCAGTGTAGGAGATCGCTCCCCACACCATGATGCCGGGTGTTGGCCCTGTGTGCCTCGGTCGTATGCAGTCCTGATTGTGGCGCTCACCTGCACGGCGCCAAACACGCATACGACCATCATTGGCACCAAGGCAGAAGCGACTCTCATCGCTGAAGACGACACGTCTCCATTCGTCCCTCCATTCACGCCTGTCGCGACACCACTGGAGGCGGGCTGCACGTTGTTGGGGCGTGAGCGGAAGACGGCCTAACGGTGTGCGGGACCGTAGCCCAGCTTCATGGAGACGGTTGCGAATGGTCCTCGCCGATACCCCAGGAGCAACAGTGTCCCTAATTTGCTGGGAAGTGGCGGTGCGGTCCCCTACGGCACTGCGTAGGATCCTACGGTCTTGGCGTGCATCTGTGCGTCGCTGCGGTCCGGTCCCAGGTCGACGGGCACGTGCACCTTCCGCCGACCACTGGCGACAACATCGATGTACTGTGGAGACCTCACGCCCCACGTGTTGAGCAATTCGGCGGTACGTCCACCCGGCCTCCCGCATGCCCACTATACGCCCTCGCTCAAAGTCCGTCAACTGCACATACGGTTCACGTCCACGCTGTCGCGGCATGCTACCAGTGTTAAAGACTGCGATGGAGCTCCGTATGCCACGGCAAACTGGCTGACACTGATGGCGGCGGTGCACAAATGCTGCGCAGCTAGCGCCATTCGACGGCCAACACCGCGGTTCCTGGTGTGTCCGCTGTGCCGTGCGTGTGATCATTGCTTGTCCAGCCCTCTCGCAGTGTCCGGAGCAAGTATAGTGGGTCTGACACACCGGTGTCAATGTGTTCTTTTTTCCATTTCCAGGAGTGTAACTAGTGTACGCAGTTGTGTTGCTCTTTAGTGTGTGCTACCACAGGTATTGTTTAAGTGTCTACATCTACCTCTACATACATACCCCGCAAGCCACCTAACGGTGTTTGGCGGAGGGTACCTTGAGTACCTCTATCGGTTCTCCCTTCTATTCCACTGTCTTATTGTTCGTGGAAAGAAGGATTGTCGGTATGCCTCTGTGTGGACTCTAATCTCTCTAATTTTATCCTCATGGTCTCTTCGCGAGATATACGTAGGACGGAGCAATATACTGCTTGACTCCTCGGTGAAGGTACGATCTCGAAACTTCAACAAATTTCGTACCGAGCTGCTGAGCGTCTCTCCTGCAGAGTCTTCTACTGGAGTTTATCTGTCATCTCCGTAACGCTTTCGCGATTACTAAATGATCCTGTAACGAAGCGCGCTGCTCTCCGTTGGATCTTCTCTGTCTCTTCTTTCAACCCTATCTGGTACGGATCCCACACTGGTGAGCAGTATTCAAGCAGTGGGCGAACAAGCGTATTGTAACCTACTTCCTTTGTTTTCTGACTGCATTTCTTTAGGATTCTTCCAATGAATTTTAGTCTGGCATCTGCTTTACCGACGATCAACTTTATATGATCACTCCATTTTAAATCACTCCTAATGCATACTCCCAGATAATTTATGGAATTAACTGCTTCCAGTTGCTGATCTGCTATATTGTTGCTAAATGATAAGGGATCCTTCTTTCTATATATTCGCAGCACATTACACTTGTTTACATTGAGATTCAATTACCATTCCCTGCACCATGCATCAATTCGCTGCAGATGCTCCTGCATTTCAGTACAATTTTCCATTGTTACAACCTCTCGATATACCACAGAATCATCCGCAAAAAGCCTCAGTGAACTCCCGATGTCATCCAGAAGGTCATTTACGTATATTGTGAATAGCAACGGTCCTACGACACTCCCCTGCGGCACACCTGAAATCACTCTTACTTCGGAAGACTTCTCTCCATTGAAAATGACATGCTGCGTTCTGTTATCTAGGAACTCTACAATCCAATCACACAATTGGTCTGATAGTCCATATGCTCTTACTTTGTTCATTAACCGACTGTGAGACATTGCAAAATACGATATCTCGTAAACGGATAGAACTACAATCGTGCAATAAACGCCATTGAAATTCTTATTTACCCCAATTTTAGTTTTTTAATGGCAATAGGCGTTGTTCCATTTAAAAATGTATTTTTGAACAAAATAGACTTTCCGAGTATTGTTACAATCTATTGATTGGCTAACAATACGAGCCCCTGACGAATAATTCATTCTGTGAAAACCGCACATCAACAGCATTTGCCATTTCCACAATATTTGCGGTGCAAGTTTTAGGTGATTCGCCCTGTATACATGATGAGAAGTCTGATATTCTGTACGCTCGTATTTTGTTCATTAGTCGGTGTCGAACGCCTTCCATAAGTCAAGGAACACGGCATCAACGTGGACTCCGTTATTTACTGGAAAGACAGAGCGAGTTGGGTTTCACACGATCGTTGTTTGCCGAATCTATGTTTAACATTATAATTACCGCGCGAAATGAATCAACTGAAATATCATCTCGAGATCATGTCTAGTGAAACCAATTAACACGAAGAAATATCGCATTCTGTGTTATACAAAGATGTTAGTTCGTTTAGAAGGATAGGATGTTGCAGTCACGGTATCGGTACGGATCTAGCAAGGTTGTATGGGCGTGGGGAAGCGAGAAGCTGACGATAAGGCGAGCGCAGGTAGGCAGGTGGTGGCTGGGCGCAGTAAGCAGCTGGCCCCGCTGCCACAGCCCCGCGTGTTTTGCACGCCCACGCCGCCTGCTTTCCGATCTCACGTTTGCTGCGCTTCCTGCTCACACCACCTTTTCTGTCCTCACGGTCCGTTCCTTAACGATGATCCCAGCTGTGCCTCACCACCGCGGGCACCGAAGACGGCTCAGTGAGGTCCCGCAGTAGCTAAGACAATGAACACGTATGCGGCTGGAAAGCGGTTCAAATCCCGGCACAGCCACCGAAATTTAAGTATTCTATGGTTTCCATAAAATCATTTCGGGCCATCGCCGAGGCAGTTATTTTGAATAGGCTGAGAGCGGTTATCTCCCCCACCCTTGCCCACCTGGTGAGATAATTCATTTCTGAAGACCGAGCAGTTGATAGCATGTTACACTCTGATCTCCCTACCTTGCGATAAGAAGCAACTGTTAAATCACCGGATTCGAATTTTCGAGATCTGTTTTCAAATTTCCATTCGACCGTCCATACATCGGTTTACGTCGTTTTCATGAACCGCTTAAGGCAAATTTTGGAATGGGTTTTTGAATAGGACACGGTCAACATGTTGTCCCATATATTCCAAATCCGATCTTGCGCTTCGTGTACAGGACATGACGTTAAACGCGAATATTTCAAAATGGCTGAAATGGCTCTGAGGACTATGGGACTTAACTTCTGAGGTCATCAGTCCCCTAGAACTTAGAACTACTTAAACCTAACTAACCTAGGGATATCACACACATCCATGCCTGAGGCAGGATTCGAACCTGCGACCGTAGCGGTCGCGCGGTTCCAGACTGTAGCGAATATTTCATTCCTTCGTTTTTCTAACCTTTCGTCCTTCAAGGATACTTTCAGTGGTGCTACATTACGATTCAGACGAAAGAAATTACCATTAATGTCTGTTAACCATGGTCCCACCCTGCGTCTCCTTTACAAGCTACTTACGTAGGTGTTACAGTAGGAGCCTCATGGAAATGTTGGCTTCCAGAAGTAGTCATTGCCCAAAAATTATGTATCAGCTGTTGAAAACGATTACTCGGCCGAAACCCGGCAAGGTAAGACAACCACTTAAGTCATTAAAGAATTTACATAAGGATTTAACTGAAAGAAACTTTGTTGTTAAAAATAATGTGCTCAATGAAGGTTTCTGCCAATAACATGGCAAAAATGAACGTCGTTCACCCAGTTGAAAGCTTCATGAACAAAATCGCCATGATGCAGTATGGGACGTAGTTATTCTGCTGCTAATTAAAACTAACACGTGCAATCGTAAGTATTATAACCTTCGTACCACTTTCTGCAAATTCTGCTGCAAATTAAAACTAACACGTGCAGTCGTAAGTATTAAGAAACTTCGTACCACTTTCTGCAGCAATGTGTAGTTTGTAAACAACGTGATTTCCTTCCGTATGTTCTTCAAGTCATCTACTTAAAACAACATTCTGTGACCAAAATAATGTATAGCTGCGACTAGAATCATATACTGCTCTCTGCCATAGAACCTCAAACTTAAGGAACCACCAACATTGCTTCCTTTCGTAGTTCAAAGTTATCCTACATCTATATCTAGACAGATACTCCGCAAGCCACCATAAGGCGCATAGCATGAGTTGTCTTGTACCACTGCTAGTCATTTAGTTTCCTGTTATTCTGCATCTGTATCTAGATACATAATTCGCAAGTCACCATACGGCGCATAGCATGGGGTACATTCTGTTATATAGCTAGGGAAGGCCGAAATGCACGCTATAAGCCCACGCAGGATGGCGTGAGGTCTGAAACAGGATACGTAATAAATGCTATAAAGAAAAGTACGTAGCTGCTGGAATACTTAACTTTAATCCATCATTTGTATACATCGTTCTTGATTAGACATGCTTCATACGATAACTATCAATTGCTATGGCGCCTTGCTAGGTCGTAGCCATTGACTTAGCTGAAGGCTATTCTAACTATCTTCTCTGCAAATAAACGAGGCTTCGTCAGTGTTGCATCGCTAGCTAAGTCGTCCGTACAACTGGGGCGAGTGCTAGTAAGTCTCTCGAGACCCGCCGTGTGGTGGCGCTCGGTCTGCAATCACTGACAGTGGCGACACGCAGGTCCGACATGTACTAATGGGCCGCGGCCGATTTAAAGCTACTACCTAGCAAGTGTGGTGTCTGACGGTGACACCACACATTCTACCTCTGCTAGTCATTTCGTTTCCTGTTCCACTAGCAAATGGAACGAAGGAAAAACGACTGTGTACAGGCTTCCGTATCATGCCAAACTGCTCTGTCGCGTCTTCGGGGTCCTTACGTGAGATATACATTAATGGCAGTAGAATCGTTTTGCACTCAGTTCCCCATGCCAAACCTCAAAGTATTCTAAATAGTATTTTGCCCAAAGAACGTCTTCTTCCCTCCAGCGATTCCCATTTGAGTTCAAGGAGCATTTCCGCAACGCTCACATGTTGATTCCAGGTAGTGCCAACATAAAATCGAGAACTCCAGCATGAATTCACGGATAGGAGGAATTAGTTAAGAAATAAATAATGACAACGTGAACAACTTATTTGCAACAATGATTGTAGAAAAACATTTTCATAGTGTTATTCTTATGCACCTAAAAATAAAATTATTGGTATCAACCACATACTACCACTGTAACCGTCGCTGAACTCGTTCACGCCGGCTGGTGTGGCCGAGCGGTTCTAGGAGCTTCAGTCTGGAACCGCGCGACCGCTACGGTCGCAGATTCGAATCCTGCCTCGGGCATGGATGTGTGTGATGTCCTTAGGTTAGTTAGGTTTAAGTAGTTCTAAGTTCTAGGGGACTGATGACCTCAGCAGTTAAGTCTCATAATGCTAAGAGCCATTTTTTGAACTCGTTAACGGTTGATTTTTAATAAAATGGTGTCTGGGTATTACCAAGCTGAATCTTCGTGTAACGTAGAGACTGAGGAGAACTCAAATTTCTCCCCATGTCCTGTCAATGATAGTTCTTGAAGCCACACTACGAGTTGATTTTCCTTGTAAAATAAGAGCAGCGATAGATTTTCCTAACACGTTCCTCTTGTTCCGACTTTTTCTTTTACGTTCTTTTGCCGCAACATTTCTTCGCGAAGCCCAATTACGCTAACACAGACCGTAGTGCTCTGCCCGAGTCCTTTATCTATTCTTTATCTATTCATTTGCTTCATAAACTTCTCTATGCGAGAGACTCGCCTTTAGGGAATATTTGCTATGTTTACAACCAATGCAAATTTCCCCCAAAGCAGCTCTTGTTGTGTTTTAGCGTTCCATACCTCAATCATTAAAAACGGAACACTTATAGAATATCTTTCTTGTCCGTCTATCCGTCCGTTTGTTAAGACCGCTTTTTCTCAGGAAGGGGTAGAGACATCAAGCTGAAATTTATGTCAGTACAAAGATCCACGGTCACTTCGATGTGTTAAAAATTTAAGGCTCTAAGACAATGCAGTCAGAAGACACTGTCATTTATGTCACCATTTTGATATTCCCAAACTCACTTATCAAACCCTATAGATGAACTATTTGTACACATCATTAAGTTTGTACAGAACCCTTAGAGGGGAAGTCCCAGTCGCACTTTGCCGGCTTTTTTTGTTGTTGTTGCTGTCGTCGTCGTCGTTTTCAATCCAAACTCCGATTTTGATGCAACTCTCCATGGTAGTTCATCCTGCGCAAGACTGTTCTTCATATGTATGTGACCTGGAAAACGAGAGCGACGTATTCCCCTCTAGTGTCACCTGTTATGCTTCTGTAAACGATTGAGCCAAGTGACCTGCTTAGCCACAGGTTTAGTGGTAACTGACACTCAACTTACTTTTACGCACTCTAAATTTTGCTGGTTGAATTTTCCCTTCTGCCAACTGGTAATGCACGTATAGCACTTCTCATTTCTACGTTAAATTCACCCTAATTACAGATGTGATGATCGCAGTAGTCGAAACATAGTAACAAATTAAAATGCATTAAGCGATCTAGACAGATGATTAGTAGTATTGCATGTGTTCCAAATTCATTTTGAGGTTTTGTACAACTAGCAGTAGTAGTAGTGGTGGTGGAAGTACTTGCCACTGCGTTAAGTCAAGCGCCGGCAGGCCAGTCGGGAACGATAGAGCAGAGAGGGCTGTGAAGAAGACGTCAGCCAATAGTAAACTGACCGGACCCTCTCCAGGAGGACAACGCGACAGCAGCGGCCTCCATACGAAGAGGACATAAGCGCCGCAGCCGACAGGCCGCGGCCCACTTCTATAGCAGCATCAAGATTAAGCACTTCAAAACCAACGACTTGGGAATAGTATACAGGGTGGTCCATTGATCGTGACCGGGCCAAATATCTCACGAAATAAGCATCAAACGAAAAAACTACAAAGAACGAAACTTGTCTAGCTTGAAGGGGGAAACCAGATGGCGCTATGGTTGGCCCGCTAGATGGCGCTGCCATAAGTCAAACGTATATCAACTGCGTTTTTTTAAAATAGGAACCCTCATTTTTATTATATATTCGTGTAGTACGTAAAGAAATATGAATGTTTTAGTTGGACCACTTTTTTCGCTTTGTGACAGATGGCGCTGTAATAGTCACAAACGTATAAGTACGTGGTATCACGTAACATTCCGCCAGTGCGGACGGTATTTGCTTCGTGATACATTACCCGTGTTAAAATAGACCGTTTACCAGTTGCGGAAAAGGTCTATATCGTGCTGATGAATGGCTATTGTGATCAGAATGCCCAACGGGCGTGTGCTATGTATGCTGCTCGGTATCCTGGACGACATCATCCAAGTGTCCGGACCGTTCGCCGGATAGTTACGTTATTTAAGGAAACAGGAAGTGTTCAGCCACATGTGAAACTTCAACCACGACCTGCAACAAATGATGATGCCCAACTAGGTTTTTAGCTGCTGTAGCGGCTAATCCGCACATCAGTAGCAGACAAATCTCAAAAACGTCGGTGTTGAGAATGCTTCATCAACATCGATTGCACCCGTATCAGATTTCTGTGCACCAGGAATCGCATGGCGACGACTTTGAACGTCGTGTACAGTTCTGCCACTGGGCACAAGAGTAATTACGGGACGATGACAGATTTTTTGCAAGCGTTCTATTTAGCGACGAAGCGTCATTCACCAACAGCGGTAACGTAAACCGGCATAATATGCACTATTGGGCAACGGAAAATCCACGATGGCTGCGACAAGTGGAACATCAGCGACCTTGGCGGGTTAATGTATGGTGCGTCATTATGGGAGGAAGGATAATTGGCCCCCATTTTATCGATGGCACCTAAATGGTGCAATGTATGCTGTTTTCCTACGTAATGTTCTACCGACGTTCAAAAAATGGCTCTGAGCACTATGAGACATCTATGGTCATCAGTCCCCTAGAACTACTTAAACCTAACTAGCCTAAGGACAGCACACAACACCCAGTCATCACGAGGCAGAGAAAATCCCTGACCCCGCCGGGAACCGAACGCGGGAACCCGGGCGTGGGAAGCGAGAACGCTACCGCACGACCACGAGCTGCGGACTCTACCGATGTTACTACAAGATGTTTCACTGGATGACATAATGGCGATGTACTTCCAACATGATGGATGTCCGGCACATAGCTCGCGTGCGGTTGAAGCGGTATTGAACAGCATATTTCATGACAGGTGGATTGGTCGTCGAAGCGCCATACCGTGGCCCGCACGTTCACCGGATCTGACATCCCCGGATTTCTTTCTGTGGGGAAAGTTGAAGGATGTTTGCTATCGTGATCCACCGACAATGCCTGTCAACACGCGTCAGCGCGTTGTCAGTGCATGTGTGAACATTACGGAAGGCGAACTACTCGCTGTTGAGAGGAATGTCGTTATACGTATTGTCAAATGCATTGAGGTTGACAGACATCGTTTTGAGCATTTATTGCATTAATGTGGTATTTACAGGTAATCACGCTGCAACAGCATGCGTTCTCAGAAATGATAAGTTCACAAAGGTACATGTATCAAATAGGAACAACCGAAATAAAATGTTCAAACGTACCTACGTTCTGTATTTTAATTTATAAACCCACCTGTTACCAACTGTTGTGAGCCATATGTTTGCATCTATTACAGCGCCATCGCTCACAAAGTGAAAAAAGTGGTCCAACTAAAACATTCATATTTCTTTACGTACTACGCGAATATGTAATAAAAAATGGGGGTTCCTTTTTTAAAAATATGCAGTTGATATCCGTTTGACCTATGGCAGCGCCATCTAGCGGGCCAGCCATAGCGCCATCTGGTTTCCCCCTTCAAGCTAGACGAGTTTCGTTCTTCGTAGTTTTTTTCGTTTGACGCTTATTTCGTGCGATATTTGGCCCGGCCACGATCAATGGACCACCCTGTATACTGGAGATATTTCTTGTTTGCATGTTGCCCTTTGCTTGCGACACTTCTGTGTTATTGTCAAAGTTAAGTATTATTATTGTTCATTTCGTAATAAAACTCATTAATACGATTTGTTTCAATTGTTTGTCCAGCGATCCGAGAAAGCAGGATTCCTTGACACCTCACAATTCACGACTAGGCAGGATTCAACAGTACTTTTATTCATTCGTTTATTATTTTACGGATATTGGACGGGAAATGGTACTACAGATTAAGAACAAAAACATAATTTATTTGTGGAAATATTTACATATTTACAGGTGTAGTTTGGAACAGGTAGTTGGCCGTAGCCTTATGGTAAGAACCATCCCGCTAGTTGCCTGAATTTATTTAGGGAAACTACAGAAAACCTTGATGGTTGGATGGGGATGAGAACCTCCATCCTCCCGAATACGAGGCCTGTCATTTAACAACAGGGCAAACTTTTTCGGTTTATCTCTAGAGTACAATGCTGTTTTGTTTATAAATTCCTATAATGTATGTATCTCATAATCTAAAAAGCTAGTGCTACTCTGTTCATTCAAAAAAGCAGCCGATTAAGTATTTGCGCAACAATGTAGCTCTTTCCATTTTTATTTAAGTTACAGGTTCCGTGGTAGCAAGGTCATTATAGGAAAAGTAGTCAGTAATCAGAGTGAAATGCATGTGATCCCGTTGTATGCAGCTATCGTTGTATACAGGCAACGTAGAAAAGAACAGCAATCGATCGTGAAATCCGTCGTTTTGTTACAGCAGGTCTAGATTTCAGTATTACATTGTCATCTTCAGTGCATATAATAACACGTGACATTAGCCCAAAATATCGTATAGTATACAGTACAAGTGGTGTAGAGCATACAAGAGTCTAACATGAACTGAAGCCGTTGCTTAGAAGAAATGACTTCAGTTCATTTTACACTCCTGTATGCTCTAAGCCGGCAACATTGTTTACTGTGTGATACTTTGGACTAATGCTATCTGAAGATTATTACGTAACACTTGAAATCCAGATCTGCTATAATTAAACGACAGATTTCACGATCGATTACTGTTCTTCTCTCCATTGTCTAAAGTAGATGTTTAAGTCACACATTGATCGAAGAGATTTCGCCATGGTTCGAATCAGCAAGTGTTGTATAATTCCTCTGGACTGGCTTATAACTCATCTGCAAACGTAGATAAACTTGGTCATACCAAGAATCATACCGACCTATTGATGCGTGGAAATACGGCATAGCAGGAATGTGTTTTTTATTCAGTTCACTTCCAGTGTCTTGAGTTTTATGACTCTCTGAAAACGCGTTGTTGGACGATTGTTATAAGCTGCTTTTATTGCAGTTTATGGAAATCTGACACAGCGGAAAGATGTATTTAACTGTTTTTGTGTGAAGTGTGATTTCTTTGAAAGCTATTTTATTCACCTTCTTCCTCTTCTTGTTCTTCTTCTTTTCGTTAACGTTAACCCCGTCTTAGTACGGACCCTGCTGTACCCAAGAATTTGCAAATGTGTTTTATTTAACTTTGCGGCTGGATGCACTTCCTGTCGACGCACCCGTCAGTTATTTAGGGTGGGGATGGGGGGGGGGGGGTGGGGAGATGTGAGCAACATACTAATAGGAAAAACTGCACTCTGGAGCACTTTTGATATCAAACTGATATCAAATTAATTATCAAAATTAATTAATCGATGAATTAATTACTCCACCACCTGATGATATCATGCGTTTTCCCTAGCAGGCATGTGGGTCCCTTCCCCCCATCCCCTCCTCTCAGCACTTCCCCGTCCCCCACCCCTGGAAATGGTGGGAAATCGAAATTTTGGTGGGATATTCAAAAAATGGTGGGAAATCAAATTTTTTGCTGGGAATATCAAATTTTGTGTGTTCACCCCGATGTTCCGAGACCAACTGACCTACTTCACAACACCATCATCAGAGGGCGCTGTTGTCTCTTCCCCACTCCCCTCTCTTCCAACCCCCCACCCCTCCCCATCTGGAAATTGGCGGGAAAAGAATTCAGTCTGTGCTTGGCTGCCAGATGGGGCAAACATAATTCTCTATTTTGTATGCAGTGCGCAATATTGTTTATTTAAAAACTTTCAGTTGGGCAAGGGTAATTGCCATTTACCGAGCACTGGACAGTAGCTTCATCCAGTTTCGACAATAAGTGCTGAAGATGAAGTGGGTATTTTTGCTATTAGTCTACTAGAGAGTTTCTCCAGCTAGTCTAGCCAATAGGCCTGTATGGGAAGGATGGGTAATAATAATAGGACAGCAAGGTATCACTGAAGTACAGAGGAGTAGCCTCCTGTCGATCTACAAGCGAATAACTGGAGAATGGAGAAGATATCTTTGTTATTAGTCTAGTACTAGAGAGTCGTTCCAGCCAGTCTAACCAATAGCCCAACGTGGGAAATCTTGTAACGGCTCCATGTGAGCCGCTACATGGCTTGACACAATAGTCTTATACTCAGAACACACCTGGGTGCCCTTCCGACACTCAGGGGAGAGCAATATAAGATTTATTATTTGGAATTATGTTACATTATCACTCTTGGTATAGTCTGCAAGTGTGAATGAGGGTCGTCTGCTGACGTATGCGTGGGCTGTCTGCTGTGGGTTCTGTGAATGTGGAGATGCAGTTTAGCCAACCATTGTATTAAGTAGAGTGCGACTACACTGGACCAGAGAGACATAAGTTCAAAAATGGCTCTGAGCACTATGGGACTTAACTTCTAAGGTCATCAGTTCCCTAGAACTTAGAACTACGTAAACCTAACTAATCTACGGACATCACACACATCCATGCCCGAGGCAGGATTCGAACCTGCGACCGTAGCGGTCGCGCGGTTCCAGACTGTAGGGCCTAGAATCGCTCGACCACCACGGCCGGCTTACATAAGTTCTCCCCGCGTTAGCAGGCCCCTTTAGGTTGGCAAATAGCCGCTGTGCAGACTCTCTGAGCCCTTCCGGCCACCGTGTGTGGACCCCGGGCGAGGGGAGACGGTTAGGCATTCCCTGCTGAGACTCTGGTACGTACGGACGCTCCGCGTGATGGCTCCTACAGCTATCTTAGTTGGGAGAAATAGTCAGGGTGGATAAAATTGCTATTTCGGTTTTGTATTACGGATAATAGGCCAGCATTCCATATAATTCTACTATTAAGTAAAGTGATTGATTAAGAATTTTCATGAATTTTAGGGAATAAATGTAGTTGTTATAGAAAATTTGTAACTTGGTTTCTCACAGCAACGCCATATTTCCTTTACCATTCCAGTTACGTTATTCAAACTTTCAACTTAAAGTTAATCAATAAGCAGAAATGTTGTGTAGTGATGTTTGCTCACACAAACGGTCGTAGGCGAAGACGGGTGCTATTTTCAAATTGAGAATGCCTGCCAAGGCTGTGCGGAGAGCAAGTATCATGCATAATGGCGACCCTTTAGCCCAGGATCTCGTTCAAATGAGGAACCCTTTTGTGATGCTGTGAGATTGCTAGGATGTACAAATAAATGATTAAATTTCCACAGGTGTCACAATCCCAGCTTGTGAATAATCAGCGTTGCAAATACTGCGTTGCAGATACCGCATTGCTTTGTGATTTTATTTGTGTGATTTTGGGGGCAATTTTCTTTGTGTGTTATATTCATGTATTTTGGGAAATGTTTAATTACATTGCGTGTGACAATAAATGTGTTAGGCCGCGTGTGACGACTATGTTAGGTTGCGTGTAATTAAAGCTTGCGCTAGGCTACGAAAAATAATCCGTCGTGATTCCCATAGTGAAGGTAGGAAATTCGTTTTACCGTCAGCGAAGCTCTATTAATTACGTACTTCGTGCGAAAGTGGAGACATGTGGTCGTTCGAGGAGCGGTGCGAGGATAAATAGGTCAGGCGCAGAGGTGATGATGATGATGAAGTCCCATATTCATTGCAGAGCGTAGGGGAACGATGCGGAAGACCCGCACCGCTATACTAGGCAAGGTCATAGTGGAGGTGGTTTACCATTGCCTTCCTCCGACCGTAATGGGGATGAATGATGATGATGAAGACGACACAACAACGCCCAGTCATCTTGAGGCAGGTGAAAATCCCTGACCCCGCCAGGAATCGAACCCGGGACCCCGTGCTCGGGAAGCGAGAACGCTACCGCAAGACCCCGAGCTGCGGACAGGCGCAGAGTAAGTTACCATTAATCAGGTAGCCGCGGTGAGAGAGGAGACAGGCGCGGGTGAGACCTGCAACGGGAATATCCCCGGTTTCAGTTGCCCTGCGCCAATGCTGAACTCAGAAAATGTGCAGGCTATCTCCGCGACTGGTAGCGGTACTTCGGACCCAAGCGCGAGCGTGGACGAAGCCGAGAAAATAGCGAGCAGACAAAGCACGTCGGCTAACACAGACCCGAATAACATGTGGGTGTCTGAATTGGTCAGGGTGATGAAAGAAAATATGGCGAAACAGGAAGAAAATAATACGAAATTAAACTCAAATCTCGAGAACTTTATGCGTGGAGTAGATACGGAATTAAACTCAAAACTCGGGGGCACCATGACCGGAGTAAGTGCGAGATTTGAAGAGAATAAGGCGCTACTTGAAGAGGTTCGAAAGGACGTTGTAAACGAGGTCAACGAAAAATTTGAAGCAGTAGGTAGTAGATTAAGCGCTGTCGAGAAAGAACAGGAAAGAGTTCAGGTCGAAATGAGAACACGTGGAGAAAAATTAGAAATGGGACTCCAAACATTAACAGAAAGATGTAATAGCGAAAAGAAAAAGGTGATCACACGTATAAAAGCCGTCGAAGCAACTCAAGAAAGAGTAGATGCAAACACTAGGGCAATGGTGGAACTTGAGGGAAAAGTGGAAGAGGTAAAAATTCAAAATAGGGAGGAAATAAAGAAGGTGAAAGAAGAGTTAGAAAAACTCGCGGAAAAGGTTGCATATATTACAATATCGGAGAAAAGCGAGAACGCTTCGTTGCTGAATGCAACAGATATGGCTCTGAGCACTATGGGACTTAACATCTGTGGTCATCAGTCCCCTAGAACTTAGAACTACTTAAACCTAACTAACCTAAGGACATCACACACATCCATGCCCGAGGCAGGATTCGAACCTGCGACCGTAGCAGTCGCGCGGTTCCGGACTGCGCGCCTAGAACCGCTAGACCACCGCGGCCGGCTGCAACAGATAATGAAGAAATCAAATTATTAAGGAGATTTCAGGAAGGTCTATGCGAGGTCAGCAGACGACAACGCGATGCTACAAACGAGGTATGCGAACGCGTGGCTCACGTGGAGACTCTTCTCACGTGCGGAACCGATAAGGGAAACCACGTGCGCAAAGCCGCACAAGACATTAGCGAGGGATGTGATTCCGGACATCAGGAGGACTACGAAGAAAAAAATGGCTCTGAGCACTATGCGACTTAACTTCTGAGGTCATCAGTCGCCTAGAACTTAGAGCTAATTAAACCTAACTAACCTAAGGACAGCACACACATCCATGCCCGAGGCAGGATTCGAACGTGCGACCGGAGCGGTCGCTCGGCTCCAGACTGTAGCGCCTAGAACCGCACAGCCACTCCGGCCGGGTGGACTACGAAGAAACTAGCGAGCGTAGGGATATAGCGAAATGTCGGGAAGGACACAGAAACCCATGCGTAGGTTCGTACAGGAGGGAAGACTACAAACACATTCTCTCTGCGAAAATTCAAAGTCTTCCGCAAGTCGGTGAACGGGATACACCCACGCGCTTGGCTTGAACAATACCAGTTCTGTCTACCACCCAAATGGCCGGATGAATATAAAACAGAATTTATGTGTGGGCATCTCAACGTTGAACCTGCTGTGCGAATGAGAAGTGTAGAGCGCACGTGCACGACTGTACGCGAGTTTCAGCGCGAGTTTCTCTCGGCCTATTGGTCCGAGGCAGCGCAAGACCACGTGAAGCATAAGATAGTGATGTTAACAAATTTAAACGAATCTGGTTTTGCGAGTCCTGCGTGACTGTTCGAACACATGCTGCAGAACAACCAGTTTCTGTACAACCCTTACAGTCCGGGCGAACTGATAAGGCTGTGTATAATGAAACTTCCAACTCAGCTGCGCCATATCGTACTAGCTGGACGATGTAAGGACGATATAGAATCGTTTAAACTACTCTTACAGGAGTTAGAGTACGACATCGGCGAATGGAAACAGGAAAAGGCACAGTTCGCAGAAAGAGACGCTGTAGGACAAAATCGGAAAACGAGTCGCAGCCGAAGTAAAACGCGGAAGCATACGGGCTCACGGGTAGGCAAGTACTCAGACACTAATTACCAATCGTATAAAGCTAATTGGGTGAACGGAAACAAGTATGGTATGTATACAAACGAATAGCGTAATGGCAATCACGACGCGCGATAATCGCAACAGAGGAAAATACGACCACGGTAACCGGGCGAGCTTACCACGGAATAGCGGTGAAAAATATGGACAGTCCCCGGCGAAGAAGAAAATGGACACTATTCCCGGTGATGTGGAAATCAGACCGGCTGATCCACGAAAAAACCCACCGGAAATGGAGGTTCAAATGGTTCAAATGGCTCTGAGCACAATGGGACTTAACATCTGAGGTCATCAGTCCCTTAGACTTAGAACTACTTAAACCTAACTAACCTAAGGACATCACACACATCCATGCCTGAAGCAGGATTCGAACCTGTGACCGTAGCAGCAGCGCGGTTCCGGACTGAAGCGCCTAGAACCGCTCGGCCACAACGGCCGGCGGAAATGGAGGAAAAACAACAGTTGTGACCAATGCGGATCGAGGGAGATGGTATTAGTCCACACCCGATTACGGAAAGTTGCAAAGTACGTTACATAGGTCAGGAAGATATTAGGAAAACATTACTTCAGGAACAAACGGATATCAGGATTTCAGCCGTTAGTCCGGTGATTGCCATCTCAGTGAAAGGTGTATCTCTGGACTGCGTAATCGATACGGGGAGTCCGATCTCGATTGTTAGTGAGGCTGCGTTTCGAAAACGTGGGGAGGCGGAAGCTTCGCCGACATTACCGTTGCGAGGGACGAAGGTGAAAGGGGAAATATGCCGTAAAAGTGTAGAAGTCAAGTGGCAGACTAAGATCATGTTCAAATGCCAGGGCGACGAGTTCGAGGAAAACTTCTTCATTGTGCCCTTAATGAACGCTGAAGTAATTTTAGGGGTAGACTTCATGAATGCTCACCAGGCAATTGTAGACTTGGGTGGAGGGGAACCCTGTTGAACTGAAGTTCGATAATTGGGTCATAAGGGACGAGTCTGAAGCCAGCTGCCTACAAATTCTCACTTAACTGGGATTGCACCAGGAACTGGAGACCCTCATAAAATGTATTAGCGGAGTGAGCTTACCGCTATCTGCGCATGGAAGGGATAGGGTTTTCAGAAAAATAATCGAAGAAAGCATGCACAGCGTAGGAGACATGCCAGAGGCCGCCCATTTAAGATTGCTAGAGGTTTTAGGGAATCACGAAAGAATATTTTCGGATGCACCAGGTGCGATAAAAGGCTTTGACTACAAGTTCCAAGTATGGGAACACAAAAAGTTTTTCGTGAGGGCGTAGCCCATTCCATTAGCACAGAAAGAAAGAGTGAAGGCAGATGCTCGAGCAGGACTTAGTCGAACATGCCATGAGTTCGTACAGCTCACCACATTTAGTAGTACCGAAAAAGGATGAATCGGTGAGATTGGTGCTGGATTCTCGGCAAATCGACACAGTTATTAAAGCGGAAAAAGACAGGCGCAGAGCATGGAAGAATTTTTGCAATGTTTTCATGGAGTGAAGGTATTTACCTCCAATGATCTGAGAGCCAGTTACTGGCAAATCGTGTTGCATCCAGAGTGTAGGCAGTATACCGCATTTTTGTGTTATCTGAACTGCTACCAATTTAAATAGCTTCCGTTCGGACTGAATGTTTCGGTGGCAGCATTCATACGAGGCCTGAACAGCATCCTTCCTGAGGACCTAAGTGAAAGAATTACAGTATACATTGACGATCTGCTAACAACAGAAAAATCCTGGGAAGAACACAATGACGTGTTGAACTGTTTATTAGACGCTTTTGAACAAGCCGGTATAGCAGTGTACCTAGATAAATCTCAGTTTGGGCATAAGAGAATAAAATTTCTAGGTCACATATTTTCAGTGGACAGGATACAACCCGACTCTGAGAGAATTAAAGCGATTGCTGAATTTCCAAGGCCAACAACGAAGAGGCAACTAAGTGATTTCTTATGAGTCGCAAATCTTTTCAAGAAATTTGTGAACTTAAGCATGCTGGTCATGTCTCATCTCTGCGCGCTAATGGGAAAGAATACGATTTGCTATTGGGATGCTCAAGCGCAGGACGAATTCGGAAGGTTCGAGGAGGCATTAGTAAATGCACCTGTTCTCACACATCCAGACTTGAGTCGCGATTTATACCTCATGACGGACAGTTTGGCAAATGGCATTGGTGAGTTTCTGTCTCAAGAAGACGCTAACGATTCGTTGACCTGGAAGCCCGTTTCTTATGCCAGCAGAGTGCTGTCGTGAGCAGAAAAAAACTACTCAGCCACAAAACTCAAGGGGCTGGCAGTTGTCTGGGCGTTCAGTAAATTTAGATACTTCTTATTCGGAAGGAACACGAAGGTATTTACTGACCATTAGGCACTACAATTCCTGATATTGGCGAAGTTGGCCCGTGGCAGGTTATCTCGCTGGGCGCTTTACCTACAAAAGTACGTCTTTACTATCGAGTATCTACCAGGGGAAAAGAACCTGATTGCAAACGCTCTCTCTGCCGGCCGCGATGGCTGAGCGGTTCTAGGCGCTACAGTCTGGAACCGCGTGACCGCTACGGTCGCAGGATCGAATCCTGCCTCGGGCATGGATGTGTGTGATGTCCTTAGGTTAGTTAGGTTTAAGTAGTTCTAAGTTCTAGGGGACTGATGACCTCAGAAGTTAAGTCCCATAGTGCTCAGAGCCATTTGAACCAAACGCTCTCTGTTGGGCTCCGATGGGAGTAGATGGTGACCTGGGCGAAAACAGTTTCAGCGTTTTGTACCTGAAAAATGTCACATTCGACATTGTCACTAAAGAACATTGGCCATGAACAAGACAAGCACCCCTTACTCAAAGAAGTGAAGGAAAATTGGAGGGAGAAAAATCAAGCTGCCATTCAGCAATATTACAGGGCAGAAAACGGGATTCTTTTCCAGAAACAGAGCATAGAAGACCCGCGATGGCTAGTTGTAATACCTGAGGAAACGATCAATAAACTAGTGTGGTATACCCACCCAAGCTACGGGCACTTCGGGGCACAGAAGAGCTTTCAGAAGCTACGTGAGTCGTGCTGTTTTAATAATATGCTAGAAAGAATACAGCGGGTGATCAGAGTGTGTAAGCTGTGTCAACGAATCAAGCCACCCACCACATCTTTCGCCTCTCTGATGTACCCGATAATTTCAAACAGGTTGGGAGAAGTCGCGGCGGTGGACTTGTTTGGGCCAATAACTCGGACGAAGTCTGGCTGTGCGTGTGTTCTCGTAGCTGTGGAGCTAACATCAAAATTTGTCTGCTTTACTCCACTGAGGAAACCAACGGGGAAAATGGTGGCGGCGGCATTTGTAAACGATTTGGTGCGAGAGGTTGGGCCGGTCAAATGGGTAATCTCGGACAGCGGGCCGTAATTCCGGTCTCAACATTGGCTGCAGATGTTAAAGTGGAGAAAAGTGAAGGCGAACTTTATCTCGTTGTTCCACCCATCGTCTAACCCTGCAGTACGCATCATGGAAGAGTTAGGGTGGCTGTATAGGCTATACTGTTACCACAAGCACAATACGTGGGACGCGAATATAAAGGCATTCCAAAAAATTCTGAACTAGTTGCTAAATGCGTCAGCGATGTTGCCACCGGTATTAGTACTGAAAAATAAGGAGCCTCCGAATTGAATCAAAGAAGTGATACCATGGCCAAAGGAAAGACAACTCCAACACAGGGAGATCATAGACATAGCTCTGAAGAATATCAAGTGCGCTGCCGAAATAAGGCAGAAGACATAACAAAAGAAAGTACGAAAAATCGATTTCTATATTGGACAAAAGGTGTGGGTTGCGTCACACAAGCTACCAAACAAGGGTAAAAGGAGCTGCAAAAAATTCATTAGCCTTTATAGTGGACCTTACCGAGTGTGCCGTATCCCTCACCCCAACACTATCGAAGTCCAGACCCTACGGACAAAGAAATCGAAGGGGCTGCATCACGTGTCCAATGTGAAGCCCCTCATAGAATAGCAAACAGTGTATCAATGTACAGTTTATGTAATGTAGGTTAATAGCTTTATTTTGTATATTAAATATCACTCATAGATTTTGAGTCCCTAGTATTATATTGTATAATGTCAACAAGGCAATGTAAGTTGTCTATGATAGAGTCAAAAGGGTAAGAACAAGATTTACCAGGAAGATTGAATTGTAGAAGAAAAGATAATACATTTTGTGGAGAAAATTTATATTGCAGCAAATAAGTGAAGAGGAAGGAAGCAAGATGCCACATGAAGCTTGATAGGGGCACAGAAAGGAGAAACAAAAATAAGGGATCCAGAGTAGTAAATTACCATATAAATTAAGGTTGTAGAATGTATGGTAGACACTGAAGAGGGTACTTTGGGGTAATGGTAGTTCTGTGTTTGTATTTGTTAATGTAGCATTGATATAGTCCGTAGTCATTTAATATACATGGTACAAATTCTGTATGTTCTATGAATTACGTATGGAAATAGCTGGAAATGAGTAGTTATGCATGAGCAGAATGTGACGTCACCAGGAATGCTTTCTGTGTAGTTAGTCAAGATTGCCTGTGTGTGTTACGTATATGTGTGTCGAGGTCTGGTGAACCGGCCAGTCTGTGGATTGTTTTTAGGCGGTTTTCCATCTGCCTCAGTGAATGTGGGCTGGTTCCACTTATTCCACCTCAGTTACACTATGTCGGCGATTGCTGTGCAAACAAGTTCTCCATGTACGTGTACACCACCATTATTCCACCACGCTAACATAGGGGTTACACTTGTCTGGTGTGAGACATTCACTGGGGGGTCGACCAGGGGCCGAACCGCACAATAACCCTGGGTTCGGTGTGGGGCAGCAGAGGTGTGAAGTGGACTGTGGTAGTCGTCGTCGGGTTGTGGACCACTGTGGCTGCAGCAGGGATGGAGCCTCTCTGTCGTTTCTAGGTCCCCGGTTAACATACAATACAATATGTATATGTGTAAAAGAATCTGAAATTTGAGGTGTGAATGACACGAGAGTGTAAAGAAACGAGTGGGTTCTTTTCATGGTTGATATTCTAGCTTCCTAAGTAGTGTTGACAGGATACACAAAGCATCAATAAACGATTAATGGAATTAAAGTTCAATTTATTTCTTATTTACCATTAAGTAAAAATACTTTAAGTGTTGTCAAAAAAAAAATCCCTGTTGTAAAGCTATTGAGGGAATGATTAAGAAATGAGACTATTGTAAATGAGTGATAGAGTATTTGTTTACATAAAAGTTGGCTGAATCACAAGCCATCGTAAATATAATTTGAAAGTTAACGCCTATAGGGCACAATATGAAGAATCATTGAAAAGAGATAAATGTTAGAAAATTATTATGAAGGGTGTATTGTGAACAGTGTTCCCCTGAGCACAGATCCCCATCAAGAAGCAGCTTCTGGCTGGAGAAAGTGGAGGCCACAGGCGAAGGAAGTTAGTGGTTGAGGATGGGGTGAGTGTGCCGCATCTGGAATTCCCTGAGTGATGAACAATGCCTGCGGCCGCCGGAGGCAATAACGTGGGCCCTCCCCACCACCCGGCGGAAGCGGTGGCCACTCCAGGCAGTCCAGAGTAGCACGAGCAGCACAGATGTGTGGCAAGAGGTAGTGACCTATACCTGCTGAGTGCCCATGCTGACAGGTTACGCCCCCCAAGGCTGAGGGAGTCACGCAGAAACATCAATGGGTCATGTCATGGGCAGTCTGTACAGATGACCTGTAAGGCGAGGTTCTGCCAGCTTGGCAGCCTTTCCAAAGCACCTGCAAGAGGCGAGCTTGGCTTACCCTAGGTCAGGCATTGCGATGCAGCAGGATGGATGAGGAAAGAGGGACGGGTGCACACTAGGGTCGTGGCACCAGTGGTGATGCATCAGCAACACCACCACACCCATAACGTCTGCAGTACCGAATCAAGAGACATGCCAGACTCACCACCTGAGTCGGTAATGGCGGGACTGCAGGAGGAAGAAAGGGGGGGGGGTTATGTCATGAGTAGTGGCTGTCAGCACAACACTTGGTGATAAGGTCACGCTAGTATGAGATGTCAGCCAGGTGGGTCCAGGCCCTATTGATGCGGCAAGAGGTGATGACAGCATGGTCGACTTCATCCAGCCCCAGAGGTCGACGCTCATATGACGCGGAAACGTGTGCAGCTGTGTCCTGATGTGGCTGCAAACACGGGGCACCATAGGTCCTGTTGAGCTGCTGCCAAATCGTGAGGGGGAGGCCAGAGGCAAGGAGCAGATCGGCATGACAGAGAGACAGTCTACAGTCCCCAACAGCTGCACAAGTTTCCTCCCCTAGCCTACCAAGTAGCCCAACACGAACGTCCTCCGAATGCCCCAAGCCCAATAGTGAAGTGAATAAAAGTGCTTGAAAGTGCCACATATGTAACAAAGGTAGAACATGTGTTTCTTTTACAGTGGAACTGATTTTATATGCTTATTATCTTTATGTAATTTTCCAGAAATGTTCTTAGGTTAGTAACAAGACTGATTTCTTAAAATCTGTGATTGTTGTAGCGAAGACGAAATAGCACTTTCAAAATGATATTTTGTTTTCTAACTAAAGAAGAATACAGACCAATGTTAACAAAAGGACTTTACCAAATTAATCCGAAATTAATTGAATTTCAGCGACTTTATGGAATAATCTCAGAAATTTCAATCATATTTGTTTGCAAAAAAAAAAAAAAAAAAAAAAAAAGAAAAGAAAGAAAGAAAGAAAGAAAAGAAAAGAAAGGGAAAATAGGCTTGGGAATGTTGCATTAACTGCACTTGATTAAGTTTCTCATATAAAGTGTTTGAATTTTTGAAGTCTAAAGATTCTACACTCCTGGAAATGGAAAAAAGAACACATTGACACCGGTGTGTCAGACCCACCATACTTGCTCCGGACACTGCGAGAGGGCTGTACAAGCAATGATCACACGCACGGCACAGCGGACACACCAGGAACCGCAGTGTTGGCCGTCGAATGGCGCTAGCTGCGCAGCATTTGTGCACCGCCGCCGTCAGTGTCAGCCAGTTTGCCGTGGCATACGGAGCTCCATCGCAGTCTTTAACACTGGTAGCATGCCGCGACAGCGTGGACGTGAACCGTATGTGCAGTTGACGGACTTTGAGCGAGGGCGTATAGTGGGCATACGGGAGGCTGGGTGGACGTACCGCCGAATTGCTCAACACGTGGGGCATGAGGTCTCCACAGTACATCGATGTTGTCGCCAGTGGTCGGCGGAAGGTGCACGTGCCCGTCGACCTGGGACCGGACCGCAGCGACGCACGGATGCACGCCAAGACCGTAGGATCCTATGCAGTGCCGTAGGGGACCGCACCGCCACTTCCCAGCAAATTAGGGACACTGTTGCTCCTGGGGTATCGGCGAGGACCATTCGCAACCGTCTCCATGAAGCTGGGCTACGGTCCCGCACACCGTTAGGCCGTCTTCCGCTCACGCCCCAACATCGTGCAGCCCGCCTCCAGTGGTGTCGGGACAGGCGTGAATGGAGGGACGAATGGAGACGTGTCGTCTTCAGCGATGAGAGTCGCTTCTGCCTTGGTGCCAATGATGGTCGTATGCGTGTTTGGCGCCGTGCAGGTGAGCGCCACAATCAGGATTGCATACGACCGAGGCACACAGGGCCAACACCTGGCATCATGGTGTGGGGAGCGATCTCCTACACTGGCCGTACACCACTGGTGATCGTCGAGGGGACACTGAATAGTGCACGGTACATCCAAACCGTCATCGAACCCATCGTTCTACCATTCCTAGACCGGCAAGGGAACTTGCTGTTCCAACAGGACAATGCACGTCCGCATGTATCCCGTGCCACCCAACGTGCTCTAGAAGGTGTAAGTCAACTACCCTGGCCAGCAAGATCTCCGGATCTGTCCCCCATTGAGCATGTTTGGGACTGGATGAAGCGTCGTCTCACGCGGTCTGCACGTCCAGCACGAACGCTGGTCCAACTGAGGCGCCAGGTGGAAATGGCATGGCAAGCCGCTCCACAGGACTACATCCAGCATCTCTACGATCGTCTCCATGGGAGAATAGCAGCCTGCATTGCTGCGAAAGGTGGATATACACTGTACTAGTGCCGACATTGTGCATGCTCTGTTGCCTGTGTCTATGTGCCTGTGGTTCTGTCAGTGTGATCATGTGATGTATCTGACCCCAGGAATGTGTCAATAAAGTTTCCCCTTCCTGGGACAATGAATTCACGGTGTTCTTATTTCAATTTCCAGGAGTGTATATGTTTTCCTCTGTCTTGTAGATTATTTCAAAGGAGGACACTTACGAAAAAATATTAATAATTTGAGTGCCCAAAAGTCACTTATCGATTTGTATACACGTTTTATGAGAATTATGTATCTGTAAACGAGTATGTGAAAATTTGTTCACATTTCAAGTGTTTAAAATGTAGAAAATGATCATGTCTTTGTTAACAATTTCAAAATCGCACTCACTTACATAACATTTAAAAACGGAATGCTTGGCCTAGGTAATAGAGGAAATGACTTGCGTTCAGCTTAAATGCTAAGTCAAGTCATGTATGTTTTGCACAATGATGTCTGAGAAGGGTATGGGCCTGTATGTTACTGCATTAGGGTTGTGTTGATATTCACTGCAGGAGAATAATTTGTTAACAGTTAATAATTTCCAAATATTATGTTCTATGTTTTAGATGATTAGGATTTTGTGCACTTAAAATTAATGGTGAATCATAAATTTACATGATGCAGCTCTTGCTGGCAAGATATGTCCCAGGCGAAGTTACAGATACATACTAATTATCTCAAAATCCCATCATGTTCCAACAACACTATTCCACTAGTTAGAAGACCATCTAATTATCCGTCTGTCACTGACTAGGTAGAGAGCTAACATAATGAGAAAAATACCATGCTGACATACAGGAGGAAATGCAGAACCATGCAAAGTGTACATGGACTGCACAAAGAAACTCACTGATAATGAATGATGGTCTATAAATATCCCTCCTGCACATGACCAAATCACTTTTATCGTATTGCTATGATTACCAAGCTAGGGGAGAGGGAGAGCGGGAAGGGACTCCTGTGCCAGCTGAGGAAACCCCTTGATGTCATTAGGGGGTTGGGATATTAATTGAGCAATTAATTAATTCGCATAATTAATCTGATATCAAATTGATATCAATGGCACGCCAGAATGCGGTTTGTCCTACTACTCACCGTCTGTCTGTGAAATGTGTGAACTTTGTTCTGTGCGATTGTGCTTTAAATGTTTGTGTGCCGTTTTTTCTGAGGTGGAAATTGGGAGCCAGCGCAGCTTTTGCCTAAACGAGCGGGGGAAGTGGCCTAAAAACCGCACTCATTTGCCTGGATTTCCTGCTGGGGCTGGTTTACCTTGTCTCTCATGTTAGAACTCTGAGCATTACGCTATACGAGCAGGTATAGGTATATTCTTTATACTCTGCAAAAAACTGTTTTAGTGTTGACAAAGATGTCCTACAGAAGTGACTGGCCCCGAGGCCAACTTTTCTTCTCTTTATCGTGCGTGCATAGCACAAGCAATGAGGATCAGACATGCTGTTAACTTTAACTGGAATTTAGTGAACAGACACTATAGTGAGTCTTCGAATAATGAAGTGCACCACCCAGTAGCTTTTGGACTCGGCATTAAAAAAGCGTAATACACACATCAAAAAAGGTTTTGCATCACCTCGGTTCCGAGAGTTCCGGAACCTGTACAGAAAACTGGAACAGAGATCAACATAAACATCATTTCCGCCCTTTCTATTGCTAATGAAAACCACACATTGCATGTTGTACCACCATACAGCGAGACCTTCAGAGGTGGTGGTCCAGATTGCTGTACACACAGGTACCTCTAATACCCAGTAGCACATCCTCTTGCGTTGATGCATGCCTGTATTCGTCGTGGCATACTGTCCACAAGTTCACCAATGCACTGTTGTTCCAGATGGTCCTACTCCTCAACGGCGATTCTGCGCAGATCCCTCAGAGTGGTTGTTGGGTCACGTCGTTCATAAACAGCCCTTTTAAATCTATCCCAGGTATGTTCGATAGTGATCATGTCTGGAGAACATGCTGGCCACTCTAGTCTAGCGATGTCCCAAAAGAGCAGGGAAACTCCACCTTGCTGCACTCGCTGGATAGTGTGTCTAAGGCGTTCAGCCTGACCGGATTGCCTCCAAACACGTCTCCGACGATTGTCTGGCTCAAGGCATATGCGACGCTCATCGGTGAAGAAAACGTGATGCCAATCCTTAGCGGTCCACTCGGCATGTTGATGGGCCCGTCTATACCGCGCTGCATGGTGACGTGGTTGCAAAGATGGACTTTGCCATGGACGTCGGGAGTGGTTGCGCATCATGCAGCCTATTGCTCAAAATACGACGTCCTGTGGCTGCACGAAAAGCATTATTCAACATGGTGGCATTGCTGTCAGGGTTCCTGCGAGCAATAATCCGTAGGTAGCGGTCACCCGCTGCAGTAGTAGCCCTTGGGCGGCCTGAGTGAGGCATGTCATCGACAGTTCCTGTCTCTCTCTATCTCCTCCATGTTCGAACAACATCGCTTTGGTTCACTCCGAAACGTATGGACACTTCCCTTGTAGGGAGCCCTTCCTGGCACAAAGTAACAATGCGGACGCGATCGAACCGCGGTACTGAACGTCTAGGCATAGTTGAACTACAGCCAACACGAGCCGTGTAGCTCCTTCCTGGTGGAATGACTGGTACTGATCGGCTGTCGGACCCCCTCCGTCTAATAGCCTCTGCTCATTCATGGTTGTTTACATTTTTGGGCGGGTTTATTGTCATCTCTGAACAGTCAAAGGGACTGTGCCTGTGATGCAATATCCGCAATCAACGTCTATCTTCAGGAGTTCTGGGAACCGTGGTGATGCAAAACTTTTTTTGACGTGTGTACTATCTCTTTCTCGTTGAACTGAACGAGCCATACGAAAGGCGCGCGGTTCGGTATCGAAAGGATGTAACACACGATGAGAATATACTCAGTTCACTGGTTCGGCGGTGTGTGTAGAGCAAGAAAGCTCCTCAATTAGATGAGACTAGGTGGCAGTGTTGGTGGTCTGTCAGTTAGAAAATAATACATCTGAAACGCGAGGCCTGTCAGACGTTCAGATGATTCTGTCATTAGATGTGCAGTCAACAAATGAGTGTGGGTTCCAAGATAGTTGATGAGAACATGGAAATAGGAGGCATACCTGATTTGCGAGGCAGAAGATTCGGCAACTCGTGAAACAGGATTCAATTCTGTGCAGAGCCAGGAGTTGGACAGGGGGTTTAGCAGTAGGCGCTACCTACTACTGTTCTTGTAGGCCCAACGACAGGTCAGCAGTGGATGTGAGAAATTCACCGTGAGAAGTTCCGACTATTTCAATACCTTTGCAGACCGCTGAGATAATTTTATCTCTGCTACCTTCCCCGGCAAACTAGGTCTTTTCTAACAATAGAACCACTGTTTCAGCCGGGAATTTGTGACAATGATTTGAGGAACGTGATTATGTATTCCTCTGGAATTCTTGTCCCCAGATACGCCGTACTTCATCCCTTGTGTTATGTCATTGATCGTGCTCAGAAACAACTCCTACGTGATGTATGTCTGCGCATCTGTCTCTGTGTACCGACATGAAGCATCCAAAGAACTGGAGCCATTTTTGAGTAACAAAGATGACGTACACCCCATTAATTGATGATCACAGTGTTTCGACTGATTTTGCTTGTAAGGCTCTAGCTATGAACTGTAATTGACGGTGGAGACAGTTTAACTAATTTTGTAGCAAGGCGGAAAAAATATTAACAGAAAAAATTGATACGCAGGAAAAGATTGTCCTGTAGCATTTAAAATTGTCCCTCCAGTACTTTTGTTGCAGTTTTACAACAGCAGGTTTTCATAGAAATTCGGTCTTGCAAACGTAAGAACAGTATGTGTGCCGCATTCTGACACAGAATATCGCTTATGCTCGTCACTATAGAGCAATGACAGAATGTTGTAGGCTGTGTCACAGAGGAGTTATACTGAAAAGATTCCTTCCACCTGATGATGAAATGCGTAGTGGCTGAAGCAAAAGCTATGTGATTTTTACAGAGTGTTTCAAAGCCTTTGCTACAAACGTCGTTTCATTGAATTAGCCAACCCTGGAACGACCAGGCTCAACCAAACTAGCGGGGTCCACTAACCAGGTGTATTTCATTTGCATACTGCCTACTTCAATAAATTGATAGAGATTTTCAACAAGAAAAGCATAAGAATGAGTGTCTCTAAGTGGAGGTGTCAATTTTTACTATTGAACATTTTCAACTAGAATTTATTATTCAGCCAGTTGCAATATACAGATCACTGTGGCGTCTCCACTACAGCATAATGCCGTCTTTTAGCAGAACTGCAAATTTTTCCAATTTTAATTGACAGTCACAGTCTTCATTCACGACATAGTCAATAATGGATATAATTGCTCTGCTGTGTTATACCAGTATTATTAGATATGTTCAATACAACATTTTTCTGGATCACCTGCAGAGGATTGAGGAATGCTGCAGTCTCTGGAAGTTGACCCTCAACGTGAATAAATGTAACAAATTGCGCATGCATTCGAAAAAACCACTACTGTTCAATTACACTATTGATGAGAAACTGCTGGAAACAGTATCTACCGTGATGCATTTAGAAGTAACTATTCAGAGCGATCTTAAGTGGAATGACCACGTAAAACAAATGTAGGGAAAGCAGATGCCACACTGAGATACATAGGAAGAATCTTCAGGAAATACAACTCATCCACGAGGGAAGTTTCTTATAAGGCGCTTGTTCGGCCAATTCTTGAGTATTGTTGATGGTTATGGGATCCTTACCAATAAGACTGATAGAAGAGATAGAGGATCGAACGAAAAGCGACGCGTTTCATCACAAGATCCTTTAGTCGGCGCGAGAGTGTTACAGAGGTGCTCAACAAACTCCAGTGGCATACGTTACAAGAGAGGCGTTGTGCATGACAGAGAGGTTTGCTATTAAAATTTCGAGAGAGTTCTGTCCGGGGAGAATTGGACAACATATTATTTCCTTCCTCGTACATCTCGCGAAACGACCACGTCGAGAAAACTCGAGAAGTTAGGGCTAATACAGAAGCTTACCGACAATTATTCTTCCTACGCGCCATTCGCGAGTGGAAGAGGGTAGGGGGATAAGTTAGTGGTACCAAAAGTATCCTCTTCTACACACCAAAATATCTACATCTACATGATTACTCTGCAATTCATATTTAAGAGCTTGGCAGAGGGTTCATCGAACCACAATCATACTATCTCTCTACCATTCCACTCCCGAACAGCGCGCGGGAAAAACGAACACCTAAACCTTTCTGTTCGAGCTCTGATTTCCCTTTTTTTATTTTGATGATCATTCCTACCTATGTAGATTGGGCTCAACAAAATATTTTCGCATTCGGAAGAGAAAGTTGGTTACTGAAATTTCGTAAATAGATCTCGCCGCGACGAAGAACGTCTTTGCTTTAATGACTTCCATCCCAACTCGCGTGTCATATTTGCCACACTCTCTCCCCTATTATGTGATAATACAACACGAGCTGCCCTTTTTTGCACCCTTTCGATGTCCTCCGTCAATCCCACCTGGTAAGGATCCCACACCGCGCAGCAATATTCTAACAGAGGACGAACGAGTGTAGTGTAAGCTGTCTCTTTAGTGGACTTGTTGCATCTTCTAAGTGTCCTGCCAATGAAACGCAACCTTTGGCTCGCCTTCCCCACAATATTATCTATGTGGTCTTTCCAACTGAAATTGTTCGTAATTTTAACACCCAGGTACTTAGTTGAATTGACAGCCTTGAGAATTGTACTATTTATCGAGTAATCGAATTCCATCGGATTTCTTTTGGAACTCATGTGTATCACCTCACACTTTTCGTTATTTAGCACCAACTGCCACCTGCCACACCATACAGCAATCTTTTCTAAATCGCTTTGCAACTGATACTGGTCTTCGGATGACCTTACTAGACGGTAAATTACAGCATCATCTGCGAGCAACCTAAGAGAACTGCTCAGATTGTCACCCAGGTCATTTATATAGATCAGGAACAGCAGAGGTCCCAGGACCTCCGTGCAAAGTCACCACATAATCCACTCAAACTCTTTATTGACAATAACACGATGTACCACAGCAAAACAGGCCATGTGAGGAATGGCATCCAGGCGATCTATTTCTGTAAATGTTTTTCGATTAGAGTACTTTATTAAACAATTGTTGTTTCAGTCTCTCTCTCTCTCTCTCTCTCTCTCTCTCTCTCTCTCTCTCTCTCTCTCTCTCTCTCCCTCTTTCTCTATCTCTCTCTTCTCCCTAGATGAGCACCTCGGCTGGGAAGAAAATACTGCCGACACATGCAGGAACATTTCCGCTTGCCTCTTCGCTCTTAAAAAGTTTTGTAACATAATTCCACAGGATGTGTAGCGTAAACAGTGGAGATTCTACAACACTGCACGAGTAGTGAAAACTGTAGACAGTTAGAACTAACCATCAATACTTCGGTGTGTCACATTTTCCTAACTAGGTTTGCTGCGACTAGACAAGTTATGTAAGTACCATAAAATCTGTCTTCTTGGTCGGCTCCCCAGTATCTCGCATCAGAGGTTGAATATCTGTCATCTCTCCTCATCATAATCGAAACAATAGATCTCACTGATTTAGAACCCTGACTGTGCCCATTCATCAAACAAAACTTCTTTTCTTTTGCTGCCGTCCGACTCTGGAACAAAGTGCCCTGCACTCCGTGCACAGTTCAGTGCCAGATATCGAAATGAGGTTTCCGACAAATGACAGTAGGCAGAGGGAGACATGATTTTGTTGCATGGTTAATACTCTTAGCTCTTATGAAAGGAGCAAGTACTTTTGTAATGATACGATATACTTCTTTGACGCCACTCTAAGGTACTTAATAGTACAAGCATCCTGATGTAACACCTGTTAATGTTCGAGTTGAACTTTTCACAAAAGCGTCTGAGAAACGTACTAAAACTGAACGACAAGGTGGCCGGAATCCTCTGTTGCGGGGTAGCCACTGCCAAGAAGGTCTCTGATGCCAGGCTCCGTCGGTACATACAACAAGATGATAGAAAAACGTCTTTTCTATTGGTCCTATGTTATACGGAATAAAAAGAGGGGCAGCTTCGACTGCTGTAAATTGAACTATATGCTAATTTTTCGCGTATCACATCTGAATTAGGAAAAGATTTCAAATGTGTGGTCGTACTCATTGTTAAGTGATCAGATTTTGTGGAAATTAGTAAGCAGCCGGAAAGGCTTACTGTAACGACGAAGCCCTACTTGGCGGTGTTCACACCGCAACACCAGACTCCAGCCGCCTTGTCTCTCCACTTCGACACATTACTCTGACACTTTTAGTAAAAGTTTCAGAGCCAGCAGTAACAAGTGTTAAATCACTTACTCAACTTTTAGAGTTTAAAAAAGAATATCGTCGAATTAAAAAAAAAAGATTCAGTACCTCGATTGACGTAAGAGTTAAAGTGTATTAAACATACAATAATATTAAGTGCCCTTCTGCGTACATCAGTATATCGAAAACTTTGTTTCGCTATTTTAATCGCTCGTGAAATAAAGAGGGTTATATATATATATATATATATATATATATATTGATCACTAGCAGCTACTAGTTTACACAGGATGTTAGAAAGAGTGTCCAATATTTCGAGAGGTAGTACTACACACCAAAAAAAGAAAAACGTGCCAGTAAACATGGGCTATAAAATGCATACCCTAAAAATCGAATGAATGTTCGAATGTGTGTGAAATCTTATGGGACTTAACTAATAAGGTCATCAGTCGCTAAGTTTACACACTACTTAACCTAAATTATACTAAGGACAAACACACACACCCATGCCCGAGGGAGGACTCGAACCTCCGCCGGAATCAGCCGCACAGTCTATGACTGCAGCGCCCTAGACCTCTCGGCTAATCGCGTGCAAGAGCTAACAGTACTTATACATCATCGATACTTTGACGTACATCTCTTCTACTGCAGACTCATTGTTTTCCATATTTTGGAATTATCAGAAAAAGAAAAAATGTCCAGAAACACGTTGTCTAAAATGTATACCTTAAGAACTATGAGCACTTGCTCAATAGAAGAGATGTTTTTAACAGTGGTGAAGATAAAATGGCTCTGAGCACTATGGGACTCAACTGCTGTGGTCATAAGTCCCCTAGAACTTAGAACTACTTAAACCTAACTAACCTAAGGACATCACACACATCCAAGCCCGAGGCAGGATTCGAACCTGCGACCGTAGCGGTCGCGCGGTTCCAGACTGTAGCGCCTAGAACCGCTCGGCCACTTCGGCCGGCTGGTGAAGATAAACAGGTGCTCATAGCTCCTAAAGCGTGCATTTATGAGCCCGTGTTTACTGGACATTTCTTCTCGTTTTGGTCCATGCTGCCTTCTCCCAAGATATGGAAAACAAAGAACTTGCAGTACAAGAGATGTATTTTGTTTTGGTGGATGCTGCCCTCTCAAAATACTCGACACTTTTTTTTCACACCGTATATACAACTGCGTTAGGTAAACCTACGTTGTATCAGTGCACATTTTCAGGTTATCTGATATACTTGAAATATCCCACTGGTTCAGACACTGGAATCGGATAGAGGAGGAACAGCATTCAACTCACTGTCCCTCCAATTAGATTTACATTTCTGTCGGTAAATTATTCCAAACGAATGTCGGGATAGCTCACTGAATGATGCACCGCCCGAATACTGCCTCGTACTCTTTTTCCACCCAGTATTCCGTCACTGATGATGTGGTTGACTTAGCTTCGTTCCTTCGCAAGCACCTTACGTGGAGTACCGGATTCACGGAGAGAGAAGTCTCCGCCACCGGGTTTCGAATACGGCGCGAGCGCTAGTAGCGCAGCTGTTCCGAAAATGACCGGAAGAGACGGCGAGACGGGTTCTTGAGGAACAAGGAATAGCTTTGAGGGGGCGCTCGGCGTCCCACGGGATGCTGCGGGAAACGGCGTTTGCCTTTCCCACAGGCGATAGCGGCGCGGCTTCCGGAAACACGGCCGTCACCTGCCCGCTAGCCGCTCCGCCCCCCGCCGTGCTATCTGCCTCCCTAACGACTTTCCGGAAGAATATCTTCGTTTAGCATTGTCGTTTTCCTGCAGTCTCATATTTTCCGGCAACACGAGATCCTCTTCTGCACCTGCGACAGACTGCATTCGTGTGATGGGGATACGTAGGCCCACCAGACCGCCTGTCCTTCCTCCGTCTAGAAGCGGCAGATGTCGGGAAATGATACTTTTCCTTTAAGTGCTCGTTACTGTTTCGCCCCCTGTCGTCCTCTCATCCGCAACATTTCATCCCAGATGCACGCTATTACATTAGCGGAAAATAAAAAACGAACACCCTGTAGCAATGTCCCATATGGATGAAACTTTATTCGTATATTATTCATACATACACCGTATAAGTATAATCGCTGCATCATAGGTCTGTGGACGTGTGGTTTGGGAAATCGATTTCAGTATCTAGAACTTACAGTGCTGTGCTGCACTGGATATGATCACATTTGTAGGATGTCATCTTAAGAAATATTATTTCACGTTGATTCCACCTGTTACCAAAGCATGTTGCTACTAACGCATACCGGGTCATATACCGTCGCATTATATTTCATACGTGCGCACGCAACAGCAAACAGATTTTCTGTTTTTTCTGGTCTGGGGAGTTGACGAACGTCTTAGAGAGTAATTTGACTAATTTCTGAAGTGTGAGCAAGGGCACTGTCCTGGAAGTGTTAGTTTCCTTATCGTTTTAGGAGCTGCAGCAGAACGGGTTGACTGATGATCGGCCGGCCGGAGTGGCCGAGCGGTTCTAGGTGCTGCAGTCTGGAACCGCGCGACCGCTACGGTCGCAGGTTCGGATCCTGCCTCGGGCATGGATGTGTATGCTGTCCTTAGGTTAGTTAGGTTTAACTAGTTCTAAGTTCTATGGGGACTGATGACCTCCGAAGTTAAGTCCCATAGTGCTCAGAGCCAGTTTTTGACTGATGATCTGAACGTACCCCGACATGCTCGTACAGCTTAGCGCGCCGCGCGCTGTGGTACACAGGACAGCCTGAGTGTGGCGTTTAGGCGATTTTCCACGCTCGTTTAGGAAAATTACGATTGGTTCTTAATTTTCTCTTAAAAAATTTTGTTACTATCCTCAGTCCGAAGATTGGTTTGCTGCAGCTCTCCATACTAGTCTATCCTGTGCAAGTCTCTTCGTCTCTGCACGACTGCGGCAACGTACACTTGCTTCAACTTGCTTACTGTATTTACGCTTCTATCTCACGCTATAAATTTTGCCGGCCGCGGTGGCCGAGTGGTTCTAGGCGCTTTAGTCCGGAACCGCGCGACTGCTACGGTCGCAGGTTCGAATCCTGCCTCGGGCATCGATGTGTGTGATGTCCTTAGGTTAGTTAGGTTTAAGTAGTTCCAAGTTATAGGGGACTTGATGACCTCAGGTGTTAAGTCCCATACTGTTCAGAGCCATTTCAGCCATTTGAGCTATAAATTTTATGCTTACATTTCCCTCCAATACTAAATTGACGACTCATTATTCCCTCAGAATGTGACCTTTCAACTGACCACTTCCTTAAGTAAGGCGTGGCATAAATCTGTTTTCTTCTCACTTAGATTCAATACCTCTTCATCACTTATTTATCTGTAGTACCGCATCTTAAAATCTTCTATTTTATTCCTGCCTGAATTGTTTCTCGTCCACGTTTCTTTTCCTTACAAGGCTACACTTACCTCAGGAAAGAATTCCTGACAATGCATGGGGAGATTCTGTATTTCTCTGGAACCCAAACTCATATTTTCCGATGTTGGCTTCTACCAGTCTTTCTATTATTTTGTTAATAATTCGTGTCAGTATTTTGCAACCGTGACTTATTATGATGAATCAGCCCGGTTCATAGTCCAGCTGCTAGCTATGGGCCTAACTATCGCTGGGGGTGAAACATAAACCATAATTTGCTAATTGGTGGTGCGCTCGCCTTGAGACCAGCAATAGCGTCTCGTCTGATGTGGTGGTGCGGGATTGGATGTGTATGTCTGTACCTCCTGGAACCAGGAAAACGGCCATGCGCACCGTCCTTGGAACAACAGCACCAACAATAATTATTTATCTATTCATTTGTCTTAGTTATGTTACTTTGATACATGTAGCCATCATCTGGTTATATAAGATGGGAAACTGATTTTACGTTGTTGAACTACATTTTGCCACAAAATCGAAGACCCTAACCGTAGCTAGCCTACTCTATTACACAGCTGTTATAAATACCTCAAGCAACCAATCTAACCTAACAACTGACGACAATAAAGAATTATAAACGAAAAGAATATAATATGGAATAAACTAAATCAAACTAATCTATAAGATTACGTCTTAAGCCGTTGATTCTAGCCAACCATTCCGCCGGCAACACGAGAGTCATGGAAAGACATGGGGTCCGCTCACACGCTGAAGGGTTAACGACTGTTCTAATGCTAGAAGGTATGAGCTGCTACCATTGTTATACTCCATCCTAATCTCTGAGAGAGGTGGCGCAGTGGTGAAAACATTGAAATCATATTCGGGGTGGACGGCGACTGAAACCACCACCCGGCCATGCAGATTTAATTTATCTGAGGTTTCCCCAAATCATTTAAGGCGAATGCTGAGAAGGTTCCTTCGAAAGGTATCGGTCAGTTTCCTTCCTAACCCTTCCTTAGTTCGGTCTTGTGCTCAATCTCTAAGGACCTCTTCGTCGACGTGACGTTAAAATCTAATCTTGCTTCCTGTATCATAATCGGCAAATTCGCGCGATACCTAATAATACGGTTTCATGTTAGTGACAACATAAGCATCTTACTTAAACATAGACGCAAAATAAATAATATTTAAGTAAAAACTATTTACTAAAATTATATACGTTCGTTGTTGGTATTCATCTCTGTTAGCAGAGTTGTCAGCCTTGCTGCTCATTCATGGTGAGCGACGGCTTCAACATTGCGCATGTTTGGTTCAAATGGTTCAAATGGCTATCAGCACTATGCAACTTAACTTCTATCAGTCGCCTAGAACTTAGAAGTAATTAAACCTAACTAACCTAAGGACATCACACACATCCATGCCCGAGGCAGGATTCGAACCTGCGACCGGAGCAGTCGCTCGGCTCCAGACTGTAGCGCCTAGAACCGCACGGCCACTGCGGCCGGCGTTGCGTATGTTTCATTTGCGTTCTAGTATCGCAACTGGTGCAACCTCTGTTGAACATGCAGTATCTTTTACACATTTTTCCTCGTTGTCGAGGCTGGATCCTGTAATGATGCATGGGATAATGCCTGAGTCTTGTTAATAGCTGAACCGTGCTTGGACTGGGTGGGACGCAGTCCAACGTAAAGATTTCGTGGAGTCGGCGATCCATATCAAATGCTTGTCGGTCTCGTTCCGAAGAAGAAATCCTCCAGCGATTTAGGAGGGTTTTACTCAAAGTCTGTATGAGACAGCTTGATATCGTATATCAGGTGGTAATACGAGAATATACAGCACAAATTCTTGATATAAATGTAATTCAAAACGCTTTAGTACACACCTTCGCGCGCTCCGTAATGTGCTCTTGCACAGAGCATAACAGAACCGGCTAGCAACCGGATTCTTCTATAATCAGTTTGCTCTCTGCTTTGCGCTCTTTGTCCGCTGTTGAGATAATATGTTACAGGAAATCAACCCTTTATACATCAAAATAGCGGCAAGCTGTCTCACTCAGCCGGTCGGAGTGGCTGAGCGGTTCTAGGCGCTACAGTCTGGAACCGCGCGACCGCTACGGTCGCAGGTTCGAATCCTGCCTCGGGCATGGATGTGTGTGATGTCCTTGGGTTAGTTAGGTTTAAGTAGTTCTAAGTTCTAGGGGACTGATGACCTGAGAAGTTGAGTCCCATAGTGCTCAGAGCCATTTGAACCATTTTTTTTGCTCAGAGCCATTTTTTTGTCTCACTCACCTTAAACGTGTTGTCGTATTTCTCTGTTGTCCTACAGTAGTACGTAGCTTGCAATGTCTTTCTGGCTGATGTTTGCAGCACGTTCCACTTAAACTATCATGGTGTTAGCAGAAACAGGTTGGGTTGGGTTGTTTGGGGAAGGAGACCAGACAGCGAGGTCATCGGTCTCATCGGATTAGGGAAGGACGGGGAAGGAAGTCGACCGTGCCCTTTGAAAGGAACCATCCCGGCATTTGCCTGGAGCGATTTAGGGAAATCACGGAAAACCTAAATCAGGATGGCCGGACGCGGGATTGAACCGTCGTCCTCCCAAATGCGAGTCCAGTGTTTAACCACTGCGCCACCTCGCTCGGTGTTAGCAGAAACCACTTATACTTAGTTCCTCCAGTGCTAAGTAGCATATCTGGCCACAATTTTCCTCCAGCGAACTCGATCACCTGCCAGATTTTCGATTTATTTCCAGTTCATGTTCATGCATTGAAGATCCTTTGTAAAAGTTCGTTTTCCAGTTCTCACATGCGTATTTGGCCATCCGTAGGATGACAGAGGACTACAGACGAATATTTGTGGACATACAAAGTGTAATTGCCATATCGATCGCATTCTACATCTACATCTACATCCATACTCCGCAAGCCACCTGACGGTGTGTGGCGGAGAGTACTTTGAGTACCTCTATCGGTTCTCCCTTCCATTCTAGTCTCGTATTGTTCGTGGAAAGAAAGATTTTCGGTATGCCTCTGTGTGGGCTCTAATCTCTCTGATTTTATCCTCATGGTCTCTTCGCGAGATATACGTAGGAGGGAGCAATAGACTGCTTGACTCCTCGGTGAAGGTATGTTCTCGAAACTTCAACAAAATCCCGTACCGAGCTGCTGAGCGTCTCTCCTGCAGATTCTTCCACTGGAGTTTATCATCTCCGTAATGCTTTCGCCATTACTAAATGATCCTGTAACGAAGCGCGCTGCTCTCCGTTGGATCTTCTCTATCTCTTCTGTCAACCCTATCTGGTACGGATCGCACACTGTTAAGCAATATTCAAGCAGTGGGCGAACAAATGTGCTGTAACCTATTCCCTTTGTTTTCGGATTGCATTTCCTGAGGATTCTTCCAATGAATCTCAGTCTGGCATCTGCTTTACCGACGATCAACTTAATATGATCATTCCATTTTAAATCACTCCTAATGCCTACTCCCAGATAATTTATGGAATTAACTGCTTCCAGTTGCTGACCTGCTATATTGTAGCTAAATGATGTGTGTGTGTGTGGTTTGATGTTTTCGGGCGCTAAACAGCGTGGTCATCAGCGCCCAAAGCTAAATGATCAAGGATCTTTCTTTCTATGTATTCGCAGCACATTACACTTGTCTACATTGAGATTCAACTGCCATTCCCTGCACCATGCGACAATTCGTTGCAGATCCTCATGCATTTCAGTACAATTTTCCATTGTTACAACCTCTCGATATACTACAGCATCATCCGCAAAAAGCTTCAGTGAACTTCCGATGTTATCGTCAAGGTCATTTATATATATATATATATATATATATATATATATATATATATATATATATATATATATATATATATATATATATTGTGAATAGAACGGTCCTACGACACTCCCCTGTGGCACACCTGAAATCACTCTTACTTCGCTTGAAGACTGCAGAACCATTCACATTTCTGCTACTAATGTCTGCAGCTACGTCCCCATTATTACAGAGAAGGTTACCGAGATATGGAAATCGGTCAACATCTTGCAGTACTTTCTGTTGCACTATAATTCGGGTAGATACATGCAATTCTATGCACATTGTGTTTGCCCTATCATCATTTATTTTGAACTTTACACAACTGGCCATTCCATCCAGCTCAGGAATCATTAGCAGCAAACTTTCTGGCGCTTCTGCCAGAAGAACGATATAATCAGCAATATTCAGATCCGTAAAGCACTGCCAACAAAAAAAGAAAAAATCGTTTTAGAGAATGGAGAGGATGTAACTCAGTAGCGCCACACAATCTGATCCTCTCGAATAACATAGGGACCCGCCAGAATGAACATTCCCATCTGGCAGACGGATCACCATCAATCGTGTCACATACTCTCACTTCATGAGGCACTGAGGTGTGGTTTGGACTTTAATCCAAGACAGTATCGCTGTCTGGCGATCAGGAACTTCGCTGACAGTGAAAATTTCCTCCACCATCTCTGAACCGAGCGCCCCAGCCACTCGTGCGTTAGTGACCGCTGTGTGCCACCACTAATAGATCTCCGGCGATAGTAATTAAACCGTCCATGGACATGTTCCAGTCGACGAATGAAGTCTCGTTGGAGATAAATGGTCTAGAAAACCAGTCCGTTGATGGACATCTGCGGTCTCTACTTAATAATACGCTTGACTTCCTTACGGTTACCGGCAGTCTATTCAACCACGCACCTCATCATCATGGACACTGAAGTGGCATAGCTTATCATAAATCTGAAGATGTCAAGTTGAATTGAAATAGTATATACCCAGACAGAGCTGTTGACTACGCAGAGAGGCTATTCAAATGGTTCAAATGGCTCTGAGCACTATGGGACTCAACTGCTGTGGTCATAAGTCCCCTAGAACTTAGAACTACTTAAACCTAACTAACCTAAGGACATCACAAACATCCATGCCCGAGGCAGGATTCGAACCTGCGACCGTAGCGGTCGCGGGGTTCCAGACTGTAGCGCCTTTAACCGCTCGGCCACTCCGGCCGGCCAGAGAGGCTATTAGTGGCGTCACTAATACAACGTCCTTTTCTCATTAGCGGTAACGCAAACTGGCACTGGATAAAAACCAGCAGCTCTCTTCGCCCTTGCAATCGGTCGCACGGGAATAGCTCCTGTATCTCATCAAGCATACTGACACGGCTTATATGATTCTATAATCCGTAGGATCACTATCTTCGGATTTTTCAGTTATCACCAATTATGAAGTTTTCTGCGCTTTCAGTTTTAGACAGCACAATACTGACACACATATAACGTGTTGAGTCCAACACCATAGTCAGTGGTTCGAAAAAACTATTCAGTCTTGATCAGGTTTACTATATGATGGTACTGGAACTGCTAATTGTGCACACTGTGCTCGTCGAAGCCGTCCTGGATTTCCTGTATTTCCGCTGACACAGTATTGTACTCGAAATAACAGGTGCCTTTTCAGCAAGTCCAGCTCATGTGTGATAGGCTCAGCGGTTTCCTAATCAGTGTGCGGTTACTACATCTGTCCATACCATGCCAGTCTGAATCGTTGCCTCTATTGCCCTTTATCATTTCCGCATGAAAATTTGGTGTTTCAACGTCAACTCTTTAACAGACTCTATTTTTAATTTTATACTAGCGTTTTATAACAGAAAGTCGATCAACATGAGAGAACGGAATCATTTCTCGACTTCCAGAGATTTTTATTAGTAGAAATGTTGAAGTGACGTACTTCACATGTGGTGCGATAAACTTGCCACCAAAAACCTGGAGTATTTCGATTAACACTAGAAAAAGTGTGTAGTTATATAAACACAAAAGAAAGATGGAAAATCGACAGAATATGTTATTATCGTCATACAGAAATGTGCTAAGTTGGAGTTCGGTATTTAACAGTAGAAGCATACTTAAAGTTAATCTTCAGGTCGACATCGAAGTCGTTAGAGACCTGGTTGGGCAAAAATGTTGACAGAAATAGGGCGTGGCTTCGAAGCCGGAAATAACATGGCGCTCTTTAGAAAGCACGAAAAACTTCAATTAGGATGGACAGACGGAGAGCTGAGTCTTGATTCTGCCGTATACTAGTCTAGTATGCCAATTCTCCTGGAAGATCACTGGACTCACATTCGGCAGGACGAAGGTTCGAACCCGCGTCCGGCCATCCAGATTAGGTTTTCCGTGTATTTCATAAATCGCGTCAGGCAAATTCCGGGATGGTTCCCTTCCCCATCCTTGATACAGTCCGGGCTTCTACTCCGTCACTGATGACCTCGATGTCGACGGGACCTCAAACCCAGTCTTCCTTCCTTTTTTTTCCAGGACGATAATAGATCTCATTAATAATATTTAGATTTAGGGTCAGTGGCATTTAGAACACATTAGGATGCTGGGTGCTGGTCACAATCGATCGATAATATTCATGGCAAGCATTTTTAGAATTTAACGAAAATATACTATTTCATCTTCATGATACTAAAACCAATCGTTGAAATTTTAAGCCGTATGACTGGGTTCATAACCGTCAGTATGGGATGCATCTTCTGATAGGAAAAGTGACAGCGCTGTTGAAAGTAAATGGTCTCCTTTATAGATCTTTCCTCCGAGTGTTATCGAGCAGCCAACTCAAAAAATGGTTCAAATGGCTCTGAGCACTATGGGACTCAACTGCTGAGGTCATTAGTCCCCTAGAACTTAGAACTAGTTAAACCTAACTAACCTAAGGACATCACAAACATCCATGCCCGAGGCAGGATTCGAACCTGCGACCGTAGCGGTCTTGCGGTTCCAGACTGCAGCGCCTTTAACCGCACGGCCACTTCGGCCGGCAGCCAACTCAAAAACCATGGGAACCAGCATTCCTAGTTGGAGGAACTACATCATGATTAACAACTACTCGAAGAGCATTTGGATTGTACGCCTGCACTCGTGTTCTGCGAAAATAATTAAGTAGGGAACAGCTTAAAAACCCACTCGTCCGACCAAAATTACATGTTTTCATTGGTCGTTCTTCAAGGTTCCGTGGTCCTTACAGCCTGAAGAGACTTCTTGCATTCATCTGGTTTAGAAATAAATATCCACCATTGATGTCTTGCTTATGCAGTTCCCATCACACTGTTCTTTTTAGTCTCTTCCTATTTGGGCCAGTAAGTTTAGATAGTATTTCGTTATTGGGTTTAGTAGACGAAGTTAACCCATGAACTCTGCATGGTATTGTGCCACGAGACACCTTAGCTCTAGGTATTCATTGTAGGTTTGTAACTCTTCTCTTGAAGAAAGCCGGCCGAAGTGGCCGTGCGGTTAAAGGCGCTGCAGTCTGGAACCGCAAGACCGTTACGGTCGCAGGTTCGAATCCTGCCTCGGGCATGGATGTTTGTGATGTCCTTAGATTAGGTTTAAGTAGTTCTAAGTTATAGGGGACTGATGACCTCAGAAGTTAAGTCCCATAGTGCTCAGAGCCATTTGAACCATTTTTTTCTTGAAGAAAGAATTAAGCGGGCGTCAGGTGACAGTTACTCCTCGGCGAAGCGATTCGTAGTACACCACACTGTCTCTGTTCCACCAGATGCGTAACATTACCTTTTTGTGGATGCATACCAGTCTTTTTAGGGAGAGTTGCTGGTTTGTCCGGGATCAAGCATTCCTTTCTTATCTTTATGTTAGCATAAAGACACAGTTTCTCGTCACCAGGAACAATACAGGAGACAATTGACGACGAGTAAGCAGAGACGCACACATGGCCATCCGCTGATTTTTGTGATTTTGTCTTAAAGCATGCGGTACCCATTCACCCGATTTTTGAACCTTCCCCATTGCACACAAATGTCACCGTAGGCGGAATGATCACAGTTCATCACAATTTCCAGTTCCCGAGTACACTAAAGTGGATCATGGTGGATTAATGGGTGTAAATGATCTTCATCAAACCCCGAAGGTCTTCCTGAACGTGGAGCCATTAATGTCAAAACAATCCTCCTTAAAACGAGAAAACCATTTTCTTACCATTATCTGTCCAATGGCATTATCCCCATACACGCTGCGAATGTCTTTGGCTGCCTCCGCTGGTTTCAGTCCTCTTTTGGATTCAGACAGGATAATATGCCAGAAAAGTTCCCAACTCTCAACTTGGAACTTAGTTTTCTAACGTCCACAGCTCCACTCACCATCTCCAAATGAAAAATAACGGTATGTGAATTCAAAGAAAAACAACGAACTACAAATAAAAAATGACAATCGATAGCCGGACGGGGTGGCCGAGCGGTTCTAGGCGCTACAGTTGGGAATCGCGCGACCGATACGGACGCAGGTTCAAATCCTGCCTCGGGCATGGATGTGTGTGATGTCCTTAGATTAATTAGGTTTAAGTAGTTCTAAGTTCTAGGGGACTGATGACCTCAGAAGTTAAGTCCCATAGTGCTCAGAGCCATTTGAACCATTTTTTGTTGTTGTTGACAATCGACAAATGAATCAATATCAACCGGAATACAAATTGCAAAACAAAAAAGCTACGAATTTATGCACCAACCTATATATAAATAACTGTCATGCCCACCAGTTGGTTGCGTATTTATCGGCAATGCCAGAAGTTCTCGGTTACACTTGTGAACTTACGTAGTCACTTAGTCACTCTCCTTTCTATCCAGGTATAGCCCACTTGCACCCGACAGCAGACTCATGTGACGAGTTTTCGGTTAAATGGGGAACAGAAGAGACTCACGAGTCGAGCCTCTGAGAATACGAAGACGAGGAGTTTAGAGATGACGTCACAAGACCCGCTGGCTAGTTTAAAGCGAGCATACAGAGGACATTTTTCATCTCTATTGTCAACGCGTCCCATGATGGAAAGGATACAATTCTCATATGAAAGAAAATTAGATAACGTTTTAATATCCGGTCGGTATAGAGGTCATTAGAGACAGAACAGATGCTTGGAGTGGACAAAGATGAGAAATAAAATCGACCGTGATATTATTTAAGAAACCATATTGGCATTCGACTCCAGTGATATCAAGGAACCAAGTATAGTGTAAAATCAGGATGGATAGATGGAGATTTGAACCTTTAACGGATCTTGCCCTTCGTGCTAACCACTACACCACTCACTCGCTGGTTTTCGTCTGAGATGTTGTAGATTTTGGAGCACGGCAATGCTTAACAGATATTTCATGAGATCAGTTCCTGTGTCTCCCTGTATGCCCCTCTTTTTTGCTGTTGAGGGCACTAAAGCCAGTGTCCATGGGACGGGGTCTTTTGTTCCGCCTGGAGAAGATGTGCTGACCTTTCCATAATCTTTCTAAATAGGTAGTGGTCAACGAGTAGGGCCTCGGGGCTGGTGACTTGCACTGGAAAGTAGAAAATTTTCAGCACCCGACGGAAAGAAACTTCTGAAACTCCTCGCAGGAATCAGTATCTGACATGTTTGTTGTTGTTGTCTTCAGTCCTGGGACTGGTTTGATGCAGCTCTCCATGCTACTCTATCCTGTGCAAGCTTCCTCATCTCCCAGTACTTACTGCAACCTACATCATTCTGAATCTGGTTAGTGTATTCATCTCTTGGTCTCCCTCTACGATTTTTACCCTCCACGCTGCCCTCCAACGCTAAATTTGTGATCCCTTGATGCCTCAGAACATGTCCTACCAACCGGTCCTTTCTTCTTGTCAAGTTGTGTCACAAACTCCTCTTCTCCCCAATTCTATTCAATACCTCCTCGTTAGTTATGTGATCTACCCGTCTAATCTTCAGCATTCTTCTGTAGCACCACATTTCAAAAGCTTCTATTCTCTTCGTGTCCTAACTATTTATCGTCCATGTTTCACTTCCATACATGGCTACACTCCATACAAATACTTTCAGAAACGACTTCCTGACACTTAAATCTATACTCGATGTTAACAAATTTCTCTTTTCAGTAACGCTTTCCTTGCCATTGCCAGTCTACATTTTATATCCTCTCTGCTTCGACCACCATCAGTTATTTTGCTTCCCAAATAGCAAAACTCCTTCACTACTTTAAGCGTCTCATTTCCTAATCTAATTCCCTCTGCATCACCCGACTTAATTCGACTACATTCCATTATTCTCGTTTTGCTTTTGTTGATGTTCATCTTATATCCTCCTTTCAAGACACTGTCCATTCCGTTCAACTGCTCTTCCAAGTCCTTTGCTGTCTCTGACAGAATTACAATGTCATCGGCGAATCTCAAAGTTTTTATTTCTTCTCCCTGGACTTTAATACCCACTCCGAATTTTTCTTTTGTTTCCTTTACTGCTTGCTCAATATACAGACTGAATAACATCGGGGAAAGCCTACAACCCTGTCTCACTCCCTTCCCAACCACTGCTTCCCTTTCATGTCCCTCGACTCTTATAACTGCCATCTGCTTTCTGTACAAATTGTAAATAGCCTTTCGCTTCCTGTATTTTACCCCTGCCACCTTCAGAATTTGAAAGAGAGTATTCCAGTCAACATTGTCAAAAGCTTTCTCTAAGTCTACAAATGCTAGAAATGTAGGTTTGCCTTTCCTTAATCTATTTTCTAAGATAAGTCGTAGGGTCAGTATTGCCTTACGTGTTCCAACATTTCTGCGGAATCCAAACTGATCTTCGCCGAGGTCGGCTTCTACCAGTTTTTCCATTCGTCTGTAAAGAATACGCGTTAGTATTTTGCAGCTGTGACTTATTAAACTGATAGTTCGGTAATTTTCACATCTGTCAACACCTGCTTTCTTTGGGATTGGAATTATTATATTCTTCTTGAAGTCTGAGGGTATTTCGCCTGTCTCATACATCTTGCTCACCAGATGATAGAGTCTTGTCAGGACTGGCTCTCCCAAGGCTGTCAGTAGTTCTAATGGAATGTTGTTTACTCCCGGGGCCTTGTTTCGACTCAGGTCTTTCAGTGCTCTGTCAAACTCTTCACGCAGTATTGTATCTCCCATTTCGTCTTCATCTACATTCTCGTCCATTTCCATAATATTGCCCTCAAGTACATCGCCCTTGTATAATCCCTCTATATACTCCTTCCACCTTTCTGCTTTCCCTTCTTTGCTTAGAACTGGGTTTCCATCTGAGCTCTTGATATTCATACAAGTGGCTTTTCCCCAAAGGTTTCTTTAATTTTCCTGTAGGCAGTATCTATCTTACCCCTAGTGAGGTAACCCTCTACATCCTTACATTTGTCTTCTAGCCATCCCTGCTTAGCCATTTTGCACTTCCTGTCAATCTCATTTTTGAGACGTTTGTATTCCCTTTTGCCTGCTTCATTTACTGCGTTTTTATATTTCCTCCTTTCATCAATTAAATTCAATATTTCTTCTGTTACCCAAGGATTTCTACTAGCCCTCGTCTTTTTACCTACTTAATCCTCTGCTGCCTTCACTACTTCATCACTCAGAGCTACCCATTCTTCTTCTACTGTATTTCTTTTCCCCATTCCTGTCAATTGTTCCAGTATGCTCTCCCTGAAACTCTGTAGAACCTCTAGTTTAGTCAGTTTATCCAGGTCCCATCTCCTTAAATTCCCACCTTATTGCAGTTTCTTCAGTTTTAATCTACGTATCTGACATAATAGTGCTATTAGTGGGAGCAGAAAATGGACAGTTGAAACGTCTGATTCCTGTTCCTGACGCTGACTGGAAGAAAGGGCTAGATATTTTCTGATTTTTTTTTGGGCGAGTGTTGCGGTTTGGCGAGCGAGTACATGGTCGACGGGAAGGGGCCGCACATCAGATCGCGGACGCAGTAGTTACGTCAAAGTGTGGTGGGATAAAAATTTCGGAGTTAGAAAGGTTCAGTTACAGCTACATCTACATACATACTCCGCAAACTACCGAACAGTGCGTGGGGGAGGGTACCCTGTACCACTAGCGGTCGTTTCCTTTCCAGTTCCGTCTACACACCTATGTATGAGCGCTAATTTCTCGTATCTTATCTTCGTGGTCCGTATGCGAAATTATGTTGGCAGCAGTAGGATCGTGCTGCAGTCAGCTTCAAATGTCGGTCCTCTAAAATTTCTCACAAATGTGCCTCGAAAAGAACGTCTCTTTCCCTCTAGGGGTGCTCATTTGAGTTCCCGAAGCATCTCTGTAACACTCGTTTGTTCTTTGAACCTACTGGAAACAAATCTAGCAACCTGATGCGGATCCCAAACACTCGAGCAGTACTCAAGAACAAGTCGCACTAGCGTCCTACATGCGGTCTCTTTTGCAGATGAACCACACTTTCCCAGTATTCTCCCAATAAACCGAAGTCGACCATTAGCCTTCGCTACAATAGTCCTCACATGCTTCTCCCATTTTATATCGCCTTGTAACGGTACGCCCAGATATTTAAACGATGTGATTGTGTCAAGCAGATCACTATTAAAGCTGTAACCGATCTTTATTGGTCTGTTTTTTCTACTCACTCACATTAACTTAAATTTTCCTACAGTTAGAGCCAGCTACGGTCGCAGGTTCGAATCCTGCCTCGGGCATGGATGTGTGTGATGTCCCTAGGTTAGTTAGGTTTAAGTAGTTCTAAGTTCTAGGGGACTGATGACCACAGATGTCAAGTCCCATAGTGCTCAGAGCCATTTGAACCATTTTAGTTAGAGCCAGCTGCCATTCGCCACACCAACTAGAAATTTAGCCTAAGCCATCTAGTATCCTCCTAGAGTCACTCAACGACGACACCTTCCCGTAAACCACACGAACAGTCGCAGACTGCTGCTCACCTCGTAACAGTCAGTAAATTCCATTAGTTCCTGTGGGAAACTTGGAATGTATTGTTTCCGGTGTCTTTTGTCCAATTAGCTTTGAATTTTTCCTGTTTTGTTCAAAAATGGTTCAAATGGCTCTGAGCACTATGGGACTTAACATCTGAGGCCATCAGTCCCCTAGACGTAGAACTACTTAAACCTAACTAACCTGAGAGCAGCACACACATCCATGCCCGAGGCAGGATTCGAACCTGCGACCGTAGCAGCAACGCGGTTCCGGACTGAAGCGCCTAGAACCGCCCGGCCACAACGGCCTGCTCCTGTTTTGTTGTTGTGGAGATTATTGGCGAGACCTGCTAGGAGAGTGCTGAAGGTGACATATGAATTGGCCGGCCGAAGTGGCCGAGCGGTTCTAGGCGCTGCAGTCTGGAACCGCGAGACCGCTACGGTCGCAGGTTCGAATCCTGCCTCGGTCATGGATGTGTGCGATGTCCTTAGGTTAGTTAGGTTTAACTAGTTCTACGTTCTAGGGGACTAATAAACTCAGAAGGTGAGTCCCATAGTGCTCAGAGCCATTTTTTTTGACATATGAATTGTTATCGGTGTACATGTTCCAGTCGATTGGTCGCATCTAGAGTCTTCCTGTGAGTACTCAGATGGCTACAGGGCTTTAATTGTTGACTTCGGAACGGTGTGAAGTTTAACACTAACTCCCGGTTCAAAGCGAGGCTGGCGGCCTTTATTTAGACGTACGTGACACTGCAGTAATGAAGAGGAGTAGTCCTGGTCTGCGAATAACCGCTTTCGATTAAATCTGCGGAGAAAAAGTCCCTTAATTTGTTCTGCGTATCGCGCTTGTGGAATCTGTCTGCGTCAGCGTTTAGTACTTCGCGTGACTCCACGGAAGCTCAGAAGACAAATGAAAGGAACGTTTCAGCATTTCTAGACAAAGTGTGTATCCAATGTCGTGCTAGTGATTATGAAAGCATAGTTTTCGGCGTATCTGTATTTCAATTTGTCAATGTACGTAACAATGTACGTACGCATCGATCCAATCATTTCTAGACTTCAACCTCAATGCGTCTGCTATTGTTAATTCGTGGGAGAGAAGGTCCATATGATCAGGAAGAGGTATTTCACATTTTTTATTTGTGCTGCTAACTGGGAGACTACTGGCTGCCGTGTTTACAAAACGCACGCGTCTAATGCCTTGTTTTTCACAGCTGCCACCCCTCGCTTGTGTTTATTCCTCACGCAATGGCACACGCTCGATAGCAGCTGCACCTGAGCTACAGCTAGCAGGTAAGTGCTCGACTCTAGGCATTTGTTGTACTTTGGAAATTCTTTTTATCTTTTGAAACATTTGCTGGGCGTTATAGTTTTTAAGTGGGAGAACGGACGGTTAGTGTTTAACGTCCTGTCAGCGTCCTTTAACGGATGGATTTCTTATAAGAAAGTTTAGACACTTTCGGCTGAGCAATAAACTTTAAAAATGGTTCAAATGGCTCTGAGCACTATGGGACTTAACTTCTGAGGTCATCAGTCCCCTAGAACTTAGAACTATTTAAACCTAACGAACCTAAGGACATCATACACATCCATGCCCGAGGCAGGATTCGAACCTGCGACCGTAGCGGTCGTTCGGTTCCAGACTGTAGCACCTAGAACCGCTCTGCCACCCAGGCCGGCAATAAACTTTAAAGCAACCTGTTCGCGGATTCTGAGTCAATAGTGGTGGAACAATAAAAATTAACTTCATTAACTTCTAAAAACAAGCTGATTAGTTCATTGCCTTCCACATTATTATGGGCCTGGAAGCAGGTTCCTGGCATTGTCGTCAGGTAGGAGTAAAGGTCTATTAGCAATGGAATAGTATTATTATGTTGTGCCCAAAAGATGTTAATTTATTTTTTATTTAAAGATTAACTGTTCTATAAATAACCCGCCAGGTTAGTCGAGCGCGCTAACGCGCTGCTTCCTGGACTCAGGTAGGCGCGCCGGCCCCGGATCGAATCGGATTAATGACAAGGGCCGGTGTGCCGGCGAGCCTGGATGTGGTTTTTAGGCGGTTTTCCACGTCCCCCTAGGTGAATACCGGGCTGGTCCCCACGTCCCGCCTCAGTTACACGGCTCACAAACATCTGAACACTTTCGCAATATTCCATGGATTACACTAGTTGCAGACAGTTGGGGTACACTAATTCCTTCCCGGGGGGTACGGGGTGGCGGCGGGAACGGCATCCGGCCACCCCTTCAACTAACATTGCCACATCCGATTAACCATGCCGACCCTGCGTCTCTGCGGGAACGACGGCACAAGAAAAAGAAAAGAAAGATAAACTGTTCTGTAAATGAGACATGTGTGAAAAATTTACAGAGTCGTCTTGGCTTACAGGATGAAGAACTCACATCAGATATACATTTTCATTTCCCATCTCACGTAAGTTTCAAAATGGTCTCTCTGTCAGGCTAACAAATCTGAGCAAAGTGGCACAGTATACAAATATTTCTGACTAGTGGGCTTCAGATTCTCCTCTGGCATATGCTGCTTTCTTTAAATTACTTCACGGAATTGCTAGGGGTTCTTCTTTTTCGACATCATGCATGACCCCTTCTGTGCTGTCCTTAGCGACGTCGATGCCAACGGAACATTTCATTTCCCGTCTTATTCAGAAATCCGACTACATCATATTCACTCAAAACAAAGCAGATTTGCTGCACACTTATACACTAATAATGTCTACTGACTTCATATTATCAGCCAACCATCCTCACATCCGAACGCTCCGGCTCCTATATGGTCCTATGTAGTGCAGACATCTGTACGTCAGCTCTACCCCATACACAGTATTTACTGCTATCAGTATCAGAGCTTCAGTGGCTTCTCCGTCTCCTATGGCCCCACTTTCTGAGCACCTATGGCAGCTCCAGCCCATATGGTACCAGCATCAGTATGCAGTAGTCATATTAATCATAAAATCTTATCATCACTGTTTGTGATATTTTATTTACTATTGTGTTTGAACGAAAATTTGTAAGCCATATTGGAGTAAAGTCTTGATTCTAGTGAAGGTGGTGTGCAATGGCCTTCTAACCCATGGATGATGAACAGTGTGACTAGGAACAATGGGTTTAGCTGTATTTAACTTGCTGAGAAAGTGGTAGGTTGTTTCTGAGTATCTTTCTGAATTTTTAAACATTGTAAACGTGCGAATATATATATCTTCCCTTTTATAATCCTCATAGTGCAGTTTAATATACACTGAAGAACCAAAGAAACTGGTACCCGTGCCTAATATCGTGTAGGGCCCTCTCGAACACACAGAAGTGCCGCAACACGAAGTGACATGGGCTCGACTAATGTCTGAAGTAGTGCTATAGGGAATTGACACCATGAGTCCTGCAAGTCTGGCCATAAATCCGTGAGGGTATGAGGGGGGGTGGATATCTCTTCTGAACAGCACGTTGCAAGGCATCCCAGATATGCTTAATAATGTTCATGTCTGGGGAGTTTGGGGGCCAGCGGAAATGTTTAAACTCAGAAGAGTGTTCCTGGAACCCCTCTGTAGCAATTCTGGACGTGTGGGGTGTCACATTGTCTTGCTGGAATTTCCCAAGTACGTTGTAATGCAGAAAGGACATAAATGGATGCAGGTGATCAGACAGGATGCTTACGTGCGTGTCACCTGTCAGAGTCGTATCTAGACTTATCAGGGGTCCCATATCACTCCAACTGCACACGCCCCACACCACTACAGAGCCTCCACCAGCTTGAACAGTCCCCTGCTGATATGAAGAGTCCAGGGATTCATGAGGTTGTGTCCATACTCGTACACGTCTATCCGCTCGATTCAATTTGAAACGAGACTCGTCCGACCAGACAACATGTTTACAGTCATCAACAGTCCAACATCGGTGTTGACGGGCCTAGGCGAGGCGTAAAGCTTTGTGTCGTGGAGTCATCAAAGGAACAGAACAGGCCTTCAGCTCCGAAAGCCCATATCGATGATGCTCCGTTGAATGGTTCGCACTCTGACAATTGATTCACGGTATACTCGTGAAATGTTCGTACGGAAAAATCGCGACTTCATGGCTACGTCGGAGATGTTGTGTTCCATTGCCGACCATAACACCACGTTCCAACTCACTTGAATCTTGATAACATGCAAGTGTATCAGCAGTAGCCGGCCGGAGTGGCCTAGCGGTTCTAGGCGATACAGTCTGGAACCGCGCGACCGCTACGGTCGCAGGTTCGTATCCTGCCTCGGGCATGGATGTGTGTGATGTCCTTAGGTTAGTTAGGTTTAAGTAGTTCTATGTTCTAGGGGACTGATGACCTTAGCAGTTACGTCCCATAGTGCTCAGAGCCATTTGAACCATATTAGCAGTAACCGATCCAACAACTGGGCGAGACACGTGTTGTCTTATATTCTTATATAGGCGTTGCAGACCGCAGTGCCGTATTCTGCCTGGTCACTGTATTTGAATACGCATGCCTATACAAGTTTCTATATACACTCCTGGAAATGGAAAAAAGAACACATTGACACCGGTGTGTCAGACCCACCATACTTGCTCCAGACACTGCGAGAGGGCTGTACAAGCAATGATCACACGCACGGCACAGCGGACACACCAGGAACCGCGGTGTTGGCCGTCGAATGGCGCTAGCTGCGCAGCATTTGTGCACCGCCGCCGTCAGTGTCAGCCAGTTTGCCGTGGCATACGGAGCTCCATCGCAGTCTTTAACACTGGTAGCATGCCGCGACAGCGTGGACGTGAACCGTATGTGCAGTTGACGGACTTTGAGCGAGGGCGTATAGTGGGCATGCGGGAGGCCGGGTGGACGTACCGCCAAATTGCTCAACACGTGGGGCGTGAGGTCTCCACAGTACATCGATGTTGTCGCCAGTGGTCGGCGGAAGGTGCACGTGCCCGTCGACCTGGGACCGGACCGCAGCGACGCACGGATGCACGCCAAGACCGTAGGATCCTACGCAGTGCCGTAGGGGACCGCACCGCCACTTCCCAGCAAATTAGGGACACTGTTGCTCCTGGGGTATCGGCGAGGACCATTCGCAACCGTCTCCATGAAGCTGGGCTACGGTCCTGCACACCGTTAGGCCGTCTTCCGCTCACGCCCCAACATCGTGCAGCCCGCCTCCAGTGGTGTCGCGACAGGCGTGAATGGAGGGACGAATGGAGACGTGTCGTCTTCAGCGATGAGAGTCGCTTCTGCCTTGGTGCCAATGATGGTCGTATGCGTGTTTGGCGCCGTGCAGGTGAGCGCCACAATCAGGACTGCATACGACCAAGGCACACAGGGCCAACACCCGGCATCATGGTGTGGGGAGCGATCTCCTACACTGGCCGTACACCACTGGTGATCGTCGAGGGGACACTGAATAGTGCACGGTACATCCAAACCGTCATCGAACCCATCGTTCTGCCATTCCTGGACCGGCAAGGGAACTTGCTGTTCCAACAGGACAATGCACGTCCGCTTGTATCCCGTGCCACCCAACGTGCTCTAGAAGGTGTAAGTCAACTACCCTGGCCAGCAAGATCTCTGGATCTGTCCCCCATTGAGCATGTTTGGGACTGGATGAAGCGTCGTCTCACGCGGTCTGCACGTCCAGCACGAACGCTGGTCCAACTGAGGCGCCAGGTGGAAATGACATGACAAGCCGTTCCACAGGACTACATCCAGCATCTCTACGATCGTCTCCATGGGAGAATAGCAGCCTGCATTGCTGTGAAAGGTGGATATACACTGTACTAGTGCCGACATTGTGCATGCTCTGTTGCCTGTGTCTATGTGCCTGTGGTTCTGTCAGTGTGATCATGTGATGTATCTGATTCCAGGAATGTGTCAATAAAGTTTCCCCTTCCTGGGACAATGAATTCAAGGTGTTCTTATTTCAATTTCCAGGAGTGTATATGCATGCGTATGCACTACGAGCGTTATAAAAGGGAACAAACAAAATAAGTTGTTGTATGTGAGACATACACTTTTTTTTTCTTTCATAAGGCACACCGACAATTTTAGCTTAGCTTCGGAGTATGACAGTAAAAGGATTACTGTGTTTTTACTGCAACTATCTTACTGACTGAGCGACAATGACTGCATATCATTGCCTAGTATGGATAGTTAAAAGATGTGACGTTTCTACTCATTGCTGAACATGTGTACGTTATTCTATTGGCAGTTTGGATTTTGGTGAAATGAAACATAGTTTAGCAAGACAGACATCTACACTTTTTTTTTAAACTGATCTAGCATGGTAGGTCATGTAAGTATATATAGACATGCACTTAATTAAGTTGTAATGTCAGGTAATGATGATTCCGATACATCACACATGCTCTGTACTAAGGTACACCACAAATTGAAATTAGTAACAGAGACTTTCTCCGAAGTGTTCTGACAGATAAGTTTTGCAAACGCCTGCAATAAATTTCAAAAAAATCCATACACGCACTCCCACCACCCAAGAAGCTCACACACCTCACACTGTACGGCGGAGCTAGCACACATCAAGGTTCTGAATGTAATTTCCTGAAAGTGAGAGTACTGTTTAGTATTCTCATTGCATACTTTAACTGTTCTTGCGTACTCCTCAACGAATACTGTATGACAATCCAGACCGAGCGAGCTGGCGCAGTAGTTAGCACAATGGACTCGAATTCGGGAGGACATTGATTCAAACATGTGTCTGACCATTCAAATTTAGGTTTTCTGTGATCTTCCTAAATCGTTCCAGGTAAATGCCGAGATGGTTCCTGTTTTAAAGGAACGGCCGGTTTCCTTGCCCATCCTTTACACAATACGAGCTTTTGCTCCGTCTCGTCCGCAGCTCGTGGTCGTGTGGTAGCGTTCTCGCTTCCCACACCCGGGTTCCCGGGTTCGATTCCCGGCGGGGTCAGGGATTTTCTCTGCCTCGTGATGACTGGGTGTTGTGTGATGTCCTTAGGTTAGTTGGGTTTAAGTAGTTCTAAGTTCTAGGGGACTGATGACCATAGATGTTAAGTCCCATAGAGCTCAGAGCCATTTGAACCATTTGCTCCGTCTCTACTAACTTCGATGTCGTCGGGACGTTAAACCCAATCTTGCTTGTTTTTTGACAATTCAGAAACACAGTAGGCACTTGAGCGTTGAACATTGTAGTTATTTGTGCTGAATTGTGACAAAATGCACACCATTCATAGCCTGAAAGCACTACTTTCGTGCCACAAATTTAAGAATTTTCGAGGATTACCATTAAATTGAACTCGTGTTCTCACTGTGTTCTTACAACCACACATTTATTGCCCCTCACATTTTGCGTGTATCTTAGGGAAAGTAACATCCCTTTCATAGATGAACTATACTTAACCTCATACATAATTTCACAGTATTCTAAAATGCATCAGAAAATGTAATGTTAACGTTGCAACAGTACCTAAATACGAAAAGTGTATTCAATCTGCGTAAAAACTACACTGTTTACTGGATTATCACGGTGTTTAAATCAAAATTATTTTCCACACATATTCATGATGATTATGATCTCTAATGTATGTGTGAGAGGGAAGGAGTAAGTGAAGATAATGTACCAACAGAAAAATATAATTGACAACAGTTGTTTCAAGTGACTAGGATATAGTTGAGGTTAAGTACAACAAAAACGTCCTAAGGCTCAAACTGATTACTTTACCTGAGCTATGACGCGACAGTATTCTATAAAATTTGTCAGAAAAGGCCGTGCGGTTAAAGGCGCTGCAGTCTGGAACCGCAAGACCGCTACGGTCGCAGGTTCGAATCCTGCCTCGGGCATGGATGTTTGTGATGTCCTTAGGTTAGTTAGGTTTAACTAGTTCTAAGTTCTAGGGGACTAATGACCACGGCAGTTGAGTCCCATAGTGCTCAGAGCCATTTGAACCATTTTGTCAGAAAAGTAGCGACATGGACTGTTTATAAATACACACTGGCGAGAGAATTTTCGGAGTAGTCTTGCATATTATGATAGGCATGCAAACTGTGTTTTTTTTTAATAAGGTACACGGACGGTTTAGAAGCGGAAAAATATTTAGTTTAAAGTTACACATGATTCACTGACGAGTTCACACAGTATCATAGATGTTTATATACACTTTTTAAAACTTTTAAAATATAAATCTGAACGAAAAGTCTAGTAATCCGCTGTAGCTGCACTTGTTTTAGTCGATTAGAGCTCCACATAGCCGGTTTCACAACTTGTAAGTTGCTTACTCTGGCATATATCTAAAAAGAAAATTTTATAAATTAATGCTTTAATAATGGGGATGTGAAGTTATCTGAGATATAATAATTTTTTCATAGTGCAGCCCCGTCAGCAACTGTGATGGACAAATATATTGAAAAATATATTTTTCGGCTAGAATAGGTAGTTGCCGCTGCCAACCGACCGCATGGTGAAGTGATGCCGGGGCTGGACTTCAGTTAAGTAGTTTTAATTCGACTTGGTACCACAGTACTACAGGTTTTAATTTTTAATGTTGACTATGCCTTGCTCTGGCATGTTATAATAAGTTTATGCTTCTGAAGAAGGCTAGATTATTCTAGCCGAAACCTGGGTAAAGACAGGAAATTTTCGCAACTGAGGCGGATTTTTCAATATATTATTATCTGAGATAGCTTAAAGTATCGAGTGAACAGACTTAAACAAGAAGGAAAATATTACACATATAGTTAGGAAAATAGCTGTGGATCACATAGTCCCCACAAAGAACGGGCCTATACGTAATTAATAAATAAGATTTGTAATTTCATACCGAAAGAAGATAACTTGCAAATGATATGTCATATGTATAGGGAGTTATTATAGAATGCCGCAGAATAGCCAATGGCATGGATAGGTAAAGTTCTCAACCTCATTCAATAGCTAAAACCCGTCATCAATGATGAATGTCCAGTCCAAAAAAACGAAGGGACAGAATTAGGAATCAGAAACTGGCCCTCGATTAAAAAACAGTGGAGCAGTAACTAAAATGAAAAAGAAATGGGGACAGTCCCCTTGTAACGTGGAACAACTGTCGAAAACGGGATTGATCCGTGTTAAAATTAGGAACTGTTACCACTTTACCGATTAAAATACGTTCGTTTTGGCCTATGTGAAGCAACAGACGATGTCCCTCGGAAATGTTATGTAGGAAAATTTTAGGCCCTGCAATGACTGAAGAATAAAATGAAGTTAGTGATGAAAACTAATGAAATAAATATATTGAAATCACGTGAAAAATTATTTTTAACGTCTTGGGAGGCCACCAATGATCGAAAGGAAGAAGCTTATGCTGACGATCAAACTTACCGGAAGTCGATACCCTTATACAGGGTGGACCATTGATCGTGACCGGGCAAAATATATCACGCAATAATCGTCAAACGAAAAAACTACAAAAAACAAAACTTGTTTACCTTGAAGGGGGAAACCAGATAGCGCTATGGTTGGCCCGCTAGATGGCGCTGCCATAGGTCAAACGGATACCAACAGCGTTTTTTTTTAAATAGGAACCCCTATTTTTTATTACATATTCGTGTAGTACGTAAAGAAATATGAATGTTTTAGTTGGACCACTTTTTCGCTTTGTGGTAGTTGGCGTTGTAATATTCACAAACATATGGCTCACAATTTTAGACGAACAGTTGGTAACATGTAAGTTTTTTAAATTAAAATACAGAACGTAGGTACGTTTGAACATTTTATTTCGGTTGTTCCAATGTGATACATGTACCTCTGTGAACTTACCATTTCTGAGAACGCATGCTGTTACAGCGTGATTACCTGTAAATACCACATTAATGCAATAAATGCTCAAAATGATGTCCGTCAACCTCAATGCATTTGGCAAAACGTGTAACGAAATTCCTCTCAGCAGCGAGTAATTTGCCTTCCGTAATGTTCGCACATGCACTGACAATGCGCTGACGCATGTTGTCAGGCGTTGTCGGTGGATCACGATAGCAAATATCCTTCAACTTTCCCCACAGAAAGAAATACGGGGACATCAGATTCGGTGAACGTGCGGGCCACGGTATGGTGCTTCGACGGCCAATCCACCTGTCATGAAATATGCTATTCAATACCACTTCAACCGCACGCGAGCTATGTGCCGGACATCCATCATATTGGAAGTACATCGCATTCTGTCGTGCAATGAAACATCTTGTAGTAACATCCCATTTAGATTGCCATCGATAAAATGGGGGCCAATTATCCTTCCTCCCATAATGCCGCACCATACATTAACCCGCCAAGGTCGCTGATGTTCCACTTGTCGCAGCCATCGTGGATTTTCCGTTGCGCAATTGTGCATATTGTGGTGTCACCGCCAGACACCACACTTGCTAGGTGGTAGCTTAAATCGGCCGCGGTCCATGAAGTACATGTCGGACCCGCGTGTCGCCACTGTGATCGCAGACCTAGCGCCACCACCAAGGCAGGTCTCGTGATACGAGATAGCAAGGCGCCAGTTGTATCAGTGCCTATAGCTTACGAGTATTCAAGAGAGATGTATTCCAAAGAACAATTAAAAGATAAGTAATAAGCATCTACATACTTTTCTTCTTATTCATTTATAAGTTCTCATGTTCCAGACTTCACGCCCGTTTGCTTTAGCCGTGCGTGCCCTATCGGCTACAGCGTTAGTCTAGAGTTCATTTTCAGCCATCTCCACTTCACGGTGTCGGCCCAGCTACCGACACAACATTTATTGGCGACGAGCAAAAGAGTTTGTATTAATTCGTTTACAACATTGGCGACGATTTAAAGTGTTTTCTGATTGCTTCCATTTAATTGTGTCATGGCTTCGCCACATTCTCCAGATGTACTGTCCGAATTTTATCGCTTGCAGAATCAGCAGACGCAGGCGTTACTGGATGCCCTTGGACAGCTCGTCCAGGGTCAACGTACCATTCAAACCGATGCGGCCGCCGCCGCTTCTTCGCTACCGCTGCCACTAAACGCTGTTGCACCTCCCTTTCGACCATACGTGGCAGCCGATGAGACCTGGCACGAGTGGTCTCGCCAGTTCAACTTTCACCTCGCTGCCTACAGAATTCAAGGTAATGAGCGGCAGCCGTTTTTGCTTTCTTGTGTCGGTGTGTCCACATACCGTGTGATAGTGAAATTGTTTCCCCGACGCGACGTAGCAACTCTGTCCTACGAGGAAATTTTGTCTGCTTTAGATGCCTATTTCAAAGAAACAGTTAATGTGGTTGCAAAACGGTATACGTTCTTTCGTACAAAACGTACGGCCAGTCAAACTAATAGGGAGTGGGTAGCAACATTGCAAGGACTTACTAGGGACTGTGCCTTTGAATGTGACTGTGGTCTTTCTTATTCAGATACAATGGTGCGTGATGCAATTGCACAGAACGTTTCTGATGTTCGCATACGGGAACAAATTTTGAAACTAGTTAATCCCTCCCTTCAACAAGTGCTAGACATATTGGATAGACAGGACACACTTGACTGTGCTCAGGAATCTTTTGAAACTTCGCCAGCCGTGTGTAACATTAACCGGCCCGCTGGACGCGCTGCGCGGCCCGGTAACCGGGCCTTGCGCACGTCGACACAGCGACCGCCGCGTGCTAAGCCAGGTGTGCCGCGCCAGCACACAAATGCAGTGAAATCATGCCCGCGGTGTGCTACTAGACATTCGCGTGAACATTGCCCGTCACGCCAAGCTATTTGCTTTTTCTGCAATAAGAAAGGACATGTTCAAAGTGTTTGTCAGAAAAAGCTCAGATCAGACAATCACAATCATTCCAGGCCTTTTGCTTCGCGCCGGAATCGAACCAAGGACACTCAGGCTCGTGGACCTTCGCCTATGGACATTCATGTCGTTAATTCCGCTTCGTCCAGTGACACTTTCTCTAACAGTAACTGTGTTCGTCCCACAAAAACTGTGCGTCGACGTCGCCGGAAATCACGTCAATTAGCAAGTGATTCTGTACCAGTGTCTGTTCCAATTGCACAAAACAGTCGCTCTTGTCGTCAGCAGGACAATAAACTTTTTGTGGACTTAGACTTTGAAGGCAAAGTGATACCATTCCAGCTCGATACCGGAGCTGCAGTTTCATTGCTCAATCATGACACGTACAAACAACTGGGCAAACCTCCGTTGCGTTCCGCAAATGTTAAGCTAACTACATATTCAGGACAGACAATTCCTGTGTTAGGACAGTGCAGCCTTCTTGCAACGTACAAGGGACAAACAAAACTTGTGTCATTTTACGTTCTTCGTTCTTCTTCTGCAGTGAACTTGTTTGGTCTAGACTTGTTTAAGTTGTTTAACATGTCTATTGTAAATCAGGTCCTATCAGTGAATCAGACTGTGCCTACAGACAGTGTTTCTCGGCTGTGTGACGAATTTGCAGACATTTTTGCACCGGGCTTCGGTTGCGCTAAAAACTATGAAGCACATTTAGAACTGAAGGTCAACGCGCAACCGAAATTTTTCAGGGCGCGCAATGTTCCCCACGCATTGCGTGATGAGGTCGCAAGAACGTTACACGATCTCGAATCACAGGGTGTAATTGAACGTGTGCAAGCTTCTCTCTGGGCCTCACCCTTAGTAATTTTGCCAAAACCTTCCGGAAAATTGAGACTTTGCGTGGACTTCAAGGCCACAGTGAATCCACAGCTAGTGACTGCTACTTTTCCTTTGCCCCGCCCGGAAGATCTTTTTGCTAAACTGTGCCCGGGAAAATATTTTTCAAAGTTGGACCTAGCCGATGCGTACTTGCAAATACTGGTGGACGACGAATCCCAGCGCGTATTGGTGATTAACACGCATCTTGGATTGTACCGCTTCAAAAGACTGCCATTCGGGTGTGCCTCCGCCCCTGCCTTGTTTCAGCAATATTTACAAACTATTTGTGCGTCGGTCCCTACTGCAGCAAACTATCTGGACGATATAGTGATCTCCGGACAGACAGAAGAAGATCATCTTGCGAACTTACGAACATTATTTCAGGTCTTGCGGCAAAATGGTCTTCGCTTGAGGAAGGACAAATGTGTGTTTTTTGCTCGTGACTTACCATACCTGGGACATGTCATTAATGCCCAAGGCATACATCCGAGTCCAGAGCACCTCCGTGCCATACAAGAATTGCCTTCCCCTCAAAATGTGAAACAGCTACAGAGTGTGTTGGGTAAAATTAATTATTATCATTGCTTTCTGCGCAATGCTTCTTCTATTTCAGCTCCGCTTCATCGTTTACGCCGTAAAGGTGTTCCGTTCGTCTGGACGACGGAATGCGAACGCGCCTTTCGCCAGTTGAAATCGGCGTTGCTTTCTAATACTTGCCTTACGCCATTCGATCCCCAGAAACCCCTTTTGTTGATGGTAGATGCATCGGATTTCGGGATCGGTGCTGTGCTTGCGCACAAAGTTGGCTCCCATGATCGCCCTATTGCCTTTGCGTCCAAATTGCTGTCGTCTGCGCAAAGAAATTATTCACAGATAGAGAAAGAAGCTTTGGCTCTCGTGTTTGGTGTTACTAAGTTCCATGATTTCTTGTATGGTCGTCACTTTACCATCATCACAGACCACAAACCTTTGACATCGCTTTTTCATCCGACCAAGCCTGTACCTCCACGTACAGCGCAGAAATTCATTCGCTGGTCTATTTTCCTCTCGCAGTACCGCTACGATATCTTGTATCGGTCCACTGCTAAGCACGGAAACGCCGATGCGTTGTCCCGTTTGCCTGTTGCTGAGGATAAAGCATTCGATTCTTCCGAACTTGCTTGCATGTTCATTGATTCGGAAACCGATGAAGTGGTCGAATCGTTTCCGATTGATTTTCGTCGTGTCGCTACAGCCACAGCTGCTGACCCTGTCCTTGCTACTGTTTTACGTTTTGTTGCTACGCAATGGCCTTTGTCAAAGTCTCGGATCGAGGATCCGTTGGTTCGCCGATTTTTTGCTCACAAGGAGAGACTTTTTGTTCGACGTGGTGTTTTGTTGTTGCGTTCTGATAATGATCAGTCCAGAGTCGTGGTCCCACGTTCGTTACAGTCCTCTGTTTTACGGCTTCTTCACCAAGGACATTGGGGTATAGTGCGAACGAAACAACTTGCTCGTCAGCACTGTACTTGGTTCGGAATCGATGCTGCGATTACGAATATGTGTTCTTCGTGCCCGGCGTGTGCCGAACAACAGTCCGCACCGCCGCGGAAAGTCTTTGCATGGCCAAAAGCCACTTCCCCTTGGCAACGCTTGCACATTGATTTTGCTGGTCCGTTCTGGAATGCTCGATGGTTGGTTCTGGTCGACGCCTTCAGTAATTTTCCTTTTGTTGTCCGGATGTCTTCCACGACGTCCTCCGCCACCATCCAAGCGTTGTCTGCTATCTTTTGCATTGAAGGTCTTCCGCAGACTATTGTTTCCGACAATGGCCCACAATTCATGTCCGCAGAATTTCAGTCATTCTGCCAGGCCAATGGTATTCAGCATCTGACATCCGCGCCGTTTTCGCCTCAGTCCAACGGTGCCGCTGAACGATTGGTCCGGACTTTCAAGTCACAGATGTTGAAATTGAAAGAGTCGCATTCTCGGGAGGACGCATTGTTGCTCTTTTTGTCTTCGTATCGCTCTCAGCCCCGAGATGGTCGCTCGCCGGCTGAGTTGCTCCACGGTCGTCCTCATCGCACCTTGATGTCTTTGCTGCATCCGCCGCATCAGGTTCCTGTGCAGCGGCAGACTCCTGCTTTTGCTCCAGGCGACGTTGTATTTTATCGCAACTATCGAGGTTCACGGCGTTGGCTCGCAGGGCGCATTCTTCGCTGCCTCGGCCGCGCGATGTATTTGGTTTTGGGGGCCTCTGGTGAGGTGCGTCGGCATCTCAATCAGCTGCGCCTCTGTCGTCGCTCGGGTTCTGCCGCTCCCCGTCTGCTTTCAGCGACGGGGCCGTCCGGTCAGCGCCCTGGGGACCCATCTACTGGCTCGCCTCATCCCCAGGTGTTACCGACGATGCCTTCCATTTTGCCCGATGGCGACGCGCCGCCGCCGCCGCAGCAGCAGCAGCCGCCGCCGCCGCCGCTTGTTCTCCCGCCGGCGCCGCCCGCATTAGACGCTTCGCTGCAGCGGCCAAGCGCCTCCCAGGGTCACGCGCCGCCGATCGCTTCCCGTGACCAGCTGTCCTCCGCCATGGAACTCCCGCCCGCTCCGGACCACATGATGTCATCGCGCGTCGGCTACCCCGACGCAATGGAAATCGACCCTTCGGTCCCTCCTGTCTCATTACGGGCGCATACACCGCATGTTGCCGTGCACCCTGGACTAGTTTTTCAGGCGTTTCCTAGCTCCCCTCGGACCGAATGGCCGGGTGCGGGTGGCACAGCCTCGCCTGTTGTTGGGCTCCCCACCTCATCGCATACGTCAACATGTGGTCCTCCCCACGGCGGGCGGAAGCCTTATCTCACGACCGTTCGCCGATTTGCGGGGGAGGAATGTGGTGTCACCGCCAGACACCACACTTGCTAGGTGGTAGCTTAAATCGGCCGCGGTCCATGTAGTACATGTCGGACCCGCGTGTCGCCACTGTGATCGCAGACCTAGCGCCACCACCAAGGCAGGTCTCGTGATACGAGATAGCAAGGCGCCAGTTGTATCAGTGCCTATAGCTTACGAGTATTCAAGAGAGATGTATTCCAAAGAACAATTAAAAGATAAGTAATAAGCATCTACATACTTTTCTTCTTATTCATTTATAAGTTCTCATGTTCCAGACTTCACGCCCGTTTGCTTTAGCCGTGCGTGCCCTATCGGCTACAGCGTTAGTCTAGAGTTCATTTTCAGCCATCTCCACTTCACGGTGTCGGCCCAGCTACCGACACAACACATATTATGCCGGTTTACGTTACCGCTGTTGGTGAATGACGCTTCGTCGCTAAATAGAACGCGTGGAAAAAATCTGTCATCGTCCCGTAATTTCTCTTGTGCCCAGTGGCAGAACTGTACACGACGTTCAAAGTCGTCGCCATGCAATTCCTGGTGCATAGAAATATGGTACGGGTGCAATCGATGTTTTTGTAGCATTCTCAACACCGACGTTTTTGAGATTCGTGATTCTCGCACAATTTGTCTGCTACTGATGTGCGGATTAGCCGCGACAGCAGCTAAAACAACTACTGGGGCATCATCATTTGTTGCAGGTCGTGGTTGACGTTTCACATGTGGCTGTGCACTTCCTGTTTCCTTAAATAACGTAACTATCCGGCGAACGGTCCGGACACTTGGATGATTTCGTCCAAGAGACCGAACAGCATACATAGCACACGCCCGTCGGGCATTTTGATCACAATAGCCATACATCAACACGATATCGACCTTTTCCGCAATTGGTAAACGGCGCATTTTAACACTGGTAATGTATCAGGAAGTAAATACCGTCCGCACTGGCGGAATGTTACGTGATACCACGTACTTATACGTTTGTGACTATTACAGCGCCATCTATCATAAAGCGAAAAAAGTGATTCAACTAAAACATTCATATTTATTTACGTACTGCACGAATATGTAATAAAAATGGTGGTTCCTGTTTTAAAAAACGCAGTTGATATCCGTTTGATCTATGGCAGCACCATCTAGCGGGCCAACCATAGCGTCATCTGGTTTCCGCCTTCAAGCTAGACTAGTTTCGTTCCTTGTAGTTTTTTCGTTTGATGCTTATTTCGTGAGATATTTGGCCCGGTCACTATCAGTGGACCACCCTGTATATGTTTGTCACCAACGTAATAGTAACCTTAGCAGCTGACAACACAAGCTACGAGGTGTCCAATGTGTTGTCGGAAAGTATGTGATGGCTGCCGTTCGGGTACTGAGACGGTTAAGTGTTCAAATGTGAGTGAAATCTTATGGGACTTAACTGCTAAGGTCATCAGTCCCTAATCTTACACTCTACTTAACCTAAATTATCCTAAGGACAAACATACACAGCCATGCCCGAGGGAGGACTCGAACCTCCGTCGGGACCAGCCTAGACGGTTAAGGAAATCGAACTGACGCGGTCAGCGTGGAAGGTAAGAGATGCGGGCTGCTAATGCTCTGCTGAGGAACTGCAGTACCCACGCCAACTATTAGACTCGGCTGTCTGTATTACATAAAAACTGAACGTGAGTGATACTAATATAAAAATGTTACTAATAAGAACATGTTGAAAACTGCCACTTATTTCTGTTGCATTAAAAAAGTGTATACATTAAATGGATCAGATTACCTACATGTGGATCCGCAGTGGGAGTAAACATAGATATTAACATAAAAAGCTGTAATAAGCTAACCAACTAGTTAGATGCTGAGACCCCTTACTTTAAAAATTCAAATAGTCAAAATTGGCCAATAAAGATCGGTGTCTTAATTCCGTTTGGTTGTTGAGAGTATTATCAGGGGACTGTATTATGGAGTTTACTATATATATATATATATATATATATATATATATATATATATATATATATATTCTCAAGCACATTCACCACACTTTCTCTCTTTATTTAGTATCTGCAAATTATTGTAGAGGTGTGATACAGAAAGTTGATTACTATGCAAGTGGGATGTTAGTGCGAATTTCGAGCTGCTGGCACTGAGAATTTCGAACCCTTTGTCAGTTTGCCCATTGTACTTTTTTCGAAAAGTCATTACAGGAAATTGAATAAAGCCCTGTGTTCTTATACGGGTTGTTGATTGACTGTATCTTGTGTCTAGATTTCGCACCTACATTCTGCGGTACAAAAAACGCAAGATGTATGTTATTCTATTTAAATGTTTACCGATTCTTTCCGAAAAGAGGTCGCAGTAAGAAATGCGCTGGTAGTTGTTGTTCTTGCCCTGCCTAAAAGGTGGTAGAGTGGTAGAAAACCTGGTGTGGTTCGTGGAAGGGATTGAGTTGCTCAATAATTCGTTATTAATATTGTGAACAAAATTTATATCCTAACCATTAGTAAGTGCAATACTTTGTATAACCTGTTACTCACGGTCGAAAGCCTGGGGAGTTAGAGGGACTTGATGGAGGCCGTGGAGGAGCGAACGGAAGACAGCTTTTTTTATACACTCCTGGAAATTGAAATAAGAACACCGTGAATTCATTGTCTCAGGAAGGGGAAACTTTATTGACACATTCCTGGGGTCAGATACATCACATGATCACACTGACAGAACCACAGGCACATAGACACAGGCAACAGAGCATGCACAATGTCGGCACCAGTACAGTGTATATCCACCTTTCGCAGCAATGCAGACTGCTATTCTCCCATGGAGACGATCGTAGAGATGCTGGATGTAGTCCTGTGGAACGGCTTGCCATGCCATTTCCACCTGGCGCCTCAGTTGGACCAGCGTTCGTGCTGGACGTGCAGACCGCGTGAGACGACGCTTCATCCAGTCCCAAACATGCTCAATGGGGGACAGATCCGGAGATCTTGCTGGCCAGGGTAGTTGACATACACCTTCTAGAGCACGTTAGGTGGCACGGGATACATGCGGACGTGCATTGTCCTGTTGGAACAGCAAGTTCCCTTGCCGGTCTAGGAATGGTAGAACGATGGGTTCGATGACGGTTTGGATGTACCGTGCACTATTCAGTGTCCCCTCGACGATCACCAGTGGTGTACGGCCAGTGTAGGAGATCGCTCCCCACACCATGATGCCGGGTGTTGGCCCTGTGTGCCTCGGTCGTATGCAGTCCTGATTGTGGCGCTCACCTGCACGGCGCCAAACACGCATACGACCATCATTGGCACCAAGGCAGAAGCGACTCTCATCGCTGAAGACGACACGTCTCCATTCGTCCATCCATTCACGCCTGTCGCGACACCACTGGAGGCGGGCTGCACGATGTTGGGGCGTGAGCGGAAGACGGCCTAACGGTGTGCGGGACCGTAGCCCAGCTTCATGGAGACGGTTGCGAATAGTCCTCGCCGATACCCCAGGAGCAACAGTGTCCCTAATTTGCTGGGAAGTGGCGGTGCGGTCCCCTACGGCACTGCGTAGGATCCTACGGTCTTGGCGTGCATCCGTGGGTCGCTGCGGTCCGGTCCCAGGTCGACGGGCACGTGCACCTTCCGCCGACCACTGGCGACAACATCGATGTACTGTGGAGACCTGACGCCCCACGTGTTGAGCAATTCGGCGGTACGTCCACCCGGCCTCCCGCATGCCCACTATACGCCCTCGCTCAAAGTCCGTCAACTGCACATACGGTTCACGTCCACGCTGTCGCAGCATGCTACCAGTGTTAAAGACTGCGATGGAGCTCCGTATGCCACGGCAAACTGGCTGACACTGACGGCGGCGGTGCACAAATGCTGCGCAGCAAGCGCCATTCGACGGCCAACACCGCGGTTCCTGGTGTGTCCGCTGTGCCGTGCGTGTGATCATTGCTTGTACAGCCCTCTCGCAGTGTCCGGAGCAAGTATGGTGGGTCTGACACACCGGTGTCAATGTGTTCTTTTTTCCATTTCCAGGAGTGTATTTCATGCGATGATCTGCAGAACGATGGAGCATGGTGTCAGTCGTTGACGGTTTCCAGGAAATATCAGAAACAAAAATACTGTTTCTTGATACGATTAAGAGGTCAAGGTAAGGCAGCATGGCTTCGATTGTAAATTGAATACCAGACTGCTGCGAATTCAAGTGGTCTGCTAGGAAACCGCAAAACTCATGGGGACCTTTATATACAGGGTTATTACAAATGATTGAAGCGATTTCACAGCTCTACGATAACTTTATTATTTGAGATATTTTCACAATGCTCTGCACACACATACAAAAACTCAAAAAGTTTTTTTAGGCATTCACAAATGTTCGATACGTGCCCCTTCAGTGATTCGGCAGACATCAAGCCGATAATCAAGTTCCTCCCACACTCGGCGCAGCATGTCCCCATTAATGAGTTCGAAAGCATCGTTGATGCAAGCTCGCAGTTCTGGCACGTTTCTTGGTAGAGGAGGTTTAAACACTGAATCTTTCACATAACCCCACAGAAAGAAATCGCATGGGGTTAAGCCGGGAGAGCGTGGAGGCCATGTCATGAATTGCTGATCATGATCTCCACCACGACCGATCCATCGGTTTTCCAATCTCCTGTTTAAGAAATGCCGAACATCATGATGGATGTGCTGTGGAGCACCATCCTGTTGAAAGACAGAAATAGCTCCCTGCTTGCTTTATTCATCGACTTCCGCGGGCTACGCGTGAAACTTGCCCGCATGCGTTCAACCGTTCTTCGCTCACTGCAGGCCGACCCGTTGATTTCCCCTTACAGAGGCATCGAGAAGCTTTAAACTGCGCATATCATCGCCGAATGGAGTTAGCAGTTGGTGGATCTTTGTTGAACTTCGTCCTGAAGTGTCGTTGCACTGTTATGACTGACTGATGTGAGTGCATTTCAAGCACGACATACGCTTTCTCGGCTCCTGTCGCCATTTTGTGTGACTGCGCTCTCGAGCGCTCTGGCGGCAGAAACCTGAAGTGCGGCTTCAGCCGAACTAAACTTTATGAGTTTTTCTACGTATCTGTAGTGTGTCGTGACCATATGTGAATGAATGGAGCTACAGTGAATTTATGAAATCGCTTCAATCATTTGTAATAGCCCTGTAGTTAGAGAACGTCATCAACATAATTAAACCAACCAAGGATTTCTAGTCCGTAAGATGGGAGTTGTTGCGCAAATTCGTATTCAGACTTAGACAGAAAAATGTTTGCCATACGGTAAGGCAATGGACCCATTGCTAGTCCCTGTTTTTGAATGAAAAACAGAATCACCAAATTTGAAGTAATTGTAACTAAGAACAATTTCTAACACTTTCAGCATTTCATTAATTTCGTCAAGTGGACGATTGCTTATGGGTGTGAAGATTTTCAGTCATAATATTCTGAACTTGGTCAGTAGGTACGTTGGTATACTTATTTTTAATGACTGAAGATGCTACATTAGCATCAGTGGAAATTTTCAAGTTGTGTAGAATGGAAATTAGATGTGAGCAGTTATGTAGCGAAAAACTGGATGGATGTTCATAATACTTGTTAATATAATTGGCTAACAACATTCCTGCCTGGTAGACAACACTATTTCTGGCGTTGACGATCGGGCGCGCAAGAAGACCTGCCATACGTGACTTGATAACCGCTCTTAACCTGGATGCTTTTGGATTCATAGGTATGAGAGGACTCTTTTGAAAAGTGGCGGGAAAGGATGAAATGGATGTTGTACGCTTCTTTAATGGGGTCAAAAGATTTTCAGTCAGATCGAATCTACAGCGAGAAATGTTGTTTTCTTTGAAGAAATCCTGTACTTTGGCTACGTATGCGTCATCTTTTATAACAATACTCGTTTTACCCTCCCTCATCTGCCATTATTATGATCGCTCTGCGATTATCTACTTTTTTATTAATGGTGCGAAGAGCGGCGTTTTCGGAGATCGATTCTGAATACCCATGTGGACCAAACCATTACCGTTGAAGGTGCTCCTGTATTACCGTATTAATTGGGCAGTTGGAGGTAGGACGCAATCTATGGCGGCTAAGGAGTGAGCTACGGAATAATCAGTTTCTTGTTGGAATAACGACTTAGTGGTATTATGTGGTAACACGTTCTCAAGTAGCCGTGTTTCACTAGCGTTGAACCTAGTCCAAGTTAAGTTGCAAACCTGGGGGGCAAATTTAAACGCGGTTTGAGGAGTACTGGAAGGGTGAGGTTCCCTACTTCGATAGAGTAAATTTTGTAGTTTCTTCAGATGCACTGACGAAAACCTATTCCTTAATCTAATGACACACACAACACATGCTCACATACCGCATTCAAGGACCTCATGCTAATCGTAGTAGATAATTCAGGTGAGCCATATACAGGGCCTTATTAGTTCTGTCCTTTTTCACATGTAACTTGTGGATTTCTGCACGGCCGGCCGAAGTAGCCGTGCGGTTAAAGGCGCTGCAGTCTGGAACCGCAAGACCGCTACGGTCGCAGGTTCGAATCCTGCCTCGGGCATGGATGTTTGTGATGTCCTTAGGGTAGTTAGGTTTAACTAGTTCTAAGTTCTAGGGGACTAATGACCTCTGCAGTTGAGTCCCATAGTGCTCAGAGCCATTTGAACCATTTTTGATTTCTGCACGTAAACAAAATGTCGTAATGTGCTTGGCTGAACGTGCACGCTTATTCAGCCTATTAATAATGTAATTTGGAAAAATATGGTCCACCAAACATGAGCTTGCACGTGTGGTACACATACCGAACTTTCGTCGTAAACAAGTGCTGCTTAACCTAAAGTTCTTATCAGTAGCGCAAATATGCAAGCTGCGAGTATTTTTATAAGTAATACAGACAATTTAGATACTGTTATATTCGGGCTTCCACATTCCTGCAGGGTTTTTGATATAACAGGGTCTACTGCGACTTTTGACTCGCCCTGTCTATCTATACTACTATATAAAGACAAGTTCTAGTTTTTGTTACCAAAAATCACAAGAAGTTTGAGACCGATTTACTTTAAATTTTACACACACACAAAAATATATAAAACACGCTTATCTGAAGTCAGAACTTCGATAAGGAATAAAGCAGATTTCGAGGAAATGTCACACACATTAACGACTCATACACTCCTGGAAATGGAAAAAAGAACACATTGACACCGGTGTGTCAGACCCACCATACTTGCTCCGGACACTGCGAGAGGGCTGTACAAGCAATGATCACACGCACGGCACAGCGGACACACCAGGAACCGCGGTGTTGGCCGTCGAATGGCGCTAGCTGCGCAGCATTTGTGCACCGCCGCCGTCAGTGTCAGCCAGTTTGCCGTGGCATACGAAGCTCCATCGCAGTCTTTAACACTGGTAGCATGCCGCGACAGCGTGGACGTGAACCGTATGTGCAGTTGACGGACTTTGAGCGAGGGCGTATAGTGGGCATGCGGGAGGCCGGGTGGACGTACCGCCGAATTGCTCAACACGTGGGGCGTGAGGTCTCCACAGTACATCGATGTTGTCGCCAGTGGTCGGCGGAAGGTGCACGTGCCCGTCGACCTGGGACCGGACCGCAGCGACCCACGGATGCACGCCAAGACCGTAGGATCCTACGCAGTGCCGTAGGGGACCGCACCGCCACTTCCCAGCAAATTAGGGACACTGTTGCTCCTGGGGTATCGGCGAGGACCATTCGCAACCGTCTCCATGAAGCTGGGCTACGGTCCCGCACACCGTTAGGCCGTCTTCCGCTCACGCCCCAACATCGTACAGCCCGCCTCCAGTGGTGTCGCGACAGGCGTGAATGGATGGACGAATGGAGACGTGTCGTCTTCAGCGATGAGAGTCGCTTCTGCCTTGGTGCCAATGATGGTTGTATGCGTGTTTGGCGCCGTGCAGGTGAGCGCCACAATCAGGACTGCATACGACCGAGGCACACAGGGCCAACACCCGGCATCATGGTGTGGGGAGCGATCTCCTACACTGGCCGTACACCATCGGTGATCGTCGAGGAGACACTGAATAGTGCACGGTACATCCAAACCGTCATCGAACCCATCGTTCTACCATTCCTAGACCGGCAAGGGAACTTGCTGTTCCAACAGGACAATGCACGTCCGCATGTATCCCGTGCCACCCAACGTGTTCTAGAAGGTGTGAGTCAACTACCCTGGCCAGCAAGATCTCCGGATCTGTCCCCCATTGAGCATGTTTGGGACTGGATGAAGCGTCGTCTCACGCGGTCTGCACGTCCAGCACGAACGCTGGTCCAACTGAGGCGCCAGGTGGAAATGGCATGGCAAGCCGTTCCACAGGACTACATCCAGCATCTCTACGATCGTCTCCATGGGAGAATAGCAGCCTGCATTGCTGCGAAAGGTGGATATACACTGTACTAGTGCCGACATTGTGCATGCTCTGTTGCCTGTGTCTATGTGCCTGTGGTTCTGTCAGTGTGATCATGTGATGTATCTGACCCCAGGAATGTGTCAATAAAGTTTCCCCTTCCTGGGACAATGAATTCACGGTGTTCTTATTTCAATTTCCAGGAGTGTATAATGATCTACAACCTTGCAACTAAGCAACAGAACTATCATCCTGGAAGGTATTCTGTGAGCCAGTGGATGGTGTAGGTACTAGTACTACAGTTCACAAAATACTCACCAGAATACCAACTAGCCAGGAGATACTCTAACGAAGGAGGATGGTGAGTACTCAAGAGCAGTGTATGAGATTCTGAATGTGCTCTATGAGACTCATTTCCCTGAATGCACTCTGGCAGGTAACAAAGACCAACATTCAGTCCCTGAAAAGCACTGGTTTGCAGGTAACGAAGGGGAGAACTGGGAATTTGCTAGAGAATGTGTTGATTACAAAAAGATGCAGTGAGTGGGGGGAAATGTTTCAAGTGTTCAGTCACCAGGCCCAGATCGAATTATTCCAACTCTACTGCAACAAACAAGAGAGAGTTTAATTAGCAGTCTGCGCAGGCTGTTTGGAGTTAGCTTCGTGACAGGAATCATTCCTAATGCTTGGAGGACACTGGGGGTTCTTTTAATTCCGAAGCCAGGGATAATTGATCATACCAAGGCTGAGGATATGTGACCAGTCAGTCTCTGCTCCTTTCTGTTAAAGCTATCAGAAAAGCTGGCTAATGCGCACGTTATGAAAAGGATGCTAAGTGAGGTTCTTCTGCATGTAAACCAACATGCGTATTAATCAGGCAAATCACCTGAAACAACACTTCAACAATTGTTGGGAAGGTTGAAAAAGCACCACACTCTCAGGAAACGGTTCTTTGCATCTTCCTACATATCAAGGGGGCTTTTAGCTACACGACCTTCGAATCTATAGTCAGAGCTGCAGAAGAGCATGGCATTGAGACCACTATGTGTCTGTGGATTAAGACCATGTTGAGCAGGAAAGAGGTACAAGCCATCATGATGAATGAAAACATTCTGATCAACACCATGTGTACTAAACATTATGCAAAACTGGCGTAGGGAACAGGAACTAATGTTCACCCGCAAGATAACTGTTGTAGTAGCATTCACGAGGAAGCATATGCAGCACATGTACTGGAATATTAAGCTTCTAGACGAAACTGCACCTGTATTGACGGTAAACCCGGATGCGAAACTGTTATGGATCCCTCATATAAGAAATACATGCTCCAAGGCGAAACGCACTCTTATGAGGACCAGAAGAGGCTGTGGAGCGAAACTGGCGTTGAAACCCCAAGAGTATGTACTGGATGTGTGTGACGTCCTTAAGTTAGTTAGGTTTAAGTAGTTCTATGTTCTAGGGGACTGATGACATCAGCAGTTAAGTTCCATAGTGCTCAGAGCCATTTGATTTTTTTTTATGTACTGGATATACACTACTGTAATAAGATCTGTGATAATTTATGGGGCTACAGTATAGTGGAACAAAGTAGAACAGAAAGTGGCTGCTAAGGAGTTTGACAAGGTGCACAGACTGGGCTGCTTAGCCATAACATGCGAAATTAGCAGCACACCCACTGCTAGGATCGAGACCATGCTGGACATGACCCCATTAGACCCTCGGGTGAGAATGGAGGCAGGGGCATACAGGCTAAAAACTGGTAATAACTGAATTCCTTTAGGATGTTCAGAAAGCTTCATCAATGTAGGGAACGTGGTAAATGTAGGAATGATTGGGGAAATGCCCACTGACTATACAATAATTTCCAGCTACTTCAATAAACCTTTCAGTGTAACGATTGGAAGTAACTAGTCCATTTCTCAGACTAAGACTAATGTGGAGCTGTATACAATACATCCCACCATTGAAACAATTGCTACAATGTGTTCTTTCTAACGCAATTTTCATATTTCGTGTAAAACTTCTAAAATTTAATACTCTGTCTAGAATCGAATTTGTGTTCCTTTTACCCATAGTCAGACACAAAACGTTTGCAGGGTGTAGTATCTGTGTTGAGAATCTTGTTTAGCGGAAATCAGCACTAAGCTTTGCCAAGAATAATTTTATTGTACTTAGGGTCGTATTTCATGACTGGTAGTCGACAATCTAAATATAAGATACGGACGCAACTGCAAAAGGTTCATAATTCCTGTAGTTTTGAGCGGGTTCAATGATGTTGTTGGGAGCAGGGAAAAGAATGTCCGTCCTTGCATATCTCGCCGCTGTAAACGAATGGAGAATAAACGCATCAATTTTTGTAAGGTTTCCACTACCAGCGATCACAAAATTCCTTTCTATTGCTACTTAAAACTTATAAATTCGTTTTCGATCACCAGATATCTAAACCATTTGCAGCAAAAGTGCGGAAAAACCTAGTAACTTCGGCTAACACTCCTGTAACACACGTATAGCTTCGTCTTACTCATAGCCTGTGAAGACGCCACAGCTTCAGCCAATAACAGAGCGTTTTCGATCGTGTGAACAGGACGTGATATTTAATTATTTTTAAGCTTTAATTACATAAAAATAACAGATATTTTGTGAGAACATTAACCATAAATGCGATCTGAATGTTACAATCACTCCGAATAACAACAATCACAACCATATTTTTAACATGGGAAAATACCCTGTTACCTCCTCTTAGAAATGTTTGACGGAGTTACGGTTTGGAATAGATGAAAATATGATTTATTATTTAGATTTCGTTCGCATAATATGTACACCTATCTTCAATGACAAAAAAGTTCCCCGCTTATAGGAAATTCGGATGCATCATTGGGAAATCCATTTTCGTAAACTTTCGATATATTGTCTAAACAATTTACTGCCGCAAATAAAACTAAAATGAAAACATAGTGCACCTCTTCCATAACACAATGATTCCAGTCTCAGCTTTGTACACTGAATAGCTTTGCGAGAGTTATCGAGTTGAGTGAAAAGTAAGGTTACACTTGTGTTCTGCGCGGGATGTGGCAGCTCTGCTTCATGTCTCCACGTGCATCAATCCTAAAGTCACTTTGACTATAGGAGAGCAGAAGTAGTGGCGTACGCATCCTGATTATCAGACTGTACTCAAAATTCCAAACCTCCGACCAATGACATCTGGGATGAGAGCATTGTTGACGGTGTTCTGTACGTCAGATGGAATCGCTATGCTTGGCGATCCACTTTTAAAGAGTAGTAGGTTATGTACCAGCTCTATGTTTCCCCTTCTCTTTTCATTCATTTCTACCTTCACCATTAAAACGCGAAGACTGCACCACGTTTCATTTCTACAAACATCCATAACCATACTACATTGCATAAGAAGCTATCAGTCATCCACATACATCTACATCTACATCTACATCGATACTCTGCAAATCACATTTAAGTGCCTGTCAGAGGGTTCTTCGAACCATCTTCACAATTCTCTATTATTTCAATCTCGTATAGCGCGGGGGAAGAATGAACACCTATATCTTTCCGTACGAGCTCTGATTTCCCTTATTTTATCTTGGTGATCGTCCCTCCCTATGTAAGTCGGTGTCAACAAAATATTTTCGCATTCGGAGGAGAAAGTTGGTAATTGGAATTTAGTGAGAAGATTCCGTAGCAACGAAAAACGCCTTTCTTTTAATGATGTCCATCCAAAATCCTGTATCATTTCTGTGACACTCTCTCCCATATTTCGCCATAATACAAAACGTGCTGCCTTTCTTTGAACTTTTTCGATGTACTCCGTCAGTGCTATCTGATAAGGGTCCCACACCGCGCAACAGTAATCTAAAAGTGGACGGACAAGCGTAGTGTAGGCAGTCTCCTTAGTAGGTCTGTTACGTTTTCTAAGTGTCCTGCCAATAAAACGCAGTCTTTGGTTAGCCTTCCCCACAACATTTTCTGTGTGTTCCTTCCAATTTAAATTGTTCGTAATTGTAATACCTAGGTATTTAGTTGAATTTACGGCGTTTAGATTAGACTGATTTATCGTGTAACCGAAGTTTAACGCCGGCCGCTGGTGGCCCTGCGGTTCTAGGCTCTTCAGTCTGGAACCGCGCGACCGCTACGGTCGCAGGTTCGAATCCTGCCTCGCGCATGGATGTGTGTGATGTCCTTAGGTTAGTTAAGTTTAAGTAGTTCTAAGTTCTAGGGGACTGATGACCTCAGATGTTAAGTTCCATAGTGCTCAGAGCCATTTGAACCGAAGTTTAACGCGTTCCTTTTAGCACTCATGTGGATGACCTCACACTTTTCGTTATTTAAGGTGAACTGCCACTTTTCGCACCATTCCGATATTTCTTCTAAATCGTTTTGCAGTTTGTTTTGATCTTCTGATGACTTTATTAGTCGATAAACGACAGCGTCATCTGCAAACAACCGAAGACGGCTGATCAGATTGTCTCCCAAATCGTTTATGTAGATAAGGAACATTACGCCGAAGATAAAAGTAGGACCTTACCTCTGTATTTCAATTCACCCCCAAGGGACCCATTAATTCAACCATAGCATCTGGAGTTCAACTAGTAAGCGTAAACAGACAGGCAAGATTTGCGGATTTAGCGAGTCTGCCTGAGGTGTCAATAACAACCGCCACCGTGGATAACGTCCTTACGTTGGAGTAAGTTCAAAATGGCTCTGAGCACTATGCGACTTAACTTCTGAGGTCATCAGTCGCCTAGAACTTAGAACTAATTAAACCTAACTAACGTAAGGACACCACACACATCCATGCCCGAGGCAGGATTCGAACCTGCGACCGTAGCGGTCGCTCGGTTCCAGACTGTAGCGCCTAGAACCGCACGGCCACTCCGGCCGGCATTGGAGTAAGTGTTGCTGTCCTATTCACAGGCTCATTCGCAGCTTGGTTGTATAAGGAACGGTAAACGATTGCCCTTCTTCGAAATGGCAAAGTGTCGCCTTAACTTAGCAGCGGAAACTGTCATTGTTTTCCAAAACACTGATAAATCTCATTCTGTGCTGGTGAAGTAATGTGGCATTTATGTTCCGAAGTCACGATACAAAACACGATGTAGGCTGGATGCCGCCAGTTTCATTTAGCCACTTAAATGTTCCATGTTTGCTACTCAGTTCCGTTTCTGGGTTGTTCGAAGGACATACTGAAGTACTGATGTTGCATCACACTCTTATCTACAGTGTCTTTCACCTACTGTGTGTTTTTGTTATGTGGATGGTAGTTATGAGTGGATGTCGGCGAGCTTCACGTGAGAATCTGATAGACAGACACTACTGATGCAAAGTATTCGGATAGTTGTTAATACTGGCTGTGTCCACTCTTCACCTTGATGACTGCTTTAACTCTCATCGAGACTCTTGCAACGGGTCTGAATCTCTGTGAAGAAGAGGCAGTCCATATTTTCTCAAGAGCCGGAACCAGATGTTGTATGCTAACTTCTGGAGCGGAGTCGACGTTCTAACTCATCCTAAAGGCGCTGCCTTTGGTTCAGGAGGTATGTTGGATTGTCAGCATTAGAGAGCCAAATTGTAGGTACTTTTGAATGAAATCTCAAACTGCTGCATCGCAATGGGAGGCAATTACAGTGTTTCGAAAAAGTGACACTTTAATTGTGTCACGCAATGTGTTTGACCGATGTTACTATCTGTAATCCTTAATTACAAATTGTTTGCCCAAATGACATCGGGAATTTTCTCGTAAGGTACTAATGTTTGCTTGTTATCTGAGATGACCTGTTAAACACAACACGAAGTTCTTCACTTCTTTGAATGTTTCTGGATGTCGCAAAATTTTCACTGCGTACTACTTTTCTTTAAGCAATCATATCGTTCACGGGAATTCTGTAAGAGTTGCTGACCTTGTAGGGAAAGTTATTTTAGCACATTTGGACGTGTAGTGCACCGAGGTTACTCGAGTCTCGTGCAGTACATTCAACTTAAAGCAGTTATCTACTGTTAAGATGACGTATTTTATTTGATATTTCCTCATTCATCTTCGGAGCAGTTTCCTATCACACATTGATATACCTGCTCTGATCCTTCTTTGAAGAATATTTGCCTCACCATCGCGGAAACACTCTGCACATCACTAAAAATTCACTAAGAAAGCACAGACCAATCGTTCGACGACTTTTCAAATACAAGTTAAATAGCCACAGTTTATAAAGTAAACCATTCTCGTGATCGTCTGAGGGCAGCCATGAAGCACAGTCTTCTGCTGTTTCTTGGTAGTCTGTGGTAAGAGCAATGGCGTAGTAATCTAAGAGACAAATGTGAGCAGCCACCTATCGATCCACGCGTAAAAAAGATATTACCGAGATAACAATTCGCCAGAGTGGCCAGTATTACTACATCTGCTATGCGCTGCAGAAATATCCTTTTAGGGGACACCTAACTCGTAAACTGACACGCCTTCCCCCTTATTATATAATGTTGTCAGCAACAACATAATTACGTATGATAAACTGCGGTGTTTCTGTCTTAGTTTAGGGAATATGTAAAAGCTAGTTCAGGGTTTAGCGTTCCGTCCTTGCAGACAGAACACTAGCTCGAATATTTAACTGCCCAGCGATGTTAACGTCAACGTGGACGTAGATATAGCCGTAGTCTCGGCAACGAAACATCCTAGCGATCACCTGAAGTGATTTAGGGGAAACACCGAAAACACAGAAGGGTCGGAGAGAGATTCGAATTCCCTAACTTGCGAAGTCTTTCCAAAAACCCTGAAAAGTTTTGCTGTCGATGCAGGTCCAAAACTTTAAGAAAGAAAATTACTGTGAGTGACCCCTATGCAAGAAGAGGAGAGATCAAAAACAAATAATTCTTGTCTCTTAGTAGCATTCTTCGAATCACCACAAGTGTGGAAAAAATATGAAAAATTACGTTTGGCTTCGCTGATGGGTGTAAGGGTAGAATTTTCCAATGAAATTATTACAAATAAATTAAACATGGAAGGGACTTGGATTCTTTGCATTAGGATGTATGTGCGCTGGGCTGGGCGGAAGCTGTGCGATAGTGGTAATAATTATTTTCTCGGAATTTGTAGTCGAGAATCCAAAATATTCGCGCCATTGGGCATCCGAGAGCTGAAAGGGCACCTAACAGTCCTACTAGGGTAGCTAGCCCATAGCGTCCCAGAAAATCAGAGAACAGAATAATTACAGACTCTCACACGAATAGCTACAATTAAAGTTTATAAGAGAGAAATGGAAACTTAAGATCGACTTCCATAATAAAACAGGAATTTAAAATAGCGAAATACTGAAAATTAGAATGCTATGCAGGCAGCGTCTGCCAATGATTGACTCATCCTTTCATTAAATACGTGGTAAAGATGAATTGTCACTTCTATTGGAGACTTGATAGAGTGTCGATAAGATGAACAGGCGATGTGGTGCGTCGTCGTGCGTGGTATCAGGAAGCGTTGTTGGAACTCGTTTCTGTCCGCGAAGCTTAAACATAATATTTCCATTTCAGCTACAGTTGTGAGATGTTAGCGTATTGACCAACTACTATACACATGTGTTGTTACCAGCAATGTATTAAACGTGATAAAGTTTGTGTTTCATATATTTATTTTATAGTTCGTTGTGAACGCCTTTCTAGGTCATCCTCAGATAGCTTAAGACTTAACAGATAGTCCACACAACGCTAGCGATAGTTCATAGCTCTACAAAGATGTTTTTTCAAAAGATACGTGACGTTTTGCACCTATACATCGAGGCAAAAACACAGCATAATGAAATTCAAACAGAAACTTCGAACAAATGTATCTTATTAATTTTAAATTAACAGCAGCCTCAGTTGCACTGTTTACCTAGATTTAGCTAGATTTGTCCGCAGGTCATGGTCGTGCGGTAGCGTTCTCGCTTCCCACGCCCGGGTTCCCGGGTTCGATTCCCGGCGGGGTCAGGGATTTTCTCTGCCTCGTGATGACTGGGTGTTGTGTGATGTCCTTAGGCTAGTTAGGTTTAAGTAGTTCTAGGGGACTGATGACCATAGATGTTAAGTCCCATAGTGCTCAGAGCCATTTACCTAGGTTTCAGTTGGGATATCCCAACCTTCTTCAGAATAAAAGGAACTACGATTTCTCGATAATGGACAACGTGAAAAACTAAAAACTATAATATAGTAATACATCGTCATATTGCAATAACTATTCTGGGGCCGGCCTTGGTGGCCGAGCGGTTCAAGGCGCTACAGTCCGGAACCGCACGACCGCTACGGTCGCAGGTTCGAATCCTGCCTCAGGCATGGATGTGTGTGATGTCCTTAGGTTAGTTAGGTTTAAGTAGTTTTAAGTTCTAGGAGACTGATGACCTTAGAAGTTAAATCCCATAGTGCTCAGAGCCATTTTGAACTATTCTGGGAAACTGCCTCGGCCCCACTTCGCGACCGCAGTACGGCAGCAACGAATGTTCTACTGGAACTGGCTATAGCCTCGAGAGCGCATGCGCGATAGTGTGTCATGCGTACTTGTTAACTCTGGTACCAACATGTACTCCTAAACATTAAAGTTTATGAATAACCAGGTGCGGCTAACGAAATTGACGAATGCGTTATCCTATAAGGAACAAAGATATATCGACCGTCTTAACATTTGTAATAATTTGTTGGACGTCAAAAGTGAAGGGAGCAATGCGTTTACTTTTTTAAGCCAACCTAGCATATTCGGGGTAATCATCGAACTTGACCGCAGGAGGATAACTACGGGTTTGAAATATCAGATAATCCCAGCTATTCAGCAAACAGGAATGCTAAAAACATGTTGGCAAGAGTATAGTGATTACTCCCTTGTTGAAAATATTTAAACGTCTCATATATTAGTTTATACTGAAAGATTAGAAGTGTAAGAAAGTATAGTCCAAAAAGGGTGTATGTATGAGTATTGACACACATTACTATGTTAGAGAGAGAAACTAACTGGTCAACGTAATGAACAGACCGAAAAACGGATATGGGACAGGGGGGAGAAAGGAGTTTACGGGATGTAGGTGTAAGACAGTTGTAACAAACATATTTTTAATGGCGAGAAAAATATTAACTGACTGCTGTTACTTTAGTAAGGGTGAATAATGAAACTGTGTTTTGTCGTTAAGGATCGGGTCAGGATTCTTTGATTGGTGTTTATTAACAGCCATAATTTTGAGAATTGTTAGTTTGCTGCGTTTAGTTCCTCTCCGGAGAACACCAGATTTAAGATCATAAACGTGACATTCATGCAAAGCATGTTCAGCAAAATCCAATTCTTTCATGCTCAGTCAGTCTAGTAGTTACAGCCTACCTAATCGACCTACACATGGTTTGCCGCACAGGTTTCCCGGAAGCCCTATAAATTTCATTCTATTTTAAAGATGGAATCTTGTTACTACTAGAATGGGGCCAATAGTATTCCTAGCGTAAAAAGTTGGAGTATATTTTCTGAATTTTAGTTTGCTGGCAAGTACCTGTGAAGTCCTACCAACATACAACATGAAGCTTTCTGAGGAGAACACAGAAGTGCTGTTATCCACTGACTCTTCTTACTGTTAAGTATATTATCTATTAAGGTAGGGCTATAACAACTGCTGTATGCTATTTCTTTAATTATTTTTAATTTATTCTGAAAATGTGATTTAGTTTTGGTGCAGCTAGCAGACGGTGCAAAATGGAGTGGAAGGGTTCATGTTTGTAAATTATGGAATTCTGGAAAACCAGCAGGTGCTTCCGTGTCTGTAGAAGTTACTTTTCTGTATATCTAAAATACACTCCTGGAAATTGAAATAAGAACACCGTGAATTCATTGTCCCAGGAAGGGGAAACTTTATTGACACATTCCTGGAGTCAGATACAGCACATGATCACACTGACAGAACCACAGGCACATAGACACAGGCAACAGAGCATGCACAATGTCGCCACTAGTACAGTGTATATCCACCTTTCGCAGCAATGCAGGCCGCTATTCTCCCATGGAGACGATCGTAGAGATGCTGGATGTAGTCCTGTGGAACGGCTTGCCATGCCATTTCCACCTGGCGCCTCAGTTGGACCAGCGTTCGAGCTGGACGTGCAGACCGCGTGAGACGACGCTTCATCCAGTCCCAAACATGCTCAATGGGGGACAGATCCGGAGATCTTGCTGGCCAGGGTAGTTGACGTACACCTTCTAGAGCACGTTGGGTGGCACGGGATACATGCGGACGTGCATTGTCCTGTTGGAACAGCAAGTTCCCTTGCCGGTCTAGGAATGGTAGAACGATGGGTTCGATGACGGTTTGGATGTACCGTGCACTATTCAGTGTCCCCTCGACGATCACCAGTGGTGTACGGCCAGTGTAGGAGATCGCTCCCCACACCATGATGCCGGGTGTTGGCCCTGTATGCCTCGGTCGTATGCAGTCCTGATTGTGGCGCTCACCTGCACGGCGCCAAACACGCATACGACCATCATTGGCACCAAGGCAGAAGCGACTCTCATCGCTGAAGACGACACGTCTCCATTCGTCCCTCCATTCACGCCTGTCGCGACACCACTGGGGGCGGGCTGCACGATATTGGGGCGTCAGCGGAAGACGGCCTAACGGTGTGCGGGACCGTAGCCCAGCTTCATGGAGACGGTTGCGAATGGTCCTCGCCGATACCCCAGGAGCAACAGTGTCCCTAATTTGCTGGGAAGTGGCGGTGCGGTCCCCTACGGCACTGCGTAGGATCCTACGGTCTTGGCGTGCATCCGTGCGTCGCTGCGGTCCGGTCCCAGGTCGACGGGCACGTGCACCTTCCGCCGACCACTGGCGACAACATCGATGTACTGTGGAGACCTGACGCCCCACGTGTTGAGCAATTCGGCGGTACGTCCACCCGGCCTCCCGCATGCCCACTATACGCCCTCGCTCAAAGTCCGTCAACTGCACATACGGTTCACGTCCACGCTGTCGCGGCATGCTACCAGTGTTAAAGACTGCGATGGAGCTCCGTATGCCACGGCAAACTGGCTGACACTGACGGCGGCGGTGCACAAATGCTGCGCAGCTAGCGCCATTCGACGGCCAACACCGCGGTTCCTGGTGTGTCCGCTGTGCCGTGCGTGTGATCATTGCTTGTACAGCCCTCTCGCAGTGTCCGGAGCAAGTATGGTGTGTCTGACACACCGGTGTCAATGTGTTCTTTTTTCCATTTCCAGGAGTGTAAATGCTATTGGTTGATAACGTCAACGATAAGGTCTAAAAGTTGACTGAGTTCGTGACATTATTCTAATGTTATGCCAAAAGCGTAAGTGAAGCTTGATTAATAAACATGAATCTACCTAATGATGTGTTTCATTCGAGTGTTAACACGCCTAGAACCCTGGTCATAATATATTACTGTTAAGAAACTTCCTCCGGTTGCACGTCGACTGTTGCATGAAGATATACACTAGAGGTACTCCACCTTTTAATACCGCCCACTTTCGAGTCTCTGTTTGCAGTAAAATTTTCTTACCGCCCAATGGTTCAACAGTGATGGTAATTTATAAACTAAGGAAGTAACTTTACCTTATGAAATTTATAAAGTTATAAAGTTAAATCATATAACAATAATTACTTACCAGTACTTTACGTCCAAATTTTATGAAAACCTAATGCAATTTTTTTTTAAATCCCAACTGCCTACCGCCCTCTATGAAAGCAGAAACGCCCACTTGTGAGCAAGGATCAAATTGACTACCACTCTGCACCCATGTACAGTATGGCAGCAGTCTTTTCTGCTGGAGTAATAATACTTTCATACCACTGGTTTCACCAAGCGGGGTAGCGGAGTGGTTAGCACATTGGACTCACATTCGGAAGGACGACGGTTCAAACCCGCGTCCGGCAATCCTGATTTAAGTTTTCCGTGATTTCTCTAAGTCGCTTAAGGAAAATGCTGGGGTGGTTCCTTCGAAAGGGCACGTCCGCTTTTCTTCTCCATTGTTCCATAATCGGAGACTGTGCTCCCCCTCTAATGACCTCGTTGTCGATGGGACGTTAAACCCCAATCTCCTCCTCCTCTTCCTACTGTTTTCCTTAGTCTTTATCTTGTGTTCCAGGTATATTTATAGGATATACATAGCAGTAAATCACTCTTAAACCCTACACTTACGCCCGCAGCGGCACTCAGAAGCCCTAATCTCCAATTTACGAGTCAGCAGTATCCCCCTTTCCCTCCTCCCCCTAGAATGCTGTGGAAATCGCCATATCCAGAAAACTACAGTTACCTCAGCAGTTGACGACCACTCTACACATGTATGACTTGGGAGATACTTCTCCAATGATTCAAGGAAATGGCCAACAGGTTTCCAACATGCAATAAGAAAAGGTAATACGCAAGACGACCATGTACGGGGGGAGTTCAGCAACACATTTATTGGTTGGATTTATTCAGGATTCCAATTCATCATATTATTCCCCAGCTTTTTTTGCGAAATCCTACTTTCAACATAATCTCCGTCCAATGCGACGGCCTTGCGGCACCTTACTGGAAGGGCTTGTTTGCTCCCATTGTACCACTCTACTGGTCGATGTCGAGGCCAAAGTCTTCCTGCACAATAACCTCCCTATCATCTACGACGTAGATTCTACGTGCTGCTTCCCGTGGAGTGCATCTTTAATTGGGCCTAACAGATGAAAACCGGAAGGTGCCAGATCCGGGCACCCACCTTTGAGTACCCCAATTGGTGGACGAGTGTTAGTGCTACCAACAGAGACGTCCAGTTGTGCAGAGAGATATTTGAGTGCGATCCGTCGATCACCTCGAATGAGAGTGTTCGCACGTGCCAACATTGAATGAGTCACACCTGTTTGCAGTCGGCCAGCACTCGGGAGTTCGGACAGATTGGTGCGATCCTGTTGCGATGATGACAGACGCCTCGCCCAACGATTCATTGTGCTTTTGTTCACTGTCAGGTCACTGTAGACATTCTGCAAGCGCCTATAAATATCTGCGATGCCCTTGTTCTCCGTAAAAAGAAACTCACAAGGGGAGGCCGCCAATTGTGAAATTCAGATTCGATTCATACTGCGCGTAATAAAAGCTCATGGCCAGAGGTGTAATGTGGCAAAGCACCAAGATGCACTTCTCAGCCGTTGTCGAGAAAATCGACAGTTAAAAGAAACCGTTGCGGTGAAATACTCTCTACTATTAATAATTTTCAATAGCGTCGTGGCGCAGCGGTAAGCGCTCGGGTTCGTAAACCGAAGGTCGCCGCATCGAATTTCGTGCCATGCAATTTCTTTTATTTATTAGTTTTTTGTAATTCAAATATATATATATATATATATATATATATATATATATATATATATATATATATAAACTATTGATGAATTGCTTATGCATGTTGGTGAAGGCGCATCGCTCTCCAATTGTACCGCCTTCATTTTTCCCTTTGTTTAACAGGGTATACCAAAGCTCTCCCGTCCGCACTGATTTTCGACGATGTTATAAGTTGCGCTAGGGACCGCATCTACCTTCTTTCGAAGTTAGCAGGCAGCTACGCTGTTATGCGGCGGCTCGTTTCGGCCCATTCAACATCTGTCCTTCAAGTGTAACGAGCGAGTAACGGAGTTTATATTTCATACCTGCCACAGCAAATTTGTGTTCGTGGGGTCTCTATTCTAATTCGAACGTTTGACTTACGGTATACGTATTCGTTTCGGGATACCGTTTCTACGTCTTCCGTTAACTATACGTGGTTAACATTATGAAGACAATTAATAACATTTGTGAAATACACCTTTGTTTGCGGAAAACATAATGATGTTCGAAGTCGTCAGTTTTTTCACGACAAACGACTTATTATATGCATAATTGTTGCAACTGATTGCCGGGAATTATATATATATATATATATATAATTCCCGGCAATATTATATATATAATATATTCACCAACATGCATAAGCAATTCATCAATAGTTTATATATATATATATATATATATATATATATATATATATATATATATATATATATATTTGAATTACAAAAAACTAATAAATAAAAAAAATTTCATGGCACGAGATTCGATACGGCGACCTTCGGTTTACAAACCCGAGCGCTTACCACTGCGCCACGAAGCTACTGAAAATTATAAATCGTAGAGAGTATTTCACCGCAACGGTTTCTTTTAACTGTCGATTTTCTCGACAACGGCTGAGAAGTGCATCTTGGTGCTTTGCCACATTACACCTCTGGCCATTAGCTTTTATTATGCGCAGTATGAATCGAATCTGAATTTCACAATTGGCGGCCTCCCCTTGTCAGTGACAGTCCTCTGCTTGGAACGCACCTTCGTTTCAGACGCCAGTTTGAAGACTACGTATAGCGCCACCATCTATCGGAACTTCATGAAACTGTAGTGGGTTGAAGCAGGAATATTCCATGATGTTCCACAACAAATTCCGAATTTTTTCAACCGAAACTGGTCGAGACAAAAATATGTTGCACTACTTGTTGAATGACCTCCGTACTTAAATTATAAAGTATGTTCCGCACGTTTGTTTAGTCATTTACTTATTTAACACGAGGCGACTTGCGAAATTATTGGAAAATAATTACGCCATCGGTCATTGTGAGACAGACAGTATTTAAGAAGAAAATAATTATGTCATTTTCTTTTCGCCAGCATTGTCCTGGTGCCCCCATCTCCCTCCTCACTCCTCGCCGAGATTCTGTTCTCATCTCCTCCCCCAGCCCAACCCTCCATACTGACATCCTCTCCCGTCTCCCCATCACCCGTTTTGGTCCCAACTCTCCCTTACCCCTGCTCCTTCTCCATCTCCTACCCGCCAACCCCAACCCCCGCGTCGCCCGCCGACCCTCACCGCCGTGATCACGCGGCTCAGTCCGTCGATCACGGAGGAGGAGGTGTTGGCGGAGCTCCAGGCCCATCCCACGCTGGAGGTGCGGGCGGTCCGCCGCATTTTCAACTCGGCCGGCCCCACCCGCCTTATGCGGGTTTTCTCTGAGGACACCCCCTCCATTGACCGTCTCCTGAAGGAGGGTGCCCTCCTCTTCCACCAGCGGTACAAGGTCGACCCTTCCCGTTCCCCTCCTCAATCCCTGCGCTGCCAGAGGTGTCTGCGCTATAATGCGCACCCCACAGCTGAGTGCCGCGAGGCCCCCACCTGCCCGCATTGTCGGCAGGCGCACTTCCTCCGGCAGTGCCCTAACCTCCAATCCCCTCCCTCCTGTAATACCTGCAATCTCTCTCATCCCACCTACTCCCAAAAGTGTAAAGCCCAACCCCCTCCAACCACTCCTGAACTCACCGTACCTGTCCGTCCTCTGGACGCCCCCACCCCTCCTGGCAATTCCCTTCGTCCCCCACCCACCGCTGAGGACATCATCAGGTTCCTCACCATCGTCCTCCAGAATGTTCATCCCTTTCAGCGCCCTCAGACCCTCCAGCAGATCTCCCTTGCTGCCCGTTCCATCTTCCAACTCAAGATGTACGCCACCTACTCCAACAACCAGGCCCATTTCACCTTCTCCCGTCTTGACACCCTCGTTTAAATCCCAGTCATGGCGCGACAGCAATGTATCCTTTTCAACAACATACGCTCCCTTCCCGCCAACAAAAACCTGTTCCTGCACACCCTTGCCACCCACCGCGTGGATGCCTTCCTCCTCAATGAAACCTTCCTGCAACCCCACCACACAGTCCACACTTCGCCCTACCTCCTCCACCGCTCCGATAATCCCCTCCCGATTGCGAGTGGCGGAGTTGCCATTGGGCACCACCGCCAGATCCCCGTTCGGCTCCAACCTCTCCTTCCCGACCCCACCGAACACCTGATCCTTAGTGTCTTCTTCCCCGGCCTTACCATTACCTGCGCCACCATCTATGTTCGCCCCAACGCTCCTCTTCCCTTCGACTTCCTCTCCCACATTGACCGTACCTTCTCCTCCTACGTGATCGCCGCCGACCTCAACATCTATAGTCGTTCCGCCGTCCAGTTACGGCGGTGGCTTCGGTTCCTCTCCTCCCTTCAAGGCGACCTCATTCCCATCCCCCAGCACACCCATCCCGAATCCAACTCCACTCCTGATGTTGTCCTATCCTCCCCCAACCTCCTTGGCCGCATAACGGTGGATGTCCTGGAGCCTATTGGTAGCGACCATCTCCCTGTCCTCCTCACCATTTCAGACGGTCGTCGCCCTCGCCCCGACCCTCGTACTGCTCCTCCCCCTAAGTATGTCCACGACTATTCCCGAGCCGACTGGAATGCCTACCGGGATACCCTTTCCACCCAGGTCAATAGCCACCCTCTCACCTACCACCACCCTGACGATGTCACCCATGCCGCCTCCTTTCTCCAGCAGACCTTGTTTGAGGCCGTGGAGGCCCACGTTCCTACTGTCGCCATCCACCCCCACCGTCCTACCTTACCCCCACAGGCCGTTCTCCTCCTCCGTGAATCCCGTCGTCTCTACCGTGCCTTCCTCCGCACGCGTGACCCGGACACACTACGACGCCACCGGCAACTCCAGCGACACGTTCGTAATTTGCTCGCGGCTAAGAAACGCCGGGACTGGCGACAGACACGCACCCGTTTAAATGCAACCCTACCAATCAACTCGTCCAAGTTCTGGTCAGCCTTCCGTCGCCTTACCGGAACTAAACCCTCCCCCTACTATCCTCTTCTCCACGATGATCACCCCTTCCCTGACACCCTTAGTAAGGCCAATCACTTTGCCTCCTACCTCTCTGATGTTTTCTCCATCCCCGACGATCCCCAGTTCGATTACTCGCTCTTCCTGGATATCCGCGATCGAACTGACACCTCTGTCCCTCCCCTCGCTCCTGGTTTCCAGTACTTGGACAACATTACACACACAGAACTCAATACCCCTATCACTACACAGGATCTCATTGATACACTCCGCACCAAACGCAACACCGCTCCTGGTCACGATCGTGCCACCTACCGTCACCTTCGTGAAGCTCCTGTCTCTTTCCTCTCCACCCTGGCCACGCTCTACAATGTAGTCCTGTCCACCGGTTACTACCCCGACCTGTGGAAAACCTCCCGTATCCTCATGTTCCTTAAACCTGGCAAACCGCCGTCCGCCGTCTCCTCCTACCGTCCCATCAGCCTTACCTCGGTCTTCAGCAAGGTCCTGGAATCTATCCTCACCCGCCGCATCCACCAGCATCTCCGCCAGCACCGCCTCCTTCCCGTCACCCAGTGTGGCATTCGGCCATCCTTCTCTTCCGACGATCTTCTCCTTCACCTCACTCATCTCCTTTCCGAACAGCTTAATTCCTGTCGCTCCGCCATCTTCCTCTCCCTTGACCTCGAACGCGCTTATGACCGCGTCTGGCATTCCGGTCTCCTCTTCAAGCTCCAAACCTTTGCCCTTCCCATTAACTACGTCCGTCTGATCGGTTCCTTTCTCTCCCGCCGTCCTTCCTATGTCACCATCCATAACACCGATTCCTACACCTTTTTCCCCTCCGCCGGTGTGCCCCAAGGCTCCGTCCTCTCCCCCCTTCTGTACCTTTTGTACACGGCGGACATGCCGCCGCCGTCGCCCCCCGTCCACCTCCTCCAGTTTGCCGATGACACCGCCTTCCTCGCCCTTGCCCCCACCCTGCAACGCTCCCAACGCCTTCTCCAATCCCATCTTGACCGGTTCACCGCTTGGTGCAACCAGTGGTTGCTCAAGGTCAATCCCTCCAAAACCCAGGCGATCATTGTAGGCAAAACCACCCCTTCCTTCCGCCTCCTTGATTTCTATCTCACCGTCTATGGCCGTCCTATCGCCCTCACTCCCACCCTTAAGTAGCTTGGCGTCACCCTCGACCGTCGCCTCTCCTGGACTCCCCATCTCCAGACGATCCAAGCCAAGGCACGTTCCCGCCTCCGTCTCCTCAAGCTCCTTTCCGGCCGCACGTGGGGTCTGGACCCCTCCACAATCCTCCACACCTATAAATCCCTCATCCGCCCTATCCTTTGTTACGCCCATCCAGCGTGGATCTCCGCCCCCCCTACCTTCTATAAATCCCTCCAAATCCTTGAACGCCATGCGCTCCGCCTTGCCTATCGCATCCGTCTCCCCTCCCCCACGCGGATCCTGTATGATCTCATCCCCTTCCCCCACCTCCTCCTTTTCCTTGAAAGGATACGGATCCTGTACACCTCCCGTAAACTTGATCCTCCTCACCCGCTCGTGTCCCCGATCCTCTCCCACCCCCGCCCGCTGCCGCGCCTGTCTTCCCACGTCCCACCCGGTCTCCATCTCTCCACCCTCCTTACCCTCTCCCAAGGTGGCTTCCGCCAGCTCCCCCTCCCTGATGATGTCCTCGTCCCCTCCATCTACCCCTCTTATCAACTTTGATCCTCCCCCCCACCTCCTGTGTCCTCTCCTTTAGGCACCCTCCCTCCCTCCCTTCCCTTCCCTCCTCTTTCCTTTCCCCCCTCCCTCCTCCCCTCTCCACCGGGCTTCCCTCCCCCTTCCTCCCTCCCCCTCTCTCCTTTGCCCATGGCATCTCTGCTCCCCCCCTCCCATTCCCCTTCCCATTCCTCCTCCTCCACCTCCTCTCTTGGCAGGTCCCTGGACTCGTACACGCTCAGTGAACATTCGCGCGCCGGGGATCATCGCCGTCAGTGTTTCGTGTGTGTGCCTTCGTTTGTGTGTAGTGTTGTTCGCCGTCACGCCCCCACCGTTCACGTGCCGTCGCCATCATCCATGTTCTGTGCATCGTGTCGCCCAGTGTTAGTGATGTTTCTCGTCTAGCGTGAACGGCTACATGTTTTATCGATTTTTAGTGTCTACATTTTTTGCCCACCGTTTTTACTGTCTACTCTGTGCCACCTTTATGTACTACTTGTTGTAACACTCAAGGCTGAAGAGCGGCGTATTGTGCTGCTGCCAGCCCGCCTTTGTATAAGGTGTTAAAATCACAATAAAGAAAAAAAAAATTATGTCATTTTCTGTAATTATCCATACAGATTGTGAATCCACTGTACATGATTCAATCTTCAGGAACAATTTACACAATTTATAAATTTCTCTTCTATATCGAGGAAGCACTTCCCCGTTGAGTGAGCGTAATGTGTCATTTAACATCTTATGTAACATTCAAATACAAATTTTACATGCGTTTCTCCTCAGTCCAATTCTCACATTATTATCATACGGCATAAAATGCCGAAACCTGGGTCGTAATTAAATAAACAACAATACAGTCAAATGGCAGTGCGTTCATTTAAAGACTTCACTCTTTCCACATCCCTGTTACACGCTTTGTATACCATTCACTGCTAGTGCTTCCACCTGCTGTCTGTGAAAGTTTATTGCCCATCGCACTTTGACGTCGAACTAAGAAAGTGGTCTCATAGATGTGACAGGACCATATACACTGCTCTCAGAGGCTATATCTTTCAGAATCAACCGATTAACAAGCAATGTGTCTTTGTAACCTAAATAAAATGTCAGTACTGTACGTTCTCTGTATTTGTTGTTCTAGTTTGTCATCTTATCAACGACATATTTTACTGAACACATTTTATTTACACAGTCTCTGGAACCAGACTGCTTCGATAGAGAGGCACTGTTGTTATGGTTTTTCATGTGAAACTGTAGCACATGTTGAGAGTCTCTCTAACAGCAAGTAGTTCCCAAGAAATGATTGTGGTACTTGTTCCATCATTTTTAAGCGAATTTCAATGTTACATGTCTAGTGCACATGCATAATACTATGTACAGTACGTCCCGAAAGGCTTCATTCGAAATTTACCACGATGTGATCGCACAGGAACGTACTTCTTATCAGCGAACCGGACCTAACCTAACCTACCATCGAAATTTACTCATGAAAGTTATTAATGCGAGATCACTGACGTTGGATCGCTCTTTTTGCACTGTAATTCGACTTTATTTTTCAGATTAAATGGACAAATCTTTGTTTATCTCAGATCACTATAGCATAAATATGAGGTGAGGGTTCAAGAAGGAAGCCTGTTGCACTCAATTAGATATAAATTTCGTAAAAGAGAAATAGGCTCCATTGACTTTTTAAATAGATGGTTTGAACTGCGCTTTTGGCTGGTTGCTGTTTCTAAACTGTATCTCAAAGATAAAATCCTGAAGCAATGAATAATGAATTAAAAAGGGAATGAACATCGAAAACACAGACTTATCTATTGCCCTACAAACAGGGAAACACTAATCACAAGAAACTTTGACACAATGAGAATGAATTCAGATTTCTCTGCCAGTGTAAAAGCCACAAACACAACATGAAGCAGATGATACAGTTCGAAATAAGGCAGCAGCGATCGAAAAAAGAAAGAAACTTGCATGGTGGAACGAATACGTAAAACAATATATTACGCATCCTAAAATGGGAAAGACTGCTTTTTTTAAAAATACACCATGAACACACATTGAGGATAGTACACATTTAGAAACTAACGCGTAAAAAATTAATGAACAAGGCTGAACCAAATTTTAAGTTATTCCAAGGAATAGATAACAATTTTAAATTAAGGCTGGAAGATAAAAGCCTCCCTCTTTGCTTCGAAGGGAAATACGGAATAATTGCAATATTAAACCAGTAAACCTACGAAATCTTAGTAAAATTGTAAAAAAACATCAATGTTTTTAAAAAAAAGAAAGAGCTAGCGACATTGCAACTAACAACTAGGTAATGAGGACCCACCAACCCGTTCCCAACAGCATAACAAGATTGAGCACTAAGTCAAATCCTTGGAAAACAACAAGGCTCCTACAAAAGACTCCTCAATAGCAAAAGTATTAATTATGGTGATATGCTCCAGAAGAAAAAGGTACCTTACATTAGACCATCTTGGACGCATGGGAGAAAGCGCCTGAAGGAAATTTATCTTTTATTTAAGTTGGAGAATATCAGAGACGTAAACAACTACTGAGACATTTCATTACTCACATGAAATATCTTATGAATATTTTCGTTGGAAAGCTAGTCACACACAAATTTGGTGAATACTTGGAAAGACTGCTCAAGGGAAGAGCAAACACTATATCTGAAAACTGTAGTAATATATCACATGCTAAGACACTGGATATGTGAATACATCATTGTGTTCTTGTGGAAGCCATTACATCAACCTCATGGAGCTATTCATCTTTCTCGCACAAATGGAACTTGGCGAAAGATTGTTCCCTACAAGAAGGGCTGCACTCTCAAACATGCAGTTCAAACAGAAATGCCAAGAATGCTATTCTGAATCTTTTGAGACCAACATCGAATTCCAGCAGTGGATGCATTCTCAGCATTCCAGTCGTATGTCGCAGAAAGTTGAGCAATGACACTAAAAATGAGGTCCCCTTTCATGCCACTAGGGTAAAAGAACACAATGCAAAGTGGAAACAGATAATCCATATTTTGTGTGTGATGTAACCATCTCGACAAAGGAATTTTAAAATATAATGGATAGAATTAACATAGCAAAGGAAATGACAAAAAACGAAAAAAGAGAAGCTTATGGTTCAACGTCCTGTCAACGATGATGTTGTTAAAGATAGAACTGTAACACCTCACCCATCACTTATTTGGTTTTGGTGTGTGTTCACCCCAGGTAACTGACTAACATATCAACAGAGAGTGCAAAACTGCCGCAATGTCGGATAATGCAAAGAAAGTAATAAGGCCCTGTAACTCCTGATTGAACTGTGGTGGCAGTGTTGACATTAATTGATTCAGAATTGATCCCTTTTAATTAAAAAGGGGTGCACATTGATGTAATATTCAGCTATTGAACACCAGATGCAAATGTTGAACATAAAATTAATTAATAAAGTGACTTGTGATTTCAACTACTTGATTGAAAACGGATGCAGTCGATTAGCACAGATTTATTTTAACTCACGACCTTCAATCATCACATTACATGACCCTCCTAACAGGCAGTGGTAATAAATTGCGTTTGCATGGAGTAAAGTGCGATAAATCAAAAGTAATTCTTATCGACTGACCCAGGCGCAATGCGAAGTGCGAGAAGAATTCTACAATACACGGCCCATGAAACCCTCGTGGAAACTTTGCCGACGTGATCCAACAAATTAATCAGCAGCTGGAGCGGGCGCAATATCACCGAATTCAGTGTGGCGGCGCGGCGTCGTTATGCAGACGTCGGCCGAGTGGTGCTGCAAGGCAAGTCTATTCACTTCTAGCTATCTTGCTCAGTACATAGCTGAACGAAAACTTTCTATCTCCAAGCTCAATCATTCCGTTTGCTAAGTCCTAAACAGCAGAGATGCTCACTCTCTCTCAGGCAAGCTGAGTAAAGAACGCCACGTCCACACTCTAGGCAAGCTGGGAACAGAAGACCTCTACGGGGACTTCTCCCAGTCCGTTTCCCCTCCAGCAAAATCACTTACGCCAATTGCAGCGCAAGTCGCGTTAATTATGCATCGCTTCCCAGCGGCGACCAATGCCTGCTCTGGGAAGTGAACAATTCCCACAAAATTTCCCTTCCTCTCACCTTCTGCTATTTAGCTCCTTCCAGGCCACCCATCAAGGTTAGCGTCTGCATAAATCCAATTTTTCCGGAATTCTGACTCCCAGGAGAGTCCTTAAAATTCCTTGGTCCTATGTTCCCATCGGAGGCCGGCGTATTTCATTCTGTCGCTCGCTCTTCACCTGATTTACTTCAGACTCTGCGGACCGTGAATTCAGCGTGAAGTTGCTATAGTCACGAACACACATATTTTGGCCTCTGTTGACCGCTCCACCGTAGCTTTGCGCGGCTTTCTCGCATGTTTCACTGAAAACGGGACGACGGACATTTATCAACAGGTGTACATGTTCTTCCTGGTACACCAGCATGGAGTCAACCACCCACTCACTGTCACTCATCTTAAGGCAGCTGGAGGCCTCGCCCATAACCGCTTTCTCAAGAGTTTGAGCCGCCCTAAGCTGCCTATTGTCGCTTCCCTTCGCCGCTCCCCAGCTGCGCGTCATGGTCAACTCTGCATACTTCCTGTGGTGTCACCGCCAGACACCACACTTGCTAGGTGGTAGCTTTAAATCGGCCGCGGTCCATTAGTACATGTCGGACCCGCGTGTCGCCACTGTCAGGGATCACAGACCGAGCGCCACCACAAGGCAGGTCTTGAGAGACTGACTAGCACTCGCCCCAGTTGTATGGACGACGTAGCTAGCGATGCACACTGACGAAGCCTCGCTCATTTGCAGAGCAGATAGTTAGAATAGCCTTCAGCTAAGTCAATGGCTACGACCTAGCAAGGCGCCATTAGTAACATTGCATGTATCTATGGAGTCTCACTTATATCGTCAATAGCGATGTACTAAGGATGGATTAAAGTTAAGTATTCCAGAAGCTAGGTACTTTTCTTTATAGCATTCATTACGTATCCTGTTACAGACCTGTCTCTTGCCTGCGTAAACTAAACGCGTGCCTTTCGGCTACTTCCGTGGCGTGGCTGTCTTGCTACGCCACAACACTTCCCTAGGATGAACTAGCCTCTAGTACATCGACGCGTTTCCACAAAGTTTTCATGTCGTGTGAATTGCTTTAAAACCATCACCCAACATTAATTGTTCCAATATGTCCATACTATACCCTCTACAAGATGCATTGTGCCTTGTCAGTCATTTTTGTTCAGCCCTACTGTTCGCTCAACGTAAGTTCGGTGATCTTTAATGACTTCATGTAAGGGGCATAGCTCTTGCCATCTAACAGAACGTGAGGGTGTGGGAGGACATTGGCAGCACTTCTTCTAAAGGAACCGTCTCAGTCTACACACTGATTGATTTAGGAACTCACATTAGCGGAATAAATAGGCTTCCAGAAGTCCTTTGAAAAGATGAGATTTTAAAAGCAAGAACCAGGAAAATTTAAATTGCTTTGAGGATCACCCAAAACCTAAAGAATGTTTAACGCTTAAATCCGCCATTGTAATACTTTCATCAAGCCGGAATGACTACATTCCTCTGAGTACCACACTGTACCCAAAATAATGTTTGCTTCCTGAATGAGGACGAAAAGAAAGAGAATGCACAACGTACTTTTCCTAAAATACAGAGATGAGATCTATGTAGGTTTATTGAAACAAAAAAAAAATATTCTCCAGTATGGAGAAGATTGTGAATATTATGAGGAAATGAAATCTAATCTCTGGTTATATAAGACAGATAAATGATGCGTATTGAACAGAACAGATATTTAATATCTTTAATTCAAAGCCAAATACAACAATTTACTGGTACATTAAAGTCAAATCATCATCAAGGATTGGTCATACGAACAGAAGAGACACACGATCGAGGTTCCTGCAAAATAACGATCATGAGTTTTGGGACTTCCTCCGATTAGAAACAGCCAACAGGTGCAAATGAATGGAAAAACGCGCACAAGACAGCGAGTTGACGACAAGAAACTGGGTAAAATTAAGAATGAGAAATTCCTTGGAGTGCTAAACGAAGCTTGTCGTGGCAGGTGTGTGTGTGTGAATTCCTAAGGGACCAAACTGCTGAGGTCATTGGTCCCTCTCGTGGTAGGTACCGAGTTTATTGGCGAAATAAATAATAACAATAAAAGAACTGCGCTCTGTCACTTCTGTTTCAGCACCTCTCTCTAAATCGTGGTCCACTTCTGGGAATAGTCATTTCACTTAAAATAGCTCGTTCGCGTGTAGCAGGTTGTCGGGAATAGTGCTTCTTGCCGATTGAGTAATTTCACAATGCAAAAGGTTGACATAATGTGCTGAGTTATTATTGCCTTCTCCGCTCATAAGTGTTCACCAGGGATGGCGAAGATTTCGGCTCGCGGACCACGCTCATACCTGAGTGTCAAAGCGCTCAGCCTCGCTTGACATTTCCACACCCACACGCTGCGCGGTCTGAGCGCGAGGAGGGGGACGAGGGGAAAATTACTTAGTTACGTGTTCCACAGATCAATCTGACGGTAACCATTATGATGTGGAACATGTCAAGTGCATAAGAAACGCACACATGAATCAAGCTCTTTTTAAATTTAAAGCTTAAAATTTTTATTACCTACACCATTCCCTTAAATGGCACAAAATGCATAACTATTACTGCTATCTGTCAGACATTTTATTTAATCTGGTAACTTACCGCAAAGTTTTACAGGAGCATATTTTACCCCTTTCTGTGCCAAGGATAGGTCAAGTAGAGTATAGTGTAAGTCTTTCTTTCTTCTGGTATTATAAACACGAAAGTCACTGTTGTTTTTAAACTGGTCCATGTTGTTGAGAACAAATTTCATTACTGAGTAAGTGTACCGTGAGGCTGTTGTAAGAGTTCCTAACCTTTTAAACAGATGCCTACCATATGTGCGAGTATGAGCCCACACATTATTCTAACTACTTTCTTTTGAGCAGTGAATGCTTTTTGCCTCAGTGTTGAGTTACTCCAAAATATTATTTCTTATGACATCAGAGAGTCAAACTATGCAAAATACGTTAGTTTGCTAATTTCAGTATCGTCAAAATTTGCAATTATTCTGATTGAAAAAAGTTGCTGAACCTAGTCGCTTTAGGATAGCCAAAATGATAATTTTCCAATTAAGATTCTCACCTATATGTACACCCAAAAACTTAGTATGTTCTACCCTGACTACTGACTTCTGATGATGTGTTATATTTATTGAAGGAACTGTACTTATTGCAATAGAAAATTGGATGTACTGCGTTTTTTCATAGTTCATTCGCTGTAAACCAATTTATAACTATTACATAGACATTTTTTGTATCATTTTCTATTGGAGTTTCTTTTGCTGGAGTAATAATCATGCTAGTTATCATCAGCAAACAGTGTCAGGTTAGATTCTTGTTTCAGATCAGAAGGGAGGTCATTCACTTATATCAAGAACAGAAGAGCACCCATGATCGAACCATGTGGAACACCAAATGTAATTTCACACCAGTTAGATGAATTACGAAACTTCCTTAAATCTCGTAAACCATATATAGAAACTTCTTGCTTCCTGTTCTGTAGATATGATTTAAACCACTCATATGCTATTTCTGTAACAAAATGTCATGGTTCACACAATGAAACGCTTTGGATAAGTCACAAAAAAATTCCTATTGGTGACATTTTACTATTCAAAGACTCTATTATGTTAGCAGTGAAATTGTATATTGCTGTCTCACTGGAACAGCATTTTTGAAATCAAAACTGTGTGTTACTAAGTATCCCGTTACTGTTGAGATGGCTAACCACTCTTGAGCACATTACTTTCTCTACTGTTTTTGAAAATGCTGTAAGCAAGGATACTGGCCGGTAATTATTGACATCTGTGGTGTCCCCTTTTCTGTAGAGAGGCTTGACAATGGCATATTTTAACGTGCCTGGGAAAATACCTTGGGTTATTGATGTATTACAGATGTCTCTCGGAACATCAGCTGTAGATGCCCCACATTGATTTAATATCTTGTTAGAGATGTCATCTACTCCAACAGAACATTTATTTTTCAAAGATTTAATGACTTTCCTTATTTCACAAGTGGTTGTTAGATGAAAATTAATCTGACAAGGATTTCTCAAAACTGACTCTTCAATGTATTGCTCGGCTTTTTCTTTTGGACTATTCTCAACAATTTTTTGACCTACACTTAGAAAATGGTTGTTAAATATATTAGCTACTTGTGTACTGTTGGTTAAGGTGGACTCATTCTCTGTAATAGTAATACTAACTACCCTAGTGGTTACTTTTCCTTTCTATCTTCTAACAACATTCCATACTGATTTGATTTTATTGCCCGAATTGTTAATTACATCTCTAATATACATATTTTTTGATTTTCTGACAAGTTATCTTAGTATGTTACAATAATTTTTATAGTACAAAATTACTTCTGGGTCTTTACTAATTATTGCTGCCTCATACAATTTTATTTTTCTTTCTGAAGACACTTTAATACCTGTAATGATCCAAGGTTTCTTTGAAAACTGTTTGGTGTTATATTTAATAACTTTTTCGGGGCAACAATGTTCAAAAAGGGGTGTAAATTTATCAAGAAATATGTTGCATTTATCAGTGGCATTTGTCTCATTATATACATCTTCTCATTTAACATTTTTTATACTTTCTCTGAAGTGCACTATAGATACTGGGTGGACCAACCTTACACTTTTACTTAATGATTTCTGAACTGTACCACCTACTAAGTTTTTTAAGTTAATCAGTTGTGCTTCATCGTCTGATAACCATTTATCACAGGGAAAGCATGTGTTAGTTTTACATCCTCTTGCTGTACAAATACATTATCTATTGCTACTGTCTTGAGCTATACGTATAGGGAAATTGATCACTGAATCTAAGTTATATGTCATTAATAACACTTTTAGTTCACTTTTACTATTAGAATTGCTTAAAAAGTTTACATTAAAATCACCACTTCTTCTTTTTGTTTGACAGACAGCCTAATAGGAAGTCAAACTTTTTTATGAATAGCTCCCAATCTCGTAATGGGGACCTGTACACCGTTGCTAATATCAACACTATATTATCTAGCTGTACCGAGCGGGGTGGCGCAGTGGTTAGACACTGGACTCGCATTCGGGAGGACGACGGTTCAATCCCACGTCCGGCCATCCTGATTTAGGTTTTCCGTGATTTCCCTAAATCACTCCAGGCAAATGCCGGGATGGTTCCTCTGAAAGGGCACGGCCGACTTCCTTCCCAATCCTTCCCTAATCCGATGAGACCGATGACCACACTGTCTGGTCTCCTTCCCCAAACCAACCAACCAACCTAGCTGTAGTTCATATACACAAATCCAAAGTGCTGATCGACACAAAATTTGTTTACTTCTACAGTTTTGTATTTATATCCTTGTCTTGTGTAAACGGCAACTCCTCCTTTATCCATGCCAGATCTGCAAGTATAAGATGCTAAATATACCCATTTATACTGACATTTTCCATTCCCACAGTTACATGGTGTTCAGATAGACAAAGTATACCAATCTCATTCTTATTATTGAGATCATCTAAACACACTAACAGCCCATCTACTTTATTTTTTATTCCCTTGATATTTTGATGAAGTAAATTGATACAACCTTTTTACTGTACATGAAGCTTCTTTTATTCTATTTTTCTTGATTGTTGTCTGTCTGGACTTTGGTTTTAACCTAAAAAAAACCTGTCTGCCTGATCCTATTAACCACATTAACCACAGGGATCACTCCTTGTGTGATTGTGCCCCCCCCTCCCCCCGCCCAGCTTCCAGTATCTGCTAATAGAGAAGCTAACTTACCTTTCCCCTTCCCACTTAGGTGCAGGCCATGTGTAATGTATCTCCACCTACCAATAGCATCAATTGGAACAACACTTATGTGAGATTTTGGCGGTGTCTGGAGCATTCTGTTCAGCTCAATGTTAACATGCCTTACAGCAGTTGTTTACCCAGGACTGATCATGGCGCTGAAGGGCCTCCACAAACGCGACATTTGTATGTCCAATTTCTGCTCCTATTTTATCCAGGTCACTCCTGATACTATATCTTGGATTCATACTATATCTTGGAAAACAGCGAATGCGCCGTATTTAAATAGCAGCACGGTCGTACTGCATATGACTTGGTTTTGTACTTCACAATTCGCAACAACAGGGACCACAAACGAAACAAGTTTTCAGTTTCAATGAATTAATGCTGGGAACGCCGATAACATAACATAGTTTTTATCTGGTAAAAACTGTCGGCATACAGAGAGATTCAGACAGTTGCACAGAGTTTCGCACTCAAGTCGCCTAATAAACGTGACTTATTTAGTTTCGTAATCGAAAAAAGAGCTTTCAGACAAATACAAATACGTCAATTGAAATATTGTACTAATTTTGCAACCTCATTATGAAGACTTGGAAAATGTACCTGAGAAAAGCAATGTAGACATCCTGGACAGTTTTAAAGTAGAAAGATTTGTAATTAAAACCAGAGTTACCTTGCAGGTCAGTCAGTTATATCCGCACATGCACAGAGGCACTTTCAAATGAAACGGCAAATATTATTGAAAACAACTCGAAAGTAGATGTAAAACTGGCAGTGTCCTTAAAACCTTTATAAAACTTATAAAACTATCGTTGCAATTCCTGCAAGGCTACAAGGAATTCTTCAAACCTCGTACTTTCTTTAACATCAGTCAATTACACTACCCTGCTACTGTTGAAAAAAGGTTGAATTTTTCAGCGTGAAACCGATCTCCAATTGGGCTAAATCACCATATACCATATCGATGTTATAGTAAACACAATTCGTGTCCTGGACATTACAAAATCATCACTTCTGCATCCTGCATATAGCTATTGACAACCAGACACTTCTACATAATCACAAAGACAGACAGCATTAGCATGTATATAGTTCTAGCAGCACTGGATATTTTCCACGAGGTCGGTCGGTCATCCACAGTGGTCAGCCATCATGTGTCAACTGCCCTTTCACATGCTTGCCAGAGATGCGATCAGAGCACCCTCAGCGGACCGTAGTCACTCTTCAGACTGTTGTACAAAGGCTGGGCTGGTTGCCCTTGGCACAAAGGCGTTACTGTTTCCGGTCATGACCTGCTTGCTTGCTGCCTTTCTACACCCATCTCCACACTCTGGGATTACAAGAACACATGTAGTTTCACGTGGATTGCCAGAACATCATACCATTTACGCTATAGTTCTCGATATGAAGCACATAACGGTATGTTACGATTGCTTGCACAGTGTAATTCCGAAGATAAAGAGTGGACATTATTTCTCTAGAGACCCGGAACTTCAGTGAGATGCAGTGAGGTGGAATATGCTCCAAACCACTGAATAACTAGAAACTTATCTCGTCTGCGAAAATCTTTATGTAAAAACTCGAAAAAATAGAGGAAACTAATAGTTCTACCCATGAATACCGAAGTCACTGATACAACAGATTCCAAACCATCCTTCTATGTTACAAAGTCTCATGTCTGGAGAACCAGCAAACGTGTCTTCCATCCGTCTTTCCCCATCTAAATGTACACAACACAATTTATGTTCTCTCAACCAAATAAAGACGGGAAATGTTTAGAAGCAGTCAACCGGACAATTTACATGTGAAGAAATAACTGTCCAGCACAAACACAGCCCTTATTGAATCTTCTCAAATTTCCACAGAGAACATATGCGATCACAAACGCCGTCCAACACGTACTGAGTATTATTTCACTATTCAGCCTTCTAGAGTGCAACACAGTTAGGTCAGCTACATTCCTGCACCCCAGCCAGCTTCTCCTGTCCTGACGACTCCCACCGTAAGCCGGAAACGTCAACTCGTTCTGGTGACAGGCCACTGCCACCATGCGTCCCGCAACCCAGACAGAATTGTCCTAGGAAACCAGCTACATATATTTTATTGTTGTACATAAAATTAAATGTACGATTGCAGCCTCAATCTGACAACATTCGACAATGGGCAAAGTGTCAGAAATAAACAGTCCTGACAGCTGTGGCTCTCGAAATAGAAATATCTGTACCATACTTATCACTGGACTTAATTTTCCACATAAAATAATCTTACACTCCTGTTAAGGCTATCGCAGTTTTCCACATCAAATCCATACCTTCCTTAAACAGGACATAGTCATTTTCTTTGCACATGTTGGAACACATATATACTTTATAGGCCTGCTGATCACAGTGAATCCATCATGCATCCCCTACTACTAAGTATAATACTTCGCCAATAACTGAATGCTGGTGATGCCAAACAGTACTGGGCGAAAATCCGAGATGGATGGATGTGTCTCATTTGTTTTTTTTCTTGCGAGTGATACCGATGTGTCTTAGAAACAGAGACGTAATCGTCTTACAAGCCACCAGATGTTAAAAACACGATCGCATCGGCTATGTTATTGTCACAGGCGGTCTTGGTTCTACTGGCACACGCAAATATCCACGTTAAAAACTATACTGTTTTTATAAGTCGACGTGTGGTATTGATACTGAATAAAGTCGTCTTCCACACAAATACTGCGACATTGAATATACATGGAGATCACTGGGATCTGTATTATCAGACCAAAAGTGCGGGTGCACGTCACCTGTGGTATAAGCTAGTAATAAAATCATTGAATTTAAAAAAGTGATTTGGCTAAGGAACATGGTTGTTGTTGTTGTTGTGTTCTTCAGTCCTGAGACTGGTTTGATGCAGCTCTCCATGCTACACTATCCTGTGCAAGCTTCTTCATCTCCCAGTACCTACTGCAGCCTACATCCTTCTGAATCTGCTTAGTGTATTCATCTCTTGGTCTCCCTCTACGATTTTTACCCTCCACGCTGCCCTCCAATACTAAATTGGTGATCCCTCCATGTTTCAGAACATGTCCTACCAACCGATCCCTTCTTCTAGTCAAGTTGTGCCACAAACTCCTCTTCTCCCCAATTCTATTCAATACCTCCTCATTAGTTATGTGATCTACCCATCTAATGTTCAGCATTCTTCTGTAGCACCACATTTCGAAAGCTTCTATTCTCTTCTTGTCTAAGCTACTTATCGTCCACGTTTCACTCCCATACATGGCTACACTCCATACAGACACTTTCAGAAACGATTTCCTGACATTTAAATCTATACTCGATGTTAACAAATTTTTCTTCTTCAGAAACGCTTTCCTTGCCATTGCCAGTCTACATTTTATATCCTCTCTACTTCGACCATCATCAGTTATTTTGCTCCCCAAATAACAAAACTCCTTTACTACTTTAAGTGTCTCATTTCCTAATCTAATTCCCTCAGCATCACCCGACTTAATTCGACTACATTCCATTATCCTCGTTTTGCTTTTGTTGATGTTCATCTTATATCCTCCTTTCAAGACACTGTCCATTCCGTTCAACTGCTCTTCCAAGTCCTTTGCTGTCTCTGACTGAATTACAATGTCATCGGCGAACCTCAAAGTTTTTATTTCTTCTTCATGGATTTTAATACCTACTCCGAACTTTTCTTTTGTTTCCTTTATTGCTTGCTCAATATACAGATTGAATAACATCGAGGATAGGCTACAACCCTGTCTCACTCCCTTCCCAACCACTGCTTCCCTTTCGTGCCCCTCGACTCTTATAACTGCCATCTGCTTTCTGTACAAATTGTAAATAGCCTTTCGCTCTCTGTATTTTACCCCTGCCACCTTCAGAATTTGAAAGAGAGTATTCCAATCAACATTGTCAAAAGCTTTCTCTAAGTCTACAAATGTTAGAAACGTAGGTTTGCCTTTCCTTAATCTTTCTTCTAAGATAAGTCGTAGGGTCAGTATTGCCTCACGTGTTCCAACATTTCTACGGAATCCAAATTGATCTTCCCCGAGGTCGGCTTCTACCAGTTTTTCCATTCTTCTGTAAAGAATTCGCGTTAGTATTTTGCAGCTGTGACTTATTAAACTGATTGTTCGGTAATTGTCACACATGTCAACACATGCTTTCTTTGGGATTGGGATTATTATATTCTTCTTGAAGTCTGAGGGTATTTCGCCTGTCTCATACATCTTGCTCACCAGATGGTAGAGTTTTGTCAGGACTGGCTCTCCCAAGGCCGTCAGTAGTTCTAATGGAATGTTGTCTACTCCCGGGGCCTTGTTTCGACTCAGGTCTTTCAGTGCTCTGTCAAACTCTTCACGCAGTATCATATCTCCCATTTCATCTTCATCTACATCCTCTTCCACTTCCATAATATTGTCCTCAAGTACATCACCCTTGTATAGACCCTCTATATACTTCTTCCACCTTTCTGCTTTCCCTTCTTTGCTTAGAACTGGGTTTCCATCAAAGCTCTTGATGTTCATGCAAGTGTTTCTCCTTTCTCCAAAAGTCTCTTTAATTTTCCTGTAGGCAGTATCTATCTTACCCCTAGTGAGATAAGCCTCTACATCCTTACATTTGTCCTCTAGCCATCCCTGCTTAGCCATTTTGCACTTCCTGTCGATCTCATTTTTGAGACGTTTGTATTCCTTTTTGCTTGCTTCATTTACTGCATTTTATATTTTCTCCTTTCATCAATTAAATTCAATATTTCTTCTGTTATCCAATGGTTTCTACTAGCCCTCGTCTTTTTACCTATTTGATCCTCTGCTGCCTTCACTATTTCATCCCTCAAAGCTACCCATTCTTCTTCTACTGTATTTCTTCCCCCCATTCCTGTCAGTTGTTCCCTTATGCTCTTCCTGGAACTCTGTACAACCTCTGGTCCTTTCAGGAACATTGTATGAAGCTGGTATTTGCAACTCCGTCTTGAGGCCACAAGATATTTCTCCAGTATTTGTAACACACTGTATCTCAATGCACTGTCACAGGTTCTGCTATATATCCACGGGGTTATAGGTGATGGTTGATTGAGAATAATCACATACAATAGATGGTGTGCTATGTGATGAATCACTTTAAAAAATGCTATGCTAGATTGAGGTCATAAGAAATGTACACTAGCTTTTCAGATTTATAATGTTACGCTTTCTGGTAGAAATGCTGTCGGCAATTTGAAATCAAGTCTTTCCATTCAACCACATACATGCATTGGATCCTGTGGAGATGTCTTTTAATGATTACAGCCACTAGTGAATCATATTCGTGGCACTCTCATTTCTCGAATCGAGTCACCTTTTTTGAACCTATCTGCTACCGTAAAACTTGAATGTGGTTTTAGACAGTCCCTATGCATCCTGTAACTGTTCCTCAGTCTCTACCTCGCGATGCCTGCAACTTTGTGCATGTGATAATTCCAGTTTAAGTCGGAACTGAGAAGAAGTCGGAGAGCGCTATATCTACCACATTCTGAAACCTGTTTAGAAACAGGGTAATCTGAGTTAATGCAACAGGACCATGTTTTGACCACTTGGTGGAAATGTGAACATGTTGTCGTAGCTCCACCAATCGTATACAATGTGTAAGGCCAGCACCAAACGAAACTTTCTTCTGCAACACAAGGATATATAAAGACAGTATGGGAACTGAGAGAAGGATGAGGATTTTGCTGCTGCATTGTGGTATGTTTCCTAACTACATTCAGGTACTGCAGTCCCTCAGGTTCCATTTACTTCTGTCACCCAAACATTCTCTCTGTCACGCACCATCCAACCGAGAATAAAAAACTACAAACTTTAAAGCTCCACTACTGTAACCTGTCTCACGATATATAACAAATTCTGTTTGCGTGCTTGCATCGTGAATATGCTCCGACCCCATTAAATATACAGCTATTGATCCACTCAGTGATCGCAGCTGCTTCCATAGACAGAGGTGTCAGCGCCTGTACTATAGGAGGACCATATCCCACGGGCTATCAGTCACAAGAGAGGCTCTCTGTGTTGTTGTTTGATACATTGTCTTTTTCCTGCTGTGACGCATCCAAACAGCGTATGGCACAGCTTTCTACACCGCCATGCATTTTGTTTCTTCCATCACGATTTCGAGGTCTGCGTAAGGTTCTAAACCGACATTAACATGTTTCGATCCATTGGCTCTGACTGAAAGCTGGGCATCGCACAGTGTAAATTTACTGCTAAAACTGGAAAACTGGTGAGCGTCCTGTTTAGACTAAAAAAACTTAACTCTTCTCGAGCAGGTCATGAGGGCCCAACGGTAATGACTGGCCGCCGTGTCATCCTCAGCCCACAGGCGTCACTGGATGCGGATATGGAGGGGCATCTACATCTACACCTACATCCATACTCCGCAAGCCACCTGACGGTGTGTGGCGGAGGGTACCCTGAGTACCTCTATGGGTTCTCCCTTCTATTCCAGTGTCGTATTGTTCGTGGAAAGAAGGATTGTCGGTATGCTTCTGTGTGGGCTCTAATCTCTCTGATTTTATCCTCATGGTCTCTTCGCGAGATATACGTAGGAGGGAGCAATATACTGCTCGACTCTTCGGTGAAGGTATGTTCTCGAGACTTTAACAAAAGCCCGTACCGAGCTACTGAGCGTCTCTCCTGCAGAGAATTCCACTGGAGTTTATCTATCATCTCCGTAACGCTTTTGCGATTACTAAATGATCCTGTAACGAAGCGCGCTGCTCTCCGTTGGATCTTCTCTATCTCTTCTATCAACCCTATCTGGTACGGATCCCACACGGCTGAGCAGTATTCAAGCAGTGGGCGAACAAGCGTACTGTAACCTTTGTTTTCGGATTGCATTTCCTTATGATTCTTCCAATGAATCTCAGTCTGGCATCTGCTTTACCGACGATCAACTTTATATGATCATTCCATTTTAAATCACTCCTAATGCGTACTCCCAGATAATTTATGGAATTAACTGCTTCCAGTTGCTGACCTGCTATTTTGTAGCTAAATGATAAGGGATCTATCTTTCTATGTATTCGCAGCACATTACACTTGTCTACATTGAGATTCAATTGTCATTCCCTGCACCATGCGTCAATCCGCTGCAGATCCTCCTGCATTTCAGTACAATTTTCCATTCTTACAACCTCTCGATACACCACAGCATCATCTGCAAAAAGCCCCAGTGAACTTCCGACATCATCCACCAGGTCATTTATGTATATTATAAATAGCAACTGTCCTATGACACTCCCCTGCGGCACACCTGAAATCACTCTTACTTCGGAAGACTTCTCTCCATTGAGAATGACATGCTGCGTTCTGTTATCTAGGAACTCCTCAATCCAATCACACAATTGGTCTGATAGTCCAATGCTCTTACTTTGTTCATTAAACGACTGTGGGGAACTGGTTCAAATGGTTCAAATGGCTCTGAGCACTATGGGACTTAACGTCTATGGTCATCAGTCCCCTAGAACTCAGAACTACTTAAACCTAACTAACCTAAGGACATCACACAAGATCCAGTCATCACGAGGCAGAGAAAATCCCTGACCCCACCGGGTATCGAACCCGGGAACCCGGGCGTGGGAAGCGAGAACGCTACCGCACGAACACGAGCTGCGGACTGTGGGGAACTGCATCGAACGCCTTGCGGAAGTCAAGAAACACGCCATCTACCTGTGAACCCGTGTCTATGGCCCTCTGAGTCTCGTGGACGAATAGCGCGAGCTGGGTTTCACACGACCGTCTTTTTCGAAACCCATGCTGATTCCTACAGAGTAGATTTCTAGTCTCCAGAAAAGTCATTATACTCGAACATAATACGTGTTCCAAAATTCTACAACTGATCGACGTTACAGATATAGGTCTATAGTTCTGCACATCTGTTCGACGTCCCTTCTTGAAAACGGGGATGATCTGTGCCCTTTTCCAATCCTTTGGAACGCTATGCTCTTCTAGAGACTTACGGTACACCGCATGTGGTCAGCCCACCGCTCTCCCGGCCGTATGTCAGTTTCCGAGACCGGAGCCGATACTTCTCAATCAAGTAGCTCCTCAGTTTGCCTCACAAGGGCTGAGTGCACCCCGCTTGCCAACAGCGCTCGACAGACCGGATGGTCACCCATCCAAGTGCTAGCTCAGCCCGACAGCGCTTAACTTCGGTGATCTGACGGGAACCGGTGTAACCACTGCGGCAAGGCCGTTGGCCCTGTTTAGAGTTCCAGAGATATTTATTTTGACTTCCAAATATCATCGTTTTGGTGTGTAAAATCAGATATTGCAGCTGATATCGGTTTCGGGATTTGTTTCCCACAAAAGCGTGTGAAGTGTCTCAGGAAGGTTTCACAAGTGTGCAGCGACGTTTTTTAGTGTCAGTGATCATGTGTTGTGGTATACGTCGCGAAATTGAGGCAAACTACTGTGAAGCGATCCTTTGAAAGTGCATTTAGAGACGTATTCAATTGGATTTAGAAACTCATGAAGCAGCTCATGCTCAAAGACTAGTGTATTTCCCACAAAAACTCGCGAAGCGTGTCAGAGGTGGTTTCACAAGCGTGCCACGATCTTGCTACTCATGTGTCGCAGTGGTGGTATTCCTCGGAACAAAACGTGCAATTGTCTAAATAATCTCACATCGTTTGCAAAGCCCTCTCTTTGTGCAATGGTACATTTAGTTCCTGTGATATCTTCGAGTTATGTATGTGACAATATTCCGCTTCAGTGGCAAAGGCTATCCATGTGCCAGGGATGGGAAGGAAGGAGGCCGTGGGTATTTCCAACACGACAGGAAGTGCTTAGCAGCTACCGCATGACAGTGCTGTAAGCCGGCGCACCATTTTTGTTGCATAAGCCGGCGTATTGCCTCTTTTCTAGTGGGTTGCAGAGACTCTGGGGTCAAGGTCTTGTCTTTTGCACTTTGGAAGACTGACTGAATGACTGAACTGTTATCAGTTGTTCTACGGTTACAGCACTTGCATTTATCAGCATGAGTTTTGAAGAGTAACTTAGCCCTATCTTCATTATTTCGTGAAGTGCATTCGTCTTCACCAAATATCATTGCTGTCAACACAGTCCTCAGATGCTAATATACTCCTCCTTCTCCAGAACAGATATCTTGTCCGTTGAACACAGCATACAATTACGTCCATCCTCCCATTCCAGCAGCTAGACACAGACTGAGTCCTTTTGCCACCATTTTTTGCATACTGTCTTCTTGGATTACGTCACAAAAGGGGAGAGGGGGAGGGACGAAAGCGCCCTCTGTTTGTGGTGTTGTGAACTATGTCAGTTGGACTCCAGTCCTCATGGTGAACGCACTGGATGAAGCTGTCGTCTATGACAACTCAAATTGTTTAAATAAACAATGAATGCAAAATAAAGACTTACGTCCTTCCTATCTGGCAGCCCAGCACAGACTGAGTTCTTTTCCTGCCAATTTCCTGATGGGGGAGGGGAGCAATGTATGCCAAATAAAGACTTACATCCATCCCATCTGGCAGACGAGCACTGACTGAGTCCTTTTCCCATCAATTTCCAGAGGGGTGAGGAGAGGAGAGTGGAGAGGGAAGGGAGGGGAGGGAGAAGGGGAGGGGGTTAGGGCATAGTGGAGGTAGCCCAGTTCACCTATTTCCCCCCAAAATTTGAAGTTCCCACCATGATGTCACTGTGATGTTGCCACATCTATGACCGCCACATGGATCCGCCATCTTGAATAAATTTGGTAATAATGCAACGTGGGATGGTGCCGCCCTTGCCCTATAAATTGTAATCCATTCCGGATATTCTAATTTTCGTTCCTGCACTCCTGTTTCCGTCATAAATTCAACAATAGTGAGATTAAATAGAAAAAATCTTTCCAAGCATGCCCATTGACTTAACCAACGTACTTTGCAATAATATATGAAGTCCTCGTACTCTTCGTTCACTTCAATTGAAAACTGTTGTAGCTGAAAATGGATTAAAAGCTGGGACTTCAGAAATTTTAGTATTTGTACCACGAATTTCTTCATGTCAGAAAATTTGACACAATGTCCGTCTTGATGTACAAAACAGTGAATCCTGTCTGTTGATCACTGTGATTTTTTGCTATTTCATCGTCATCTAAAATATTAAATTCTTTCTGCATCGTACTAGAGTGTTATTTTGTAGCAAATAAGCGCTACTCGTCACTTGTGCGAATTGAGAATTGTCATCCCTCTCTTGTGTCAGTCCCATTCCTTTTAAAGGATTGTGACGATAGATCCCTAGATTGCCTCTTTTTGTGCAAATAGCCACTGGACCCGTGAACGTCCTTCATCACACGAACAAATAGCTGAGGGTAAACAGAGCTGACACAACCATTCTGTCGAAGTCAGAGAGTTGTGCCGACCGCAAAATGCCGCACCGCTGTACTACTGAAATGTCACGCTGTTGTGGGTACTTCCGCGAAGTCCGAGCGAAGACGAGTAACAGGCAGGACCTTGGTCCGTACTGGTCTGTACACACTGCACGCGTGACGTTTTGGCTTGCACTGGCTGACCGTGGTGTTCACCAACAAATTAACAGCTATGTTTCTCGTGTAGGTAAAAAGAAATATTCAAGAACCTGGGATACAGACGAAAGAGGCGCACTATCGGCGTGATTGGCAGATAAATGTTGTCATTGTTTTCAACCAAATGTGTTTTACCCACTTGTATTAGGGATCGTCGGTGGCTTTCATTTCTCATTATTATTATTATTATTGTTGTCAAATGAGACCACTATGAAGCATTTTATATTTTATCACTAATCGGACACTTTCCAAGCGTCTCAGACTGCGTGGTGTATCAAATGTTCAAATGTGTGTGAAATCTTATGGGACTTAACTGCTAAGGTCATCAGTCCCTAAGTTTACACACTACTTAACCTAAATTATCCTAACGACGAACACACACAGCCATGCCCGAGGGAGGACTCGAACCTCCGCCGGGACCAGCCGCACAGTCCATGACTGCAGCGCCTGAGACCGTTCGGTTAATCCCGCGTGGCCGTGGTGTATCGACGGATATTTTGTGCAGTGGCGTTTGGTAGTTGGCAGAGAGATATTTTGTCGATGCCAATGGTTTTTAAATGCCCATTATGATCTTTTAACACTGCTCCTAGTGTGCCGAGAATCACTGGGGCGACTTTCACTTGTTTATGCGAAACATTGTACTTCGACTTTCAACAGTTCTTAACCGGTAAGTTTTTCACGTTGTTTCTCGTCGATTCTGCCATCAATTGAGATGGTAAAGTCAATGGTCACCGTTTATTTTTCTACACAGTTGTGACATTTGGTGTAATGTGTTCCAGAAATCAGTCTCTCTGAAGCTGGACATCCCACAGTAATCTGGTACGTTCGTTCTCGGCAACTTCTTCTGGCTTATACTCCCGCCAGTAGATGGTAAATTGAGTCCTTTTCGCCTGTTTTTCTGGACAGGTACAGCCTGATGACGTCACTGGGAGGACGAAGAGCGTGGTATATTCTCATGGATTTGTGATGTATGCATATTAATTTGGTCACTGTGTAAATTCCATTTCTTAAGTGTATATCGGTATGCATAGCTCACACAGAGCAAAACCATGTAGCTGAGTAGTCTTTGGCGATTGCTGCAATATCTTCGTGTTGCTACAGCGCCTCTGCCTGAGAGCACAAGCACAACTATACAAATTCTAAGTTGAGCAGTGTTGAGTAGCGTTTTTATAGAAATAGTTGGCTTCAGTTTGTAGACAGTGTTGATCAAATCGTACTAAGTCTTTATATAATTCCGTATAGTCAGAGTTTTACACAGTACACGAGTTTACGTTAGGAATTAATTTGTTTGAAACTTCCCTCCTGAAACTTCTCACAGCGCATGACGTGTCGTTCCTTTCTAAATAAGAAGGAAACAGTGTAGGAGACGATGCTGTCGATGTCCATACTGGGTCTCGGAGATGTCCTTGCTACAGAAAGAGAGCACACAGTTTTAATCTGCCAGGAAGTTTCATATCAGCGCACACTCCGCAGCAGAGTGAAAATCTCATTCTGGAATTAATTTGTTTGGTAAACATTTTAGGAAGGTTTTGGTAGACAGTTTTAGGAAGATTCACTCCGACAGGGAGAAGCAGACAAGCGATTAAGTTACAAGTTTTCTTGCTTTTCTGTCCAGATTATCCAGCTCTAATTGTGTCCAGTTGACGATGCCTGCAGTGTATCTCACGACGGATATGGCACGCATATTAATTGTCTTCATGATATTATTACAGGGTGAAAAGTATTTAAACCGACAAACTCTGGGAGGTTGTAGGGGACATCAAAACAAATATTTTTCCATAATGTCATTTTTTCATATGAGGATTATTTAAACCGGTGGAGGCCGTATTACGCTCTTCAGTTGTTAGAGGTCGTATTACGATCTTCAGTTGTTATAGGGCGTATTGCGGTCTTGATTTGTAGGCAACTGCTGTCCACCAGTGTAGTAGTGCATTGTCTCTGTTTACTAGTGGAGCGATACACCTGGAGTGAGTACACTGATATGGTTGGTGCACAGCGGGTTTATCAACAACAATATCCTAATCGCCGTATCCCGCATCATACGACCTTTGCTGCTGTGTACCAACGTCTGCGTGAGACCGGGTCATTTAGCAGATTACCTGGACAGAGACGCCGTCGCACGATAAGAACGCTGCAATTTGAGGACGCTGCCTTGCAACATGTGGAGCGGGAGCCTTCAATCAGCATTCCTAAAACTTCACGTAACATGGGGACGAATCAGACGAATGTGAGAACAGTCCTTCGAGAGCACTTGTTACGACCATTTTACTTACAGCGTGCCCACAACCTGGAACCAGTTGATTATCCACCCAGAGTACAGTTTTCGCAGTGGTACCTGGAACAGTGTGAAATGCATCCTACATTTCCATCATCTGTGTTGTTTACCGATGAAGCAACGTTCGAGCGTGATGGAGTCTTCAACATTCACAATTCGCATGTTTGGAGTGGGGATAACCCACATGCCACAGTTACTAGCGCTCATCAAGTGCTGTTCTTCGTTAATGTGTGGGTCGGTGTTGCTGGGGACTGTTTAATTGGGTCTTATCTGCTACCTAGGCCATTAAATGGCAGGCACTATTACAATTTTCCCGCCAGAGCATTGCCAGAATTTCTGGAAGACGTCCCGCTCCCTACAAGACAACGCATGTGGTTCCAACATGACGGGGCGCCGGCACATTTCAGCCGTCGTTTGCTTCGATTCCTGGACCGACGGTTCCCAGAAATGTGGATTGGCAGAGGTAGTCCTGTTGATTATTCACCCAGAGTACAGTTTTCGCAGTGGTACCTGGAACAGTGTGAAATGCATCCTACATTTCCATCAGTCCGTAGAAATATTGGAACACGTGAGGGAATACTGACCCTACGACTTATCTTAGAAGATATGTCCCCTCTGGACTTTTTTGTGTGGGGAGAGATGCGCAACCTTGTTTCTGCAACTCCTGTTGCATCAGAAGAGGATCTGGTTGCCCGGATAGTAGCAGCAGCAGGAACAGTTCAGGGTACTCCTGGAGTTTTTGCCCGTGTCAGACAGAACATGCTCCGACGGTGTAACCTTTGTTTACGTGTCAATGGAGACATTTTTGAAAATCTACTGTAATTGAAACTGGGTTGTACCAATCTGTTCTCTCTTGGTCATAAAAAAATGGAAAAGTATTTGTTGGTTTAATTGATTTGCCGCCAGAGAAATCTTCCTCTGCTAGTTTAAATACTCCTCATAGGAAAAAAATGACATGAGGGAAAAACATTTGTTTTGATGTCCCCTATAACCTCGCAGAGTTTGTCGGTTTAAATACTTTTCACCCTGTATGTAATACACAATGTAGAATGAGCTAGGTAGCGAGACATGTAGGCGAGCCACGCCTGGAGGGAAATCACAACTCAGTTCAAATGCACACGTGGCATTAAAGAACAGTATCTGTTACAGTAAACTCTGGTTGTGCTTTTTAGGCAGTTTTCCACAGTTGTCTAGATAAATTTTGGGCTACTTTCTTATATCTTCCTCATAAACATAGTACACGGACAGTTAAAATATACAAACGGAGGAATGTTTTACGAATGGCAAATAGATTCTCTTCACTTCTAGTAACTGATGAGTGTGACAACGGGAAACTCCTCCTGGCACTTCGTTTAAGTGATTGCTAAGCCACGGATATGCAGTTGCCAATCATTAGTGGACCGTGCTACGTCGGAGCAGACGCTATAGCTGAAAAAAATTCACTCAAGACGCACTTTTCGCTGCGCATGACGTATCGTTGTTTTCTAAATAAGAGGTAATCAGTGTAGGAGACGAGGCTGTCGATGTCCATACTGGGTCCCGGAGATGTCTTTGCTACACAAAGAGAGGAAACAGGCTCCAATCAATGAAATTTAGTGCATGTTCAGTGCGAGCCGCGAACGTCAATGGGTAGCAGCGTACAGTACTGATGCAAGACCTGCCACCTCAGAACACGGCGAGACGTGGAGCGGAAACAATACGACGCTGCCGCAGTGCCAAGTTTCCCGATTTGGCTGCAGACTAGAAAGTGGTGAGTAAAGGACGAGCACTGATTGAGCCTGTCTGCTCGTGTCGGTGAGAAAGCCGTTACATTTTCCCTCAGCGGCTGCCGCCGTTGCTTCTACAGACAGCCGCAGAGTTTCTTGCAGCAGACTGCGTGAGTGATAGCTCGCCAGCGCTCACTACACGTCGCACACTGGCTTGTCCGTCTTGCTCTCAGTGCGTCCTACTACGTGAGGGAGGACGCGTTACGTCGACAGGAGGTCTTTACATATTAGTCACACGACTTCGCACTGACACTTGAAAGCTGTTTTGCTGTATACGTAGAATGACATTTTAGAAAGCTTTTGCAGTCACATGTGTTTCTTTAGTATCCGATAGTGATCCCGATTTCCTATTCAGTCCGAGTATCGATATGAAAGAATGGCCAGAGGTTCTCGGGCTTCGTAGCGCGACCGTGGCTTGCTCCCGCAGACGGCGCCTCCTCAGCTGTGGGCTGGTCGTGTGGACCCGATTACACATGAGAGTGGCTGCAAGTACCACGGCCCCGCACTGTCTACCAGAACTCGCTGTTCTCTCCAGTCTTCCGCACTGTCTTCCAGGTCTCGCTGTTCTCTCCAGTCTTCGATACTCGTCAGTGATGGTACACTAATTTATCTTGCCTTGTTTTACGTTTATCGTTTACAGTCGCTCCCTGGACTGCTGGGTCGATCCAGGAGTGGGTGCCGAGGACTGGGTAAGTGCTGAGACAGAGAAGTTAGAAGCACACGTAATCTCCCTCCGAACCTTTATTAGAGTTTATCAAAACATAATTGTCTTAATGGGATTTCCGCGATCGTTCTTTAAATAAAACTATGGCATTTGAGTCTTTGTTCGCTATTTTTTTATTTTCAATGACCGGTTTCAGGCTAGCTGCCCATCTTCAGATCTGTTATACAGAGCAACAAAGCCCTGAGATTGCCACTAAAGGAAGGTGAGTTGCAGAAAGAACTAGGTATTATTAAGCAAGTAGCAGCAGCTAATTGATACAGGGCACAAGATGTTACACGTATGTTTAACAAGATCAAAAACGAATCCGCGGGTATCAATAATGATTCTAGGAAAATTAAAGTTAAGAAGAAGTTTGTTACCATGACATACAAAGGGCGTGTGTCGGAAAGAATTTCTAAATGCTTTCCAAAAAACATCGCAGTGGCATTCCAGAATGAAGGGCAAATGGCACATACACTAAGACATGAACCAGCAACGACAAAGCAAATGAAATACAACAATTCCGGAGTATATAAGATCAAATGTGCTGAATGTGACAGTTATTATAGAGGATAGAGAGGGCGGAATTTTGAAATTCGATACAGGGAACATTGCAGTCATAGCAATCGGACAGCATTTGGAGCGCATGTAAAAAATAGTAAACATGAAGTGAGTAATATAAATGAACAAATGGAGGTGCTACATAAAGCTCCAAAAAGTCTCTATCTTAACGTGCTCGAAGAGATTGAAATATACGCTAATCAAAGAAAAAACCCAGATCTACTACTTAATGAGCAAAGTGATTTCATGCACAGAAGTTATTATGAAATTTTTAAAGACCTGTTTTAGGCTTACTCTTGAATGCAACAGCACGCTCCAGTAAGAACCAGCTGCAGCGGAACGGCCCTCAGCGTACTGGCGGGAGGTGAATTGGGCGCGGCGGAAGAGGACTTGGCGTGGCGTTGTATACGTTCTGACGTAGGGAAACCCTCTCCACCACCAATCAATACAAAGAAGAGGAAACGTACATTTTCGAAAGAATATCTACATTTTAATTATATTTTTAAGTTCCTTTATAATTTTTTTATATTAGTGTAAATTATTTCGGTTCATAGCCCACTCAAAAAAAATTTTTTTATTAAAAAGTATATTCGCCATCAATATGTACGGCGAAAAATAACATATGCACAATTCTTATAGGTAGAGGGCACTTTTACTGTTTCCAATCAGGTTTCTCCAAAACTGCGATATGAGCTTTTAACAGATTAAAATTTACTTTAGTTATGACAGTGAACCGATAGTTCTGTACTGACAAGTTAACTCTGTAATTGCAATATATGGTATGTTGGCATTTAATACATTCCAAAATTTCTTCTTTTTGTAAACTACGATATTTCTATCAGTAAATGTATCTCTCTTGTTAATTATATTTTTAACTTTGTCTAACAGATCTGAAGATGGGCAACTAGCCTGAAACCGGTCATTGAAAATAAAAAAATAGCGATCAAAGACTGAAATGCCATATCTTTATTAGAGCATCGCGTAAAAATTTGAGGTAAGTCGGTCAAGAACTTTTCGAGATTTTTGGTAACAACGTTAAGCGCTTACTTGTCTTTATATAGGAATATAAATTACCCTTGCTTATCTACAATGAACACCTCTGCGTATCCTACACCCACTACAAGGCTGAATTCAACAGTCCCTTCATTTATCCTCAAATTTCAGAGTGTGATGCGCTGCTGCGTCTGTATCAACACATCCGACCGAGTCTACACCTACACACTCTCCATGTTCTCTCCCACCGTAACAACAGCTCACCTGCCCTATACAGCGAAATCCACCATCACGTCAAATTTAACCCACACCTCGACACTGTTTCCGCAATTTAGGGCACCTCGTCCTTCCCTGGTCATCCCTCTTCACAACCATGGTCCGGCATGAATCCTAATTGCTCCTACTCCTAATGACTTATTTCTCTGTCACCCACGCCGGCCGAAGTGGCCGTGCGGTTCCAGGCGCTGCAGTCTGGAACCACGAGACCGCTACGGTCGCAGGCTCGAATCCTGCCTCGGACATTGATGTGTGTGATGTCCTTAGGTTGGTTAGGTTTAACTATTTCTAAGTTCTAGCGGATTAATGACCTCAGAAGTTGAGTCCCATAGTGCTCAGAGCCATTTCTGTCACCCACACTCACACATCAGATGCAATCCAGTGTACCATTCTACCTGATCGACTCATGGCATCGTAACCTACGATCCCACAAAACTGAACTTTTCTCGTTTTGTCTGTGCATATGTGTCAGCTTACACCTAAATGATTATATGATTTAGTTCTGTCTTCGTTGGAAATGATAGTTACGACAGCGAAAGTTATTCGCGGCAGACTGATATTCCTCTGGAAAAATTTCAGTTCACACAAGTCAATAAGCCAAAGTCTTCATTTATCTCTCGAGAAAAGCATAAGATAGTAATGTTCTTATTTTAGTTTTATATTTTCAGTTCAGAACAATGTACATCAGTTTCTTTGTCACGGATACTGGTATATGTCACAGAACTCACTAATTCACTATCGAATTTTAAAAACAAAATGCTGTATAATACAAATATATCCGTACGTTTGTCAAATATTATTTTAAAAATGTTAGAGGAGGCCCCTGTAATAATACAAAACGGATAGTAGCTGCTCCTGCACAAACTATGGTGTCCGGCGGACGATATTTCAGATTGAAAGCACGCATACTTGCATGCTTGTCCGAAGGAACAGGCACTGTGGCGACCACAGCCGTTAGGAAATACATGAAATGTATTCGCATTTGCGAATACGAATAACTATCGGCTGTACAAGGGAATGACGACAATGAAAATTTGTGCCGGATTTCCCGCTTTCCACGAGCGGTCGCCTTAATCGCTTTGGCTAACCGTTCACAAATCACGGCCAGACCCACACTTCTATATGTCGTCGCTCCTGTCACAGTCTGCACTCGTACACACATTATGTAATTCCCGTACAGAGGAGGACATTTTAACTGAAAGTGGTTGCCTGGTATCGGCGGATAAATAAGATATTGCCGTGCCTGTGTCGCAAAGAAGAACGGTGCAGTTTTATGCACTTCAGAAGAAGCATTGCATCGTTCTTCTTAGCAGATGGAACATTGGAACGGTTGATATTAACACTTCGTGACGAATATGATGTTCGCAGGATTATGGATTTGTTAGCCACTCATGATGAACTTCGGGGAGCCGTTTAAATGTGCATAAATCGATGGCCTTGAATATTGCCACTGGGATGACACCTCCAAGCATCGCTCCACTCACGGTACAATCCACTGTCTTGGGATCGACTTCACGGACGACATCTCACGCACGACGACCTTTAATCGGAGACTTTTGCAACATATCCGTGCTGGACTTGTGGATAATCGTCCCCGGGATTTGGACCTTCATCAGTCGATCTAATTTATCTAAGTCTATCTGGCATCCAGAATTCTCCATGTAGCAGACGCTAGCAATGCTTAAACACATAGTCCGAAGCCTCATGGCGGCATTCGGTTCATTTGTTAGCCCTGGAATGATTATTAAGGCACGGTACGACTCCTTCACTCTTCCTAAAGAACGCGGCAGACATGGCCTTGTCAATGTTTATGATCTAATGGTGTTCTCCTACGTTGGTATGCACCTCAAGCTTTGGCCGCGAGGTCCGATCAGTTTCACGGGGCTACTCATGGAGGCTCTGGCATCATCTTCACTTGACCCTCCGGCATTTGCCTTAATCGATTTAGAGAAATCACGGAAAACCTAAATCTGGATGGCCGGATGCGGTTTTGAACCGTCGTCCTCCCGAATGCGAGTCCAGTGTGCTAAGCACTGCGCTACCCCACTCGGTTCTGGGCAGGTTTTATCTGGAGTATAGCTATCTACGGGGCGTTCTCCCCATCTCTTGTTTACCAACGGTCAGTGACATCTATCGCACTCTGCTTCGCCCGGTGTCGTCGAATTGAATTGTATTGGAGGGTAGTATGGCGCACTGTCAACGCGGTAACGCTAGATTCGGACGTACGTCAGACCTGGTGCGTCATGGCGAACAAAAAGCAGATTATTCGAGAGGGACTACACAGGATCAATCTTATCGATTCGCCTTTATGCGTGAAATGCAACATTCATGACACAGACGAACGACGGCTACATTGTGGGCGGACGGAAGAGATCTGGTATTTTTTGCATCAAATTTTGGCTCTCTTTCTACGCGTGTCGCTCTCTTCTGTCGATTCACGCACTGTCCTCTACCAGGATGATATTTTTTACACGAGGACGAAACAAACTGCGTCAAGTGAATCAGAGGCTATGAGATTCATTTTTAGTTTGGAGTTGGTGTCATAAGTCTCATGGATTTTTTAAAACTATTTTAACTTTCACCATTGTGCTACTGTGAAGAATCCCAATTACAGTCACTACTTTCCGAACTTATTGCGGAACATGTTCCACGATCCGCTCCGCAACGTGATTATTCATGACAGGAGATGAATGTGATACATCCACACACAGGTGTTTGAACAGATAACGGTACCTACAAAACAGTACGAAAAAACATGTCAAGAAGATGGGGCGGCGGCTTCGTGGAGTATCAAAGCCGCATGAGCGGGAATGTTCCCTTGTGTTTTTTTTCTTTTTTTCACGCAGTTAGTACGTATCCCTTCATGTTTTAAAATCTTGGCGACAGAGGCACATCATGGAAAAGTTGTATTTATTTTTTGTCGACAAATAAAATGAGTTCTATTCTGTGGCCATTTAAGCCTTCCATTTCTTTGTGTCCATATCTCGTATACTGATCCCCTGTCCACTTTTCACCTACGACAGTTCCACTAAAAAAAGGCAGTTTAGGCGACAGGTCACGTAAAACGGGAAAATTCGAGCTCGAGTTCCAGTCCGACACAAATTTTTATTATCGCCGTTCACTTAATTCCCTGATATAACTGATGGTTCTTCCTATTGGGATCTGCGAATACATTTCAATAATGAAAATGTGTGCTATTTTAAGATTTGAGGCTAACTTACGGAATTAACAGAATACATGTGTTCACTGGCATACGACGTAGATGGCAAAACATCGGAAGTCCAAGGGCTCCTGAAAACTACACGTCAAAATCGGACAACGAATGCTACGGGCTACTCATACAGCCCGCAATGCTAAATTGCGTACGTAGTTTGTCGTTCCCTTCTACCGACAAGCTATAAAATGTCAAATATAAACTTGTATCGTACGGACGTTTGTAATGAATACTTGTGCACTAAAACATCGCGTTTGTTTCGTTAAGGCTTAGTACTGAAGGAAAATATTGGGAATAGTGAAGCTTGCTGGCCAAAAATAGCAGTCTTCTTGTATAGCACCAACAAGACAGATGAACGTATTCATCCAACAGCCCGATGCTCTGACCTTATGAAGTAAGGTACCGCAATGGTAATAAATAGCGGGGGACTGTCATTCAAATTTCGCCCGGCCATCCAGATTTAGAGTTTTCCTAAATTGTTTAACGTGAACTGCAGATTGGTTCCTTTGAAGAGGACACTGTCGATTTCCTTCCCCGTCCTTCACAAATTCGAGTTTGTGCTGTCACTAATGAACTCGTCGTCGACGGTACGATTAACAGTAATCGTCTTTCCTTTCGACTATGGGTCCAGTTTATCGGTACAAGCTATAATGATAAGGAATTACATGTCACTAGGTTCCCTCCCTCGTGCGCCAAATATTCATGAAGAAAAGTTATTCTACTGTTAGGTTTTGGAAAACCTCCATCGCAACTGTGTGCGTTATTGGCCTCGGCTATGGGGGCAAATGAAAGTATACGCGTGTAATACATTGCAGAAGAGAAAGAAAGGAAACAGCATTAGGATTTACGTCCCTTCGACATCGAGGTCACAACAGACGGAGCAGAAGCTTCGATTGAGACGAAGGTGGGGAATGAAATCGTCCGTGCGCTTTCAAAGCTACTATCCCAGCTTTTGCCTGGAGAGATTTAGGAAAATCACGGGAAATCTAAATCCGGACGGCCGGATGAGGAATTTTTTATGGTTCCTTCCTGCTATTCACCTTCCACCAGAACGCGTGTAGAAAGTCATTAGCCTGTCGCAGACGGTCTGTCAAGAGTTTTTATGGTGTTCACGCAATAACTGCCAATCCGAAACTGCTGCGAAATCGAAAGCGTTGGCACCACTGTTTACAGCGGCCTTTGACGTGTATCTCTGATGGAAGGCCCATACTCCGCGGGTCATGGATGATCGTTATCGTTCTGAGTTGAATGCTCTAACTGTGATTGACGCCAGATGAAAGATTTCTGTGCTATCAACGGCTTTTGTGTGTTGTTCGATGTCATTATCATCCACTCGTTCTCCCGCTAAGCCTTTATATCTTACCCTCTTAGCTTCAAAGGTCACAACGCGGTGAAGGTCGACCTGGCAAGCGGCGCTGGTGAACTTCAACGGTGCTGGAGAATGAGTAGAATTTACTACGAGAAAGAGACTGCACTTACTCTGTATGGTTTTTGTATTTCATGAAGAAGATGTGTGGGGAAAGGTTTGCTGAATGTGAATCCATATAGACATGTTGTCTGGGAGAGACAACAGCTTTTTGAGCAACAATTCGTGACCCTTTATCATTAATTTAATGTCTATGTGTCTCGTCGTCACTTTCAGGTTGGGGAGAGTGGATGTTATTATTGTTTTTATGCTGTAAGACAATCAGCAAGATCTACAGTCACAGCCTCAGTTCAAAAAGAAACCAACCGTAGAAAAATTAAATCTGCGGTTTTGACTGGTCCGTCAGTGAAGACAGGGACAGAAAATAATAAATAAATAAATAAAAGAGACGCTGGCGAAAGGAAAAAAATAGCCGAATATGTGAAACAAGAACATGCAAACCGAAGAAACACGCATATAGGCCCATTTTCTGCAAACTATGGGCGGAATGAGATCCTTACCTTCAGATTCTAGTGAAGAAGGTGAACACACTGTGCGCCTTAAATGCTTGAAACTTTGATGACAATGGTTCAACAATGGGTGCAGTACATGCACAGTAAGAAATGGGGATTGTATCTCATAGACTTTTAGTGGACAGACACAGCACGTGGCGATGGCACCCTGACTGACTTTTCCAGAACCAACAAATACAGAGAGAGACTCAAACAAAATTAATCCAGATATCCGATTACAGATTCATAATTCCGACAATTATCGGTACCAAGCACAGAGCTGTCAACTGCGCAATTAAAAAGTTCATTAATTAAATCAAGTTGTGTATCAAAACTAATTTTGTCTGGCCAACGAACTCTGCCAGTGTCATGTCCGCACTGCAGACTAGCGGCTGGAGGGAGCTAAACATTTGTCTCGCTCACCACAAAGTTAATATTAAAATCACTCAAGATAGCAAATTTTCTTAAAAGCGCCCCTTTCAGAGTGACCAGAGGCCACGCCGGTGCGAAGTCAAAAGTTTTCCACGAGATTCGAAGATTTGAGGTCAAAAAAGCACTGTAAATTGAACTTCAAAGACCGAGCGGCTCCTACGGTCTGGGGCCTCAGAAACCGTTAACGCTTCACCCCCAAGTTATGTTGGTATCGAGCACCCCTTTGCCTCCCATGGAAATGTACTGCGGGGTGGCGCCGGAAGTAACAAAATTTCGGACAATCGATCTGGTCAGGCAAAATAAGCAATACATAAATAAATCCATTCATATTATAAAAATAGCTGGACGTATATATGTATGTACACTGAAGAGCCAAAGAAATTGGTACACATGCCTTATATCGTGTAGAGCCCCAGAGAGCACACGGAAGTTCCGCAACACGAAGTGACATGGGCTCAACTAAAGTCTGAAGTAGTGCGATAGGGAATTGACACCGTGAATCCTGCAAGGCTGGCCATAAATTCGTGAGAGTACGAGGGGGTGGATATCTCTTCTGAACAGCACGTTACATGATGGCTCTCCATCTTCCACCATAATCGAGTCCATCAACATGAGGTGGCAAATATGAGGTAGCCAAGGAGGTGGAAACGTGGGTTCTACTATGCCAAGACTGCTTGGTAGCTGCAACAGGAAAACACAATGGTTCAAATGGCTCTGAGCACTATGGGACTCAACTTCTGAGGTCATTAGTCCCCTAGAACTTAGAACTAGTTAAACCTAACTAACCTAAGGACATCACACACATCCATGCCCGAGGCAGGATTCGAACCTGCGACCGTAGCGGTCTCACGGTTCCAGACTGCAGCGCCTAGAACCGCACGGAAAACACAATGAATTAGCTGGAGTACAAAATAAGAAAGTATTTATTACTTAACTTTGCTATAGTCCATGATCAGTTGGTTGACAATTATAAGGAGACGCGACTAGACTAAGCGTCTGTAGAATGACATAATTTACAAGTCACAAATCTTGCAGTGACGAATTAATCTCTTGTAATCTTGAGTGTCCAATCCGGTGGATTTGAAGACTAACTTGGAACGGAGCTACAAAGATTTGATGGTAGCAATGACTGAGCTACAGACGATGTCTAACATCGGCGCTGGCTGACCACTGAGCGCGGCTACGAACTGTAGACTGGCACAACTCCACTACTCGCCTGCTGCACATGAAGTGGCCTAGCGCCGCCACGCGACGAGCATAAGTAGCGCGACAGGCTGTGTACTCTTTGGCTAACACAGCCGTTCTTCTGTTCCGTTTATCCAGAGAATCGCATCCGGTGGATAGATCTCTCAGGCGGCGGTGTGGTCGTATTACTGACGACATCACATTACAAGGCACCCCAGGTATGCTCAATAATGTTCATGTCTGGGGCGTTTGGTGGCCAACGGAAATGTTTAAACTCGGAAGGGTATTCCTGGACCCATTCTGTAGCAATTCTGGACCTGTGGAGTGTCGCTTTGTCCTGCTGGAATTGCCCAAGTCCGTCGGAATGCACAGTGGACATGACGGATGCCTGTAACCAGACAGGATGCTTACGTATGTGTCACCTGTCGAGTTGTATCTAGACGTATCAGGGGTCTCATATCACTCCAATTGCACACGCCCCACACCATTAAAGAGCCTCCACAAGCTTGAACAGTACCCTGCTTACATGCAGGGTCCATGGATTCATGAGGCTGTCTCTATACCCGTACACGTACATCCGCTCGATATATGTGAAACGAGACTCGTCCGACCACGCAACATGTTTCTAGTCATCGGCAGTTTAATTTCGGTGTTGACGAGCCCAGGCGAGGCGTAAAGTTTTGTGTCGGGGAGTCATCAACGGTACACGAGCGGATGATGTTTCGTTGAATGGTTCGCACGCTGACACTTGATGATGGCTGAGCACTGAAATCTGCAGCAATTTGCGGAAGGGTTGCAATTCTGCCACGTTGCACGATTCTCTTCAATCGCTGGTCCCGTTTTTGCAGGATCTTTTCGCGGCCGCAGTGACGTCGGAGATCTGATGTTTTACCGGATTACTGATATTAAGGGTACACTCATGAAATGGTCATACGGGAAAATCCCCACTTCATCGCTACCTCGGAGATGCTGTGTCCCAGCCGGCCAGTGTGGACGCGCGGTTCTCACCGCTTCTGTCTGGAACCGCGCGACTGCTACGGTTGCAGGTTCGAATCCTGACTCGGGCATGGATGTGTCTGATGTCCTTAGGTTAGTTAGGTTTAAGTAGTTCTAAGTTCTAGGGGACTGATGACCTCAGAAGTTAAGTCCCATAGTGCTCAGAGCCATTTGAACCATTTTCTCATAGTGCTCAGAGCCATTTGAACCATTTTTTGCTGTGTCTCATCGCTCGTGTGGCGACTATAACACCACGTTCTAACTCACTGAAATATTGATGACGTGCCATTGTAGCAACAGTAACCTATATAGGTGTTGCCGACCGCAGCGCCGTATTCTACCTGTTTACATATATCTGTATTTGAATACGCATGCGTGTACCAGTTTCTTTGACGCTTCAATGTATGTATGTATTTACGTTTTACATCTGCTCCTGAAGCACTGAGTCGATTTCAGCCAAATTTGATACGCATGTCTCTTACTGTCTGGAAACAAGCACTGTGAAGGTAAGACGCAGAAGGAGTTGGGTGGGGTTTAAAAAGCAGGAGGCCCTGTCTTACACCTAACCAGGCGTTCTACACGTTTTACATTGCTTGTGTTACAGTAGGGCGTCCTATACTAAATGTAGAAAAATAAAAATTACAATGGTACAGATAAGACAAACGTATACACCGTTTATATTAAAAATGGTTTAAATGGCTCTAAGCACTATGGGACGTAACATCTGAGGTCATCAGTCCCCTAGACTTAGAACTTCACTACTGGCCATTAAAATTGCTACACCACGAAGATGACGTACTACAGACACGAAATTTAGCCGACGGGAAGAAGATGCTGTGATACACTAATGATTAGCTTTTCAGAGCATTCACACAAGATTGGCGCCGGTGGCGACACCTACAACGTGCTGACATGAGGAAAGTTTCCAACCGATTTCTCATACACAAACAGCAGTTGACCGGCGTTGCCTGGTGAAACTTTGTTGTATGCCTCGTGTAAGGAGGAGAAAAGCGTACCATCACGTTTCCGACTGTGATACAGGTCGGATTGTAGCCTATCGCGATTGCGGTTTATCGTATCGCGACGGTGCTGCTCGCGGTTGTCGAGATCCAATGACTGTTAGCAGAATATGGAATCGGTGGTTTCAGGAGGGTAATACGGAACGCCGTGCTGGATCCCTACGGCCTCGTATCGCTAGCAGTCGAGATGACAGGCATCTTATCCGCATGGCCGTAACGGATCGTGCAGCCACGTTTCGATCCCTGAGTCAACAGATGGGGACGTTTGCAAGACAACAACCATCAGCACGAACAGTTCGACGACGTTTGCAGCAGCGTGGACTATCAGCTCGGAGACCACGGCTGCGGTTACCCTCGACGCTGCATCACAGACAGGAGCGACTGCGATGATGTACTCAACGACGAACCTGGGTGCACGAATGGCAAAACGTCATTTTTTCGGACGCATCCAGGTTCTGTTTACAGCATCATGATGGTCGCATCGGTGTTTGGCGACATCGCGGTGAACGCACATTGGAAGAGTGGCTCAAATGGCTCTGAGCACTATGGGACCCAACATCTGAGGTCATCAGTCCCCTAGAACTTAGAACTACTTAAACCTAAGTAACCTAAGGACATCACACACATCCACGCCCGAGGCAGGATTCGAACCTGCGACCGTAGTGGTCGCGCGGCTCCAGACTGAAGCGCCTAGAACCGCTCGGCCACACCGGCCGGCTTGGAAGAGTGTATGCGCCATCGCCATACTGGCGTATCACCCCGCGTGATGGTATGGGATGCCATCGGTTACACGTCTCGGTCACCTCTTGTTCGAATCGACGGCACTGTGAACAGTGGACGGTACATTTCAGATGTGTTACAACCCGTGGCTCTACCCTTCATTCGATCTCTGCGAAACCCTACATTTCAGCAGGATAATGCACGACCGCATGTTGCAGGTCCTGTGCAGGCCTTTCTGGATACAGAAAATGTTCGACTGCTGCCCTGGCCAGCACATTCTCCAGATCTCTCACAAACTGAGAACGGCTGGTCAATGGTGGCCGAGGAACTGGCTCGTCACAATACGCCAGTCACTACTCCTGATGAACTGTGATATCGTGTTGAATCTGCATGGGCAGCTGTACCTGTACACGCCATCCAAGCTCAGTTTGACTCAATGCCCAGGCGTATCAAGGCCAGAGGTGGTTGTTCTGGGTATTGATTTTTCAGGATCTATGTTCCCAAAGTGTGTGAAAATGTAATCACATGTCAGTTCTAGTATAATATATTTGTCCAATGAATACCCGTTTATCATCTGCATTTCTTCTTGGTGTAGAAATTTTAATGGCCAGTAGTATATATAAAGGGGGAACAGACGGCCGTGTGCACATACTGGAATTGTTCTGTCATGCAGTAGGTTTGAGCAAGCAGTTTCAGTATGCTTCGTAGAAGAGAGAGAGCACATTTTGGAGTTCGATCGAGGAAGAATAGTTGCCCTTTAGGGATTGCGGATTATCCTTTAGAGAAATCGGTGATCGTTTCGGAAGGAACCAAGCAACTTTGACGCGGATCTGTAATCGCTGGATGCAGGCGGGAAGGACGGACCGACGGGATCGCTGCACCCACGTCGCTGCACCACTGCACGTGATGTCAGGCATACTGAGCACATGGCGGTGATGGATCACTCTGCCGCATTACGAACCAACGAACCATATCATAACAAATTCGGTCTGTCGCCCAACAACCACAGTCCGCTCATACCTTTCGACGTCGTTCGCAGCAGAGTGAGTCAACGCCACGGGCTTTTGCACCAGTAATGGTGCGATGAGCGATATAACGGGTGATCAAAAAATCAGTATAAATTTGAAAACTTAATAACCCACGGAATAATGTAGATAGAGAGGTAAAAATTGATTGACATGCTTGGAATGACATGTGGTTTTATTAGAACAAAAAAAAAAACAAAGTTCACAAAATGTCCGACAGATCTCCTGCGCGCGTCGTTTGGTGATGATCGTGTTCTCAGCCACCACTTTGGTCATGTTTGGCCTCCCAGGTCCCCAGACCTCAGTCCGTGCGATTATTGGCTTTGGGGTTACCTGAAGTCACAAGTGTATCGTGATCGACCGACGTCTCTAGGGATGCTGAAAGACAACATCCGACGCCAATGCCTCACCATAACTCCGGACGTGCTTTACAGTGCTGTTCACAACATTATTCCTCGACTACAGCTATTGTTAAGCAGTGATGGTGGACATATTGAGCATTTCCTGTAAAGAACATCATCTTTCCTTTGTCTTACTTTGTTATGCTAATTATTGCTATTGTGATCAAATGAAGCGCCATCTGTCGGTAATTTTTTGAACATTTGTATTATTTCGGTTCTAATAAAACCCCATATCATTCCAAGCACGTGTGTCAATTTGTATCTCTTTCTCTACATTATTCCGTGATTTATTGAGTTTTCAAATTTATACTGACTTTTTGATCACCCGGTATATGGACAACCGAATGGAACGACGTTGTGTTTACCGACGAATCCCAATTCTGGCTGCACCACCACTGTGGTCGGATTAGAGTCTGGAGACACCATGTTGACAGACTGTGGAACTGTTGCCTTACGCATAGTGATACTGGTCCTGCACCCGATATTATGGCCTGGGGTGGTATTAGATTCCACTCCCGCTCCCCTCTAGCACGTATTTTCGGTACATTAACCGGCCAAAGTTACATCTCTGAAGTTCGGAGCTTACTGACGGCCACATTGCAACAGGATAATGCGCGACCACACTTAGCACGTAATGATCGAGACTTCTTCGTCGCCCATTGGACTGCACTGCTGCCTTGGTCTCCCTGTTCTCCCGACCTCTCGCCTATGGAAAACGTCTGGTCGATAATTGCGGAACAACTGGCCCGGTATACAGCACCCGCAGTTACACCAGATCAACTCTTTCAATATGTGGAAGCAGTACGCACTGCTATACCCTGGCCGGCCGATGTGGCCGAGCGGTTCTAGGCGCTTCAGTCAGGAACCGCGCTGCTGCTACGGTCGCAGGTTCGAATCCTGCCTCGGGCATGGATGTGTGTGGTGTCTTTAGGTTGGTTAGGTTTAAGTAGTTCTAAGTCTAGGGGACTGATGACCTTAGATGTTAAGTCCCATAGTGCTTAGAGCCATTTTGAACCATTTTGCTACCGAGCGAGGTGGCGCAGTGGTTAGCTCACTGGACTCGCATTCGGGAGGACGACGGTTCAATTCCGCGTCCGGCCATCCTGATTAAGGTTTTCCGTGATTTCCCTAAATCGCTCCAGGCCAATGCCGGGATGGTTCCTTTGATAGGGCACGGCCGACTTTCTTCACCGTCCTTCCCTAATCCGATGAGACCAATGACCTCGCTGTCTGGTCTCTTCCCCCAAACAACCCAACCCAACCCAACCATTTTGCTATACCCCTTCAAAATATACAGAGCCTCTTTGATTCAATGCCGAGACATTTACAGCTGTTATAGCCAACAATGACGGCTACTCTCAGTATCGATTTCATTTTCCTCACTTCACATTTTGCTGTATTTTCAACCATGTTATCTTGTAAAGCGTGTTATCTCCTAATTCAACATGGTTGTGATAACTGCAGACCTTCTTGGCGTTGCATTTTCGATGGTCAACTGTGTATACTTGACTTGTGCGTAAGTGGCCAAAGTCACAGGTAAAAGGCTCATTCTGAACCCCAGGAACGATTACAGCCAAATTTGGTACACATATTAGTTACGATCTGTACAGAAATACCGTGGGGGTAAGAACTACCAGCCTCCTATTGAGGTGGGCATGATAACGTGGAGAGAGGAGCGTGGAGCTGGAGATGGCCAGACAGCGGAGGGGAATGAGGAAATGGACACAGATGGGGGGGGGGGGGATGGACAGAGAGAGGGGAGGGGGAAATGACAGAAAGAGGAGAGAGGAGGAGATGAACACAGAAAGGAAAGAGGAGATGGACAGAGACAGGGGGAGGAAGAGACAGGCAGAGATAGGAGGGGAAGAAAGAGGAGTGGGAGGAGGAGAAGATGGACAGATAGAAGGGGCAGGAGGAGACAGGCAAAGAAGGGGTAAAGGGGGAGATGAATGGAGAGAGGGGGAAGGGAGAGATGGACTAGTAGATGACTGAAATTAGCACATAAACGTATAAAGTCGGGTACTCAGCTAGTAAATAAATAAACCTGCAGGTCTCAATTTATGCAGTCGCTTGAAGATATAGGAATTGTAGTTGCAACATGGAAGTTAGCGCCTTATTTCAACACGAATTTCTCTCGAACCACATGGAAGCAGCAACGTGTACGGAGCGTGGTAGGTGGTTGGGAGATTCAGCTGTTACTGTAGCTGTTACCATGCAGTCATACCGAAAGCGCCGCTCGCATTCGGCACCGCGAGCCTCGTTCTTAGCAACACGGCCACTACAATATCACACTTCTTTACGTGTGTGGTATCTCTCCTACAGTGGGCAAGCAACTCGCCAAATCATTTGTAAATGTGAGTAGAAAAGTATAATTGTTTGTCAGAGCTACCTCAATTTATTTTTATTTTTGTTCACAGAATACATTCACATTTAACTTTACTTAAGACATTTTGAAAGGGTACAGTACCGCCCGCCATTGAAAATAGGTACAACATACTTCATTATTTTTGTCAGAACAACTCATTTTTTTTTGTAAAATAACTCAATTTCAATTAATACAGCGAAGCTGGATACCAGTGTGGGAAAGAATGACAATTTATTTATTTAATTGATCACATGTGCACTCCCACAAAGTAAATCCCTACATCCAGTTTGGTGAGACCTGTGAAATGAATCAATGTATGGTCGTCTGCTAACCGCAGATAGTGAATGTGAACACATGATCATCTTTGAGACGATCCTTTGGCCACCTTTGGTGGGACCAAAGAGATGAAATTTACCAGAGCTTTGAGCGCCTGAAATGTGGCTGACCAATACGATAGCAAGGTGCTTCCCCCACCTCGACAGAGATGGGAGAGGACCTAGAGAACGGCCATTTTTCAGCACTCTGCCGCTGGATCTTGTGCTGTTAAGACCTGTTTTAGTTGTGCTCCGTAATGACGAAAGAGTGGAGACATGGTATGCATGTGGAATATTTAAGAGTAGTTTGAAATAATAATTTCTCTATTTCAGGAACTTTTGTGGGGAGAATTAAATGTCAGGCAGGTAATATTAAAGGGTTTGTAGTAATCTTCGGAAGTGACCAACGGTCACAATGAAACCACGTGTAGCAATAAGTTGAAATACTTCCGTGTGCTTAAGTTAAGCTGAATTACTAGCGCGTGTACAATAAGTTGAAATATTTAAGAAATAGCGTGTGTACCATAAGTTGAAATATTTAAGAAATGGCGTGTGCAGGACTTGAAATTAGAGACGAGTACTTCCACGTGGTGAGTACTGTGTGAGTCTCAATCTGTGTATGAGACAAAGGATAAAGAGAAGTACTCGTCCATGGTATCAGTTGAGGACTCGCGTGCGTGATGTTCTTAATATTACTTTGCATGATATGATTCCGTGTGACACTAGATTTAAACTCTGAGAGAGAATCAAGGTGAGTCGGCCGTCTATCCAGCAACACCACTTGGCTTCCATTGCACAGGAAGACGTGCAGATATCTCCAGAGTTCACAGTAGGAAAGTAGAATTACGAAGTGGGGCAGTGTCGTGTGGAACTGGGATAAATATTAATTGAAGTGGGAAAGCTGAAAGTGATAATGTTGTGACCATTCTCTGTGTAGTATTTCATGTTGTAGTGTGGTGTATGTCATGTAATTTGGGTATGTGTGGTTTGCATGGGAGAGTAGCGAGGTAGTTTCAAAAGATTGGTGGGTTATGCTTGTTCCTTCGGTACCGCTCGGTCTGGATGAAAGTTTAGTGATGATGATTGTGAGAGTCGAAGTGTGAGGTATAGTAAAAGATCCACCATCCTATCCAGAAAGTGCACTGTAGCGTTAAAAGTAATTACGAGACCATAATATAGAGATTCACCATTGTAAAGCCATGCCCACTGGGCGGAATTTCTCATGTGTTATTGTTGTAGGTTGTAGAATTTGTGTGTTTAGGTTAGAGAATTTATCGGAATAAATAAGATAGTGAAAAGAAAAAGATTGGTGGACTTTTACTTCGAATTGTATGTTGTCATAATGTCCCGAATTTATAATGTGTGCGGTGGCCACGTGTTGACAAAAGCCGTTAAATAAAAGACAAAAAGTAAATGTGGTATTGCCAGTGCGTAGTGTACAGTCAGAGTTCTGTAAATTACTGGTAGTCAGATGCGTGTTTCCGTTGCGTATTATTCATTCAGGAGGATAATTTGTAACTAAATAGTAAGATACGAGAGTTCATGTTACTCGATAAATTAAGGAAGAATCCACTCGCTTGGCAGTCCACTCATCTTGCAGGCCTGACTGCTTGATGCCACAGTATGAGCAAGGCATGTGGGTGCCTCTCAATTTCACTTACTTTAGCTTTCCCTGTCCTGCTTTTATTATTATCTCATCTATAGGGCGACCAGCCCCTGCAAGTAGGTGATGAAGACGGATGCCTACGCTGTCATGGGACAGCGGATCAGCATGTGAGTGACTCTCGACGTCTGACTGAGAAAATGTGTGTGTTAGGTTGTACTTCATTCTTTTTTATCTTCGTTGGCACAGAGGTGATGACAGCCACAATCCCTGTAAAGGCCAAGTGATAAAAATGTCAGGCACTACAGGATCACCGAGCGAGGTGGCGCAGTGGTTAGCACACTGTACTCGCATTCGGAAGGACGACGGTTCAATCCCGCGTCCGGCCATCCTGATTTAGGTTTTCCGTGATTTCCCTAAATCGCTTCAGGCAAATTCCTGGTTCCTTTGACAGGGCACGGCCGACTTCACTCTCCAAACCTTCCCTAATCCGATGAGACCGATGACCTCGCTGTTTGGTCTCTTCACCCCAAATCAACTCAACTACAGGATCTCTCAAAATGGGCCTGAGCCACGCATAACTGCAACGCAGATTAAGAGTTTCATAGTAATTAATGGTGTTCTCAGACAATGAAAGGTCAAATATGAACATAATCTAATCTTGTCTTCGCGGTCCTATGGACCGATCCGTAGGGGCTTGAAGTATGTTTCTAAATTCTTCACTCAATACTGGTTGTTGACACTTTATAAGTGGGCTTTCGATGGATAACTGGCGTTCATCTTCGAGCGTGTACTGATGCTGGTTTTGCAGCATTTACATGACGCTCTCCCGTGACTCCCACAAATCTGCGACCAATGTTGCTGCCCGTTTCTTAACACGTTCAGTATCTTATGTTAGTACTATTCGGTATGTGTTCTATACACTTGACTAAGTTTCTGATGTGGGACACACAAATGTTTTGTAAGCAGTCTGGTTAGCAAACTGATGGTGTTTTCCCAGCGTCCTCCCAATGAAGCGAAGCCTGTCATCTGCTCCACCTACGACCGAGACTCTGTGATTATTCCATTATCCATACAAATCGTTATACAGTGGTATTTGTATGAGATGGCTGATTCCAGTTGTGTCTCATTGATATTAAAGTCATGGTACTAATTTTCTCTGTTTTGTGAAGTACATAATTTCTCATTTCAGTACACTGAAAACAAATTTCCAATACTGCGCCACTTTGAAATTTCATTGAGATCTGACTGGATAATTTTGCAGCTTCTTTCAGGTATTACTTCAGTATTTATAACTGCATCATTTTAAAAAAATCCTTTATTTTGATATTCTTTGCGAGGTTATTAATGCATAACATAAACAGCAAAGCGCCAATACACTTCCCTGAGGTAATCCAGAAGTAGAAGCAAAGGTAATAGTGTATGTAAATATAACACAAACACAATCATCATACACACATAGTTGTAACAGTGTCATTGTGTTAGTGGAGTTCATATTTTTAATGAAGAGGGGAGCTTGTCTCAAAAGTGATCATTGCCAAACATGTGTACTGGTCAAGATCACGCATTGATTTTTGTACTGTTGTCTGACGAAATGTGGCCGCCCAAAAGTCGTAAACATAGACTCGTCGGAGAGCAAGTTCTGCGGAACAGAAGGGAACGGATTCCTTCGCCGAAGGCAATAAAATATTTCGGTACGATATTATACCTCTAGCACAGCTAGAAACATAACGTGTAAGATGCTACAGATCTTTAGCCTGGCGGTCCAACACTTTTCTGTACGTGATATGTGTCGATTCACTATTTTACGAATCCACTGTATTCCCATAAAACTTTAAATTCTGTTATGTATTGCCAGCATGGGAAGCTGAGGCCAAAACTCGAAAGATACAAGATTCGGAATAATGCACTAAGAAGTACCGATTACGCTGCAAGAAACTTCCATGCGTACCTTGTACAAGAAGCTACGGAACAAAAGGAAGGGAAAGAGCTGTTTTGTCTAGGACTACAACGTTTTTACAACAAAGTGTACGCGTCTCACACGTTCATCCACTCATGGGTGAGAAGTAATGAAGAAAGAAGTCAACTAAGTAGAATAACGCCAAGATGTTAAAGAAAGAGTCAAAGGCATGAACGATGGATAGTGATAGCATTATCCAATTAAAAATCCGAGATGAAATTCTATAAAGGGTGATCAAAAGTTTCTGTCTGACTGCGTAGCATAACGTGACGCGACTCCGATGCGGGTATATAATCACCGACATGTAGGCAAGGAATTAGTGTGGCATTCTTGCCATTCCGACATTCATGCGGTAAATGCGGAAAAGTGAACTATGTTGACGTTATTACCAATGTGTCCAAACAGGAGCAAGTGCTGTTATTCTTTTATTGGTTGCCGAAGAGCAAGTTCTCTCTGGTCGCGATTCGACACAAGACGTCCTTCGATCATCGTAAAGCTTAAGTCCACTCAAGTGGCAGACACTCGAGCACCAGTTCTACAGTCCTCATCTCTTCCCATGCGATTATTGCGCCTTCGGTCCCTTCAAAAATACACTACTGGCCGTTAAAATTGCTACACCACGAACATGACGTGCTACAGACTCGAAATTTAACCGACAGGAAGAAGACGCTGTGATACGCAAATGATTAGCTTTTCAGAGCATTCACGCAAGGTTGGCGCCGGTGGCGACACCTACAACGTGCTAACATGAGGAAAGTTTCCAACGGCAGTTGATCGGCGTTGCCTGGTGAAACGTTGTTGTGATGCCTCGTGTAAGGAGGAGAAATGCGTACCATCACGTTTCCGACTTTGATAAGGGTCGGATTGTAGCCTATCGCGATTACGGTTTATCGTATCGCGACACTGCTGCTCGCGTTGGTCGAGATCCAATGACTGTTAGTAGAATATGGAATCGCTGGGTTCAGGAGGGTAATACGGAACGCCGTGCAGGATCCCTACGGCCTCGTATCACTAGCAGTCGATATGACAGGCATCTTAACCGCATGGCTGTAACGGATCGTGCAGCCACTTCTCGATCCCTGAGTGACCAGATGGGGACGTTTGCAAGACAACAACCATCTGCACGAACAGTTCGACGACGTTTGCAGCAGCATGGACTATCGGCTCGGAGACCATGACTGCGGTTACCCTTGACGCTGCATGACAGACAGGAGCGCCTGCGATAGTGTACTCAACGACGAACCTGGGTGCACGAATGGCAAAACGTCATTTTTTGGGATGCATCCAGGTTCTGTTTACAGAATCATAATGGTCGCATCCGTGTTTGGCGACTTCGCTGTGAACGGACATTGGAAGCGTGTATTCATCATCGCCATATTGGCATATCACCCAGCGTAATGGTATGGGGTGCCATTGGTTACACGTCTCGGTCACCACTTGTTCGCACTGACGGCACTTTGAGCAGTGGACGTTACATTTCAGATGTGTTACGACCCGTGGCTCTAGCCTTCATTCGATCCCTGCGAAACCCTACATTTCAGCAGGATAATGCACGACCGCATGTTGCAGGTCCTGTACGGGCCTTTCTGGATACAGAAAATGTTGGACTGCTGCCCTGGCCAGCACATTCTCCACATCTCTCACCAATTGAAAACGCCTGGTCAATGGTGGCCGAGCAACTGGCTCGTCACAATACGCCAGTCACTATTCTTGATGAACTGTGATATCGTGTTGAAGCTGCATGGGCAGCTGTACCTGTACACGCCATCCAAGCTCTGTTTGAGTGAATGCCCAGGCTTATCAAGGCCGTTATTACGGCCAGAGGTGGTTGTTCTGGGTACTGGTTTCTCTGGATCTATGCACCCAAATTACGTGAAAATGTAATCACATGTCAGTTCTAGTATAATATATTTGTCCAATGAATACCCGTTTATCATCTGCATTTCTTCTTGGTGTAGCAATTTTAATGGCCAGTAGTGTACCTTGAAGGGTGGACGATTCCTGTCGGACGAGGATGTGCGGCAGCCAGTTATGGTTTTCCGCACGTAGGACACGGTGTTTTAGCAAACGGGTATCTTCAACCTTTTGCGTCGATGGGGTGATAGCCTCAATGCTCAAGCGGAGTTTGTTGTCTTTTTTCTCTCAGCGGCGGTGTTTTCTGCCGGCGCCATGGTGTCTGTCGACTCTAAGTCTATTCTTCGTCGAGCTACTGTTCGTTTCAGTTTTGACAAGAGTACGCGTCGTGTTCAGCTCGGCTCTTTAGAAATTCACGATTGGTTGGCTGATGTTGTCCGTGTTACACCTACTCAGGTAGATACTGCTTACTTTGATTCTGATTTGTATGCATTCTTTGTGAAGTTTTATGATCCCGTTCAAGTAGAACGGCTTCTCTCTCGGGTTGGTTCCAAAGTGTTGTTTACACATCGAGATGGTTCCGTTAGTCAAGTCCTCCTTGAAAATGCGGCACTCGAGTATACTCCGGTTAGAATTTATAACCTTCCTCCTGAAGTGGACGATTCATTTCTTAAAACAGCGTTGCTTCCGTTTGGAGTCATACGGCATATCCGATGGGAACGCTGGTCAGCACAACATCGCTTCCAGTGTTATAATGGTATCCGTGCTGTGGACATGGGCGTTAAAAAGAATATTCCTTCCCACTTAAATGTTTGTGGTTACCGGATCCGTGTTACGTATGCAGGGCAAGAAGGAACCTGTTTTCTCTGTAACGAAAGCGGTCATCTCAGCTCCGATTGTCCACGCCGTACTACTGTTCTGATGTCGTCTTATCAAGAATGTCTTCCTTTAACATTAGCAGACATAGTGTGTTCGCAGTCTACTGACAGTCAGTCTCCAGCTTTAAGCGATGTTGGGGCAACGTTACCCCGTACTCCTCGCGAATTTCCACCGTCCCGGTGCGGCCGCTGTCCATTAGGCGACGACGGCTCCTGCAGCGCAAGTCGAACGCCGGCAGACTGAGGACGGTACAGATTTCGAGAGCGTCCCTCTCCAGTCTCGTTCTTCTGATACGGCGTTGACAGAGGGTGCACCTTCTGGCGGTACTGAGTTGTCTACTGACGTTCATTGTGATTTCAGTATTTGCAGAGATGATGTAGCTGCTTCTGTTGATGTTGAAATGTGTGTTGTATCTGCGTCCCCCTCTTCACCGTGTGTTCAAATGTTCTCGCAGAGACGTTGCCTGCTGACCAGTCTTTACTGTGTCCAGTGAAATACCAACCCTCCTCCACCTTGAGGCGGTGGGACAACGGGATTCTACGGGTTCTCATCCTGGTGATCAGATGATGCAATCCGACACCGGCACTGCATTACCTGTCTTTTCTGTACCTGATGTTGCTGTAAGTCGTTCTGAGTTGTGCTCCCCAAAAAATGGTTCAAGTGGCTCTGATCACTATGGGACTTAACTTCTGAGGTCATCAGTCCCCTAGAACTTAGAACCACTTAAACCTAAGTTCTAAGTTCTAGGGGACTGATGACCACAGATGTTGAGTCCCATAGTGCTCAGAGTCATTTGAACAAGTATCAAAACGAGGTTTTTGGCAAATGATAGTACTCTAAGGGGCACGTAATTCAGTATGCAATAAAGAATCTTACCTCTTGTATCGATAGATATACGGAAGCCTATGTGAATTTTTAAACAGAATGATGTGCTTTAGCAGCATGCAACAGCGCTTGACAGTCCCCATTGGCTTCGCCAAGTGGAACGTCAGCGTCCATGGAGGGTAAAGGTGTGGTGTGGGGTAGTGAACCAGCATCTCATAGGCCTGTTTTTCGTAGACGGAACACTGAACGCACTCAAGTATCGCAGCCTTCTAACAGAACATCTTCCAGGGATGGTAGAAGACGTTCCTCTGATGACTGGGAGGAACTCGTGGTACCAACATGACGGCACTCCAGCCCATAATACACGACGTACTACAGCATGTCTTCATGAATTGTTTCTAAACCGTTGGATTGGACGCAGATGACCTGTACGTTGGCCGGTCCGTTCCCCGGATTTGACGCCTGTAGACTTTGCTCTGCGGGGAAAGCTGAAAGACGCTGCACCCGATGATGTGCAACGATATATTACTGCAGCCTGCTCGGACATCTTCACTGAAATGCTAGCAGGTGTGCAGCACTCATTCCATACGAGACTGGAAGCGTGTATTGCAGCTGCCTGTGGTCGTTTTGAACACAGCCTGTGATGAAAAGTTGTCTCGTTGCTGGTCAGCATCCACCTACGACTGTATGCACTTGTGTTGTTCTTTAGTGCGTGCTACCACAGGTATTGTACAAGTGTTGGTGTGGGAGCTTTTCAAAATACGATATCCCGTAAACGACTCGCACTAAAATCCTATAACAAACGCCACTGATATTCTAATTTATCTACCAATTTTCAGACCGATTCCGAAGTTTTCTGTGCATCGTCAAGTTGAGGCTTTGTTTGAAATTTAGTTATCTTACGTCTTCCAATTCTGAAGGACTGTTTGCAGTTATGCAACCATCAACTGCTTCCCTTGAAATCACTGTAATCTATGTCGCGGGTAATTTGATGTGCATAACGCAATAGGTGACTATCAAGCACATTCTGTTAATTGTATTGGAGCAATCTTGAAATGGACAAACACCAGTTTTTCTAACAAATGCGCCTTGCCGCGCCTTGAATATCCGTAGTTTTTCTTATGCATTACGCGGTCGTATTACTGCAGACTTACTCCAAATCTGTTCATAATTGTATATTTTTACTATGCTGCAGATGGTCTTACATGTACATAGTTATATTTAGTAACCGCTACTTGGACAACGACTGTCCTTCACTATGTTTCACTGGAGACGAGATTTGTGGCTATCTGTCTGACAAGGGTGATGAACTACATGGTTCGGAGCCTATTTCAGTATCACTTTCACTTGTTAAGAACGTATCGTCATCATTCTACTCCTCATGCACAATTGTCCGCACAGTCGAGCGTATATGATACCTCACATTCCAGTGACTCATCTTGCAGAAATGCTAATATTTCATCTACCACTTCCCTCTCTCTGCGAAATTCCTTGGGCTCCTTTCTGGTGAAATGTCACTTCAGCAGTTGTTGTTGTAGATATATTGCAATGTTTACTTTATTTATCGTTGCCGTTACTCTGCTTTGTATCGACACTACTAGCACTGTAACACTGTTGTGAGTTACTCGTCCACTAAGTAGTGCAACTATGCTCCGTATCTCATGCTGTACTCAGCATTGGATACCTCCAGTCCCGACGCCTGCTGCAATTAGTAGCCAACATTGTGGCTGCACGGTAGGCAATATGTGGGGCGTCGAATGCTGGAAACATCATTGGCGTTTCACGACCTCGCACTCAAGCGGTTGCTTGTTAGAGGTCAACTCTGTCACACATCAGTTCAACTATTTTAGCAAACCATAATGCATAATATTTCCTGATTTAATGAATTCATGGATCACATTTATCACACTTGAGACACAAAGTGATGAGTATTGATTATAACTAATGAGCAACGTAAAACTGTAAATTTTTTCATGAATATTTAGTGTGCAACTGTCAGACAATATTTTTGTTCCCATTTATTCTAATCAGTATGGCGGTAATATGTCCAAACTGTTAAATTTGCTGGTTATCTGGCGATTTTAGCTAACGGCGAAGACCATGATAGAAGATCTGAACGCAACATGTCAACGCTGTGGGATTAAACTTAATAAGAGGAAAACCGAGAACACACTTGTTAGGGAAAAGGAAAGAAGGGCAAATATGAGAAAAAACTGAGAAAGTAAAAACATTCTACTAAACTGTATGAGAAAAAGAGTTTAGGACCTAGAAAGGGGAGAGGAAATGAAGTTAAACTTCATGCACTGAAGGGTATGTGATGTTACTACAGAGATTACAATACTGAATCAAATTTACAAAGAACTTGGCAATATGAGCCCACATATCGTAAGACATTGCACCCTCTTGGCCTAGGTGCTTGCTCTGATTCAGTTGGGAAGGGTTTCATTAACCTGTTGTATTCTCTCTTGTGGCAAGCTGGTCTACAGTTGTCGCAATTGGTCCTTTGTACGCTGAGTACTGGCACTAGACGGAATGGACGTCCAAGCTGGTCCAACATATGATCTATTGGCCACAGACCTGGGGATCTTACTGATCATAGGGGTGTCTCAGCATCATACACACTGTTCATAGAGGCATGTGCTATGTGTGGAGGAGCATTATCCTGTTGAAAAATGGAATCACGATTTTGTCGCAAGAGAGGTAACACATAAGGATACAGGTTGTCTGTGATGTACTGTTCTGCCATCAGAATTTCCTCAGTCACTACCAGTCGTCACCAGAAGTCATACCTAATGGCTGCCCACAACATGACACCAGGAATAACACCGCTATGCCTCTCCAAAACATTGGAAGACTGGGACCTCCTCCTTGTTTGCTGCCATACTCCTTGACGATGGTCATCTGGGATAGTGCTGTCCGCCTGCTTAGCTGGATGGTAATGTGCTTGCCTCCCGTGCAAGTGGGCCCTGGTTTGATTCCCGGCCGGATTGGAGAATTTCTCTGCTCGTGGACTGGGTGTTGTTTTGTCTTCATCATCATTTCATCCTCATCACTGGCACTCAAATCGCCCAATGTGGCGTCGACTGCAATAAGACTTGCACTTGGAGGCCGAACTTCCCCAGATGGGGCCTCCTGGTCAACAACGCCATATGCTCATTTCCAGTTCCATTTGGGGTAGTGCAGAAACGCACTTCATCGCTGAACACGATGCGACGCAATTTATTAGCAGTTCACGCCCCCGAGTCATGGCACCGTTACATGTACAGCCATTGGTATAGTGGTGCTAATGGCAGCCTTCACATGGGACAGTAATTTCCTGGTCTGACTGCTGCTAGTCTCAGACCAATGTTGTGAGATCATATACACTACTGGCCATTAAAATTGCTACACCAAGAAGAAATTCAGATGATAAACGGGTATTCATTGGACAAATATATTATACTAGAACTGACATTTAATTACATTTTCACGCAATTTGGGTGCATAGTTCTTGAGAAATCAGTAGCCAGAACAACCACCTCTGGCCGTGATAACGGCCTTGAAACGCCTGGGCATTCAGTCAAACAGAGCTTGGATGGCGTGTACAGGTACAGCTGCCCATGCAGCTTCAACACGATACTACAGTTCATCAAGAGTAGTGACTGGCGTATTGTGACGAGCCAGTTACTCGGCCACCAATGACCAGACGTTTTCAGTTGGTGAGAGATCTGGGGAATGTGCTGGCCAGGGCAGCAGTCGAACATTTTCTGTATCCAGAAAGGCCCGCACAGGACCTGCAACATGCGGTCGTGCATTATCCTGCTGAAATGTAGGGTTTCGCAGGGATCGAGTGAAGGGTAGAGCCACGGGTCGTAAAACATCTGAAATGTAACGTCCACTGCTCAAAGTGCCGTCAATGCGAACAAGAGGTGACCGAGACGTGTAACCCATGGCACCCCACACCATCACACTGGGTGATACGCCAGTATGGCGATAACGAATACACGTTTCCAACGTGCGTTCACCGCGATGTCGCCAAACACGGATGCGACCATCATTATGCAGTAAACAGAACCTGTATTCATCCGAAAAAATGTCGTTTTGCCATTCGTCGTTGAGTACACCATCGCAGGCGCTCCTGGCTGTGATGCAGCGTCAAGCGTAACCGCAGCCATGTTCTCGGAGCTGATAGTCCATGTTGCTGCAAACGTCCTCGAACTGTTGGTACAGATGGTTGTTGTCTTGCAAACGTCCCCATCTGTTGACTCAGGGATCTAAACGTGGCTGCACGATCCGTTACAGCCATGCGGATAAGATGCCTGTCATCTCGACTGATAGTTTTGAGGCCGTTGGGATCCAGCACGGCGTTCCGTATTACCCTCCTGAATCCACCGCTAAAAGTCATTGGATCTCGACCAACGCGAGCAGCAATGTCGTGATACGATAAACCGCAATCGCGATAGGCTACAATCCGACCTTTATCAAAGTCGGAAACGTGATGATACGCATTTCTCCTCTTTGCACGAGGCATCACAACAACGTTTCACCAGGCAACGCCGGTCAACTGCTGCTTGTGTATGAGATATCGGTTGGAAACTTTCCTCATGTCAGCACGTTGTAGGTGTCGCCACCGGCGCTAACCTCGTGAGAATGCTCTGAAAAGCTAATCATTTACATATCACAGCATCTTCTTCCTGTCGGTTAAATTTCGCGTCTGTAGCACGTCATTTACTTGGTGTAGAAATTTTAATGGCTAATAGTGAAAGATGAGCCAAAACTGAGGAAGTAAAAACATTCGAATAAACTGTATCAGAAAAAGGGTTAAGGACCTAGAAAGGGGAGAGGAAATGAAATTAAACTTCATGCACTGAAGGGTATGTGATGTTACTTCAGCGATTACAATAGTGAATCAAATTTACAAAGAACTTGGCAATATGAGCCCACATATCGTAAGACATTGCACGCCCTTGGCCTAGGTGCTTGCTCTGATTCACCTGGGAAGGGTGTCATTAACCTGTTGTATTCTCTCCTATGGCAAGCTGGTCTACAACTGTCACAATTGGTCCTTTGTACGCTGAATACTGGCACTAGACGGAGTGGACGTCCAAGCTGGTCCAACATATGATCTATAGGTTACAGATCTGGGGATCTTACTAGTTATGGGAGTATCTAAGCATCATACAGACTGTTCATAGAGGCATGTGCTATGTGTGGAGGAGCATTATCCTGTTGAAAAATGGAATCACGATTTTGTCGCAAGAGAGGTAACACAAAAGGATACAGGTTGTCTGTGATGTACTGTTCTGCCATCAGAATTCCCTCATTCACTGCCAGCCATCACCACAAGTCATACCCAATGGCTGCCCACACCATGACACCATGAATAATACCGTGGTGCCTTTCCAAAACATTGTAAGAGTGGGACCTCCTCCTTATTTAGTGCCGAACTCCTTGAGGACGGTGATCCGGTATAGTGCTGCCCGCCTGCTTAGCTGGATGGTAACGCGCTTGCCTCCCGTGCAAGCGGGTCCGGGTTTGATTATCGGCCAGCTTTGAGATTGTCTCCGCTCGTGGACTGGGTGTTGTGTTGCACTTGGCGGCCGAAATTCCCCAGATGGGGCCTCTCGGCCAACAACGCCATACGCTCATTTCCAGTTCCATTTGGGGCAGTGCAGAACCGCGCTTCATCGCTGAACACAATGCGACGCAATTTATCAGCAGTTCATGCCCCCAGTCATAACACCGCTATATATGCAGCCATCTGTATAGTGGTACTAACGGCAACCTTCACATGGGACAGTAATTTCCTAGTCTGGCTGCGCTAGTCTCCGACCAATGTTGTGAGATGAGAGAGTTCATTACTTGTTCTCGGATGGTAGTCACAGCTGTGAAGGTGTTAAGACGTTCTAGGTGCACAGTATGACGATCCTCCCATGGGATGGTCAGATACAACGGCTGGAACTTTGAGGAGGACGAGGATATTAGTGTTTAACATCCGTCGATAACGAGGTCGTTAGAGACGGAGCACAACCTCGGATTGGAGAAGGACGGAGAAGGAAAGCGGCCATGCCCATTCAAAGGCACCATCCCGGCAGTTTCCTCTAGCGATTTACGGAAATCACGGAAAACTTAAACCGTGATGGCCGGGCGCGGTTTTCAACCGTCGTCCTCAAGAATACGAGTCCAGTTTGGTAACCACTGCGCCACCTCTCTCGGTGGGAACTTTGACAACGGGTATGTCTGTCATCACATTCCCATGCTGTCCAACATTGTGCCACTCATCTGAATGCCCGCAAATCTGGGTACTGTACAGTTCAACCAAATCGAGATCCGCAAGGAGACCCCCTTTCAGACTATGTCAGGTGCTGGTAACGCTGTCTCACGCGAATGCGTAGCTTCTCCTTGTCCTTCATAGTGATCATGGAGTCGCATTCCAGATGACAATACTTTAAATCGCCGTTCGGCAATACAAATTTAGGTTTTCCGTGATTTCCCTAACCTGAATAAGGTAAATGCCAGTATGCGTCCTCTGAAAGCGCACGGATAATTTCCATTCCCGTACTTCCCTAATCTGAGTTTGCTCTGCGGCTAAATGTGACCTCGTTGTCGATGGGGCGTTAGACTCTAATTTTTCTTCCTTCTTTTCATAGAGTTCACTCAACTTCTAACGCTGTTCACGTCCATTTTATGTCTTATTAGGCCCGGTGACAACACTAAACACGAGCAGCACTAATGCACTTTGGCTACTGTTTTACCTATCGTACATGACCACCGATGGTATCTTCATGCACGAAGATATGTTGCCATTCGACTATGCTTTCTGAGAGCTTCACATTTTTTTTCAGGTAGTGCATTCTAGTATTTCAGCCAAAGGGGAGAGTACCTGTTGTCAAGAAATAAACACCAGAATGGCAATGGTCAGGGAAGCATTTAACATCAACAAACTGAACCTACAAGTTAGAAAAGAAATAGGACAAATGTTTCGTGCAGTTATTTTTTGGGCAGGGAAGGGGGAAGATGTGTGTGGGAGGTGGGGGGCGGGGGAAAGTACAAGGTAGGAAACGGCATGCAAACACGTGAACGATAAGTGACGAAAATAGAAAGAGGTCAGTGGCCACTGAATATGACAATGGAGGGAGTGTCAAAGCATGAGCTGAATAGATAGAGCAAAAAATGCGGAAGTACTTCACAGTGGGTGAAATGAGATAAATATTGCTAACAATGATAAAGAGAAAGATGAATTGCCTTCGACACTGGTTAAGAAAAACATTTATTGAAACATGAGATGGAAGGTGTGATGAGAAAAAAAATATGACGACACTTTTAGGCTCTAGCCACATGGGATCAAAGGCCTACACCTGTTCATTGAACATATGAATAATACGCACACTAATATCAAGTTCATCGCTGAGACGGAGAGAGAAGGGAAATTCCTATTGTAAGGTCTATTGCTTGAAAGAAAATCAGATAGGCGGCTCGGCCACCCAAAAGAGAACAGTTTTAAACATGCTGATACAGAGAGCTAAACCTGGTTCTGCCGAGGACCACTTAAATTCCGTTCCAGGAGAATAGCGATAGTGACTGAGATATTAAGTTAGCAAATCTCTAAGAAACGAAAACATGAAGCACTCAGTCATCACAAAATGATCAGCCTATAGCAATCTTTCCCTTTGGAGCTTCATCAAATAAAGTATGCATAGTCCTAGAGAAGGTTTTAATTCATTTTCCGATTAAAGAGATACTATGCCCATTAAAACACAGTCTCAGTGTTCCTAGAATTCAAAAACTTCCTGGTGAAGGCGGTAGCAATTACATTGGTAAATATATACGTATGATTTCAGAATGCTGCAGAGAACTGCAACGCCACATAAATACTGCGATTTTGACAAATCTACTGTTGCCGAACAGAACCTCACAAACAAAAAAATCCCATGCATCCACCAACGGGAATTCTGTCATCTAAGAAGCAGTTGATATTAGAATGTACAACAACCACTTTAAATAGGACAGTGGCCGTATCCTTTGTGGTGCATGGAAACGGACCCTCGATTCTGAAAGGCTATAGAGAAAATAACATAAACTATATACTACAGAATGGCATGAACATCGCTACTAATATTTTTCGATCATTGACGTAACCTCTGGTAGCATATGGAAGTTCCGTGACATAGTAAAGTCTTCAAGAAATATCTCGGTTAAGTAAATATGCAAGTACCGCGCAGCCTATTAATACCACCGTTAACACCTGACGATTATGACAGGAAAATTTGTGAAAGCTTGAGAATGCAAACAAACCTCACGCTACAAGAAAAATTATGGTTTCTTATCTGCTGTGACTGTATGAACAGCTGTTGTAAATGATACTGAGAATGGGCATAAAGTACTTCCTACGAGCAGGATAAGACAAATGTATAAAAAGTCTTTTCAACAAGTACGGTACACTTCCTGGAATATTTGCCGCTGATAATTCTCCCAAACATCATGTACTTTGAGCACTCCTCATAATAATGATGTTTTGGAGACTCATAGAGTTACGGCTTGGAAACAACAAAACGCTATTGGTACTCCTGCTCCATTAACAGCGCAATTACCAGATTTCAGAACAGTGGATCCCTGCTGGGATCATGAGGCCAGCGGAGGTTATGAAACTCCACAGCTGACATGCATACGGAATTCGTTATAAGGGCTGTTGCACATTGCAGTTGAGCATCAGTCTGCTAACGCTAGAATATTTCTGGACAATCCGTGATGCATTAGTGCACAGTCTGCTGCGATCACGGTGGCCAACATTTGAAACAGATCCTTTAAAGAAACACGCCTGCACATTATGAGAAACGTTACTAACAGTTCATCTGCAGGGCCTCAAGCACAATTTGACTTCTTGATCTTCATGGTCAACAAAATGGTTCAAATGGCTCTGAGCACTATGGGACTTAACTTCTGAGGTCATCAGTCCTCTAGAACTTAGAACTACTTAAACCTAACTAGCCTAATGACATCACACACATCCATGCCCGAGGCAGGATTCGAACGTGCCACCGTAGCGGTCGCGCGGTTCCAGACTTTAGCGCCTAGAACCGCTCGGCCACTACGGCCGGCCCATGGTCAGCACTTGACGTCCACATGACCATGATTATGCATGACGTCATCAATGACCTTGAATGCATAACGTCGTCACGCCCCGCACTCCTTATCAGTGGTGTCATCAAAGTTCGATAAGTGTACCATAGTGCAAAACACATCAGAGCCTCAAATTAATTATTTACGGCATATATTACGCTTGTCAAATGTCACAATATTATTTTCCAACTCTGACAAATTTTTCAGCAACGCAAAAAATGGTAATTTTTAGATCAAAAACGTGATTACGAACTCTAAAGTAAGCACCTCAACGCTATCCTGATGTCTTAGCAGGCAGGTAAACTTCGTACGGAACATGAGAACCAGTATAAAACATACAGGGTACTCTCAATAAATAGTTAAAAACTAACATTTGATTATACAGGGTGAGTCAAGTAAGACGTAACACCCATTTTATTTCCTTAACAGTTCCAGATATCGAAACGAGGTTTTCCGAAATTGATGATATACTGGGTAGCACGTAACGTTTTATGTGGTAATGCACTACATTGTGGTATCAACGGAGATATTGAAACAAGCGTGTTTTTTTGTTTAATGGGGAACCTTATGCTTTTGATAACTTCATTCAATAGCTCTTGGAAAGAAAATTACAGTGATACAGCGCACTTTAGTAGTGAAGTTGATATCTTCCGCAAAACAGCCCGAGAAATGCAGTAATTTTGGAAAGTAATGCGGGAAGAGTCGGCTATTGCGCCACGCAGAGCTCTCACGCCAGGCATGCAGAAGGACAGGCTTATACTGCTAGGATAAACCGTATTTCCTATATGACACAGACACAGGGTGAGCTACGGTTTTTGTATATGAAATTATGGCATGTTCAAACATTGGAAAATCCAGGATGGAATAATGACATATACTATCTAATGGCATACACTAACTTCTGGCGCATCAGTCTTAGGAAAACTACTTCAAATGTGTGTACGTTTCCAGGTTTTGTGGAAACTTCTACAGTTTCGTCAAGCAATTTTCCGTTACTATTTCGATAGCATTGTTGGATATTCGCCGTACCATATCTAGCTTCTACTCACCGATGTACATGTCTCCATGCAAGAGGACTGATGACCAATCAGTTTGGGAGCCCCTCCCCCCCCCCCCCCCCTCCATTTTACACCAACCAACCAACCATCCATGCAAGAAATACTGAAGCTGAAATGAGCCTACGATAGACAACACAGTTTCTGCTATTTCTGCAATGCAGACAAGTAAACAGTCGAAAGATTTGATACAACGACGTAGTCTGGCATGAGCGTACTTACACAATAGCCGATTTCGGCCGTCTAGTTTTCAATTTCAGAACATTACTCGGATTCTTTGGTAGAGAGTTTTAAACTCAGAATTAAAAGGCAGTATACAGTCTTGATCACCTAAAACCTGCACCGCAGGTGTTACGGAAATGGGAATTGCTATTGATATGCGGTTTTCACAGAATGGGTTGGTAGTCGGGGGCTTGTACTGTTAGCCAATCAACAGAATGTAATAATACTTAGAAAGCGTATTTTTTGTGCAAAACCACACTTTCTTAAACGGAAAAATGCCTACCAAGAGAGTTGTATCAAGATCAGCTAACGTCTGTGCCTTAACGGATTCGTATACCATTATGCATGATAAATTGGCTTAAAAGTTATTTATGGTACTGTGAAAGTCGGAGGTGCTCCGTCCCTACGATTATTTCTCGTGTGCGTGATCTTGCAAGGGCAGTAGGGAATATTTACGTCACAGTAAGCAAGAGCGGGAAAATGGGTGTAAGAGAACTATAACTATAGTATGAACACTGCTTTTGTCGATAGCTGGTCAAAATAACCTGCTTTTGCCCGATTCCTAGTCAGTGTATAAAAATCATATTCCTTTAGAGCGAACTATGCATCCTGAAAGGTGTGTGACACTGCAGGTCATACCACATGGAACCAGAGGACAAATCCAACCTCTGGACTTTTGTTTTTTCCGTGTCTTTGAAACATATTATCGCACTATCTGCAGCTACGCCTATAAGAAGAGAGAGTTTCACGATAAGCTTCACGACAGACTGTTTCGCATTCGCTTGCTTACCATCACATTCCATCTGTTCTCATCACCCCGTTACACTAATATGATTCTATATGCATTCTTTAAGAGTGGTCACCTAGCTAAACGTCCTACACGGTTTGTAATACCGAAAGAGTTCACCTTCGATCCTGATGGTGCGAATCTTTGTGATCACTGCGGCGCGCCATTTTTCATTTTGTGAAGTGTAATACATACATCGCATCGAAAGTTGATTTCTGCGCCTCCTAGACACTCATTTTCTGTTGCCCGCCTGCTACACATGTTGAGCCATTAGCAGCTAATATTTTACCTTTCATAACCATTAACACAGCTGTTGCAAATGAGCGTCACTAAAGGCTGATCTTGTGACCTTGCACTGAGACTGTTCCTTGTATGCTATGTAATCAGTTGATAATCCTGCTGAAAAAGCTATTATAGAACATTGTTATCTATTAGAAGACTCCAGAATTTTACCAACTATCATAATATAATGTTTGTCGTGAATATCATCTGTTGAAATTAGCTATGATATGTTTTTACACCATTTGCACTACCATTTAATTAATGTAGTAGTCTTTTGTGTAAAAGAAAAGATTTTTGCTTGGCAAGAGATGTCAGGTCTCTAAAGCAGTTTCCACACATCTCTCTGCAGGAAGGATCTGTGAGACCAATTAACAAGTTTTCTCACAGATCACACATGTCTGTAGTCATATGGTTGTGTAATTAAAATGATTCTCTTATTTAGTGTAAGTATACTGAATTCCCTACAGTGTGCTAGATTTATCTGTATTTTTATTGTCCATAGATGATAAAGTGAAGAAAATGTAACTAATTTACTGTCCTTCATTCACAGACACACTTCAGAATGGTAAAAGGTTAACTAAGAGGGGCCTCTGAATACATGTACTCCTTTAAAACTAAAAAAATTAAATTTGTCCATTGTCTTAATACCTGAATAGTTTACATAGTTATTGAATAAAAAACCTGTATGCTACAGTTATAAGGTGGTATTAAAATATGTCAGTTCTCAACTCGGACTGTGATGTATTTACTGAGTTCATAAAAATGAAAAGTTTTCCTTCATTTGATCTTCACCTTTCTCATGAAAGATTTATACATATGACAGCTGGAATTGTTGGTGCTCTGCTGCATAAATAGATGATACACAAATAAAATTCACTGCAATGTCTTAATATAATTATCATGTGGACCTAGCTGAATAATGTCACAATTAATGATTCTGAGAAGTTATTGTGTGCTTCACATATATGTTTTGCAGGTCTTTGTCTGAAAGAAGTCTTTTTAAGAAAGTCTAGTTTTCTTGAAAGTGATATTCTGTGTACACTGGAGATCAGTGGATAAGAAATAGTTTGTAGCTAACCTGAATGGGTCACAAATGAAGTGTCGGTGTAAATTGCTGGAATGTATCCAAGTTTATTTTGGAATAGTTTTTTATATAGGGAGGTCCATAGATAACAAGATGTGTTAAAAGAAAATTCCAGTGCTTCAGAATAGGTTTCCTGCAAAATTTAATTTCCTCTATTTACCTTTGGTAAATTCACTGCTAGGTTGGCTGTTGACTGCAGTGGTGCTTGTGAGAACTACATGAGAATACAAATTTCACCACTATCCAAAAATCAATCTGTTATTTCTGTTAATAAACTTGCTCATATCTTATCACATAGTTACATAATACGTTACTTTGTAAGACAGGAGGTGAGTACAACTAGTATCAAATCAGCACTTCCGAATACTGACTGTCGATCCGGAAGACTGTCGTTTTAAGGGAGTTAGAGTTTACCGTATCTGTGTAGCCTAATACTGGGCTAGTCACCAATCTTCACCTCAAACACACAGTACCACAACAGTTGTATAAAAGGGCAGACGTTCACAGGATTTGTACACCGATGATGTACACGAAATCTCTCCATTTGGATAATGGTGGCGTTGTACCATCTGCTGCCAGGTTCACATCAGTGTGTAAATTGACTGCTGGGAAGGGAAAGCGCGCCATTACGTAAGAACGGTGATTTTAGTAGTTTGGTATTGAAGGATATAAGTGTCTGGGGAACTGCGATCTATTTAAAAAAAAGTCTCTTTATGGAGGGGTAGGATGTCAAACGGGCCAACTTGCAGCAGGAGAAGCACCACAGGACATTTTAATTTCCACTGTCTATACTTTTACAAGTAAAGTCATAAAACTTTGTCAGCATGCCCAGGAAGGATTCAGGATGCACACTTGTAGCAGCGGAAGTTCAAAAACATAACAAAATAATTTTTTACATGTGAAATTTCATTATTTTTTCACTTACTATTGGCTGCATTTGTTGCTATGGGTACACTTTTCTCCATAAGTAAGAGAGACTGTTCGATGAATTTTGCACAGCATACATACCATACTTACAGGTGTTTTAAACTCTAGAATCTATTTAATTTATGAAAAAATGAATGAGCTGTTACGTTTTAAACTTTATGATAAGAAAAAAATCAAATTTTGTAGTTAATTATCTCAATTTTTACGACAGTTTTTGATAGATTTGGAAAATTCTAGAGTTTCATGCACCTGTAAGTATGGTTTGTATGCTGTGCAAAATTCATCAAAGAATCTCTCTTATTTGTGAAGAAAAATGTACCTATAGCAACAAATGCAACCAGTAGTAAGTGAAAAAGTGATGAAATTTCACATGTAAAAAAATTTATTTTGTTATGTTTTTGTACTTCCACTGCTACAAGTGTGAATCCTGAATCCTTCCTCGTCATGCTGACAAAGTTTTATCAATTTATTTGTAAAAGTATAGACAGTAGAAAATAATATGTCCTATGGTGCCTCTCCTGCTCCAAGTCGGCCCGTTTAACTTCCTACCCCCCGTTAACGAAGTTCCTCGTTTCTTCTAGCCTCAGCCAAATGTGGGAAAGTACAAACTGGGTACAGGAGAAAATTCTTTAATTTCGAAAGGACCGGAAAGAAGGTTTGTTAGGAAGGCGGAAAACTGAACAACATTTCCGAAAATAAAAAATAGCTTTAATTATCCGCAAATAAAATTTTGCGATAAATAAATATCTCGCTTGTGCAGCACAGACTAGATAAGCGACGCGACGTAAACGACAGCAGACGAGGAACGGACGAGCGGACGAACGGAGAAGCGACGAGACGCGACAGAAAATCAGTCTTGTAATCGTGGCGGCAGCGGCGGCCGCCTACATGTTGAGGCAGCGCAGCTTCTTGGGGGGGACGGTGGCGGTGAAGTGGCGGCCCGCCCCCGCGCCGGCAACTGGGCCGTCGCCGTCTCCGTCGGCGTCGCTGTCGCTGCAGTCGTCGAAGCAGTGCAGCGGCTTGGGCGGCGCGCCCATCAGCGCCTCCACGCTCTGACGGCTCTCCCGGACCGCCGCCACCACCAGCCGCTCCAGCTCGAACAGGTCCTCGTCCGAGTCCGGCGCTATCCTGGAAAATTCATCTTACCGTTACATTACAATTTTAAGAATCAAGGAGCAATTAGAACAGGAGTTAGGGGAATATCAGGGAGGTTTCAGACCATGGAGAAGCTGTGCAGAGCAGATAATTAGTTTAAAATTCATTATGGCATACTACAAGAAACGGAACAAACCTCTGGCAATAACATTTGTAGATTTTAAGAAGGCATATGACTCTCTCCACAGACCTTCAGTATTAAAAATTTTAAGAAATCTAGGACTCCATCCAAAACTAATTAAAATAATACAATTCACTCTAACCAAAACCAAATCAAAAGTGAAGTTTAGAGGAGAAATTTCGGAACCATTCCTCATAAAAACAGGCTTAAGACAAGGTGACTGCCTATCACCATTATTGTTCAACTGTGAACTGGAATACATAATGAGAGAATGGTACAAGGACAATCCAACGATGATAAGAATTGGAAGTACAAAAGATGATATTAGCTTAAACTGCTTGGGATTCGCTGATGATCTTGCTCTCCTAACCAACACCGTTCAAGAAGGCAGGCAACAAGTGAAATCACTACAAGAAATAGCAGAGAAAGTAGGCCTTAGAATATCATTTGAAAAAACGGATATTATGCTAACTGATCCACCACTTGCAAACAAAATTACAATAGGAGAACAGGAAATCAAAATTTTTGATAAATTTAAATATTTAGGCGAAATAATAACATACAATCTAAATGAGAAGCCGTCATGGCAGAATAGAATAAAAAAACTGAACTACACAAATTACATTACCAAAACTACATACAACAAAAAAAGCCTATCTATAGATGCAAAATTAAAACACTATAAAACAGTTACACAACCAGAAATAACGTATGCAGCTGAAACTATCTTCAAAACAACTAATACAGCAGAAATTGACAGAATACTAAAAATAGAAAGAAGAATAATTAGGACATGTAAAAACAAACAGTATAAAATAAATGGGCATTGGAGAATAGCATCAAATGAAACAGTATATAACAAAATAGAACCAGTCATGAGCACAATCATGAAGAAACGCATCTCATTCTTTGGACATCTCATGAGAACTCCAGAAATCGGAATTAGTAAAAAAAAATACAAAAATTGTGGAATAGCAAGAGCGACATTAAATGGATCACAGAAATTAAGGAAGATATAAAAGAACTTCAAATTACAGTAGATGACCTAAAAAACAAGACAGAGAAAATCAGAATACTGCAAGACCCGCAAACCAGACTACAAACGAAAATCAATAAAAGGAGTACAGGAAGAGTGGTCTCAGATGAAGAAAGAAAGAAAATATCTGAAAGAATGAAGAAATATTGGGCTGACAGAAGAGCAAAACACCTATCATATAAGAATAGACTCTAATAATTATATTACCTAAATATCATATTAAGTTATTGTTGAACCAAATAGTATCCCTGTGTAACAACTTGTTTACAACTTTGTATTTTTGACTAGAGTGGGCCAATGAAGGCCATAAAATAAATAATAAAATAAAAACACTACTGGCCATTAAAATTGCTACGCCAAGAAGAAATGCAGATGATAAACGGGTATTCATTGGACAAATATATTATACTAGAACTGACATGTGATTACATTTTCACGCAATTTGGGTGCATAGATCCCGAGAAATCAGTACCCAGAACAACCACCTCTGGCCGTAATAACGGCCTGGATACGCCTGGGCATTGAGACAAACAGAGCTTGGATGGCATGTACAGGCACAGCTGCCCGTGCAGCTTCAACACGACACCACAGTTCGTGGAGAGTAGTGACTGGCGTATTGAGACGAGCCAGTTGCTCGCCACCATTGACCAGACGTTTTCAGTTGGTGAGAGATCTGGAGAATGTGCTGCCCAGGGCAGCAGTCGAACATTTTCTGTATCCAGAAAGGCCCGTACAGGACCTGCAACATGCGGTCATGCATTGTTGTTTGTTGTTGTGGTCTTCAGTCCAGAGACTGGTTTGATGCAGCTCTCCATGCTACTCTATCCTGTGTAAAATTCTTCATCTCCCAGTACGTACTGCAGCCTACATCCTGCATTATCCTGCTGAAATGTAGGGTTTCGCAGGGATCGAATGAAAGGTAGATCCACGGGTCGTAACACATATGATATGTAACGTCCACTGTTCAAAATGCCGTCGATGCGAACAAGAGGTGACCGAGACGTGTAACCAATGGCACCCCATACCACCACGCCGGGTGATACACCAGTATGGCGATGGCGAATACACGCCTCCAATGTGCGTTCACCGCGATGTCTCCAAACACGGATGCGACCATCATGATGCTGTAAACATAACCTGGATTCATCCGAAAAAATGACGTTTTGCCATTCGTGGACCCAGGTTCGTCGTTGAGTACACCATCGCAGGCGCTCCTGTCAGTGACGTAGCGTCATGGGTAACCGCAGCCATGGTCTCTGAGCTGATAGTCCACGCTGCTGCAAACGTCGTCGAACTGTTCGTGCAGATGGTTGTTGTCTTGCAAACGTCCCCATTTGTTGACTCAGGGATCGAAACGTGGTTGCACGATCCGTTACAGCCATGCGGATAAGATGCCTGTCATCTCGACTGCTAGCGATACGAGGCCGTTGGGATCGAGCACGGCGTTCCGTATTACCCTCCTGAACTCACCGATTCCATATTCTGCTAACAGTCATTGGATCTCGACCAACGAGAGCAGCAATGTCGCGATACGATAAACCGCAATCGCTTTAGGCTACAATCCGACCTTTATCAAAGTCGGAAACGTGATGGTACGCATTTCTCCTCCTTACAGGAGGCATCGCAAGAACGTTTCACCAGGCAACGCCGGTCAACTGCTGTTTGTGTATGAGAAATCGGTTGGAAACTTTCCTCATGTCAGTACGTTGTAGGTGTCGCCACCGGCGCCAATCTTGTGTGAATGTTCTGAAAAGCTAATAATTTGCATATGACAACATCTTCTTCCTGTCGGTTAAATTTCGCGTCTGTAGGACGTCATCTTCGTGGTGTGGCAATTTTAATGGCCACTAGTGTAAATGTACACGTGTCGTATGTTTCGGATCGGGTCGGTTGTTTGAGGGAGGAGACAAAACAGCGAGGTCATCGGTCTCATCGGATTAAAGAAGGAAGTAAGCCTTTCAAAGGAACCATCCCGGTATTTGCCTGGAGCCATTTAGGGAAATCACAGAAAACCTAAATGAGGGTGGCTGGACGCGGGATTGAACCGTCGTCCTCCAGAATGCGAGTCCAGTGTGCTAGCCACTGCGCCACCTCGCTCGGTGTGTCGTACGTTTATCCCGATGTTTCATTTTACAGTTTATGCTCGATTTTCGTTTCCATTTCGAATATACAGGGTGACAATTATTGAACTATATGAAAAAAACCGTAAATTAGTTACAAACTACAGCGAACACACATTTTATTCAACCTGTAAACGTCAGTACAGGTGTCCGGATGTAGGTTATGACATGTTCGATATCCCTGCCATCACCGGCGATGATGTGACGCAGACGAATAGCGAAATCTGCATGACTCACAGAAGTGTCCGAACATCAGTGCTACCGATGACCTCCTGAACGGCTTATTTCAATACAGCAATGGTATTGCAGTTATTTCTGTACATCTTGTCTTTAATATAGCTCCACAAAAAGTAGTCGCATGTGTTCAGATCCGGAGAATACGGCGGCCAATACAGGCCCTTGCCGGTGGCCTCCAGTTGCCCCAGAGCCAGAATGAGGTCCCCCAAATGCTCCCTCTTGCATAAACCACACCTTGTCGAAATTGTGGTCACTGTGGATAATGGGGACGAAATCATCTTCCAAAGCCTTCACGTACCGTTCAGTAGACATCAAGGAATATCGCACCGATTATTCCGTAACTGGACACTGGACAGCACACAGGGTGAAGAGACTTCTCGATCGCGAAATGGAAATTCTCAGTCCACTAAATGCGCTACTTTTGCTTATTGACGAATACATCCAAATGAATGTGGGCTTCGTCGCTAAACCAAACAACAATGCGTATACTAATTCCCATCATGCCCCGCGGCCCACCGTACAGTTTGAAAGTCCTAACGCAAACCGTTCAGAAGTTATGACAACTTTATTTCATATAGTTCAATAATTGTCGCCCTGTATCTCAATGACAACAGACTCTCATAATTTTGAGAACATAGAAATTTACAATAATTCCAATCCCAAAGAAAGCAGGTGTTGACAAATGTGAAAATTACCGAACTGTTAGTTTAATAAGTCAGGGCTGCAAAATACTAACGCGAATTCTTTACTGACGAATGGGAAAACTGGTAGAAGCCGACCTCGGGGAAAATCAGTTTCGATTCCGTAGAAATATGGGAACACGTGAGGCAATACTTATCTTAGAAGCTAGATTAAGAAAAGGCAAACCTATGTTTCTAGCATTTGTAGACTTAGAGAAAGCTTTTGACAATGCTGACTGGAATACTCTCTTTCAATTTCTGAAGGTGGCTGGGGTAAAATACAGGGAGCGAAAGGCTATTTACAAATTGTACAGAAACCAGACGGCAGTTATAAGGGTCGAGGGACATGAAAGGGAAGCAGTGGTTGGGAAGGGAGTGAGACAGGGTTGTAGCCTATCCCCGATGTTATTGAATCTGTATATTGAGCAAGCAGTAAAGGAAACAAAAGAAAAATTCGGAGTAGGTATTAAAATCAATGGAGAAGAAATAAAAACTTTAAGGCTCGTCGATGGCACTGTAATTCTGTCAGAGACAGCAAAGGACTTCGAAGAGCAGTTGAACGGAATGGACAGTGTCTTGAAAGGAGGATATAAGATGAATATCAACAACAGCAAAACGAGGATGATGGAATGTAGTCGAATTAAGTCGGATGATGCTGAGGGAATTAGATTAGGAAATGAGACACTTAAACTAGTAAAGGAATTTTGCAATTTGGGGAGCACAATAACTGATGATGGTCGAAGTAGAGAGGATATCAAATGTAGACTGGCAATGGAAAAGAAAGTGTTTCCGAAGAAGAGAAATTTGTTAACATCGAGTATAGATTTAAGTGTCAGGAAGTCGTTTCTGAAAGTATTTGTGTGGAGTGTAGCCATGTATGGAAGTGCAACATGGACGATAAATAGTTTGGACAAGAAGAGAATAGAAGCTTTGGAAACGTGGTGCTACAGAAGAATGCTGAAGATTAGATGGGTAGATCACATAACTAATGAGGAGGTATTGGATAGGATTGGGGAGAAGCGGAGTTAGTGGCACAACTTGACTAGAAGAAGGGATCGGTTGGTAGGATATGTTCTGAGGCATCAAGGGATCACCAATTTAGTATTGGAGGCAGAGTGGAGGGTAAAAATCGTAGAGGGAGACCAAGAGATGAATACGCTAAGCAGATTCTGAAGGATGTAGGCTGCAGTACGTACTGGGAGATGAAGAAGCTTGCACAGGATAGTAGTAGCATGGAGAGCTGCATCAAACCAGTCTCAGGACTGAAGACCACAACAACAACAACAACAGAAATTTACACAATGCAAAATCAAAGTCCGCATTCACTATTATCAAAATTTCACTTAGAACTGCGATTACGAACTCAGGTCCGCATAATATGACTGTGTGTGCGAGTAAATGAGGGGAATATTGTTTCTTTTAGTCATTTCGGCCTACCCTCCGAAAGTCTGTCTTTCTCTAATTTTTTTTCCTTGTTGGGGGCGGGGGTTCTTTCCCACTCTGACTCAGCTTACTAAACTTCCTGCGGTTTGCCTGTTCTGGTTGTGGACTCTCGAACCGTATCGGTTCAAATGGTTCAAATGGCTCTGAGCACCATGGGACTTAACTTCTGAGGTCATCAGTCCCCTAGAACTCAGAACCACTTAAACCTAATTAACCTAATAACATCACACACATCCATGCCCGAGGCAGGATTTGAACCTGCGACCGTAGCGGTCGCGCGGTTCCAGACTGTAGCGCCTCGAACCGGTCGGCCACTCCGAACCGTATCGGATTTGTTGTACGGTCAGCCCGTGAAAGGGCGCCTTTACCTGGATTCGATGTTCTCCACAATCGCCCTGAACTGAAGCCTATCCACGTAGGAAAGAAAATGGAAAGTAGTTTGTAATTTTATAGATTTCCTCGCCACTTTAGCGATTCTACGGCACTCTATTCCGCGAAAGTTACCTGAGAATCTTGGAAATGCACACGTAAAAATGTAAACGCTTGTACTAAAATTATCCCTCGACCTCCACCCACGCCCGGTGGATCTAAGCAAAAAGTGCAGAGGCGGAGAGGGAGACTTACGTGCGCACGAATTGTGCCAGCCGCAGCACGTATTCGACGTTGTGGCCCGAGGCGCCGCTGGAGGAGGCGATGTGTCGCGCCATTTCGGGCAGCGGCGCGTCGCCCAGCCAGTGTCGGTTGTCGGGCGTAGCTACGTACAGCAGCACGGGGAACGCCGGCCGGTCGGCGCGCCGCGGCTCGAAGTTGGCGACGAGCGTGCGGTAGCCGCCCAGCTCGCACTCGCGGTCCTTCAGGTACGGCAGCGCCGCCTCGCCGCGCACCAGGAACGCGCAGCCCCACACCTCGCCCTGCGCAGCCACAAGACACACCACTCTAGGTTATGCAGTTCCACTAACACGACAATATAAGCACTAGGGCCAAATATTAGGAGACAGCGGGCTAATACCGCCTAACATCGCACCTAGAATCGATTCGGCGAGGAACGGAGTCTCCGAGTTCCTTTGTGTATGCCGTATCGACTGAAGCCTGTCAATCGACACTCGTTGATGATCAGGTACGCTACGTTTTACCCACTGTTCCGAATAGTCCTCGGCATTTCCTACGGAATTAACAACGGACCATTTAGTGGGCCTATCGAGTTGCGGAATGTTATGGCGTGAAGTCGAATGCCGGCACGCCAGTCGGGAACGAAAGAGCAGAGACGGCTGTGAAGAAGACGTCAGCCAATTGCACGCTGACCGACCCCTCTCCAGGACGACAACGTGACGGTAGCGGCCTCTATATGAAGAGAACATAAGCGCCGCGCCCGACTGGCCACGGCCCGCCACGCGGGATTAGCCGAGCGGTCTAGGGCCCTGCAGTCCTGGACTGTGCGGCTGATCCAGGAGGAGGTTTGAGTCCTCGCTCGGGCATGGATGTGTGTGTTTGTCCTTAGTATAATTTAGGTTAAGTAGTGTGTAAGCTTAGGGACTGATGACCTTAGCAGTCAAGTCCCATAAGATTTCACACACATTTGGACATTTGGCCACAGCCCAGTTCTACGAGAAGCTTCGAGACCAGCGACCTGAATAGAAGTGTCAAAGCTCATTACTTCACTTGTATTAGAACTGTTATACTAAACACACACACACACACACACACACACACACACACACACTCCGTTGTCAGGCCACGAGTGGCCTACCGGGACCATCCGACCGCCTTGTCATCCTGAGTGGAGGATGCGGACAGGAGGGGCGAGAGGTCAGCACACTGCTCTCCCGGTTGTTATGATGATATTCTTGACCGAAGCCGCTACTATTCGGTCGAGTAGCTCCTCAATTGGTATCATGAGGCTGGTGCACCCCGAAAAATGGCAACAGCGCATGACAGCCAGGATGGTCACCCATCCAAGCGCCGACCACGCCCGACAGGGCTTATCTTCTGTGATCTCACGGGAACCGGTGTATCCACTGCGGCAAGGCCGTTGCCCCTTATAATAAAGAACATTGATTATTTTGTTTGTCGCTCTTTGCTTGCGACACATCTGTTTAACACAAAGTTAAGTATCGTCAATTACTTTTCGTAATAAAACTCGTTAATACGATTTGCTTGAATTGTTGTCTAGCGATCCGAGAAAGTAGGTTTCCTAGACTCCCCATATTCAACGACTAGGCAGGATTCAACACCGAATGTTCGTCGAAATAGCGACGTGTTTACGCAGCCCTGTGAACACGGCTGTCGATATCTCGCTGTCCACACCAGACGACGATCTAGAAAATGGAGAAGAAAGGCAACACTTGGTCACTGAGAATCTGATTCGTGTTCACGGGCTCAAGTCGTGATACGAAGAATACTCAAGGGACATCACAGTACCATCCTCCTGCTCGAACTAGACCATTGAGAAACTGTAGGTTATAGCCTCATTACACAATTAATTCGAAAAGAGGCAAAATCGAGACCCGTCGGACCACACTACGCGCCTCCAGTCTGCTGCGTCCAGTTTCTACTTTATTTGGTCTATCGAAGACGCGCAGCTTTACGGGCCACTGTCAGCGATGGCCTTCTGCGAGGTATCCGTCTCCACATATCTATTTGCAATGTGCATGCAGTTCATTTCGCACTGTTCACTCGGAAACTGGTTGAGTTAGACTTCCATTCACTGACAGTATTAATTCCTGTCGGGCTCCAAATCAATCGCCGTTGACAAGGTGTGACAATCGTACCGGTCCCTGTCACTTAAGACCTTGTTACTAGCACTACTCTTACGCAGTGTTAATGGCTGCGAGTAGCAACCACTTCTCCTAAACGTATTGCACAGTCTCCGTTGATAAAGTAACAAGGCGGGCAACTTAATTCAGTTTGTGGTTATGGAGACGTCCGAGCACTATAGTTCCTTTCTGCACTTCTGTTACGTCTCCACGTCGATCCAGCTTACTGCACTGCTGCCACACAAGCGACTGGAACATATACACCACTTCACGTCAGCGGTCCCCGTCTGGTAGCACGCGCACACCATCTACAGCGCTCCAAAGCGAGTAGTACAGGGTGTCAAATATTTTGTAGGGTGAGCTTATCACGGAAGACAAGGTTGAATATATGAGAACATGGTGAAATGTTCTCAGCCTGGACCTGGAATGACAACGATATAAATCAAATTTCGTTTTAATTGTGTTGGGAAATGTTTCGAAATGAAGTAAGCCAAAAGTCAACTTGATCTTGGAAGCAGTTCTGCATATTACGTAAAACTGTCCTCCCTCTCGAAGACTATTTATCGAACGATTAAAGGTGTTTGAAGTAGCTGACGCCGTAAACAAGTCAGAAACGAAATGAACAGATTTCATCGGATTGAAAGGCTATGCTCAATGTTATCTCGGATGATGATGACAGTCTTCTTATTGATTACTTTGTTGTGGGTGAAACTAAAACTGAAAAAGCCGGCCAGGGTGACCGAGCGGTTCTAGGCGCTACAGTCTGGAACCGCGCGACCGCTACGGTCGCAGGTTCGAATCCTGCCTCGGGTATGGATGTGTGTGATGTCCTTAGGTTAGTTAGGTTTAAGTAGTTCTAAGTTCTAGGGGACTGATGACCTCAGATGTTGAGTCCCATAGTGCTCAGAGCCATTTGAACAATTTTTGCAGCATTCATTACAAAACAAAAGCACAGTATTGTGTATGTTCTACGGTATTATACTGTAAAAATGTACAGTATTGTGCTTTTGATTTGTAATCATGAAAATGTTCTACTACGAAGTGACGGAAGAATCAGTTAACACGAATTGTATTTGCTGATCACGGAGGAAGCCAGTACTTCTTGGTCAACTCACGAACTTATAAATACGAACCACTGTTCAGTTACGAGCAGTTGTGTACAAATACGATTGTACAGAAGTTCTAATGGGGACTGCAAACCTAATATCCAGCGGTCCTAATGTTTGTTGTTTGCTTCCCTATATTCGTTTAGGTGAATTCTCAGGTGACTCTCAGTGACATTCAAGTGGCGCGCGTATGTGTAACACACTTTATATTTCATAAACAAGTCATCACTCAGTGTACCACTGTTACGTAGCTGAGGTTAGGTGTCTCGCCTAGCCTACTAGACAGCGCTAACAACCAAAGAAGCGCTGCAATCATTGTACCAAATAGAATGGAAGGCTAAAAAACTTTAACGAAGTCTCGGGTCACACAATGTTGAAAGCAAAAATCTATGGAACTGACAACGTTTTTCCTTAATAATTCCCCTTACTCAGTTTTATGTAAGAAATGCACACACAAGCTTAATGAAAGACACAGATAGACAAAAAGTCGGACCTGAAGCCCTCATTCGAGAGCACGGTTTCACATACTCTCGCAGTTGTAACTGTCGGTGAAAACTAACACGATAAGAAAGCGGACACTTCCTAGCTTTTATAAATGCCACACTTACATTCCAGAACATTCTTTAAGATACCATTGCCGCCAGGAGAATACCTCCACTGTGATTTATTATCTTTTTTATGGTTTCACACTGATGAGGAGGAAGTTCGGAAAGACTGAATACAGAGAGTTTTCATTTACGCATGTAGTTCATACAAAGTTGCGTCAGAACACTGACAGCCCAATAAAGTTACGTATATGACGTAGAAGGGAACATTTACATGTTGAACCACTTTTGTAGATATCTCAAAAGTGATAAGCAAACAGCGTTCCGCTTGCACTGCTTAATGTCGCAGAGATGTTTAATGTTCAACGTTATCAAAACAAAACAATGTCATGTCTCACCTCTTTCGCCTGAACCATCGTCGCCACGCGGCCGGGCTGTTGACAAAAGAGAAACTACAATTAGTGTTTCTATATACAAAATTTGAAGGAAGAAGTTATCTTTGATAATAGTAACTTGTAAGTACATTGCTGCTGGTATACCAGATAACTATAAACACGAAAATCGTAGGCATAGTAAAGAAGGACTTCAGTTAGACTAATACCAATTCTTAGCTACGCATGTATCAGTTATTACTTAAATATGACTACCACTATGCTGCTTCACTACAAGACTTTATATAAACACTGAAACCATATTACGCAATGTTCTTACGGAATACGGAGTCAGAACTTGTCTTTTCATTAAACGATCTCATCTGCGCCTACAATGAGAGTGGCAGTGAACTGGTTGAACAACTTAACTCGCATTTGGTAGAATCTAAGTTCACATCTCGGTCCAACAGTTCTGTATTAGATCCTCCCTTGTTTCCCTATATCCAGCTCAATGCTCAAAAGGCTCCTTAAAAAAGGCTATGCCTACTAATTTGCCCCAGGCCAGCTGAACTGATGATTCCTCTGGAATGGTCTCTCTATCATCTACACTATGGCTGGACATTGATTCCTGCAATGGCCAAAATCCTTTTTCTTTTATATATCATAATATAGAGGAACCTGAAAAAATGCTTTTCTACACACATATCGCAACAGTATTAAGATATTTTCTCCTTATTAGTTAGGAGAGAGAATGGCTAATTACTGGAATTTTTTTGTTTTCTAAAAGCTCGAAAGATAATCTTTGTTGTTTGAAGAATATTATCTTAGAATTCCGCGAACATGAACTCCGTCGAAATCTAGCCGCAAAGAATATCTCCGAGTTGAAAAAATTCTAGAGAATGCAAAATTATTATTTCATCATGTAAATGAAACGAAATGTATTAACAGATAATCTTCCCAGCGGAAGTTTACACAGATGACGCACAGATCGCCTTCTCATACGATGAGGTGGTAATTTCGTACAGAACTTCACGATCGACTTCAGCGCGAATAAGTTCAAAATGGTACAAATGGCTCTGAGCACTATGCGACTTAACTTCTGAGGTCATCAATCGCCTAGAACTAATTAAACCTAACCTAAGGACATCACACACATCCATACCCGAGGCAGGATTCGAACCTGCGACCATATCGGTCGCTCGACTCCAGACTGTAGCGCCTAGAACCGCACGGCCATTCTGGCCGGCGCGAATAAGCAAGAGAAAAGATAAAGAAAGGATAATGCACGACCGCATGTTGCAGGTCCTGTACGGGCCTTTCTGGATACCGAAAATGTTCGACTGCTGCCCTGGCCAGCACATTTTCCAGATCTCTCACCAATTGAAAACGTCTGGTCGATGGTGGCCGAGCAACTGGCTCGTCACAATACGCCAGTCACTACTCTTGACGAACTGTGGTATCGTGTTGAAGCTGCATGGGCAGCTATACCTGTACACGCCATCCAAGCTCTGTTTGACTCAATGCCCAGGCGTATCAAGGCCGTTTTTACAGCCAGAGGTGGTTGTTCTGGGTACTGATTTCTCAGGATCTATGCACCCAAATTGCGTGAAAATGTAATCACATGTCAGTTCTAGTATAATATATTTGTCCAACACATACCCGTTTATCATCTGCATTTATTCTTGGTATAGCAATTTTAATGGCCAGCAGTGTATTTTTGCCTGTGAGGGTCAAAAGTCGTACTGACGTGAACGATGGGCATGAATTCCAAATGAAATGAAACTTTAGTCATTTAACGCCCTTTATAAGAGATATATCTCCACAATGTTTAATAAATCGGACTGGTACTTCATGGTGCAACAGTTTTCATTGCCGTCTCCTTTGTGAGTTAACTTTTGGTAATGCTGGTCGACAGAGCCTATAAATTCCTTAACTGACGTCATTTCCTCTTTTGGTTGTAAGTATTTTTATTGTGCTAGTGCAATTTTGTATTACATGCCGTTGTCAAGCATTTACAAAGATATCATACAAAGTAACAGGAAATACATAAAAGGAGAATAAATTTACAGTCTGTTAGTATTCACATATTTACAAGAATCCATGTCTTATTACGACGTAGAAACAGGCTAAAAATGACATCAGCCTTGTAGGGCTGTGCCACACTTGACGATCATACAGGAAACGGCTGATATCAATGACACGAATAACATGATACATGGATTTTTGTTACTTACAAGCAACTTGAAGTCGGTCAACGTGCGGTGAAGATAACAATGTAAGACGTATGTACATCAAAGAGTAACTAGTCAGCAGCAAGTTATCGATCATGACACTTCCTTTTCTGTAGCGTAATCTTGAGTGGACGATGTAAATCACAGTGGGCGTTTAGATAGCTAAAAGAGTGTACTGATAGCATACTAGAGTAAATAATCACTCCGTCTTCAGGCCATAAGTGGCCCATCGGGACCAACCGATTGCCGTGTCATCCTCAGCTGAGGATGCTTATAGGACGGGCGTGTGGTCAGCACACCGCTCTCCCAGTCGTTAGGGTGGTTTTCTTTGACCGGAGCCGCTACTATTCGGTCGAGTTGGCATCAGCAGGCTGAGTGCACCCCGAGAAATGGCAACAGCGCATGGCGGCCCGGATGGTCACCAATCCAAGTACCGGCCACGCCCATCAGCGCTTAACTTCGGTGATCTGACGGCAACCAGTGTATCCACTGCGGCAAGGCGGTTGCCTAGTAAATAATACAGCGATCAAAAATCTCTTATGTCTGAGGTCCGTTAGTTCACTGAGTATATATTTCGGTTGCTCTTTGAAGGCGCTACAAATTTCAATTTCTTCCAGAGCGTCCATTAAATGCTCTTCTATGCAGTACCTGCGAAGATTCCTCACTGCTGCTGACATTACGATCGTAAATAAGCAGATGTACACTACACGAGGACCTCTCTCACATGTCCTTGCTTGCTCTCCGAATCTGGCGGAGACACAGTGCCAATGACGCTATAAAAGGACGTGATGAGTGGGTATGTGTGGAGGAGTGTGCAGATGGAGGGCGTGCGTGGCAAGCCCTCAAGTGTGGGAGAGGGACAGCAGGTGGAGATTTAAAGGTCCAGGTGGAGAGCCGGCACGAGGCGGAGACAAGCGGGCGCGTGACGTGGGCGCCAGCAAGGCCGGCCGTCGACTTTGGCGTCGTGTGTCTGGTGCACGTGAAGGCCTTGTGCCGCGCTAAGAATACGGGCTCACGGCCGCGCGCCGGTCGCTCTGAACAGATAAAAATATGCCACCACCTCACTGCCTGCACTACGCCAACTGCTCATTACTTATTATCCCTTTTCGTGGAACCAAGTTTTTAGATGTGCAAGTTTCCCACATGCGCTGCAGCAAACTCTTATGATGAGACTACATCCTGGTTAACTCGACTTTGTATAAGTATTGGGAAACCATCTTGCAGATAACAACTGTACGACAGATCGGACGCGAAGTACACTACTGGCCATTAAAAGTGCTACACCAAGACGAAATGCAGATGATAAACGGGTATTCATTGGACAAATATATTATACTAGAACTGACATGTGATTACATTTTCAAGCAATTTAGGTGCATAGATCCTGAGAAATCAGTACCCCTGAACAACCTCTGGCCGTAATAACGGCATTGATACGCCTGGGCATTGAGTCAAACAGAGCTTAGATGGTGTGTGCAGGTATAGCTCCCCATGCAGCTTCAACACGATACCACAGTTCATCAAGCGTAGTGACTGGCGTATTGTGACGAGCCAGTTGCTTGGCCATCATTGACCAGACGTTTTCAGTTGGTGAGAGATCTGGAGAATGTGCTGGCCAGGGCAGCAGTCCAACATTTTCTGTATCCAGAAAGGCCCGCACAGGACCTGCAACATGCGGTCGTGCATTATCCTGCTGAGATGTAGGGTTTCGCAGGGATCGAATGAAGGGTAGAGCAACGGGTCGTAACACATCTGAAATGTAACGTCCACTGTCCAAAGTGCCGCCAATGCGAACAAGAGGTGACCGAGACGTGTAACCCAAAGGCACCCCATACCATCACGCCGGGTGATATGCCAGTATGGCGATGGCGAATACACGCTTCCAATATGCGTTCACCGCGATGTCGCCAAACACGGATGCGACCATCATGATGCTGCAAACAGAACCTGGATTCATCCGAAAAAATGACGTTTTGCCATTCATGCACCCAGGTTCGTCGTTGAGTACACCATCGCAGGCGCTCATGTCTGTGATGCAGCGTCAAGGGTAACCGCAGCTATGGTCTCCGAGCTGATAGTCCATGCTGCTGCAAAGGTCGTCCAACTGTTCGTGCAGATGGTTGTTGTCTTGCAAACGTCCCCATCGGTTGACCCAGGGATCGAGACGTGGCTGCACGATCCCTTACAGCCATGCCGATAAGATGCCTGTCAACTCGACTGCTAGAGATGCGAGGCCGTTGGGATCCAGCACGGCGTTCCGTATTACCCTCCTGAGCCCACCGATTCCATATTCTGCTAACAGTCATTGGATCTCGTCGAACGCGAGCAGCACCGTCGCGATACGATAAACCGCAAACGCGATAGGCTACAATCCGACCTTTATCCAAGTCGGAAACGTGATGGCACGCATTTCTCCTCCTTGCACGAGGCATCACAACAACGTTTCACCAGGCAACGCCGGTCAACTGCTGTTTGTGTATGAGAAATCGGTTGGAAACTTTCCTCATGTCAGCACGTTGTAGGTGTCGCCACCGGCGCCAACCTTGTGTGAATGCTCTGAAAAGCTAATCATTTGCATATCACAGCATCTTCTTCCTGCCGGTTATATTTCGCGTCTGTAGAACGTCATCTTCGTGTTGTAGCAATTTTATTGACCAGTAGTGTACTTAAACGACAATCGTGTAACCAGCTTCACGACCCAGATCGAAGCTTCAATCACTTCCACTCTCCTACTTCCTAAATTTCACTTAAGGACCGAGCGAGGTGATGCTACGGACTCGCTTTCGTGATGAGCTGGATTCAAATCGTCGTTTACCCTCTCGGACATTTCTCACGGTCTCACAGATACGTCTCCAGCAAGTGCTGTCTGTACAATGTGTACGAATAGCATCGTTATAAGAGTTTTTCACGATCTACTGGATCAAGACCTCTTCCTGATCTGTCAGGATATGAGAGAACTCAGCGTTACAAATGCAAATATGGCGTACCTGTCTCCTAAATGTCCTCTGCCCACCTTCCGTTCGCGTCAATACCTTTGTCGTTTTTTGTTACGAAGAATTCATCTAGATGTACGCCCAGCCGATGTCTATTTCAGTTTCAAAACAGCCCAACTCCTGTAACTTCTCTTAATCTTTTTTTCATCGATCAATATCTTTTAGTTTTTTCTAACAATCTTCTTTCTATCAACTATCACATTTTGAGTAAGTTATGTTTCATATATTGATACAATAGGTTCGAGCAGGTAGTATACAATGGTTTTGGGCTTTCATTTTCAAGCAGATTATGAGGTAATTTCTGAATGAGACATTTCATTTCTAAATGAACCTCGTACCAGCTGAATTCATATAGTTATCCCAGACATATAAATTGGGTCATCAATCTCTTCGTTAGACATCATCTGCATCCTTTCAGCAAACTTACCATACAATACTTCAGTCTTTTCAACTGGATATCTACCTACGCGCCTTCTTCTCTGCCAGTCCCTACAGAAACTTTTCCAGAGTGCTCTAACTTCGGCAGCTCCGATAGGAATGTTATTCGGGAAACAATGACTCACTAGCAGCTTCAGAAATATTTCGAGAGACAGTTCCCAAGGCGCATACCGATGGCTCGATTGCAAGTGCACTGTCTGCCGTACGCGCGTACCTTACTCGAATGTTAGTCCAAACTACAGTTTTGAACTGTTACGAATGTTCGGGACTTTCATTCAGTCTCGAAGCGACAGAATTCGTTTGCTGTGACAGTGGGAGGACATGACATTCGTATTAAACGACCCGAAAGCCGCAATTACATCCACGGCTTGTATTTTATCTGAGAGGATAGATTAATTAATGATTATTTACAGGTAGTTAAGTTTATCACAGTATTCGAGTCACGGACGACATATAACTCGACGTTTGCTGTACGGTCGATATCGATCTTATGAAAAATTAAGCGCTTCTGTAGTTTTTCTATTAAAATAAACTATTACCTGAGGCATTATGAGAAACGTATTATTATCAGAAAAATTTACTGTTGCATTGTACGTACCACCCTACAGAGAGCGATCAGCTAGAACATTATGTCTATCTACCTAGTAGCCAATATGTGCACCTTTGGCACGGCCATGCGTCGTGGCATGGAAGCAATGAGGGACACACAAGTCACTTAACTCCGGTAAATTCCGGGGTGGAGAGGGGGGGGGGATGCGATGACTCCGACGCCACGTTCAATCAAGTCCCAGATGTGTTCGATCGGGCTCAGATCTGGTGCATTGGGGGGGGGGGGGGGGGACAGCATATCAATTGTAACTGGCCACTGTGTTCCACGAATCACTTCCATCACATCCCTTGTCTTATGACATTGCGAAATTATCTTGTTGAAAAGTGCCAGTGTTGTCGGGAAACACGATCGTCATGAAGGGGTGTACATTGTCTGAAGACAGTGTACGACACCCCCTCGCCATCATAGTGCCTTGCACGAGCTCCACTGGACCAATCGATGCCCACGTGAATGATCGCCAGTGCATGATGGAGCCGCTGTTGTGTCTAGACAAGACAGCCAGGACACAATGAGAGGAAGCCAAAAGGCACGCGCTAAGCCAAAGCAGGGTGCGTGAGGTCTGAAACAGGATACGTAATGAATGCTATAAAGAAAAGTACGTAGCTTCTGGAATACTTAACTTTAATCCATCCTTTTGGTACATCTGGAGATTGTGGCGATACAAGTGAGACTCTTTAGATACATGCAATGTTACTAATGGCGCCTTGCTAGGTCGTAGCCATTGACTTAGCTGAAGGCTATTCTAACTATCTGCTCTGCAAATGAGCGAGGCTTCGTCAGTGTAGTCGCTAGCTACGTCGTCCGTACAACTGGGGCGAGTGCTATTCCGTATCTCGAGACCTGCCTTGTGGTGGCGCTCGGTCTGCGATCACACAGTGGCGACACGCGGGTCCGACTTGTACTAATGGACCGCGGCCGATTTAAAGCTACCACCTAGCAAGTGTGGTGTCTGGCGGTGAAACCACAGCCGCCGCCAGCCTATCTCCGTACCGCAGTACAGGTGCCAAGGAACTGTTCACCTGGAAGACGACTGACTCGCGCCCTCTCATCGGCATGATGAAGAAGGTATCGGGATTCAATAGATCATGCACCGCTCTGTCACTGCTCCAACGTCCAGTGCCGATGGTCACGTGTCCATTTCAGTCCTAGTTGACGATGTCGTGATATTAACATTGGCACATGCATGGGTCGTCGGCTGGGGAGGCCCATCGTTAGAAGTGTTCGGTGCACTGTGTGTTCAGACACATTTTTACTCTGCCCAGCACTAACGTCTGAAGTTAGTTCTGCCACAGTTCGCCGCCTGTCATGTTTCACCAATCTGCCCAGCCTACGACGTCCGACATCTATAATGAGGGGTCGCCTCTCAGCCCCACAACGTCTGGACGAGGTTTCACCTTGGTTTCGCCACATGCTGAAGACACTCACCACAGCACTCCTCGAATACGCACGTCGCGCAGTTTCCAAAATGCTTGTGCTGAACCTCCGAGCCATCACAATCTGTCCTCGGTCAAACGCAGATAGACCGCACGCCTTCCCCTATCTACACACGGACAGCACGCTCACAGATACTACATGCACCGTGCGTTTCTCTGACAAGTAGTCATTCCTCGCCAGGTGATGCTGCTATCGCCTGGACGGCTTTACATCGATAGTAGATCAGTAGTCAGTCATAAGGTTCTGGCTGATCAGTGTAATTTGGTCACTCTCTTCGATAAGACTCTTTGTTGAAGTTCAGAAAGTCACTTGTCTTGAATCGTATTGGTATGTTTCCGATACAGTCTGTAAACTATCTGTTCATCTGGAACAAAAGGAGATAGCCAGCACAGAGTACCATGGTAAAAGCTATGTGTGTCACACTACTTGCAAAGTTGACTGATTGGTGCAAAGAGGTTTTGCTCCCATCTATGAGCATTGCCAATGCCAAGAGTGACGGTAAGAAATAAACCATGTATCGAAATATTTCGTTTTCGTCGTTAGTAACCTGAATCTCGACCAGTCGAACTACTGAAGTGGATTTTGTGATGCTACTGGTCAAACGTGTTTCACCTCATCACGGCCGTTTTTATCTGTCACTTCCCCGGTTTCTACATTTACATCTACATACATACTCCGCTAGTCACCGTACCACTCGAATCTAATCAGACAAATCAATAATGAGAATGGTGAACAAGGCTGTCATGATCACGCCAGATGGCTGAGACTCTTAACAGACAATTTCTTGAGATGCGATTATCTCTTTTTTCTGTCGTTACACAAGAGAGTAGATAAGTGAGTCAGCTTTCTGAAACCAGATTGTGGCGGTGAACATTTAGCTAATTCCCAACAGACCTTTATCTTTCGTGCCATATGGTGATAAATCGGCTTAATCTGATACAGTTAGGATTATCACACCATTAATGCGTTCACAGGCTGAAGCAACACGTCCACTGATGATAGTTTCGTACAAAACCCCAACAGTTGTGGCTGGATACGTACGGAAACGGAAAGCTCTAGACTAATCTTCGCAGTAATCAAAAAATTCCACCTGTCCTTCAGACAACCGAAATACTGGTCTCACACATTCTAAACAGAAAATTTGCCTTTAAAAACTGGTAAAACTACTCAGCGTTCCACTTACGGGTACAGGAAACAAACGTTCAATTTTTTCCTAATGTAAAAATACTTTTTCTGTAGACAGGGCTTCAACATATATTAAAGAAAGGTGTCATGAAGTCACCAACAGCTGTTATGACGTATATTTATTCACAGATAACTATTTTTGTGTTCGCTTGACAGACACTGGTTGTCTGTGAATAACAACACATTATTGCAGTTTTGGCGGCTCCATGATGCCGTTCTTGAAAAATACTTTGTTATCTCGTGGATGAGTATCTTCCTAATACAACACACGACATCTACACCGTGGATGGCTGCCGACCGACAGACCGATTTCAAGAACGCTAGCCACCAATCTTACAACCGTTGTCTCAGAACAAGACTGCAGGCAATATCACTGGCCATTTCCTTTCCTCGCTAACTACACTTGTGTGGAAAATGATGCTTCCTGCCAAGAATCTTCAAAAGTTCATTTCTGACAGGAGCTGGAAAACTTGTGCCATAAGAGGAAAGTCGCTAGCTCTTCAGCCCGACCACAGCCCACTTTTCGGTTATGGAGGGACCAGCCCACCAGCTCTAAGCTAGACAAAGCCCAAATCCACCAGATTCCATCTCTTGCGCCCCTAACAACCAAGAGAACAACTGTACGGCGTGGCCGTATATGGTGCGTAATATGCACTTTGATTCAGTGGCTGCCTGTTGTGATCGTGAGGGAAATTTTTTTCTCCAGTTTGGTCATTACATGGAATCTACGAAAATAGACAACAGAGTACCAGAACACAGAATGATTTTTTTTCTCTGTGATCGATGCGTGTTGCTATAATGACGACAGTAAATCTGAAGCGGTTTATATGATGTGATAACGTACTCATCCGTCCTGTATGATTAATGATGAAGACTGTCCCAGTACGAATGCACAGTTTCATTTTTGAATAAAGCACATTAGTTAGTTGAAAAGTGGAAATATTTTTATCAGGGGCAGTCAAATGAAAACGAGACAGATAGAAAGAAAGTAAGATAACTGTTTACAGTTTAAAAAGTAATCGCCACAACTGTTAACATATCTACCTCACTGAGACAAAACGGTGAATTCCTTCATGGAAAAATGTTAGCTGTTGCCCATGGGACCATGATTGCACCCAGGCCTGTCCGAAGCAAACTGACGGCCACGAATGTCTTTCAAAATGGCTCTGAGCACTATGGGACTTAACATCTATGGTCATCAGTCCCCTAGAACTTAGAACTACTTAAACCTAACTAACCTAAGGACATCACACACATCCATGCCCGAGGCAGGATTCGAACCTGCGACCGTAGCAGTCGCGCGGTTCCGGACTGAGCGCCTGAACCGCTAGACCACCGCGGCCGGCGAATGTCTTTCTTCAGGGCTCCAAAAAATATGGAAATGAGGAGATATCGGGAGTGTATGGGGAATGTGTAAGGGCAGGCCACTTGTTGCCAATGTTGGTTTGACTACGCTGCAGAACTATCGCTGGGAAGCTCTTAAACATCCTCCAGAGTCCCGATCTCTCGTCGTACCATTTCCGTGTTCTGGAGCCCTAAAGAAAGAGATTTGTAGCCGTCGATTCGTTTCGGACGAGAAGGTGCACGCCTGGATACAATCACGGTTATGTAGGCAACCACAAAAACATTTTTTATGAAGGCATTGACTGTCTTCTCTCACAGTGGGATACCCCTTATATTTTGTACTCATCAGCACACAATGTGGTTACGTGTGAAAAACAATGTCCACCACAACTGTGCTGACAAACCCTAACTCCTTTCCCAAACTTTTAATGACATTTCCTCCCATTTCTAGAGCTATTTTCACAATGACGCGCTACGTTTGCTCCTTTATCCCAGGACTCGTTCTTTTTTTTCGTATTAACACGTGATTTCAAGTAATGCCTTAGGAAATAGTCATGCTGCAAGTTCTTAGTGGTCTGAGATGACAACACACAGAATTTTCTCCCGCAACGATGTCCGTGATTCGTACGCGGTAAGACAGGTGGTGCCATCTCTGTGAACGAGCGGTTCTAGACGCTTCAGTCTGGAACCGCGCTGCTGCTACGGTCGCAGGTTCGAATCCTGCCTCGGGCATGGATGTGTGTGATGTCCTTAGGTTAGTTAGGTTTAAATACTTCTAAGTCTAGGGGACTGACGACCTCAGATGTTAAGTCCCATAGTGCTTAGAGCCATTTGAACCCATCACTTCCAGTTGGGGCCAAAGGAACTTACTCATTATATTGTAATAACGTACATCATTTGCCAAAATTGCGTTATCTGCGGTTTTTCGAAAAAGTAAGGGCCAATCAGTCCGTCTGCTCAATGTCTGCAGTAGTGGCTGAATGTGCATGTATCTGCTGCTCAAGTTTTATGCGATGATTTTCATAGCCCCAGATCTGTCAGTTATGATTGTTGATGTAGTTGTGTACTTGAAAATACGTCACAACGCTAGAGATTCCTTGCAAAATTGTCATCCAAATTTTAGTTTTCCAGTACACATTTGTCGAATTTACGCCGCTGAAAAAAGCCTGTTGACAGTAGTTGTGGCATTAGTCGAACCTATGGATAGTTTAGATGATGATCTACTGTCAGAATTCCTGCATGTTACTCGGTATGCTCGGTTTTTGTGATCGACGGTGTACCAAGTTTCGGGGACTTTTGGTTACACTCATTAACTGGAACCATATTTTCATTAGACCGGCTGGTACGACGTCGCTATGGAGTCTAAACATCAGCAAGGAACCATTTTACTCAAACTTAACAGTCACTCGTCGAACTGTCGGCGAATAGTGTACGTTACTGTGGCCAAAAACTGGACGCAATTCACCAAGTGCCCCAAAGAACTCTCCCCGTATTTGTAATGTTTTGGCGACTGACCAATAGGAAGCGTTTCCAATCAACTGGAACAAAAATGGCGTGCTATTTAAATTGTGCATTCTTGTTGGGGCATCCTACACATGACTCACGTGAAACAGCTCACAAGTTGTGTATAGTCACCCCGTGACACGTTGAAGAACATCCATCACCACATCACTCACGTACACTCTAGTTTTGTTAAATGGTCCAGTCAGATTCATATTGCCACCGCCTATGTTCGACATTGTAATGGTACTTGAATTACGTAACCATTACGGCAGCTCATCTGAACCTACCAGCAATATTCTACTGTGTTTCTGTTAACTACTTAACATATTTCTGAGACAACATTCAGAGTTGATTTGATTAATGTAGAGGTACTTCGATGTATCGATATGTTTATATTGCAATGATATTATTCTTATGTGTATTCTTTCTTTTGTCACTATGATCTTTGACGTACTTGTAACTCTGATTTTTGGGCGCGTAAGCGATTATTAGTTTGTTGTTAGAGAGTTGGACCTAGAAAAAGTCAAGTCTTGGACGTGATGTTGGAAAGACGCATATTGTAGTCAGCTTATAAAATGTGAACTTTAACAGTGACTGTGTGGAAGATGTTTTCAAGTTTAATCTTCAAGAATGGTTTGTGAAGCGCATCTACAAAACTTTTGAATATAGCAGAATAAAACCTAGGCCTCTTTGCATCCGAGCTTGGAATCATCACCACCTAGATTTTCGACGATTGAGCCATGATTTTACAACGAGACCAGCATGGGAAACACGAAAAGATGAGTGCCTAGTTTATTCATTATTACATGAAATGACTTTATTAACTGTGCTCTAATGACACCTGCCACATAATAACATTGTTGTTGCCCGAAAATGCAGTATTTAGCAGCGTGAGCAACACCACAATCATTATTAAATTTTGACCTTTGTTGTGGTAGGGTTGTTGGAACGTCAACCTGCAACATCCACACACAGACGACAGGTGGAGAGGACATAAAGCGTGACTGGGGGACGCGGAAACGAAGAAGAAGTTTCTGCAATGCGGAAAAGACGTCCAAAAGGGCATGATCCCTGGCTTTCGAAACACGGGTGAGAGAATTTTTGAAACGGCTAAGTTTGTAAACTGCTCGCGTGCCGCCGTAATTAAAGTATACCGTGCATGGCAAAATGGCGCTGTTCAAAACCGGCGACGAGCCAAGTGTAGTGCACCAGATGACAGGGGGTGATCTACGGTTGCAGAGATGGATATGGACGAGCAGACGTGCAGCTGTTGAGCTACTGATAGCCCGGATGAACCAAGGGGCAACCAACTGTGTCACCTCAACGACCATTCACTGAACGTTGGCTGCGTATGGGCACCCATGCTGACTGTTGTTCACCGGCTGTAATTTGCACGCTAGTACTGCACTGAATGGCGACAAGGGGCATTTCCAGATGACTCACGCTTTATGCTTCGAAACGTCTGAAAGTAAACACCCTACAACGGTCGTCGGAAGCGTCCAGGCCGGAGGAGGGACCGTTATGGTCTGTGGAATGTTTTCGTGCCATTACCTGGGTAATCTGGCCATCCTGGAACGCACAATGGATCAACACAAGTATACATCTGTCCTTGGGGAACATGTTCGTCCCTCCCGGCAGTTTGTTTTTCCTCGGCACGATGGCATCTACCAGCAGGACAACGCAACGTGTGACACAGCTCGCACTGTGGTTCGAAGAACATCAGGATGAGTTTACGAGCACGGATCCTCGACCGAGAAACCTAGCACAAAGGGCACGGCACTGGAGTCAGCATGATCCATATCCCAGGCGACACCTTCCAGAACCAGATTCACTCTCTTCCTGCACGTCTCGCAGCAATGATCAGTGTAGTTTCATATCTTTAAGGCAGAGCTGCCTTCAACCTGAAAATTGGTTTGAGCACTGCAGTGCTTTACTAGACACGGTCTTGCTATAGCTGTGCCGTTGCCTTCCTCCGGCCTCTGAACTGACATTCCCAGCCAGTTATAGGGGGACCGGCAGTTTAAGGTGGATTTTGAGCCACGGTGCAACTCGGCAGTTTTCATGTTAACAAACAATGCCAGAAGTGAAACTAATGTATCTTTACCATATCTAATAAGTCTTCTTCAAGGTTAGTGAAATTAGTTCAGCGTTTCAACACGATTATTTTGCTAGACGTTAAAGTGACCGTTTGGTTGGCCTAAATTTTCCTTTATTGCATACTTATCCAATATTGTTTAAGTCTCATATAAATACAGAAATTATCTTCCATGAATGTTTCATTTTATTATCGCAAAAGAATAATCAGTGACCTGGAATTTACTCGCACAAAAAAGAGAAAGAACAGCTCTCACTTTGTACAAGCGTCAATTAAAATTGTATACCGCACTACAGGAAAATATATGGGCCAAACGAAATGTTTAATATTGTTTTCATCTTAAGTATAAGTAACCATATGAGATACTACTCCAACTAAACACTTTTCAGTTCAAAAAATGGTTCAAATGGCTCTGAGCACTATGGGACTCAACATCTTAGGTCATAAGTCCCCTAGAACTTAGAACTACTTAAACCTAACTAACCTAAGGACATCACACACACCCACGCCCGAGGCAGGATTCGAACCTGCGACCGTAGCAGTCCCGCGGTTCCGGACTGCAGCGCCAGAACCGCTAGGCCACTGCGGCCGGCCACTTTTCAGTGACCTACGCAGTCACCCCTGGGGACTCAGTAGTGTTCCCCTTTTGCCCACCGTTCAGAGGATCACAAGTGTCCCAGATTACATTCCATTTTGTCTAACACGGAGAGGAAGGCTGCGGCAACGTTTTCCATGCCGAAATTCCCCATCGCGATGCAAAGTGACAACTTGAAGTTCAATGGCATTTAGCAGATATCTAATTCTCTGTTCACTTGCGTAAATTCAGGACTTAATACAGTCTCTTCACAGGGAGGAAGGAAGGAAACAATTGAAAAGTGTTGAGACACTGCACTCTCATTCAGCAGCAACAGAGTTGCAATCTCTGACTGATCACATTCATATTAGTTTGCATAAACACTTCAGGATAATGATGAGATGCGTCCTTCAACAACGTTACAAAAAAATGGTTCAAATGGCTCTGAGCACTATGGGACTTAACTTCTGAGGTCATCAGTCCCCTAGAACTTAGAACTACTTAAACCTAACTAATCTAAAGACATCACACACATCCATGCCCGAGGCAGGATTCGAACCTGCGACCGCAGCGGTCGCGCGGTTCCAGACTGTAGCGCCTAGAATCGGTCGGCCACCCCGGCCGGCAACAACGTTACAGTCTGATTTTATTCCTCGTTCTTGTCCAACTGAGATGGTTCCCCGTCTCTAAATCATACAGTCGTCGAAGGGTGGAGGGGGGTGGGAATTAGCTGCAAGCTTCGAACCTCTTTTTAACTACAAAAAGTGTTATTGTGACTGTCTGATATTTGTCTTATGGTATGAGAGCAATTCTTCTGTTGCCGACTGTCGGATGATTTTGTGGATGCATTTCTGCACTACAATCGCGCAAGAGGCACTGATGACGTTCAACTGCCAACTTTCGGAGAGTCGGACTGAAATGCACAACTTCACGAGTGGCGAATGTGAGGGCATTCACTTTTTGAAGTTCTGATTCAGGTCCGTGACCAGTTAGAAAGCTCATTTCACGTCTGTCACGCTCCTACATGTTATTAAAATATGAATTACTTCATATCACAGAATATTCTGATGCCCAGAGTAATGTGGCTCCATCAACTAAAGTTGTTATAGAAACAATACAGACTGGATTCGTTGTGAGGACGTTGCCTTAAGAATATATTATCAAGGAGTGCAATACTGATACGTCGGCAAACAGCATGGAAAGAGGGCAGCGCGGTAGGGCATGAACTCTGAAGTGAGACAAGAAAACATTCAACTCTTGTCACGGGGCTATCAGCACCTCCTCCCCTCCACCCTTCCCAAGGATACCATCTTCAGTGTACTTTCCTTCTTATTCTTCTCTCCATTTCCTGTATAAATTAGAGAGGTTTAAATAACATTAAACATGCGTGCATTGGCACCGCACGATAATAACCGTAATCGCGTATGTATTCTTTGGCTGCTTCCTGAAACAGTCTCGTACGCTTCGTACAGTCTCTCTCTCTCTCTCTCTCTCTCTCTCTCTCTCTCTCTCTCTCTCTCAGACACACACACACACACACACACACACACACACACATATATATATATATATATATATATATATATATATATATATATATTAAACAAATATACAACACTCATGCACGGAAACGATTAGAAAGTCGACTGGAATTAACACTAAGATAGCAAAGCCAGAATGCTGTCACCAACATAAATACTGGCCGTTTAAACTAACGGAAGCATGAAAGACGCTTTTGGCAAGCCGGGCACGACCGTGCTGTGAAAGGTGAGCGACTGATGTCCTTTAAGTAGTTCAAGGTCACCGCGATGGATCCACCTGTGCTTAGGAAGCTCCCAGCTGGATACAGTTCCTTTGGAATGCAGTCGCTTGGCGCGTGTATTTTACTAGTATAGAACTTGTTTCCGCCGTCTGTCGCCTAAACTTGATGATTTCGAGTGACTTTTAAGTTGCAGACTGGATCGTACAATGATTACCATTATTTTGTATGTGACCGGAAACGCGACAGTACACACTAACAGTATGTCATACGACATTAAATCACGACACGTGTGAGGAGTGACGTTCCATATTGTAGCATTAGATACGTCCTCGGAAACGACATTTATGCTTCCCTCGCAAATTTCATTTCTTGAATCGTCAAGTCGTTGAACATATTAGTTTCTGCGAGAACCAAAGGATCCTAGTTTTGCATAATCGCTATATATAATTACAGAAAAGGGTGACTTTCGCAGATCGTTTCGACTACTTTTTCAAAAATTAATAGCAGCGCTTCAACACCAATGAAATATCTATCATCGTCCGGTGAAAAATTAAAACTGTGACCTTAACAAATACCAGATCCGGAACACGACGTCTGACATTCTGTTAAACTTTTATAATCGACATTCACACAAGGTTACAAATAATTAAAGCTGCACATTATAACGCATTAAACGGCAGCCTATAGAGCAGCCGTCTCGTCAACTTCACGATGTTACCGAGTGACAGACATTCGGTTGCCGCGTCCGAACGCAGAGGCCGGAAAGCTTCTTTTGTCGTCTTACTAGTGCTAAATTACCAGGCACAGCTTATTCACTGGCGAAGATATAACGAAGTGTTTTGCGACGAAAGAAAACTACTACACGGCGTAGCAAGCTGGCTTACCTTTCCTTCAGTTCCACGATGCGTGGTGTTGCCCTGCCAGAACTTCCGCGACCAGCCACGCACGCATCCGACGAGGCAGCATTCGTAATCGAAGCCCGGGTTCCAGCAAAGAGACCCGTAGCCGAACACCCACAGCCCCGTCTGGTGATGATCCGCAGCCATAGCCGGCCTGTCAACAACACGAACCGCTGCCGCCGCCACTGGCGAGCTCTCAGCTGATGTAAAAGCGGCGCCGCGTCGCCGCCTTTTTGCAGGCGCGTCGCCCGCGGGAGGGGGACGGAAGGGACGGCGGCGCGGGAAAGCGTATTCGAATCTGATTGGCCGCCGGGTGGCGGCGCGCGCATGCGGTCAGCTGATGTAACCGGGCACGGGGATTTCTACGCAGCAGCCTGCTGTCAATGAGTTGCGAGCTTCTCCGTTCCTCTCGCAGATAGACCTCTCTCTTCCACACACGTGCTCTCAGTGTGACTAAGCAAACGGTCAGTGCCATCCGCCAACCAGCACCCGCGTACACAAGCAGAATGACACTGCGGGAAGCTGTCGATATGCGCGAATGCAGTCGCTGTCTCGATGGTGCTTGAGATACGGACTTGCCTCCGGCTGTCATCGTTCACATTTCACTCCGATTTCGCCTCTGCGGTGCTTTGATATCTAGCAGGTTGAAGGCGCTGCCGGCTTTAACAACTATGGAGTTAGTGCCAGAGTAAACAAGCGATCGGACATGTAAATATTTCGGCATTTGAACTACTTTATGACAAGAAATACTTTGCGCCTAAGAAATTACATTGTGAACGCCCGAGGCTGTAGAATTATTTAACATTGCAGGCCGAGAAATATTAAAACTGAACAAGCCGACGTGCAACAAGTATTCGAACACTTAATAAATATTCGGCTCCTGGGCTTTGTGACTTCTAAATAGGTTTCCGTGGGCAAACTCTCGTCTTTACGTCGACCGATGGGTCTGAAATATTGTGAAAAGTATTCTGACTCAAAACATTTTGCGTTTTGTGTTAGGCTGAAATTCTGTGTCCGTTATAAACAGGTTTCATTTAAGTCCAGATCGTCTGCTTACCCAATTATTACATTTCGTTTTTCTGCATAACCATCTGAAGATGTGGTATACCGACAATCTGCAATTTGCATCCATTATGAAGTAGCGTAGGCACATTTCGTTCCTATTCGATTGATGTCGATTTAGTTGGACTCGAGCTCATTTTTCTATAGTGAAGCTCCGTGGCGCTTATTTTAAAGTGTGGGGTGTGTCAATAATACCCTACCAGATTCATGATTTTATATTAATCTTTTGTCCCATAGTCAGTCCCAAGTGAGCTCGGGATTTGTTACATAAGATCACTTGTATGATAGGGTATTATTCACACACCCCATATTTTAAAATAACCGTGACGGAGTCCCACTATAGAAGAATTAACCCAAGTTGAAGGAAACAGATCTCAATCGAATAGCAACGAAATGTATTTACTCCACTTCATAATCCATGCAAATTGCAGATTGCCGTGATAGCTCTCTCTACTCTACACATAGGTAAACACAACTCTGTGTTGCTGTAAAACACTAAAACACAGGGCAGTAAGTTTACAACCTCTGTCTCTCCCGATTAGAGAAAAGCTGTTTATTCTGTAGCTTATTACAAAGGCGACCTGAAGTCAGTGCTCCAAAAGTAACGTCTGTATTAATGAAATAAGGCGGTTGTAATATTGAGGAGCGTGTTACGCTATACACTGTGTCTGTCTCCAAAATCGAAAAAAAAATAATGTGAAGTCTTGTTAGAGCTGGCATCATTAGTCCCGTTAAAATGACAAAGGATTTTCGATGTGACTGTTACGCCAGCATTATTACAAAAGCCTACAAAAACGCTATGAGATACGTATTCACCAAATAAATCCAGACCAGTCACATGACTACTGTACATGAAAACACATCTATCAGTTCTCACCGAAAATAGTTTGGGTAAAAGAAATAAAGTGTTTTCGTGAAGGCAGACTAAGAAAGCATCGAACATGAGCACTTTCATCCCCAGTACAACATTAGGTATGTTAACAGATATTGTAATATTGAAATCTTCTACTTCGTTATTAACTACCGCAATTTTTTTTATTTTGCTAGTAATTTGTACAAAGTCGTTCTGTCTCAGGCAATGAAGACTTAAAATTGGCTGCGGTAGAAGGAAGATTTGCCTACCACACTGTGTGTCACAGTCACAGCCGTACTGTAGTTCCGTGGTCTGCACATCGAAAATGAATAAGAAACGGTATGATGTCAAGTTAATCTGTGCAAGGACAAAAACAGAATGTATTGTTAATAATGTATTGGCTCCGTGGTGCAAAGAGCTTATTTCTGAAGACCTTAATGAAGCGAATTTTGTAATCATTTCTATGGATACCAGTAATCATAAATATATTAAATTACTTCCTCTCATTTTCAGATACTTCAAACCTCAACGCCGGGTACACGTAAAGGTGCTAGGTTTCTGTTCTGTCGAAAATGAAACATGAACTGTCTTATCAGAGCGAATATTGCATGTTCTACAGGCCCATAATATGGAGTCAAAATTTATGTGTCTCACAGCTGATAATACGAATGGTGGGTAAAGAGAGGATGTAAAGAAAACGTTTTCAGAAAATTAGAAGTAAGTCTGAAAAAGTCTAATGGCTCTAATGGAGTCTATGGGACTCAACTGCTGAGGTCATTAGTCCCCTAGAACTTAGAACTAGTTAAACCTAACTAACCTAAGGACATCACAAACATCCATGCCCGAGGCAGGATTCGAACCTGCGACCGTAGCCGTCTTGCGGTTCCAGACTGCAGCGCCTTTAACCGCACGGCCACTTCGGCCGGCAAAAAAAAAAGTCTCTTGTAGGCATTGGTTTCATGGCACATACTCTTCAAAATAGCGTAGAAACAGCAGTAGGCAAGTCACCAATCGATGTAGAAAACACTGTGTGTATTATTTATAAGTATTTCCACATATGCAGTGTTAGGGTGGAACAGGTAAAGGAATTCTGGAATTTTTTAATACTGAATATCAACAACTACTGGGTTACAACAGCCCAAGGTGGTTAGCATAATTGCCTGCACTTGAAAGGAATGTGAAATTATATCCTGCTTTAAAATCATTTTTCCTGTCACAATTAGGATGCGCTGCTGCTTTGCATTCATTTTTCAATAACGAGGAATCAGCATTATGATTATGGTTTGTGCACAGTCAGCTACATAGATTTCAAACAAGCATGCTAGAAACTGAAAGGCGGAATATTTGCGTTGCAGAAGCAGTAGGTTGTTTTGCGCTACTAAAAACAAAGATACAAATATGAGTTAAATCCATGTTTCTGGAATTGTATGAGTGTGACCAACCAGCTCAAGATAGATTTTATTCATTTGTAAATATGTTCTATAGTGTAGCATATGACTATCCAGTTTCATGGAGTCAGAAATTTCCACATGACACTGACTTCAGTAGGTCTACTTTTAATTCAAAACCAAAATGGGCAGATGTGGAGGCTAGTATTTTAGCAATACAAGACATAGGTAATCTAATACTTGACTGTTAACTCCTGTTTGATGAGTTTTGTATGGCTAAAGCAATTATAGTAGAGAAATTATGTGAATGGAATGCTAACAATGTAGCAATACAGGATATGTGGGTGGAAATTTTCAAAGTATTCAAAGAGAAAAAAAATTGCAATAACAATCCTCCCTAAGGTTACAGAATTTATCCTTTGCCTTCCAGGCTCAAATTCACCCGTAGAATATATGTTTTCAATGTATTTTTTCGAAAATTAATAAGTACTGGTCATGTGACAAGGCCAGTGTTTTGGAGTCTACAATTGGAATTTCTTTAATGCTACAGCGTAATTTCACTGTCCCATGCATAGAAATGTGTGACAGATTGTTAGGTCTCAGAAAGATTTCTGAAAATACTCACTCCAGTGCAAAATACGTAAATAAGCAAACATGAATGAATGCATGAGGTTTGTTCTATGCATGAAAGATTTATGAGAAATATTAAATTCCTTAAAATGTAGCAGTGTTCTTTTGTTTATTGTTTTGTACTATTTTTATATAAACAATAATGGCTTTTTATTATCTTTGAAATGCAATTTCTCTACATTAATATCGATGGTAAAAGTCATTATCATCACCATCATCATCGTCATCACTATAGCAGTATTCCAGTCACGAAAAGCCATTGTTGACTCATTTCGGTTCCAGTTAAACAGGATCCATAAGTCGTTTTAGTGAATGTCTAGGTCGTATTAGTCCCTGAGGATGATACTGGAGTATCGTTGTAGGTGTCCGGTATATTTTAAAATATATATAGTAGCCTAATAAATGGAGGCCCTGTTGAATTCCATACCCTGGCGTGTAAGAGTCCCTGGTTGAGATTTATAGTAATTTCGCATGATGCTGATTTCTCAGTCAGAGGTCTCGTCTCCAAATATACGCCACAAACCCATGTACGGAGTATAGCTGAGCGTACTGCATACTAATATTAATGCTATTCATTTTTCTTCCACTTTCGTACGTGGGAGGGGAAAATGATTATCTACGTACAAGTTAGGCTCTCTTGTCTTATTCTCTTGATCCATACTTTAAATACATGATAGAGGCAATAGAATGACTACATGCTCTTCTTTGAACATAGGTTCTCCAAATCTGTCCGATAGTATTTCGCGAGAACAATATCGTTTTTCATACAAGAATTCCTACGGAAGCTGTGAGCACCTCTGTCGTACTTTAGTATTGGCTATACGGGCCTCTAAGCAGATTTTCTCTGAATTCGCACCAAGTCTGCTGCCATCTTCAAATGATAATCGCTCCAAATACTGCAGCAGCGTCTTACGTGCTATTTCCCTTTCAGATAAACTGGACGTTCTTGAATCTTTCCAACAAATCACTTTTCATTTGCCTTTCTTATTATAGATTTTACACGTTCGTCGCAGTTGATTAGCTTGTTAGAACTGCCTTTAAATATTCAAACGATGTGACAGACACCAGGTCTTTTCCATGATACTGTTACTGGATGGTATCGGGTTCTTTACGATAGTCATTATCTTCCAATTATCCACATTTAAAATGCTGTGATATTCGTTACACCAAACAGAAACTATGATCAAGTCGTTCTGCATTTTTGATCATTCAACTACGCGCAAATTTCTGGTAGACGGTAGCATTTTCACCGAACAGTATGATGGTGCTAATTATGATGTACGATAAATCGTATGTACACTCATGTTCAGAAGAAACAGAACATCTAGAACGACTAGAGAAGAACGTTCATATTCACAGGAACTGTACATTAGTATGTTCTGCAGAAATGATTAACATCTCAGTCACCTTGGTTCAGCCTGCTAGGCACATGGTCCGTAATTGGCCCTGATAACTTGTTCCATGCATGATGGCATCAAGCTGTATGAGGTTCGAATGGTGTCCTGTTGTATAGCCATCTATACTGTATTCACCTGGTTCCAAAGCTCATCTGTGGCGGTTGACATTGGGTAACAGCACAGCACCTGACGTTTCGCCATATTCTACACATTTTCGATTGGCGACATGTCTGGTGATCTGGAGGGCCAGGGCAAAAGGCTGACATCCTGTGACACCAAGAAGACTCATATTAGCGCAGCAACATGTGGTCGTGCATTGTCTTGCTGAAAATGGCGTCTGGGGTGTTGTGGAGAAAGGATATGGCTACGGATCGCAGGATGTCAATCACTTAGCTCACACTGGCTACAGTGGCCTGGACACGCACCAGCTGTGAGCTGTGATTGTACCCAATATCAACGCACACCATAAGGCCTTCAGTTGGCACTGTATGTCTTGTGCACTGTAACGCCGCTAGCCCTGACTGCGGTGAACCAAAATGCGGCCATTATTTTCAAACAAACAGCACCTGGATTCGTCCGGAAACACTATCTGATGCCATTCCTGTCACATGTGACGTCGTTCCACACACCATTGTCGTGTAGCATGTTTCTGCACATTCGTCGAAGGTAGGCGGAGAAGTGGACGACGCGCACGTAACCCATGCCGTAATAAGCGGAGATGGACTGTCGCCTCTGATAGTGTACGATGTGTTACACTGTTCCACTGTTGCGCAGGAGTCGAGGAGGACACAGATCTGTCCTGCAATCCCATTCGGATGAGGTGCCGATTTTCTCGTATGGTGGTCTATATGATGTGACCTGGTTCAAATGGCTCTGAGCACTAAGGGACTCAACATCTGTGGTCATCAGTCCCCTAGAACTTAGAACTAATTAAACCTACCTAACCTAAGGACATGACACACATCCATGCCCGTGGCAGGATTCGAACCTGCGACCGTAGCAGTCGCACGGCTCCAGACTGTAGCGCCTAGAACCGCTCGGCCACTCCGGCCGGCTGGTGTGACCTGACTCATCTCATCGTGTTCTGCGTCCTTCAGTAAACCATTCTGCTCACGCCCGTTGCACTACCGAAATAGTTTGTATCACACCGAGCAGCAACTTCGCAGATGGTTGCATCCCGTTCTATCATGGCATGCGCCCTCTTTCAAACTCATTGATTTGACGGTACGGTTCTCGCATATGTCTGCGAGGCATCCTGCACGTCTGCTGAAGCCACACTGGTCCATTACCTGCAGTTTATAACGACAACGAGAGCCCAGGCATATTTTACCGATGGGTGGTGTTGCGCCGCGCCGCGGACAGACATGATTCAAATGCTGATCATGCAGAACATACTAATTTACATGTCCTGTGAATATGAACGTCGTATCTCTAGTCGTTCAAGGTGTTCTGTTTTTTTTCTGAATATGAGAGTATGATATCGTATTACGCTTCCTTGGACCACACAAGACGTTACTTTTGTTCCTGTTTCACATAAGCAGTCCAATACAACAAACTCTCCTGATAAGAGGAAAGAAAAATATTCCAGCCAATCACATACTTGAAAAGACAGTCGTTATGATCGTATCTTGCTTATTAGACGACAATGTCGAACTTTGTTGAACGTCTTTCGTGCAGCAAGAAATATGGAATCTACCTACACATATGCAGATCATGTACAGCTCTGCAATCCTTATCATTTGCGTATTTTTATGTACATCATCTGTAACATTAAGTTTACCGGAGACAAATGTGTCCTCCTCGGTATTGTGGTTCCTCAAACGCTCGTGTATTTCTTTGTATGTATTCTAGTGTGTTTATGTAACTAGAATAGGAGAGAGAATCCGTGTCGTAGAGCGGACGATTCCTGATTGGTTAACTTCCTGTAGAGGAAAGAGTCGAGACGAGTATATTCTCGCTGGGCTTGTGGGAGCTGCGAGCACGGCTGCTGGCTGATATACAGGGTGTTTCAAAAATGACCGATATATTTGAAACGGCAATAAAAACTAAACGAGCAGCGATAGAATTACACCGTTTGTTGCAATATGCTTGGGACAACAGTACATTTTCAGGCGGACAAACTTTCGAAATTACAGTAGTTACAATTTTCAACAACAGATGGCGCTGCAAGTGATGAGAAAGATATAGAAGACAACGCAGTCTGTGGGTGCGCCATTCTGTACGTCGTCTTTCTGCTGTAAGCGTGTGCTGTTCACAACGTGCAAGTGTGCTGTAGACAACATGGTTTATTCCTTAGAACAGAGGATTTTTCTGGTGTTGGAATTCTACCGCCTAGAACACAGTGTTGTTGCAACAAGACGAAGTTTTCAACGGAGGTTTAATGTAACCAAAGGACCGAAAATCGATACAATAAAGGATCTGTTTGAAAAATTTCAACGGACTGGGAACGTGACGGATGAACGTGCTGGAAAGGTAGGGCGACCGCGTACGGCAACCACAGAGGGCAACGCGCAGCTAGTGCAGCAGGTGATCCAACAGCAGCCTCGGATTTCCGTTCGCCGTGTTGCAGCTGCGGTCCAAATGACGCCAATGTCCACGTATCGTCTCATGTGCCAGAGTTTACACCTCTACCCATACAAAATTCAAACGCGGCAACCCCTCAGCGCCGCTACCATTGCTGCACGAGAGACATTCGCTAACGATATAGTGCACAGGATTGATGACGGCGATATGCATGTGGGCAGCATTTGGTTTACTGACGAAGCTTATTTTTACCTGGACGGCTTCGTCAATAAACAGAACTGGCGCATATGGGGAACCGAAAAGCCCCATGTTGCAGTCCCATAGTCCCTGCATCCTCAAAAAGTACTGGTCTGGGCCGCCATTTCTTCCAAAGGAATCATTGGCCCATTTTTCAGATCCGAAACGATTACTGCATCACGCTATCTGGACATTCTTCGTGAATTTGTGGCGGTACAAACTGCCTTAGACGACACTGCGAACACCTCGTGGTTTATGCAAGATGGTGCCCGGCCACATCGCACGGCCGACGTCTTTAATTTCCTGAATGAATATTTCGATGATCGTGTGATTGCTTTGGGCTATCCGAAACATACAGGAGGCGGCGTGGATTAGCCTCCCTATTCGCCAGACATGAACCCCTGAGACTTCTTTCTGTGGGGACACTTGAAAGACCAGGTGTACCGCCAGAATCCAGAAACAATTGAACAACTGAAGCAGTACATATCATCTGCATGTGAAGCCATTCCGCCAGACACGTTGTCAAAGGTTTCGGGTAATTTCATTCAGAGACTACGCCATATTATTGCTACGCATGGTGGATATGTGGAAAATATCGTACTATAGAGTTTCCCAGACCGCAGCGCCATCTGTTGATTGCCGTTTCAGTTATACCGGTCATTTTTGAAACACCCTGTATCACTAAGAATCTCCGTAGACCTGCTGTCCACGTGAAATATAGCCAGCCGGCAATATTTCGCGAGGGCAATACAATACGGACGAACGAGTCAGCGATAAACTGGGCTGTAACCAGGTAGTATACCTCCGAGCTTTAGAGTCGGTGGTGGAAGGGGGAGCGGGTTGAAATTGCGCCTCGTCAAGGGTGCAGACTCCGAAACTACGCGGAAGAATTAGTTTTACTAATAAATTTCAGTGACAGCAGAAATACATTTAATTTTGTGTGAACAATATTTTTCCTTAACAAAGTTCATGTTAGTAATTTTAGCAAGAATAAATAATTTTTATCGAATCTACTGAGAGAATTATAAAATTTGCTATATCTGTGTAGCAAATAATTGATCCAAATACTGTTGATTGTCTACGTAGGTAACAGGCTTACAGTCATAGGCACGCAGCATCTTGTTGTTGTTGTTGTGGCCTTCACTCCTGAGACTGGTTTGATGCAGCTCTCCATGCTGCTCTATCCTGTGCAAGCTCCTTCATCTCCCAGTACTTACTGCAACCTACGTCCTTCTGAATCTGCTTAGTGTATTCACCCCTTGGTCTCCCTCTATGATTTTTACCCTCCACACTGCCCTCCAATGCTAAATTTGTGATCCCTTGATGCCTCAGAACATGTCCTACCAACCGGTCCCTTCTTCTTGTCAAGTTGTGCCACAAACTCCTCTTCTCCCCGATTCTGTTCAATACCTCCTCATTAGTTATGTGATCTACCCATGTAATCTTCAGCATTCTTCTGTAGCACCACATTTCGAAAGCTTCTATTCTCTTCTTGTCCAAACTATTTATCGTCCATGTTTCACTTCCATACATGGCTACACTCCACACAAATACTTTCAGAAACGACTTCCTGACACTTAAATCTATACTCGATGTTAACAAATTTCTCTTCTTCGGAAACGATTTTCTTGCCATTGCCAGTCTACATTTGATATCCTCTCTACTTAGACCATCATCAGTTATTTTGCTCCCCAAATAGCAAAACTCCTTTACTACTTTAAGTGTCTCATTTCCTAATCTAATTCCCTCAGCATCATCCGACTTAATTCGACTACATTCCATTATCCTCGTTTTGCTTTTGTTGATGTTCATCTTATATCCTTCTTTCAAGACACTGTCCATTCCATTAAACTGCTCTTCCAAGTCCTTTGCTGTCTCTGACAGAATTACAATGTCATAAGCGAACCTCAAAGTTTTTATTGCTTCTCCATGGATTTTAATACCTACTCCGAATTTTTCTTTTGTTTCCTTTACTGCTTGCTCAATATACTGATTGAATAACATCGGGGAGAGGCTACAACCCTGTCTCACTCCCTTCCCAACCACTGCTTCCCTGTCATGTCCCTCGATTCTTATAAATGCCATCTGGTTTCTGTACAAATTGTAAATAGCCTTTCGCTCCCTGTATTTTACCCCTGCCACCTTCAGAATTTGAAAGAGAGTATTCCAGTTAACATTGTCAAAAGCTTTCTCTAAGTCTACAAATGCTAGAAACGTAGGTTTGCCTTTCCTTAATCTTTCTTCTAAGATAAGTCCTAAGGTCAGTATTGCCTCACGTGTTCCAACATTTCTACGGAATCCAAACTGATCTTCCCCAAGGTTGGCTTCTACCAGTTCTTCCATTCGTCTGTAAAGAATCTGTGTTAGTATTTTGCAGCTGTGGCTTATTAAACTAATTGTTCGGTAATTTTCACATCTGTCAACACCTGCTTTCTTTGGGATTGGAATTATTATATTCTTCTTGAAGTCTGAGGGAATTTCGCCTGTCTCATACATCTTGCTCACCAGATGGTAGAGTTTTGTCAGGACTGGCTCTCCCAAGGCCGTCAGTAGTTCTAATGGAATGTTGTCTACTCCCAGGGTCTTGTTTCGACTCAGGTCTTTCAGTGCTCTGTCAAACTCTTCACGCAGTATTGTATCTCCTGTTTCGTCTTCATCTACATACTCGTCCATTTCCATAATATTGCCCTAAAGTACATCGCTCTTGTATAGACCCTCTACATACTCCTTCCACCTTTCTGCTTTCCCTTCTTTGCTTAGAACTGGGTTTCCATCTGAGCTCTTGATATTCATACAAGTGGTTCTCTTTTCTCCAAAGGTCTCTTTCATTTTCCTGTAGGCAGTATCTATCTTACCCCTAGTGAGATAAGCCTCTACATCCTTACATTTGTCCTCTAGCCATCCCTGCTTAACCATTTTGCACTTCCTGTCGATCTCATTTTTGAGACGTTTGTATTCCTTTTTGCCTACTTCATTTACTGCATTTTTATATTTTCTCCTTTCATAAATTAAATTCAATATTTCTTCTGTTACCCAATGATTTCTTCTAGCACTCGTCTTTTTACTTACTTGATCCTCTGCTGCATTTACTACTTCATCCCTCAGAGCTACCCATTCTTCTTCTACTGTATTTCTTTCCCCCATTTGTGACAATTGTTCCTTTATGCTCTCCCTGAAACTCTGTACAACCTCTGGTTTAATCAGTTTGTCCAGATCCCATCTCTTTAAATTCCCACCTTTTTGCAGTTTCTTCAGTTTTAATCTACAGCTCATAACCAATAGGTTGTGGTCAGAGTCCACATCTGCCCCTGGAAATGTCTTACAATTTAATACCTGGTTCCTAAATCTCTGTCTTACCATTTTTATAATCTGTCTGATACCTTCTAGTATTTCCAGGATTCTTCCATGTGTACAACCTTCTTTTATGATTCTTGAACCAAGTGTTAGCTATAATTAAGTTATGCTCTGTGCAAAATTCTACCAGACGGCTTCCTCTTTCATTTCTTTCCCCCAATCCATATTCACCTGCTATGTTTCCTTCTCTCCCTTTTCCTACTCTCGAATTCCAGTCTCCCATGACTATTAAATTTTCGTCTCCCTTCACTACCTGAATAATTTCTTTTATCTCATCATACATTTCATCAATCTCTTCATCATCTGCAGAGCTAGTTGGCATATAAACTTGTACTATTGTAGTAGGTGTGGGCTTCGTGTCTATCTTGGCCACAATAATAGTTCACTATGCTGTTTGTAGTAGCTCACCCGCACTCCAATTTTCTTGTTCATTATTAAACCTACTCCTGCATTGCCCCTATTTGATTTTGTATTTACACCCTGTATTCACCTGACCAAAAGTCTTGTTCCTCGTGGCACCGAACTTTACTAATTCCCACTATATCTAACTTTAACCTATCCATTTCCCTTTTTAAGTTTTCTAACTTACCTTCCCGGTTAAGGGATCTGACATTCAACGCTCCGATCCGCAGAATGCCAGTTTTCTTTCTCCTGATAACGACGTCCTCTTGAGTAGTCCCCGCCCGGAGATCCGAATGGGGGACTATTTTACCTCCGGAGTATTTTACCCAAGAGGACGCCATCATCATTTAACCATACAGTAAAGCTGCATGCCCTCGGGAAAAATTACGGCTGTAGTTTCCCTTTGCTTTCAGCCGTTCGCAGTACCAGCACAGCAAGGCCGTTTTGGTTAGGGTTACAAGACCAGATCAGTCAATCATCCAGACTGTTCCCCCTGCAACTACTGAAAAGGCTGCTGCCCCTCTTCAGGAACCACACGTTTATCTGGCCTCTCAACAGATACCCCTCCGTTGTGGTTGCACCTACGGTACGGCCATCTGTATCGCTGAGGCACGCAAGACTCCCCACCAATGGCATGGTCCATGGTTCATGGAAGGGGGGGGGGGGGGCACGCAGCATCTTAGAACTGTATAATTCCATATCGGCAGTTTAAAAACCAACTATGCTAGATAACTGCCACTTTGACAATAATCTATCTTTCATGTATCATCTTAAGATTCATCAATGTCATCATCATCATCACAGCAGCAACACCATAATCACTAGCCATCTGATGTTTACTGCACCGTGGCTGTTAATGAATGTTGTAATGTCATTTTAATTCACTTGTCAGCTAACTGTAGAGATAAAATTGCTTTAACGACCTTCATCGAAGCGGTCCAGAATCTGACACTTGTCACAGACGAACGTACCTTTCGCATGACGATAAAAATGAGCCTTCGCTTGAGCAGGAAGTATCTTCAAGTAGAGATATAGTCAAATGTGGGTTGCATGACAGCCTAAACCAAACGGCTACCGTATGAATGCTTTAAATGCTATGTCCTTATTTAGGAAAAGCACAGCTGTAGCTTATCTCACCCACAATGAAGAAATATATCCCAATCGAAAGTAACGTTCGCAGGACATTTTTTTATTTGCTGCTGTTTATGTTACAACATTTGAGACAACTTGGTGATAAACGTGTCAACAGCAAGAAATAGTACTGACGCATTTATTGCTGGACATCGCATAAACATTCTGCTGCCTCTTCAGTGACGAGTCGCTCGCAGAAGATTTATTAGCCCTCAATTCTGACAATCTCTTCAACCGTCAATCCTAGCAGCACAGAAATGACTTTTTTTACTGCTTCTGCAAAACTCTGTGGAATAAACATGGAGGATCACTTACACTGGACTGAAGACAACTACAATTTTTAACCAGGTGTCGGCATCACTTCATTCACTACAGAAATATAAAAAGTATTTCCTCTCAAGTTTTAAAATAAACTCGTAAAATCACTAATATTCACCATACTTAATTATGATGATCCTATTCTTCAAGAAATTCGCATGGTAATTTACGCCAGCTTGTTGAATGCTTGTGTGTGATATGACTGCGACGTTCGCTATTTCGACAATATCACTCCTAGCTACGAACAGTTATCATTTCTACTTGCCGATAAGCTTACAGACTATCATCCCTTGTGGTTTTTCAATCGTCTTAATCATTTGACTCCCTCTTGTTCGTCTTCGACTCTTACACTACTACCTGAACAGTACAGCACAAATACTCTTCCTCGACAAAGTAAAATGCTGTCTATACCACTACATAATATATCCATTCTCTCGACATCATTTTCTGTATCTGGAACCATACTCTGGAATGATGTTCCTCAAAATATCAGAGAAATTAAATTTCTTGCAAACTCCAAAATACAACAAATGGTACACGTCGTATCACAATAGCTACATCTTTCATGTATTTGTCTACAGCTCGCCCTTTTTGTCAACACTTCCTCCTCACATTTCAATCTTTTCCCTTTTCATCACCCCTTTTGTTTCTGATGATACGAAGCACGGCTTCAAACGTGCTAAAATAATAATTATTATTACTTTTATCATTCTCACTGTCCTTTATTTTATTGCCAATTATTACTATTATTCGCTGTTGTTATTTGTGTTGGTAATTGTCCTCATAATAATTTCTCAGATGAATGTAACTGAACCAGAAGTATGCATAGGTATGGCTCTGAGCACTATGGGACTTAACATCTGAGGTCATCAGTCCCCTAGAACTTAGAACTACTTAAATCTAACTAATCTAAGGACATCACACACATCCATGCCCGAGGCAGGATTCGAACCTGCGACCGTAGCAGTCGCGCGGTTCCGGAATGAAGCGCCTATGCATAGGTATGTTTTGTAATATTTTTTGATGTGTTTTTTTTTTGTTCAGATGTGAGAGCGGGCCTTGGGGTACTAATCTGGTCAGGATAAATAAACAATAAATGAATACATATGAGAAATGAACACCTCTAACTGCGTGATGTCGGAAGACTATATTTGCGTTAAGTCATGATACAGGGCAGTAACGGCAGTGATTTCAAGCGCTGTGCTGTGGGTGGAATGGGAACCGGGGACTGAGAATGAATACTCTGTAGTCATAACTATTGCGTTTGAGTTGCTGTTGTTTCGAGCATCGAACTAGGTTAGTTAGCATTATAGACATACCAATATCGCATCTATGAACATGAATAACATTCTTCAAACTGACTGTAGCTTAGGAAAGTTTTAATTTGGGCCGGTGGAAAGCTAGATGTTCCATCTGAAGAATTATCCAAATCGTTGGGCGTCAGATGTCAGGTTGGCACGTCTGGACCAGTGCTTAGACGAGCAACCATTGCTGATCGCTCGAGGACTACCATGCTGCTTAGGAACATTTTTGCAACCATAGTGTCAGGATCAAGATAGTACAAACCGAAGTATACTACTCGATTTACCTATGACAGCCTACGTGATCGTTTCATTTCATATCCCTATAAACTGTTAGATCCAGCTGTTTGTATGATTTCAGCAATTCCGACTATCGGATTTTGATATTTTACTAGTAGGGTACTGCGTTTCTTTGCTTTGTGACGTGCACAATCTTAAATCCCTAAACATTTAAAGCAAGTTACCAGTCTTTGCATTATTTTGAAACATTATTAAGAGCCTACTTGTTTTGCAAATAAAACCGCCTTTTCCTGCTGCCACTTAATTAAAAAAAATATTCTCTTCAGATCTTTCTCTCTTTCTCTCTCTCTCTCTCTCTCTCTCTCTCTCTCTCTCTCTCATAGACGCACTCATAGTATAAACATCACGAATAGAATTTGGTTTTGAACATATACCGGGTGATCAAAAAGTCAGTATAAATTTGAAAAATAAACCACGGAATAATGTAGATAGAGAGGTAAAAATTGACACACATGCTTGGAGTGACATGGGGTTTTATTAGAACAAAAAAGAAAACACCCCATATTGCTAGACGTGTGAAAGATCTCTTGCACGCGTCGTTTGGTGATGATCGTGTGCTCAGCTGCCACTTTCGTCATGCTTGGCCTCCCAGGTCCCCAGACCTCAGTCCGTGCGATTATGCACTTTGGGATTACCTGAAGTTGCAAGTGTATCGTGATCGACCGACATCTCTAGGGATGCTGAAAGACAACATCCGACGCCAATGCCTCACCATAACTCCGGACATGCTTTACAGTGCTGTTCACAACATTATTCCTCGACTACAGCTATTGTTGAGGAATGATGGTGGACATATTGAGCATTTCCTGTAAAGAACATCGTCTTTGCTTTGTCTTACTTTGTTATGCTAATTATTGCTATTCTGATCAGATGAAGCGCCATCTGTTGGCCATTTTTTGAACGTTTGTTTTTTTTTGTTTCTAATAAAACCCCATGTCATTCCAAGCATGTGTGTCAATTTTTACCTCTCTATCTACATTATTCCGTGATTTATTCAGTTTCCAAATTTATACTGACTTTTTGATCACCCAGTACTTCGTTAGGTTGGCAACAAGTAGGTAAACACACCAGAGAGGAGAAAACACGTAATATAGTTGCAATATTGACGTTGCTAAAAGAAGTGTCCGAAGAAATAGTTACATCGAGTGGCAAAAGAACAATAGTATAGAACAAAAGAGAAGGAGAAACATGGTGAACAGTGTGAAAAAGGTCAGAACACAAAGTTACGCTTATATGTCGGTAATACAGTGCTAGTGCAACTCCCAGACCAGATGAGAGGAAACGCAGATCAGCAAATCGTGAGTAATTACTTTTTTACATAAAAATCGCGGCTTTAACCGTTTGATAATCTAAAAATAACAAAACTGTATCGTTATAGATCCCATTGATGATGCCTTAGAACAAGAGAAAGGCGAAAGGCGTCTGGGAAAAATAAATTAAGTGCCAGTCACTTTGAATTAAGTTTTCCGTCCTATCCTTCTCCAACTAGGCCTGTAAGTAAATGCCTGTGTTTTTTTTTTTCCTGAAACTGTAATACAACGATGTGTCCAACATCCTCGTAAAATAAAAAAAATCCACGGATGAATGAAACTACTACTACTACTACTACTACTACTACTACTAATATCACTGTACTGCAAAATGGACTATAAGAGAAAGCGCTGACGCTCTACAGTTCATGGGCTTGCGTTTTATCTACAGATGAGGAGAGTTTCCTAAAGAGTAGGATAAAAAATTACCACAGTAACCACGTGTAGGTAGGTTCAAATCCTCTCGCGATGGAAGCAAGGCGTCAGGTTGGTATTAGTATCGATGTGTGAACAGGAATTGAGGATGACTGACTCTCTGGGCCATACACTTCACCGGGTAAATTAACAGCTGCGCTTTATCTCCAGTTCCTGCGCGAAAAACTGGACGCGATATTGAAGAACTGTACCCTCGCAGAAATGTAGCTGATGTGGTTTAAGCAAGAACGCATTCTCCATGCCTGACATAAATCTTACATGGGCGGCGGATTGGTCGAACCCAAGGGCAGCCAGATGTGGTCGCACATGTTTGTGCTTCATTGAGAAGGAGGCTGACGGACGTGTAGAAACGAGTGATAAACACATTGAGCACTTCATGTAGCGTCAACAAACAGATGACTGTCATGGGACAGAGTAGCCCAAATCTCAATAAGAACTTGTGTTTGAACATACACTCCTGGAAATGGAAAAAAGAACACATTGACACCGGTGTGTCAGACCCACCATACTTGCTCCGGACACTGCGAGAGGGCTGTACAAGCAATGATCACACTCACGGCACAGCGGACACACCAGGAACCGCGGTGTTGGCCGTCGAATGGCGCTAGCTGCGCAGCATTTGTGCACCGCCGCCGTCAGTGTCAGCCAGTTTGCCGTGGCATACGGAGCTCCATCGCAGTCTTTAACACTGGTAGCATGCCGCGACAGCGTGGACGTGAACCGTATGTGCAGTTGACGGACTTTGAGCGAGGGCGTATAGTGGGCATGCGGGAGGCCGGGTGGACGTACCGCCGAATTGCTCAACACGTGGGGCGTGAGGTCTCCACAGTACATCGATGTTGTCGCCAGTGGTCGGCGGAAGGTGCACGTGCCCGTCGACCTGGGACCGGACCGCAGCGACGCACTGATGCACGCCAAGACCGTAGGATCCTACGCAGTGCCGTAGGGGACCGCACCGCCACTTCCCAGCAAATTAGGGACACTGTTGCTCCTGGGGTATCGGCGAGGACCATTCGCAACCGTCTCCATGAAGCTGGGCTACGGTCCCGCACACCGTTAGGCCGTCTTCCGCTCACGCCCCAACATCGTGCAGCCCGCCTCCAGTGGTGTCGCGACAGGCGTGAATGGAGGGACGAATGGAGACGTGTCGTCTTCAGCGATGAGAGTCGCTTCTGCCTTGGTGCCAATGATGGTCGTATGCGTGTTTGGCGCCGTGCAGGTGAGCGCCACAATCAGGACTGCATACGACCGAGGCACACAGGGCCAACACCCGGCATCATGGTGTGGGGAGCGATCTCCTACACTGGCCGTACACCACTGGTGATCGTCGAGGGGACACTGAATAGTGCACGGTACATCCAAACCGTCATCGAACCTATCGTTCTACCATTCCTAGACCGGCAAGGGGACTTGCTGTTCCAACAGGACAATGCACGTCCGCATGTATCCCGTGCCACGCAACGTGCTCTAGAAGGTGTAAGTCAACTACCCTGGCCAGCAAGATCTCCGGATCTGTCCCCCATTGAGCATATTTGGGACTGGATGAAGCGTCGTCTCACGCGGTCTGACGTCCAGCACGAACGCTGGTCCAACTGAGGCCCCAGGTGGAAATGGCATGGCAAGCCGTTCCACAGGACTACATCCAGCATCTCTACGATCGTCTCCATGGGAGAATAGCAGCCTGCATTGCTGCGAAAGGTGGATATACACTGTACTAGTGCCGACATTGTGCATGCTCTGTTGCCTGTGTCTATGTGCCTGTGGTTCTGTCAGTGTGATCATGTGATGTATCTGACCCCAGGAATGTGTCAATAAAGTTTCCCCTTCCTGGGACAATGAATTCACGGTGTTCTTATTTCAATTTCCAGGAGTGTATATCGGACTTTTATTTCAAGTTTTGACCAAAGGTATCACCCATAAGAATATGGGCACTTTTTTAAACACTTTGTATACAGTGAACAACCAGACTGAAATTTCGTTATGTAACGCCATTATTTCAAGATATTCATCTTTGATTTTCGACTCGGGTATTGGCATTCCTTAGCTACTATATCCCAGACATTACCAGTTTAATGATAAATAGGCAGCTGAGCTGACACAGCGGCGTCACGTTGAGCTCTTCCACGCCTTACCAGACGTCTTACGTGTTAAGTTGTTAACTCTTTGGTTAACATTAGACACTGCATCCTGCACCTGGTCAACGTCAGAACGCATCTTTTTCTGGTCAGCCATTAACGAATGTATAAGTTCGTGCGAGTCTCTCGCCTCTCTCTGGATTTCAGTGAACTGTTCATTGACTTCTGTTCGTAGTTTTTGTTGATCTTCGCGGACTTTTGCGAACCCAGCATAGGTCTCACATTGGAGATTGCTTAAGGCAGCATTAGTGGCCCATAACCCTGCATCTGTTGCTGTTTTTAAATTTACCGTTTCAGCTTTTAACTTCGCCTTTTCAGTTTTTAAATCTGTTAACTTTGCATTTGTCGTTTCACTCGTTTGCTTTACGACAGTAGTGAGTTGCTTCAATATTGCAAACACACTAACTGACTCTTTGCCATCATCACCTGTCACCATCTGTTGTAAATTTTGCCGTTCGCGTCTTTCACGTGGCGTCTCACCGACTTCCGTACATAGTGCGGACGCATTTACACACATTGGTTCAAATGGCTGTGAGCACTATGGGACTTAACATCTGAGGTCATCAGTCCCCTAGAACTTAGAACTGCTTAAAACTAACTAACCTAAGGACATCACACACATCCATGCCCGAGGAAGGATTCGAACCTGCGACCGTAGCGATCGCGCGCTTCCAGACCGAAGCGCCTAGAACCACTCAGCCACTGCGGTCGGCCTTACGCACATTCTTTCTGTTGGAAACTGTCCCGTATGATTCAGAGTCACAATATTTGGTCCAACGTACTGAAGTTGTTCGTCGTCTGATTCTACTTCTGTCCCACTAGCTCCGTCATTTGTTTGTTTTTGTAGTTCTCTGACTGTGATACCAATCGTGAAACTACCACCATTCCTTCTGTACGATCACTACGTTCCGTTCCTTGACTCGCACTTGATACTTTTTGTTGTACATCAGTCTCTATCTTTTCAAGATCTTGAGGTTGCCCTGTCTGCTATAATCTTCGTTCTTCCGCCATCTCCGATCGTCTAACTAACCTCTGTCTCTCTCGAATTGCGCGAGCTTACACCCTCGTCAGCATCAAGTTATATTATCTTACACGTTTCCAAAATATCGTAGAAAGTTTCTTATGTACGCACCATTATCAACGCTGTTCACTGTTTGTAAGCCAGCAGCTGTGGCTGAGCGGTTCAAGGTGCTTCAGTCTGGAACCGCGCTGCTGCTACGGTCGCAGGTTTGAATCTTGCCTCTGGCATGGATGTGTGTGGTGTCCTTAGGTTAGTTCGGTTTAAATAGTTCTACGTCTAGGGGACTCATGACCTCAGATGTTAAGTCCCATAGTGCTTAAAGCCATCCGAACGATTTGAACCATTGTCTGTAGAATTTCATCCCAACTCAATAATGCCGTGAAAAACTTCGTGCGTGCCAACACAGACATGCACAAGCTACTTTTACACCAAAATAAACCTTATCTCATTTATTAATGCAACTTCTGTACACATTGGCTCATACATTTATTGTCTTTTTAATACTATATGTATACTTACATTGGGTAACAGCATCACAAAAACAAGAAAACAAAAAAGTTTTTTTTTCAATTCAAAATATTAATTTCTCATTATAATTTGATTAATTGCCATCCATACAGACCAACTGCCATCCTGGCGGGGTCGCCAATTTTAAGGTTATGTTTAGGTGGTTTCTTAATCTATGACTGAACACAATTGTGTAAGCTGTAATGACATTGTTTAATATTTCAATTTTGTCATGGAAATACACACTTTTACACAGTTTACAATGAGACACTATTAAGACAGTTGTCAAAATGTTGCATCTCAGCCTCTAAAAGTGAACTAATCCTAAACACAACAGTATTAAATTGTAACTCTCAGAAAGTTAAATAATCCTAAACACAACAACATTAAATTTTGACTAGAAGTTTCTTTACAAAATTCTTCTTATGATTATGTTGTGATGATGTTCAGTTCTGCGATAAATCATCCGATTCCAGTTGAAAGTTCGGTACCATTTTTAGGATGAAAATCAAGTCTATGGAGGATGGTTAGTTTTGTGACAAGTCGAGCATAAGATTACCCAAGGTCGCTCGAGTTTTCAGTGGACGTAGGCTGATGAACCAAAAAGGTTTCGCCTTTGCACGCGGTAGTTACCTTAGCTGTGATGAGTTGTTGTCTGCATAGCTACTCTCGCCCACTGAAATTCCTATAAAATCTAATTAAGCCTTTGCTGAATTTTCCAGCAGAAACTCTCCCTATGTTTCTCGATATACGAGAAAACATGAACTCATCCCTAGTCTCAGACTACAGCGATATACATGTGCGTGGCTGGAGCAGCGTGCATATTATAATGCCCTCTCAGTTACTGCAAGAACAATTAACTAACTGGCTGGTTCGTTTCTCCACGGTTGGAGCTCAACGATGCTACAGGTAATTTCTAGCTGGAGGCCAGCCGCTGTGAACGCAGTGTTCACACAAATTTCTCATCTGCATCGTACAGAGCATTATGCACTCTGTTCTGCACTTGACGACAGTTCAGAGGAGAGTTTCACGAAAATTTCACTCTCGTCTTCCTTGTAGCCAAACTCTCTCCCCACCTGGCTTTTATCGACCGACAGGTGCATTCTCTTATTATTCCAAGGGTCCTACCATTTAACTGTGTCGAAATCTCGGCACTTTACTCCTTCCCACTGCATTTCCGCCAATCGGACGTTTTGTGCCTGCTCCAGACGCATAAAAAGCTACATGTGTCTATCACGTATGTACCACTTGCAGTTCATGTGATCGAATGTGTCTCTGGTTTTGTTCGTATCCCTTTGGGATTCAGAAACACGGTTTTCTAAAGCTTCTTTCTGTCCTACTTCTGGTGGTCCATTATTCGCCCTGCAGTATGCATCACCTGTCCGGTCGCTGACCCGCTGCAGGACGCCCGTTCTGGCTTCCACACAAAACGTTTCCTCTCGCTGCTTGTTCCACCTTCTGCTCATTGATATGCGTTATATAGGAGTGGTGTGTTAATACTGCCAATTGAGAGTCATCCTCTTTGCATTCCGGCCCCCTGCCCCCCCCCTCCCCCCTCCCATGAACCATAGACCTAGCTGTTGGTGGTGGCGAGGCTTGCGTGCCTCAGCGATACAGATAGCCGTACCGTATGTGCAACCACAACGGAGGGATATCTGTTGAGAGGCCAGACAAACGTGTGGTTCATGAAGAGGGGCAGCAGCCTTTTCAGTAGTTGCAAGGGCAACAGTCTGGATGATTGACTGATCTCGCCTTGTAACACTAACCAAAATGGCCTTGTTGTGCTAGTACTGCGAACGGCTGAAAGCAAGGGAAACTACAGCCGTAATTTTTCCTGAAGGCATGCAGCTTTACTGTATAGTTAAATGATGATGGCGTCCTCTTGGGTAAAATATTCCGGAGGTAAAATAGTCCCCCATTCAGATCTCCGGGCGGGGACTACTCAGGAAGACGTCGTATCAGGAGAAAGAAAACTGGCGTTCTACGGATAGGAGCGTGGAATGTCAGATCCCTTCATCGGGCAGGTAGGTTAGAAAATTTGAAAAGGGAAATGGACAGGTTAAAGTTAGATATAGTGGGAATTAGTGAAGTTCGGTGGCAAGACGAACAAGACTTTTGGTCAGGTGAATACAGGGTTGTAAATACAAAATCAAATAGAGGTCATGCAGGATTAGGTTTAATAATGAATAAAAAAAGTAGGAATGCGGGTAAGCTACTATAAACAGCATAGTGAACACATTATTGTAGCCAAGATACATATGAAGCCCACGCCTACCACAGTAGTACAAGTTTATATGCGAACTAGCTTTGCAGATGATGAAGAGATTGATGAAATGTATGATGAGATAAAAGAAATTATTCAGATAGTGAAGGGAGACGAAAATTTAATAGTCGTGGGTGACTGGAATTCAGTAGTAGGAAAAGGAAGAGAAGGAAACGTAGTAGGTGAATGTGGAATGGGGATAAGGAATGAAAGAGGAAGCCGTCTGGTAGAATTTTGCACAGAGCATAATTTAATTATAGCTAACACTTGGTTCAAGAATCATGAAAGAAGGTTGTATACATGGAAGAGGCCTGGAGATACTAGAAGGTTTCAGATAGATTATTTAATGGTAAGACAGAGATTTAGGAACCAGGTTTTAAATTGTAAGACATTTCCAGGGGCAGATGTAGACTCCGACCACAATCTATTGGTTATGAACTGTAGATTAAAACTGAAGAAACTGCAAAAAAGTGGGAATTTAAGGAGATGGGACCTGGATAAACTGAAAGAACCAGAGGTTTTACAGAGTTTCAGGGAGAGCATAAGGGAACAATTGACAAGAACGGGGGACAGAAATACAGTAGAAGAAGAATGGGTAGCTTTGAGGGACGAAGTAGTGAAGGCAGCAGAGGATCAAGTAGGTAAAAAGACGAGGGCTAGTAGAAATCCTTGGGTAACAGAAGAAATATTGAATTTAATTGATGAAAGGAGAAAATATAAAAATGTAGTAAATGAAGTAGGCAAAAAGGAATACAAACGTCTCAAAAATGAGATCGACAGGAAGTGCAAAATGGCTAAGCAGGGATGGCTAGAGGACAAATGTAAAGATGTAGAGGCTTATCTCACTTGGGGTAAGATAGATACTGCCTACAGGAAAATTAAAGAAACTTTTGGAGAAAAGAGAACCACTTGTATGAATACCAAGAGCTCAGATGGAAACCCAGTTCTAAGCAAAGAAGGGAAAGCAGAAAGGTGGAAGGAGTATATAGAGGGTCTATACAAGGGCGATGTACTTTAGGGCAATAGTATGGAAATGGAAGAGGATGTAGATGAAGGTGAAATGGGAGATAAGATACTTTGTGTGAAGAGCTTCACAGAGCTGTCCTTGAACCTGAGTAAACATAACATAATGCGCATAAATAGACGAAGAAATTCGCAACTGTATGAGCACACAATTGGCAACAAATCACTGGAAGAATTAAGTACTGTAAAATACCTATGAGTAACGTATCAGAGCGACCTGAAGTGGAATTGCAACGTAAAACAGGTTGTAGGTAAGGCACACGCGAGGCTGAGCTTCATCTAGAAAAATTTTAAGGATATATAATTCATCCACGAGAGAAATGGCTTGCAAAACACTTGTTTACCTATTTTTTTGTACCTCTCATCTATCTGGTACCCTTACAAGGTTGCATTAATAGAAGAAGTGAAGAACATCCAACCAAGAGTGGCATCTTTTGTCATGAGATCGTTTAGTTGGAACGAGGGCGTTACGGAAATGCTCAACGAAGTTCAGTGGCAAACGCTTCAAGCATTGTGTTTTGCGGAGTTTACTATTGAAATCCTGAGTGAGTAAGTTCCGGGAAAAGTCGGGCAGAAATTTACATCCTACCGCAAACATCTCGCGAATTGGCCGCAATGAGAAAATTAGATAAATTAGAGACGATACGGAGATTCATCGAGTATCATTGTCATGTGCCATTCGCGAATGGAGCAGGGAAGGGTGAAAAATATAATGGGATCAGAAGTAGATGTAAAAGTTCAGTCTGGTAAGTAAGCTCGGGATCGGGTTAATCAGTAGGAAAATGAAATAACAATTAATAATACGCCCTGTCCCCCACAGCTTTGATAATTGCTTGGTATCTCCTAGGCATCCTTGAAATCTTCCTCACGTGGAAGAGATCTCCAGATTCGTCGAATATGCGTTGACAGCTATTTCAATGTAAAGCTCTGTTTTCCTTGCAAATTCTTTATCATGAAAGACCATACATTTTCAACAGAATTAGTGTCAGGCGACAGTGACGTCCAGTTCAGTTCCTGCACACCTTTCTTCTTTTTCCAGTCACTGCAAAGCCTGCTGTGGTGCTTCGGATCATCATCCATTCTTCATTTTCGTCACGGAACCAATGTTTGGCAGTCGGCATTAAATATCTTTGAAAAACGCGACGCGTAAGCTGCACTCATCTCTTTTCTTGTGTATCTCAATCAAGAATTCGAAGTAAACTAATGTGTTATGGACATTGCATGAAGGACAAATGTATCCGCTCTCGGACTGTGAAAGAACTAAGGCGATATCCTTTACCATGTGTGTGTAACGCCGACCACGCTTTTACTCCACATACTGTAGTCACAAACTTTTGTGGAACAGTAGGCTTTTATCTTCAAGTGTCTGCCAGTTGAGGTTTCTCAGCGTCTCCCGTAGGTCAAACAGACCTGTGAGTATTTGTGCCGCCCTCTTTCTATACTTTTAATATCTCGCTGCATTTGCACATGGATCTGTGGCGCTTGACTTATATTCGAGAGCAGCGGATGTCAAATCCCTGTCAGGCATCCAGATATAGGATTTCCATCATTTGTCTAAATGATATCAGGTGATTGATTCATTATGAGACAGGCGTCGGTGTGGTGTTAAAAGCACAGAAACGTCAGAAGTCGTGGGATACTCACTTAATACAGCGTAGGAACTTATTTAGCCGGTTTGAGAATTGAAACGCAATATATATTATATGTAATACTTTACGATTCACTGTGATCTCCAAAAGATATAGTGAAGTCATTTCAGCTCAAATGTCAAATTAGACCTGAAGGTATGACAATACAATTTGGTTGTTTATATTGGGAAACCACGCCTCTCTATAGCAAGAAATGTGTATCTCTGCGCACGGAACATCAAAAACTCCAGCGAAAACTTTCAACCGTTAAGAGAGATCAGAGTCAGGAAGGGAAAGATCGTAAAGACGTCTGTCCTCAACAGCTAAGTTCCCCAAAGATGAATCACACTCGATAAAAAGTTGGCGGCGCTGGCTATGACGATGGGATGGAAATTTACACTTAGTTCTTGTCTGCCTGCAGACATTGCTAAATGCGCTTTGTTGGTGGTGTCTTTAGCATCCGTGACACAGCGCTTGCGACTTTTCATGCATTTTCCGAATGGTCCTCGCAGATACGATACGTTAGTTTTATCGCAGAGTCAGTGTTTTGTACCAAAGATGTAGCGCAGTTAGCTAATATCCTCTTGCTCTAACGATTATTTTCAGTCATTCAGACAATCATACCACTGCAACTGCGACGAAGAGTTATTAGTTGCCTTGGAATCCTGACAGGTTTAGTCTTTACCTCGTCCGATGAAGCTGTTACTAAAGCACAGAAGCAAAACACGCAATACCATGACTGCAGTCTCAATGCCCACACGCAGTTAAACGTTCTGTAGAGTGAGACAGAAAAACCACTTCGTTACGCCTTGTATTACAAAGTCTTATTTAGCAGCCGAGCAATAACGAGATAGGCATAATACGACATGTGGTCTGAACATACACTTCGTGATTTCAGACTGTATTTGAGAGTGAAAGAACAGAAACTGATGTAATCCTAACGCAGCACTCTCCAGACTGAAAGCTGTGTGAGTGGTGAAATTACGAAATCTTGCGATTGGAGAGTCTGACCTTGTGTCTCGCGTGTATCTTTGCAGATAACGCGACAGAGTTTTTCAATGATAAAGCAGTGAACCGTGAAGTTATGGAGTAAATCCAGGTCAAACACTGTAAATTAGCGTGAATAGGTTGTGGCGTATTTTCATCGTGCGATGAAGACATTCACACCTACCGGACAGTTGACACTGGTTAGCCCCTTTTACAGCTAACTTCACGAATACGTAAAATACTCCTTTTGTTAATGAAAAGTGAATAATAGAATTACGCCGTAAAGGTGAGTGGCTTTAATAGTTGTACGCACAACCAGAAATGCTTATTGAAGACGACAATATTGTGTTTGTTAAGTGAAAACCTAACAACACGGCCGCTGTTTCAACTTTTCTGTTGTAATCAGTTCTGTGACTGGAATGAACGTATAAGGACCTATGAATGAAATACACACGCTGATGTATAAACTGTTTCTCTGCTGCAAAGTCTAATTTAATTATTGTTGTATAGTTTGAATAAACTCTGCAACTTAAATACATGGCAAACCACAATGAGCCAGATTAAAACAGTAAAATAATTCCTTGCTTCCAGGTATAATAACAGGCAACGAACTTGAACAGTAAGATACACACTCTTCTGTATACTTTTACCTTTTGCTGAGTTGATCACTTTTAGCAAATTCAACACTCTAACCTGATAAATTAGCCATAATGCCGTCCGAGTGCAATGGTGGAAATAATTAAACATGGCACCATTACACAATAAAACTGCCCCTCTGGTGTCATGCGGTTGCAAATATTTCACTATCAGTCGTAAATCTGTCACTTTGCTGAGAGTAAAGGACTTCTCTGACAGCCAAATTTTTAGTTTTCCACAATAACCCGCAAATTTAATACGCTCTGAGCAAACATGCTACACTACCTACAGATTATTTCGCCACTGAATTATCTTCACGTCATCTGTCCGATGATGCACTATCTAGGAAACCCCTGAACATCTTAATAACATAAAAAATCTGCTTCAGTTACCAGTAAGTTCTTACTTATTGCACGACCTATTTAGAAGCCTAAAACTTGGTCTGCAGGTTCCACAAAATAATTATAGAAACATAAATGTGTTGCGATCGGGGCATTTGTTCGTGAGGGTCACACCAATGTCAAACAAACGTATGGGGATGTAGGACCAGAAAACTCCTCGACAACACTACGCGGAAGAGACAAGCGCCAACACATTTTTGTTCCCATAATTATTTGGCGGCACCTGAGGATGAAACTTTGGGCTTCGAAACCAGTCGTGCAACAAACAAAAAATTACTGGCAAATGAAGCTGATTTTATATTCTATTAATATGTTCTGCAGTTGCGTATGATCGCCTGATCTTAAATTTTGCCCCAAGCACCTATTCGAGGATAACTATATTTTTTCGTCAAAATTATGCTTAACACGTTTCCATAAATATATATTACTGTGGCCATGTAATCTGCAGAGCGTCTATAAATTAACATCTTTACTACTTTGGCATCTTTGGAACTAATATTTTTCTTACTTATGTGAAGCTGGGTCACGTTCTGTGAATGGGGTGAGTCGGTGTGCTGCCATGAAACGTAGGATTGGGTGTATTTAACCAATATTCCGACGATTTAACATCGCTCAACTAACGCACGTGCCGTAATGGGGAAATTTTGGGTCGCACAAAATATATTCCACGTAAGTTGTTGTCATATTTCATGTTGTATTAACCTTAAGACCATTTCGTGTTTCCGCGAAGCACAAAATAATTATCTCGTAAGATTATCGAATTTAGAACGAAAAACTTTTTGTTTGTCATAGAGCACAAAACCAATAACCACTACAAAATGAAGCTCCAGCAGGTAAGTAAGGAGGTCTGTTAGAGCCATCTGAAGGTGAATTTGCAAGAAATCCGAGGTAGGCAGTGGTTTGATGTAAAAAACATTTTTTTAAACCATAGATGTGGGTGGTTGCTGTTTCAGATATTCGTAACAAGTGTTCTAATTATACTACAGCCACGGTTCTCATCATGTATAGGGACCGATGACCTAGCGGTTTGGTCCCCCCCCCCCCCTCCTTAAACCAACCAACCATAATGTATATTTTTGAATATTTTATGTGAAATCAATACAGTAGTCTGATGATATGATGTTCTATTCTAAAATTGGATCTATTGAACATCTTTTTTCAACCTTAGGTTTCTCAGGAAACTTTTAAAATGCCGTATGTTTACGTTCTGACACCGTTAAAAATCGCTATTGTCTTTATGACCTTTCTTTGGAAAATCAGTTTCATCAGTAAGCAAACTAACACACATTGCCTCTCTAAACAATGCATACTGAGAGCTACATAGAACAAAATTCACATATTCTACTGCTGCAGTGGCTTCTGAACTCTTGATATTTCATTTCATATGCACAGTTTAACTGAATTCACGCGCTTTTAGTAAACGTAAGAAGGCAGCGCCTCTGCATTATTCAAAAGTTCTTCTCAGCAATCACAATATTTACGATGACAGTAGACAGTGCCGCTACTGTTCCATTTCACTTCATCTAGTACCCACAAAGTAGCGTCGATCGCGTTTCCAGTTCCTGTATCATACAAAAATGCAATATAAATGTTGTCTTATCAAGCTCTCATGAAAGCTAAATCGTTCATGCGTCACCGTGCAATAATCCTCCACCACCCATTATATACGTTTCGTAGGGACCATAGGAATAGGATAAGAGCGAGACAGATGTGGGCGAATAGTAGACTTAATAATTCGAGGTCTGTTTCGCTTTAACTAGTTTATGAGTTTATAAAGTGTTGCGAAAATAGCTTTGGCCAAAAACTTCTGGTAGTAGTGAATCAGTACCAGTTCTACCCAAGATAGCAATCTTATCTCAAGGCTACAGATAAGACAAGACTTCGGGAAAAAATCATCCCGTACAGTAAAGTACATGAAAATCGAAATCGTTTTCCGAAACATGTCAGGCAGCCGAAAAATAATTTTAGTTTAGGTATTATACCACTGCTGCCATTTTCAGCTTCTTAGTATGAATAGTAGAATGGGACTGCAACACATACTATTACGTTTTGTATTGTTAGAGCAATAAAGACCCTAACACGCGTAAGACGAAAGCACGAACCAACCAGTCACGTAACACGATTGTACCAGTAGCGTCAATATGCCTACTAAATTTAGTAGTTATAAACGGAAGCGGCTTTATGATCACATCTGCATCTACATGGCTGCTCTGCAATTCATAATTAAGTGCCTGACAGAGAGTTCATCGAACCACAATCAGACTACATATCTCTACTGCTCCACTCTCAACCAAGATGGTGAAAGGGTACAGTACTGCCCGACATTGAAAATAGGTACAACATACTTCATTATTTTTGTCAGAACAACATTTTTTTTTGTAAAATAACTCAATTTCAATTAATACAGCAAAGCCGGATACCAGTGTGGGAAAGAATGACAATTTATTTATTTAATTGATCACATGTGCACTCCCACAAAGTAAATCCCTACATCCAGTTTGGTGAGATCTGTGAAATGAATGAATGTATGGTCGTCTGCTAACCGCAGATAGTGAATGTGAATATATGATCATATTTGAGACGATCCTTTGGCCACATTTGGTGGGACCAAAGAGATGAAATTTACCTGAGCTTTGAGCGCCTGAAATGTGGCTGACCAATACGGTAGCATGGTCTTCCCCCACCTCGACAGAGGTGCGAGATGACCTAAAAGAACGGCCATGTTTCAGCACTCTGCCGCTGGATCTTGTGCTGTTAAGACCTTTTTTAGTTGTGCTCCGTAATGACAAAAGAGTGGAGACATGGTATGCATGTGGAATATTTAAGAGTAGTTTGAAATAATAATTTCTCTATTGCAGGAACTTTTGTGGGGAGAATTAAGTGTCAGGCAGGTAATTGTAGTAATCTTCGGAAGTGACCAACGGTCACAATGAAACCACGTGTAGCAATAAGTTGAAATACTTCTGTGTGCTTAAGTTAAGCTGAATTACTAGCGTGTGTACAATAATTTGAAATATTTAAGAAGTAGCGTGTGTACCATATGTTGAAATATTTAAGAAATGGCATGTGCAGAACTTGAAATTAGAGACGAGTACTTCCACGTGGTGAGTACTGTGTGAGTATCAAACTGTGTATGAGACAAAAGATAAAGAGAAGTACTCGTCCATGGTATCAGTTGAGGACTCGCGTGTGTGATGAATACGTTCTTAATATTGATTTGCATGATATGATTCCGTGTGACACTAGATTCGAACTCTGAGAGAGAAGCAAGGTGAGTCGGCCGTCTATCCAGCAATGCCACTTGGCTTGCATTGCACAGGACGATGTGCATATATCTCCAGAGTTCATAGTAGGAAAGTAGAATTACGAAGTGGAGCAGTGTCGTGTGAAACTGGGATAAATATTAATTGAAGTGGGAAAACTGAAAGTGATAATGTTGTGACCATTCTCTGTGTAGTATTTCATGTTGTAGTGTGGTGTATGTCATGTAATTTGGGTATGTGTGGTTTGCATGGGAGAGTAGCGAGGTAGTTTCAAAAGATTAGTGGGTTATGCTTGTTCCTTCGGTACCGCTCGGTCTGGAGGAAAGTTTAGTGATGATGATTGTGAGAGTCGAAGTGTGAGGTATAATAAAAGATCCACCATCCTATCCAGAAAGTGCACTGTAGCGTTAAAATAATTACGAGACCATAATATAGAGATTCACCATTGTAAATCCATGCCCACTGGGCGGAATTTCTCATGTGTTATTGTTGTAGGTTATAGAATTTGTGTGTTTAGGTTAGAGAATCTATCGGAATAAATAAGATAGTGAAAAGAAAAAGATTGGTGGACTTTTCCTTCGAATTGTATGTTGTCATAATGTCCCGAATTTATAATGTGTGCGCCATTCATATTCAGTGCGGTGGCCACGTGTTGACAAAAGCCGTTAAATAAAAGACAAAAAGAAAATGTGGTATTGCCAGTGCGTAGTGTACAGTCAGAGTTCTGTAAATTACTGATAGTCAGATGCGTGTTTCTGTTGCGTATTAACCATATGGGAGGATAACTTGTAACTTAAGTGTGAGTACTAGAGTTCATGTTACTCGATAAATAAGAATGAATCCACTCGCTTGGCAGACCCCTCATCTTGCAGGCCTGACTGCTTGATGCCGCAGTATGAGCAAGGCATGTGGGTGCCTCTCATAATTTCGACCCTGCTAGGATTCTGCTGTTAGGGTTTGATGTTAAGATTCTTTTTATGGAATGTATTGTGATAGCGCTAAGAAGTAAAATTTTTTTTTGTTTGCAATTTCTTTCTGGATTGGTGAGGATCTTTTATTTTTTTATGTAATTAATTGCTATATCATCCAAGGCTGGAAGATTGAGGTATAATTTTTTTTGCATAATGTCCGTAGTAACTAGGTCTCAGTCGAAAAGTGTAGTCACCATGGAGAATAGCGATTCTGGCGTGAACGTAGCAGTGCAGCAGGAAGTAGCTGTTGACCATGGGTTAATGAGCGAGAACGACAAACACTCGGAAGGGGCTGAATTGTTCAGCGGACCGCGGCTAGGTGATCCTTTATGCGGCGGGCTTTGTTCACAATCGGGCGCTTTTCCCGACGACGTAGGCGAGCCGGGACTAGGTCAGGTATGCAGTGAAAGTGCAGCTACCCTTAGTGAAGCTACGGTTTCTCAGGCGAACGAGGTGAGTGCACCAAAAGTAGCAAATGACAATATGCTACTGCAGTTTTTACAGAAGATGGATAGAGATAATAAGGAGAGAGATAGGGAGACTAAGGAGAGAGACAGGGAGTTTAAGGGAATATTGGACGCGATGGATAGAGATAATAAGGAAAGATTGGAAGCGATGGATAGAGATAATAAGGAGAGAGATAGGGAGACTAAGGAAAGATTGGACGCAAATAAGGAAAGATTGGAGGCAATGGATAAGGGAAATAGAGAGGCAAAGAGGAAGCTACATACAGTTATCGATGAGCGTCTGCCCGCAGTTAATAATCGGTTAGATGAGGGGGAGAAGAATCTGGGTGCGTTGAAGCAAGTATGTGACGCCGTGAAAGAAAAAGCCAATAATTTGGAGGTACGAATAAGTGCAATAGAGAGCGATATTACAGAACGTAGGGACGTGTTGCCGGATGAGCGAATCAAAGAAGTAGTGGTCCGAATGAATACGATTAGTGCAGAGGTAGAAAAGATCAGTATAAGAGGCGAGACAGACTCTGACAGTACGCAGCGAGAGGTTTATGCCAACCAGGGGGAGATACAATCGCTCTTACAGCTTAAAGAGGCGCAATTAGAAATAAGTAGGAAACATAGTGAAGAACTAGCACAGTTGCAATTAGCGTGCAGTAGCGAAGGTGACACACCACCAGGTAGACTGCAGAGGGTGAGTGAGATAAACTCAAAAAACGAAAATAGACAGAAAGAGGAAGACGAACTCAGAGAGTTAGAAGAACGGTTGTGTCGGATAAAACAGGTGGCAAACTCAACTGGGTATAGTCCAAGGTCGGAAAACATAAATGCGGAAGAAGAATGTAGGAGGCACTTCGTGTCGGTACAAACGTACACTTGTTTTCCGGATCCTGATAATTACCGACATCCATGTCTGTGGCTGTCTCAATTTCAAGATTCATTACCTTCATCGTGGGGACCGCTCCTCAAAATGAAGTTTGTGTGTAACCATTTGAGGGACGAGGCTAGAGCGAAAATGCAGGAAGTTATTAAAGACTGTAGTAGCTACAAGATATTTTGTGACAAGTTTTTAAATGAATTCTGGTCGAAGAGTAAGCAGGACCAGGTTAAGCAAAGCATAGTGTTGATGCCAAATTGTAACGAAGGTGGTATAAGAGATCCAGTGTCGTGCTATCAGGAAATGCTGAGACGAAATAGGTATTTGGGCGTGCCATACGAAACTGGGGAGCTCATTAGGATCTGTATAACGAAGTTGCCAGTGAGATTGAGCAGAGATATAGTGATAGCAGGCAGAGGCTTAGACGATTCCGCGTCATTTCAGCACTTGTTACAGGAACTGGGTAATGAGAGCAACATCGTGAACGGACACACGACTCATAGGTCAGACAGAGTCGAGGATAGGAACGGCAGAAACTATCAGAATGACAGGAGAGCGTGGAATCCTGGCATTTCATTCTTGTCATAATGGATTGACGGATAGGAGAAACTAATCCAACATATCAGCCCTTAGCATCTTGCCTTAAAACACATGCCGCTGGCACTGAAAATTGTCTATGTAGCAGACATACTCTACTAATATGTAGGAATGCAAATACCATACTTCTGATCAGAGAATAAAACACCAGTAATGGCATCTGTTAGGCTGGTCTCTCAGAGCAAAATTTGCAAATTTTTATTTCGAACAGTAAAGTAAAAGGACTGTTTCCTCAAAGAAACCAGTTGCTAAAATGTTATGTAATAATGCCAATGAGTCCAGTTTAATTAGTGTGATTTGACTATTGCAGGTACTTAACACGTAATGGAAAAAGTAAACATTGTGATCAGTATGGAATAGGGTACGTTTATACTGCTGTTACAGGTAACATCAGTAATGTGATCGAAGTTTTTAAATTAGATGCCATCTGATCTATAGTATGTCATAGTCATGGTGACAGTTATAATGAGGTGCTGTGTATGGTTGTTCGGAATCTGGTGTTAGGGAAAAGGCCACTAGCACCTAAGTTTCTAACACTTGGGCTGCCCATTTCTCCCAGCTTGTATATTCTCTGCACACATTTAATTTTCATGTAAGCTCAGATTCCTAACTAGCAAATTCTTTACTGTGTATAGTGGACCATTCAGAGTGAGGCGGATTGTCCAGGAAAATGCTGTACTGATTGAGACGATAAAGGGAAAACAATCTCGTGGGCTTCATCACATTTCTAACATCAAATTACGGAAAAGTTAAGGATAGATCTAAAGTAGGCAATTTATGGTAGGTAGTCAGTGTATTTATTTGTGATGTGTAACGTTGTGCAGGGTCAAATCGAACATAACAATTTTCAGGCGGGATGTCAGGAAATATGACGGAATAGACTGGTCGAATGAGTCATGAACAGGAGTCGACAGAGTGGTGTATGTACGTATTTTTTGTCATATGAATAAGGATCAAGCAGAAACGACGTGATGATTAATGAGTGGGTAAAGATGGTAGATAGAGAAGCGACGTGATAAATAGTAGTGGATAAAGGTGATATTTAAGGAGAGAAGCGACGTGAAGCAGTGTGATTAATAAAGAGAGATTCGACGTGATGAAACAGTGGTAAATAAAGGTGAGTAGAATTGAATAATGTGGAGATGTCTTAGATGTATGTTACAGAGAGGCCCGTGTATGCTGCAATCGAGATTGATGCGAATGGCGAAGGAAGACCAGGAAATGATGGAGTAATGGACGGACGGAGAGCCGAAATACGAATAAAGAAATGAGGACAACTGCACAACGTGAAGGGACATAAAGGGAGTATGAGATCCAGATGGTGAACGTTGTGGAATACTGATGTAAGATGTAATATAAGTGTAAATCTAATTCTTACCATAACAGTTGCTATGTGAAAAAAAAATTTTTTTTGTTGTTCTTGTTGTTGAAGCCTGGTACCAGTATCACTAATCAAAACGGTACCAAGAATGTGTACAGTTATTTTGCAGGATGAATAATTTGTGTATTTTTTGTTCTTAGATGAAATGTCGCAATTCTAAGCTGATACTTAGCGGGATGAATAATCGGTAAAGTGAATGCAGAGGTAAGCTGATGGAGAGAGGTGCCAGAGTGAAAGGACGAATTCAGAGACTGGAATGCTATCTCCGAAACAGCTTCATGTGTTATGTGGTTGAGTATAAGGGAGCAAAGGTATGGTATGTTGTCGTGAGTGTGGTGGTGTTATGAGTATAAGGGAGCAAAGGTATGGTATGTTGTCGTGAGAGTGGTGGTGTTAAGGTTAGCTGACTTCTAGACCTATTCTGTTAGTGTATGGATTAAATGAGAAGGAAAATGTGATGTCTGGTGAGTGAGAGTCGTAGAGTAGTGTGATCAATGCGCACACTCCTGTAAAGGGGATGCTACCGATCCATAACGAAAACATTATTGTGTTTTATTGTTTGATTGGGATGAACCTCGATGGCAGGTCAGGATCTGACATGTGGATGGTACATACGTGTCCTAGAAATGTTGTTATATATAATAAAATGTAAAATATATAAAGAGATACTAATTTCAGTCTGTCACAAGCATGAAGGTGCATTGTATGTTGTAGATTTAGAGTCACCAGTTTCTAAAATGTTTATTGTGTTAGGATGTTAAAGTAGTTTACTTTTTAATAACATATGGTAGGTAATTGTGAGCTGTGTAGATTATTTCTTATTTTTTTGTTAGAACACTTTCAAGGGGTATTAATTTCAGTCTGTCACAAGCACAAAGGTTCACTGTATATTGTAGTTTTAGAATAAACAGTTTCTAATATTTTGACTATGATAGGATGTTAGAGTAGCCTACTATTTGATATTGTAATTATGAGCTGTATAGATTACTTATTATTCCTTTTGTTTTTTTTTACACTTTCATGTTTTGTATGAGGGACGACAGGTACAATCAATAGCACAAGTGTGGGCTGTATATAGAAAAGGGATAAATGTTGATGTGGTATGTGTAGAAAACTAGGGTGTATAATTTTATGTTTTTTAGAACAAAGATTCTTTTATTACCAATGTATCTAATAGATCATACATGTAGTCAATGAGTATTTAAATAATGTAAGAATATCCTTTTGTCTGTAATGTTGCGAGATGCACGGAAGGGTCTGACTGATTGGGTGTCGTAGCGCTGAGATGCTACACAGAACGCGCCCATACCGCAAGCGGTGCCAAGCTGACGTCGCCATGGCGACGGGCGATAGAGCCACGGCACTCCCCACTCCACTGCCGGTCGGGGTACACTCCACGCGCCCGCTACAGCAGGTCAACGGCCTGGGGCGACACGCACATACCACTGGCCATTCATAAGTTCCGCCACCCTTACGACTGGGGAAAGTATCCCGCGGAGGCAACAGCGGGTGGTTTCTTCTGCTCAACGGCACGCGCGGCGGCGCTACGGCAGAATGAACGACGCGGGGCAGAGTCCGGCGGGCATTTTGTAACAGCAACTATTAACTAGTAGTGGACTGTGGAGCCGTGAAACAAGATCACTGCTCGTATGTCTCCATAAGGTGGAAAGTGAAGGACTGGTATTTCCGCATTGTGAGTGTTGAAAAAGATTTTGTCTTTAGCAGACAGGACAATTGTTTTGTTTTGTCTTGACCACTGCACGGTGGGATCCATAAACTTTTGGCAGTGACTTGTTAAGTGTGCTTTGTGAATTGCATGTGGGACGCTTGGTATTCTCGAAGAGGACAGTTGTCGTTTGGTGACTAATTATTGTATGAACGCAAGAAACTAAAAGTGGGACATTGACATTTGCATTTGTAGTAGGAGACATTTCTTTAATTGGTGCAAGAATAAGTGCTGTTTGTTGTAACTTACGGCCTTTAATTACACCATGAACTGAAAGGACAGAACCGTAGGTAATAGTAGTTGTAGGGCCATTTCTGGACGACCAGATTCGTGTGGATGGTACTCTGAGAGTGACTATGACATTTGTGTTTAATGTGAGATACAGTTTACTGTTCAGTGCGTGTTCAAAATGCCGATTTGAGTGACTTAAAGACTTTCGTCCGGGTAACCATGGGAGAGCTTTGACACCGAGACAATGTTTCTAGGGAACCTGTCAGCAACTTTTTTGACCCCAAGAAAATCACAGAATGAAATGATTCTGTGCGACTCGCAAGATAGGGAATAATGTATTTGTACTTGTGTTAATTTTTTTATATGTTTCATTCCTGAAGGGACAGCAAGTGTAATTGTATTTCATCAACATTTGTGTTTAGAATAGTTAGTGTTTGTTTTTTTGTTTGTTTGTTCTGGGTTATCCAGTTCACGTAGCATGTTTATTAGAATATTTGGTACAATGATGCTTTAATTATTAGCCAGTGTCGTAATACTAACGTAGTGGCTCTTGTTGCATTGGTCAGTAAGGTTGACACAGGGGACAAGAGTTTGCATTGCACAACAAATATCGGAATTAACTGATATATTTTGATGTCGTGGACAGTAATAATCTTGTTGGTGTGTTGACTGATGCCACTTATTTGCATTACACAGTGGTGATATTTCACATTAAAGTGTAACGAAGGCTAGTCGAATTGCAAGTTCTTGTCGTCCAAATGTGTAACAACAAAGAAATGAGCAGTAGAGTAAGATACAAGAGCTACTGGTGGATTCAAGCACTTATTGCTAAACTATTTACTGCGTGTATTGATCAAAGTTGATGGACTCACTAGCTCAGCAGCAGGTATTTGTACTGGTGGACAAGGATAAGGTTAAACTCACAGTAGAGTAGTTGTGGCAATTGCTTAAGTGATGATAGTTAATTAGGTGTGACATGACGTCTTAGATGAACTATATTACATAACCAGTATGTAACTTGCGGTATATTTCATTGTTTTTTCTTCTCAGTTTTATTTCTCTGTAGGTTTGATGTATATTTTAGAGTACTGATATGGAGCCTGACTTCTACGTGTAACTAGTGTACGAAATTTTTTTCTTTTGTTGATTTTGTTTGTATTTAAACATTGCCGTGTAAAGATTATTACAACGCAATTTATGAATGTCAGATTACTTGTTCTGTGTTTGGACGGTGAGCTATTTAAAATTTCACGAGTACAATTAGCTTTTTTTTTATTTGTTTTAGAATTATTGAAGTTTGTATTACTCCTAAAAATAACGAAGATCCCGGTAACTAAGCCAATTTTTATCTCACCATTATTTTTTATTTCTATGATGTGATGTTTTATTTGTCATTTGGTTTGTTGTAAATATGTATGTGTACGTTACTCCGGATTGTGGAGAGTACAATAATGCAACAACTGTGTCAATAATTTGGTAAAGTAACAGCATTTGGTCGTTTATTTGAGGTCACCAGGGGCTAAGGTCTCCTCCTGGTTATTTTGATGAGTTGCTACGTTTGTTATAATACAGTTTTCTTAAAAAAATGTTCGGAAATACCCTCGCATTGCAAGGATAGTACCGTGCCATTTTTTTCTGCATGGGTAGTCGGTGGTGAAAGGGTACAGTACCGCCCGACATTGAAAATAGGTACAACATACTTCATTGTTTTTGTCAGAACAACACTTTTTTTTGTAAAATAACTCAATTTCAATTAATACAGCGAAGCCGGATACCAGTGTGGGAAAGAATGACAATTTATTTATTTAATTGATCACATGCGCACTCCCACAAAGTAAATCCCTACATCCAGTTTGGTGAGATCTGTGAAATGAATGAATGTATGGTCGTCTGCTAACCACAGATAGTGAATGTGAATATATGATCATATTTGAGACGATCCTTTGGCCACATTTGGTGGTACCAAAGAGATGAAATTTACCTGAGCTTTGAGCGCCTGAAATGTGGCTGACCAATACGGTAGCATGGTCTTCCTCCACCTCGACAGAGGTGCGAGATGACCTAAAAGAACGGCCATGTTTCAGCACTCTGCCGCTGGATCTTGTGCTGTTAAGACCTTTTTTAGTTGTGCTCCGTAATGACAAAAGAGTGGAGACATGGTATGCATGTGGAATATTTAAGAGTAGTTTGAAATAATAAATTCTCTATTGCAGGAACTTTTGTGGGGAGAATTAAGTGTCAGGCAGGTAATTGTAGTAATCTTCGGAAGTGACCAACGGTCACAATGAAACCACGTGTAGCAATAAGTTGAAATACTTCCGTGTGCTTAAGTTAAGCTGAATTACTAGCGTGTGTACAATAATTTGAAATATTTAAGAAATAGCGTGTGTACCATATGTTGAAATATTTAAGAAATGGCGTGTGCAGTACTTGAAATTAGAGACGAGTACTTCCACGTGGTGAGTACTGTGTGAGTATCAAACTGTGTATGAGACAAAAGATAAAGAGAAGTACTCGTCCATGGTATCAGTTGAGGACTCGCGTGTGTGATGAATACGTTCTTAATATTACTTTGCGTGATATGATTCTGTGTGACGCTAGATTCGAACTGTGAGAGAAAAGCAAGGTGAGTCGGCCGTCTATCCAGCAACGCCACTTGGCTTGCATTGCACAGGAAGACGTGCATATATCTCCAGAGTTCATAGTAGGAAAGTAGAATTACGAAGTGGAGCAGTGTCGTGTGAAACTGGGATAAATATTAATTGAAGTGGGAAAGCTGAAAGTGATAATGTTGTGACCATTCTCTGTGTAGTATTTCATGTTGTAGTGTGGTGTATGTCGTGTTATTTGGGTATGTGTGGTTTGCATGGGAGAGTAGCGAGGTAGTTTCAAAAGATTAGTGGGTTATGCTTGTTCCTTCGGTACCGCTCGGTCTGGAGGAAAGTTTAGTGATGAAGATTGTGAGAGTCGAAGTGTGAGGTATAATAAAAGATCCACCATCCTATCCAGAAAGTGCACTGTAGCGTTAAAATAATTACGAGACCATAATATAAAGATTCACCACTGTAAATCCATGCCCACTGGGCGGAATTTCTCATGTGTTATTGTTGTAGGTTATAGAATTTGTGTGTTTAGGTTAGAGAATCTATCGGAATAAATAAGATAGTGAAAAGAAAAAGATTGGTGGACTTTTCCTTCGAATTGTATGTTGTCATAATGTCCCGAATTTATAATGTGTGCGCCATTCATATTCAGTGCGGTGGCCACGTGTTGACAAAAGCCGTTAAATAAAAGACAAAAAGAAAATGTGGTATTGCCAGTGCGTAATGTACAGTCAGAGTTCTGTAAATTACTGATAGTCAGGTGCGTGTTTCCGTTGCGTATTAACCATATAGGAGGATAACTTGTAACTTAAGTGTGAGAACTAGAGTTCATGTTACTCGATAAATAAGAATGAATCCACTCGCTTGGCAGACCACTCATCTTGCAGGCCTGACTGCTTGATGCCACAGTATGAGCAAGGCATATGGGTGCCTCTCAATGGGATCTGCGAACGTTCGTCTGTCTCACGCTTTAGTTTGATAGTTGTTCGGACATACGAAGACGCAAGCCCTGGACTAGTTTCCCACATCCGAATTAAATAGGCTTCCATGGAAGAACGTCAACGAAGTTCTCCTGAATATCTGCTGGGTTATTTTTTAGAGAAGGTACGTTTAAGGTAGGCTGTGCAATAATTCTACACTAGTCATTGTATACCTCGAATAGAGCCCATAGGAATAAGATAAGAGCGAGGTAGATGTGGGCGAAAAGCAGACACAATAATTCGAGGTGTGTATCGCTTAACTATATTGCAAATAGAACAGTGAGGTACATAAAGTTTAATGCATTGTCCATTTTTTCCCACATTCTATTCGACAGAAAATGACTCCGATATTAGATTTAGGAGGGAGGAACATATGTCTCTTTCATCTGCTGCAATAACTGCCAAGTAGTTTAATGATCTGCCCAAGTCTACACCGCCACATTACATTAAGACAAAGGACAACACACACGTTTAGATACAATGAAATTTTCTCTTTAAGCATATTTTTAAAAAATGTGACTCTAATATCATCGATAGAAAATCTATGCCATGTACCCACCAACCCGTCAAATGACTACCAAAATTGTGAGGTAACAAAGAGGGAAATAGAACTGCTGAAGACAATAAGGTAAACGTGTTTTTCAAAAATCAAGAAGACGAAATTTGCTATGTTCTCGATGACAGCAATTTTTAATGACAATAATACAAGTGAATGTCGATTTTTAATTTTCCGGACTAATGATCAATTAAACTTTTAATTTTAATTATACTATGCTCACAGTAGCATCTGCAAGATATCAGATTCCAACAAGAATAGAGTACATCCCAAACATCCCACAGGGGCTTGGACGGCATTCGAAACACAGCAGTTTTCTGAAATGATACCAGTACTTATCTATGGAAACTGTGCCGAGAAATAGGATTCGTAACACCCACATATCATCTCACAGTTTGTGATGGAGAGATTCGACCTGTTCCATTTGCATGAAAGAATACATGTCGCTAAAAATGAATAGAAGCTTTCGAAATGTGGTGCTACAGAAGAATGCTGAAGATTAGATGGGTAGATCACATAACTAATGAGGAGGTATTGAATAGAATTGGGGAGAAGAGGAGCTAGTGGCACAACTTGACTAGAAGAAGGGATCGGTTGGTAGGAGATGTTCTGAGACATCGAGGGATCACCAATTTCATATTGGAGGGCAGCGTGGAGGGTAAAAATCGTAGAGGGAGACCAAGAGAAGAACACACTAAGCAGATTCAAAAGGATGTAGGCTGCAGTAGGTACTGGGAGATGAAGAAGCTTGCACAGGATAGAGTAGCATGGAGAGCTGCATCAATCCAGTCTCAGGACTGAAGACCACAACAACAACAACAACAAACATCCACAATTCCTTGTTGCAGCAATTTCACGAGACGTTTGTGTGAGGAAGTAATATACTGCCTGTAGTGTACTCTCCTGGACTTTTTCACAACAGTAAAGCTCTCCGTTACACACAACACCTCTAATGCTGGAGCTGTTATCTAGAGAGGAAAGTTAGAGGTACTGAAGCGACGCTTAAATCATACCTTGACAGGTGCAATAAAGTAACACATTTTACAAATCCCAAATTTATCTGCAATATCCTTTACATGATTGTGATCCCACACAGGAAATTATTGACTAACATGCGAATTGTTCTGATGGCTGCGAGCAATGTGATTGGAACGTCTACCACCAGCAAAAGCTCTTCTTGTTGATGACAACTGTCCGTACCAGCAGCAGAAACCTTTGCGAAGTCGTAGCGGATGCCCGCCTTAGCTGCCAGTGTATCACCGCAGATAAACATGCTACCCAGTCTTGTGTCAACCGGCTACATATCAAGCTTCCGACCACAGGAAGTTGGCAGCGGAATCAATTTCCACGTAGTTAACCACTCCACTAAAAAACAAAAGCTCGTTAAATGCTATTATTCCACAGCAACTAGGCAATGAACGTAAAGAGTTATTGTCGGCAAACCTACTTAACAGCTCCAGCGTTCCGGAGTTTCCCATTGCGAGACGTATGCCGGAGGAAGTAATTCGTTGCAGCTGTACAGACGCTTCGTTTCTGACTATTCTCCACACTTGGGCTGTTAAGCGCAGCTAAGGAACAATTCTTTAACTAAACTTACTCTATCAGCACAGAAATACTCCACAATAACAGTAACTACTCTCTAACTTTCTACATCCTGTACGTGTATATACTTTTACGTATAACACTCGTGATGAATCCACAGCTGGTAGTTGTCTCCCCTTACCAACCAAAAGTAATTTTCAGGTGAAACGAGTCCTTGTAACTTTGCTACAGTTTAAATAGATCGTCCTCCATGACGAACGAACACTGGATAGATGTCTGATAATACCGTATAACCCCTATGTCTTCTACGTTAACGAACTCCTCCTCCTACTTTACAGGTACAAATTAAGAAAACGGTAGGCAGATAGAGAATTTCCCCCGTAGAAAAAGCTGCAGAACCAGAGTAGAGTCATATATGCATCTTATACTGTGACTGTGACGACCTAAGATGGCATCACTTTCAGTCACGTGATCTTCTGGTCATAACATTTAAATTTCGTTGCACTTGCGTTCCAGTTGTAAACTCCTGGCCAATTTACACTGTTTTGTGTTTGTCGCATCGTGGATATCACAGGACCAAGGGTAGTGTGTGGGAGTGGGTCCAGCAGTAATGACATGCAATTTGCACGTGTTTTCTTTTTTTTTAAATGCATAGCGTTACTCTACACACCAAGGCACTTACATAGGTAGGAAATTTAATGGTGTATATTAACTGAGGTATCAGCTCCAACAGTACATCTCACCTTGGCAGCTGCATAGAAGAACCGAAGTAAGAAACGAGGTGACGCAGATCCTTGTTTAGGTGGTCACCATTATGAGTGCAAGATTTTGATATCATTTTAAGTAGAACTAAGACGAGTATTAAGACAAAGTAAATAGTAACCTTACCAGACAGGTTTCTTAGAGAAGGCCATAGCCGATTTATCCCCCATTCCTAGTTAACCCATGTAAATGTCCAAGAATACGAGTACACTAACAACTTGAGTTTGTGTAATGGATGTCCACATTAAACAATTAAAAAGTAACGACAAACAGATAATGGTTTATAGCCTTGTCTTGGTCTTGGCTGTCAGGAAGGTGTACTTCTACAATGGGCAATTTTTGTATGTTCTTATTACCCAGAATAGACAAACCGCAGAATGGCAGTAGTGCCACATGCACGATTTACTCGAAAAATTAAACAGGGAGTGGATTAAGTCTGCTCAACGCATTGGTCCTTTAGATATTATCCATTTAGATACAGAATTTCGATGTGCGGTATTTTACTTTAGCAGGATTTGGGATTGAGAAAAATATACTTCCCCAGTAGGAGTAATCCACTAAATTACAGGCCCATATCTTTAACGTCGATATGCAACAGGATTTTAGAACATATATTGAGTTCGAACATTATGAATTACCTCGAAGGAAACGGTCTATTGACCCACAGTCAACATGGGTTTAGGAAACACCGTTACTGTGAAACACAACTAGCTCTTTATTCACATGAAGTGTTGAGTGCTATTGACAAGGGAATTCAGATCGATTCCGTATTTAAGGATTTCCGGAAGGCTTTTGACACTGTACCACACAAGCGGCTCGTAGTGAAATTGTGTGCTTATTGAATATCGTCTCAGTTATGTGACGGGATTTGTGATTTTCTGTCCTGTCAGAGAGGTCACAGTTCGTAGTAATTGACGGAAAGTCATCGAGTAAAACATAAGTGATTTCTGGCGTTCCCCAAGGTAGTGTTATAGGCCCTTTGCTGTTCCTTATCTATATTAACGATTTTGGAGACAATCTGAGCAGCCGTCTTCGGATGTTTGCAGATGACGCTGTCGTTTATCGAGTAATAAAATCATCAGAAGACCAAAACAAACTGAAAAACGATTTAGAAAAGATATCTGAATGCTGCGAAAAGTGGCATTTGACCCTAAATAACGAAAAGTGTGGGATCATCCACATGAGTGCTAAAAGGAACTCGTTAAACTTCACTTACACGATAAACCAGTCTAATCTAAAAGCCGTAAATTCAACAACCTAGGTATTACAATTACGAACAACTTAAATTGGAGGGCACACATAGAAAATGTTGTGGGGAAGGCAAACCAAAGACTGGGTTTTATTGGCAGGACACTTAGAAAATGTAACAGGTCTACTAAGGAGACTGCCTACACTACGCTTGTCCGTCCTCTTTTAGAATACTGCTGCGCTGTGTGGGATCCTTACCAGACAGGACTGACGGAGTACATCGAAAAAGTTCAAAGAAGGTCAGCACGTTTTGTATTATCGCGGAATATGGGAGAGAGTGTCACAGAAATGTTACAGGATTTGGGCTGGACATCATTAAAAGGAAGGCGTTTTTCGTTGCGACGGAACCTTCTCACGAAATTCCAATCACCAACTTTCTCCTCCGAATGGGAAAATATTTTGTTGACACCGACTTGCGTAGGGAGGAACGATCACCACGATAAAATAAGAGACATCAGAGCTCGTACGGAAAAATATAGGTGTTCATTCTTTCCGCGCGCTATTCGAGATTGGAATAATAGAGAATTGTGAAGGTGGTTCGATGAACCCCCTGCCAGGCACTTAAATGTGATTTGCAGAGTGTCCATGTAGATGTAGATGTACATTAATATAGCACTTATGTATAAAATCTACGCCCTCTGTGTCAATAAACGATGTCTACACTAAGCCAATCGTCCTCTCTATTAGTAGAATACCCTATTTGTTGCGTTATGTATACCCTTTTTTTAGTAGGTGCGTAATGTATGGCTCCCAGTTTCCACTATTCTTTTTAGTACAGTACTGATATGTGGAAGTCGCAGTTTGATGTTAGGTACTCACACAACACCATTTTGTTGAAATAAAAATCCCTTCCAAAATCTTAAGTTATCTCCCAATCCACAAGATAACTCTCGTCTATAAGAAGTTGTTGCAATAGTCCATTTTAACGTTAGCCAGCTGAACTTTATATGACATAACCATTGGTTTTTATATTTCCTCAAAGTCGTTTGCAGCACTTCCTTGCCAGTTTCTCCCAACATCTGCCTCTTGATGCTGTAGTATTGCCCACATTTAGGAGAGCATAGCAGTTTCATTTCGACACCGTATTTCTAGAATGCCATGTATTCCTGCTATGAAAGCACACACATATGTGATGTCATCCCTCCCCTGTTGCGAGTGCTTACATTAAAGCTCTACTGCTTCTGCACACATTCGAATTAATCCTTCTGTGTAATACTTTTTCCATTCATATCTATAAATCAGTGTAGGCAAGGAATAATAACTGGTAAGTTACGGATTGTCTGTGTGGTGACAGAACAGATACCCTGATATAGCATCGAGTCGCTACTAGCTTAGTGAAGTGTACGTGTTGCATCTGTAGTGCTATCCCGTCATGGCATAGTACTTGTTACCACATGATACAGACCTAAGTGTTGTACCAACAGTACTCTTCTAAGTATAAAATGGCTTCTTTGTAGCCCGGCAGATGGCTGTCCACATCAAAAAACAGTGTCATTGTCAGTCAGTTCTACGTTTTAGCACTAAGATCATGATTCCTTAATGTTGGCCAGTTTTTTCGTACAAAGTGTTAAGATCACGATGTAATCATATGAAGAGTTGACCTATCTAGCATGTTACCAGCTGAGCTAAAACTCCTGCACATCTTTATAGCTCTTATGGATAAGATCTATCTCTGCAGAGCTGGGTAGTGGCCTAAGAGGAAAGCGAAAGCACCAAGTTTCGTTATTCGATCATCAGGTGTATTTTACATATTTATCACATTTGTACATATTTTCAATATTTTATTCAATGTTCTACGTATAAATGTTTATGTAAAAACTTTTAAGATGTTGTTGTTGTTGTTGTTGTTGTTGTGGTCTTCAGTCCTGAGACTGGTTTGATGCAGCTCTCCATGCTACCCTATCCTGTGCAAGCTTCTTCATCTCCCAGTACTTACTGCAACCTACATCCTTCTGAATCTGCTTAATGTATTCATCTCTTGGTCTCCCTCTGCGATTTTTACCCTCCACGCTGCCCTCCCATGCTAAATTTGTGATCCCTTGATGCCTCAGAACATGTCCTACCAAATGGTCCCTTCATCTTGTCAAGTTGTGCCCACACATAACCAAATTGCACTGTTTTGTGAGTGTGCATATGTTGATTTTGAACAGGGACCCCAAGTATTATCTCTTGGGTATACTACTGGTGGAACTACCTCAGACCAAACATGGGTGGATCTACCCCAAATAGTATGCAATATTTGGGACATAATGCTGGTGAATCCACCTCCAGACGTTTCTCCAGACATAATGCATGTGGATCCACCTCCGGATATCACCCTAGACTTAATGTGAGTGGATCTACTGTCAATGATATTCTGCATGTAATGCTGGTAGATCCAGCTGTGGACATCACCCCAGATGTAACATGTGGGGACCCACTTCCAGCCGTTACCTAAATTTAAAGGGAGTGGATCCACTTCTGAACCCTATCGCAAACCTGCTTTGGACAACTTGGCATGGGGATCCATATCCACCATCACAGAACCATCATCAAGCATGCGTAGAAACAAGAAGGGCATCATATAAGCATCACATATAACGTCGTGATCAAGTGGCTAGCGTTGCTACCTCTGGTCCGGCCGCTGTGGCCGAGTGGTTCTAGGCGCTTCAGTCTGGAACCGCGCTGCTGCTACAGTCGCAGGTTCGAATCCTGCCTCGGGCATGGCTGTGTGTAATGTCCTTAGGTTACTTAGATTTAAGTAGTTCTAAGTCTAAGGGACTGATGACCTCAGATGCTAAGTCCCATAGTGCTTAGAGCCATTTGAACTATTTTTTACTACCTCTGGATCACGGGGTCCCAGGTTCGATTCCTGGTCGGGTTGGGAACTTTCGCTGCCCGGGGACTGGGTGTTTGTTTTGTCCTCATCATTTCATCATCATCCTCGTCATTCGTGACAGCGCCTAGATTGGACTGTGAAAACAAATTGTACTGTGAAAAATTAGGACTTTCTACGGGCGCTGATGACCGTGCAGTTGAGCGCCCCACAAACCAAACATCATCATCATCATCATCATCATCATCATAACATATAAGTCTAAATTATTGTTGTATAAATATGAATTACTACTCACATGTTTGGCTGTCTAAAATTGGAGTCAACGTTGGGAGCTAATAGCGGAGAATGGCGTCATACCTGGGGATGGAAAAATCTCAATTATCGTGTTGTGTTCAGTGTCGCCAATTGAAAAAAGAAATGCTTCTTGTAGGCATTGTATGCAAGCAGAAATTATTATTGTAGAAATACGAAGTATAACTTATGTATGTGGTAATTTATAATTGGAGCCAGCTGTATGAGCTTATAGAGAAGAATGTTGTCATAGCTTGTGATGGGAAACACTCATAACCTACATGAGGGCTGGACAGTTTATCGTCATAGGTCTGGTTTTCCCAGTGTAACGCCAACCCTGTGTGCTGGACGATGTCGAGGATTGACTCGATATCTCTAAAAACCACAAGATGATGACGTATAAGTATCAGGCATACATACTTATGCACACTTATAGAAGGAGAGAGAGAATGGTGTTACTTACACAGATCCACAGCCGACGGACTGTCCTCGTCTAGGATAGGCATATTCAGAGGAAACTGAGAGGGCTCATTGATCCACATATGAGCAGTGTCATTCAACAACCTTTATTGGATCAGTCATTGCCTATAATTTGCATGAGACAGTCCAATGCGTCATCATCCATCAGCGGTGACAGCATGCTGCCATCTGTGACAAAAATAAATCATTAGATTTTGCCTGTGCACGAATAAGCACACACGCAAATACAAACATAATGTATTGCAGATTCCTGAACGTCCAGCAACACGTTGAACTCAGCACGCTTAACGTTGACGTGTGACTGCACGGCCCGTGTGCCGACGGCTTAAGTTATGCATACCCCTTTCGAGATGAGCTTGATGAGACTGGAGAACCGTTTTTTGGCCTTCAAATGTGTCCTTATACTGTGACATATTTCATCAAAATCATTTCACCTAAATAGCAGGCTAGCTTTTATTACTGACTGTGCATTTGCTCTCCATCAGACGGCAACGACACACTAGGATGATGTCCATACGTGATGACTGGGTGTTGTGTGCTGTCCTTAGGTTAGTTAGGTTTAAGTAGTTCTACGTTCTAGGGGACTGATGACCATAGATGTTAAGTCCCATAGTGCTCAGAGCCATTTGAACCATTTGATGTCCATAGATTGATCAACCAGCATTACGTCCAGGATATTGTTCGGTATGGATCCACCTGAACTAAGTCCAGGGTAGTCTCAGGAGGTCGAAACATATGCATTATGTCCAGGGCAATGTCTAGAGGTGGATCCACATGCATTATGTCCAGGGTAATGTCTGGAGGGGTATCCACTGGCATTACATCTGCGATATTGTTCAGAGTGGATCCCACTATCTTCAGTCCAAGGTAGCATCTGGAGGGAGGTTCACCAGCAGTAGGCTTTGGTAGGCTCTGGGGAGTACCCACAAGAGACAGAAATGTGCACGCACAAAAAATAGTGCAGTTTTGGTATGTGTGTTTACAATAGGAAAAAGTCAGTTCCACATCGCACATTTCAACTCCCTGCACGTTCGTGTGTCTGAAAGGACCAAAGATCACACAGACGCTCATAAAAGGCTCGAAATGTTGTGCGATGTGGTTGGTTTCTGCGAGGGTACTTATTTTGGTATAGGGCTAGTCGTGGTGCCTCTCGACCTTTCCCTCTGCTAGGCTGTACACAAACACCATTTCGGCTTGGTGCCGAGATGAATACCGGAGTAGTCTGGTGCTTACAGTATGCTGCATAAATCACACAGCTTGCAACATACAAGGAACACACGGCACATGGTCAGAGGAATTTTCATTCGTCAGTGCCATTTACTGTGGTAACGATGCATTTCTGGGCACATCTTCATACGAACTTTTTTCGGCCATTTCCAGTCACGAATCCGTCCATGCAGTTTGTCGGTTTTATTAATGTTAACCCTGTAGTATCAGAATCAAAATCAACCAGGAACGATCGAGAATCTGCACAGAATGGCCATGGAGTAAATAGGTGCGCAACGACGAGAGAAAAACAGACAACGGGGATGGCACGGCGGAGTAACAAGTCCAACGAGTAAATGAAGATCTACAACCGAAGACCAAGAATTCAGAATCAAGACAATGATGCGTGGCAAGATAAAGACAACTGTGCAGAGAAATCGTGACTGACTGCAGAACCGCTGTGTTGCTGGCTTTAAAGGACAGCCGCAGGCACTGATAGTCCGGCAAAGCCGGCGTGTCCTCGCAGTGGCGGTTTCAGCGGCAACACCAGCGCCCACAGATGTAACAGCGCTCTCTAGAGGCTGCCATCGAATTACATATCTTCCGGCGGGCCTCGAAACTCGCCGGGCCGGGATACCAGATTGCCTATTGGCTTATAAAACTTGTGTGATGCATTTACTCCCACCGCCACCCTTGTACCCCGGTCAACAATCTTGAATTGGTAGTATTGCAGGAAAGACATAAATTTACATTTCATCCTGGAAATTCAAACTGTTTGCGTTCAGTTCTTATGTAGGTGAGAGAACCCAACTTTGATGCAAAAAGTCATCTAATTTGATTACTACTGTCACAATAGGAGCTAAGATTTCTGACTATGCGTGCCTAAATGCCAATACTACAGGGTTGGTTGGTTGATTGATTTGGAGGGACCAAACAGCGAGGTCATTGGCCCCATCGGATTGGGCAAGGAAGTCGGCTGCGCTCTTTCACAGAAACCATGCCGGCGTTTGCCTGAAACGGTTTAGGGAAATCATGGAAAACCTAAATCAGGATGCCCGGACGCGGGATTGAACCGTCTTCTCCAGAATGCGAGTCCGGTGTGATAACCACTGGGCCACCTCGCTCGGTACACTACAGGGCAAGTTGCCTAAGAACAGTGGAGCTCTACAGCTATTGACTGAGAAAACGGTGCACGGTACTTTGGGACACTAAATTAATAATGGGCATTGACACGACATGACATCGATTTGTATCGCATATGAGACGCCAACGTTACATCAACGTGACTCACGTTGTGTCGGTGTTACGCTAGCTTATCACCTTTACCAGTTATACGACCAGTATAACCCAGTGTCAAAATCTGGCGCCACTCGACTAAAATTTTTTTTCAGACCGTACTATGACGTCATTTTTTTATATCGTCAAGGTATCGTACCTTAGCAACCACTACAGAATCTGATCAACTCACTACTGAGCAAATTATCTAAGAACAGTGGAGTCCTACATCAGTTGGCTGACAGCTACAGTGAATGACTAAACAACTATAACGAATACATTGACCTCTACTGCCAGTTCGTCACCACCATCAATATGAAAAGTTTATTGTTATGGTTGCTAAAATGCAGAGCGATAGTGCTCGTTGTCAACTTATAATTTTTTTAATATTTTCGGAGCTAATGACCTGTGTCTAGGCACGACTGGTTAAAACATCTTTTAAGACAGGATTGCATTCTAGATGCTTTATGTGTAATGCGAAGCGACTCGTTCAAGTCGAAGCTACAGCTATGATGACGTACGCTGAGTGGTGAATACCGTGTTGCACTCGAGTCAGAGGCAGCGCATTTACACGGCGCGCCGTGCGTGATGTCTGCTCACCATTGCACGTTTAAAGTTATTGTTATTATTAATACATCATCACAAGCATGGTGCTGTGTATCTATATGTAACTGAACACACCATCTTTACAAACTGCAAATGTGTGTGCTGTTATTGACCGATTGGGCTGAACTTAAAAAAATACTTTTTTAATTTTTTTTGCAGGACATATTTATTTACATACCAACAGTTTTACAATATTCCTACTGATTGCAACACACACATATGAACTGTTGTTGCCCGGCCGGTGTGGCCGAGCGGTTCTAGGTGCTACAGCCCGGAACCGCGCGACTGCTTCGGTCGCAGGGTCGAATCCTGCCTCGGGCATTGATGTTTGTGATGTCCTTAGGTTAGTTAGGTTTAAGTAGTTCTACGTTCTAGGGGACTGATGACCTGAGAAGTTAAGTCCCATAGTACTCAGAGCCATTTGAACCATTTTTTTTCAAGTGTTGTTGTTGCTGCTGCTGTGAACACCTCTGTTTCCTAGTCAAACCACAAGTTAATTTAATTTCCTATATCAGTGTTATTGTTTATTAAAGAATCTGGTCCTATCACCATTGAAGTTATTCTAGCTTGGAAGCAAATAAGAACAGCTTTTTATTTACGCACGCACGCACACACACACACACACACACACACGCACACACACACACACACATACACACACACACACACATGCACGCTAAGATAGAAAAATCGCATTAGCCGAGCGGGAAGGAAACTGGTACAAATGATGTACGAGGGTGTTTAATAAGTAATGCAACACATTTTATTCTCTACAAGTTTCGATTAAAATGCGGACTTTATAATGGGACATGCTGAAATATTTCTGCTTCAGTTCCCATAGTTACATGAAGTTTGGATAGGTGGTGGCGCTATACGTACCCTTCAAAATGGTGTCGGTGTCCGCCCCCGGTAGCTGAGTGATCAGCGCGACAGACTGGGTCCGGGCCCGGGTTCGATTCCCGGCTGGGTCGGAGATTTTCTCCGCTCAGGGACTGGGTGTTGTGTTGTCCTAACCAACATCATTTCATCCCCATCGACTCGCAAGTCGCCGCAGTGGCGTCAAATCGAAAGATTTGCAACAGGCGAGCGGTCTACCCGACGGGAGGCCCTCGTCACACGACATTTCATTTCATTTCATGGTGTCGGTAACGGAGGTCAGCTGCAAGCAGAGAGCTGCCATTGAAATCAGAGCATCCAAGATATTCATAGGCGCTTGCAGAATGTCTACGAGGACCTGGCAGTGAACAAAAGCACGGTGAGTCGTTGGGCGAGGTGTCTGTCAGCATCGCAACAGGCTCGCCCAAACCTGTCCCATCTCCCGCGTGCCGGCCGGTCGCACACAGCTGTCACTCCAGCAATGTGTTCGTCGCCACATAAATGCAAACTTTTCCTTCTCCACGACAACGCAAGGCCTCATACACGTCTGTACACCCAAGAGGAGCTAATAAAACTTCAATGGACTGTTCTTCCTCATCCACTCTACAGCCTGGATCTCACGCCCTCAGATTGCTATCTGTTTGGCCCACTGAAGGATGCACTGCGCTGGAAGCAGTACGCGGATGATGGGGAGATTGTTGATGCAATAAGACATTGGCTCCGACGTCGACCAGTAGAGTGTTACCACGCGGACAACCAAGGCTTCCCAGGACGGTGGCATAAGGCAGTTGCGTTGAACGGCAATTATGTTGGAAAATACTGTTTTGTAGCCAAAAGACTGGGGAGTAATATCGTGTAATGTAATCCTGAATAAAACTGACCTGCTTTCAGAAAAAAACGTATTGCTTTACTTATTGAATGTCCCTCCTACATGTACAGACTAACAAATGACTACAATTTCAGAAAAATTGAATGAGCTTTTCAAGAGAAAGAGCTTTACAAGTTGACTAGTTAATAACGTGTCGGTCCACCTCTGGTTCTTATGCTAGCAGTTATTCGGCTTGGCATTGATTGTTAGATTCATAGACCAATATCCCTAACTTCTGTTTGCTGCAAAATCCTTGAACACATTCTCAGTTCGAATATAATAAACTTTCTTGGTGATAAGAAGCTTATGTTCACGAATTAGCATGGTTTCAGAATGCATCACTCGTGCGAAACTCAGCTTTCCCTTTTCTCACATGATATACTGAGAACTATGGATGAAGCGCAACAAGCAGATTCCATATTTCTAGATTTCCGGAAAGCATTTGACACGGTGCCGCATTGCAGGCTGTTAATGAAGGTACAAGCATATGGAATAAATTCACAGATATGTGAGTGGCTTGAAGACCTCTTAAATAATAGAACCAAATATGTTGTCCTCGACGGCGAGTGTTGATCAGAGAGAATGGTATCATCAGAAGTGCCCCATGAGAATGTGATAGGTCCGCTATTGTTCTCTATATACATAAATGAATTGGCGGACAGGGTGGGCAACAGTCTACGGTTGTTTGCTGATGATGCCGTGATGTACGATAAGGTGTCGAAGTTGAGTGACTATAGGAATATACAAGACGACTTAGACAAAATTTCCAGTTAGTGTGATGAATGGCAGCTAGCCATAAATGTGGAAAAATGTAATCTAATGAGGATAAGAAGGAAGAACAAACCTGTCATGTTCGGATACAGTATTTACTTCTGTCCAGCTTGAGACAGTCAAGTCGTTTAAATATCTGGGCGTAACGTTGCACAGCGATATGAGGTGGCATGAGCTTGTGAAAACTGTGGTAGGGGAGGCAAATGGTAGACTTCCGAGAGAATTTTAGGAAAAAGTGGTTCACTTGTAAAGGAGACCAGATATAGGACGCTGGTGCCACCTATTCTTGAGTACTGCTCGAGTGTTTGGGATCCGTACCTGATCGGATTGAAGGGAGACATCGAAGCTTTTCAGAAGAGTGCTGCTAGATTTGTTACCGGTAGGTTCGAACAAAATGAAAGTGTTACTGAGATGCTTGGGGAACTCAAATGGGAATCCCTGGAGGGAAGGCGGCGTTTTTATCGGGAAACACTGTTGAGAAAATTTAGAGAACCGGCATCTGACCTCAATTTGCGGTAGGAATTTGGAGCATATACTGTACTCGAACATTATGAATCACCTTGAAGAAAATGACTTATTGATACATAATCAACACGGATTCAGAAAATATCGTTCTTGTGCATTCCCATGAAGTAATGAGTGCTATCGACAAGGGATCTCAGATCTATTCCATATGACTAGATTTCCACAAGGCTTTATACACCGTTCCTCACAAGCGACTATTAATCAAATTGCGTGCAAATGGAGTATCGTCTCAGTTGTGTGACTAGATTCGTGATTTCCTCTCAGATAGGTCACAGTTCGTAGCGATAAACGGTAAATCATCGAGTAGAACGGAAGTGATATCTGGCGTTCCGCAAGGTAGTGTCATAGGCTAAAAAATGGCTCTGAGCACTATGGGACTCAACTGCTGAGGTCATTAGTCCCCTAGAACTTAGAACTAGTTAAACCTAACTAACCTAAGGACATCACAAACATCCATGATCGAGGCAGGATTCGAACCTGCGACCGTAGCGGTCTTGCGGTTCCAGACTGCAGCGCCTTTAACCGCACGGCCACTTCGGCCGGCAGTGTCATAGGCGCTCTGTTCCTGATTTACATAAATGATCTAGGTGATAATCTAGGCAGCCCCCTTAGATTGTTTGCAGATGATGCTGTAATTTACCGTCTAGTAAAATCACCAGACGATCAATTCCAGTTACAAAATGATCTTGAGAGAATTTCTGTATGGTGTGATAAGTGCCAATTGGCACTAAACAAAGAAAAGTGCGAAGTCATCCACATGGGTACTAAAAGAAATCCGATAAGTTTTGGGTATACGATAAATCTCACAAATCTAGGGGCTGTCAATTCGACTAAATACCTAGGAATTACAATTACGAGCAACTTAAATTGGGAAGACCACATACATAATATTGTGGGGAAGGCGAAAGAGGGACTGCGCTTTGTTGGCAGAACACATAGAAGATGCGACAAACCCACTAAAGAGGCAGCCTGCATTACACTTGGCCGTCCTCTGCTGGAATATTGCTGCGCTGTATGGGATCCTTACCAGGTAGGATTGACGGAGTACGTCGAAAAAGTACAAAGAAGGGCAGCTCGTTTCGTGTTATCGCGCAACAGGAGTGAGAGTGTCACTGGTTTGATACACGAGTTGGGGTGGCAGTCACTGAAACAAAGGCGGTTTTCTTTGCGGCGAGATCTATTTAAGAAATTTCAATCACAAACTTTCTCTTCTGAATGCGTAAATATTTTGTTGACACCCACCTAAGTAGGGATAAATGATCATCATAATAAAATAAGAGAAATCAGAGCTCGATCGGAAAGATATAGGTGTTACTTTTTCCCACGCGCCATTCGAGAGTGGAATGGTAGAGAAGTAGTATGAGAATGGTTCGATGAACCCTCTACCAGGCACTTACGTGTGAATTGCAGAGTAGCCATGTAGATGTAGATGTAGCTGTAGATGTGGAATAAATTCAAATTGTTCAAATCGCTCTAAGCACTATGGGACTTAACATCTGAGGTCATCAGTCCCCTAGACTTAGAACTACTTAAACCTAACTAACCTAAGGACATCACACACACACATCCATGCCCGAGGTAGGATTCGAACCTGTGACCGCAGAAGCAGCGCGGTTCCGGACTAAAGCGCCTAGATCCGCTTCATAAATGTTCTCTAATTTAGTAACAACCAGTCATCTCAACGGCAGCGCAGCACGAACACTCACAACCGCGAAGCATCTGAATAGAAATGTTTTCTTCCTTGGTGGCAGCTCTTAACGTTGTCTTGTACCGGGGACATAGAAACGACGGAGAGGCTTCCTCCCCATCGTAGCTCTCACGGGTTCACAGCCACACAACAGGCTACAGCAATCCACTCACCCCTCCGCCGCCCCAGGGTTATTGTGCGGTTCGGCCCCAGTGGACCCCCCCCCTCCGGGTACGTCTCGCACAAGACGCGTGTAACCCGAAGTGTTTGCGTGTAGAGTAATTATGGTGTACACGTACCTGGAGACAGTGTTTGCGCAGCAATCGCCGACATAGTGTAACTGAGGCGGAATAAAGGGAACCAGCCCGCGTTCGCCAGAGTAGATGGAAAACCGCCTTAAAAACCATCCACAGTCTGGCCGGCACACCAGATCACGACACTAATCCGTCGGGCGGATTCGTGCAGGGGACCGGCACGCCTTCCCGCCCGGAAAGCAGTGCGTTAGACCGCACGGCTAACCGGGCGGGCTGCTCTTAACAATAGTTGAGCTTAGGATCTAATACGTTCCATTTAAGATGATTTGGTGCAAATTTTAAGCAAGTCCTCCACCATATGAATTATTTGAAAAATACAGGCTCTCGTTACCTGTTTCATTTATAAGGTTTAAGTCCCACCGACAACGGGAATGTTTTGGCCTAGGATAGTGTATGAGCATAGAGTACAATAATGCAGAAGAACGTCTACATTTTTTGTCTAGTTTGAGTATAAAGTAACAGAAGCCTCCGACTGGCCACATTATTCTGGAACGACTAACGAAATGAACTGCAGCACTACAAAGAAAATGTAACGGGAGAAGAAGACTGACTGCACATATGAACTGAGCGAGGTGGTGCTTTGGTTAAGACACTGGATGGGGTAGCGGGTTTCAAATCTTCGTCCAGTCATCCAGATTCAGGCTTTTCAGAGTTTCCTACGGTGATTAAAGCGAATACTGTGATGATTCCTTTTCAAAGGACCCGGTCCATTTCTTCCCTCACCCCTCTCCTATCCGAGTTTAAGCTCTGTTATTAACGACCTCATCATCGAAACTTTAAACATTTATTTTACTTTTAGTCAGACAAATGACAAATCGTAGAGTAAGTAAATGATTCAGGTTAAAGACCAAAACAACTAAAGCACTGCCATCCCCTTCCGCGTGCGATACCAATGGCACTAATAACCTCGCCAGTGGGGTTATAAGTTCCCTCAAACACACAAACTTTTCGTACCTGATGTCATTACCGCACATTAGTGGGGTTGCATGGAACACGTAGTCTCAGGCGCTGCATTCATGGACTGTACGGCTGGTCCCGGCGGAGGTTTGAGTCAAAAATGGTTCAAATGGCTCTGAGCACTATGGGACTTAACTTCTAAGGTCATCAGTCCCCTAGAACTTAGAACTACTTAAACCTAACTAACCTAAGGCCATCACACACATCCATGCCCGAGGCAGGATTCGAAACTGCGACTGTAGGTTCGACTCCTCCCTCGGGCATGGGTGTGTGTGTTTGTCCTTAGGATAATTTAGATTAAGCAGTGTGTCAGCTTAGGGACAGATGACCTTAGCAGTTAAGGCCCATAAGATTTCACACCCATCTGAACATTTTTTGAACACGTAGGTAGGCGACTAGATTCCTGAAATCACCAGAAATTTTCATTCGCTGTATTTGGCCAGCAAGGAGATGAGAGGGGTAGTATACAGTTCCTGATCGCTTCAGTGTGTTTGTCGATAGTCTCCACCCAGTTTGCCTCAGAATTCCACTCATATCCTGCCATCTATTACTCCCGTGAAAACTGCAGGTGGCATTTTACGACCTGGTAGAGTCATTAGATTCCCAGTCCATTTAACTTTTCATCGGTTTGTTTTATTCTTTTAATGGTAAACTTAATATTAAAACCTATCTACCGGCTTTGTAAAATTTTTGCTATGGCAATGCACGTTTCAAACCACAGTTTCATCATCAGGGTTATCTGTTGTTGAGCAAGGGCCTTCATTAGCTTTGTGGCCTAACGCACAGCTTTCCGGGTTGGGAAGGAGCTCCCTGGCACGAATCCGCCTGGCGGACTTGTGTCGAGGTCCAGTGAGCCGGCCAGTCTGTGGATGGTTTTTAGGTGGTTTTCCATCTGCGTCGCCGAATGTGGGCTGGTTTCCCTTATTCTGCCTCAGCTACACTATGTCGGCGATCAATGCGCAAACAAGTTCTCCACGTACGCGTAAACCACCATTACTTTACCATGCAAACATAGGGGTTACACTGGTCTGGTGTGAGACGTTCCGTGGGGTGGGGGTGGGGGGGGGGGAGTCCACCGAGGACCGAACCGCACAATAACCCTGAAAGAGTGGTGTGGGGCGACGAAGCGGTGAAGTGGACTGCGGTAGTCGTCGTGGGGTTGTGGATCACTGCGGCTGCGGCGGGGACGGAGCCTCTCCGTCGTTTCTAGGCTCCCGGTTAACATACAGTACAATACAAGGGCCTTCATTACGATGTCCGCACGTCTGAGACACGTGAATAACATAACAATAATGATGAAACTGTGTCTTACAAATGTCCACTGGCACAGTACAAATGTTGCGAAGTCAGTCGTCGGATTTTAGTTCTAATTTTTCCGTTAATTTCACTGTCTCGGTTTGCCGAGAATAGCCTCTTTGGTTATCAAGAATTTTTTCGCAATACTCTCTGCCTTAGAGTTTCTAGATCTCTGCAGGACCAACATTACTTCTGATAAGTTTATGTCCGAAAACTGTCAATGTTTGTTCAACTGTGATACGGACGGTTGGTTTTCCGCGAAGTACGGAGTATTAATGATTATTAGAACTTCATTAAATGGCATTTTGAACCTTCATCCAAGTGATCTGTTTCTCATTAAGCGTGTAAGGCTAAACTATGCTCTATTACTTGCTGACTGCCTTACTTTAATTTCCATTCCACAGTTATTGCGCTCACTATCATATTCATAGAAGATGATTCGTACTCTTTCAACGTTGTTTGTTGACTGCTACACAATCAATGCTCTCTGGAACTACAGGGGATGCACAGAAATATGGAAACCCCGTGACAGATGCATGAATGAATGTAAATGCAGAGTGCCGCCTAAGCCTGCAGGTTGAACTGTTGTATTTGATCACAAACGACACATGTGCAATATCCTCAATACCTTACAATTGTCAGTTATGGTCAAATTGTGTTGTGTGTAGTTGTGAGTGCATTATGGCGGAGCTAAGTCAATTTGTACTTCGGAAAAAATGTTGCTGTTTGTGTGGCAGCTGCTTCCTTAACCAAGGTGTTTCAGGAGGAACTGTATCGAAGATTTATGCCGCACACAGGGAAAGTAAAAAACATCATACGCTAAGTCATGACGACAACGAAAGTATGTATTGTGTGATCGTGACAGATGGTCATTGAAGAGGGTTATGACGAAAAATAAAAGGACGACAGCTGCAAATGTAACTGCAAAACTGAATGTCGCGCTCGCGAAACCTGTTAGAATCAAAACAACATGAAGAGAGCTCCATAAGCTGGAAACTGCAGGGCGCGCTGGAATTCCACAACCACTCACCTGTGATGCAAATGCCCGTAGCAGGAAAACGTGGTGCCGAAGCCGTAAACTCTGCACTATGGAGCAATTGAAGAAAGCCCTTTAGTTGGGTGAGTACTGTTTCTCACAGTTTCCAACTTCTGTCCGAGTTCGGGTGCATCAAAGGGTGGGGGGGGGGGGGGGGGGGGAGCATTGGATGAAGATTGTCGCTGCCATATCGTGGTATTCCATGGGCCCCATGGTTCCTCTGCAAAGTCGCATTATTGCCAAGAATGATGTGACCATTTTGGCTGGTGGTATCTATCCCGTGGTACAATGTCTTTTCCCCAATGACGATCCTGTGTTCCAAGAAGACGGGGCCCTGTTCACACAGCTCGCATCGTGGAGGACTGGTTTTGTGAGTATGAGGATGCATTTTTGCATCTCTCCTTGCTATCACAGTCACCATGTGTCAATCTTATTGAGCCTTTGTTGTCTGCTTTGGAGAGAAGGGTGCCACGTCCATCGTCGTCACTCGAACTTGCAACCATTTTAGAGGAAAAAATGTACAATATTCCCTTAAGAACCACACAGGACCTGTATTTATCCATTCCGAAACGACTGGATGCTTTTGTGAATGCCGACAGGTTTCGTACTCCTTATTAGGCGTTTTGTTTTTTGGTATTTCCATATTTTTATACACACCCTGTATTATGACTTGAAATAAGAGCACGTTTGCGCCATGAGAGCAAATCTCTAACGTATTAGATATCAGCCTATAGTATGCACGGGCAACTCCAGTCGAAGTTCAGTGACGCATAACGCTGCACTAAACTGACAGGGCACCTTCCGAATGATAATACACATTACAGACTTGCGAAGGAAGGTTAATTTGGTCTAAATTCCCATCGACGGTGAGGTGATAGGGTACTGAGCACCAGCTCAGACTGGAAGGATGAGGGACGAAATCGGAAGGGCCGTGCCTGTATTTGCCTTCAGCAATTTAGGGAAATCACAGAAAATCTAAATCTGGACGACCGGACGGGTATCTGAACCGCCGTTCTCCGAAATAAGGGTCCTGTGCCTTAACACACTGCCACCTCGTTCGATACTATTTACCCTGGGCAAATGTCTGACTAATGAACATGCCAAACGAGATGTCTTTTTTTTGCGGTGTTATGAAGAAGATGTAAAGATTATGAGCATCACGTAGTTAGGCGTTATATTGTTAAGAAGCGTCCGATGTGAGCTGAGGAAAGTGTATGACTTTTAGCTCTTAAACTTCCCTGAGATTGCTGTTTATGTCGAGGATATAATAAATTTGTAGCAATTGGAATCATTGTTTCCAGTACATGGCATCCATATTATCACGCCTGTTGTTCATCTAGTTTAATGGCTAAACCCCCCAGCATGGACATAACCCCAAACCACCAACGCTTCGACCTACACATGAATAGAATAAGTGGAATGCAGTTAGACGTTGTTGGAGATGACTTGGCTGTTTATGGTTAAGCTGGTAGTTACACATACTATGAAAATTTTGTATTTATCGTCTACCTCAATTAAAACAAAGTTTTTCTATATTCCTGTTAGGATAAGGCTAACGTAAGATGTTCTCACATCTTTATGAAATTTATTCACATTTGCGGAATCTTTCTTTATCTGACACAAAAAAGAAAAATCTTCCTGTCTAGATGTTGCTTGCGATAAATCTCTATATTTCTCTTTAATCATTATAATGTGCTCTATCTGAGAATTACCTGCCAATATCTTATCGTAATATATTTATATCTACTGAGTACTTGAGTTCTTTAAAATATATCAGGTCTCTGTCAACAGATATTATCATCTAATCACAGACGTTATTGTTATGTGTACGGAATGTAAGCCAGAAAGAAGGAGTGATTTGATAGCAGAACAATAAATAAAACTTATTTTGGCTGTGTAGTACTGACATTTAGAAAGACAAAGAACTTCTGCAGTAATGACGTAAAACAAAAACAATTTATACGTCAGTAACACTATTTTAATATCATTCATGATGCGGAGTAAAGGTGGGTACAGAGCGTTTCGACGGAACTGGTGATATGAATACATGGAACTGTATAGGATGAACCCTGAAATCATACTTGGCGCCACTGAAAGGACCAGTGCAGCATTTACATGCAATTATCTAAGAAAACTACGAAGAACCTTGACCGAGGTGGTCGTACAGGGACGTGTCATGACGACGATGTATCGTTGTGTTGTTGATAAGTTAGTTTACTTCACTTTTTTGCATGTTCCGTGGAATATATTCGCGACAACTCAACATGATGTGCGACGTGTTTGTAGGTTTGCAAATAAGATATACTTTATTTGTGAAACATGATCACATGGTAGCGATTCATAACTTAACTTTCTGTTTCAATCTTAATCTAACGTACTATTTCCTTAGAAGTTCGCCTATGAAATGGGAGGGAGTTATCACCTAGATATAATTGCAATTTGTTGTTAAGACTTTGATTACTCGCCAACATCTCTAATTCAGTGGGGAGTGGTCAAATATTTTTGTTGCTGCATGCATTGCTCCTTACTGTGCAAGAGTAAGACTAAGATGTTGCTAGTGAAGTCTGTTTGTGATCCTAGTGTTATATTTACGGAGTCCACTATTATTTTCAAAATAGTTTCAGTTTTGTCTTCTTAGCAACGATTCAGGCTCTGCAGGAAACCCAAGTTTCATACCTCTTGTTCTCTTAGAGGCACCCTGCGTTTCTGTTTACATTCTGGTATTGCTGGCGGGAGCATCGCTAAACGATCTTGCAGTGTTAAAATGCCAACTCGTTTGACAAAGACGCCGGCAGCGGTGTTTTTTCCAAAGTGAACCAGTTAAGAATGGGCAGTGTAAGAAGCACGGAGTCGCAAGCGCTCCGGTCCGGCTCTTTAACGTGCGGTGCTGGCTGCGATTGCGAAAACGTGCACGGCAAAATCAATGACCTCGGCAGCCTTCCAGAGCACTGGCCGACAGACGCCGCAGTTGCTACGCTCGCAGGCTACTGCGAATCCGATAACGTGCTGCTCGAGATAGTCACAGGTATACTGAAAGGCGATTGTCGCCGTCTTCCCATATCACCGTAAATGCTGATTTGGCTTCAAGACGAAGCCTATTTACATAATTCTGACTTCCAGCTAATAATAAAGGTCTACGTGTTGGAGCCGAGTCACTGACTTATCTTAGTACTTATCGTGTTACTACAGTATCAATAAGGCACAAGTGGGAACCATTCAGCTCATACAATTACCTGGGGCATAACAAGTTGTAGGTATTTTCAGTGGAATTATCACAAAGGTTCAGTCGTTGGCAAAACAAGTGGCAAACTTTCGTCTATTATTAACATGCTAGAAAAATGCAGTCAATCTACAAAGGAGGCTGTTTACAAAAAACTCGTACCATCCATCGCAGAACATGCTCAAGTGCCTGGGACCAACCCAAATAGACTAACAGGGGTATACTGAACGTAAACAAAGAAGGGTACGTGAATGGCCACTAGTTTGTTTGACTCATGAGAGAGCGCCACGGAGATGCTGAAACACTTGATCTGGCACGCACTTGAAGATACACACCAATCATCGCACGAAAGCCTACTTAACAAAGTGTCAAGAACCAGCATTAAGTGAGGAATATATTACTGTCTCCTAAGTACCGCTACCGAAGAGACTGCAAAGGCAAGATTAGACTACTTACAGAAGCATTTAAACAGTCGTTCTTGCCGCACTTCGTACAGCAATGAAACGGGAAGAAACCGTAGTACGTGGCTCAGTTGGAAGCACACACTGCTATGCACTGCACAGTCGTTTGCAGTATAGATGTAGGTATAGATGTAAATATCATTCAGGTCGGGATGTAGACCGTTGGAATCCTGGTTGTGGAAGATGTTTTTGTATTAGTGTTTGGCTAGAAACGTAAAGACAGGGATGGCGACCAGATCCTTATTAGAACCGTGAGTCAATATACTGAGCTGAATCCCATACGTCTCTGCAGTGTTTCGAGCAATGATGGTAAGTGGTAGTGTTGTTGGTGACCTGGGCGGCGTGTGGGGACGATAAGCTCAGTGGTCACTGGATGCATCTTCATATTTGTTTCTTTTCCAATGTCATCCATAACAACACAAACACAACATTACGAGTACACTGGACAGACTCCGTTCACTGTGACCCTAATGGTACAGTCACATACCTGACAGACACTAACGAATTAATAGCTACGTCAAAATTAGTAACATACTGCGTATTTGAACAAGTGATGAGACAAATGTGTGAATGATTAAAGGAACTAGTAGGCGCAGTATCAACAGCGGCTAAATGGACTAAATGGTCTAAAATGCCTCAATAAGACGTCGAAAATAGTGTAGTTCACAGCTTCATAAAGCAGCGTGTCGGAGGATACGCAGGGGACCGTGGCGATCTGATTAAAATTTTCGTGGTAGTTATAAATTTCTGTTGCAAGAGAAATTTATAAACATCGTGAGAATTTTAAGAGACTGAAAGAGGGACTTAAATAAAATAAAACGGAGATGCTGTCTTTGCACAGAGAGTAATTCTAACGATCGATTACTTTTAATCGAGAATGATACAATTCGTCAGAGATAATCTTGCGTTCGTCATCACGTGACGGATGGTGATGCCTTCTATTCAGTTCATAAATGGCCTATAATTTCGGAGAACCTAAGCGGACTAGTTTGTGAACACAAGGGAAAATTTTAAAAAGTTATCAGTTTTATAAATAGTGTAGCCCAAAGAATAAGAGTTGTACGCCTATGTAATGTTTACCATCTTTTAAAAGATCATTTGGGAATGTTTTTATGTTTGAACCACAGCTTTTGATATCCCACGTTTTTCTGAATTGTATTTTGTGTTGCAAGTGAAATCAAGCATGTTAATTACTTGAGTACAGCACTGGTACACATATCTTGAAATAAAAACAAAGCAGAAGCTTAATGTTTATTCTGTAGGTTCTTTATACTATTATCTTTAAAGCAGACTTTTAAAAAGATGTTGCCGTCATAAATTACGGTCCAAACATTTTTTAATAATGATTGTCAAAAGTTCAGTTATTAAACACAGTTTTTCTTTAAAAAAGTCTTTAATTTTGCAATTTAGCTCATAAGAATAATCTGCCTTTTAGTTGAATATGATGAAAGACAGTACACAAAATTTCAGCCCTCTATTTCTTATAGTTTTTAACCAATGTATACCAGAATATCAAAAAGTATACTTTTGGGAAATTCAGATTGAAGTTAAAACTTGTTTCTCAATCTAACCTGCAAAACACTAATGCATCCTAGGTTCATATTCATCTTGTTCTGGCTTGTTCTTCCTCCATTTTCTTTTTCAGACTTCTTTTTGTTGCTGAAGAGTCGCCTGCGGTCAATGGAAATTAAAGCTCTTTGCATATTTAGTCCACCAGGCACTCCCATCAGTTCCACAACCTTAAACTTTGACACTGAAATATAGTAGAGCGTCTAGTACACCTATTTTTAAAGTATTTAATCCAATTAAGTACATGTAACAAATTTTCATAGCATCCTTTGAGTTATCTAGCGAAAATTATTCAATCATGGAGTGCTGCGTCAACAAGCACACTTCTTCACTAACGTAATGCAGCTATGATGACATTTTATACAATGGAAATACGCCGACCAAGATCGTTCAAAATTTACTAGAAGGGTATTCTGCACAGGACACCTGCGATATATGATTGAACGATCTATGTGTGTCCAAAGATCCAGTACTCGAAACCACGAACTACGATGTGTCTCATCATATTAAATGTGGTTCTCCGTCGATTGACAGACGCAACGTCGATATGCCTCACATCGACCTAGTGAAGGAAGAAGATTATAATGCGGAGTCCTACTGGAATATTTAGTGGCAGTAAGTGTATGTACATTGCTAGACAAATGTGAGGAAGAAAAACGTTTGTGTCCTTGAAGGAAGAATTTCAGCACGGTCTGAGTAAGCCCAAAGTCTATTCGTGAAAGAAATATAGGAATCTGGGCAGCTGTCTGGAAAAATAATGGTTTATAATCGGAATTAACAGGACGTGCACGTTCTTTTCACACGAAAATTTCATTCATTCTGTGCTCTCTGATATGAGGAGAGCAAATTCGTAGTGACTTTTAGATCGAATGGCCGGCCGGAGTGGCCGAGCGGTTCTAGGCGCTACAGTCAGGAACCGCGCGACCACTACGGTCGCGGGTTCGAATCCTGCCTCGGGCATGGATGTGTGTGATGTCCTTAGGTTAGTTAGATTTAAGTAGTTCTAGGGGACTGATGACCTCAGAAGTTATGTCCCATAGTGCTCAGAGCCATTTGAGCCATTTTAGGTCGAATGCCCATGTTAAATGTAACGAAACCTAATATTCACCTCAACACTGTAATTTTACTTCATCCATCCTTGCCAGGAGTGACGGTAGGGCGACTGGCGATATATAACAAGCAATAAGTAAACTAACAGCTGTATTTTCATCTCTGATTCCAGAGGCAACCGGTTTCGGCATTTCATTATGCCATCAGCAGACCATCTATAGCAACATAGTGCCTCAGCTTATATTGCCAGACAATACATCATGCCAAAGCGGACCAGTATGCGCAACAGTGTATGTAACACGGTTATGAAATCCACAAAAAACATGAGCACCCAGACTGTTTACGAGTGGATAGCCGTAGAGATGAAAATACAATCTTTGGTTTGCTTATTGCGTGTTATCAAGAGTGTAACGTCCTTTGCTTCATTCGTTTCACTTTTTCAGTCGTCAAGAGCAATGTGTACACCGTGTTGCAAACACCCTGTACTCATAAGACATTTTCACTCTGTAATTACTTTTTTGGTTCGAACATATAAACGTCGGAGAGAAGGTAGGTATTCTAGTTGGATACTTATTATTATACAATACCAAAAATCTGGGACTTTCATTTAATCACTAATTGGTTTTGGACGGTTTAGGCCATATTGTGGTAGCAACAATAATTACATGGTCCAAAGTTAAATTTGCTGTTAAAATTCAAAGTAACTCCACTGCTCAATCAACTGGCGTTGCTAATATCGTGATAATCTCACGTTTTTGTTCCGAGTAAGGCTTCAGTGGGTGTTGCTTGCCGTTGCTTTCCTGCGACCTGCAATGACGAGTTAAACGTGCATTTACATTGCATCAATTCCTGTGGTGCAAGCAAGTGCAATGTAGTGTTGCGTTTGTATTGTTGTAGACAAATATGGAATAAAAGAATGAAAGAGTGTGAAATTCGAATCAACGCTAATCCTAACTCGAAGGGAGCCACCAGCTTTAAAGACCGTATCCGTGGGACGAATCACCGTAGACTGTGGCACGTGGCCTCACTGCGTGACGCTTGGGATTTAACCCACGACATTGGCTCAAGGCCTAATAAGCTGGAGCCTTATGCCCCTACCTGCCAAATACTAGTTGATACTACATAGGAACCGCGCGACCGCTACTGTCGCAGGTTCGAATTCTGCATCAGGCATGGATGTGTGTGATGTCCTTAAGTTAGTTAGGTTTAAGTAGTTCTAAGTTCTAGGGGACTTATGACCTCAGATGTTAAGTCCCATAGTGCTCAGAGCCATTTTTGAACCATTTGATACTACATAGGGACTTCAGAAAGTAAGCTACACGTGTTATTCCACGCTAAGACTATGGCGCAAGAACACTGGCGCATGGCCAGAAGAGAGAACATGCTCCGGCTTTGCTGCAGACACAGCTCTACTACGGTTCTGATAACAGGTGCAACACAGTGCGCTAGTGAAGTGGCAAGTGGAAACGGACTCTCAAATTGGGGCAAAACGTCTGAACTGCACACAGATCCAGCGTGATATTCTCATGGTATGTGGACTAAATGCAGTGTCACGTCCAGCCGTAGGGAAATGGCATCAACAATTTGACCAAGGCTGATGCTGGTCGAGATTTACAGATCTTGCACCATGCGATTTCCATCTTTTTGGGAAGTTGAAGAACATCTGGGGGAGAGAGATGTTTCAACGATGGGGAGGTTCACACAGCGGTTTTCGAATGAATCCCTGACCGAGGAGTTCATTTCTATTGTCGAGGAACTGAACGAACTGTACGACGTTCCCACCTTCGATTACAGACACTTGGTTCAAAAATGGTTCAAATGGCTCTGAGCACTATGTGACTTAACTTCTGTGGTCATCAGTCCCCTAGAACTTAGAACTACTTAAACCTAAGTAACCGAAGGACATCAGACACATCCATGCCCGAGGCAGGATTCGAACCTGCGACCGTAGCAGTTCCGCGGTTCCGGACTGCGCGCCTAGAACCACTAGACAACCGCGGCCGGCACAGACACTTGGTGATTGTGTCGAAAAGTAGTGTTATGTATACGTGTCTCCTTTGATGCGTAATGCGGCATTCAAGATAAATACATTGGCGTGCCACAATAATGTTTAACCTACGTTCTGAAGTCTTCGTAATATCTTCTTCCACCTGGAATCGGTGTGGCTAGTTCTGAGTGGAGCACCGCCGCAACAGGGTGTATTATCGATATCGTCTACGGAGGTGACACGTATTACGTTCACTGTAACTTGCACTCAGGGAGCAAAATTGTAATTGCATGTATTGCCATTTTTTTGTGGAAATTATTCAGCATTCCGCTACATAACAGCAAACACAGAGATTGTACAAAGTTTGCACTCTAGTGCAAAAAATACGCGTATACCTATGAAACTACCAATGTCACACAGTGAAGTGTTCTCTTTCCGGAAAACAAGAGTGATACACCTCTCATAATTTTCCCTCTTCTCTGAAACACGATATTCTTCATACGTAGCATACTGTTTATTTGAATTTATCGCCACGTAGACGGCAAGTTCATGTAAACCAGGCACTAAATTACACGAGGGTGATCAAAGGAATTTTCCTGACATTTTGTTTAATTGATTTTACGGACCCAGAAAACATCGTCTCTAATCCAGTTCCGACTTAATCATCCCCGTATTCAATTTCTTCTTTTTTTTTGTACATCCACGCCCCCGCACCCGGTCCACTATTTGTCCAACAGTTCATATATTCAACAGAAAACTCAGAAGTAAACTTTGAAAACAAAAGGCACCATATTAACATAGGTGTCTCTTTAGGAGGTAGTCAGATCAACATGGTTTATTCGTCTTTGTTTCGAACACAACGCAAACTAAAACTTTCATACTATATTACTAAGTCATTAATTTATTATTCTTCTGTTGCAGGCTGTCAAGCAATTTTGAAAAACTGACTATGCCTATTTTTCAAGCTTGAATTCTGAAAACCATCTCTTCCAGACGACATGTTTTATTGTCACAAGACATTCGTAAGAGACTGATTAGCATCAAACTTTCACGTTCTTGAAACTTCCTGGCAGATTAAAACTGTGTGCCGGACCGAGACTCGAACTCGGGACCTTTACCTTTCGCAGGGGAAAATTCGCAGAAGAGCTTCTGTGAAGTTTGGAAGGTAGGAGGCGACGTACTGGCGGAATTAAAGCTGTGAGGACGGGGCGTGAGTCGTGCTTGGGTAACTCAGTCGGTAGAGCACTTGCCCGCGAAAAGCAAAGGTCCCGAGTTCGAGTCTCGGTCCGGCACACAGTTTTAATCTGCCAGGAAGTTTCATATCAGCGCACACTCCGCTGTAGAGTAAAAATTTCATTCTTTCACATTCTTGTTTATTAAGCTTTAAGCGTTCCCTGATCTGTATTCATTACAGTTGCAACTGAAGTGATACCTACGTAAACAAATAAAACTGAAATTGAGCAACACTGGATCTGGTACATTCACTATGAATTTTCGTGTCCTCTTCATCAATTTCAGATGTGACTCATGCAATCTTCAGATTTAACTAAAGAGACTGTTTCCATAAATGAATTACCACAATTAGAATCAAGACTTATTTTCCAAATAACAACACGACAGAGGTCGTTCACGTAACGGCTGGCTTTGTTCACGCGTCTTCACGCCAATTGTTAGTGTAAAGCTAGCGATATGGTTCAGCAATCTCCAGTGCAAAACACTCACTTGAAGATGGCTGAACGGTTGTCAGCCGGAATGCCGTGGCAACAAGTCGACGTTATTCGGCTACAATCCCGAACCTTCATGAAAGACAGCCGGCCGGAGTGGCCGAGCGGTTCTAGGCGCTACAGTCTAGAACCGAGCTGAACCTAGGGATCCATATCTATACACATGTTCTAAGTGTCGCTATTCCTCAGACGGCTATACGATAGTTTTCTAAAAAAGTGCCCAACACTTTTCTAAATCCTTCCCAGCAAACTGCAGTTTTCGATTTGCCTTACGTAGTGCAAAATCACAGGTTCATTCCATTTCATATGGATTTATCGATTCTTGGGCTACCCGTAGTTATTTAATCTATGGCGAAAGGCTACAGAAGTATTAGGATACTGGTAGATCCTTTCCCTTGTTCACTGGTCATTTCTTGCATTTATTCGCATTCAAGGATAGCTATGATTAAATACGTTCATCATTTCCATATAGTCAACCAATGATGTTACCTTCATAAAGACAATATTCTCATTAGTGGACAGTCCGATACAATTACAATAATCGTTTATGTTTACTGAGTACATCAACCGTCGTATTATGCTTCCTTGTGTCACTTTGGTTTCTGTTGTCAAGTACAATTTACTATCAGTCAAAATTTCTGTAAAACAATCCCGCCTGATGTTATCCTGATTATCAGCCAACGACGTGATACCATGCCGAGCGCTTTTTGGAGATTTAGTAAGATGAAATCTATGTCGTCAGAAACCGGCTGTGTTCAGGAGTAGCGTGATGTTAGAATCACACGTCACGATATCCTGAAGAGACGAAAAATATACATTTATTTTACTCCCTCACCCTTCCTGTCGCCTCTTTTCCCTTGAAAAGAATCTATTTTGCCTGTGTCTAAATATGGGAACATATTACTGTGAACATTGTGTTTTCTAAAATGAAGCATAGTGGAAATGTTTGGCAGTTAGTATATTCAGAAACGACCGTTACATTGTACTGAAATGGTAATATAATTAAATGTTACAGAGTATCAATAGAAAACATAGTCGTAATGAATAAAAGTATGAGGGTCGTTCGGAAAGTAATGCCTCCTTGTTTTGGGCGACTTTGGGTGTCCACGCCAGACGTCGTTGGTGTAGTTCTAAAGCTTGAAGCTTCCTCTTTCATTTGCAAATGGTTCCGTAGTTCTGATAGTTGACGCCAGTATAGGAGTCTGATATGGACGCTCGTATAAAACAGCGATGAGTGATTGAATTCCACACTGCTGACGAAATTGTGCCGATTGAAATCCACAGCCCGGTTGACCCTGCACAAGTGTCATCCCTCGCAATGAAGAGCGTCTTCATCAGTTATCCGTGCTGATGGGCGGATAACGACCACAGAATTGTGTGCAAAGCTGAATGTCGGCTGTAATGCCTCGGAAACAATGTTGGAACATCCTGGTTATCGAAAATTTTATGCGAGATGGGTCCATGGATGTTTAAAGAAGAACAAAAAACTCACCGAATGGAAATTTGTAGGGACCTGCTTTACCAATATGAAGCTGAAGGTGACAATTTTCTGAATCGTCACTGGAGATGAGACGTGGTGTCACCACTACGAGCCTGAATTCAAAAGACGTCCTCTGAATGGCGACATGCGAATTCTCCAACAAAAAAGAAATTCAAGACATAGCCCTCTGCAGGCAAAGTGATGTACACAGTCTTCTGGGACAGCCAGGGTGTGGTTGTTTTAGATGTCCTGGAGCCTGGAAAAACTGTCAATTCAACATGGTACAAGACGATACTGACTAAGCTGAAAGCCCGAATTTCCAGGGTAAGGCCAGAGAAGAAGTCCAACTTTCACCTCAACATGATAACGCCAAGTGACACACCAGATCTTGTAATGGTCGCCTAGTCGTTGATATAGCTAATTGCTGTAATCGCACTATTTCACTCCCATTTACGGAGCTTGTTAGCACTTGATGTTAGGTTGGCGCCATTAAAATGCGTTGTAGTAATCGCTGCTGCTTGCTGGATCGCTGCTGAGTCTCGATGCTGATGCTGGCTCTAAAACTGGTTGTCTAGGGTTAAAAACATGAGGTCCCGTGTTTTTTATGTGCTTTTGATGATAAAGAACGAGCGAAACCAACAAATATGTAACCTTCAAATATTTATTATGGTGGCCATCTTAATTCCACTGTCTACCAAAGACCATGACACAACACAAAGTAGTACTTCCATTACATGATCTTTGCATTGTTTATCCACCTCAAACAATAACACACAAACACACTTTACCAGAGTGACATTCCGACTGCCTCCCGACCGTTCTTGCTGCTTGTATTTATAACATTGTCAAAGAACTACTAAAAAGAGATATAGTTTACAAGTCACATGTACATCTGTTATCATAATTTGTGCAGAAAAGTTATTAATTTGCATCGAGTGACATAATTTAACATGTTATTAAAATGACAGACAGATTTGTAGACTTGACAGAATAATTCTTTGTTACAAAAAGGCCGTTTTTTAGAAGTTTGTCAATTGACTTCTCTAATTTGCATAAATAAGTAAGTAACATGAATTATTAAGAATTACATTGGTTTTCGTCTAAAATAGGATTGATTACGTGAATACTGAGTGAAAACACTCCTAGTGAACAAATAGGTTTCACTGGGTGATTTTTATTTAAGGAGATCCAAAATACCTAAGTTGGCTACTATTTTTCGTACTTCATATTAATTATTTAAGATAAACTTAGTGTTTTTACATGATGACATTTGCTGTATCAGTGATCAAGTGATATTAACTTTTGTGTGGGTCAGTTATTCAGTATGATTTAATGGGTTGACTGTTTATGGAGACATGTTGTGCAATCATTGTTAACATACACAATAACTTTTCTATAATCATAAATACTCGTTAAACTGGTTGAATTTGGAGGGTATCACATACTTCGGTAAAGTAAAGCCTTTAATATGTTCTATTACAATACCCCCCTCGGGTAATATCATTTACAGAATGTTAATGATATTAGCCGACTAGGACAAATGTGTCAAATGCTTAAAATTTGGAAAAGTACTACTTTAATAATTTTTTTTTGTTTTACTATGCATAATGTGTATGTATACCATGACCGTTACACCGTTTCAAAATGACTTTTTCCTGCAAATATTTTAGTTATGTTCTTTCAAATGCACTTTGTGTTATGGCTCTCAGTACGACAGCATAATAAAAATATTTAGTAATATATGAAAGTAAAAAAAAAAACTTAATCTTTGCTCCCAGTGAGCCACATGGAAAATGATCAAAAACAGACACAAATATATCACATGCGATCTTAAGATATATAAAAAAATATATGTAAATTATTTCAAAGCCAGCTCTCATTGAGTCACAGAATAATCAAGATAATAGAAGGAACATAAATATATTACATAGATGGACAGGTCAGATGTCCATAGGAAAATATTGCAACTGTCTGCTCTTTTTGAGCCACATAAAGGAAATGAAAACAAAAAACATAATTAGAAGTATGGACATGATATATAAACACAAACACTAGAGAAGTCACATGTATGAATATAATATGCATTTTTAAAAAAAGAAAATATTTAAAAAACTTGTCTCCCATTGAGACAGTCAAGATAGTACAAGAACATATTAATACTAAAATTGGACACTTAAATTGGTCACAACATAACACAAACATCAAACTTGGTGAACATCTGATTAGCTGTAGAAAATTGTACACAAATCTTATGCTTAAGAAAATAGTAACAAAATGATGGGTCTTGCACAACAATTTTTACATTGTCTTTTATATTTGGTGCAAGTATGTCCCATATTCAACAATACAAACAGAAAGTAATAAATGTTTGTCACCTCTTTGGGTGCATGTTTAAACTTGCCCCTTGCAAGTAAAGAAGATGTCTCCAAATTTAATATTCAATAGTGACAATAAAAATATAAAAACATTGTCTCAGAGATCTGGAACTTTTCCAGGGTCTGTAGGATGAGTGGTAGTTGCTATTTGCCACACCCAGTAAAAATCTTTGCTGATAAAATGCTTTACGGAAAATGGGTAAGTAACTGTATTCAAACAGGGAAATGTGCTTAATCATGTTTATATGGTTTCAATTCAGTGATGTTTCTTAATCCAAATAACCTTCTTGATCTGGGAAAGATAAGTCTATACGCATTAGGATGTGGGCTTTCTTTTATTTCAAATGGACCAATGTAAATATCAAAAAACTTTTTAAGTTCGGCTGACAATAATTTTGATTTCTCTTGTGTCTTGACGAGTACAAGGTCCCCTGGTTTGAACTGTGTAGCTTTTCCTTTGGCTGCATGTCACCTTTTTCTCAATTCCCCTTGTTTTTTCATGGTTTCCCGTACACAGTCTTCTCTTTCTTGGGGCGACATAATTTTGCAAGGTGGATACTCTATGTTTTCAGTGAAGAAACTAGCAGGGTATTGGTTGTACATTATTTCGTGTGGGGAAAACCCAGTGGAAGAGTGCTGTAAGCTGTTCATTATTTCTTCAAAACTATTTATGTACTCTAACCAATTAGTGTGGTTCTGGCTACAGTAGGTTCTGCACAGTCTTCCAATCTCTCTCATGTATCTCTCAGCCGGATTGCTTGATGGGTGGTAAGCAGATATTAAAATGTGTTTAATTCCCGTGTCTTCAATATAAGTTTTCCAGTATTTAGAGGTGAACTGAGACCCATTGTCAGAAAGTATTGCCTTAGGTTTTCCCACAGTGTTGAAATAATTACTTGTAATTTTTGAAACTATTTGTTTGCTGGTAGCTTTCCTTAAGGGATAAAGCTTTATAAATTTGGAGAAGATGTCTACCATGACATAAATATAACTGTAACCCCCCCTTGTCTTGGGTAACGGTCCGTAGATGTCAGTTGCAACGAGATCGAGTTTATTTGTGGGTAATATGTTCTGCATTATTCCCCTGGTTGTTTGGTTTGTCACTTTTACCCTCTGACATCTGTCACATGTTGATAACTTTTTCTTTACTCTTCTGCTAATGTTGTAAAAATAAATGTTCTCCTGTATTTTTTGAATACACTTAGTGGTGCCACAGTGGCCAAAGCTTTCATGTACATAAGTAATGAGCGTATCTATTTGTTGCTCAGGCCAACACAGTTTCCAATAGTCTAAATCGGGTTTAGGTCTTCTGAATAGTATCCCCTTGTGTACTTTATAGTATGCTTCTACCTTTTCTCCCCCAGTTTTTCCTATGTAACTTTTGACTAGTTTCCAGTTTTCATCGTGGTTCTGAAACCTCCTAATGTCGTTACAGATTTTTTGTATTTCCTTTTCCTCTTTAATGCCCTTTAGATACATAATTTTGAAAATTTTCTCATCCTCTCCACTACTTCCCTCCAAATCACTTCCCAAAGGTAGTCTTGATAAAGCGTCTGCTACCACATTTTGTTTTCCCTGAATGTACCTCACTTCGTAATCAAACTGCTGGAGAAACATGGCCCATCTGGTAAGTCTGTTATGGTATAACCTGCACTCTTGGAGATAGCTTAATGCTTTGTGGTCTGTCTGTACTATTACTTTATGTCCCAAGAGGTAATTTCTAAATTTTGTAAAACCCCAATGTATAGCTAGTAATTCCTTTTCTGTCACTGTGTAGTGTTTTTCATGTTTTTGAAGAATTCTGCTGGCAAATGCGATTGTTCGGTGTTCCATTTTTCCATTTACTTCCTTTTCTTGAAATAAATGTACTCCTAACCCTGCATCGCTGCTGTCAGTAGCTAGCCAGAAAGGACTTGACATGTCTGGTCTATGTAGAAGTTGGCTGTTACATAGTTGCGTTTTGATTTTGTTAAAAGCATCTTCACATTCTGGTGTCCAATCCCACACTACATTTTTTTTAAGTAAGTTATACAAACAAACTGCATTTAATGCTTGATTACTGATGAATTTTCTGTAAAATCCTGTGAAGCCGAAAAACGATTTGAGTTGTTTCTTGTTTCTAGGTGTTGGAAAATTTTCTATGGCTTTTATTTTGTCTTTGTCTGGCAAAATCCCTTGTTCTGTAATGATGTGTCCCAAAAATTTTAACTCCTCTAGCCCAAATTTACATTTTTCTAATTTTAATGTCATTCCTCCCTTTCTGAGTTTTATAAATACCTCCCTTAATAGTTCAAGGTGTTCTTCCCAAGTTTTCCCAGTGATTAAAATGTCATCTACATAAATGGTTAATTTTGAACTAGTCTCATGACCAAGTACAAAATCTAATGCTCTGATGAATTCCGCAACTGATACATTGAGACCAAATGGAACGACTGTATACTGATAGCATTTACCATTATATAAAAAGGCTGTATATTTTCTCGAATCAGGACTAAGTTCAACTTGATGAAAACCAGCGGTGAGATCTAGGCTTGTCATATGTTTGACACACTCAAATTTACCTAACAGCTCATCTATACTTTCTGGGTGGTCGTTTTCTCTGATGAGATACTTGTTCAGATGTCTGGAGTCTAATACAATCCTAATGCTATTCTCTCCCTTTTTTACAATGACCAACGGGTTGTTGTAGGCACTGCAACTTCTTTCTATAACTTCCCAATTTTCCATTTTTTGTATTTCTTTTTCCACAGCGTCTCTTTTTGCAAATGGTATTCCATACGGTTTTATAAAGAAAGGCTCATGAGGTTTTAACTGTAATTTACATTGATAATATTTCACTCTACCAGGTCTATCATCAAACACATCCTGGAATTCCCATAATAACTCTTTTAATTTTTTCTTCTGTGTACTATTTAGGCTTTCAGCTTCCCCCAGTTTTTTCTCTACTAACTTCTCAAACTCTTGACCCTCTGCACCATCCCCTAAGTTCTCATCCGGGTAATAAACATCATCATTTTCATGATACACCGATTGAATGTGGTTACAGCTGTCACCACAGTTTAAAATTAACAAATTCACTACACAGCTTTGTTGCTTAACAGGTTCTATAATACACATTTGTTTTGCTGTAAAATTAAACCCAGCATTCACTTTTAATATCCAATCCATACCTAAAATGAAATTTTCATTCAGGTCATCTACTACTAAGCATCCATGTTCAAAATTTAGGTTATCAGTTTTAAAAGTAAGTAACACTTGTGTCTTAACTACCTTACTGGCTCTGCCTGTAGCTCCTTTCACTTTTAATCCAACAACTGGCATCTCAGGAAAATGTTGAGAATTTCTGAGCTTATCTCTAAGTCTAGAAGTGATGGCAGAAACAGGACTTCCTGTGTCTACTAACACTCTTCCTTCCCACTTGTCAATGTTTACTTTAACATATGGACAACCTAGCTCAACATCTTTGTCTATTTCAGTATTTTCAAACAATAGATCATTTTCAATTTCTTTAGTTCCTAAGTCTAATGTCTCTTTCCTACACTTAGACACATCCCTCTCTGTTTGCAAAGCATTGACATTTAAACATAAACCTTTGTTTTCATCTGTTCCTCTTAACACTGTGTTGTCACTTAACAAACTACTGTTTTCACCCCATTTTTTTATAAAGTCCACTACGGATTCTTGTCCACCATGTAGGATACAAGGTTGCACTTACCTTTGCTAATTCTTTCCAAAAGGCATCTTTGTTTATACAGTTTCCATAGTTGTTCCACAAAACTTCCAAAAACTTTTCCCCTTTTTCTTGAAAACACACATTTACATTCCATCCCTTTATATTTTCTTTATTATTATTACCATTCTCATAGATTAGTGTTTCATAGTTCCCAATAGGCAATAGCTTGTCCTCAGATACACATTCCCTAGTCTGCATTTCACTTAAATTAACCTCATTATTACCCATGTTTGTCACATCACTTACCTTTACTACATAATCACTTTTCAATTCTACAAATACTTTTATTTCTTCCTCCACACTCTCATCAATAACATCACTTGATTTAGGATCATTATTTAAATGTCCCTCTATTACTTCTTCCTCCTCCTCCACAACAACCCCATCTTCAGTTTCCCCCCTATGTATCTGAATCTCAGCAATTGGGCCTTTGGCTCCATTAAACACTTCGGCATCCCCCTTCTTATCAAATAAACCCCCCAAAATAGATTCTATTTGTGGTGTGTCTGACTTTTTATTAACACCAGTATCTTTTTCAGCCCAACTATGGAACTCTGCAATACCTTCAACTTCTGCACTTTCACTAACTACCTGTGCTTGAACCCTGTTTTTATTAACTGTATCACTTTTACTCATAGTATCCCAAAACCTTGTATTAAATTCTAATTTGTTCATTCTAACAACATCAGTATTTTCATGGTATTTACTCTTTACATTGTATCCTCTCCTTTTCCAGTTTCGGTTATATGTTGTCCTATCATAATATTGTCTAGCCCCAAAACTACGGACATCTAGTGGGACTGTCCACCGTTTCCCGGCTGGTTCCCTCGGTCTGTCCGTTTATAGTTGTCGTTTTGTTCACTAGTTTCAACAAACCCCCTTCTATCTTGTTCTCTTCCCCAATACCTATTTCTATCATTCCTGTTATCTCTCCTCCATCCTCCCTCCTGTGTATTGTTTCTGAAATCATTTTCATATCTCCTATCTCCCCTATTTGGAGCATTATTTCCAGAATTTTCAAAGTCTCTCCTCCCATAATAATCTCTATTTACATTCCTGTTCCACCCCCCATACTGATTGTTGCCAGAGCCAAAACTTTGGTTATTCTCTCTTTCCAAGGCCCTATCTAATCTATCTACAAATTTCAGGAACTCTTCCATTGAATCGTCTGGTCCATGGACCAATTCCCACTGCAGTCTCTCTGGTAACCTTCTTTTTAAAACATCAATTTGTGTCATAATATCAAAAGAGTTATTCAAGTGAGCAAGTTTTTTCAATTGATCTCTGCAAAATTTTTGCATTCCCCCTACTTTCCCTCTATACACTGGTCCATTTAGAAATTCTGACTTTAATCTGGCTTGTATGGATTGTGACCAAAATTTGCAAATAAATTTAGCTTCAAACTCTTCAAAAGTATTCCAAGAATCATTATTCTCATTTGCCCAGGATAGGGCCTCCCCTTCTAGAAACCGTTTTACTAACTTAATTTTTATGTTATCTGTCATTCCTACAACAAACATATCCTTACATTGATGAATAAAGTCAATAGGGTGCAGATTTTCACCAGGAAAGCATTTCACTTGGATGTGCCCATACATTGTATTTTGATTGTAAAACATTTGTTTTGACATCAATGCATCTTCCAATTGTGTATATTTAGTGTGTATCTTTTCTACTTTTGTATCTACATTAGTGGTATACAGGTTGTACTCTTGTTTAAGGTTTTCTGATGTTTTGTCTATTCTCTGATCTAATCTTTCAACTTCAGTATCTACTCTGTTGTAGATGACAGCAATACTGTCTGTGTTAGCTTGTATATTTTCATTTAAACTTTCAACTTTAATTTGAAATTCTTTTCTGAAGTGTATCAGCTGTTCGCTAGTGTCCTTACTGAGGGTAGTTTTAATTTCCTCACACTTCTCATTGAGATGAGTAGTTAATAGATCAAAATCCAAACTTAACTTATCCAGTCTATCTGTGTTTTCTTTAAGTTTCAAACTTACTTGTTCACTTGATTGTTTAACATCCAAACGTACTTGTTCACTTGATTGTTTAAGTTGCGAGCTTATTTGAGTTGCAAACCCTGTTAGCCACTATGTTAAGTTTAATTGTTCACCATCCCCTGGTTCAATTTTTACATTTCCTACGGTCTCAGGTAGAGACATGTTAACTATAAATTTTTTTTTTTTTTTTTTTTTTATGACAACAACAAAATACCTTGCTTTATGTAGCTATACTCTGATGTGATCGGTGTTCTTGTTGGCTTTTTTCACATCTATTCGGTTTTATCTTGATTGATGAATTCCATTGACAATCCAGACGTTAATCTTCCGAGCGGTGTGATGATAGTTTTTCGTAATCTCACATACACACGTTTTTTTGTTTTTCACTTTGACATATCTTCACTGTTGCCACACTGCACAAATAAACTTTTTTTTTTTTTTTTTTTTTTGAAGTGCTAAGCACTTACGAAATTTATCGCTGCACTATTATCATCGATGCACTTAAAGATCCCGGACGAGCCCCCACTTTTGTAATGGTCGCCTAGTCGTTGATATAGCTAATTGCTGTAATCGCACTATTTCACTCCCATTTACGGAGCTTGTTAGCACTTGATGTTAGGTTGGCGCCATTAAAATGCGTTGTAGTAATCGCTGCTGCTTGCTGGATCGCTGCTGAGTCTCGATGCTGATGCTGGCTCTAAAACTGGTTGTCTAGGGTTAAAAACATGAGGTCCCGTGTTTTTTATGTGCTTTTGATGATAAAGAACGAGCGAAACCAACAAATATGTAACCTTCAAATATTTATTATGGTGGCCATCTTAATTCCACTGTCTACCAAAGACCATGACACAACACAAAGTAGTACTTCCATTACATGATCTTTGCATTGTTTATCCACCTCAAACAATAACACACAAACACACTTTACCAGAGTGACATTTCGACTGCCTCCCGACCGTTCTTGCTGCTTGTATTTATAACATTGTCAAAGAACTACTAAAAAGAGATATAGTTTACAAGTCACATGTACATCTGTTATCATAATTTGTGCAGAAAAGTTATTAATTTGCATCGAGTGACATAATTTAACATGTTATTAAAATGACAGACAGATTTGTAGACTTGACAGAATAATTCTTTGTTACAAAAAGGCCGTTTTTTAGAAGTTTGTCAATTGACTTCTCTAATTTGCATAAATAAGTAAGTAACATGAATTATTAAGAATTACATTGGTTTTCGTCTAAAATAGGATTGATTACGTGAATACTGAGTGAAAACACTCCTAGTGAACAAATAGGTTTCACTGGGTGATTTTTATTTAAGGAGATCCAAAATACCTAAGTTGGCTACTATTTTTCGTACTTCATATTAATTATTTAAGATAAACTTAGTGTTTTTACATGATGACATTTGCTGTATCAGTGATCAAGTGATATTAACTTTTGTGTGGGTCAGTTATTCAGTATGATTTAATGGGTTGACTGTTTATGGAGACATGTTGTGCAATCATTGTTAACATACACAATAACTTTTCTATAATCATAAATACTCGTTAAACTGGTTGAATTTGGAGGGTATCACATACTTCGGTAAAGTAAAGCCTTTAATATGTTCTATTACAATCTGCAACCACGTAACTCATTGCAAAATTCGGCTGGACTCTCTTACCACATCCACCGTACAGTCCCAATTTAGTGCATTCAGACTTCCATCTCTTTGGGTCTCTGAGAGATTGACTACCTGGCGAACACTGTCAGGACTCGGATGCTGTTGTCAAACCTGTAAGGAAGTTGTTAGCCTCACATGGTTCCAATTTTTACGAGCGCGGCATGCAGGCTCTGGTTCATCGCTGGTAAAAGTACACAAGTAATGGTGGTGACTATGTTGAAAACTGACGACAGTCTGTAGCTGAAATGCTGCTCTATTTAGCTGTGCTGTTGTAATTTATTTATCTCCTGTAGTTCCCATGAATAAAAATAGGAGGCATTACTTTCGGAACGATCCCCGTACATATAAATTTCTAATCGGAAGTTATTCACTTAGTTATTTTACATCTACCCAGGCATAATTTTATTATTCCTCTTTGCAGATAACGTTAATCTACACTATGCGTAGGAAGTACGGTTTGAATGATTGTAGAAATAAAAATAATTTAATAGTAATATTAGTAACAGATATAGGAATGAACAAAATTATTCCAGCAACTTCAGTTCTCTAATCTTTAGAATACTTTCACTTCTGTTCGGAATGGCATAAGTACTTTTCTGATAATCCTTTGTCAACTAGCAGTAATGACTTTCTAATAGCAAAGCATGGCAACAATACACAAATAATCTCAAAGCAGGAGTTAACTGGTTTATGGTAGAGAGCAACAGAAAAATGAGGAGTCAGCAGAAGAGAATGAAATATGGGAGGGGGCGAAAGAGGAAGAGATAGGGGTGAGTAAAGCCATGACTAGTGTTCGCAGCGGGACGGAGAAACCGATTCTCTATTGGACAGATTAAAGACAGCTGGAATATGATAACAAGGAGAACTTTAATCCCCCCTTGAATGCAGCGTTGATTAGGATCACACGAGGGTTACTGGTGTGTCTGTCTCACTGACGTATGGGTGAAATGGAGGAGATGCAGAAAGATTTAGAGTCATGGGTGGTTACAGCTAAGGCGCTGCACATATCACATCTTGCAATAAAATTACAGAATAAAGACGATATCTGACATACATAAAAAGGAAATGAGGAGTACAGTGATTAAGAAACCGGAAAAGAATACTCAGCATGTTAAATCCACCGCTCTTACCTAGACGCATCTACCTTAACTGGGCATAAGAAGGAACGACACAATGAAACAGCCGAATCATTCACATATACCTAATTTTGTACCTACCATGCTCCTCAGGCTACGTAAAACAACGAGATCGTACAACACATCACCAAGTAACTGTAGAGATAATACGAGTACGTTGATGGGTTGGAACGTTAGACGTACGAAACAGTTTGTATTCACTGTAGAGTTTCTGATGACCTACACGCTGTTATGAAGGAAGGAAAACATGTTGTTGTTGTTATTGTTATTAAAGAGTGATTCATTTCTCTTTCACATCGCTGTCAACAAGTTCAAGACAGATTACCTCAATCATGTCTGCTAACAAGCATATCGCGATATATGGACTCTTCACGCTCTGCAAAACAGACGTGTTGATAAGAAACGACGTCTGCAAGACAAGTCAATGTTATTTGAAACAAGCGACAGAGAATGTAGCACAGAAATGTTTGCTACGCGGCTTTTAGCTCTATAAAATGTACATAAGCTTTGATTAACTCGGTAGCTTTGTAATTTTATGGAGACACTTATTCAGGCCATCCATTTTTAAAGCATGGACGCGGTTCTTCGAAGCAGGGCAACATTGCTTTCTGCGAAACCTAGTGAAATTGAAGGTTCCTCTTCCTTCCAGTGCTCCTGTTTTCTTATTTCATGAAGATCCTCACAGACACAAAGCCAGTTTTTGTTTTCTACAAGATTTTAATGTGGGTATATGAAATTTGATGTTGCATCTCTTTTTACTTTTATTAACAACATCCTTTTAAAAAGGTATTGACGTACAAGTACGGTCCAGAACCTGAAAATATATTTTATCGCAATATTAGCAGTACCATCGCATTTCCCAGAGAGGACGGGTGCTTTATGACCACCACAAATTTTTTTAAATTACACAGATTTCATTACTGATTGTTAAGTTTTATTCAAAACATACTTTAAAAGATATATAGATGTGTAAGAAGGGTCCTGAACTTGAAAATCGGAATATGACATGTGTTGCGAAAAATCACATGGACTACTAAGACATAGTTTTTTGGGTTTACGTTTTACTGAAAAATTCAAAACAATTACGCAGTCAACTATAAGAAATCACTAAAAAGATAAAGATTTCTTCAAAATTTTAAAATATAAAGTACATGAATAGATTACAATTTTTCAAAAGGTGGACGTATAGTACCCTCCTCCCCCCATGGTATTGTGACGGTTAAAGTAAAACGACTGATTTACCTTGTACCAAATGATGTGTTTCCCGAAGAAAGTCAGTTGTATCCCCAAGAACTACACAAAACGTAAATAAGATTAACTAGTTTTAAGGTAGTGTGTTGAGAGCTATAAACACGAGTTTTAAATTAAATTAAAAGCTCAGGTAAATAACTTTTATTTTGGAAAGGTAGTTAAATGATACGATTTTTGGAGGGCATAATTTACGCTGATGTCTTGTGTTGTGGACGACTGTTGATTTTCACAAGAAGGGCCTGCAACGTTTTTATGAACAGTAAGGATGGAAATGGGAGTTGGATTTTGTAGATTGGTGGCGGGCGAGGGGGGGGGGGGGGGAGGGGGGGCGAGATTGTAGCGATTGTGAACGATTTCCTTATTTATGTACTGTTTGATGATACATTAAGTCGATTACAACAAGCATTGTAGACCAAATGCATTTACTAAGCTGTTTTTCATGTCATCAGTATTCTGAATGGTTTGATGTGACCAACCACGAATTCCTCTCCTGTGCAAACCTCTTCATTTTAGAGTAGCACAGCGCTTACACTCAACGTCCCACTGATTCCTATTTTTACCGAGAGCTTTTATTCTCTATAATTACCTAAAGTATCATGAAAATTATTCCTTGATGTCTTAAAACATGTCCTGTCATCCTGTCTCGTATTCTTGTCAATGTTTTCCACGTGTTCTTCTCCTCGCAGATTATGCACAGAACATCTTCATGTCTGACCTTATCAGGCCACTCAAATGTCTACATCCTTCTATAGCACCACATTTCAAATACTTCGATTCTCTTCTTTTACGCATTACTAAGCAGACAATTAAATGCAGCAAAGCTGAAGATTTTCGGGCTGCACGTCGATCACGTTCAAAGATAAATGATTGTGAAGTCTTATGGGACTTAACTGCTAAGGTCATCAGTCCCTAAGCTTACACACTACTTAACCTAAATTATCCTAAGGACGAACACACACACACCCATGCCCGAGGGAGGACTCGAACCTCCGGCGGGACCAGCCGCACAGTCCATGACTGCAGCGCCCCAGACCGCTCGGCTAATCCAACGCGGCGATCACGTTCAAATGAATGTCCAGTTCTCCCAACAAGGTGAGAGCCTGAAAAGGTACTTGATTTAGATCTTTCACTGAACCAGAGAGTGACCACTGAAAACAGTTCTTTACTACGTGCGAGGTGGCATGCACATCAGTAGCACACAAACAAGAAGGAGTCTCTAATCATCCCTATTCGTATGGGGCGCAAGTCTTTTATCCGACGCTATGGCGTCCAACTGGTGCGACGGACGGTGACACCAGCCAATTTTGCACAAGGATTATATTGATCAGGTCGTGGTGATATGACTGAGACCAGTCGTGTGCCGACGTCTCATCAGGTGTAGAAGATGTGTCAGCTAATTCTTCAGACATCTTCCAGTGTTGCCTGAGGGATGAGAAGAGAGAGGTCGTTCAGTATCCCGACCTTGATCAGGCTAGGACGTCTTGCTGTATGATATGAGGAAGCTGGATGTTTTCTGCATGGAATATTGTTGGATGAGGCAAGCTAATATGTACTACTGGCCATTAAAATTGCTACACCAAGACGAAATGCAGATGATAAACGGGTATTCATTGGACAAATATATGATACTAGAACTGATATATGATTACATTTTCACGCAGCTTGGGTGCATAGATACTGAGAAATCAGTACCCAGAACAGCGACCTCTGGCAGTAATAACGGCCTTTATATACCTGGGCATTGAGTCAAAGAGAGCTTGGATGGCGTGTACAGGTACAGCTGCACATGCAGCTTCAACACGATACCACAATTCATCAAGAGTAGTGACTGGCGTATTGTGACGAGCCAGTTGCTCGGCCACCATTGACCAGACGTTTTCAATTGGTGAGACATCTGGAGAACGTGCTGGCCAGGGCAGCAGTCAAACATTTTCTGTATCAAGAAAGGCCCGTGCATTATCCTGCTGAAATGTAGGGTTTCGCAGGGATCGAATGAAGGAGAGTCATGGATCGTAAAACATCTGAAATGTAACGTCTACTGTTCAAAGTGCCCTCACTGCGAACAAGAGGTGACCGAGACGTGTAACCAATGGCACCCCATACCATCACGCCGGGTGATACGACAGTATGGCGATTACGAATACACGCTTCCGATGTGCGTTCATTGCGATGTCGCCAAACACGGATGCGACCATCATGATGCTGTAAACAGAACCTGGATTCATCCGAAAAAATGACGTTTTGCCATTCGTGCACCCAGGTTCGTCGTTGAGTAACCCATCGCAGGCGTTCCTGTCTGTGATGCAGCATCAAGGGTAACGGCAGCCATGGTCTCCGAGCTGATAGTCCATGCTGCTGCAAACGTCGTCGAACTGTTCGTGCAGATGGTTGTTGTGTTGCAAACGTCCGCATCTGTTGACTCAGGGATCGAGACGTGGCAGCACGATCCGTTACAGCCATGCAGATAAGATGCCTGTCATCTCGACTGCTAGCTATACGAGGCCGTTGGGATCCAGCACGGCGTTCCGTATTACTCTTCTGAACCCACCGATTCCATATTCTGCTAATAGTCATTGGATCTCGACCAACGCGAGCAGCAATGTCGCGATACGATAAACCGCAATCGCGATAGGCTACAATCCGACCTTTATGAAAGTCGGAAACGTGATGGTACGCATTTCTCCTCCTTACACGAAGCATCACAACGTTTCCCCAGACAACGCCGGTTGACTGCTGTTTGTGTATGAGAAATCGGTTGGAAACTTTCCTCATGTCAGCACGTTGTAGGTATCGCCACCGGCGCCAACCTTGTGTGAATGCTCTCAAAAGCTAATAATTTGCATATCACAGCATCTTCTCCCTGTTGGTTAAATATCGCGTCTGTAGCACGTCATCTTCGTGGCGTAGCAATTTGGAACTGCTACGTGGAGAAGGACAGGGGGATTCTTTTAAAATTATAGAGGTAGATTTTATGGACGGGTAGAGGCAGGAGACTAGAGTTGTATTGGGAAAGAATATTGAAAATGCGTGAGTGTAATTTTTCGATAGCCATAGTGAAATGAATGGAAAACTTAATAATATTTTAAGTAATACCAAATTCCGTCTATTGTATTTTCAATAGAGTCTTCATTCGCCCAATGTGTTTTTCGAAGTCACAGATTCACCATTAGCGCCTCAGTTGTTGTCAAAGGGTCTCCATTGCAACGTCAACACGCCAGAAACGAGGATTCGAACCTGCGACCGTAGTGGTCGCGCGGTTTCAGACTGTAGCACCTAGAACCGCTCAGCCACTCCGGCCGGCGCCGTTTCATCCTCAGCCCTTAGGTATCAGCCGGCCGTTGTGGCAGAGCGGTTCTAGGCGCTTCAGTCTGGAACCGCTCGACCGTTACGGTCGCAGGTTCGAATCCTGCATCGGGCATGGATGTGCGTGATATCCTTAGGTTAGTTAGGTTTAAGTAGTTCTAAGTCTAGCGGACTGATGACCTCAGATGCTAAGTCCCATAGTGCTCAGAGCCATTTGAACCATTTTGAATTTCAGGTGTCAAATGGTTCAAATGGCTCTGAGCACTATGGGACTTAACTTCTGAGGCCATCAGTCCCGTAGAACTTAGAACTAATTAAACCTACCTAACCTAAGGACATGACACACATCCATGCCCGAGGCAGGATTCGAACCTGCAACCGTAGCGATCACGCGGTTCCAGACTGTAGCGCCTAGAACCGCTCGGCCACCCGGGCCGGCTTTCAGGTGTCACCGGAAGCGAATACGGAGAAGCATGTGGTCAGTACAGCGCTCTCCCGGCCGTTGGCAGTTTTTGTGGTGTCACCGCCAGACACCACACTTGCTAGGTGGTAGCCTTTAAATCGGCCGCGGTCCGTTAGTATACGTCGGACCCGCGTGTCGCCACTATCAGTGATTGCAGGCCGGTCGCCGCCACACGGCAGGTCTAGTCTAGAGAGACTCCCTAGCACTCGCCCCAGTTATACAGCCGACTTTGCTAGCGATGGTTCGCTGCCTACATACTTTCTCATTTGCAGAGACGACAGTTTAGCATAGCCTTCAGCTACGTCATTTGCTACGACGTAGCAAGGCGCCATATTCAGTTACTATAATCTGAACAGATAATATTGTGAATCATGTACCGTCAAGAGCGACGTTCATCATTAATGGATTAAAGTTAAGTATCAAACTAATTACGACCGCTTTCTGAATTCTAATTCCTTGTCATGTTCCAGACCTCACGTCAGTATAGTTCTTCCCTCCTCACGCCAGCCTGCGTGAGGTAAAACGCGTGCATTTCGGCCTCCTCTAGTAACACAGTGTTGGCTCTTCTGCCAACACAACAGTTTTCGTGACCGGTGGCGCTACTTCTCAGTCAAGTAGCTCCCCAATTGGCCTCACAAGGGCTGAGTGCACCCCGCTTGCCAACAGTACTAGGCAGACCCGGACAGTGACCCATCAAAGTGCTAGCCAAGCCCGACAGCTTCGGTGATCTGACGGGAACCGGTGTTACCGCTACGGCAAGACCGTGCATAACGAATATACACAACCAAATTGACGGACACGCTTTGAAATCGCAGTGAAGGTCCTTCGATAGTATCCGTGCTTTGAAACGTCCATGTAAGTGTAAGGTGAACGAGTGCGTCAGTATGTTGTCATGGTGTACCAGGATTAGAAATCAGAGGGAACGTGATAGGGCAGTTGGTATGCAAGTTCATGAACCATCAACAGGTCGAATTTTATCCAAGTGCAGAGCACAGCGTTTCCTGCAGTAACAATCAGCTACACTTTAATTCGCAGATTCGCTCGGCGGCTGTCGCTGCAATGACGCATCAGTTTCCTGTCCCCGGCGACACAAGGCCAGCGTGCACGGCTTGTTGTTTGCAGATACTGGAGATCCCCAGCCTTGAACGGACGCCAGCAGCCGACAGCGAAAGTCGCCGACTCACTCACGCCCCGGTAAACACGAACCAGCTCGGCCACTCCGCTTATTTGCGGTGTCCCTTTTGTCATCCAGCCCGCTGCTTTATCTTCAGTCGCTACTCAGAGACAGTCTGCTGAGGTAACACACTTGTTTACCTGACTCACGTTAATTGCAATAAGCTTCCCTCGTTCCCTGCTGATAAGACTGAAATTACGTCACCGAGCTCTGTATCAGAATAGTGCTTTCTCTTATTCTATCCTTTGCTTCACACACGCATACATACACACACACATGCACATACAAAATGTGGTGTCACCGCCAGACACCACACTTGCTAGGTGGTAGCTTAAATCGGCCGCGGTCCATTTAGTACATGTCGGACCCGCGTGTCGCCACTGTGTGATCGCAGACCTAGCGCCACAACAAGACAGGTCTCGAGATACGATATAGCACTCGCCCCAGTTGTACGGACGACATTGCTAGCGACAATACGGACGAAGCCTTCCTCTCATTTACCGAGAGACAGTTAGAATAGCCTTCTGCTAAGTCCATGGCTACGACCTAGCAAGGCGCCATTAGCCTTACCTAGTTTGAGAGTTATCGTATAAATGTCTCCAGAAGAACGTTGTAAACCAACAAAGAATAAAGTTAAGTATATTCCAAAGCTACGTATTTTCTTGATAGCAGTCATAACGTATCCTGTTCCAGACTTGACGCCAGTCGGCGTGTGTGTACGCGTGCCTTTCGGCTCCCTTCTCAGTGTGGCGTAACTAGCTTGTTACGCCACAACACAAAGCACTCGCGTTCAAAATATTTCTCCCTTTTGAATAACAAACAGTTTGTCGTTTGTTCAAGAGAATCCTGGGGCAGAGAACTTTTTATTTACCATAGTTCCGGCGGAATTATCATCTGCAAACAGTCTAATCTTATCACCGCTTCTTGCTTCACAAGAAGGCACGAGTTGCTGTCTTACTCAACGGTCACATTACAGGAGAACATGAAGTTTGGGAACCTGACCTCCCATACCCACAGACTGCCAGCCAGCTTTGATGCCCGGCATGGCAGTATGGAAGTATTATTGCTAATGGGTATAATTTTAACTAGCTGACAGACCACCTTCCGCCCACGGTGTCGATGTGTAGGGTGTGGGGTGGCACAGTGCTCTCAAAGTCATTGTCAGCTTCCCAGACATTGGCGCCGTTATGTCTCACTCAAGGAGTTCGTCAGTTGCCATCACCGGGAATTGAACGCAGTTCCTCCGAACAACAGTCATACACGCTGACCGCTCAGCTATAGAGGCAGACCTTACTGTCAACAGGACGAGCGACCGATCGCCGTGGTCTCTCCTTTACAAAATGGAGGTCACTCGCATGGTTTAACGTCATAAATGCCCCTATATGGTCTATGACCGCTGTAGCGATGAAATTAAATGAGAGAAATCAATACTGAAAACATATGAACAGAGAATAAGACTACGTGAAATTTTACATGGGAACACTCAACGCGGAGTCATGCGAAACCAGGTAAATTGAAACAACTGGCAAACACAATGGATAAATTCAGTATCAAAATTCCGCCAATAGATGAAACACGATTCTCAGATGAGAATCAGTTTTGTTTGGAAAATTACAGAATATACTAGTAGAAACCAATCATAACCATTGCAGGAAGAAACCTCTAGCCGGCCGCTGTGGCCGAGCGGTTCTAGGCGCTTCAGTCTGGAACCGCGCGACCGCTACGGTCGCAGGTTCGAATCCTGCCTCGGGCATGGATGTGTGTGATGTCCTTAGGTTAGCTAGGTTTAAGTAGTTCTAAGTTCTAGGGGACTGATGACCTCAGATGTTAAGTCCCATAGTGCTCAGAACCAAGAAACCTCTAACTTTTCGGAACAGAATTTCTCGTACAAAAATCGATACTGAACTCTGTAGCAGATTTCACTTCAAAATTAGAAAAAATTACCGAGGATCTGGAAACAAAAACTATATATTAATCAGTGCACATGCCCCCACAAATAACTACAACAATAAAAACCCACAGATGACAGAAGTTTTCTGGGAGAATCTGGAAGTACTCACCAACAGAATGCCCAGGAAGCACGTGAAAGTGTTACTCGGAGATTTTATTGCCCGATTAGACAAAGAAAGAAAATTCACAGACACAACAGAAATATATGCTGCCCACAAGAGGACAAACAAGAATGGAGAGAGCTTGATAAACTTGTCCAGGAATTTCGACCTCAAAATCATGTGAACGCAATTCCAGAAACCAAAGAAGAAGCTACGAAGCTGAAAATCCCCAACAACGCCCTAGGAGAATTTGAGATAGGTCACTTAGTGATATCTACGAAAAACACCAGAGAAATTATGAATGTAAGAACAAGAAAAGGATTTTTCGAATCCGATCACCAACTACTCCAAGTCAAAGCAAAATTTATACCCAACAGCAAATCAAGAGAAGCAACAGAACTTTCAGAACAGACTCAGAGTACCTTTAACTAAACAAGAAAAAAATAACATAAAAAATTAGGAAAGTCGACGGTAACGACTGGACAGAACTGAGAAAAAAATGAAGGAACTGATAATATTGGGGTAACTACTTTGAGAAACGAAACAGCTAGTGGAACGTTACAAGTGACAGAGCGATAGCAGACAGTGAAAAAGGGATTACAAAACTACAAAAAACATAGACACATCGAACCATCACAAGAAAATAATTACTGAATTTCCATCAATGCCAGATCAAGACGCTATAGTATAGCAGTGTTACCAGAGGCCTTCTATCCCTCAGAAACAACAGTAATCAAGGGTAGAAATCAAAATCTAGGAGATGGAAAAACAAGGTAAGAAAATATTGAGAAAGGTCAACGGACCGGTTCAGAAAGAGGGGATCCGGATAAAGAGACCGACAAAAGAACTGCACGAACAGAAAGAGGCGATTACGAACACCAGGAAGAGAAGGGCAAAGTTCTACGGACACATGCATAGGATGAAAGAAAAAATAACTGACAACTACTACAGTGGAAACCAACTGGATAAATGAAACCATGGGAGACCTCAAGAAACTGAACATCTGATCAAAAGACGTGACAGACGGAGAAACACAGAGAAAAGAAATCAGAAAACAGGAATTTCAGCAAACGCCCAAATAGAAGAAAACAGGAAAGATGTGGGTAGAAGAGAGTAAGAAGAAAGACACTGAATATATAAGAGATATTTGTGAAGAAAAAAAGAAGGAGACAAAAAAGCCATGAAAACCGATTGTGGTTTAGCGCTCTCCTTACGGGGAAGTTAACGATAGTAACAATAATAATAATAATAATAATAATAATATAAACAGTGTTTACGTACTTGAGAAGCATAAAAAAAGACCGACACTTCCTAAGAACAATGAGCTTTCGGCGTGGTTAAGTTTCCAAATGACAATTTAAGCTCAAACTTAGAGAACATTACGAACTTCTTTTTCCTTTTCTTTCCCTTCCAACTTGAGAGAGAGAGAGAGAGAGATTATCGTTTGATGACGGTATAGATGAGGGTGTCTGCAGTTTTGAACAAGTACATTGCCTCTACTCTCTTCACAGGTATTTCACTCAGCTGTCGGGTGGTTGGGGACTAAATATAAAAATACCGTGATTTTGTAGGAAGAGTAGATCTGTTATACAGCTACAATGCTTTTCGAAAACAGTTTTGAACACGTAAACTGCCTCTGTACTCTCTTCACATATTTTTCACTCAGTTATCGGGTGGTTTGGGACTAAATATTGAAGTACCGTGATTTTGTAGGAAGAATAGATCTGTTATACAGCTACAATGCTTTTCGAAAACAGCAGAAAAAGTAAATTGGAGTGGCCGAACTGTACTACAAACTCGTTTCTTTACAAGCATAAATCAAAGATTTTACAGATACGTCATCTTATATGCAATTTATTACTCGACAACTGATGATTGGAGCTATGCACTGTATCGTCCACTTCACGGTGTGACTTACACTGGAAGCTAATGATGCGATCATTATACTGCCGCGATTGTATTAGCACATGTGCAGACGCACTGATCAGTACATGAACTGAACAGGATAGAAAAATCAATCACGTTGTACTTAATGTTTTTTACGGTGGACCCGAAATCCGCCGAGAAAATTTCGCAGGTTGTTCAGAGATATTTCGCGGATATCAGGGAGCCGTGATCTCTGCTGGCTTGTTACAGAGTAATAACACAACTATGAAATCTATGCCAACATTTGCTCGGATATGAAAAAACTCAGGCTAAAATTCTATGGGCATGCTAAAAGAATGAAACTGACCATGTTAACTAGACAGGTTGTGTAATTTTATGAAACCACCACTAAAGCTAAAATTGGAACATTAAAATTGATCAGCGTAGTAAGAGAAGACCTGAAGCAAGCTTGGATAACACAACTTGATATCATCATCATCGACACTTCATCTTACATAATTGAAAGTAGTTGACCCATCACGCACTCCTCTTGTCTATCTCAATTTTTCCCGGTCTTCTGAATCTCGGCGTAGCTGGCTCCATGTTTGGTATGTCTTTTCCTTTAGCTGATCTATCCGTGGTCTCGGTGACCTTCTCTGAAATTTTTGCCTTCGACTTTGTCTTGGATGGTAATCTTTTCTAAGTTATCCTCCCGTGGTCGTACTGTGTGACCAAAGAACTGCAGAATCCGCTGGAAACAAATACTGGACAACCTCTTCTCCACCCTGATTTCTTGAAGATTGATTTGTTGTTCCGTTTGTCCGTCCATAATATTCTCAGCAACCTCCTACTGTCCACATTTCAAAAGCACCAATTTTTTTAAGTTCTCTTCAGTTACTGTCCATGTTTCACCTTCAAAGGAAAATGCCCGGTTTTTACACATCACTGTTAGCTTCGATGCAGCATCCCTACCAAGAACATTTACTACGTCGTATTTCCTGTGTAGGTAAACATGGTGATCACATTCTTCATATTCTGACAGTAAATCAGTAGCTGGAAGTGAATCACCTCTGTTAATTATAATGATCTTGGTCTTTTTCTTCTTAATTGAAAATCCAAGTTTCTCCCTTTCTCTCTTAACAATATCCAGTAGGTCCTTCATTTCCACTTGTGATTCTGCGATTCTGGTTCAAAAATGGTTCAAATGGTTCTGAGCACTATGCGACTTAACTTCTGAGGTCATCAGTCGCCTAGAACTTAGGACTAATTAAACCTAACTAACCTAAGGACATCACACACATCCATGCCCGAGGCAGGATTCGAACCTGCGACCGTAGCGGTCGCTCGGCTCCAGACTGTAGCGCCCAGAACCGCACGGTCACTCCGGCCGGCTCTGCGATTCTGCTCACAGTTTGGTGTCATCAGCAAATCTTAAGTTATTGATTCTTCGTCCTCCAGTATGGATTTCACGAGTCTAGCCATGAAGACTTTTTCTCATAACATATTCTCCATAGATATCAAATAGAACCGGTGACAGAATGCACCCCTGTCTAAATCCCTTGCATGGTCCAAAAGGTCATGAAATAGTTTTATCTAGTCTGATTATTGCCTCGCTATCAGAGCAGAGATTTCTGATAAAGGCTATAAGGTGATGAGGAACACACATTTCTGTTAGCACACTCCGCAGTTCTCTCCATAGAACACAGCCTTGCTGTAGTCCAAGAAACAAAGAACTAATGGGATATTGAATTTCCTACATTTTTCAGTTAGATGTTGACTTTGAGTATCTGCTCTCGGGTTTCTTTATTCTGCACAAATTCAGCTTCCTCTGGAGGTATTCCCTTATCTAAGTAGGTTTTCATGCATTCGTGGATGACATTTAGAAGATATGCTGGCATATGAAATTAATGAAATGGCCCTGTAGTTCTCACAACGACGTGCGTTTCCTTTCTTATGAAACAGAGTGATTACCGACATGAGCCAGTCATCTATCCATGTTCCGTTATTCCATATGCTGTTACAAGTTTCATGCATGATTTCCAAACCAAAATCTCCAGATAGTTTGATCATTTCAGTAGTAATATGGCCATGTCCAGGGGATTTGTTATTTTTCAGTTTAGTTATAGTTTTTCCGACTTCTTCTTTTCCATCTATACCGGAATGTTTAGATGAGCAAGTCTTCCGTTTTTATCGATATACAACTTGTTGCAGTATTTTCTCCGCCGATCTGCAGCTAGTTCTATGTAGGTTGGAGGTGTGCCATCTTCAAATTCTACTACCCAAGTTCTTGGATCTTGTTAGTTTCTTTTCAGTGAACATGCACCTGGTATCATTGCAATCCCACAAGTTCTCAAGTCTCTCACATGTTTCACTGATGTAATGATTTTCGTCTCTTCAGCAGCTTCTCTGTATCAATACCGATAACTTGTGGTACTGCTGAGTTCCCTGTAACCCTCTCCTCTTCAGTACTCTTCTGTCCTCAATGATTTGTGTGGTTTCGCTAGTAAGTCAGTTATTTTTATTCTTCACTTATTTGCTGTCCTTGACTACTTCCTCAGCTGTTTTGACTAATGTCTCCTTCAGCAAATTCCATTTCTCTGCACATGTCATTTTATGTGACTGATCGGTCGAAATGTTTCTTGGACTCGATTCCTAAAAATTTCGATTTCAGCCTTGTGCTCTAATCTTATTTGCTTTTGGAGGTGTCCCTTCATATTTTGACAGTTTCATTGACAGTTCATGACATAAAAGCTCATGATGAGTTGCACAACATGTAGCAGAAAGAGTCTTTATGTTTTTAGCTGACGATCTCCATGTTAAGCCAAATAAAGAACTGTCAGTCTGATGACGGTATGTTCCACCTGGTGAGGTCCTGGTGTAAAGTCTTGGGGGATGGTGTTGGAAGCAGGTGTTGGTTATAAAAAATTTATTTTCTTGACTGAACCGATCCAGGCGATCTCCACGATTATTTCTTTTGCCTAAACCATGACAGTTAAGTACTTTATTTGATAAGTCTCACTTCCCTATCTTAACGTTAAAATCGCTTTGCTCTACAGTAACTTCCATTTTGGGTATTTACTCTGGGCAGTTAGAAAGAGACTCATAAAATTCTTCCAACTCTTCATCAGCTGTTGAAGTTGGTGCATAAGCTGTATTATACTTAGCTTGCAATATCTATTGTCGAATTTCATTAGTAGTATTCGGTCGCTGACAGGCTTAAGAGTTTTGTTTTAACTTTCCTTTGTGCCCGTATTAACTTCATTTGCGCAGAATGGACTTATTTCCGCTCGTCAGACCAAGCCATTTCGGTCTTCTTAACTTTTTTGCCAGGCCAACTGCGGTATTCCATTCCTTGTATAATAACAAGGCAACATCGTTGATGGAATTATTTGATCTACCAGAAAAATGTACTCTTTTTGCCATTAGCTGTTTTGAAGTGCCCAGTGACGTTCCAGTGAGTCTCTGATGATCTTAGTTCCCTGGTATTCCCTTTCCACAATTTGTAGTTTTCCAATTATCCTTGTACATTCCAAATCGCACTCTTGTGTACGTTACTTTAGATGTTCATAGCTTTACGTGTGGCAGTCCACCCCCAAAGATCCGACTGGGGGACCGTTTATATCTCTGGACTGTTTAACAGCAGGCAAATCCATGGTGGGTTATCTTGCGGACAAAACTTGATGTGCCAGATAGAAAAAAAAATGGCAGAAAATTCACGACTCTACAGTTGGCCTGGCAAAAAAGTTAAGAAGACCGAAATGGCTTGGTCTGACGAGCGGAAATAAGTCCATTCTGCGCAAATGAAGTTAATACGGGCACAAAGGAAAGTTAAAACAAAACTCTTAAAATGCCTCTTATTGTACATTGGGTGGTCCAGACGTGCTCAAACATGAATAATAATAATAATTATTATTATGGTTTTTCTCTTTGTTACCTCAGTTACCTTCGTTTCTGTGAAAATATATTCACAACAGTAACAAAACCTATAATAAGCCGTCACCGAAACGTACAACACCAAACACATATTAACGCAACAACCCTTACATGCTGCCAAAGTACTGTGGTGAGGTTGTCGTTGCCTCCAGAACAGCTCAGTATATCGCCGTTGTGTGGTTCTTCCACTGCATTCAGTGAACTCACACACGATATGCATATTGGCCAAATCTTCATTAGATACTCCTGTGTATCACAGTTAACCTACAACTAACATTGATGGAAAAACGCACCAGAAACAGTATCGAACAGTACTGAAGCAATACTGAGGGCGAAGAAAAACGTGAGCTTTGCTGTTATCAGGAGCAAGTACCGTGAGCGAACGGAACAAGTTCATTTTCCAAACAAGACACACAGTACATTTGATGTGGTATGCAGACATTTTCTATGTAACACACATATAAAGATAAACGGGGGTAAGAAAGGAAACGAAATGCAATTACCACGGTACGACTCATCGGAGACCACGGGTCCAATATATCAAAATACTCATAAAACATCCCGAACAAATTTCGAAATTTTGTCGGTGGAGTTCTTGCTCACCCAGTATATGCAGATGTAAACGTAGGTGTAGATGTATCGCTTATATTTATGCCCAACGATATAGCTTAGATCTGTTCGAAATTAGTAGGTTTCAAATTTTTCAGTGGCGAAAGAAACTGGAATATACAGCGAGGGTTTGAAGCACCGCTTGCGAGAGTGGCACTACTGGAAAAGACACGGGAAATGCGATCCTCTGCACGTGGCCAATCTGCCAAGTGCACAAACACACTCTGGCCGATAGCTCCATCAAAATCGCTTGCATCAGCTACTCGTGTTATAGGGACGTACACGTGGCTAACAGTGACAATCAATTTTTCTGCGCAGTTGCTATTGACAATTTAGGAGGACGTTTCCAAAAACAAAAAGTCTTTTGACAACCATGTCTTGTTAACGCGGTGTATAATGCTTCTGTTTGCGTTTCTTGCAACTTTTCGTTCTCTCGTTTATATGCTTACTATATGTTTTACTTAATTAAAACAAGAAATTTAGCATTATTCGCCTATGGAGTTGTGAAATCAGCATAACTCAGTGTCATGCAGACGACACCGATTTAGATTCTCGCAGCTGTCCAGAATTTTAATTCGTTGAAAGGGTTTTAATGAAGTGCCTTCAGCATTATAAGGGTGACTGAGGAGCCATTTGAAAGAGAAGCCGAGGATCAGTTTTGGAAAGTCGAGCAAATGGCTGAGGACGTCCTATGCTAACCGCTTATCTCTAAATAATATTGACGTCCAATGTTGCCGTTAGCAGAGGAATCCAAGACAAGTCTGTATTAGAAATTAAGTATCACGTGGCTTGCGCTGGTACTATCTTAATGGTGGCGTATTCTTTTGTTTATATGACATACATTTAACTTAAGATCACAGTTTGTGTTGTGACTGATTCATATACACTTATGAATGCTCACTCACCATACTCTATAGTGATACATTCAGTGAAACGAGTTATAAAGACATTGTCAAATAACTCAGAAGATCATATAACTAAGCACTCTCGTCTCTGGGGTCTTTGCTTTGGTCTAGAAGACGGGTAGACAGTTGAGATTTGAAGATTCTGCGTTCTGTATTTGCCCGATCGAGCTGACATCGTAGCGTAGGGCGGTTTCTAATCCCTGTCCATTCTTCTATATTTAGGAGTTACGTGGTTTCTCTATATCGATTAAAGCGAATGGCGGGATGGTTCCTTCTCCATCCTTTGCTATTCGTCTGTAATGATCTGGTGATCGACTGATGGAAAACCCCAATATTTCATCCTTTTTGCTCTGTCTGTCTCCTGCTTTCAGTGGATGTTATTTCTAACATTCTTTGCTGGACGTTTTTATTTCCTCTTCCTTTTTCCGTCAATACAGGGTGAGCGGAAGATGGTACGATTAGCACGATTATGACATTATGTTCGGGAGCAGCGAAATTTAAATCTTGTAACGCTATCCAGATTCACTTTTTCAATGGATTTGTTCAATAACTGTAGATTAATGATTGAATACATTCTTGAATAGGCTTACGACAGATTACCTCTAGCATTCTTTTCTTTCTGCACTAGTACTCCCCCACTAATGTTCTAGCTTAGCCTGAACACTAAATTCTTATCACACTTCCTTACTTATACGTTTACCACGTGAAGCGCGTCAAGTTGACTTTACTCTTCAGCTCCAGTACTGACTGTTTCCAGTGCACTACGGCAGTCAGTTCTCAGAACAGGCTTTGAATATTTCAGCAGATTGTTAATGTTTTCAACCAGTGCCGATTATATGTACAGCGTATTTTGTTCGGGTGGACTACTGACACGTCTGAATTCCTCTAGAGGTCACACCAAATGCACAAAATAACGAACAAGTTTCATTACTTTCAGCTTAATTTTTATTTAGACTCCTCTAAAATGTATGAAACACTCCATCGGAAACTGACACATTTGCCCACTTTTCTCCTGCTTCTTAGACCGAATATTGATTTAATAGTCGTTGTACTGTTAGTAATTACATTTATAACAACTTCTTTTTCACATGTGTATGTACTCGGTCGCCAGCCCACTCACATGAATATCACATCCCCGAAAATTTCGTTTTCGGTAATAGCTCTTCTTGTGGGAAATTGTCAGTATCGAGTTCAGTTACTTAATAAGCCATGGCGGCCTGTATCTACTGTTTTAACGTCTTCAACTTTTGTAGTCCTGTCGTTCTCAGTTGCGTATAATATTACGGTATGTTGATAGTTTTTACTTTCTGGACCGTCCAATTACAATCCCAAATTACGTTACTGTAAAGGTTAAATACAGTTCCAAAGTGGCACAAAAGGAGAAATCATATGCAAAACGGTATTTGTTACTAAATGAAATGAAAATACTATATTCGAAAAAATTTACCGCAACATGATGCTGTGTGAAACTTAGAGTTAGTACAACACACAGGAAACCCCACAGTCTTCATGGCACAGATAGAAAAAACCTGCACATAACACATACACAGCAGTAAAACATATACAAAACAAAAATAATGAAACTACCAATAAAAAAGATACATTTAAATTTGGAATGAGAAACCACAAGAAAATCAACATATATTTTATCCACGATTAGTAAACGTTACAGAGACAGAACTACACGAAAAAGAAAAAAATACACTTGGAAAAATGGTTGAAACATTGCACCAACAGTAGGCTTTTTCCTTAATTTATTGGTTTTCGGGCCGTGCCCATTCAAACATCTCAATAGTAAAATCAATTATGTCAATAAGAAAATCAAGACAATACGACTCTCAGTCCCTGAGCGGTGGAGATCTCCGACCCGGCCGGGAATCGAACCCCAACAGCAGGTTAAACAAAAAACTTATAGTACAAACTGAACTCATCCTCACACGTGAAGAACAACAAAATAATTGTAAATTAAACATAGAACGAACAATAAAATTAGCAAAAAAGGTAATAAGACGGTCCACAAAGTAAAAATTATCTACTTCTTTAAACTCTTTAGCGCTAAGGAACTTAAACGGATGTAAGGTTCATTCGTGACTGTAAACTGGTTGTCCGTGAATAAATACACGTTATAATATATTTGAGTGGTTTCAGCATGCCGTTATTTAAAATGATCTGTGTATTGTTGCACAGTAAAACGTAAATTTAGTGAGTTACACGTATTCAGACACAGTTGCTAATCTAACAAAAAAATATGGAGTTATTATAACTTTAAGAACTGCACAGTCTACTTCGTAACTTACTATTACGAATGAGTACAAATCGATTTTCTCCGCTGGTAATCATACGAATGGTCCAAATGAATATGCTTTACGAATAATAAAAAAATAAATTATTAATGATGTATAAAATGGTATTTATAACTTTCATAAACGTACCAAGTGGTCCACGTAGACGCTGTTACTGATTAACAATGAAATTGTCTTAAGCGGGACGCAGATTTGGCGCAGAAGTAATTTGTAGAGCTGTTTTGTATCAGCGGTGCGGCAGAAGCTCCCACACCACCTCCTGGCCGGCCACGCTGCGACAGATGGTCCAGCCACAGCCTCCCGACCGTGGGAACAGCCACCAACGCTGCCGAAGAACAGCTTCCTTTGCGTTACAGCTTTTAAGATATCAGGAACGAGATACAAGAAGAGTAATATGTTAGTGGGAGCAGAAACGTCACATAGAATGACTAACATGTAATACCATATTACCACTGTATTAACTGTTGTATTAAGAATAGCGCAGGTTATAACGCGCGTCTGTATTTATTTCACTTTGTGTTCGTTTTCCCTAGGAAACGGTGTGCGTTTTGTACAGGTCTTCCTGTTCTGTGAATAATTTCTTATATACTGCTCGAAGAAAGATGCAACACCGTCAAGGACGAGGTTATATTATTGACAACTGACGTGTATAGGAGTATATGATAACAAATTCAGACCAAATGAAATACAAATGTCACACTAAAGGGTGCCGGAACATTTGAATCAATACAGTTTTACAATATCATCAAAGTTTTCATTTCTTTTCCCTGAACATTAATTGCCGCCGGCCGGGGTGGCCTAGCGGTTCTAGGCGCAACAGTCTGGAACCGCGCGACCGCGACGGTCACAGGTTCGAATCCTGCCTCGGGCATGGATGTGTGTGATGTCCTTAGGTTAGTTAGGTTTAAGTAGTTCTAAGTTCTAGGGGACTGATGACCTCAGAAGTTAAGTCCCATAGTGCTCAGAGCCATTTGAACCATTAATTGCCCTTCTGAATTTGTTCTTGATTTCCTTTATTGGTTGTTCACTGTACGGATGGAATAACTTCAGGGATATACTACAGCCCTGTCGCACTCCCTTCTCAACCACTGCTTCCCTTTCATGTCATTCGACTCCAATAACTACAGTCTGGTTTCTGTACACGTTATAAATGGCCATTCAGTTCCTATATTTTATCCCTACTACCTTCAATATTTCAGAATAGTGTAATCCAGGCAACTTTGTTAAAAAGCACTCCGTCTTCGGGCCACAAATGGCCCATCCGACTGCCGTGTCATTCTAAGCTGAGGGTGCTGATAGGGGGGATGTGGTCAGCACACCGCTCTCCCGGTCGGTATGATGGTTTTCTTTGACCTGAGGCCGCTACTATTCGGTCGAGTAGCTCCTCGATTGGCATCACGAGGCTGAGTGCACACCGAAAAATGGCAACAGCGCATGGCGGCCCGGATGGTCACCCATCCAAGTGCCGACCACGCCCGACAGCGCTTAACTTCGGTGATCTGACGGGAACTGGTATATCCACTGCGGCAAGGCCGTTGCCTAAATTTGTTGAAAGTCTTATGTAAATCTAAAAATGCTATAAATGTAGGTTTGCTTTTCTTCAACCTGTCTCCTATGATAAGACGTAGGGTCAGTATTGTCACGCGTATTCCTGTACTTCTCCGGGATCGAAACTGACCTTACCATAGTCCGGCTTCTGCCAGTTTCTCCGTGCTTCCGTCAATAATTCTTATCAACATTTTGCAATCATGATTCATTAACCTGACTGTTCGGTCAATAACTCTTATCAACATTTTGCAATCATGATTCATTAACCTGACTGTTCGGTAATATTCACACATCAACCATCTGAACCTGCTTTCTTCTTGAAGTCTCAGCGTATTTTGCCTGTCTTCTATATCTTGCACGTTATATGGAGTAGTTTCGTCATGGCTGGCTCTCCCAAGGATCTCAGAAATTCTGAGGGAATGGCGTCTGCTCCAGGAACTTGTTTCGACTGATATCTTTCAATGCTCTGTTAAATTATTCTCGCAGTATTATGTCTCCCATGCTACCTTCACCTACTTCCTCTTCTTTTTCTATAAGAGTGTCTTCTAGTTCATTTCCCTTGTAGAGTCCCTTTACAAATTCCTACCATCTTCCAGCTTAAACATCTTTGCTTGGTACTGGCTTCTGATTTGAGCTGTTGATATTCATACAGTTGCTTCATTTTTCTCCAAATGTATCATTATTTTTCCTACAGACGGTACCTATCTTCCCCAGTTATTCATGCTTCTACAGGCTTACATCTGTTCCCTAGACATTCCTGCTTAGCCGTTTTGTACTTTCTGATAATGTGATTTTTTTAGTCGTCGCCATTCCCTTTGTTGTTGTTAAGTCTACAGATAAAGCGAATGGCATATGAAATTGCAGGGTTGTGACGTGATGATTTCTGTAAACAGATAGCACACATGGCAGTCACAGCGGCTGTCTGGCCCAGGCCCTATCACAAAGAAAGGGAGCGGACGAAAATTAATTTGATAATTCCAACCACAGATTCAAGTTGTCTACAAAATTTCGAGCTTAGTGTTGATAATCTCAGATCGGACGGATCATTAATTAAAAAGCATAAAACTTAATCGATAAATATATGCATTTATATTAGTTTTCCCCAGCCAACGAATACAACCGATGGATTGCCTACATGGAGGATCATCGGATGGAAGGGGGGCAGTAATTTCCACATTCTCCATTTGTCTTACATAGAAAATGCTCAAGATTGCGGTTTTTCCTGAGAAGTTCCTGGCCATAAGGTGAAGCCGTGCGGTGGCGGAGGTGTGTCAGTCCCATCCCTCGTTCTGAGAATTCTCGTCCTAACAGGCGTCGCAACTTGAGGGTCAAATAACGTGCCGCCCAGTCAGCAGAAACGGTTCCAATGCCAACTCACGTTATGATGGCTACCTGGAGCTATTTGTTAATCGTGGACGCACACGACTGTGCGGTGTCTGACGCTACAATTGGCCAGAGAGGCTCTCTCCAACACCATTCGGTTGCTCATCTTGGACGAGTAAACAACGCAAATAGTAGTAATGCGGAAGTCACCACAATTCTGGGTATGGAAGCGTTGTCTTCAGTCGCCCTGGGAGAACCCTTGTGTTAAGATGATCAGATCTGACCAGCATCCTCCTCGGTAGGAAAAGTGAAGTTATTACTGTGGTTGCTTTCGTGCGATGACGCCGTTTTTTACAGCAGGAATCCGGCATCGGTGACTCCACTGGTCGCATTATGGTTAAGTCCTGCCGTTCGGCCACTGCCTCTATGCCAGTAACACGCAACTCGTAGCTAGAAACTCTCAGTTTCTTTATTGGTTTCAATTAAACATTCCTCACTTTCCTTAAGGACTGGACCTAGAGTCTTTTAGATTTTTATTGTGTTTTCTTAATCTCATTCCTTGTCCTACAGCAACGCGGCATCTCACCAACCCATCCAGAATTGTGGAAGCTTTTCATAAAACGCTGTGACGGGCTACCACGCATTCGTTTGTATCCCCACAATATATATATCGTCATTCAAAAGTCATGTCCCATAGGACAAATAGGGTGAACAACAACTACACTGACAAACTTTCAGGCCTGCCGTTGTGGCCGAGCGGTTCTAGGCGCTTCAGTCTGGAACCGCACGACCGCTACGGTCGCAGGTTCGAATCCTGCCTCGGGCATGGATGTGTGTGATGTCCTTAGGTTAGTTAGGTTTAAGTAGTTCTAAGTTCTAGGGGACTGATGACCTCAGATGTTAGGTCCCATAGTGCTCAGAGCCATTTGAACCATTTTGAACAAACTTTCAGACCTAGTACTACAGACTAAAACAAGAAAAGAATGTCAAGTAAACATGGGCCCTAAAATGCATGTCTCAAGAGCACTTATTTATCTTCGCTACTGTGAAACACATCTCATTCTTTAGAGCCCACTTGGCCTCTTTTTCTAGTTTTTAGTGATACTACCACCTCTCAGAATATGGAAAACAAAGAGCCTGCAGTAGACAAGGTTTGTTTCATAGTATCCAAGATGAAGAGGTGCTCATAGCTTGTAAGGTATGCATTTTCAAGCTCATGTTTACCAGACGTTTTTTTCTTGTTTTGATCCACACAACTACATCTGGAAATATCTCGGTGGAGTTCTGGGTCATCATATTTTTCTACTGGACAAGACTTTTGATCACCTTCTGTTCATTCAAATCTAGTCATTTTTATTGGCTGTCATTGTTCTGTAGCTTTCCCTCTGTCCCTTTTTCTTTAAATTAATCATTTATGTGATGAAACGCCTGCCAAGTGAAAAAGCCTCGCGGTCCAGGGACAGCAGATTAGAAGGTGAGAGCTACTACCTGTCTGACAGGGAAACGTGATGGGCAGTGCTTTGTCCACTTTTATTCATATCACTCATCTTGAACAGACCAGTAGTTGCAGGGTGCTTCCGAAGTACTTTTGATCATCTAATAGGGAAGACTTTTTGTCTTCGCGCACATTGGTACCTTTTTCTTGGCGAAATGTTGTGTTCTATGTACATCTGTTTAGCGAAGATAACTGCGTCGAGAGAGTGTAGGGTGTAGTGTAGTGTCCGTATTCTCATGCAAAATTCTGTGTGAATGACGAGCGTTGAGTGTTCGGTCGTATTACTTAGACTATCCCTGTGAAACAACGTTAATGGGGCAGTTGAAATAGCCACCATCCGACCAATACAACGACATCAACAGTCTCATGGTCTCACTCCATGAGACTTTGTAGACGGGTCTGTGATGTTGCACGGAAAGGTGGTTCACAATTTTTAGATGAGGAAATGCATGCCATTGCGTCCTCTCCCCTCGCTGACAAAATTCTGATGATAAATACACTCCTGGAAATTGAAATAAGAACACCGTGAATTCATTGTCCCAGGAAGGGGAAACTTTATTGACACATTGCTGGGGTCAGATACATCACATGATCACACTGACAGAACCACAGGCACATAGACACAGGCAACAGAGCATGCACAATGTCGGCACTAGTACAGTGTATATCCACCTTTCGCAGCAATGCAGGCTGCTATTCTCCCATGGAGACGATCGTAGAGATGCTGGATGTAGTCCTGTGGAACGGCTTGCCATGCCATTTCCACCTGGCGCATCAGTTGGACCAGCGTTCGTGCAGGACGTGCAGACCGCGTGAGACGACGCTTCATCCAGTCCCAAACATGCTCAATGGGGGACAGATCCGGAGATCTTGCTGGCCAGGGTAGTTGACTTACACCTTCTAGAGCACGTTGGGTGGCACGGGATACATGCGGACGTGCATTGTCCTGTTGGAACAGCAAGTTCCCTTGCTGGTCTAGGAATGGTAGAACGATGGGTTCGATGACGGTTTGGATGTACCGTGCACTATTCAGTGTCCCCTCGACGATCACCAGTGGTGTACGGCCAGTGTAGGAGATCGCTCCCCACACCATGATGCCGGGTGTTGGCCCTGTGTGCCTCGGTCGTATGCAGTCCTGATTGTGGCGCTCACCTGCACGGCGCCAAACACGCATACGACCATCATTGGCACCAAGGCAGAAGCGACTCTCATCGCTGAAGACGACACGTCTCCATTCGTCCCTCCATTCACGCCTGTCGCGACACCACTGGAGGCGGGCTGCACGATGTTGGGGCGTGAGCGGAAGACGGCCTAACGGTGTGCGGGACCGTAGCCCAGCTTCATGGAGACGGTTGCGAATGGTCCTCGCCGATACCCCAGGAGCAACAGTGTCCCTAATTTGCTGGGAAGTGGCGGTGCGGTCCCCTACGGCACTGCGTAGGATCCTACGGTCTTGGCGTGCATCCGTGCGTCGCTGCGGTCCGGTCCCAGGTCGACGGGCACGTGCACCTTCCGCCGACCACTGGCGACAACATCGATGTACTGTGGAGACCTCACGCCCCACGTGTTGAGCAATTCGGCGGTACGTCCACCCGGCCCCCCGCATGCCCACTATACGCCCTCGCTCAAAGTCCGTCAACTGCACATACGGTTCACGTCCACGCTTTCGCGGCATGCTACCAGTGCTAAAGACTGCGATGGAGCTCCGTATGCCACGGCAAACTGGCTGACACTGACGGCGGCGGTGCACAAATGCTGCGCAGCTAGCGCCATTCGACGGCCAACACCGCGGTTCCTGGTGTGTCCGCTGTGCCGTGCGTGTGATCATTGCTTGTACAGCCCTGTCGCAGTGTCCGGAGCAAGTATGGTGGGTCTGACACACCGGTCTCAATGTGTTCTTTTTTCCATTTCCAGGAGTGTATTTCATGTGCTGCCGGAAGTCTGTTTGCCTACCTAATACTCCAATGACATTGCCCCATCTTGAGTTGGCTATTCTTAAACAAGTAATCTGGTTTTAAATCAGCTACATGCTGTCTTTCGAATGCGTAGGATTACGTAGTCGACAAAATTAGTGTAAGCATTTGTGCTTACAAGCCCAATCGGGCACTTAGTCTCTATTTCAAATATCTCCCCAGGAGTAACTCGTTATAATGCTATTGATTATTGATTCACTTTGCAGCATACTGCAGCGTGAGAATATTTGCAGTCATTTTCTTAACATACAATTTTTTGCGTTTGACTCTAATTGGTTGATGGTACAGTGGACGCGTATTATGGAGGGACAGAGTTCTAATCCCTTTACAGCCACGCTGGTTTAATTGTTCAGTGTTTTGTTTTCCCTAAATCACTGCAGCCTAACGCGATGACAGTTAAGATCTTGGCTGGTCCCAATCTTCCTCGTTGTACAACTCAGCCACTGCTTCGACTGCAATGCCATTAATTTCAAAGGGATGTAGACTCTACCAAAGCACTATATATCTTGAAAGTGTGACAGATTCAGACATGCTCTTTCGGTCATCTTTAGATCGTTCCATTTGAAAATTATATGATTGGAGATCCCAGTCACTTCGTAGTAGAACAGTTTCAACTTGGGAATGAAAGGAAAAAAAATTGTGAATGGCATTAATAGAAATTTCCGTCGGTGCTTGACAGAACATGACAATACTATTAAACGGGAAACACTTTGCTAAATTTCAGCAAAATTATATTTATTTGGTCGTGAACCGGTTATACGCCATCGTCAAGCCTCAACTGAACGCCTCAAACACAGATTTCTTCGGTGCACGTTCTGATGCGCCGTGCTATCTTAGGGAAGTGGACAGTGAGTGATTAGTAGAACGTGCAGTTCGCAACACTGGGTGCGATAATCTTCTTTGTTGCCATCGAATCAACAGAGCTTACGAAACCGGTCTGCAGTGATTCGTGGAAAGATCAACATATGTACAGAATAACGAAGATATTAGTGTTTTAAATAGTTCATTTAACATTACAATACTTAATACTGCGAGGCTTACTGTTCGCACTTTTTTTTTTTTTTTTTTTTGAAAGTCCTTCAGAGCAACTATGAGCCGCTTAACAGCACATTCAAAGGATTACTTACGTGGAACGTTTGTTGAAAACATATTTTTTCTGCAGTAACTGTTTGCAACAGATATACGTTCACATATTTTATAGATTTACCTCATTATTTCTTCTGGCGACAGACACTTATAATGTGCAGGGTGACAACTAAACACATATTTATATAGATTATGATTTTATGTGTGTTAATCTTTCACATAAAAAATGAAGCATCCTATGTCGTGCGTAACATGATGTATAAAATAACAGAAATATATTAAAACACTTCTTATCTATATTCCGAAAATTGTAGACTTTAGAGCATAAAGAGCAGACTATCGCAGCAAAGAGGGTACTCCTGGACAACAGGAGTCCAGGATCCACTAATATCAAACGTAGGTCTTAATATAAGGAAAAAAATTCTAAGAATGTATGTTTGAAGTGCGGCATGGTATGGTAGTAAACATAGACTGTGGCAAAACCGGAAGAGAAGAGAATCGAAGCATTTGAGATGTCGTGTTACAGAAGGAAACAGAAAATTAGGTGGATCAGTAAGGTGAGCTTTAAGGAGATTCTCCGCAGAGTCGGTGAGGAAAGGAACGTATGGAAAACACTGGCAAGGAGAATGACATCTCTTGATGCACCATGGAATAACTTCCATGATACTAGAGGAGGAAGCTGTAGAGAGGAAGCCAGAGACTGCAATGTGTCCAGCAAATCACTGAGGACGTGGGTTTTAAGTGCTACTCTGAGATGAAAAGGTTGGCACAGAAGACTAACTGAAGAATTAAAAAAAAATAAAGGTACTCGCTATTTGAATCGCCATAAAAATGAAAAGAAACAGAATGTGAACAAACACTTGATCCATGACGTACAAGAGTATTTAATTTAATTTGAATTTACTTATTTTTCTTATGGTTCCTTTGAGGGGCAATTGTTGGTTTATCAGCATAGATTTTAATACCTAAATGTCGCAAAGATACCTCTGCAAATTATTTTTCAAGATACTGGTTAAAGCATGTTTTTTATTGTTTTTAGTTCTACAGATAGACGCATGTCGGAAAAAAAGAGAAAATGTAGACAATACAGCATCTAATATTTGAAGTATGGCTTTATTCAGTCGCCACTAAACAAGACATTACCAGTGCGTCTGATACGCCAAAACGTTTTTGGTAGCAAAAAACATTAGCGATCGCCTTCGTAGCTCTTTTAAGTAAGTAATTATTGCGATTAACAAGATCAAAAACAGTGTACTTAATGATAGATTGTTTCAGAGAAAGATTTTAATCGTCTGCTCCTGTACACGGAGGTTCATTGGCTGTCAAAGGGTACCTGTCGAAAAAAGGATTTATAACCACTCTAGTACAGTTGTAACGTTTTTTTTAAAACAAAGATCATTCGTCAAAGGAAAATTTACTGAAATTTAACAGTGACTTAGCTTCTTTGACCGATTTGTACAGTAAATTTAATAAAATTAATCTACAGCAGCAAGGAGGTGACCTGAATTTACTCAGAGCAAGGGCAACTATATCTGGTCTTGTGTCAGAACTTCCCCTGTACAGACATTATTTGGGTCGAAAACTGTTTCACCAGTTTCCAAATCTTTCTTCTGTGGAAATAAATGGTGATGCCATTTTAGTGTTTTGTGTACGCTTAGACACATTTAAAGACGATTTTACAAACATATTTCAGTATCTCCTTCAAACTATCATTCCGGTTTGGGTACTCGAACCTTTCTCTGACCCATAAATATCAGAATTATCCTTGCAGGAAACCCTATAAAACGTTCAACAAATGAAGAGTCAAAATTAAAATTCAGAAATGGGCATAAGGAATTCTGGCTTCGAAGGCAAATTCCTATATTGTATCCAGCCTTAAGGCCTACAGAAATGAAGTATTTCATTACTTTCTCATCTTTGTATTTAGCAGTAGGTGGATTTACCATGGTTAGCAAGTTAGCTACGAAGAAGAAAGACAGACTGTCAGTCACAGAGCTAAGCGATTGAGGAATTTAGACCAAATATTGAAATATTCAGCCCTCTCACTAAAAATAACGTAAAATCTTGAAATATATGTTTCTAATAAACCTTTGAGAGTTAATAACTTTTAATAATTCCTTTTAATAATGTTAATGCATTTTAATAAAGAAATTTTAAAAATATATCCTTTTTCAGTTCTAGTTAAGAATTAAACATTAATTGCAAGATGAAAATTGTGAACCAGCTGGAATTAGAATACAGATGGCTGCTTATTTCGAGCGGTGCTCTTACAAATTCAATAATTGGAGCACAACTGACGACAGTTCACAATTTAATGTTTCATTACCTCTCTGCATATCTTTCCATACTTATATAATACGGTATTTGTGGTTCAAGACTGTAGCTACCGAATTATTGTTCGAAATGTGTATTATTAATAGAGCTCAGATCTATATGAGCTATAAAAAACGAGCACGTGCATGCATATATGCACTAGGTATCTGGCAAATATGCTCTAAAATTTTCAAATAGGCATAAAAAATAAAATACGTTATTTCAACTTCTCAAATTTATTCATGTTGACGTAGTAATCAAATTGTAAATTTAAAATGAGTTGTTAACAAAATTAATATTTATTTCTGTCTCTTTTCCTCAGCCTATTTTCGCATTAGTTTTTTTGAAATGACAGTTAAACATTTTTCACTGTTTTCTAGAAGAAACGATTTTCTTCTATCACTTAAAATTTTTTTATCTGGAGGGAGAGAACGAAGTCAAAGAACAGTACCGAAAAGAGGCTATGTCACTTGCAGAATAAGTATTAAATTGTGTTTCAGATTCTCCTTGTAGCATCTTAATCCGAAGAAACATTAAACGTCGACCTGTATTCCTTCCTTCAGTTTTCTCAGTTTTGTTAGGAAGACCGTTTCCCATTTCTCCAGGTATGTCTCCAGCGTCAGCAGTTTCGTGTACCTGCAGGACAGAAGATGAAGGCATCTTTTTTTCTTCTAAACGTGTGATTGCTCCTGTGCGTTTGCTAAAATAGTAAAATAGGTCTTAATAAACACTAATTTATCCTGGAGGCTCATCTCATTGCAGGCACTAATTACAGCAGGGATTCTAACTGCTTCATTTTTGTCTGACACGTCCATTCCTTTTTCACATATTCTAAATGAGCACTGTAATATAGAGCTACTTCAATCCAGATTCCCGTCTGACGAGAACTGGTTTTGGGTTTAAACAGCAGGAAAAACTTCACTCTTTATCGCACCTTCACAAACGCTTTTTTCACAGAGGAAACTGCGGCATTTACTTCTGGGAAATTCACTCGAATTTCCTCTGCCAACCGGTGAAGACCATGTGCTAAACAAGTCATATGAATTGCCTGAGATTAAAATACCTGCAAACTTTAGCAGGCTTAATCATGTCTGCTGCTGCATCTACAGTTATCACCAAGAGTTGTTCCTTATTTTCTTTAGCAGATCACAAAACACATATGCATCACGAACAACCCTAGCAGTCGTTGAATGGTTGTTTCTTCCAGTACCCTGAAGACAGTGAGACGGGGTATTCTTGATTCAGATACCGCCATTTTCCCACGACGACGTTAGTAATAAATCCCCACACAAGTCAATTGTTTCATCTACAGATAACCACAAGTTTGAGTCACCGTCATCCTCTCTTATTTCTTCCATTGCCTGACGAAATACCATTTTATAGAAACTTTATGAAGATCAGGGGTGTAATTTGGCGACTCACTTTTTTGGGGGGGGAACAAGTTTAAAAAAATTTTAAGAAATATGTTTCTTGATCGTAAACTACACTAAATCAAACTCCTTGGCACAATGTGTATACAGAATTTCATGTTGCCATTTTAAAATATTTCTGTTTAATACATCTAAAAGCTTTAAATAATTGACGAGTTTTTGCAAAAATATTGGAGGGAGAAGGGTAGTTGACACACAAACTAATTCCATTGAATAAATTTTTGCACTTATCTCTTAAAAAACTTTATCAAGGTAATTTTTCTTTAGTGTTGATTAACAAGGAACTTTTCGTTTGGAATATTTATCCAAAAACATTATTTAAGTTATTGAAAGAGATGTTGACTGAAACTAAAGCTCTGATGATATCTTTTGAAGAATTATCATTGCCATCATTTTCGACGATGGCAAGCAGAATACACTGCTGGTAATATTGTTTGGATCCTGGAGACATTTTTACTAGCGTTTCTACGAGCTGCTGTTTGTAAATGTTGTATAATCTGGAATTTTTTGCCGCAGGGCATCTGTAACAATCGTATAAAATTAATGTGAGTTTATTTTAGTTAAATAAAAACAACTTCACTAACTCAAAAATCGCATTAATTTAGAAATATTTTGCGAATATAAAAATATATATACAAAAAAAACGACTGTGAAAGGTACTATATTTCCATCTGTGGTTAGAGTAGGACCTCCATCAATCCATTGTCGAAGCAAATAAGCATAACTTCTCTTCTTCTTAGGCACTGTAATATTCTGTCACCTTCAGCTCATACTTCAGAAATTGCAGGTAACAGAAAACCCAGTTACAAATTTAGAAGTTAGCTAAAATGCCATTTTTAAATTATTAGAAATGTTGTTGTTGCGGTAGACGGCTTCGTTTGTAACATAACACAAACGGTACCGAGTTTTATGATGCGATGGTCCCACCAAAATTTCATGATTTACTGCGTAATTATTGAACGCTATTTAGTTTGTTGAGCGGCATATTTTCCTATAATATTTTAGCAATTCTCATTGTCGATGGCTTTGTTCTCCTTTTCCGTGCTCGGTTATGGATTTGGAAGTGTGGCAGATAAATCCTTTTGCAGAAACATAACAATGAAAGAGAAATTTGCTCACGTCTTTCTCTTCTTTTTTAAAGTATTGTGGAAAAATATCTGTATTTCAAGATTAATTGCTAAAAAAGTAAAATATATGCATAACTATGCACAAATTAATATTAGTTAAATAGAGACTAACCACTGATAGATTGCATTTATATGCACTAACATGCAAATATGCTAAAGTCCCAGCTCTGGTTATTATTGAAGCTAGTTAGCAAACTTTGCGTTATGTATTTATAGATCGCGATCGTGTCTGATATCCTGTCTCTAAAAAGACCAAATGCCGTGCTGGGTAAATCTTTTTCGAAAGAGAGGTGGTGTGCCGCAAAGAGTAGAGAATCTATGATGTAGAGTGTGCAATTTTAAGTTGTCATGAAGCGCAGAAAGATGACCATAATGGAAGCATTAGAGATCTGTTAACATATGACACAGAACATCAGCTTAGTATTAAGTGACCAAAATTAATTTCACTTTTCCCCTTTGTCAATTTAAGTTTTAGTTATTCACATATTAGATTACAACCGTAAATTCAACTTTAATTTTCATCCATTATTAAACATAGCTCCACATAAAAACTTCATTTTCAGTTTTTAGTTCAATGTAACTGTTTCTGCGTGACACTCTATACATCATCATTTTTGTATCTTCTGTATAAATAATATCTGTGTAAGTAGCATGTCCTTTTATTTATATTTGCAACATGCACTTGTCACCTGAAAATGGCTTAAGAAGTTGAAAGTCAATTCGTGAACAAACACATACAATTTTGCACAATATTGGGATAGATTTTCCCATTTAATACTAAATTATAAATGTTTTGAAGTATTTATTTGTATTGTCATTCATAAGAATGAAATTATTCGACCACACAGTAACAGAAGATTACATTTTAAAGTGAAGTGTAGAACTGTACCATAATTACTTGTCTTGTACATTACACTGTCTGATGATGGCTAGTAAATAGGAATCAAAATAACAAGATAAATAAATGCTTTAGTAAAAGTCATAGTCTGGTATCGTTCTTTTCCTTAATTATTGGTTGTTTTCTGTGCTATTTTATTATATCTAACTCAGTGACCTAAGCACAGAATATACATGCAGAACGCCTGAAACTGTGATTTATAGCTTTTCTGTCAACATTGAGTATTATTTTATTTATGCCTCATTTCTGCTGTGTAATGTAAAAAGTAACTATACAATGTTTTGTGGCAGATGTTTGTCAATTTCGGACTGCTTCCTTCTTTTCACTGAAGCATGTTTGCCTCTTTATCGTGAGCATCACTTGTCCATGGACTCAGTAATGTTTCTTCATAACCACAATTCTCTGTATAACAGTTCTGAATGCATCTGGCTACTCTTATTTGTGAGGAACGAATTTCTAATCCCCGCCTAACCAAAGCGATTAAGGATTTGTGTAGTTACTCTAAATGACTACACTCAGATGTCGGCATGCATAGCTCTCACCCACGGCTTCATCGCTGATAACACTGTCGTCGACAAGACACTTAACTTCAATATTTCTTGCTTGTTCATGGTCTTCCTTATTCAAATCTTTTGTTAATTGAATATTTCATACAAGTTTATTCGCGCATGCTTACCCAACATTAAATTGATTTGACAATTATTTTCTTCCTGCACCATTTTCACTTATTCTACTTCGACTACACAATCATCAAATATGCATTTGGGAGACAGTTATAAATGACAGTCCTCACACAATTATAAATGACAGTCATCAACAAACGTAGAGGTATCAATTATTTACAGATCTTAATGTAGTGTTTGCGGGTATAAGCACATTTACTGCTCGTTTAACCCCCCCGCCCCCCCCCCCCCTCCCCAATTTCCTTCGTGTAGTAGTACAAGTCCACATAGAGTTTTTACTTTGTACCTATATTCAGCCCCCCTGCGGGTTCGGGGGTAAGAATAGGCCCAATAGGCCCGCGGTATTCCTGCCTGTCGTAAAAGGCGACTAAAAGGAGTTTCAACTGTTTCGGCCTTTCATGTGTTGGTCCCCATACGAGTTTGACCTCCATTCTTCCAAATTCATCAGAATTACGAGCCTTTTGGGGAAGGACACCTTATGTGGTGCACCATAAGTCCTCTGTGCCCTAAGACCTTGGCAATCTTCATCGTCTTGGCGTCGTAACTGCTCCCACCATCCATCATTTTGGGAATGCACGCCTGATGGGTTGTTTAAATTACACCCTTAGTGCGTCACCATCTGCACCCACTATAATTATGGACATCCCATGGCACCCAACATCCAGCACGGTAGCCAGCCCGTTGTGGTGGGGTCGTCATGTACCCTCTAGGTTGTAGCCCCCTGACAACATAGGGATCGTACTGCCGATGCCTGAGCTGCCACCTCCCCACGTAAGCCAAGGAGTAGCTGCCCGTCTCTCTGGGGCATCGTGACTCCCAGCAACAGCCATCCTGCCAGGTGGCCTTTGTTGCGGCTGGGTGGCGCCTCTGGGGAGAGCCCCTGGCCGGAGTGGGTGGCATCAGGGCGGATGATCTGCACTGAAGCGGATGAAGTCTCAATCCGGTGGTCGAACGACCACCAACGTCTCTAAGCGCGGCAAAGTATACTTTAACGCTGTGACATATAACCCCAAATCATCCCTTTCCCTAGCCAAGCCGTGGGAGGGACGTAGGGCTGCGGACAGACAGGAGCCATATTCACCGCAATACCTTGTGTGCAGCAGAACCGATGGGGATTCATTTTTGGGGACTAAGCCTCTCTTCTTTGTGACGAATCTTGAAGATACGAGGTGCATTCAAGTTCTAAGGCCTCCGATTTTTTTTCTAATTAACTACTCACCCGAAATCGATGAAACTGACGTTACTTCTCGACGTAATCGCCCTGCAGACGTACACATTTTTCACAACGCTGACGCCACGATTCCATGGCAGCGGCGAAGGCTTCTTTAGGGGCCTGTTTTGACCACTGGAAAATCGCTGAGGCAATAGCAGCACGGCTGGTGAATGTGCGGCCACGGAGAGTGTCTTTCATTGTTGGAAAAAGCCAAAAGTCACTAGCAGCCAGCTCAGGTGAGTAGGGAGCATGAGGAATCACTTCAAAGTTGTTATCACGAAGAAACTGTTGCGTAACGTTAGCTCGATGTGCGGGTGTGTTGTCTTGGTGAAACAGCATACGTGCAGCCCTTCCCGTACGTTTTTGTTGCAGTGCAGGAAGGAATTTGTTCTTCAAAACATTTTCGTAGGATGCACCTGTTACCGTAGTGCCCTTTGGAACGCAGTGGGTAGGGATTACACCCTCGCTGTCCCAGAACATGGACACCATAATTTTCAACACTGGCGGTTACCCGAAATTTTTTTGGCGGCGGTGAATCTGTGTGCTTCCATTGAGCTGACTGGCGCTTTGTTTCTGGATTGAAAAATAGCATCCACGTCTCATCCATTGTCACAACCGATGAAAAGAAAGTCCCATTCATGCTGTCGTTGCGCGTCAACATTGCTTGGCAACATGCCAAACGGGCAGCCATGTGGTCGTCCGTCAGCATTCGTGGCACCCACCTGGATGACACTTTTCGCATTTTTAGGTCGTCATGCAGGATTGTGTGCACAGAACCCACAGAAACTCAGGAGGTGATCTGTTCAACAGTCATTCGGCGATCCCCCAAAACAATTCTCTCCACTTTCTCGATCATGTCGTCAGACCGGCTTGTGCGAGCCCGAGGTTGTTTCGGTTTGTTGCCACACGACGTTCTGCCTTCATTAAACCATTGCACCCATGAACACACTTTTGACACATCCATAACTCCATCACCACATGTCTCCTTCAACTGTTGTTGAATTTCAATTGGTTTCACACCACGGAAATTCAGAAAACGAATGATTGCACGCTGTTCAAGTAAGGAAAACGTCGCCATTTTAAGTATTTAAAACAGTTCTCATTCTCGCCGCTGGCGGTAAAATTCCATCTGCCGTACGGTGCTGCCATCTCTGGGACATATTGACAATGCACGTGGCCTCATTTTAAAACAATGTGCATGTTTCTATCTCTTTCCAGTCCAGAGAAAAAAAATCGGAGGCCTTAGAACTTGAATGCACCTCATAAGTTTGGGGAAGTGGTGTATCTTTCCAAAATGAGGAGCGGGTCCATTTTGATACAAGCAGCTTCATCTGCACAGTCACGGGCATTACTCGCCTGCGAGAAGCTTGGTGACATACCCGTTAACGTCACTCCCCATTAAGTCCCTAAATTTGGTCCAGGGGATTATCTTTCATAAATATCTTCTGCTACAGTCTGTTGAAGAGCTATGGGAGAACCTGGCACGACGAGGTGTACACTTTGTTCGTCGTGTCTTTAGGGGACCCAAGGATAATAATGGGATCGCTACCGGCGCTTTCATCCTGGCCTTTGAGGGGGACTGCTTGCCCGAGAAGGTCAAGGTCATGATCTACCGGTGCGATGTCAAGCCCTATGTCCCGCCCCCTATGCAATGCTTCCAGTGCTGGAAATTCGGACACATGTCCTCTAGGTGCACTGCCAGCCGCACGTGTCGAGATTGTAGACGACCTTCGCATCCCAATGCTCCATATGCTCCGCCTCCCACGTGCGTTAACTGTGGGGAGCATCATTCTCCCTGCTCGCCAGACTGTGCAGTCTACCAACGGGAGTGGAAGATACAAGAAATTAAGACCCTGGACCGCTTAACTTATCAAGAGGCAAGGAAGAAACTAGAATGGCTCAACCCCACACCTATGTTGAGGAGTTATGCTGCTGTAACACTGCCGCCACCAGTTCCTGCAAAGACTCGTTTCTCAGCTGACCCACAGAACAGTCACGTTACGCCTGTCCCACCCCTGGTAGGGGCCACTCTATCTTCCACTACTCCCGAAACACCCAGTTTGGGAGCAGTGTGTCCCGACCAACCGGGGACGCCAGTCCCCACTTCTCAGACGGAAAAGCGACAGCCGTCTCCGGCCTCTCAGCCGGAGAAGCGACATCCCTCTCCAGCCACTCAGCCGGACAGGCAACAGCTTCCTCCGACCTCACTTGTTCGGAAGGAGTCCCTTGGAGGAGTCCCTTCCCAGGACTTGCTCAGTGTCTCACAAGACACTAGCCAGTGGCTGAAGAAGCCACCAGCTGCTGGTGGAAGGGCTTTACGCTCTTACTCTGTTCCTGACAATACGTCACGAAAGCCCTCCCAGCATGCAAACGCTCCTCCCAAAGACAAGAGAGAGAAGAGGAAGCTCTCTAAGAAGAATAAGGACCCAGTGGTTCGCGTGCCACCACTTCTTCTGTCAGCTCAGCCTCTGAGGATGAGGTCGAGCTCTTTGCGTCCCCTGATGACCTGGATCTCGCCGTCTCCTCCGAAACGGTTGACGTTGCGATGTCAGTCACTCAGTCAGTGGCAGCATGTGACCCTGCGAAGTAACTTGCCTTTTCAGTGCCTTCATGCCCCTACAGGACACGCTTTGTACAGTCCTCCAGTGGAATTGTGGCGGTTATTTCAGCCATCTACATGAGCTACGTCAGATCCTAAGCATGACACCTGCTTTATGCATTGCCCTCCAGGAAACCTGGTTCCCGGCAATGCGGACCCCTGTCCTTCGTGGTTACAGGGGCTATTACTGTAACCGTAGTGTTTACAATAGTGTGTCAGGTGGAGCACGCATGTATGTCCTTACCTCTGTATATAGTGCTCCTGTGCCCCTTCACACATCATTGGAAGCTGTGGCTGTCAGAGTAAGGACTACCCAGGACATAACCATCTGCAGTGTCTATCTCCCTCCAGGTGGTACAGTCCTCCTGACCGAATTGGCTGCACTTGTCACCCAACTCCCCACGCCTTTTCTTCTCCTGGGGGATTTTAACGCCCACAATACCCTGTGGGGTGGAACGAAGATTACTGGCCGAGGCAGAGCTATCGAGAATCTCATCTCCAAACTCGACCTCTGCCTCTTAAACATTGGCGCCGCCACAAATTTCAGTGTGCTGCATGGCACGTTCTCGGCCATAGATCTGTCGTTGTGCAGCCCAGGGTTTGTATTATCGGTCCACTGGAGAGTCCATGACGACTTGTGTGGTAGTGACCATTTTCCCATCTTCCTTTCACTACCCCAGCGTCGCTCCCCTGAACGCTTGCCCAGATGGGTATTTAGCAAGGCAAACTGGGAAGTGTTCTCCTCTGCTGCCACTGTTGAATCTCTCCCCCACGGTACCACCGATGTGGCGGTTGAGACACTGACTGCAGCGATTGTTTCCGCTGCGGAACGTACCATTCCTCGTTCGTTAGGGTGCCCCCGGCGAAAGTAAGTGCCTTGGTGGTCGCCAGAGGTCGCTGAAGCCATTAAAGAGCGTCGGCGGGCTCTTCAGCGACATAAGCGGCACCCATCTTTGGAAAACCTAATTTTATTCAAACGTCTGCGTGCTCAGGTCCGGCGGCTCATCAAAAGGCGGAAACAGGAGTGCTGGGGGAGGTACGTTTCCACCATTGGTTCCCGTACTTCACCCTCCCAGGTGTGGATGAAAATTCGGCGCATCTTCGGATTGCAGCACTCTACAGGTGTCCCAGGGCTTTCCATCAACGGGGCGCTACGCACCGATGCCGATGCAATCGCCGAGCATTTCGCTCAGCACTATGTTCGGGCCTCTGTGTCGAGGAATTACACGCCTGCGTTTCGTGCGCTAAAACGCCGGGAGGAAGGCAAACGACTTTCTTTTGCTTCTCGCCACCTTGAGGCGTATAACGCCCCATTTAGTTCGTGGGAGCTCCAAAGCGCCCTAGCACAGTGCCCCGATACAGCCTCTGGGCCAGATGGCATCCACAATCAGATGCTCAAACATCTGTCCCCAGACTGTCAGCGATGTGTTCTTGCCATCTTCAACCGCATATGGGGCGATGGTATCTTTCCGTCGCAGTGGCGGGAAAGTACCATCATTCCGGTGCTTAAGCCTGGTAAGGACCCGCTTAATGTGGATAGCTATCGGCCCATCAGCTTAACAAACACTCTGTGCAAGCTACTGGAACATATGGTGAGTCGACGGCTGTATTGGCTGCTCGAGTCTCGGGGTCTTCTGGCTCCGTGCCAGAGCGGCTTCCGTCAGGGCCGTTCCACCGCCGATACTTTGGTCTTCCTTGAGTCTGCAATCCGCACTGATTTTTCCAGGTGCCAACACCTCGTCTCCGTCTTTTTCGACCTCTCCAGAGCATATGACACGACGTGGCGGCACCATATTCTCGCCACGTTGCACGGATGGGGTCTCCGGGGCTCTCTCCCCATTTTTATTCTGAATTTTTTATCTGTTCGGACATTCCGAGTTTTACTTGGCACATCCCATGTCCAGGAAAATGGCGTCCCACAGGGCTCTGTATTGAGCGTGCCACTTTTCCTTGTGGCCATTTATGGCCTTGCAGCAGCAGTACGATCGTCTGTCTCACCCACGTTATATGCTGACGATTTCTGCATCTTTTTCAGCTCCTCCACCATTAATGTTGCAGAACGTAGGTTGCAGGGAGCCATACGCAAGGCGCAGGCGTGGGCCCTCGCCCATGGGTTTCACTTTTCTCCTGCTAATACTTGTGTTATGCACTTTTGTCGGCGTCGAACTGTCCATCCCCATCCTGAGCTCTATCTTCAGGATGCCATGCTCAGGGTTGTTGACACTTACCGTTTTCTGGGATTGCTGTTCGATGACCTGCTTACATGGCTTCCACATCTTCGTCAGCTCAAGCGTCAGTGCTGGCAGCATCTGAATGCCCTTCGCTGCCTCAGCAACACAACTTGGGGTGCAGATCGTAATACGCTGCTACGGCTCTACAAATCCCTCGTGCTGTCCCAACTCGATTATGGGAGTGTGGCGTATGGCTCAGCGTCACCCTCAGCGTTGCAACTGCTGGACCCCGTTCACCACTGTGGGGTTCGACAGGCGACAGGAGCATTCCGCACCAGCCCTTTTAATAGCCTACTTGCTGAGGCTGGGGTTCCTCCACTTCGCGTCCGGCGTCAACAACTCTTAGCCAACTATGCTGCACATGTCCGTTGTTCGCCCCGTCACCCTAGCTACTCGTATCGTCTCCTTTCGCTAATGCGGCAGTCCATATCCCACACCGGCGGCCGCGATCAGGACATACAATTGGGTTCCGTGTTTTGTCCCTCCTTAGTGAACTCGAGTCTTTGCCTCTTCCATCTGCTTTCCAGGTCCGCCCACATACACCACCTTGGTGTATTCGTCGGCCGCAGCTTCGGCTGGACCTCTCACGATGGCAAAAAGATTCAGTTCCTCCTGCAGTCTTGCGCCGCAAATTTCTTGCTCTCCTAGACGCATCCCGTGACTCGGAGGTTATCTATACCGATGGCTCGGTGGTTGATGGCCATGTGGGGTACGCTTATGCTCATGCGGACTATGTAGACCAGCGCTCCTTGCCGGAAGGCTGCAGTGTTTACACCGCAGAGCTCACAGCCATTTTTCGTGCCCTTGAGCATATTCGTACCAGCACTGGAGAGTCATTCGTCATTTGCAGTGACTCTCTCAGTAGTCTACAGTCTCTTGACCAGTGCTACCCACGTCATCCCATTGTTGTTGCCATCCAGGAGTCCGTTCACGCTCTTGAACAGCGTGGACGTTCGGTAGTGTCATATGGACCCCTGGACACGTTGGGATAGCGGGAAACAAACTCGCCGACGAGTTAGCCAAAGAAGCTACCCGCAAACTGACGTTGCATATCAGCCTCCCGGCAACTGATCTCCGACCAGTGTTGCGCCGTCGTGTCTTTGGGATGTGGGGGGACGAATGGCGCACTCTGTCTGCACCCAACAAGCTGCGGCGAGTAAAGGAGACCACGACTGTGTGGGGTTCCTCCATGCGGGCCTCTCGCAGGGATTCTGTTGTTCTCTGTAGGTTCCGCATTGGTCACTCTTGGCTGAGGCATGGTCACCTGCTGCGTCGAGAGGACCCCCCCCCCCCCCCCCCCCTCATTGTCGCTGTGGTGCAAACATGACGGTGTCCCATATGTTGTTGGAATGTCCTATTTTAGCCGCCCTCAGGCGAACTTTTAATCTCCAGGATGATTTATCATCTCTTTTAGGTGACAATGTCTGTATGGCAGATCGGGTTTTAAGTTTTATTCGCGCAATCGGCTTTTATAGATCCATATAATTTTATTGCATCACCCTCTTTTGTGCTGTATCTTTTACTTAGTTTTGTGTTGTTATTCGACTCCACCCTAATATTTTAGGGTGGAGGTTTTAAAGTGTTGCAGAGTGGCTGGCTCATCCTTTTATTTTCGTGATCAGCCAGCCACGATCCTCTGCTGTACAGTTTTAATTCTTTCTGCCTTTCTTCTCTACGTTGTTTTTGTTGCTGTGCTCCGTTTTCCATGTTGCTTTATTATTGACCTTGGGGCTTTTCTTCCCCCGGAATTTTTCTTTTAGTGCTTCGAATGACTAATGGATGGTTTCACTGTGCTCTGTGTGTTTATGAAACAAGGGACCGATGACCTTTGCAGTTTGGTACCTTTAATCTTTAAACCAACCAACCAACCTATATTCAGGAAGGTAGAAGATTAGAAGTTACTGTTCTATCGATATAGATTTTATCAGAGGAGAGCAGTATTTACCTTTATTGCCACTTTTAAGATTGATATGGCCACTAAAATTGAATTCTATTCCAATCTTGTTGAATAATGTAAATGAAGTGGTTGCGGGGTCTAATCTATTCAGCCTTGTATCTAACACGAACAGCCGATGCTCATTCTTACTGACATCAACCAGGGAAGGTTTTCAGGCTCCCTGTCCTTGATGAAAGAGCTGTGAATATTTACTGATGCACTCTGATCTTTGAAGCCTGAATACTTTTTAGCAGTCATCATCAGAACTGGATATATGAGATCACTTTTTTGTCATATAACCACTGGCAGCAATTATTGCTTTTGGCATAATAATGTGGCTGATAGAACATTATATTACACCCACCTAAAACTGAGCAATTTTGCGTGGGCCGGCCGTTGTGGCCGCGCGGCTCTAGGCGCTTCAGTCTGGAACCGCGCGTCCGCTACGGTCGCAGGTTCGAATCCTGCCTCGGGCATGGATGTGTGTGATGTCCTTAGGTTAGTGAGGTTTAAGTGGTTTTAAGTTTTAGGGGACTGGTGACCTCAGAAGTTAAGTCCCATAGTGCTCAGTGCCATTTGAACCATTTGAACCAATTTTGCGTGAATGCCTTATAATGGAAGTTAGGCAGCGTATAGGATAAGATGCTTCGAACGTTCTCCGTTCGCCAAGTCACTTTTCTGACATAAAGTGAAAGAAGATTCATAGTGCTGAGTGTCGCATATTTCATGCCACATGTGCCATTTGTTGCATTTAAGAAGGAACAAAGATTCCCGTTTAAAATGCGACCGATGTCGATTTGATTGAAGACGGAGAACAAGCTTGAATTGGACCAGGATGCTGATAACATTCCTTAATTACCACAGGCAGAAGCATAGCAGACTAAAGGCGCTCGTTACCAGGGAAACTTATAGCACTGAGTAGTTCAAACTGAAATACACACACAACACTAGGTCGGCGAATCCGTGTACCACAGCAAGTCTGGCTGGGCCTGCCAACTACACAGTCAAAACAGCCAAACTACCGGCTGCCACAGGGAAGCTGAGAACACAAGAATTGCAAATAAATCCTGATTTTATTTTCAAATTGGCCGTTCCAATGACAAGCTTGGGACGTTTCAGAATCGAGACCGCTTCCGTTGTCCCAGCAGACATCGTCGATGTCTCGCAACAACAGTAACTTCCCTGCTTCTAACAATCCTTGCACCATACATCAACTGTCGTTAGCAGTATCACGCGCCCAGATGGTTGCAGAGGTTACTTCTCACGGTTCACAGGGGCACTTTTTTCCCTCTGCCTTAAGCCAATTAACTTTAAATGTTTCTGTGTACTGCATTCCAGATGCTGCCATATTAATCGGTGACGGGGCCCAGACGTATGGACGACACTGCAGACCAGTATCCCTTATTCCTCGACAGAAATACTACCTGTTTCCGCAGAGCTGACTGTAGAACTTCTTGTGATGGTTACTGTGCGAGTGCAACCGATAGAATTCGTCCGTGCTCTGTTCAGCTGAACCACTTCAGCAGTCACTTTATATGACATAAAGAAACCTACAGAGCAAGATGGTTCAGTGATGACACACTGGACTTATTTCTCGAGGGTTTTGCTTCAAATCCTTTTCCTGTCTTCCAATCTAGATTTAGGTTTCTCATGATTTGCTTAAATTCCTTACGGCAGATGCCGTGTTGGTGGTTTTGGAAAGATGTGGCAGATTGCTTGCCCCATTCTTCCTCATTCTTATATTGTGATGCTTCCCTAATGACCTTGTCGTGAACGGGACGTTGAACACTAATCGTCCTCTCCCTTTAGGAAGACTCGCAAACCTAAGGCACGGTGCTAGTCTCGTGTCTTGGCCATTGAGGATGGGAGCTGTCTCTTTTGGCAGCACTGGGTTTGGGGGCAACAGACCAAATTCAGAAGTGGAGCTAACGAAGCACTGATGAAACTACATTTGTGAAGAGACACGATTAAAAACGGTTGCTGTGACCAGGGCCGTATTTAAGATCTACGGACCCCAAGGTCTACCTGTGGTGTGGTCTCCAGTAGGTAAAAGTCTGGTAACTAACGCGCAAAAATAGCATTTTCGAGCAATTTTAGAACTAAAAACCTGCAACGCAGCATTTAAGGATTGTTTTGTAGCTGCTTAAAATGTTGCTCTACAATTTCCAATTTAATGTATTTTTAAGATCGAAACAACGAACGGAATTGAAGTCATTAAGGCATTCAACGCGATTTGCTAACATCGCTATGAACAACTATATTTCCTTAAAGGAAGAACAAGAATTCGAGCTTCATGCCGATGGAAAAATTGGTATCTCAGGTATAAAAAGAACTTGTTGCTGCCGCCAATATGTTCTTTTGGCAAACGCAAGATAACCAAAGGAATGCATCAACCAATCATACGAGGGCTGTCCAGAAAGTAAGTTACGATTGATCGCGAAATGAAAATCACAGTGAAAATCAGAAATGTTTCATTTGTAGCAGTTAGCTACACCTTTCAGCTACTTCTCTACGTAGTCCCCTTTCTGACTCAGACATTCGTCGTAGCGTTGTACCAACTTTCCAATACCCGCATCATAGAAGGCAGCCGCCAGTGCTTTCCGCCAATTCTCTACGCTGGCCTAAAGCTCGTTGTCTGTGCCAAAATGTAGTCTTCATAGCCAGCGGTTCGTTTGAGCAGAGATGAAACTCAGTGGGAGACAATTACGGGCTGTATTGTGGGTAACCAAACATTTCCAATTGAAACGATGCAGGAACATCTTCATTGCCCCTGCAGAATGAGGCTGAGAATTGTCTTGAAGAAGAAACCGCACGACAGTTATGTAATGTTGGTTGCATAGCTTCAGGGGAAAATTCTCACCAGGCCCTCGTACTTGGCGGGAGACACTATTTTCTATAACATCTTTACGCACTCACTAAGAGCTCAGGAATGAAAAGAGAGACATAATTCTACCTAGAGTCGTACTAGAGACACTGCCCAACACATCTTTGCAAAACTTTATCGGATTTTCGTAGTCGTTTCCATTTCGCGACCAATCGTAACTTACTTTCTGGACAGCCCTCGTATTTTACCTATATTTTATTCAAATCCGATGCCTTCCCAAGTAATCTGTCTTAAAATGAAAGTTTTAGTTTTCTTGACTGTTTGGTTTGCATCTACGCTTCATACTAATGAAGCTACTTATAATATCTTCATAACTTAGTCGTCTTAAAATATCACTTTCAGTACTGAGTGCAAGCGATAAGTCGAGCCTATCTTCCAACATAGAGGTTCTAAATGTGTTTTAGATCAACTTCAATCTGCTATTTGTGATAGTAAGTAACAGTCACATCCTTAGAACGATCTTGTTATTAGGAAAACAACTTTGACTTTTCATGGATACATCTCTGGATGAAATGAGGTATGGAAGAAATCTGATGAGTCGAACTCACTTTAAGCTGACAGAATTCTGCTATCCATTTTTTTGAAAGCCTTGGCGGATTTACCATCTGAAGTGGCACATGTTTTATGAGCGCCATTGAGAATTTCCCGTGAAAGCGCTTGAAAGTTGAGAGGTTGATGCTAACTTAATTCATATCAGCTATCCTCTGCAAAAGTCAGCCAAACGAGCCCACACAAAATAATTACGTCTTACGTCTTTCACAACTGTAATGGCGCCAACAGCTCAGTATTAAAACAAATAAATATTTTTTATTTTTAAATTTTGTGCGACGAGGCCCACGAGATTGGGATGAACTTCGATCATTGTTCTTTCTGACTGATGCAGCCTTGTTGTGATTTGTGTTTGTTGTTATAGCGATGCCGCTTAATAATCCGACTGGCATGGAAGACTTAGTAATAGCGGTCCAGCTAAACGCGTAATAACCTGCTCCGATTTTTAGGAACTGTCTTACTTGCCTAATTTTAGGATACTTTCTTAAAACCGGTTCCCTATGGTTGTTCAACATATACTGCAATAGATAACACGAGGTATACTAAATATATAGTGATAAAGGACAATCGGAATGAATCATCGACCTTCAGATAGCAGGGCGTCTTTATTGCTTTATCCAAAGTTACTGTGTTTGCTAGTGGTGACTTTTATTCATGTATTAGTTCGAACTGACTCAGCTTGGTTCGCTTATTATTTGTAGTAGTTAGCGGCGCTGAGGTATTTCTCTCCTTTCCGTTTACGTTATCATGCCTTCCATATCAGCTACAATTCTAAACAAAAAGAATTAGATACGCTAATTAGAGAAAAGCACTATTAATTCGTGTTAATGCGGCCTTACGTCAGTCTATGGCAGAGAAAGACTATATTTAGAATGAAACTCACATACGTTAGGAGATTGCTTTAGACTGTTAAGTTCAAAAAGCACTAACGATTCACTGGCCTATTTAAAACTGCTTGCAGCGTGGCCGCAGGATACAAATTATTCTGTTTCAAAAAGTAGGGGGCTTGGACAAAGAAGGGTTTATGAGACATCGTATTTTCTGTTATGGCTCAAAGTGAAAGATGGCCGCTCCACTGTGTATTGTTACGTGCACGTAGCGGTCTTTACTCGGGGGCTATCGCTGTAAACATAGCTTATCGCAAGTACATACCACAACACATAATATTTTAAACAATAACTTGGCAGTTAACCTGCTAGTGTTGGTGCTTTCAGGTTACGGTTTAACATGGTCTCCATTATTTTCGGAGATGTATTCTCTTTTCAGGTTATATCTAATAAAGTACTTGCGTAGAAAATAGAAGTTCCATACCAACACTTTTATTTTCTTGTTGTTTATTCATTTTCTCTGTCGTTCCGCAGTCGCAGCCTCATTCTCAAGCATCCATTCTTATATACAACCAAAAAGGGTTAAACATCTCTCCGACAAATCTGTCAGCTACATTATTTCAGACTGACACATTAGAGGCTGAAATCGGGTGTGGCACTGCTGAAGGTACCATTCAAGAAATGAAAGGAAACCAACGATAATTGCATCAGGTTGCCTGGATTGAGATTAAAATCTTGATCTCTCCCAATGTAAGACTGTTGTCTTTATCACTGTAGCATCTTGTTCAGCTGGTACTCAAGGTGAGATAGATGGCGACATGTCATTATCTTTATATGACTTTGCACTAAATTGCTAGAGACGAGACAGTGGAAAATTCGCCTGTGCCACTCCAGACTGCGGAGTTACTGACCGGGGAGATTAAATATTGAAATATGACAGGATGACTAAGTGCATATCGGTACTCAGGACAGAAAAGGAAAAGAAGCCTCCGATATTTCTGTCGCATGTGAGCTTCTGAAAATTTTGGAGTCTGGCGTAGGTGTTCCTCTAGCCAAGTTAGCGTAACTAACACGGCTGTAAAAATCGTCACACAGACAGAATTAGCGTCCTGCTGTAGCTTTTCGAGTTTTAATTGACTTCCGCATTGTTTACGAAACGTTGTCGTAACGTACTGAGTCAAGTCCAGTTTCAAATTGCCTCTGCGCCATAAGCAAAGTCTTGTATTTCAGAAGTGTTTTTAAAAAATACAAAGAAACCTATTTCTAAACTTAAAATCTTCAAATCACTGTGTGCTGCTTAGCGGAAGACAGTTTCCTGCGTATTATGCATTAGGTTTTCTGACAATACATTCACATTTGTGAGGTGCGGACAGGAACCACTAATATGCTTCGCTAAGTCCTTCGTTGTGAGCTTTCGATGAATCCTGTCAGTTCAACTTGATACAGGATTTGAAAACTCGAATAGTGTTGCAGTACAGGCCATACAAGACTTTAGAAGCGGTCTGTGTCATAGACACTCTGCAGTTTCCTAGTATCCTACGCATGTATCGAAAACAGCCACTCGTTTTAGATACGATTTAATGGATATGATGTTTCCATTTGACGTCGCCACATGTTATCATGTTCGTCGTTTTAGCAAAACATACTTACTCACTTTCACTTTACTTATTACCACAAAGAGAGAAAGATTAGATTGGATTAGATTTACTTTCATTCCAATTGATCCGTAATGAGGAGGTCCTCCAGGATGTGGAACATGTCAGAAAAACAACAATACATGACGAATATTTACAACTAAAACAAATAAGCTAATGTACCATTCCACAGGTCCCAAGTGGAATGATCGTCATTTTTAATGAACGCTATATGAAAGAGTCATTTTACAAATATTAATGCACTGAATTTAAAATTAAAAAGTTTTTTATTTATTTATAAGGTAATAAACATGTAATACAACTACTATAATACTTATTTACAATGAACACATTACGGCACTGAAATGGTGCAGAAGTTAGATTGTACTTACACACACACACACACACACACACACACACACACACACACACACACACATATTTACCATGAGCACATTACTGCACTGAAATTGTGCAGAATATATACAAATCAGTTGGTTTTACAGAGGAATTCATCAGTGGAGTAGAAGGAGTTGGCCACCAATAAATCCTTTCGGTTTCTCTTAAAGTGAATTTCATTGGTTGTTAAGCTTTTTATGGCTGCTGGCAAGTTATTGGAAATATGTGTTCCTGAATAATGCACACCTTTTTGTACAAGACTAAGTGACTTTAAATCCTTGTGAAGATTATTCTTATTTTTAGTATTGATTCCATGAATTGAGCTGTTGGTTTGAAAAAGTGATATATTTTTAATGACAAATTTCATTAAGGAATAAATATATTGGGAAGCAGTAGTTAGTATCCCTAGTTCTGTAAAAAGGCTTTTGCAGGATGTTCTTGAGTTCACACTACATATAACTCTTACTGCACGTTTTTGTGCCCGGAAAACTTTAGCTTGGTTTGATGAATTACCCCAAAAAAAAATCTCATATGACATTATGGAGTGAAAGTAAGCATAGTATGCCAGCTTTTTCATTTTTATATCACCTACGTCTGACAAAATTCGCATTGCAAACAGAAATTTGTTAAGACGCTTCAGCAGTTCTGTGGTGTGCTCCTCCCAGTTGAATTTATTATCTAGCTGTAATCCCAAGAATTTAACACTGTCCACTTCTTCTATCTTCTTGTCATCGTATGTTAGACATATACTCGTGGGACACCCCTTACAAGTTCTGAACTGCATGTAGTGTGTTTTTTCAAAGTTTAGTGACAAAGAATTGGCTAGGAACCAGTGAAAGAACATTAAAACCACTAAATTTGTCTGAAAACATCTACTTAAGTACTTAAGCAAAATTTCACATCTGCACTACTACTATGTTATTCATATCCGATACTTAAAAGGTAGTCCACAATAATTATTCTCAGAAATTTATTCAGAAATGAACATTAGTGCTTGTAGGTACTGAATAAACTACTTCAAATGTTTTTATGACGTGTTCACTCGGAATAATGAAACACTACGAACGGGCCCTATATAGGTGAATCATTAGGAATAAAATAACTGGGTGAACCAAAGTATATGTTCATCACAATAATTATTCAAATAAAGGTAATTTTGATTTAATGGTTCGCACTTCTACAGCTCTAATTCTACAGTTCGTAACCTGTTGGTTGTAGTCGTTGTGTGTAGCAGACAGTAATGGCGGCTACAGTACTCATGGTGTGGCATAGAAGTGTCCTGAAGTATAGACTAATTAATTTCTCTTGGCGTCATTTTTAACATCTATAGCATAATCCAATAACTTGTACCAAAGCCGTAATAAGTCAGCCGGCCGGGGTGGCCGAGCGGTTCTAGGCGCTACAGTCAGGAACCGCGCGACCGCTACGGTCGCAGGTTCGAATCCTGCCTCGGGCATGGGTGTGTGTGATGTCCTTAGGTTAGTTAGGTTTAAGTAGTTCTAAGTTCTAAGAGACTGATGACCTCAGAAGTTAAGTCCCATAGTGCTCAGAGCCATTTGAACCAGAATGAGATTTTCACTCTGCAGAGGAGTGTGCGCTGATATGAAACTTCCTGGCAGATTAAAACTGTGTGCCCGACCTAGACTCGAACTCGGGACCTTTGCCTTTCGCGGGCAAGTGCTCTACCATCTGAGCTACCGAAGCACGACTCACGGCCGGTACTCACAGCTTTACTCCTGCCAGTACCTCGTCTCCTACCTTCCAAACTTTACAGAAGGTCTCCTGCGAACCTTGCAGAACTAGCACTCCCGAAAGAAAGGATATTGCGGAGACATGGCTTAGCCACAGCCTGGGGGATGTTTCCAGAATGAGATTTTCACTCTTCAGCGGAGTCTGCGCTGATAGGAAACTTCCTGGGAGATTAAAACTGTGTGCCCGACCAAGACTCGAACTCGGGACCTTTGCCTTTCGCGGGCAAGTGTTCTACCATCTGAGCTACCGAAGCACGACTCACGCCCGGTACTCTGTAAAGTTTGGAAGGTAGGAGACGAGGTACTGGCAGGAGTAAAGCTATCAGTACCGGGCGTGAGTCGTGCTTCGGTGGCTCAGATGGTAGAGCACTTGCCCGCGAAAGGCAAAGGTCCCGAGTTCGAGTCTCGGTCGGGCACACAGTTTTAATCTGCCAGGAAGTTTCATATCAGCGCACATTCCGCTGCAGAGTGAAAATCTCGTTCTAGAAACATCCCCCAGACTGTGGCTAAGCCATGTCTCCGCAATATCCTTTCTTTCAGGAGTGCCAGTTCTGCAAGTTTCGCAGGAGAGCTTCTGTAAAGTTTGGAAGGTAGGAGACGAGGTACTGGCAGGAGTAAAGCTGTGAATACCGGGCGTGAGTCGTGCTTTGGTAGCTCAGATGGTAGAGCACTTGCCCGCGAAAGGCAAAGGTCCCGAGTTCGAGTCTCGGTCGGGCACCCAGTTTTAATCTGCCAGGAAGTTCCATTTGAACCATTTTCGTAATAACTCAGCAGTTGGTATCCGAGGCTACTGTGCAACAAATTACAGAAACGGCATCGCTTGCTCCTTCCGAGTGTTGCCTCTTTCATTACCGCCTACAGACTGAGTACTCACATTCCTGCTTGCTCTACAGATATCACCCCAAAAACCCAACCAACCTTTTACGCTTCCCACAGTAACTTCCGTACAATAAAAATGCACTGCATCTTTTACATAACACATGTCCTACACATTGTCTCTAAGCGTGTACCATTATATACAAATGATAACTTGCACATAAAATATAAAATTATATACAGGAACATTTTCATTTCATTAATCCATGACAAAATACTATTTAGTAAATCATACATTTCATATATCTCTTTACATAAGTTACAAATCACTCTAACATCACATGTATCACACTTTCCATGTAGTCCTTCCATAACAGTGTTATATTACGACAAACTTGAAAAAAAAAAAAAAATTATAAATAAGATGACCGATCGAATAGTAGTTTTACAAGTTCCCACTATCATTGTCGTCGGCACTGCTTATCATGCAGTTACTATGGCATACTTCACCTGTTGAAGTGATGCTGTTCTCAGTCACATAGATTCTAAATATGAGTGGGAGTAAGTGTGTGGTTGTTGGGATGTCCTCTAGTGAAAAGTTCAACACTGTGGAAGTGTTTGAAAATCCTCAGTTTTGTGGCATGAAGGTTGAACTTTCGTCACATGAATGGCGGCAGTTATGTGAGAATTCTTCAAACACGGATTTACTGTTCAACGATCAAACAACATCTTTCGTGTTACTGGACTGTCACACAATTTGTGGTGGAAACAATCCAAAAATAATTAAAACGCTTAAAAACGAGAATAGCGTAGAGTAAACCATTTTCGGAATCAACATTCAGAAACATGATGCATGCTGGCTGCGCCATGCAGTATTCTGTGAATGACTGTCTCAGGTGGTGGGAGTATAAGTATGTGTACAGATTTTTCGGGAATTTTTGATACGCTTTTACAACGCTCATTAATGCCAACACTCTGGAGGACGTCCTCACTAATTTTTTTGTATGTGTTATGGTTCTGTATGCAGTGTTACGACAGAATAGTAAGAGGTAGAAATTAGAAAAAAAGCTATTGAAACTCACTCACATTGCCACAGGCAAACTCAGGTGATACCAGAGACAGGCGGAAGTAGAAAGGAAAGAAGTATGTTGCAAGTGGTCAAATGACGACATTGTCTGCCGAGTAAGGATACGCACTCAGCAGAAAGTAGTCTGCAACAGAAAATCAAAGGAACCGAGATAAGCATATATGTTAGCTCGTGAGATATGTTCCAAGTGACTCTATCTCTTCCATAAGAGCATATAGCGAGGGACGGATACAGCAGTTAACAGTCTGTTACATCAATATGGCAGCATAAAGAGGATACACTCGATCATTATAAATCAAGCTTTGAGTCATAGCTTCGTGCTAGGTTCCTCTAAATACTCCAGCTCACCTCACGAGTTGATCATTGGGATCGATTGCATTTACAGTAATAGCACTCGATTCCATGATTACGATCTTGTAGTGAATATATATCCTAATTGCTTATACACTAGTATGCTATTTGGTGTATATTATCAGTCAAGACAGAGTGAGGACGGATCCTCGACTTACTTCAACTGTACGTGATTTTCTGACGCTACAAACTATTAAGCAGTTATAGTCGTTTATTGAATTATGGAATTATTATCGTAAGTTCGTGATGAGATTCACTGAAACTACACAGCCGTTAACTAAGTTGCTACGAAAAGGTGTTACTTTTCAGTGGGCAACATAGTGTCAAGAAGAATTCGAGAAGCTCGAGGAGATATTAATATCAGATCCTGTGTTAATATTCCCTGACTGAACAAGAATTCATAGTAGTGTGTGATGACTCCAACAATACTTTGAGTTGTATTTTAAGTCAGAATGTTGATGTGAACGAACATCCGGTGGCATATGCCTGCAGTCAATTGTATAAGGCTGAAAGTAATTATACTCGACAACTGGAAAAGGGATGTTGGCAGTTATTTACAGAGTCTCTCACTTTCATTGCTGTTTGTGCGGTCGGAAATTCAAAGTGATTACAGATCACGCATATTTAACATGGATATTGGGTTGAAAGATCCATTAAGTCGATTAACGAGATGGGCGTTAAAATTAAGTGATTTCAGCTATGGAGTAATTCATAAGCCAGTAGTCAAACGCACGAATGGAGATACCCTAAGCAGGAAAACAGCAGTTTTACAAGTAGTAAGTGGAAGCCAGGAAGAATGGATAAAGGAACAATCAGTTGACAGTAAGTGTCAATAGTTTCGAACGCAATCTCAGTTCGAAACGCAATAAGACTTGCTATGCAGATCGACATAGTGCGGACTTCACGTTGTAGTTCCTGCAGCACTGAGAACGGAAGTATTATACCAAGTACACGACCACAGCTTATCAGGTCATGGATGGAAAAAAATAACTGATAGACGTTTAGCTGAAAAATATTGGTGGAGAAAACGTCTCAGTCATTTAGAACTATATGTAAGAAACTGCATCCCGTGTGTACAAACAGCAGACTGGAGTCACCATAAAATTCAGTTACAGAGACTACCAGAAGCTGGCAAATCAATTTCTATGCCGGGATAGACCTTTTAATAGAACAAAAGTAGGTAAAAATGTGTCCTTGCAATGTTTGATAATTTTTCACGATATTTATTTATGGTAGCCATCCCTGATCAGAAGACGAGTACGGTAGCACAGGCCGTGGTAAACAACTGGTTACTGAAATTTGGCGTGACAGAAACCATTATTACGCACCAGGGTACTAGCTTTCTATCAGAACTAATAAAACAGTTACGACGCTTACTGAAAATTAGGAGGTTACGTACCAACCCGTTCCATTCTCAAACGAACGGACAGACGGAACGAGTTCTCCGTACATGAGGTAGTATATGGGCGAAAAATTCCTTCGTCTTTTGATGTAATTCAAACGAAACAGCATCCACAGGGCGAACCACTGAAAATTTTTGCGAAGAAATTGAGAGAAATTTGGCAAAGCGTAAATTGAGCCAAAACAAAAGCCTTAGAGGAGCAAGAACGTATTGAGCAACGGAGGAGTAAACTGCCACAATGCAGAACAAGACCTTGGGTATTAGTAGCTAATCCGTATACCCCAAAAGGCAAAACGAAAAAACATTTAACGAAATACCGTGGACCTCACCAAGTTATCGAAATGACTTTGACGGTCAACGTAAAATTACAGTTGCCAACTAGAACCTCTGTAGTCCATGTAATTAGAGTCAAACCGCTTAGAGGTGAGTCTGATGCATTACCACTGATTCTTTCAACCCTCCCAAAAAAAGAAGAATTAAGAAGGAAAAGCGAACGTCAGAGATACGTACCTTATGCATTTAGATCTAGGAAATAACGTAAATTTCATGTAAACGCACCACGTTACTTGTTAGATACTTAGGTCAGTCTTAATTTTCTTTGTCTGTCATTTGTTTATGTATAATTTTATGAAGGAGTGATACTATTGATGGAACTTCCTTTTCTCTCACGAACTAAAACTCACATAAGAAAAACTGAGGTCTCAGTTGGAGCAGTTAACAAAAATAGTCCCACAAAAGCTAATACGTGAAAAGTGGTGTTGGTTAGATGCAGCAAGGGAACTGTTAAAAACTGTTTCTGGAACAGTGGATAGTGAAGATATCAAAAATTTAAGCAGCAGAATTGGAAACGTACAAGTGTTAGCGGGAGATACAAAACAAAAGTGGATTGACACACAAGACGCATAGGAAACATGGGGCAGGGAATACTCGGCCTTACTAAAGCAGTATGGAACATAACAATAGATTTATAACAATATGCGCAGAACGTTAGAAATGTCTTAAATGATGATATAGAGAAAATGCAAACCCGTTTAAACTAGATGAGAAAGTGGTAATAACTACATTGTTACAAACTGTAACAGACAGATTCGATGATGAAAGGATTGAGGTAGAAACATTGCATGAAGCTGTCAATCGCGCTACTCATAGACAACTAAGTGCAACGTTAGTAAATCAACAGCAAATTTTGAAGGCGTTACACAGAGGACAAAGAGACTTTCTAGAGGGACTAAAACATGCCGTGCCTATAAGCAATTAGAATAGGCATTATTTTATTGCATATCAGATGCAAGAGTGGATACTGGTCAAGTCAGATTGCACATTAAAATACAATTTCCATTAGTAGGTATAAACGCGTAACACCAGTGTCCCACGGCACATCCCTACCCCATTGCATGGAAAATACATACAGACACAAAGCCACGAAGTATTCTTAGTTTACAGATGGACAGATGCTTATGTCATTATGTCTGTAGCAGATATGAAAGATTGTATTAGAGGAAATTTTATTATTTGTTCAACAAGAGTGGTACAAACGAACAACCAGTCATGTGAAATGCAGTTATTCGTAGCGAAAATCGAAATCGGAGGTCACTAGATGCACGCCATATTTAAGCCTGAGGCAGTAATTACTTGCTATGAAAACGGTAAACCAACCTGGGTAACGAAACTAGAATTTCAGCGCAGTCGATTATTAATTAATGGAACTACATGCGGAATAGCAGGAAGACAATTTCACCTTCCAGCTACCATCACGGGCACAGCAACAATTTAACATGTCCCGACTAATTTTGCATTGGCCGAAGCGAGCCACCACACATATTACCACAACGAAACCTAACTTTTATTAATGATACCTTAGATTCCATTTTGCTACAATTCCTAGACGAATTGTTCACTTCAGAAAAAGGACAAATTCCAGTGAGTCAAGTAATGCAACTTCTGATACAATACCGCGAGAAACATAGACAAAATACAGTTATTTCCAGTGTATCAACGATAAGCATAATCTTGGTTCTAGTGTTCATTTGTGCAACATACTTTTGTATAAAGCAGAAGATATTCAAATGAGGTCACCATTCATCAGCTACCTGTGGAATGGATACGGACTAGAAATAAGTAATATAAGTGGAAAGTGTAATTAGTGTATGCAACCAGGACAGAATGACGAAGTGGATTAATTAAGTTAACTAAGATTCAAGTTTTAGGCTGAGAAGCAACCCAGAAAACAGTTAAGAGTAAGATGGGGTTATAGTCTAATTAGCAACGGATGAAAGAGGAAAAATTCAGGACGAATTTTTGTTAAAGAGGAGAGATTTGTTATGGAACAGAATAGTAAGAGGCAGAAATTAGAAAACTTTTGTTAAAATTCACTTGCATTGCCACAGGCAAATTCAAGACAGAGGAAGGAGCATGAATCGATCCAGTATGACGCGTTCAGCAGTAAGTAGACTGCGACAGAAAACCAAAGGAAGCTAGATAAGCATATTCGTTAGCTTGTGAGACATGCTGCAAAAAACTCTGTCTATTTCAAAAGAGCACATAGCGAGGGACCGACACAACAGTTAACAGCCTGTTAAGCAGAATAAGTAGGACATATTTGGTCATTACAAACCGAGCCTTGGTCATAGCCTCACTCTAGCACCCTTAAAATACTCCGCCTCTCCAGCTCTCGTCATGAGTTGATCATTGGGATCGATGGCCTTCACAGTAATAGAACTCGATTCTGCGGTTATAATACTGTAGTGAATCTATACCCTCGATGCTGTTCAACACTTAGGCACCTTCGGATGCTGACACCTACAACAGGCGGGGACGAAATTAACCGAACACACGACTACCGACATCAGGTACAGTGGAGATGGGTCATCAAGGGTCACCACAGAATTCGGACTGGGACCCAGTACACTCCAGCAGGTAGCCAAATAACAACCATGTTTGCTTTCTGGGAGTCCACCCTAGGGCTAGCGTGGCTGACATTTTCTACTGAGGGCGCAACCTCTGATCTGCCTCGACGGCCGTCAGCTAGAATCCAATACGCAACAGCCGAGCATGGTGCCGAAGGTCGACGACATATAAACATTGTGAATAAATGATTTTTCACAGGTTCCCAACAGCTATCCTGATTTCATGCAGAGGTGTCTCTGCTCGGCCACTTGTAACGGTATCTGTGGTGCATCACCACTACCCAATGTGGCTAAAAAATTCGTACACACTTGCTTATATTTATATATCCCACAGTGTTATATGAAATTAAAAAAGATAATAAATGATTTTTTATACCTGTAAAAACTTTTTTCTACTTTATTTCAAGTAGGTAAAGATGCACAGGCGTTTTGGCTCAGTTAGTAGGTTACGTGTGTGAAGAAGAGACGTAGAGTATCTCCATTACCAGCTGGCTAAGCTGTAATGGCTGTACATCTCTACATGCAGTGGAACTACCAGATGCGTGTGGCTGGGTGTTTTGCAAACAAAAAGATCAAGAGGACTGTATGTTTGATAATAGAATAATTTCTGGTTTATTCACTAGACGTACAAACAGTACTTTTTTTCTGTTGTACAGAGAGATTGGTAACATTGACTGGAAACTACAAAGATACACTTTCCTTCGGAAGAAGCTTTAATAACATGCATTCCGATTGGAGTAACCCACAATTCGGATCAATCTTTGGAGAGAAATGGCAATAGTGGGTGTCTTTCTAAAATACTAGTTCTATCTACTACAACATGCATGGACACTGCCAATGTGGAAGTGCATATACACAACCTAGCCAAAATGCAGTATCAGTGTTAATCATATCGGCCATTAAGCTCTCAAATAGCACACGGAAAAAATGAACAATACATATATTATGAAATGACGTTTCTTAACCGGGCTGTCTACATATATTAAACAGTGGCAAGCAATCGCTATGCGTACCTAGGTAGTTCAGTTGACAGTTATCGTGGCAAAATGTTGCTTGGATAACTCTAGAGTTTTTTAGTACAAAATTATAAACTTTGCAAATCACAAATGCGTCGCCATATGCGGCATGGAACCTGCGTTGAACTGGTAATTGCGTTATACATCATATTAAATACTCTATAGGTCAGTATATGATGTAAGCACCTGCTGTCAAATAATATTAAAGTAAAATATAAGTGGAAAAGAACAGCACATAGCTACGCTTCAATGATGCACAGATGAAACATTCTAGAATCTTTGTAATATATGCTGCCGGCCGGAGTGGCCGAGCAGTTCTAGGCTCTACAGTCTGGAACCGTGCGACCGCTACGGCCGCAGGTTCGAATCCTGCCTCGGGCATGGATGTGTGTGATGTCCTTAGGTTAGTTAGGTTTAAGTAGTTCTAAGTTCTAGGGGGCTGATGATCTCAGAAGTTAAGTCCCATAGTGCTCAGAATCATTTGAACCATTAATATATGCTGATGAGATCAATCAGATTCCTTTACACAAATTGTGGGGAACTTTATACAGGAGAACCTTACTAGGGACAGAAGATCAGGGTGACAGCTTGTTAATAAATTGCAGTGTATCATTCCTAAGGATTAAGTAATTACTTATAATCATAGTGTAAGACTTAGGGGCATGTACCTACTTACACATCATGGGTGTCGGACGTTGCCTCCTGGCCGTCGGCAGGCACTTAGAGACAGGGATTTGTTGTTGATGTTGGGGTGATGATCTCGATTTTCAGTGCAGCACGTGTGGTCTCCTGTTCTCTCCCATCACTAGGTATCGGCTGCACCCAGCATCTTTGGTGAGCCACTTCTCAGTCACCCATTGGGATCAGTAACAAGCACATGATAGTTTGGAGTAACCACCTGGACTGAGATATAGTTGAATGATTACGTAATGGGAATGACTGCGACAAGATGTTATATTTGTTTACCGACAGACATTCTTTCCATGCGCCATTCGCGAATGGAGCAGGGACGGATGTTAGTAGAGGAAGGTCCATCTTTGGAACGAAAAGTATGTAAAAAATAACTTTTTACGACACTTTGGGGTAACAAAGATACGTTCAAACAACGAGGGAAGCCCTGACTAGCATCTATATTGGAGACGTGACCTCGACAGTGTTCATTGCAGTCCCTACGTCATTACTGTGTAGGAGTTTAGTACTCTTACAGTTTCCACACAAAGCGTGTGTATAGCGCTATGCAGGAGAAATAGTATATCAGGATGCTGCAATGTTAATAATAATGTATCATTCATAACAATTAGGATATAGAATGTAAGACTAGTGGGATGTAAATATGTACACACCGTGAGTGTCGGATGCCGCCTCCTGGTCATCGACAAATATGTCAAGAAAGGCATTCGCTATTGGCGTTGTGGTCGGGGTCCTCATTGTCGTCTCAAATATTATCCCAAGCCGACGCCCATTGGTAGGTATCGGCTGTGCCCAGCATGTTTGGCGAGCTGTGCTGAAGCTGTTTCTCAGTCACACAGTGACAGTGGTGGTGGCGTTCGCTGACCATTGTGAATGATTTGAAACGTCGCCTTAGAAAAATTATTGAATTACTGTGCAGGTAAGCCCCTTACGTTATTTAATTTTCAAACAGCTGAGCAGAACTGAACGTACTCAGACATTGCGCTTTTTACTTATTCTGATCAACACTAAACTGAAACACAATATTTTTAGCGCAACGCAATCTTTCAATACTCCCTACAAGAGAATGGCCCTGACTAACATTAACCTATATGTTTCACAAATCACTTACCTCACAAAAATCTTCGTTACCCGAACTACTGCAATACAGCGAGCGCCAATACTGCCAGCTAAATAAAAGATTCTAACTACTGAAGGCACTAAGTACTGATAGGCATAGTTAGCAAATGAAAGATTTTGATAGAGAACAAACAATGTATTTACCTTACAAGTGTTCAAAAGTCATAATATATGTATCAGTTCATGACATCCAGTCTTACAAATTTACTGTCTCTGATGGACACACGTCCAGATCATCCGCTCTCAAAACTCCGCCATCTCACTCCCCACATCCACCACTGCTGGCAGCTCACCTCCAACTGCGCAACGCTACACGCTGTTAACATCCAGGTGCCCAACACTACAATAGCAAATTCCAATAATGCCACCCAGCCACAGACTGCACACAGCACAGCCAGTGATTTTCATACAGAGCGCTACGTGGCGGCGGCGTTACCAATATAAGAACCTTAACAGCCTACTTACAGATTTTATAATAAATACTTCATTATTTTTCTTGTTATATCCCTATGGTGGGGATAAGAGCACAAGTGTTTGAAACTGTTTTCAATGTTATTTAGCGAGTGTATCTGTGGAAACAATCCTACTTGGATTCACCACTGCTTTTACACCTCGACAGTAATATCATCATGTTAAGACTCGTTTTAGCTGCCCTGATAGTGAAGTCATTGCGTTTAACATACTAATAATGCAAGGACCGAATTCCCTGGAACGGAACATAGACATGTTACGTATCATTTCTCTAAATAATATAGTGTTCTAACTGTTCAGCATTAAACTATTGGAATATCATTGTGTTTGTTTGAATAATACACTGTGGTGCTAACTGTTAGAAATTGAAATCTGAGTTTCGTGTGATTCTTCCGATGACGATCTTGAAAGTGGGTACTTGAAATACAGGGGGGAAATCGGCATAATTGTAGCAAATAGCCCCAAAACTGTGAATAGCAATGGTAACTGGTCGTACACTGGATCCTTGCAGAAAATTTTTGGGATATAAATTGTATTAATTATGATAATTTAGTTGGACCAAATATGCCCCACCCGCCTATTTTGTTTTTCTTTCCATAATCCACACAACTGGTCAAGCGATTCGGGTATGACAGATCTGGTGGCTCTCATCCCCCCCCCCCCCCCTTTCCACAATCAAGAGCACAATAACCGAGACACCTGTTTTGTTTCTTCCACTATTTTTAAGTCACACAACTGATCTTGACACATGTCACAGAGGATCTGACAACCATCTAGACTGGGCTCATATGCCTAGCCACTTGGAAGCCAGTTTTTTAATTTCTCCCATTTTTAAACACAGAAATAACCTTGGTATGAGTCATGGGAGGTCTGGCAACCATGCAAACTGCACCTTTATATCCAATCAGTAGGAAACCAGTTTTTAATTTCCCATCAATATTTTGCATTTCCCTCTTTTTTTAAATTTCTCGCCATTTTCAAGATGATGGGTGACTCGATACACGCCAATTTGAAGTGACTTTGATTTAATCGCCATTTATAATTCATATAATTGCCCTAGAGACAGTGACCTTTTGTTCAAAATACGTCATTTCGTTTGAACTTAGAATCTGGTGTAGAATTCTGTTGCAGAGAGGTGAACGATACAGTATAGTGATTGAGTGAGTCTGTTCTGCTGTTCTCTTTATTATCTGTGGTCTTTGCCCGTTTCAGTCACTGGGAGCACTGATCTAAAATTAGCTGCGTATTAAGGTTAAGAGCGAGTAGCTTCGGTTCCAAACTTCCATAGAGAAAGAAATTCCATTTTTCTATCTTTATTTATGACGGAACATCGAAATTCACTCCTCGATTTTCTTTTGCTGGAATCCGATTTGGTCCTAGTGCACTGAAAAAAAACATGGGAAGTAGGTTTTGTGGCACTGGCAGTCCGGTAAAGTTTCTCAGGATGTAGGGACACGTCCTGCTGAGTTTTGTCATCAGACTGAATGATGGTGGTACTGCGGGCACGAGACGCGACAAGCAAATTATATAAGCTGAGTAGAGACGATTGAGGAATCATAGGTAAATAGGGAACTCCACTGCTATAAGTGAATCTGACAGATTGTTATGGCGTTGCGCCTAGGAATGACCATTATGGAAACGGCAAATCTAGTCGGCTGCTCGCGTGCTATTGTTGTGAACATGGATGGAAGGTGGTTGAAGAACGCTGCCCATGCTGCCCATGCAGCTTCAACACGATACCACAGTTCATCAAGAGTAGTGACTGGCGTATTGTGACGAGCCAGTTGCTCGGTCACCATTCACCAGACGTTTTCAGTTGGTGAGATCTGGAGAATGTGCTGGCCAGGGCAGCAGTCGAACATTTTCTGTATCCAGAAAGGCCCGTACAAGACCTGCAACATGCGGTCGTGCATTATCCTGCTGAAATGTAGGGTTTCGCAGAGATCGAATGAAGGGTAGAGCCACGAGTCGCAACACACGTGAAATGTAACGTCCACTGTTCAAAGTGTCGTCAATGCGAACAAGAGGTGTACGAGACGTGTAACCAATGGCACCCCGTACCTTCACGCCGGGTGATACGCCAGTACGGCGACGACGAACACCCGCTTCCAATGTGCGTTCACCGCGATGTCGCCAAACACGGATGCGACCATCATGATGCTGTAAGCAGAACCTGGATTCATCCGAAAAAATGACGTTTCGCCAGGTTCGTCGTTGAGTACACCATCGCAGGCGCTCCTGTCTGTGATGCAGCGTCAGGGGTAACCGCAGCCATGGTCTACGAGCTGATAGTCCATGCTGCTGCAAACGTCGTCGAACTGTTCGTGCAGCTGGTTGTTGTCGTGCAAACGTCCCCATCTGTTGACTCAGGGATCGAGACGTGGCTGCACGATCCGTTGCAGCCATGCGGATAAGGTGCCTGTCATCTCGACTGCTAGTGATATGAGGCCGTTGGGATCCAGCACGGCGTTCCGTATTACCCTCCTGAACCCACCGATTCCATATTCTGCTAACAGTCATTGGATCTCGACGAACGCGAGCAACAATGTCGCGATACGATAAACCGCAATCGCGATAGGCTACAATCCGACCTTTATCGTAGTCGGAAACGTGATGGTACGCATTTCTCCTCCTTACACGAGGCATCACAACAACGTTTCACCAGGCAACGCCGGTCAACTGCTGTTTGTGTATGAGAAATCGGTTGGAAACTTTCCTCATGTCAGCACGTTGTAGGTGTCGCCACAGGCGCCAACCTTGTGTGAATGCTCTGAAAAGCTAATCATTTGCATATCACAGCATCTTCTTCCTGTCGGTTAAATTTCGCGTCTGTAGCACGTCATCTTCGTGGTGCAGGAATTTTAATGGCCAGTAGTGTACTTAGCAACTGCTGTAAATGATGGGTAGCTCATATGACACCTTACAAAACATCATAATGTGACTTTGACCTCATTCATGCACTAGATTAACGGCCGTTGCTTAGGTTGACCAGATGTGCGACTAACCCGAGTGTCAGTTTGCGGTACTTTCCCACACTCATCTACGTTGGCTATTCCGTCTCAGAAACATACCTTGTAAGCTGGTAAAGCACGGAAACACACGTAGCAAAAGTCAGACGATTCGTAGACACTTACGCTGATGAGCCAAAACATTATGACCACATGCTGAATAGCTTGTTTGTCCATCTTTGAAATGAAGTACATAACTGAATCTGCGTATCAGGGATCCGACCGTTTGTTGGTAGGTTTGTGGAAATACGTTGCATTAGATATTTACGCCCACGTCATGTAATTCGCGTAAATAACGAGCTACTGATTTGAGTGCGTGTGATGGCGCGTGATAGCGATCCAGTTGGTTTCCATAGGTTTTGTCAGGCGAATTTAGTCGCCGAGGCATCAACGTCAGTTCACTGCAATGCTCCTCAAACCACTGTGGCACGTTTCTGGCTCCGAGACACTGACAACTATACTGCTGAAAGATGACGTAGCCGTCGGGGTAGACATCACGGATGAAGGGATGCCGGGTTCCCGGGTTCGATTCCCGGCGGGGTCAGGGATTTTCTCGGCCTCGTGATGACTGGGTATTTTGTGATGTCCTTAGGTTAGTTAGGTTTAAGTTCAATGGGACTGATGACCATAGATCTTAAGTCCCATAGTGCTCAGAGCCATTTTTTTTGAAGGGATGCAAATGGTTCACAGCTGTCAGCGTGTCTTCGATTACTACCATAGGTTTCACGTAAGCGCAGGAGAATGTCTCCCTTAGCAGAATACTGCGCCCATTAGCCTTCGCCCGTGGCGCGTTGCACGTTTCGAGACGCCGTTCATCTCGATGACGACGTTTAAGGAGGCGACCATCGACCCAGGGTAGCAAAAGTGAGACTCACCTGAAGCGCGGACACGTTTCTATTGATCGACGAACGAATCCCGGTGCTCCCGTGTCCACTGCAATCGTAACTGACAATGTCGTTGGGTCAACATGTGAGCACGTAGGGGTGGTCTGCTACGGAGCTCCATGTTCAACAGTGTACGATGAACGGTGCGCTCCGAAACATTTCTGCGTGCATCAGCATTGTGCTCTTTCGGCAGAGAGGCCACAGATCACCAGCTACTCTACTTTACAGAGCATACAAGCCTCCAAACCTCACCTTCTGTGAAGAGTCTTGTACGTCCAACCATTTAGCGCCTGGTGGTAGTTTCACTGTCCTACCTCTTTCCGCAGATGCTCACGACAGTAAGACTTGAACATTTGAAAAGGTGCGCCGTTTTCGAGATACATTTACATCTACATCTACATGATTACTCTGCAATTCACATTTAAGTACTTGTCAGAGGGTTCATCGAACCACAATCATACTATCTCTCTACCATTCCAGTCCCGAACAGCGCGCGGGAAAAACGAACACCTAAACCTTTCTGTTCGAGCTCTGATTTCTCTTATTTTATTTTTTTGATGATCATTCCTACCTATGTAGGTTGGGCTCAACAAAAATATTTTCGCATTCGGAAGAGAAAGTTGGTGACTGAAATTTCTCGCCGCGACAAAAAATGTCTTTGCTTTATTGACTTCCATCCCAACTCGCGTATCATATCTGCCACACTCTCACCCCTACTACGTGATAATACAAAACGAGATGCCCTTTTTTGCACCCTTTCGATGTCCTCCGTCAGTCCCACCTGGTAAGGATCGCACACTGCGCAGCAATATTCTAACAGAGGACGAACGAGTGTAGTGTAAGCTGTCTCTTTAGTGGACTTGTTGCATCTTCTAAGTGTCCTGCCAATGAAACGCAACCTTTGGCTCGCCTTCCCCACAATATTATCTATGTGATCTTTCCAACTGAAGTTGTTCGTAATTTTAACACCCACGTACTTAGTTGAATTGACAGTCTTCAGAATTGTACTATTTATCGAGTAATCGAATTCCAACGCATTTCTTTTGGAACCCATGTGGATCACCTCACACTTTTCGTTATTTAGCGTCAACTGCCACCTGCCACACCATACAGCAATCTTTTCTAAATCGCTTTGCAACTGATACTGGTCTTCGGATGACCTTACTAGACGGTAAATTACAGCATCATCTGCGAACAACCTAAGAGAACTGCTCAGATTGCAGAGATACCCTTTCACAGGCTCTGCGTAATAATAATCTACCCTTCGTCAAAGTTGCTTATCTCAGTGGAACTCCGCAGTTGCCGCTGATATCTTTGTAAGAGTGATCCCCTGGCCATGTGTGCTCCGTTTAAATACTCCTGTGACCGCGTCACGCGCGCGCAGCGCCACCAGTCAGCATCCAACGCCGCAGTGGGCAGTGGTCACAATGTTTTGGCTCATCAGTGTATTTCTCTCCCATCTTAGGCTAAAAGAAGATGTGTCTGCATGAACAGTGTTCGGCCACAGAAAACTATAACTGCTGAAACGTCACCTTTGGAAAATTATATACGTGGCGTTACCAATTTAAACCTAAACAGCCTACTTACATAGCCCCCATGCTCCCTACAAAAAATTTTACAAAAGGTTTGGGCAGTGGCCAATAATGATTTGATAAAATTTTTCATAATTGCAATAACAAAGATATCAAAGGCACACACTTATTGATACAGTGTTGGTCAAAAGCTAAAATTTTCTCACAGTCCATAAAGACAGTCCTGATCATTCATCACAGTAAAATTGCAGTGTTTTTCTCAAAGTCTGAGCAGTAAAAGACAATGCACATGGAAGTAGTGGATTTCCACGCAGACTTGAAGAAGTAGTGTTGTCCTTCCAAATAAAAGACAGTGCTGACTCTTGACATCCTGGCAGGGTCGCCATATGAAACGTCCCCTTTGGAAAATTATATACGTGACTGGGCTTAAACTGACACACAAAGTTTTTAGCGCAATGCAATCTGACTTTCAATAATCCCTACAAAAGAATTGCCCTGACTAACATTAACCTATACCTTTCACAAATCACTTACCTCACAAAAATCTTCGTTACTCGAACTACTGCAATATAGCGAGCGCCACTACTGCCAGCTAAATAAAAGATTCTAACCACTGAAGGCACTAACTACTGATAGGCATAGTTAGCAAATGAAAGATTTTGATAGAGAACAAATGATGTACTTACCTTAATAGTCATAATATATATATCAGTTCATGACATCCAGTCTTACAAATTTCAAAACTCTGCCATCTCTCTCCCCACATCCACCACTGCTGGCGGCTCACCTCCAACTGTGCAACGCCACGCGCTGTTCACATCCAGCTGCCCAACACTACAATGGCAGACAACAATGCAAACTAGCTACAGACTGCACACAGCACAGCCAGTGATTTTCATACAGAGCACTACGTGGCGTTACGAATATAAAACCTAAACAGCCTACTTACACTGCAAAATCTGGGACGGGTCGGTGGCTATCACCTAGCTCGCAAGCAGGAATACCCCAGTCAAGACAGATTTTCTAGCCATGACGAAGGGCATCTGTGGTTGGAAAGGGCGAATTCTTGTACATTCTGAGGTGAACAAAACTGTTAAATGACTGCCATTTCATATACTCTTTCATGTAGCACTCTGAAAACAAGCAACGTTGTTCGGACTCATCGTAGGAGTAACAAAGTAACATACCTCAAAATATGTAAATCACTCAATGCAGCCTAAAAGTCACATTTATTAGCGCGTATTTTGCTACACAAAAATATCTGGAGCCTTTTATGAGCGTTTTACTGCTTCTTGGATGTACGTGAAAGATATATAACAGCGATAAAACGTTCCTAAGGAATCGCTAGAGGCTACGCGCGTGGGCTGGTAGCTCATTTCGCACACGCACACGATGTACCGTGTCTGAAGTTGCCTTTTCTTTAATGTAAACGACGTAACCGAAGTCAGTGACAACTTTTATGAAAATATGTAGACACAAAAATTTTTCAAATACGCTATTTACATAGTTTCCGCAATAGTCATTTATTCAGCTAATGCTACCTTTAGATGTTTCACATTCGGACTGTCTTGATTTCTTCACTGATACATGTAAATCACCACTTACATATAACGAAACATAAAAATTCAGCAGTCTAACATTTAAGTCTCTAACAAGTTACTTTCTTTCTATATATTAATCTATTTTTCAGCGCTTTCTTTGATAAGAATTTGCACAACTACGTATGTAAACTCGAAGGTTTTTATGAATCTGTGTTTCAAATTGTGTACCTGGTGCTTAGCAACTACGCTTGAAGCTACTAAAGCGAAAATTTTCTCCTTTTGCACTTAAGTTCAACCTATCTGCAGCTAACGACTTTCTTGGGTCTTAATTATGAAGACTGGTTTGATGCAGCTCAGTCTGTGCAAGCCTCTTCATCTACGAATAACTACTGCAACCTACATCCATTTGAACCTTCTTTCTGTGTTCTTCCTCTGTCCTTACCCTACACTTCCCTTCAGTACCAGACTGACAGTTCTTTGATGCTTCAGAATGTGTCCTATCAACCCATCCCTTCTTTTAGTCAAGTTTCATCATAAATTTGTTTTACCCAATTCAGAACCACTACGCTAGTTACTTGATCAATCTATCTAATCTTCAGGATTCTTTTATAACACCACATTTCAAAAGTCGACGTTTCACTTCCGTAGAAGTCTCTACTGGACAAAAACTTTCAGGAAAAACTTTCTCAGTTTAAATTTACATTAAAGTTCCCTCCCTGCCCACTCTTTTTCTAGAAATCCTACGACTCTAACTAGCTCTGATAATCGCTTAGACCTTTTATTTGCTCACGCAGTAGAGTATCTTTGTGGATGGGCGGGAGGGGGTTAGGCTATACTCGTAGGAGCTCTCAATACATCACGTCAACGCTTGTGCAGGCATCTCTCTACTCCCAGCACTACCAACAGTTTCTCACCACAGCAGATGATCGAGGAGAGATGCAAATCCTACTACTTTTCTTGTAGCATAAATTAGTCGGTTACATATTTCCAGGTCAGCAATAGAGGTAAAGAACACGGAAAGAACAAAAGTGCTGCAGAGAGAAACCATAAATAATGTGGAACACTATAGGTAATTAAGGAGAAGAGCTAACACATTGTGCGAGAGGAAGAAAAGAGAATGGACTAAAAATAAATTTCAAGAACTAGAAAAGTTAAAGGAACAGAGTGAAATAAGAAAGTTCTATCATGCTGTAGGCAAAATAAATAGCAGATTCCAGCCAAAAATAATGGCATGCTCCAGCAAAGATGGGAAAATGATGAGAGAAGAAAAACAGATAGTGGGAAGATGGGCAGAGTATTTCAAAGATACACTAAATACCAGCCTAGAAGATGAAGAGACAGCTGCACAAGAGGAAAGAGTTGAGATTGAAGTAGACAATGATGTAAATGATGCAAGAAAGCCAACACTACAAGAGGTCTTCCAGGCTGTGTAGAAGACGAAAAACAGTCTAGCATCTGGGGAAGACAGTTCACTCCCTGAATTAATAAAAACTGGTGGAAAGGCTGTAATAAAGGAACTGCACACATTAATATCAGATGTATGGGGAAACGAAAACTATGCTAGATAATTGGAAAACTGAAATAATAATCCAAATTTATAAGAAAGAGGATAGAACAGCATGTGAAAACTATAGAGGTATAACACTCCTAAGCACAGCTTATAAGATCTTCACAATTATATTATACAGAAGTGCGCAGAAGACGTACTAGGGGATTATCAGTGTGGCTTTCGAGCAGACAGAGGAACAACTCATCAAATATTTGTGATAAGACAAATGATGGAAATGAGCTATGAATATGACATAGAAAATTGTTAATATGATATAGATCTGCATTTTCTGTTCATCGACTTCAGTCAAGCCTTTGACAGCATAAACTGTCCAGAACTGTACAGAGTACTGGACGAAGCTGGCATTTGTGGTAAACTAATAAGGCTAATCAGAATGACAGTGAAAGAGGCAAGAGCAAAAGTAAAGGTCTTTGACAGAACAAGTGAAAGCGTTGACTTTAATAAAGGCGTGAAGCAAGGTGATAGTCTCTCCACTGTTCTATTCAATACAGACCGGCATAGTGTAGTAAAGAAAATCAACAAAAGAGGCACCATATCTATGAAAACTTTCCAGATATGTGCATACGCTGATGACATTGTTATAGTAGAAAGGAATATCAATATACTCCAAGAAACACACCGGACAATGGAAATAGAAGCATTATAATTGGTCTCATAGTAAACGTAAACAAATAAATGTGTTAATATCACAATCTGAGGCTAGAAGAATCCCTAAAACGGTATCAATGGGAAGTGGTTCAAAGGAGTGTGCTCCTTTAACTACTTGGGAGCGCTAATAACAAATGTTAACAGTACTGGAATGGATGTAAGGGAAAGAATACAAGCAGGAAACAGAGTTTACTTTGCAAATATGCAACTTTTCAGACATAACCATGTTACAAGAAAAATAAAACTACTACTCCCTAGTCTGCCCAGTTATCACATACGGGTCAGAGGAATGGACGTTGACAGAACATGACAAATATGCACTGAGAACCTTTGAGCAGAAAACGCTATGCAAATGAAGGGAGGAAGAGGGCTGGAGAATACGCTACAACGCTGAATTATAAGTATTAATACAAGGTAGGGACATAGTAAAATTTGGGATATCACAGCGAATACGATGGCTAAGACACGTGGAGAGAATGGCAGAGGATAGAATTCCAAAGAAAATGATGAAAGGTGGGATCCATTGAGCTAGACGGAAAGGAAGACCGAGAAGAACATGGACTGATGACGTACTAGTGGATCTCATCAATATGGGAATCCGGGGATGGAAAAAACTAGCAAGCAACCGACAAATGTTGAGGAAAATCATTGAAGAAGCCAAGGCTAACCAAGAGCTGTAGCGCTACCAAAGAAGAATAAGAAGAAAGATATATTTCCAGTTTGTGCTGAAGATTAACCACTCTCACTTAAAGATAATTAATTTCTACGCTGAAGTGCCTAGAAACAGGAAATAATCAATCATTTCTCAAAGCTACGTCTCCAAAAATAAATTGACGCCGACTGCAAACTGTACTTGTAGTATGGCAACATTATAAATTTCCGTTTTTTTACTCGTGATTTGATTTTTACCAAGAAACAGAAACCATCAATAATTTCTGCGTTTCAGTGAGTTTAATAACTAGTAGACGAAAACGCCATTACTATTTTGGAACTTCGGACGTTCATCGCTAGACGGATTTAGCATGTCTCTAACGTTATATAAAAATTGCCGGAATGAATCTTTACTTTACAGATAAGTTCACAACGTTGTGGAATATCCTGACATATTTGTACTGCCAGTCGTACGTGTTTTCGAACCCCGGTCCTTGTTCTCCTCTTACCGATGATTGTGATCACCTCACAACTTCCCTGCTGTAGTAATGTCTCACCTGCACGTGCCTTCTACACCTACAAAAGTTCCACCGTACACCTTGCTCGACTAGTGCTCTTCGAAGAAAGCTGCGGGGTGTATCGATTAAGCAACAGGTTTACTGTTACCAGTGACTGTTTATTTATTTCTGCAGTGCTTCTCGATCGTTTCCGAAAACAATTTCTAGGATGTGGCTAAGCTGTTATTCTCTTTATTACATACGCTTAGAATATTGTTCGCCAAAGGCTCGGGTCTGTATTCGGCTTCTCGTGCGTCAGATTTGAAATATTGGCAGTGGATTACACTGCCTGCCACAAAAATGAAAAAGAAAAGGAAGCACACAGAAGGGAAGGGGGAAACGAAATGAAACCTCATGGGTTGAGAGGGTGTTCGACGTTATATGAGAGATTTCAAAATCGGGTCATATTTACAGAGAACTTGATAATATGGGCTAACTTATCAGTATGACGTTTCATCCACTCTGGACCCCATGCATGTGCCGATTCGGTTGGGAAGTGCCTCATACAGCCATTGTATCCTATCCGGAGGCAAGCTGGCCCTAAACTTCATACTGGCACTGTGTCAGAGTTGATGTAAGAGCTGATCTCACACATGTTCTGCTATGAACATATATGGGAATCTCGTTGGCCGTGGGAGCAGGTGAAAGTCACGGAAACTGTTCACAGAGACACGTTCCACATGTGGTCGAGCATTTTCCCGTGTAGACGAACACTGTCCTGTCGAAACTTGCCACCACTACACTGTCGCATGAGAACGTAACACGAGAGGACGCAAGATGACCGTGACGTACAGGTGTGCCGTCAGAGTTCTTTCAATCGCTACCAGCCGTATCCTGAAGTCATATTCGATGGCTCTAATACCATGCCGCCAGCAGTAACACCGCTGTTGGAGATCCACACATGTCGCCGCCATCGCCGACGATGGTTATCCGGGGTAGTGTGGAACTGCAGTTCATCGCTGAACGTAATTGTGAAGCCATTCGTCAGCAGTCCATACTTCCCAGGCACCGCACTACTTGTGGCGTTATTGTTCATATTTTTTAAAAAAATTTTGTAAATATTTTATTGAAACTGTTAAAGCAGAAGTATAGACATCTTGTTTGAAGCAAAATCGATACTGAAACTCATTAAAGATGAATGTACATATTAAGAAAAAGGGTGCAATATTTACTTTTAAATATTGTAAAGATATCTATTTGTTATAATTATTAAATGTAAAAAGGTGCTATAATGTAATTATGTATGTAATAGTTACTGGCACTCACTTAGGGGTGTATGAGATATGTGTAGTATAAAAGAGAGAGTAGTTCCGTCAGGAACGGAGAGCTGTGTAAGCGGAGGAAAAGGTGGGAGCGGAAACGTTTGGCGCGCTTTGGCGGGCGCGAACGAAGTCAGTCGGTGGCCAGTGACTTAGAGGCAGTACCTACAGTGCCAGCATAGTGTGGAGTGCGCCACATTGTTGCATCTTGCCTCGCTTGGAAACTGCAGTTTATCACGGCCTGGTATGGGGAGAAAAACGGGCTATTGATTATAAGATGGATCATCGCTATGAAGAGGAAATAAGTCCGACATGGATAACTGCTCTTGGCCGTTCTGATATTAATGCAGTTGTTGCCACCAACGCCACCGTCGCTGAGCACAGCTTAAAGGGTACGACATTTTAGCTATGTATTATAGTGTGTGCCAGGAAGTTGAAATGTGCTTTAACAATAATAACCATCATCCAAATTAACAACACTGTCTACCTGGTAATTTATCCCGCTCATAAACCAAGCAGAATCATAACCTGGTAAATGAAAATTCCGAGTGACCTGTATTTAGCCAAGACTGTGAAATCTTTAATATACAGGGTGAGTCACCTAACGTTAACGCTGGATATATTTCGTAAACCACATCAAATACTGACGAACCGATTCCACAGACCGAACGTGAGGAGAGGGGCTAGTGTAATTGTTTAATAAAAACCGTACAAAAATGCACGGAAGTATGTTATTTAACACAAACCTACGTTTTTTTAAAATGGAACCACGTTAGTTTTGTTAGCACATCTGAACATATAAACAAATACGTAATCAGTGCCGTTTGTTGCATTGTAAAATGTTAATTACATCCGGAGATATTGTAACCTAAAGTTGACGCTTGAAACCTCCGACGTTCAGTTGCGTATTGTAACAAACACGGGCCACGGTCGACGAGCAGCATCTGCAGGGACATGTTTACGATGACGACCGTGTTTACGAGTGTGGCTGTAGTGCACTGTTGTGGTTTGGTCTAGCTGTCGCAGTGTCCGCATGTAGCCCTTGCTGCTATTGTTATTCTGCATTCGTCTCCGCACGCAGACCAACTGTAGTACACCGTTTTACCAGACGTCTGTGATAGTGTAGTGTTGTAGGAACTGTGACCATGGTGTATTCGAACTCTGAAAAGGCGGAGATGAGACTCATCTATGGCGAGTGTCGACGAAATGCAGCTGAAGCCTGCAGGGTGTATGCAGAACGGTACCCGGACAGAGAGCATCCAACGTGCCGCACATTGCAAAACATCTACCGCCAACTGTATGCAACAGGTATGGTCGTAGCACGCAAACGGGTCCGTAACAGGCCCGTCACAGGAGAAGCGGGTGCAGTTGGTGTGTTAGCTGCTGTTGCCATGAACCCACACATGAGTACACGGGGCATTGCGAGAGCCGGTGGACTGATTCAAAGTAGTGCCATGCCAATACTGCATCGCCACCGCTTTCACCCGTTTCATGTGTCGCTACATCAGCAATTACATGGTGATGACTTTAATCAAATGGTTCAAATGGCTCTGAGCACTAGGGGACTGACTTTAATCATCGAGTGCAATTCTGTCAATGGGCATTAACAGAGAATGCGTTGCAGTTCTACCTGTTTACTGATGAAGCGGGTTTCACAAACCACGGGGCAGTGAATCTACGGAACATGCATTACTGGTCCGTGGACAATCCTCGCTGGCTCAGACAGGTAGAGCGACAGCGACCGTGGACTGTAAATGTATGGTGCGGAATCATTGGTGACCACCTCATTGGTCCTCACTTCATTTCAGGGGCCCAAACAGCTGCAACATACATCGCGTTTCTACAGAATGATCTGCCAACGTTGCTCGAAAATGTCCCACTGGAAACGCGTCGACGTATGTGGTAACAGCATGATGGTGCACCTGCACATTCCGCAATTAACACTAGGCTGACCCTTGACAGGATGTTCGACGGGCGTTTCATAGGACGTGGAGGACGCATAAATTGGCCAGCCCGTTCTCCTGATCTTACACCTCTGGACTTCTTTCTGTGGGGTACGTTAAAGGAGAATGTGTACCGTGATGTGCCTACAACCACAGAGGATATGAAACAACGTATTGTGGCAGCCTGCGGCGACATTACACCAGATGTACTGCTGCGTGTACGACATTCATTACGCCAGAGATTGCAATTGTGTGCAGCAAATGATGGCCACCTCATTGAACATCTATTGGCCTGACATGTCGGGACACACTCTATTCCACTCCGTAATTGAAAACGGAAACCACGTGTGTACGTTTACCTCACCCCTCATGGTAATGTACATGTGCGTCAGTGAAAAAGACCAACAAAAAGGTGTTAGCATGTGGACGTAATGTGCTGTTCCAGTCTCTTCTGTAACTAAGGGCCATCACCGTTCCCTTTGGATCCCTACGTAATTCGGTGCTCTCCGATACACACGATCGAACAGCGGAGGAGTGGTACTCAAGCGTCAACTTTAGGTTATAATATCTCCAGATGTAATTAACATTTTACAATGCAACAAACGGCACTGATTACGTATTTGATTATATGTTCAGATGTGCTAACAAACCTAACGGGGTTCCATTTAAAAAAACGTAGGTTTGTGTTAAAAAACATACTTCCGTGCATTTTTTTATGGTTTGTACTAACCAATTACACTAGCCCCTCTCCTCACGTTCGGTCTGTGGAATCGATTCGTCAGTATTTAATGTGATTTACGAAATATATGCAGAGGTATTGTTAGGTGACTCACCCTGTATTCTTGGCAAATCAGTGATTAATCAGTGAAATAATTGCTGGAAAGAATAACTGAGAATTTCATAATTAAGATTGCTATTATTTTTTGTGTTAAATGATTACGTAAGGTTATGCCAGATTCAGAGACCACATTAGATAAATTGTTTGCTGCTTTCACATTACGTATTAACGAAAGGAAATACTAAGTTGATGATTAATGGTGATAAATAGTAACGTTAAACAGTTTATAGTGGATCAATGAAATGTTGAGTACCAAATATGTTGATGTAGAAACCCCCCCCCCCTGTCCAAATTTACTTTTGTTTTCATGAAATCAGTCTGTTTGATTAAGCAATTGGATGCTGTAGTTTTGTTTCGAGCGGCTAAACTTTTCTTGTATTGCTGAGCCATCTTTTATCTAAATCTAAAGTGAAGTCTGTTAGGTAAGCAGGGAGTTGCAATCTTTTCTGCTGTCGTACTCAGCTTCATTACGTGTGCCTATTTAGACTGGCGAATAATAGTATACCACCGACCACATATATTGTTATCGATGTAGAATAGTAGTCTAACTACTGTTATTTGCCATACCTCTGAGCTCATGACTTATTTGAAGAAACGAGTTAAAGTCTGATGCTTGTTCCTGAGATTAACACGCATGGTTATTACACTTGTTTTTGTGGTTTTTCTGTCCGGATAGGTAACTGTATTTCTGTTTGTTACATTGCTTATTATTAATAGTATAGTATAAGAATATTACAGTTGGTTTTGCATGACAGTATGTTTTGTAAACCAATTCAGAGAATACAAAATACACCCAAGTATTAGATCTGGTTTTACATATCAGGATAGTAAATAACACACACAAGTCAAAAGGAGGAATATTACACTCTCCGAACCAATCCTCTTGTGTTGTGGTGTTAATGGCAGTCTGTGCATAGGATGAACAAAATTAATGAACTCTGGTTGTCCTCTCTAGAAATCACAGACGACTGAAACACTAATTATGTAGATACATGTCGACAGTGTGTACATAAACTAAGTTACATTGATATCCAATCGTGTCTTCTGGATGCTTCACTTTTTACTTTTTTGCCAGGCAGTGTGGATCTCCACTTATGTATCAACACATATTACAAAAATGGATGTACATATATATGGAGATATATACAGGATGACAATTATTGAACTATATGAAATAAAATTGTCATAAAATCTGAACGGCTTGCATTAGGACGTTCAAACTGCCCCGTTGGCCACGGGGCATGATGGGAATCAGTATGTGAATATGGTTTGGTTTAGAGACGAAGCCCACTTTCATTTGGATGGTTTCGTCAGTAAGCAAATCTGGCACATCTGGGGGATTGAGATACACATTTCGCGATCGAGAAGTCTCTTCATCCTCAATGGGTGACTGTGTGGTGTGCAATGTCCAGTCACGGAAAAATCGGTACGATATTCCTTGATCGCACTGTGTCTACAGAACGGTACGTGAAGCTTTTGGCAGATGATTTCCCCACTATCCAAAATGACTCTGATTTCGACCAGATGTGGTTCATGCAAGACGGAACTCAACCCCATGGAAGCAGGAGAGTGTTTGATGTCCTGGAGGAGCACTTTGGGGACCGCATTCTGGCTCTGGGTGTACCCAGAGGCCACTGGCATAGGCCTCGATTGGCCGCCATATTCTCCAGATCTGAACACAAGCGACTTCTTTTTGTGAAGCTATATTAAAGACAAGATGTACAGAAATAACTCCAAAACCATTGCTGAAATGAAAACAGCCATTCAGGAGGTCATCGGCAGCACTGGTGTTTCGACACTTTTGTGGGTCATGCAGAATTTCGCTATTCGTCTGCGTCACATCATCGCCAATAATGTCAGGCGTATAGAACATATCATAACCTAAATCCGAATATACTGAGTGATCAAAAAGTCGGTATAAATTTGAAAACTGAATAAATCACGGAATAATGTAGGTAGTGAGGTACAAATTGACACACATGCTTGGAATGACATGGGGTTTTATTACAAACAAAAAAATACAAAAGTACAAAAAATGTCCGACAGATGGCGCTTCATCTGATCAAAATAGCAATAATTAGCATAACAAAGTAAGACAAAGCAAAGATGATGTTCTTTACAGGAAATGCTCAATATGTCCACCATCATTCCTCAACATCAGCTGTAGTCGAGGAATAATGTTGTGAACAGCACTGTAAAGCATGTCCGGAGTTATGGTGAGGCATTGGGGTCGGATGTTGTCTTTCAGCATCCCTAGAGATGTCGGTCAATCACGACACACTTGCGACCTCAGGTAACCCCAAAGCCAATAATCGCACGGACTGGGGTCTGGGGACCTGGGAGGCCAAGCATGACGAAAGTGGCGGCTGAGCACACGATCATCACCAAACGACGCGCGCAAGAGATTTTTCACGCGTCTAGCAATATGGGGTGGAGCGCCATCCTGCATAAACATCGTACGTTCCAGCAGCTGTTTATCAGCCAGGCTGGGGATGGTGAGATTCTGTAACATATCGGCGTACCTCTGACCCGTCACGGTAGCAGTTTTGCTGTCCAGCGCATCTGTCGGACATTTTGTGAACTTTTTTTTTGGTCCTTATAAAACCCCATGTCATTCCAAGCATGTGTGTCAATTTTTACCTCTCTATCTACATTATTCCGTGGTTTATTAAGTTTTCAAATTTATACTGACTTTTTGATCACCTGGTATATAGTGACGTTTACATGTTGAATATCGTGTGTGCACGCCGTGGTTTGTAACTAATTTACGTTATTTTCATACAGTTCCAAATCTCCTCCTAAAGCACTGGGCGATTTCAACCATACTTGGTACACATATCACTTACTGGCTGGAAATAATTGCTGTGGGGGTAAGAACCACCTGTCTATGAAAGGAGTGGGGATGAAAAAACAATGTAGCTCACGATGGACGAAAAGCCGTAATACAGTCATCCAGTATTTGAGAATGTAAGTATGTAGTGACTTGGAAAAAACCTTTATTCATAATTTCTAAAGTTTATGAAATTACAGAGAAAAAGTTTATACTTTACTACATTTTTGCTGTTCATGCATTAAAACAGCTGCATGAAGTATAACGTTTTAATTTACTACTTATTTTCTACTAACTACGTTCACGACACATTTCTCGACAGTATTTACGCATACCACTCAATGTGTCAGCAATATTATATCATTGTACTACACATAGTTCAGGAGATACGTGAAAAACTGCCGCATGATGTATGACGTTTCAGTTTATTACTGCTTTACTACTAACTCTATTCGCAACACTTTTCGCAGACAGTAACCACATATGCTGCTGAATCTACACAATCGTACGACACAACGTTGAGGATATATGGCATCATAAACATTGAGATGCGCGAAAAATTGCCATCATGTATGACGTTTTAATTTATTACTTCTTTATTACTAACTCTATTCTCAACAAATTTCCCAGAAAGTAGCCACATACAACACTGGATGTACCTATAAAATAGTATCGTTTTACAGCACGTGTTCACTAAGCGTAAATGAAAATACAGGGCGAAATTCTCTAAAGATGCAGATGAAATATGTGCACAAATACGTGTGAAATACGGTAAATATAAGTTGTCTAAAATCTCTTGGGTAAAATTGAAACAGGTGATAGTGGGTCCGTCGCACTGAGTGGCCACGCGGTTTGAGGCGCCGTGTCACGGATTACGCGGTCCCTCCCGCTGGAGGTTCGAGTCCTCCCTCGGGCATGGGTGTGTGTGTTGTTCTTAGCATAAGTTAGTTTAAGTAGTGTGTAAGTCTAGGGACCGATGACCTCAGCAGTTTGATCCCTTAGGAATTCACACACATTTGATAGTGGGTCCACAACCAACTATAATGGGATAGAGAACTAATGGTCGGAAACGCATATTTTTTGCGTTAGGGTGTACACAACGTAAACTTTGTAACAGAAACATAGCCCATGGCAATTCTTCAAAGTGACGACCACCAGTTTCAATGCTTGCATGGCAACGACGCATGAAGTTCTACTATACTCTCTCAAAGATCGCTGGTGAGTGTTGTACCAGAAGACAGACAGCTTGGACCCTAGCAAGCATGTCTCCATCCATGCTTGAGGGTGTTTCGTACACCATCATCTTGATGTAACCCCAGAGGAAATGTCGAGAGGTATGAGATCCGGCGATCGCGTTGGTCATGGAACAGGACCTATCCTTGGGTCAGTGTTTTTCATGTGCTCGCGGACATTAACACTGTATTGGGCTGGTGCACTGTTGCGTTGAAACCACACCCTTCCACAGACAACAAGGGGTACTGACCCCAGGAACTGTGGCAGCATGTGTCGCAGGAACACCAGGGTAACGTGGACCTGTCAAATGAGGAGGCAGCAAGTAAGGTCCTGTTAGGTGATCTTGGAAAATGTGTGCCCATATGTGGCACCGATGTGGGCAGAGTGGGGATTGTTCTCACTCCGGACATGGCTGTTGCAGCTGTTGAAAACACCATCATGGGTCGCTTTGAACAACTACGATGAGCAACACTGTTGTTATGTGATGTATGCTGTCTACATCAATAACACGATAAATATGCATTTCTGACATTTCTTTCTATTTCTCAATATAATTGGTAGTGGACCCCCTGTCGCTTGTTTCAATATGACCCAAAATGTTGGAGGCGATTTGTATGTGTGAAATATAATTAACATGTACGTACGTTGCAAAGTTACAAGTAAAAAGTTCGTCTTAAACCTCTGAAACGATTTCAACCAAATTTGGTACACACATTACTTACGACCTGAAAAGGAGTAGTGTTGAGGTAAGACCACCAGCATTCTGCTAGGGTGAACATGATAACGTGGAGAGGGAAGGGAGGAGGCGAAGATGGGCAGAGACGGTGAAGGGGAAATGGACCGAGAGAGGGGAGAGAAAGAGATGGACAGAGAGAGACAGGGTAAGGGAGAGATAGGCATAGATGGGGGAGGAGGAGATGAGCAGGGAGAGTGGGAGGAGAAAATGGACAGAGAAAGGGAAGAGGCAGAGATGGACACAGAGAGGGGAGAGCAGAAGATGGACAGAGAAAGAAAAGAGAAGGACATGAACGGCGAGAGTGGAGAGGAGGAGATGAACAAAGAGAGGGGGAGGAGGATATGGACTAATAGAAGAAAAAATGGTTCAAATGGCTCTGAGCACTATGGGACTCAACTGCTGAGGTCATTAGTCCCCTAGAACTTAGAACTAGTTAAACCTAACTAACCTAAGGACATCACAAACATCCATGCCCGAGGCAGGATTCGACACTGCGACCGTAGCGGTCTTGCGGTTCCAGACTGCAGCGCCTTTAACCGCACGGCCACTTCGGCCGGCTACTAATAGAAGACTGGGATAAGTATATCCCCTGGACAACATTGGGTACTCAGTATATTTTATGTAAGGGAATTTTGGGTAAAGTTGCCAGGGCAGGATAAAGTGGCCACTGCACATTTTTTCCTTGAACAGTGCTGTTGCTGTCGAAAATTGGTCAAACTAGTTGTGATATAAACCATTATTTTGTCGGTAATTATGATAGAGGCACCTTTTTCCGCTATTTTGCAGTAAAAACGTTTCTGTTTTTCATCTGACTTTTGTAAAGTAAGTCATTTATGTTATTATTCTTACCTCACTTATATGTGAAATAATACTTTTTTTTTGCAATACCAATGTTTAAGCAACGTCTTTTGACCTACAGATTAGTTCCTTGTTGTTTCTTTCAGTTTGATACTTTAATCTGTGAACCACTAATGCCGACGATACGTCCAATTGGGAGAGGCCACACTACAAATGGTCACTATGCAAGCATTGAAAAACACATATGGTTGCTATATGTTATTTTCTTTGTCATAGCGGGCCTGGGTGGCTGAGCGGTTCTAGGCGCTACAGTCTGGAACCACGCGACCGCTACTGTCGCAGGTTCGAATCCTGCCTCGGGCATGGATGTGTGTGATGTCCTTAGGTTAGTTAGGTTTAAGTAGTTCTAAGTTCTAGGGGACTGATGACCTTAGAAGTTGTCCCATAGTGCTCAGAGCCATTTGAACCATTTTTTTTTCTTTGTCATAAAGAACGCTGGGATCAGAGAGACTGTTTTGTGCTTTTCATATTCATTTATTACTGCTCTCCTCTGTGATTCATTACAAGCAGTGGCAGTGTGGCTGAGGCATCCAGTTGCCACTCGGATGTCGGTGCTTGATGTCCAGTAATGCTGACAGAGCGTAGCGTGGCTGAGAGACGGCGTAACACCACTGCTTATGTCAGCGACATCCCTCGACTAGGTGGCTAAGGGGGTGGTGGTTGAGGTGTGGCTGATGTCTCCAATGCTACCCGGCTGGTGGCATGAGATGACGCAGTGACTGTGACCCAGTGGAGAAGCGTTGTGGCAGGAGCACTATGCTTCGGGGCACAGCTGGCCCCGTAGTGGCACTGCATCTCTTGTCTCGGGGCAAGCTGCAATAATGTGGGGTCGAACTGCGGACCCAATATAGGATTACAGATGGTACCTCAAGGGTTACAGCCCTATGGTGGTATTGGTACTAATACAAGATGATTTCAGTACACAAGTGGCTAGGCATGTACACTCATGCTCAGAAATTAAGGATAATGCTGATACATGGTGAAACAACGGTCTATTGGGCGGTTTGCGGGTTTAAATCACCTTGGGGTATGACCATGCGGTGCATCTGACCTGCGGTCATCGCACGGTGGCGCTGGTAGCAATCCACATACGCAGAGGTGTGTTGGTGCATGTCAGAGTACGGTGCAGAGAGTAAGTGTGCAGACGTTTCCAGACGTGCTAATGGTGACTGTATTGATAATGGCTCAAAGAACACATACTGAGGACGTTATGAGGGGTAGAATACTAGGGCGACTGGAGGCTGGTCAAACACAGCAGGTCGTAGCACAGGCCCTACGTGTGCCACAAAGTGTGATCTCAAGATTATGGCAACGATTCCAGCAGACAGGAAACGTGTCCAGTCGCTACAGTACGGGACATTCACAGTGCAAAACACCACAAGAAGACCGATATCTCCCATCAGTGCCCGCAGACGGCAACGGAGTACTGCAGGTAGCCTTGCTCGGGACCTTACCGGAGCAGTTGTCTCCAGACACACAGTCTACTGACGACTGAACAGACATGTTTTATTCGCCTGGAGACCTGCAAAGTGCATTCCACTGACCCCTGGCCACAGGAGAGCCCGTACAGCCTGGTGTCAAGAACACAGTACATGGTCATTGCAACAGTGGTCCCAGGTTATGTTCACGGACGAGTCCAGGTGTAGTCTGAACAGTGATTCTCGCCGGGTTTTCATCTGGCGTGAACCAGGAACCAGATGCCAACCCCTTAATGTCTCTGAAAGGGATCTGTATGGAGGTCGTGGTTTGATGGTGTGGGGTGGGATTATGATTGGTGCACATACACCCCTGCATGTCTGATAGAGGAACTGTAATAGGTCAGGTGTATTGGGACATCATTTTGCACCAGTATGTCAGCCTTTTCAGGGATGCAGTGGGTCCCATCCATGGATGATAACGCACGGCCCCACCGAGCTGTCATCGTGGAGAAGTACCTTGAAACAGAAGATATCAGACGAATGGAGTGGCCTGCCTGTTCTCCAGATCTAAACCCCATCGAGCACGTCTGGGACGCTCTCGGTCGACGTATCGCTGCACGTCTTCAAGGCCCTCGGGCATTTCAGGAGCTCCGACAGACACTGGTGCAAGAATGGGAGGCTATACCGCAGCAGCTGCTCGACCACCTGATCCAGAGTATGCCAACTCATTGTACAGCCTGTGTACGTGTGCATGGTGATCCCATATTGATGTCGTGGTACACGCGCAGGAAACAGTGGCGTTTTGCAGCACATGTATTGCGGGACGGTTTTGTCAACTTATCACAAATACCGTGGACTTATAGATCTGTGTCTTGTGTGTTCCCTATGTGCCTGTATTATTAGCGCCAGTTTTGTGTAGTGCCACGTTGTGTGGCACTACATTCTGCAATCATCCTTAATTTATGAGATTGAGTGTATATGCCCGTGGGCTGCACTTGCTTGGGCCCTGATATGCATTGCGGCATATACACTGAACACTTTCATGGTTGCTGGAGTGGAAAGGCCTCAGCCTTCTTCCGTTAATGTGCTACTGTGCCAACTGTTTCTGCAGCATGTATGGCTGGCTCACCTTGTAGCGTATTCTGGCTGTGTTGTGTTTTGTAAGAAGTAAGATCCATGCCCACCTGCAGTTCAATCTGTTGTAATCTACCCCCTACTTCGCTTGTTTCTGACCGAATATGGTCATTGTGCTTCATTGCCCTCCTGACAAGACCCAGTCCATCAGGTGGTCTTAAGTAGACCCTCCCCAAGAGATTGTACCTTTTTTAAATGGTAATAGATATCCCTGTGCGCGAGTGAGATAGACCAGCAGACAAGGTGATGCAGATCATAACCGGGCTACTCGTCATCATTGCAGTGTAAGCATTGCGGAACCAGCACCTGGGTTGGGGTGTGCTGATCGCTAAGCAAGAAGGTGTGGTAATCACTGGTCATCGCTGGGTAATACAGGTGGTCTTTAACGCATGAGAGATGTGGAATGAGGTGGGATGACTAGAGAAAGCCTTCGGTAATTTTCGACAGGGGTAGAGAATCATGGCGTGCTTAGGAGTTACTGGGGAATGTATGACAATACATGGGATATACGGGAAATTGAGGGATGAGATGACGAAGGTTCTGGCGATTATACTGTATATAAGAAGGAGAAGAGTTTGGATCGAGGAAGGACGTCAACTTCTGAAAAAAATTACTGAAACAATGGGTGAAAGGAAACGTGGTAGCAAGTGAGTGGTATACCATGCAAAATGCGAGTTTGGAGAGAGATGTATTGAACAATACTTGGTTACTAAGCAAGGTGACTGGGGAAGTGACGATATACCCAGAACTGCAGAAGAATCAGTGAACCAGATGTTACAAACTGAAGTACAAATATTGTACAAGGAAGTAGTGTTAAGAAAGCAATTGGAGTCCTTGGAGATCAGTGTGTGGAGAAGCACGAAGAGAGGTAGCAGAGATATGCGAAGCTATGCAGCATGCTATGCGAGGCCAGCTAGGATTCTTGTCACTGGAACTGAAAGTTTTTATCAAAAATTACTGTTATTCTTATCATTATTAGCCTGGTGAAAGTTTTACTACCAGAAATTATTATTATTATGGCCACAGATGTTCATAAATGTGTAAAGCTGTATCTCTCCTAATATTATCGATACCTGTACTTTTTCTCTAAAAATTTCTAGGCCATCTAGTGAAACTCCTAACACTTATACTGTAAGCCGGCCGGGGTGGCCGAGAGGTTCTAGGCGCTACAGTCTGGAACCGCGCGACCGCTACGGTCGCAGGTTCGAATCCCGCCTCGGGCATGGATGTGTGTGATGTCCTTTGGTTAGTTAGGTTTAAGTAGTTCTAAGTTCTATGGGACTGATGACCTCCTATGTTAAGTCCCATAGTGATCAGAGCCATTTGAACCACTTGAACTTATACTGTAATGCTCTTGCATGCAACAGACAACTTACCACGTCTTGCCACTGCAACTGTATGAATATTTTGCATCCAACAACATGATAAAACAATTCAATGCAATGCATGGTCACAACTACTGAAGCAACTTCCCGTTTTCTTTTTTACAGAAAATAAATGATCAGGAGGGGCTTAGGCAACAAGCATTAAGCGGTGTAAAAAGATGAAAGGAATCAATAAAAACTTTTAATTTAATACATTTTGAAAACTGACGATTCACACACAGAAAAACTTTACTCAGACCTTTGTTTTCCTTAGACAGTTTGATTAGCAAAAACTTTAATTTTTCCACAATATCTTTGATCAGTAATTACGTATCTTGTCACAACAAATGTAGGAATAGTACTTTCAATGTATACACTGGCGATAATAATATCTCAGACTCAGAGTTTGTGCGTGCCTGCAACAGCAGAATCAATAGCCAACTTTCCAAAAAAAGAAATGGGTGTCCAACTTTCAGAACAGAACCTGCAGGCGCTACAGAATGTGCAACAAGAGTTGGGGTTGGTCTTGGAGTGTAATCATGAAAATTTACCCTTTTGTTTTAACATAGCCGTAGTAGAAGCAAGGACTGACGGAACAAAGGTGTATATTTCAGTTTCCTTGCCAGTATCAGGGAAGCAGGCACAGTAGCAATGTTGTGCAGTTCACGTGTAACATTTTAAGTGAGGAGATGCTGAAGGAGTTTTTCAGATTAAAGGTAAAACGGTTGTTATCGTTTTCGGACGACAAGATCAGATGAAATGGAAGAAGCGGAGTTACAGAAGTGTTGCAGGGATGCGATTACAGTTTGTCCAAACAGGGTAGAGCCGGCCAGAGTGGCCGAGCGGTTCTAGGCGCTACAGTCTGGAACCGCGCAACCGCTGCGGTCGCAGGTTCGAATCCTGCCTCGGGCATGGATGTGTGTGATGTCCTTAGGTTAGTTAGGTTTATGTAGTTCTAAGTTCTAGGGGACTGATGACCACAGCAGTTAAGTCCCATAGTGCTCAGAGCCATTTGAACCAAACAGGGTAGTAACAGAGGGTGAGAATTCCTGCGCAGTCAAGTTACTGAAGGGTCATAAAGCGGAGACGGATTGGAAGAAGGAGGTGATTAGGCCTGAATTGTACTTCCAACAGGTTGAAGCACGTTAGTTCTACTCTGCCTTCGATAAAATAATAGTAGTAGCCAGTTGTTTCGACAGGGGATCTCACGACAGCAAAAAGATGAGAGTCAGAGAGAAGTGGATTATTAATACACTCCTGGAAATGGAAAAAAGAACACAATGACACCGGTGTGTCAGACCCACCATACTTGCTCCGGACACTGTGAGAGGGCTGTACAAGCAATGATCACACGCACGGCACAGCGGACACACCAGGAACCGCGGTGTTGGCCGTCGAATGGCGCTAGCTGCGCAGCATTTGTGCACCGCCGCCGTCAGTGTCAGCCAGTTTGCCGTGGCATACGGAGCTCCATCGCAGTCTTTAACACTGGTAGCATGCCGCGACAGCGTGGACGTGAACCGTATGTGCAGTTGACGGACTTTGAGCGAGGGCGTATAGTGGGCATGCGGGAGGCCGGGTGGACGTACCGCCGAATTGCTCAACACGTGGGGCGTGAGGTCTCCACAGTACATCGATGTTGTCGCCAGTGGTCGGCGGAAGGTGCACGTGCCCGTCGACCTGGGACCGGACCGCAGCGACGCACGGATGCACGCCAAGACCGTAGGATCCTACGCAGTGCCGTAGGGGACCGCACCGCCACTTCCCAGCAAATTAGGGACACTGTTGCTCCTGGGGTATCGGCGAGGACCATTCGCAACCGTCTCCATGAAGCTGGGCTACGGTCCCGCACACCGTTAGGTCGTCTTCCATTCACGCCCCAACATCGTGCAGCCCGCCTCCAGTGGTGTCGCGACAGGCGTGAATGGAGGGACGAATGGAGACGTGTCGTCTTCAGCGATGAGAGTCGCTTCTGCCTTGGTGCCAATGATGGTCGTATGCGTGTTTGGCGCCGTGCAGGTGAGCGCCACAATCAGGACTGCATACGACCGAGGCACACAGGGCCAACACCCGGCATCATGGTGTGGGGAGCGATCTCCTACACTGGCCGTACACCACTGGTGATCATCGAGGGGACACTGAATAGTGCACGGTACATCCAAACCGTCATCGAACCCATCGTTCTACCATTCCTAGACCGGCAAGGGAACTTGCTGTTCCAACAGGACAATGCACGTCCGCATGTATCCCGTGCCACCCAACGTGCTCTAGAAGGTGTAAGTCAACTACCCTGGCCAGCAAGATCTCCGGATCTGTCCCCCATTGAGCATGTTTGGGACTGGATGAAGCGTCGTCTCACGTGGTCTGCACGTCCAGCACGAACGCTGGTCCAACTGAGGCGCCAGGTGGAAATGGCATGGCAAGCCGTTCTACAGGACTACATCCAGCATCTCTACGATCGTCTCCATGGGAGAATAGCAGCCTGCATTGCTGCGAAAGGTGGATATACACTGTACTAGTGCCGACATTGTGCATGGTCTGTTGCCTGTGTCTATGTGCCTGTGGTTCTGTCAGTGTGATCATGTGATGTATCTGACCCCAGGAATGTGTCAATAAAGTTTCCCCTTCCTGGGACAATGAATTCACGGTGTTCTTATTTCAATTTCCAGGAGTGTAGATGCGGAATTATGTGAAATAGTGGGACCTACTTTCCATCTACCTGCCACAAATTTGGGGGATAACCTGTCTAAGCATGATTTTACTGGCCAGAGGAACTCATCTAATTGTTACCAGCCACGAATCTGACTGTATTAAATCACACTTTGGGACCTTGTCCATAGACTGACTCGTTAGCAAGCAGGAGGGCAGAATCTCTGTGAAGACATCAGCCGCTGCCGTCTTAGCTGCCGAGTCCAGTACATCGTTGACAGAGGCAGTGATGTTAGGCCACCGCTCGGCCACTCTGTCAGCAGTGCTCGTCGTCATACACACACACAGGTATCTGGATGCCTCAACCACACTGCCGCTGTTTGTAATGAATCATGGCAGCGGGCCATGATAAAGGAATTTGAAAAGCACAAAACAACCTCTCTGACTCTGGCCTTCTTCACTCATGTTAAATTATTTGCTGTGACACGTTATAATATGTAGATTCACAGTATGTAAGCACCAATCATCTATCGGTAACCATGGTTTGGTGAAAATACAATTTCCTTTATAGTGATCACTTCACCCACGTTCCCCTACAACGACTGTAGGAAGTTTACGTAAGGAATCGCACTCCATGGCAAAGAAGGTATTGGAAACGTGATTCAATTAATCTTGTTAAGAAACTGGAGTAATAAGAAACACTACGAGTGGGGTTCAAAACTCTGTCTGATCGCCCTGATATTGAGTTCCTGTTTTTTTTCATTTAATAAGTTTGGACTTAAGCAGAATTGTCCTTTGGACTAGGTCACAGTAGATTTCATCCCTTATTCTTGCGTTTCTGATCTTCTCCTCTAAGTATAATAACCTCCACATCGACAGAATAGAAAATTTTGTTATTTCTTCTCTTGAGAAACAAAATTATGGCCATTAGCTATGAAAACTACAATATCGTCAAAAGGCAACTAGGAAAATGAATTATGAAGAACACACTTTATTTGGGGCTGCACTATGTCTACACAGAACAGTAATTAAGTCCAACACTACACTAAGTTCCACTCCCCATCGGAGAGGCTCTCATCTTTAACCTTGGCAGGTACAAACAAGTTTCACTAAACGATTGACACCTCCACCCCCCCAAAAAAGCGTTGCACAAGGATGGCATAAAGGCGCAATACGCCTGCAGAAACTGACTATACCGTACAACTGGTGTTATCCTGCTGGGAAAAAAATTTCGCAATACCACTCGAAACCAGTGACAGAAACACTCAAACTCCACCCTACACCTACAAGCTAGAGGGGTAAAGGGCTGGGGTGTAAGGTGCAATCTTTATTCTTTTTGGTGGGAAATACATTCAACTGACTAGATGCTCGTGTTGGACAGATAGGAGTTTAAAAATGTGTATTACTTGCAAGCATATAGCATCTATTGCTGTTTGACATCTGAGTTCACTACACACACCTACCAAAAATCACCCTACAGCCCAGCTAACTGAAGCCAATATACGCTGTCACAGCTGATGGGAAAAATGCATCACAGTTATAATTACACTTCGAAATTGTCGCGAAAGAAACCAGTACTTGTATTAAAATGTCATATTCATCACATGTACTGGGGAAAATCATTGTCCTAAAAGACTGTAGTTGAACATGTGTTCTTCTCCACGTACAATCACAAACTACAGGATGGGGCTACACCGTGGACAGCCTCGTGGCTCGTGCTGGCCATCGCCTGCCTTGATACGATCACACTTTGCCAGCACAAAAGTGGGTATAGTTAACTAGGAGACAAAAGAGTGACTTTCCCCAAATTCATCTTGTTCGTCTAAAGTATAGTGTCGCACAGTATCGTAGAGAAATCACCCGCCGTTCTGCAAGGGATTATTTAACATCAACTCGACTCGTATAATAAAGCTACTATTAAAAAACATCTGCGACCATAATAAATGTCCTCTTTCCACGAAAATAGACAAAGTCTAGTTCATTTAGTTTTATGAACAAAATCAATATAGCTTTTTTACGTTCGACTGGGAAACTTATCACGTCTGCGAAGACATTTATGTGGGAACTCAAAAAAGAAAATAGGTGAAACCGATATCTCCACTAGTGAATACTGATGTCAGTGATGTAGCAGATTCCAAATCACCCCTAGAACTTAAAAAGTCAAATAAAGTGTTTCTCATATCTAGAGAACAAGAAAACGTGTCTTCCACCTGCTAGATGCACACACCACAATCGTTCTTCTCTCAGCTAAATAAAGATGTGAAATTCGAAGAAGCAGTCAACGGAACAATTTACATGGGAGGGAATAATAGCCCAGCGCAAACACACGTCCATATTGAATCTTCTCAAATTTCCACTTGATCACAAAAGCTGTCCAACACATACTAAGTACTAGTTCGCTATTCGGCCGTCTAGAGGAGTACATGGTTAAGCCAACAGCATTCCTGCATTGCAACAGCCCTCTCAATTCGGACGGGCCCTGCCGTTAGCAGGAAACGTGAATCATTCCCCCCGCTGGCCATGGATAGACAGAATCATCCTATGAAATCGGATCGCTATACTTACAATTAAATGTTACGATTGCGGTTTCAGTTGAATGACATTCGAGAATGAACGAAGTATCGGAAATACACCCTGCTGACGGCTCTAGGCATAGAAATATCTTTACCATTCTTATGAATTCCCTTTGATATCAGAGTACTGAACGTTAAATCCGTACCTTCCTTACGACTGGACATATCTCCTTTGCACATGTCGGAAAACAAACACAGACTTTATAAACCTGATGCTCATGGCGAATGTATCACACATCCCCTACTCTTAAATATAATATGACGTCAATAACTGATTGCTGAAGATATGAAATAATACTGACCGAAAATCAAAGATCAGTGGGCATGTCTCGTAAGTTTTTCTTGCGAGTGATATCACTGTGGCTTAGAAAGAGAGGCGTAATCGTCTTACAAACCGTCATATGTTAAAAAACACAACCATATTACCATCACAAGCGGTCTTGGTTCTACAGGTGCATACAAGTATCCATGTTAAAAGCTATACTGGCTTTATAAATCGAGGTACGACATTACCAGTGAATGAGTTGGTTTTTTGTGCAGAAAAATAGCGTGACTCTGAATATAAACGGTGATCGCTGGAGTATATAGTATCAGACCAACAGTGCGGTTACACGTTGCCAATGGTGCAACCTCGTGACAAAATTACCCAATTTAGGAAGCGATTCGGCTAAGGAACGTGGGAAGAAGGATGTATGCAATGTGCTTGAAATTTATTTTCTTACATTGGACTATTAATAGCGCTGCGTTCCATACGACTGATAGGTCAGAAACTCAAGCGATGTAACATTATAGCCTGTTTTAAGGGGCTCCGGAAAGGCTCAAAATCATGAAAAGTTCAATTTTTACTTTTTTCCGTTTTCTGAATCTGCAGACTATTATCTTTTAATAGATATATAATTTATTCAATTCCGAAGACTACAACTATTTTTAAATTTTTTTTGAAATGTGTTCTACATGGGCGTGACCACTGTGGCGCTGTTAAACTGCTGTCAAATGGTGTTATTATTAACGTGCGTGTTCACCAGGTACATTTTAGTGATGTGAGATAAAGTATGTGTTGTGGCTAACCTGTGATGGTTCAATATATATCGCTGGTGTGATTGTCGATTGTTTCATGTTTATTTACTCTGTCGTTATCTCCAAAATATTCGTAATTAATTCTGTTTCTTGAGTCTCTGTTTTGTTGAAGTATAATAATGAGTAAAAGTAAAGTTATTAGAAATCCTCTGAAGGCTTTTAAGAAAAGGAGAAATGTTGGAAAGCCAAAGGTATGTGTTATTACTGTAAACAATAAAGACGATAACCAAGTGAGTGAACCTAACCTCTCAAGTACACCTACCCATAGCAGTCAAAGTGGGAAAGAAAATTCTTCACAGAAGAAGCTTGGTTCAATGAGTGAAAACTACGAATGTTTTATGGGCGAATCGGATGTGAATGAAATACACTCCTGGAAATGGAAAAAAGAACACATTGACACCGGTGTGTCAGACCCACCATACTTGCTCCGGACACTGCGAGAGGGCTGTACAAGCAATGATCACAAGCACGGCACAGCGGACACACCAGGAACTGCGGTGTTGGCCGTCGAATGGCGCTAGCTGCGCAGCATTTGTGCACCGCCGCCGTCAGTGTCAGCCAGTTTGCCGTGGCATACGGAGCTCCATCGCAGTCTTTAACACTGGTAGCATGCCGCGACAGCGTGGACGTGAACCGTATGTGCAGTTGACGGACTTTGAGCGAGGGCGTATAGTGGGCATGCGGGAGGCCGGGTGGACGTACCGCCGAATTGCTCAACACGTGGGGCGTGAGGTCTCCACAGTACATCGATGTTGTCGCCAGTGGTCGGCGGAAGGTGCACGTGCCCGTCGACCTGGGACCGGACCGCAGCGACGCACGGATGCACGCCAAGACCGTAGGATCCTACGCAGTGCCGTAGGGGACCGCTCCGCCACTTCCCAGCAAATTAGGGACACTGTTGCTCCTGGGGTATCGGCGAGGACCATTCGCAACCGTCTCCATGAAGCTGGGCTACGGTCCCGCACACCGTTAGGCCGTCTGCCGCTCACGCCCCAACATCGTGCAGCCCGCCTCCAGTGGTGTCGCGACAGGCGTGAATGGAGGGACGATTGGAGACGTGTCGTCTTCAGCGATGAGAGTCGCTTCTGCCTTGGTGCCAATGATGGTCGTATGCGTGTTTGGCGCCGTGCAGGTGAGCGCCACAATCAGGACTGCATACGACCGAGGCACACAGGGCCAACACCCGGCATCATGGTGTGGGGAGCGATCTCCTACACTGGCCGTACACCACTGGTGATCGTCGAGGGGACACTGAATAGTGCACGGTACATCCAAACCGTCATCGAACCCATCGTTCTACCATTCCTAGACCGGCAAGGGAACTTGCTGTTCCAACAGGACAATGCACGTCCGCATGTATCCCGTGCCACCCAACGTGCTCTAGAAGGTGTAAGTCAACTATCCTGGCCAGCAAGATCTCCGGATCTGTCCACCATTGAGCATGTTTGGGACTGGATGAAGCGTCGTCTCACGCGGTCTGCACGTCCAGCACGAACGCTGGTCCAACTGAGGCGCCAGGTGGAAATGGCATGGCAAGCCGTTCCACAGGACTACATCCAGCATCTCTACGATCGTCTCCATGGGAGAATAGCAGCCTGCATTGCTGCGAAAGGTGGATATACACTGTACTAGTGCCGACATTGTGCATGGTCTGTTGCCTGTGTCTATGTGCCTGTGGTTCTGTCAGTGTGATCATGTGATGTATCTGACCCCAGGAATGTGTCAATAAAGTTTCCCCTTCCTGGGACAATGAATTCAGGGTGTTCTTATTTCAATTTCCAGGAGTGTATTTGATATGTCGGTTCTCAAAGGAATTTTTTCAAACTGTGTAAGATGTATTCATTGTAGTGAAGTTGGTCTGGAACTCTCCATAATAAAGCACGTAGGACTTGCTAGTGAAATACAACTGAAATGTGATAAGTGTTCATACATGACCACCTTTTGGAACAGTGTTGCAGTAACTGCAACTGAAGAAAATGGTAGCAAAATCTACGAACACAACAACGAGCGATGCTTGCTTTAGACAAGGAACGCCTTCGGGCTGCAGACAGGGCTGTAAAGAGTCTAGAAATACAAGCAAGAGTAAACAGGAGGGGGAACAAGAGGAAGCTGGAGGAGGAGTTTGCAGATGATGAAGATAATCCATCCTATGGACCTGGAATGCACTAAAAAGTTAATCCAATCTTTGTCGCTCGATTCCCAAAACTTTTATTTTCTCATACTAATTACATGTTTTCTAAGGATCTTCCAAACATATTTGTTTCAAACTTTCAGTAAATGTTACACAGTACCTTCTGCATAATTCAACACAGCCTTTTTCCAAAAAAACTGTATATTTTTGAATATATAAATAAAAAATTGCAAAAAATGTTGTGAATTTTCATTACAATTAAAAAAAATCATCTTTAATAACTGAACTAAAATTTTGTAAAATCCCTGTGTTAAGTCGTAGCCCATATTCCAATAAATAATCTGTAAAAAGTTCAACTTCCTACCTCAAATACTTTGTGAGGAAAGATGTAATTTATAAGCGTTATTTTAACATTGCAAGTATAGGGCGTTCCGGAGCCCCTTAAGTGCGGAACGTTGTAGCTTTAGGAGCGTGTGTGTTTATGTTCCCACTTACAAATACTTTCCAGGTACTGATCCTAGACCTTAGAACAACAGTTTAAAACTGATAACGCGGTTGGTTTTCGTAAAAGTGCTTCGAACTCCATCCGTCTGGAGCTCCATCACGCATAAAAATCACCCATTTCTTGTTCTTCTTAACTGTCTACTAGCCGGCCATTGTGACCGAGTGGTTCTAGGCGCTTCAGTCCGGAACCACACAGCTGCTACGGTCGCAGGTTCAAATCCTGCCTCGGGCATGGATGTGTATGATGTCCTTAGGTTAGTTAAGTTTAAGTAGTTCTAAGTGTAGGGGACTGATGACCGCAGATGTTAAGTCCCATTGTGCTTAGAGCCATTTGAACCATTTTTTGAACTGTCTACTGTTACATCACAACACTTTCGAATCTGTTACTACACATCGATAAGAAGTGCTAACCACCTCGACATGGGCGTATCTCAAGAAATTTAGTGCACTTGGATGGGCGAGGACTCAGCAAGCTACATTCATTCACAAGACGTGGCCTACTTCTGGTCGATTGCACATTAAATCGGTAACGGTGCTGCAGGGCGGGCTGGTCAGTGACAGTGTGAGGGGGCCTTTCAGTCTATAATTTTATCCTAAGACTGCGAGAATGCTCTGTGACTCCCATCAGAATAGAGATAGATTGTAAATTAAGCGCTATGCACGAGGTTTTAGAAATATGTAGAGTGCTGTCTGGTATACTTTGATGATGTATGTGTTCGAGAATTAACAATGAATGGACGTACTGCACAGTCATCAATCTACATTTGCAATGATACTCCCAAAGTGGAGAAGGGTTTGTTTAGCTATAATACTGAAATTGGGAAACATGCTGTCGCATGATTGGTCGGTGTTGAAATGACTGTGAAATTGCTAAAATTGTTCACACTATCAACTGTGATGCTTATTATTTCAGTACATCGACGGTGTCTTGCATCCCATCTGTCCACTGGCACGCTGTTGGTTACCACATAATGTCTGACTGACAACGCTTGTTTGAGTTGGAGAAAGAGTTTTCTGGGGATGGCTAGCACCGAAACAGAGATCGCATACATGCCTGCAACATGAGGAATCAGTCAAAATGGAACGCAGAGCTGTCAGCTGTTCCGTCACTGTGACTGACAATTTTAAATGTAGACCTCGTCAATCACCTTTGGATTGTAGTTTGGAAACTCTGCACAACGCGGCAAAACTCCTCCAGTTTCCTTATGTTGTAACTGACTTTTATATAAAATCATCCAGTGTGTGTGGTGTGTTACGGTAGCAGCAGTAAACAACATGATTTTACACTGTGTGGCGTCTAGTTTTCTGCGAGAGGCCATGGATCAGAACTTGTTAATGGCAGTTTAGAACCTGCCACAGAACTTGAAGCCGTGGCAGAAAAACAAAATGTATGGTAGTGTAGAAAGCGTGTTACAGCAGAAAAAACAATGTTTCAAACAATGAGACAGGGTCAAAGGGAGCACCTATTGCGAGTTACAGTATACTCCACGAGATACGATCATCCTCCTACGGTGCAGGTGATGAAACTTTAATCTGGCCTGTGCAGTGGATAAATACCTGTATATTTAATAGGATCGTCACTTGTGCTCGATGTCGGTGTGCATGCGGTATTTGTTTTCGATATATGCGAGGAGAGAGATGCGGTAAAAATCTTATCGAGTTCTCTATCGGATGAAGTTAGTGGAGCTTCTATAGTTCGTAATTTTTCTCTGTTGGATGGTACAGAACAAAGAAGATAGCATGTTGGCGTGATAGATGTGAATGGGCCCGTGCATGCACCACAGAGCAGAAGCAAAAATCCTCGTACTTTTCCCAGTTCCCATTTCCATCGAATGGTCAAAACACAGTCCTGTACAGTAACGCAGCTTAGCCTGTTTCTACAGAGGTTGCAGAAGGTTGCAGATACATTCAAGGTAGTTTTCTCCAACTCCGAATCAGTTCCGACTTAAACTGGAACGATCACATGTGTAAAGCTGTAGAAATGGCAGCAGTTGCAAGATGCATAGGGACTACCTGAAACGAGGTTGGAATTTTACTGTAGCAGATAGGTTCGAGAAAGGTGACTCGTTTCGAGATATGAGAGTGCCAGAAATATGATTCACTAGTGGCTGTAATCATTAAAGGACTTCTCGATAGGATCCTACGCAGGTATGTGCTTGAATGGTGAGACCTGATTCGAAATCCCAGACAGCATTTCTAGCGTACAGCGTAGCACTAGAGATTTGAAAAGCTAGTGTACATTTCTTATGACCTCAATCAGCACACCATATACTGTTTGTTATCCTTAGCAATCAACTGTTGTGTCTAGACAAGACAGCCTAGACACAATGAGAGGAAGCCGAAAGGCACGCGCTAAGTTAAAGCAGGATGGCGGGAGGTCTGAAACAGGATACGTAATGAATGCTATAAAGAAAAGTACGTAGCTTCTGGAATACTTAACTTTAATCCATCCTTTTGGTACATCTGGAGATTGTGGCGATACAAGTGAGACTCTTTAGATACATGCAATGTTACGAATGGCGCCTTGCTAGGTCGTAGCCATTGACTTAGCTGAAGGCTATTCTAACTATCTGCTCTGCAAATGAGCGAGGCTTCGTAAGTGTAGTCGCTAGCTACGTTGTCCGTACAACTGGGGCGAGTGCTAGTCCGTATCTCGAGACCTGCCTTGTGGTGGCGCTCGGTCTGCGATCACACAGTGGCGACACGCGGGTCCGACATATACTGATGGACCGCGGCCGATTTAAAGCTACCACCTAGCAAGTGTGGTGTCTGGCGGTGACACCACATCAACCATCGCCTATAGCCCAGTCAATATATCACCGAATCTCTGACATTCATCGAGACAGATTGCGTTACAAAATAATGGAAAAATATCTAGCAGTGGCGGCTAGGGGGAGTTGGAAATACCGGTTTCATACTACATTCCTTAGCCAAATCATTTTCTAAATTGGGTAATTTGATTATGAGGTTGCACCGTCGGCAACATGTAAACACACTGTAGGTCTAATACTATATACTCCAGCGATCACCGTCTATATTCATAGTCACTGTATTTGTCTGGACAAAAAACCACCTCATTCAGAGGTAATGTCGTACCTCGATTTATAAAGCCAGTGTAGCTTTTAGTATGGATACTTGTATGCACCAGTAGAACCAAGACTGTGGATCTCGTCCGGTCCCTTCTTGGGCGTCCTATGTGAGGTTAAACAAAAGTGTTCTCGTCTCCAGAACGAGAGGCAGTGGGGACCTGTCTAGTCTGTGGGCGCCTCCTAGCCATTAGGGACGGCTGTGCCACTATATTTTAGACGACCAAGATGCATTTGTGGAAAGCCACACTTTTATCTCCTAGTTAAGTAAACCTGCTTTTGTGCTGACGAAGCGCGATCTCTGTATCACGAAAGGCGAGGGCCAGCACGAGCCATGAGGCTGTCCGCAGAGTAGCTCCATCGCGTGGTTTGTGTCTGACTGTACATGTAGGGTGATCTTTAGTAGGCGTGTGTAGTGAACTCTGACGTCAAACAGCAACAGATGCTATTTGCTTGCAGGTAATATACTTTTTTAAACTCCTCTCTGTCCAACAACACCAGCATCTAGTCAGTTGAACGTATTCCCCACCGAAAGGAATGAAGATTACACCTTACACCCCAGCCTCCCCCCCCCCCCCCCCCCCCCCTCCTAGCTTGTAGGTGTAGGGAGGAGTTTGAGTGTTTCTGCCGCTGGTTTCGAGTGGTATTGCGAATTTTTTTCGCAGCAGGATAACACCAGTTGTATGGTATAGTCAGTTTCTGCAGGCGTATTGCGCTTTTATGCCATCCTTATGCAACGCTATGCAAGTAGTTGTGCAATTAGACCCGATATTTGTAATTAATTAAGTAATTACGATCGATATCTCCGTAAGTTTCGAGTGGTATTGCGAATTTTTTCCCAGGGTAACACTAGTTATATGGGATTGTTACTTTTTGAGCTATATTGTGATTTTAAGCCGTCCTTGCGTAGCGCTGTACATGTAGTTGTGTAATTAGGACCAATCTTTGTGATTAATTACTTAATTAGGATCGATATTTGCATCAGTTTCGAGTGGTATTGCGAAATTTTTCCCAGCAGGGTAACACCAGTTGTATGGTATCATTAGTTTTTGAGCTGTATTGCGATGTTAAGCCGTTCTTGTGTAGCGCTATGAATATTGTCGTGTAATTAAGACCGATATTTGTGATTAATTACGTAATTAGGATCGATATTTGAGTCAGTTCCCAACCAAAATAAATAAAGTACACCTTCCTCTCCCGCATCTGGACAGTTTCCATGTGCTAGGGGGCTATCCATCCAGTAGAATCAGGGTTCAAGTCACTGATACGCTGGGTTTTTTAGGTGCACAGAGTGTTTGTGTACTGCATTATTTTCGGGTGTGTAGGCGTTGTGAGCGTGTTTGCATTATTTCGGTGATCTACGAGTAGTTTGCACGTCTATATGCTGTGTACTGGATTCTTTCGGTAATTTAAGAGTTGTCTGCGTCTCTGTACATCACTGTACTGAATTATTTACAAGTAGTTTCCAGGTCTGTAAGCTGTATATTGTGATCTCAAGCATGTCAAGGTGAGTGTTTTGTATAAGCATAATAAATAAATTAATGAAATTCGTTGTTAAATAAATTGTTGCAAAAATAAATAAAGTACACTCCTTCCTCTCTCCAGCAGCTCACAACAGGCTGATTGCTTTTCCCACCAATTTCCCCCTCCATACCGCCAGGGGGAGGGGGAAGAGGCTGGGACACACGTGCAGCTGTGAAAAACGCTTGACGTAATCATGATTCTGTGCTCCTATGGACTGAACTGCATGATCGCGTGACCATTGTGGCGTCCTCTAGCGCTGAACTCGCGAATTAGGTCAGTTCTTTGGTCTGGTGGATCGGAGGCAGTTGTCTGTTGTGTGGTGGGAGCTTATAAGTAGGTTTTAGAAATGACAGACAATTCCAGCAGAGATAGAGGTTTCCATAAATTGTGTAATGCATCTTTAATGCAAAGTATTTATTTGCAGGACCGTATTCTTCCTCTTCACATGTTCAAGCATTAATGCACGCTTCCATTCTTCATGCAGTGAGCCGTGGATGCACTCCTCAACTGAATGAGTGCATGTAATAAAGCTATTAAAACTCCTCCTGTGTGGGACCAACATATCGATAGTTGAACACCGACAACTCAAGAAGCACACCATATCTCAGTCTCTTGTGGTGGTAACACCGAACTAAGCCGCCACTGCTGTAGGTAGATGATAAATTTAAAGAAATTTCAAAAAATTTAAAAATATATAAACAAATTTAAACAAATTATATTCGAATTGAATGGCATCATGAGCATCGTCTAGTAGGGGAGACACCATACTAACTCCCCTCAGCCGGCCGCTATGCCCGAGCGGCTCTAGGCTCTTCAGTCTGGAACTGCGCTGCTGCTGCGGTCGCAGGTTAGAATCCTGCCTCGGGCATGGATGTGTGTGATGTCCTTAGGTTACTTAAGTTTAAGTAGTTCTAAGTCTAGCGGACTGATGACCTCAGATGTTAGGTCCCATAGTGCTTGGAGCCATTTGAATTTTAACTCCCCTCAGTTGCAGGAGTAAGCTCTTAAATCAAAATTCCCTCAAAAATTCGAAATTCCAGCCTATTTTGTGAGAGTATGATGCACCAGGACCCCATGGCGAACACACTTGATAGTGGTACTGCCTCTGTTTGTTCAAATTAATACTGAAAATGAAGACTTATCCCCATCACAGGCCTAGTCCTTTTCCCACGAGTTCCCAGGAAGAGATGGTGGTCGGGTGACTTAGGTTAGTGGAGGTAGACTAAGTGCCCTGTTTTCCCGTTATTTTCTTAGGTTACTAGAGGTAGCCCAATTGACCTATCTTCCCTCCAAAATTATAAATTGCCGCCAGGGGCCGTGGCACTTTCCCGCCAAAAGCCGTTACCTTGGATAAATGGGAATCCCTGGAGGAACGGCGACGTTCGTTTCGAGAAACGCTGTTGAGAAAACTTAGAGAACGGCGTCTGAAGCTGACTGCCGAAAGATTCTACTGCTGCCAACATAACTGCACCTAAGGACCACGAAGTTAAGATAAGACAAATTAGGGCTAATATGGGAGCATATACGGTAGATAGTCGTTTTTCCCTCGCTTTATTTGCTAGTGGAACAGGGTACCCTCTGCCACGCACTGTACGGTGACTTGCGGAGTATTTATGTAGATGTACACTACTGGTCGTTAAAATTGCTATGCCAAGACGAAATGCAGATGATAAACGGGTATTCATTGGACAAATATGTTATACTAGAACTGACATGTGATTACATTTTCACGCAATTTGCGTGCATAGATCCTGAGAAATCAGTACCCAGAACAACCACCTCTGGCCGTAATGACGGCCTTGATACGCCTGGGCATTGAGTCAAACAGAGCCTGGATGGCGTATACAGATGCAGCTGCCCATGCAGCTTCAACACGATACCACAGTTCATCAAGAGTAGTGACTTACGTATTGTGACGAGCCAGTTGCTCGGTCACCATTCACCAGACGTTTTCAGTTGGTGAGATCTGGAGAATGTGCTGGCCAGGGCAGCAGTCGAACATTTTCTGTATCCAGAAAGGCCCGTACAGGACCTGTAACATGCGGTCGTGCATTATCCTGAACCCACCGATTCCATATTCTGCTAACAGTCATTGGATCTCGACGAACGCGAGCGGCAATGTCGCGATACGATAAACCGCAATCGCGATAGGCTACAATCCGACCTTTATCAAAGTCGGAAAAGTGATGGTACGCATTTCTCCTCCTTACACGAGGCATCACAACAACGCCGGTCAACTGCTGTTTGTGTAGGAGAAATCGGTTGGAAACTTTCCTCATGTCAACACGTTGTAGGTGTCACCACTGGCGCCAACCTTGTGTGAATACTCTGAAAAGCTAATCATTTGCATATCACAGCATCTTCTTCCTGTCGGTTAAATTTCGCGTTTGTAGCACGTCATCTTCGTGGTGTAGCAATTTTATTGGCCAGTAGTGTAGATGAAGTAGATGTAGGAAACCACTGACTCGCAAACGGCCATTAGGAACCCACGACGCGGCTGAAACCTCCCTCCCTCGTAGCGCTGGGATAAACACGTCGCCAGTAACAGCGTTATTCAGCGTGGAATGCGCCTAGAAGCGTGGTCCCAGAGGCAGGTGCTACTCTGCGCACGCCTGCCCGGCCGCTCCTGCACCGGGCTGCGCGTAATTTTCCGGCCGCGCGCCGGCTCTGACTGCGAGACGCAAACTTGGCATTCAGTAGCGCAGTGGCTTTTCTCGCAGCACTTGAACGCGTGATGCGTGACGCATCGTTCATTGTGCAGCCTCCCCTTTATGCTGGCGCCTCGCCTCGTGCACTGGGGACAATGCGTTGCATCGGCATTCAGGCGGGCAGGCGCCACGCCGCGCTCCGCCGCCCGCGCCGTCCGCGGCCCGCTGCTGCTGCGCGCTCTGTCAAAAGGCGCGTTGCAATACCGATCTCTACTCGTACCCTTATTTCCCGCCGTTGAGAAAATAAGGCAGTTAATTTGCTGGAGAGCAGTATATACTAACGCAAAAGTAGCAGAAGTGATCAAAAAACTACCGTCCGATCTCACTGACAAAATTCAAACAACTGCGCTCGACCTGAAGAACAGACTGGCTGAAATAATCCTGCAGCTGACCTGACAGAAAACTCCACTGGAAAACTTCGAAAACCCGAAAATATCATAGTATCACCTTGGATGGAACACTGACCAACAGGAAATACTGTACGAACATTAAACTGTAGGTTGTAGAGTGTGGTGTGCGTACTGTAAGACCTTCAGTACACACACCATCAGATTATTTGACTTGTCGCTCTAACGAAGTAGGCGAGTGTCAGCAATATGTCTCGTGGTCTTATCGTGGCGTGTTTATCTTCTGCCGTTAGGTCAGACGATAGAAATGCCACTTGCACGCTTAGAGTAGCAGATTGACGGTGACCAATTTTAAACAGAACTTGATTAATTTTCTCACACATTTATTAAAATAATAACAAGCTTAAAATTACTTAGCTTGGTTCTGAATGCTATTTACAATTGACAATCTGAAGTTCCTTTGGTACTGGTACGTTAATCTTATTCTCACATTTCTCGCCGGCCGAAGTGGCCGTGCGGTTAAAGGCGCTGCAGTCTGGAACCGCAAGACCGCTACGGTCGCAGGTTCGAATCCTGCCTTGGGCATGGATGTTTGTGATGTCCTTAGGTTAGTTAGGTTTAACTAGTTCTAAGTTCTAGGGGACTAATGACCTCAGCAGTTGAGTCCCATAGTGCTCAGAGCCATTTGAACCATTCACATTTCTCTCTGATACTTGACAAAAGAGTCTATACATTTATCTTCATGGCTATGTACAGAAATATGGTAATCTTATTAGGCGCAGTCTGAAACTTGATTACAGACTAATGCAGACTGGTACAGACAAATGCAGACTGACTAATCGGAGGTCTGTACACTCGTTATAATACCTCGAGCGTTCAGGTATCATTGCACGAGTGTGATCCGCGAGGAGAAAAGGTTCTACGTTAGCAGCAATCTCATTGGCTGCGTTACATATTAATACGCGGATCGGCGGAAGCCGAATTTGGTCCGTCTGTAAGACAGCGCCATCTCGTAGTGCGGAGACGGACGAGCGCTGCGCCTGCGTTGTTGTGCTTAGCGTGGCGTGCTCTATTGGCAAAGTTGTGTACGCGCTGACTACGCCGAACTATGTACACAACAGATATCGTTTCAGTTGTGCGACTGGATTCGTGATTTTCTGTCAGGAAGGTCGCAGTTCGTAGAAATAGACGGCAAATCATCGAGTAAAACTGAAGTGATGGTTCAAATGGTTCTGAGCACTATGCGACTTAACTTCGGGGGTCATCAGTCGCCTAGAACTTAGAACTAATTAAACCTAACTAACCTAAGGACATCACACACATCCATGCCCGAGGCAGGATTCGAACCTGCGACCGTAGCGGTCGCTCGGTTCCAAATTGTAGCGCCTAGAACCGCACGGCCACTCCGGCCGGCAAACTGAAGTGATATTGGGTGTTCCCCAGGGAAGCGTCCTGGGACCTCTGCTGTTCCTGATCTATATAAATGAGTTGGGTGACAATATGAGCAGTTCTCTTAGGTTGTTCGCAGATGATGCTGTAATTTACTGTCTAGTAAGGTCATCCGAAGACCAGTATCAGTTGCAAAGCGATTTAGAAAAGACTGCTGTGTGGTGTGGCAGATGGCAGTCGATGCTAAATAACGAAAAGTGTGAGGTGATCCATATGAGTTCCAAAAGAAATTAGTTGGAATTCGATTACTCGATAAATAGTACAATTCTCAAGGCTGTCAATTCAACTAAGTATGTGGGTGTTAAATTACGAACAACTTCAGTTGGAAAGATCACATAGATAATATTGTGGGGAAGGCGAGCCAAAGGTTGCGTTTCATTGGCAGGACACTTAGAAATGCAACAAGTCCACTAGAGTGACAGCTTACAGTACACTCATTTGTCCTCTGTTAGAATATTGCTGTGCGGTGTGGGATCCTTACCAGGTGGGATTGACGGAGGACATCGAAAGGGTGCAAAAAATGGCAGCTCGTTTTGTACTATCACGTAATAGTGGAGAGAGTGTGGCAGATATGATACGCGAGTTGGGATGGAAATCATTAAAGCAAAGACGTTATTCGTCGCGGCGAGATCTATTTACGAAATTTCAGTCACCAACTTTCTCTTCCGAATTCGAAAATATTTTTTGAGCCCAATCTACATAGGTAGGAATGATCATCAAAATAAAATAAGATGAATCAGAGCTCGAACAGAATGGTTTAGGTGTTCGTTTTTCCCGCGCTCTGTTCGGGAGTAGAATGGTAGAGAGATAGTATGATTGTGGTTCGATGGACACTTTGCTAAGCACTTAAATGTGAATTGCAAAGTAATCATGTAGATGTAGATGTAGAACTGCGCTCCACCTGAAGAACAGACTGGCTGCAATAATCGTGCAGCTGACCTGGGAGGAAACTCCACTGGAAAACTTCGAAAACCACAGAATATCATAGTATCACCTTGGATAATACACTGACCAACAGGAAACACTGTACGAAAATTAAACTGTAGGTTGTAGAGAGAAACAATACCATCCTCAAACTGGTAGGAGATATACAGGGACATGCGGGCTTTCTAAAATAACTATCCACCCTCCGACTCAGCGTTCCAATATCAAAAGTTTTGGCTGGTGGTTTCGTTGTCTAGGGGCTGGGATACGTAGTTGCCGCATTACAAGCCAAATACTGCTGAGTCAACAGTATACAATGTGAATAGACACATGAATCGAATGGTCGAAGGTTCCTATCACTCGGCAGTTGCGAATTAATCTAGAAATTTATAAATGAAAGATTGCAATCAAATACGATCTGCAGGTACTATCTTAACGACTTTAAATGATGAGTACGATAGTAGAAGTACTTTTGAGAATGCGATATATTTCTGCAAACACTTATTGGTGTCGATGGTCCAGCAATTAAATAAAATACAACTTTAATAACAGTGAAACAATAGATTCCTACAGCACGTAATTAGTTATGAACAACAACACAGTTCGCAAAATATTCACTTCTAAACGCACACTACGTCTTCACTGTAGAAGCCACGGAAATCTCACAAGTCGACAATTCTTCACTCTGAAGTACAGTAGAGCGTCGATTATCCGAAGTAATTGGGGGACATGGGTGTTCGGAAAACTGGTTTGTTCGGATAATCGAACTGTACATGTTTATTTGCCAAAAAGAAGTACTGTACAGTAAATTTATTCATAAAAACAGGCATCTCTTTTAGTCTTACAAAGTACCATATGAAGGCAACTTCAGTAGGAATATATAGTATGTGGCACAGTTTATTAAACAAAAATATATACATATTACATACGCATTTTGCATGAACAATACACACAGTATACAAAATTAACGTTTAAAAAATCCTTTATTTTGGTCTGTCTAAGCAAGCCTACACGCTTACGAGCAGCTAAGTCACGTACCTTTTTCATTACAGATATCTGAAACTGGTCACTTTCATCTTGGGCTTCAAACCATCGCAAGGCAGTATCTAAACAAGTGAATGCCTCAGAAGCTGTTGGTATACTTTCATCTTCACTTTCTGGAGCACTGATTGATGAGGTGCTGGCGGCGTCATCTTTATCAGTGACGACGTCTACAATCTCGCTGTCCTGCATGATTTGGTGCCCTGGATCTACATCATCGATATTCATCCATTCGTGAACGTCTTCTTCATCACATTCGTGGCAATCTACTTCTTTTAGCATACCGGGAATTTCGGACATATCATTCTGTTCGTCATTTTCAATCATACCTTGTGAATTTTCTTCTGTGTCAAAAATTTTATTCCAGGCTTTCTTCAAATTCTCTTCCTTTACACTATTCCATGCTGCGCTGATCATGGTCGTAATAGAGAACAGAAGGTGACTGTTTGCACCGTGAGAAGCTCTTCTTGGGGACGCGCAGTCCTTCTACATCTACATCTACATTGATACTCCGCACGCATACTCCCAGATATTTTACAGACGTAACTGCTACCAGTGTTTGTTCCGCTATCATATAATCATACAATAAAGGATCCTTCTTTCTATGTATTCGCAATACATTACATTTGTCTATGTTAAGGGTCAGTTGCCACTCCCTGCACCAAGTGCCTATCCGCTGCAGATCTTCCTGCATTTCGCTACAATTTTCTAATGCTGCAACTTCTCTGTATACTACAGCATCATCCGCGAAAAGCCGCATGGAACTTCCGACACTATCTACTAAGTCATTTATATATATTGTGAAAAGCAATGGTCCCATAACACTCCCCTGTGGCACGCCAGAGGTTACTTTAACGTCTGTAGACGTCTCTCCATTGATAACAACATGCTGTGTTCTGTTTGCTAAAAACTCTTCAATCCAGCCACACAGCTGGTCTGATATTCCGTAGGCTCTTACTTTGTTTATCAGGCGACAGTGCGGAACTGTATCGAACGCCTTCCGGAAGTCAAGAAAAATAGAATCTACCTGGGAGCCTGTATCTAATATTTTCTGGGTCTCATGAACAAATAAGGCGAGTTGGGTCTCACACGATCGCTGTTTCCGGAATCCATGTTGATTCCTACATAGTAGATTCTGGGTTTCCAGAAATGACATGATACGCGAGCAAAAAACATGTTCTAAAATTCTACAAGAGATCGACGTAAGAGATATAGGTCTATAGTTTTGCGCATCTGCTCGACGACCCTTCTTGAAGACTGGGACTATCTGTGCTCTTTTCCAATCATTTGGAACCCTCCGTTCCTCTAGAGACTTGCGGTACACGGCTGTTAGAAGGGGGGCAAGTTCTTTCGCTTTCTTCAAATTCTCTTCCTTTACAGTATTCCATGCTGCGCTGATCATGGTCGTAACAGAGAACAGAAGGTGACTGCACCGTGAGAAGCTCTTCTTGGGGACGCGCAATCCTTCAAACTGCGAGGAGCGGCACGCCTCAACTCTAAGCTGGCGCAGCTGTTGCTGTGAACAGCTTTGACACTGCCGCTACTTCTACTGCCAGTGCCGAGCCGACAGAAGTGTGCTGCTTGTTGAAACACAGCGACTGGCGGCTTGGCCGGTCAGCAGCGCCTTGTGAAGGCCCCATTAGAAGCAATGTTCCGCCAGCGGTGGCCCAGTGCAGCGACTACTGTGGGGAAACTTGGTTTAGGAGTGAGGGGGATGATGGACGGTAGGGTGGGAGAATAACAGGTGCGACAGAGTACACAGTTCGGTCACAGTCCAACATAACAGTCGCGACACTCACTGCTGTAAAAGTTGTTGCCGTTTGACAGATGGAGCGACACTAGCGCTCAGAGTGGCAGGTAAGGTGAACGTCAGACGCGTCGTAAGCATAATGTTTGTTTGCATCCATTTCCTACGTAATTTCCGAATTATTCGAGTTAGTTTCTTGCCTCCAAGAGTTTGTGTAGTATCAGAAGGCATATATGTTTCTAAAATTGATTCTAAAATAAGCGCAAGTATGGACGAAATCCATTAATAGAGTGGCAAGCTACAACACATTTGTGAAGAAACACTTGTGACATTGGACAGAATTCCATCTTACCACGTTGATATCAAAAGAATATAAACACACAGATTCACATGTAAGAAGCACAGACATGTACCTCTACATGCAAAAGCGATGGACAGCTCGTTTATCGTTATGTGGGCCTACTGTGTTTGTCATTGTCACTTGTTTCCACGACCTTCATCTTTATATTATTCTAAGTGGGACAAGCAACTCACAAATAGTGGGAGAAATATGCTGAAGACATAATGAGCTGATTACATTTCACGAAAAACCAAATATTTGAGTAATTTTCAAACAATCTGTCTGTAGCACTTTCCTTGTCCTATAATAGTTTCGCTCGAAGTCTAGCGATCTGAACATTCTGACACTTCCCACGCTTTTGTAAGACACGAACAGCTGCACTTAATCTAACCACTTCATCGTCAAAGCAGGTCTTGTGTTGATGATTCTCACGAATCTGGCACTAATAAATGGAGAGTTGAACTAGCTACTTCTGTGTCATAGGACTGTTTTACAGCTTTAGATTGACTATCGAATCTTTGTGGCAGTTTCTTCTTTATCGTCAGTTGAGGTGGCTTATTAGGAATGTCAAACAGTGGGGATACTGCATTCCACACGAGTTTGTTATTGTCTGCGTTCATGACCTGGTTTTGTTCGAAATGTAGCGAACAAAACCTAATATTATTATACAGGTAAACCGGGTCTTTCTTTATAAGGTCTTCTCGTCTGCTATTAGCTAGCCATTTTTTCGCTCCTAAATTTTTTTTTGTTTATTGTATTTCAATTCCCCATCGGGGCGGGCTGGCAGCAGCATATGCGCTGCTCTTCAGCCGAAAGACATAGAACAAAACAATAGAAGACATTTAAAAACAGCAAGGAGAGAATAAGGTGAACGTAGATATAAAAAAGGGGGAACATCATGGAAGGCAATAGACAAAAAAAAATGGGGTGACTGTAAAATGGAGATAAAAAACTGTTTAAAAGTAGCACACGTTACACGTTCAGGTAATCCTGTACAGGTCACCGATACAGGTAAACCAGAGCGTGTGTGTGTTCCCCCCGCAGGTCAAACTGGACAGGCGTAGCGATCTGCGCAGGCGACAAGAAACAAAATTTAATTTTTTCTACCTGAGCTGGCGTGTCGACCTGAGAGTGTGTGTCATTCCGGCAGGACTGTACGGGTTTTTGGTTAGCTGGGGCTAGCTCCATGAGTAGACAGTGTCGGTTGTCTTTGTAATTACGCTACAACAGTGTTGATTAATGTCTACACGCACAGTAGTGCTCAGCGCTTGTGATCAACTTATCAAATCGAAAACGGAACCGAGTGATAGAAGAGTTTATCGAAATGTGTAGGTTGGAACCTTGTCTGTGGCAGGTGAAGAGTAAAGAGTACCACGACCGTGAAAAGAGAGATACAGCTCATGAAAGACTTGTTATTAAATTGTAGAACCCGATGCTACGAGCCGGCCGGAGTGGCCGTGCGGTTATAGGCGCTACAGTCTGGAACCGCGTGACCGCTACGGTCGCAGGTTCGAATCCTGCCTCGGGCGTGGATGTGTGTGATGTCCTTAGGTTAGTTAGGTTTAAGTAGTTCTAAGTTCTAGGGGACTGATGACCACAGTAGTTAAGTCCCATAGTGCTCAGAGCCATTTGAACCATTTTGAACCGATGCTACAAAGCAATCTGTAGTTTAAAAAAAAATAATTTGAGAAGTAATGTACGTAAAGAGAAGATGAAACGTGACATGTCAATGATATCTGGAGCTTCAACAGACAAAGTCAACACATCAGAATTGTGGTACTTAAATTTATTCGATTTTCTTGACGATCAAGATACTCGTGGTGCGTCTGTGTCAAACTTGGATGTGGAGGCTGGATGTGGCAGTGATGAAGTAAGTACTCAGATTATTTATAATACTCGCATAATTTAATTTAACTACATTTTGTATTTACAAATGGAAAGTTTATATTTAGAGTCCACATTTCGTATTAATTAATGCAAAGTGTTTTGTACTGTATGAATTATTACCTTACTGAGTCCAAACTTCTTATTTTAGTCTGTTTTTTGTTTCGAATAACCCTAGAGTCTCGCCATCGAACTTTGCCATTATTCATGAAGTTTGAATTTAACCCATTTCTAAGCTGTTTAGCAGCAGACGTTATGTTCCCGTGCTTCAGACGTTTCAGTGCGATTATATTTGATTCCGAAGTATCCGAACCTGCAATGGCAGTAGTTACAGCGTACGTTTCCTGATAGGTTCTGTTTGTAGTAGCGTAAAGCCTTGGATGTTGCTCCATCAAAAAATTATGCAATGCACATGTTGCCATCACCACTTTTATTATGTTCTCGGGTTTCAAATTGATTTGAGTATGGAATATACGAAATCTGGATGTAACTACTCCAAAACAATTTTCGACAACGTGTTTTTCTCTAGAAATGCGGTAGTTGTAAATTTCTTTACTACCTGAATCTAGTTGCGCTTGTCGAAAAGGCTTCATAATACGAGGCCTGTTCAGAAAGTAAGCTCCGATTGATTGCCAAATTGAAACCACAGTGAACATCAGAAATGTTTTACTTGTAACAATTAGCTACACCTTTCAGCTACTTCTCTACGTAGTCGCCGTTCTGACTTAGACTTTTGTCATAGCGTTGTACCAACTTTTCAATAGCCTCATCATAGAAGGCAGCCGCCAGTGTTTTCCGCCAATTCTCCACGCTGGCCTACACCTCGTTGTCTGTGTCAAAATGTTGTCTTCAAAGACAGCGGTTCATGTGACCAGAGATGAAACTCAGGGGGAGACAATTGCGGACTGTATTGTGGGTAATCTAACATTTCCATTTGAAAACGATGCAGGAGCATCTTCATTGCCCCTGCAGAATGCGGCTGAGAATTGTCGTGAAGACGAAACAGCACGACAGTTATGTAATGTTAGCTGCATAGCTTCAGGCGAAATTTCTCACCAGGCCCTCGTACTTGGCGGCAGACACTATTTTCTAGACATCTTTACGCACTCACTGCGAGCTCAGAAATGAGAAGAGCGACGTGATGCTAACTGGGGTTATACTAGAGACACTACCCAACACATCTGTGCAAAGCTTTATCGGATTTTCATAGTGGTTTCCATTTCGCGACCGATCGGAGCTTATTTTCTGAACGCCCCTCGTATTAAGAGCAAAGGCATCATCAGCCACAAAAACGTAAGGGACATCTGTAATATTGATGGCTTTGGAATTTTGATCTCATTACTCTCTAACTTTTCACCAAATTTATTATTCTGAAGAACGCCTCCATCACAAACAGGTACATTAGTTTCAAAATCCACTAATAGGAACTGGTAGTTAGCATCCACTGTTGCAAGAAATACCATACTGTGTCTGCCTTTGTAGTTGAAGTTAAAAGATCCGGAATTCGCAGGAGGAGGAGGAGGAGATTAGTGTTTAACGTCCCGTCGACAACGAGGTCATTAGAGACGGAGCGCAAACTCGGGTGAGGGAAGGATGGGGAAGGAAATCGGCCGTGCCCTTTCGAAGGAACCAGCCCAGCGTTTGCCTGAAGCGATTTAGGGAAATCACGGAAAACCTAAATCAGGATGGCCGGAGACGGGATTGAACCGTCGTCCTCCCGAATGCGAGTCCAGTGTGCTAACCACTGCGCCTCCTCGCTAGGTGGAATTCGCAGGAGGAACTATGTCTAGATGTTTACCATCCATGGCACCAAGACAATGTGGGAAATTCCATCTGTCTTCAAATGTTTTAGCAATAACTTTCCATTTCTCAGCGGAATCAGGAAACTGAAACAACAGCTAATTAATAATATTTTTTCACACTGTGGATGTATAGCGATGATGATTGCAACATGCTTTATAAATTTAGATTTAGAAGTAAAATAAAAATAACATTTAAAATAACATAAAATCAATGCTTCTTTAAAAAATTGGGTTATAAGGAAAATAAGAAGTAGAATTTTAAAATATTACAGTAAAACTATTTGTTTAATCATTTTAATAAGGTTTATGTTATTTTTATCTTATAGTTTTGTCTTATTTTAAATTATATTCCTGATATAAAAAAGAACCAAGGTAAATCACATTTAGGGTCTAATACTATGCTTCCTTCAGGATGGAATCGAGGATGCTGCCCCACAACACCCAGCAGTGAAAAACCCTCAGAGAAAAACGAGAGTGAAACTTCCACACTCCGCTGCAGAGTGAAAATCTCATTCTAAAAACGAGAGTCCTCAAAATTACAAAGAACTCCCTATATCATGAGCTAATGTGGCAAAAAAATGGAAAGTGTGGAATCGACAAACGATGTCCTGCTATCAGTGAGAGATCATTTTAAAAAGTCTTCGTCCCAAGATGACAGGTATGATCTATTGGGAAAAAATCTATTGCAGTGAGAATGAGGACACTGGAAAAACGCCTGCGTTTTATTGTTGAGAAAAGGTTCAATGACCTCCTACATAAAGCTGAAATGAGAATGCTTAACATGCCAACGAGTTCATACAGCTCCGAATATTTAAGCAGTCCTGGCTGAAGTACGAGCTCAGCAAGTCCTACTGCAACTGCTTCATATGACTGTTTACACAGCAAACAGCGCCTGCAGGATTTGCAACCAATCAAGAACTTCCACTTCCACACTCAGCAGCTACTTAAGTGCCTTTAATAATATTTGATTTTTGAGACGTTTTTAATTTTTCTATGGTCTTAATTGACGAATACTACCAATTTTTCAATTATTTTTCTAATTTCTTGTATTACTCATTATTATGCCTCAGTTAAAATTTTGTCTTTGAATTGTAAAAAGAGTTTCTAAGAATAAAAAAAATAAAAAAATGTGTGTATTTATTACACGTACCTGAAGATACACTCCTTTCAGCACACTGTTGATGACGTCACATGTCTCTGGAATTATTTTGCCAAGAGCTTGAGGTGATATTAAAGTAGAATATTTGAGACATTTGTACGATCGACCCACAGCAAGAAATCTCAGAGTTGTCAGTCTTTCATGGGCAGAAATAGAAGTTCTCATAACTGTATCTTTCATTTGCGTTAAAGGAGTCACAAGCGACAATAGTTTTTGGTAGACGTCTTCATTACGGTAATTATGGTAATCCGATCTGAACATAACTCTCTTACTAATCTCGTACGAATGTATTAATTTCTATTTGTAAGCCACTCTTTACATCACTTTTTTCGTGTTTGATTGCTGTTACACTTTATGACCACTAACAAACCGACCAACGCGATCACGTCGCCTTCTTGTCTGATCGCCATTTCTCGACTGACTTGAGTTGAAATCTTTCGGTTTACCGTAGCGTGTGTGCGCTCGAGCACACCTGACAGGTATACCGGAACGTGTGTGGTGGGCTTTAGAAAATACAATTTTGGGTCCGTCTAGGTTACTGTCACGAGTGTTTCAAGGTCACTTCTAATTACGATCCACCAACCCCTCCTCCTCCTTCTTCCCCTCCTACCCCTATTCCTACCCCAGTAAAATATTCGGGATATAGCCCACTTGTTCTGGCACATATAAAGAGGCGGCCACTAGCGAAACTTGACTAGCAATAGAGTGTACTCGATCCTTGTAACGTTTATTTTTCTTAAATTTCGTGTGTTTTATCGAATTTCGGGATTCAAGCACTCCATTCTGTCTATGTCAGGTTCACGAGACTTCAGCAGCCGCAGCGATACGGGTAAAAGAAGCCCCACAACCACTTTCAAACCACACCACCACCAGCAGGGAAGAGGTTTGTCTATGTTTGCATACAGGGTCGTTTTGCTAAATAGGGACAAAGTGCAGGAAAGACCCCTAAGAGAAGAAGGAACAAAAGGGTCATATGGAGATATGGACGGAAATGCATTCCAAGGGAACTATACTTGAAGGTGGAGATAAAAGGTCTTTCACACTGCAGGTTACAATGTTAACAGCCACATATGTGCACACACCAGCCAACTAGGAATTTTCTGCCTGTACTAGTGTTTGAACTCCAAACTGAAGAGGGCACCATCATGTAGAAGCCACGTTACCCTTCGTACCACCAAAGGCACGTCCTGCGGCAGGGGAGGCAGGATCAGCTGCAGGAAGTGAAGATACGTTTCGCCTGTGAGGCGTTGTCAAAGAATGACTGGTACCCAGGGGCTGTAGCCAATAATCTCCGCCCACACTTTGAAGTTGAACTGGAGCTAGTGTTTCGCTGCTACCACACCTACATATGGATACAGGTACCTCACGATCTGGCGCCAATTTCACTGTATACCATGAACACTGCAGTATTTTATCGAAATAATGTCGAAGATTTTAACTGAACAGCTTTCACTTGTGATTTCTCTTGGTTGTGAGATGAGAACAGGGCACTTCTGTAATTAGCGAATGTTATTCTTCACCTGTCAGTAAAGGTATACGCCACATTGTTGATACATTAGCGTATACTTTGGCGGAATTACTTTTAATGAACACGTTGTTATTCGTATTTCATCGACAAACAGCCCATCGTATAAGGATGGAGGGATCGCTTTGGCCACCACACGAGCCAATAATGCAGAACAATGGTTCCATTTTTATGTAAGACCTTGAAACCTTGAAAACTGACGTTACGTTTTTCTTGTGAGCTGCCGAGATTTTGTGGCTGTTGAATATACATTCTGGTGTCGTTCATTTGATGTGTTTACGTCTTGTTGGACTCGAGAACCAAATCTGCCACCGACTTGGCTCTGAGCACTATGGGACTTAACATCTATGGTCATCAGTCCCCTAGAACTTAGAACTACTTAAACCTAACTAACCTAAGGACAGCACACAACACCCAGCCATCACGAGGCAGAGAAAATCCCTGACCCCGCCGGGAATCGAACCCGGGAACCCGGGCGTGGGAAGCGAGAACGCTACCGCACGACCACGAGATGCGGGCTGCCACCGACTTCACGGAGAGGAAAAAAAAAAAAAAAAAAAGCAACCTGTTGGTAATAATTTTCCGGAAAGTGTCAATCCGTACAGGGCAGTGTACAAGTGCCTTGGCACGTTGCTCGTGGTGCTCTAGATTTTTGTGCTTTCAATGTTTCTTTGATTAGATACTACTCTGGAGAAGGAAGTAGTCGTATAGAAGTATGAAAATTAAAATCAGAGGAAAAATGTAAATATTAGAAATTGCATGTTTTTCATTTGCCATTAGTGTTAATTATATCAGATCTGTGATGATAAAATCCGCCAGTATGATCGTCGTGCATGGACGTCCTGTATTTTCGTCCTTGCTGGGCAGCGGTGGACGGGCGAGAGGAACACACGACTGGAAAGTACTGAGGCTGTCATGCGAGGGCAGCAACTGTAAGTGAGCGCCTGTGGAGCATATTATGAACGTGGAAAAAGTCGGAAGAGTTCTATCATATTTAACTTTCCATATGGTTGCGCCAAACACAAGATAGCCGAGATAGATAACAGGCTTATAGTGAAACTAATTTTACCTTCAGAGGACCGGACAAGGCTAAAGGAGAGGATGATTTTGTGACCCCCTTGGGCGAAACTATCAAGAACGTTCCCTTTGAAATATCAGATGAATACATTCGGTCAGTATTGATGGCCTAGTGAAGTGGACAGTGAAAACCCACTGAACTGTCTGTATTGATGTTCGAGTAGTCCTCACTGATTTATAACGTCATGCCCCATGATACATTGAGTGAAACGTTTACGGGCCCTAGCCGTATATAAAAGTCAACCGAAAACGTGTGCGGTATGACGATAAGTTGGTCACTCGCGGCCGCAATGTACTCGCTTTCGCAGACAGACAGAAGCAATGAAGGAACCTGTCCAGCTAGAAAAATCGGCTACAAGCACGTTAGAACAACAGATCACAGACAAAACACAAAGGTACTCGAGCGAAGAAACTTTAGGACAACCCATCACACCCACAGCCGGATCACTTGGTGCACAGCGGATGAGTTAATAACGCAACACCCTACGCAACGCGCGACCCAATTTCAACCACAATCACAGCCAGGAGAACTTTCGCGAAGTACGTGAAAGTAGGCTGTTTAGGTTTTTTTATTGGTAACGCCACGTAGCGCTCAGTATGAAAATCACTGGCTGTGCTGTGTGCAGTCTGTGGCTAGTTTGCATTGTTGTGTGCCATTGTAGTGTTGGGCAGCTGGATGTGAACAGCGCATAGCGTTGCGCAGTTGGAGGTGAGCCGCCAGCAGTGGTGGATGTGGGGAGAGAAATGGTGGAGTTTTGAAATTTGTAAGACTGGATGTCATGAACTGCTATATATATTATGATTTTTCAACACTATTAAGGTAAATACATTGTTTGTTCTCTATTAAAATCTTTCATTTGCTAACTATGCCTATCAGTAGTTAGTGCCTTCCTTAGTTTGAATCTTTTATTTAGCTGGCAGTAGTGGCGCTCGCTGTATTGCAGTAGTTCGAGTAACGAAGATTTTTGTGAGGTAAGTGATTTGTGAAAGCTATAGGTTAATGTTAGTCAGGGCCATTCTTTTGTAGGGATTTTTGAGTCAGATTGCGTTGCGCTAAAAATATTGTGTGTCAGTTTAAGCACAGTCATGTACAATTTTTCTAAGGGAACGTTTCATATGACGACCCTTAGCCGAGGATACCTCACTGGAATCTTTTGATTTTGTTCTTGTAGTTTGTGTAATTAGTGTAGCTATTGTTTATTGCTAGCGCGTAATCATAGAGAGAATTTCCTTTGTAGTTGTAGTTTTCATTCTTGTACAGTAAAACAGTTGTGGCATGCATGTAGATTTGCACCAAGTATTTCGCAGCTTCGCTTGCAATTAACGAGATATTATTTTCAATGCTATGTTAATGTTTTTTCTTATTTTGCTCTTCAAATTGTGCTTTTCTGTGTTGTCATGTGAAATATTGCGACAATAATGGCGTGTGAAAAACGTAATACTACGCTCCAAAGTAAACTGAGAAATGACAGTGAAGACGAAAGCTGTGTGTTAGCACCACCATGTAATGAATTAACTAATGTTCAAAGTAGTAATTTGGTAATTGTGTATAGGGAAATGGAGCGGGCTGCAAATAATGGTGTAGGCAGTGAAACAATTAGTGAACAGGGAAGCATTATCGACCGATCGGTCGGCAACAGCTCGCTTCAGGATTTCGAAATGACAGGACACAATCTTGCAAATACTGTAGATTCAGGTTTAGCGTCCTCACTGTTTCCTCAAATAAATCAAGACACATTTTCTTCTTTTCAAAATGCGAATATTGCCGGTTCAAATGTACTGCCGAAGAGCACTGAGGAACATGTTTCAGACACCAGTGCACTTTTATTACAGTTAATGCAACAAATGGGACAAAGGCTACAAAAGTTAGACACAACGCTTGAACAAAATCGGAAACAAATGGGACAAAATCTTCAAAAGTTAGACACAATGGAACAAAATCTTCAAAAGTTAGACACCATGGAACAAAATCTTCAAAAGTTAGACACAATGGAACAACACCAGAGACAAACACAGCAAAAGCTTCAAAAGTTAGACACCACACTTGAACATACACGTGAAGATTTAACTACTGAGTTACATAACGTTGAATCGGAATGCCAAAAAGCCTGTAATGACTTAAAAACACAAATTTGTGAGCATTTCCAACCTATTTTTTCGCGTCATGAAAATGCATTACAGAATCACGAAGCAGCCATAAAAGAACTGCAAACTATTGTTCATGAAAATCATGAGACCTTGCAAGCTAAAATTGACTCAGTTGCATCTACCGATTCGGTTACGCTACTTGCAAAAACTCAGGAAAACTTAAAGAACACAGTAAATACGATTTCAACACAAATGGACGCTCTGAAACTTGGTTCAGAAAAACACACAGAGGAAATAATTTCACTATCGGATAAAGTAGCCGAACTTTCAGATCAGTTCACTAACTTATCTACAAAGGTAGATGATGATCTGAATGACACAAGACCTGTAGTTTTCATGGACACTGAAGAGTATGAACAAATTAGAAAATTCAAACAAAATCAAAATCAAATCAATACACAGTACAAAAGAGAAATCCACGAAGTACAAGATCAGTTGACACAAGTAATACAAGAATTACATATTTCGGAGGACACTCTCGCTCCAGTATGGGAAGAGGGTCATAGAAATACGGAACAACCACAAAATAATAACACAGGACATTTCGGAAATTTTGAAAGAAATTGGCAAGGTGCACCGAATTTTGAAATGGAACCGCCGAAACGACGTAACAATGACCGATATGCGACTCGCCGACATGATGATTTTGACTATAAGCTGTTCATTACTACACGTAAATTCAAAACATTTAAGAATTCTGGCAACGACATTCATCCACAAGCGTGGTTCCATCAATTCTCTCATTGTTTTCCTCCCAACTGGTCATTAGAGCACAGATTAGAATTTATGTGTGGCTATTTAGAGAATGAACCAGCTGTAAGAATGCGATCGGTCATTCACGATTGTCACAGTGAAGGAGAATTTTACCATGCCTTCTTCTCAGCATATTGGTCTCAAGCTACACAAGACCGAGTAAAACATAGCATCATAATGATGAAACATTTCGAACAATCTGAATTTTCCAGTCCTATGAAATATTTTGAAGACATGTTGCATAAGAATCAGTATCTTTCAAACCCATACAGCCCCTCAGAACTCATCCACATTTGCTTAATCAAATTACCTGAACATTTACGACATATTATTTTAGCAGGACATTGCAAAGACGACATTGAAGCTTTTCAGGGACTCTTACAAGAATTAGAAATTGACATTGACAATCGCGGAATGCGAAAACAGGAACACAACAATTACAGGTCACATCCGTCGCAATTCCACGATGAAAGAAATAATAACTGGACACGACAAGGCTATTCTCACAACACAAATCGTGACCAAAACAGACACCACCCGTATGACAACCGTTGGCAGAGTAGTAATAATTACAGGGAAAGATCACCTCTCCGCGGTAATGACTATCACAGAGACAATCAGAGAAACAGACAATATAGGAACCAAAATAATTATTATCATGGGAGACAGAATAACTTCAGACGCAACAGTTCAGAGCACAGTTACGATTCAGGGGGACATTCTAGACCATGTGGCCAACAAGAAAGAAATTACGGAATCTACCGTTATGACGACAGACGATATAATCGTAACAACAGACCAGAATTTAATCAGAACTGGCGGGTCTCAAACAGAGCAGGGCACTCTCGACAAAGTGAATTTGTAGAAGTTAGGTCTCCTAATCCTAATAACGACGCGCGCCAACAAAGAAACAGACAATGACTCGCACCGGCTGGCAGCCACATGCGCCGGCTGGGCTTGAGAAAAATAACATAAGCTAACCTTGAGAAAAATTCCAGTGTTCCTTACCGACGTAACCACATGATAATTGCGTTGAAGTTGAAACTCTGCGTACTAGGAAGAGTAAAGGTTTACACCACATTTCACATGTAAAATCCGTTTATTGAAAGATAATCTGCTTTTTAACTTTGTCTTTGCCATAAAACTTTTCATTTCACGTTACTAGTATGCTTTGTCAGACTGAGAATCTGTTAACATGCAACAATGTTTGAAGTTAAATATCCAGTCAAGAATCAAGAGAACTTATTTAAACAGAAATTACGAATGCATTGTTATTGTGAACAGACGACACAGCGTTATTGTGTGTGTACATTCTTGCTTGTTAGTTGCATGATTACGTAACGACTATAAGGTTCACATACTTAGAACATTTGCCAGTACTGCTAATGAGATTTTAATGCAACATTTTGGTTTACTTGAAAATACATTCTGGATTTAAAGTACTTTCTGTGAGATACCAGACGACACAGTGGTTAGTTTATGTGACAACTACACGATTATATCACGACGCTACTAATGAGTGACACAATTCATATTATTGCTTTTGCGCTGTATCTGTTTTATATCTGCACAGTTTTTCTGAATTATTCTGGAAAGCAAAACATGTTTTAGTAGTAACTTTTGTGGTATAGCTACAATGAGACTGCCTTTTCCATAGCACAACAATACGTTACAGCACAGTACTTTCTTCATCACGGCAATAAGCGTAATAACTAAGATATCTATACGCAAAGCATTTCACTTTTGTTTATCATGAGGTAAGTACTTTGGCTTCTGCAGAACTTAGCTTTCGGAGGACAATAACTACGACACTTCCACAGAGATTATCTTACAGCAAGACGCACATTTAGCGCTACAGGACACGTATTTGAGTGATTAATTTTGCACTTAAATCATTTATTTTTAAAGATATTTGAAGTACAATGATACAAAGGTTTTCCGTGATATATTTCATTCCATTGCTGTAATCTGTAACACCTGAGGGTATAATTACATTTATTCTCAGAGGGGTACACGCTTACTTTGTGTACCATGTGTTTGGCACGCAAAAGGAGCCCTAGCTAGAGCAGAGAATTTTTTTTAGGTTTTGAAATTATTGTAGAAAGCTACGACGTTTTTGAGATTTGGCTGAGTTTTTATGATATTATTATGATGACAATGTGTATTATGCTGTTTAGGTATGTTTATGATCAATAAGCTGTTGCTACATGAGAAATTTGATTATGCTATGTATTTATTATGATGAAATATTGAAGAAGTGTCGACGAATATGTATATGTGTAATAAGGTAAGGAATAATGAGTAGTGGTTAGGGACTCTGACTTGTGAAAAAGGATATTGGAAACCAAGAATCGTACTTTAAGAGTTATGAAATGTGTGTAAATGCGTCAATGTATCACAATGCCGGTGAAAATTTTTTGGACACTGTTATATTTATAGGATTTTGTTTCTACACATTCGTAGCGCAAATTCTCGACCTGTGAAATTTTTTTTATATGAGACTGTCACTGTAGCGGGAACTGCTGTCGTAAATATTTCAGTAAGAAAGGTAGGTGACCTTGATGTAATGCGTTTTGGGCGCCCAGCCAAGAGATAGTCATCTGACAAAAGAAAGCCATTAGGTGGAAAAAAAAGAGGCCATTATCCTCGCTATTGACATTCCTTTGTAGAAAGCATCGGAAATACGACACGCTCATTACTTGGAAAGATACTTACATCTGCACACCTGATTATGACATGCGTCTTTCTACGAGAGTTGAGAGAATTTCTACTAACTTATGAAATGTCGCATGACTATTGAATGATATTTTTATGCTTTGTAAATAGTTGCTTATTTGATTTGATATCTGTTTTCCAGCTGTGTTGCAGCATTGGTTTTATAAAATAAAATTAAATGCATTTGCTAATGTGAACACTTTCTGTCAACAGATCTATTAAATAATAATTTTGTGATCCACATTGTTCAAAAAAGGAGCCCTTGGAAAGGAAAGAACAATAAGAAGGGACTAGTAACAGTAACTGCATACATAATTTTCTTTTCAAGTACATGATGATACTTTTTTTACAATAAGTTGTTGTGGTGCATCACTTTAATTACATAGACACTAAGATGTGACATAGATATTAGACATGGCCATCTTTACTGTAATATTTTTTCTGCTTGAGCTTTGTCATGTTTAGATATAAGTTATTACATTTGCTGCTGCTCTTTGCCAGGCATAATGTTACTGAATTTGACTTTGTATTACTATGTTAAGCCAGTTTTACTACTGATTTATTTTTATTGTTTGCTGCACATTGCCTTATATTAGTTGAAATATTGCAATTGCTTTGCTAATTTCTATAATGCTGCTTGCTTCGTAAATTTCCATTTTTTTGTCATTGCTGTTTGTATTAATTGTTTTGTGCTGCTGCATTGCCTCGTCCCGTAGTTTATGCATCTGAGCTCAGTAGATTTAAGTTAGCTTAAGAGGGGGTAGACTATATAAGAAACTGACTATGGACAATAGCGAAAGAATGCATTGAGAAGTTATATGAAAAAGATTTGGGCCAAAATGAGTATTGTACACTGAGAAATAATTATTTTGAAAGAAATATGACTAGAATACAGAAAGCAGGTATAGATAGGACTTTTTGGGAATAATGATGAACGAAGAGAGATCTCCAAGAAAAAAAGGTTTTGTTTGCAAAATACTGCAGTACCAAATGTTACACTGAAAACAAACCCTGTCCTTTCCCCCTGTGTTATTCTGCTATGTGTTTGTGTACTCTTGTAAATTTGTGTTCTTCCTGTCTTTATGTGTTTAGCTAATAAGATTCATGTTGTAGAATTTTTCAAATACTATGTTATTTTCTTTGTAAAGATGTTTAGACATTATTTATTCTGTTTTGTTTTAATGATCATGTGTGAAATTAATGTTTCAGGAACTATTCTCATTATTTTATTTATTTACTTATGTCATAATTCCTGTAATACTGATGTATATGCCTATTTCTATTCTTTTGTAAAGCCTGTATTACTACAAATGTTATCTGTATTGTTATGTTCTTTAATAATGTATTTTGTACCTTTGTTATTGTATTCTTATGTTATAAAATTGTAATTGACACCAGTTCATCAAATTAAGTAACTTGTAAGTTACATTTCGCTGCACATGTTTCTGTTGGCCGTAGTATATGGACAATATGTGGGAAGTAGGGACTGATAGTGTTTGCACATGTGTTAATAATTCAGCAAGGGACTGGATAACAGCATTGCTGGTTCTAAGGACATTTCAAACATGTTTTTTGTGAGTGGACAAGTGGGGGTTTATGGACTTGCTATATTCTCCGCAAGACTCTTGGATGGTGATTGTGCACCTGCACAGTCGCAACAGATGGCTGCTGGCCGTCTCTACAAGGACTACAGTGGGTCTGCACCTTTGATGACCCACCAATACCATTATTTCTACAAGGACTGCAGTGGGTCTGCACCTTTGATGGCCCACCAGAACCATTATTTCTACAATGACTGCACTGGGTCTGCACCTCTGGTGGCCCACCAATACCGTAATCTCTACCAGGACTACAGTGGGTCTACTCTGTGATGACCTACCTACCAATATTCTTCATAACTTCAACTGACTCTGCTGTGGGTTTGCTCTGGTGTGGACCATTACCTGTCTGCATGACAAGAGTCAGCACTGTCTTTCCGTTGGAAGGACAACACTAGTTCTTCAAGACTGCAAGGAAATCCACTAATTCCGTGTGCATTTTCTTTTACTGCTCAGACTTTGAGGAAAACACTGCAATTTTACTGTGATGAATGATCAGGATTGTCTTTATGGACTGTGAGAAAATTTTAGCTTTTGACCAACATTGTATCAATAAGTGTGTGCATTTGATATCTTTGTTACTGTAATTATGAAAAATTTTATCAAATCATTATTGGCCACTGCCCAAAACAATTTGTAAAATTTTTTGTGGGGAGCATGGGGGCTATGTAAGTAGGCTATTTAGGTTTTTTTATTGGTAACGCCATGTAGCGCTCTGTACGAAAATCACTGGCTGTGCTGTGTGCAGTCTGTGGCTAGTTTGCATTGGTGTCTGCCATTGTAGTGTTGGGCAGCTGGATGTGAACAGCGCGTAGCGTTGCGCAGTTGGAGGTGAGCCGCCAGCAGTGATGGATGTGGGGAGAGAAATGGCGGAGTTTTGAAATTTGTAAGACTGGATGTCATGAACTGCTATATATATTATGATTTTTCAACACTATTAAGGTAAATACATTGTTTGTTCTCTATTAAAATCTTTCATTTGCTAACTATGCCTATCAGTAGTTAGTGCCTTCCGTAGTTTGAATCTTTTATTTAGCTGGCAGTAGTGGCGCTCGCTGTGTTGCAGTAACGAAGATTTTTGTGAGGTAAGTGATTTGTGAAAGGTATAGGTTAATGTTAGTCAGGGCCATTCTTTTGTAGGGATTTTTGAAAGTCAGATTGCGTTGCGCTAAAAATATTGTGTGTCAGTTTAAACACAGTCATGTATAATAGTTCTAAGGGGACGTTTCATACGGAAGAAGCTTCCTGTAGAGAGGTAGACGTAAATCGCTTTGAATGTTACCGGATATTGTAGACTATGAAATACTACTACTTAATTTCTCCAATAACTCTGCCTGTCATTTTCTGTGGCGACACACGATGCAACCTATTTACCGAGCCAGAAGCTTAGGGAGGCTAACTCAAGCCACCTAACGGGGAACTGTAAAATGGCCTGGCATCACATTGGGACAAATGCGTTTCTTCGCGCCCAAGATAAAAACTGGAATTGAGTGGTGGCTAAATTGTGCCAAGACGAAGTATTACGCTCGGATTAAGGGTCAATGAAGATGATACACTGAGGAGTATTATTTTACAGCGCTCAGAGATATATATGATCACCTGTAACAGAACCTATCACTTACCACACAATACAGGGCTAACCTTCTCCACATTACTGGTAGAACTACGAAAGGATATGCAATTAGATAGAGGGCTACAGCGTTAGAATTCAGTCAAACATTACTACTCACAGTGTAATTAAATAATACAATCGAGCCAAACAACAACTCTGTGCCATCTTGATGGATCCGTAGGGTGAAGTTCGTAATACACAAAAGGCATTTAAATGCTACGTAACCGCTGGCCCTGTGGCCGAGCGGTTCTAGGCGATTCAGTCCGGAACCGCGCTGTTGCTACAGTCGTAGGTTCGAATCCTGCCTCGGGCATGGATGTGTGTGATGTCCTTAGGTTAGTTAGGTTTAAGTAGTTCTACGTTCTAGGGGACTGATGACCTCAGAAGTTAAGTCCCATAGTGCTCAGAGCCATTTGAACCATTTTTTACGTAACCCAACATTATTAAGGACTCCACACCAGCACAGTTGGCCCTGCTGTACAAGTTCCAACACGGCTTTGCACATTTGCAACAGCTTCTTCTTTTTCCAGTAACAGTTTGTTTTCCTCATTTGCAGTCAGTGTTTTCGCCACATTGTCCAGCTTTCGTTTCTTTAATTCGACCTGTTGCAATTTCAGATTTCTTATTCATGTGTGTAACACATTAACAATGTTAGGGATGGAATTTCTGTACTAGGATACGATTTTAGTCTGACACAGTTCTTCTTTTTCTTAATACGTGTGGAGTAAAATATTCGTGGGAATGAACCGAAATTCGCCAGTGTCTATATTTGATGTTACTGAAGAAAAACGTGACCTCAGTTGAGATTGATATGTTTCTCTGTTACAGTGCAGAGTAACACTTCTGTGCAAAGGTGGAGACAGATACGGAAACACCAAAAATACAGCACAATGACAAGTCTATCACGGTGCAGGAAAACCGCTGACATTCAAAACAGCTTCCATTTGTCTCAGAATCTATAAATGTAGGTCCTCTACGGTTTTAAAGGGAATCTTGTGCCGTGCTTCCTGTAAAGCAGTGGCAAGTTCAGGTAACGATGATGTAGATGGATAGTGAACACGCACACCTCTCATCAAAGTAAACTGCAATGGCTCAACAATACTGGGAACTGGTGACTTTGGTGGCCAGGGGAAATAAGACAATTTATCCTCATGTTCATAAAACCAGTCCGGGACTATGCGAGCTGTACCAACAGGAGTCCTGTCGTCTTGGAACATAGCAGTACCATAGGTAAACAAATTCTACAAATGTGACTTGATCAGTCCTACCCTGAAGGTCGGGACCATGGCTTGTTTATGAAATGTATGAAAAGCAATGAGACTAACTAAATTGGAGGATATGTATGTGTTAACCGTAACAATGGGACACGTAGTTAGGCACACTCATTCAAAAGTATGTACAGCTGCTGATTCTACCTGATGTTATAGAAGGCGCACGAGCAACGGGCACAGCATCTCCGAGGTAGCGATGAAGTGGGAATTCTCCCATAGACCATTTCACGAGAGTACCCTGAATATCAGAAAACCTCCAACATCTCTGCGGCCGGAAAAAGATCCTGCAAGAGCGGGACCAACGAGGACTGAAGACAATCGTCCAATGTGACACAAGCGCAACCCTTCCGCAAATTGATGCAGATTTCAATGCCGGGCCATCAACAAGGGTCAGCGCGTGAACCATTCACCGTAACATCATCGATATGGGCTTTCGTAGCCGAAGGCCCACTCGTTCATCCTTATTGACTGCACGACACAAAGCTTTACGCCTCACCTGCGCTCGTCAACACCGACATTGGACTGTTGATAACTGGAAACATGTTGCCTGGTCGGACGAGTCTTGTTTCAAACTGTATCGAGCGGATGGACATGTACTGGTATGGAGACAACCTCATGAATTCATGGACCCTACATGTACGCAGGGCATTGTTCAAGTTGGTGGAGGCTCTGGAATGGTGTGGGGCGTGCGCAGTTGGAGTGATATGGGTCCCTGATACGCCTAGAGACAACTATGACAGGTGACGCGTACGTAAGCATTCTTTGTGATGACCTGCATCAATTCATATACATTGTGCATTCCGACGGACTTGGGCAATTTCGACAGGACAGTGCGACATCCCACGCGACCATAATAGCTACACAGTGGCTTCAGGAACTCGCTTCTGAGTTTACACACTTGCGCTGGCCAACAAACTCCCCAGACATGAACTTCAGTGAGCATATCTGGGATACCTTGCAACGTGTTCAGAAGAGATCTCCACCACCTTGTTCTCTTACAGATTTATGGACAGCGCTGTAGGATTCATGGTGTCAGTTCCCTCCAGCACTACTTCAGACATTAGTCGAGTTCATGCCACGTCAGGTTGCGCTCATGCTGCACGTTCGCGGGGCCCCTTCATGATAATAGGCAGGTGTATCAGTTCCTTTGATTCTTAAATGTACAAATGATATAGAACCTAAAGACAATTTTGCAAATGAGATGATGTAGAAATATTGTGGTAACTTCTGTCGACTTCAGAGAGACTTATGATTCCATGGATCGCCAAACATTATTCCATTCTTTAAATAAATTCAAAGTCGACAGCAAACCAATGGCAATTATGCAACAGACATTGACGGATACAAGCTCGAAAGCTATATTCATGGGAGTAGCTTCAGAAACATTTCAAATCCATAGTAGTATTCGTCATGGAGATGGAGTCTCGCCCTCATATTTAACATTTATGGTTCAGTCACTTTATCGTGACCACCATCTATGTTTGACGTCAACCTATAATCAAACCTCACAGGTAGGAGGTAGCAGTGCTAGCAATAGTGGGTATACAAAGCGTGTCGGATGGGGGGAAGTGGAACACAATGCAGTCATTGTCGTAATGCGGAAACGGAGCGATTTCTCTGATGTCCAAAAGGAGAAGATCATTCGGTTTCAGACCAAGGGTGAATGCACTTCGAAAACGGCCAAGTTTGCAAACTATTCACGTGCCAGGTGTAGCGTGCACAAAAAAAATGGCACTATCCGAAAGTGGCGTCGACAGAACTGTGGTGCACCACAGGCCACAGATGACATGAGCGAACGACGGCTGCGGAGAGGTGTACGGACGACTGCGACGGTACCTAACGGTTACTGCTGAGTAGATGCTCATCTAAACAGAGATCCATGCGACTCTATCTAATGCTACTCGTACCTTAGGTATTTGGGCTTTGCACACCTATAGTTACAAAAGAACAGTTTGATGTAGTAATAAGATCATGCCATGCGCGTCTTCTTTCATGCCCTGCAGCGAATTCGCTGCAAATAATAATCTGTAGCTGTGATCCTGCAATCAAGTAGTCTACGCATTGGCTAAAATTGCGATCTAATAAAATACACAGAAATACAAAATGGAAGTTAAATGAATAACTTGATAAGGGTTCTATTGTAGCGTCTGTAATTGTTGTAGACGACGGAGATTATTCTGAATAGTGTTTATTCAAGAAAGGACATCTCAAATAAACGGGAAGTGGTCCTACGATATTCAATTAAAATATAGACAGATATTACCCGTATCAAATACAGTAAAGCTAAGTTGGCAGCGTTATTAGAATGGTTTAAATGGTCACCAAAGATACGTGAAAACAAAGTCCATTTCGTGATCACAATACATGAAATATTCACCAGCTCAAAACACTTCAGAGTTCAACATGGTGATTCAGAAACTAATACATGTGATTCCAAGAGTAGTAACTCATACTCTGTCTATCCTCAATTTCGTAATACAAGAGGAAAAAGTTAGAGTTCTGCTCTGGAGCGCATTCAGGCCTCTTGAAATATAATATTCCTTCAGGAGCTGAAGTACGGTAGCGGCTGTTCACCGCCCAGAATGAAAGATCTCCACGATGGAATACAACTCATTACCACAGGCGGGTCTGCTCCCATGTGCTGCTTGCGTAGAAGTGCCCGAATCGCTCCCTCGAGCTCTTTACTCGAAAAGTGCGAGGCTCTACTTGACTCCCATAGCGTTACGCTAGCGTCTGCTTTCCTACTGGCTGAAGGCCGTTCCCACAAAAATACATCATTCTAAAGACATCATCTGACTTAACTTGACCACTTTCTGCACTAAACAAATATGTTGTTGTGGTCTTCAGTCCAGAGACGGGTTTGATGCAGCTCTCCATGCTGCTCTATCCTGTGCAAGCTTCTTCATCTCCCAGTACCTACTGCAACCTACATCCTTCTGAATCTGTTTAGTGTATTCATCTCTTGGTCTCCCTCTACGATTTTTACCATGCAAGCTGCGCTCCAATATAAAACTGGTGATCCCTTGATGCCTCAGAATATTCCCTACCAACCGATCCCTTCTTCTAGTCAAGTTGTGCCACAAATTTCTCTTCTCTTCAATTCTATTCAATACCTCCTCATTAGTTATGTGATCTACCTATCTAATCTTTAGCATTCTTAACAAATTATCACAACGATATTTAAATAACGAAATGTTATAAACATTCTGTCACTCAGTTTATTGGCAATGTTTATGAATAAACGTTTGCTCATTCATAAATAAGCCAGCATTCTTGCACAAGTGCGCTTAAGTAAAATGACAACAGATTGTCGCTAAATGTTCATAAAAGAATTATTTATGCTTGCACAGACTCGTCTTATAGCACTGTTTTTATGGTGGTGTCAACTAACACATGCAAGTAACCACTTTTAAATTATCATTATCTTTTTAATAGCACTTACAGTCATCATTTACATTAAGTTAGTGGCACAATAGTAAAATATTCATTAAAAAAAATAAACAAGTACGACAAGATGTGAGATGTTCGTGCAGCGCTCATTTGCTGTGTAATTGTGGAGGACACGATGTTCTGACAAACGTTTGCAGAATGAAAAGACATAAAAAAGTACGGTAATATGTCAAGAAATAAAATAGATACAGAAATGTAGCTTCCAGAAATGAAAGTTATAGTGCAATGTTATCATCTGAGAAATCGTATGCTGACGTCGTATGATATGTTTAAAAGTTGGTAATTCAGAGGTTCAGTGTGAAAACATTTATTCAATGTGAAATATTAACTTTCGTAGTTTTAAAGGCATTTAAAACGTTGTGTCATTTGATGCACCTCTCTTTTCTGCGATCGCAAATGTATTCAGATTTGCGTTAGTATTTTATGTCAGTTACTGTCAAATCTCAAAGAGCTGTAACGGCGGAACTGTTCATCTTCTGTACCAGGACTCGCCCGTACCGGTCAACTAGCCGGCCCTGACGCAGTCCGCTAAAGTTCAACCGTACAACAGTTTTGTGGAATCCTGACCACTCGTGTAATATTGTGTGCCTAGGAAGCTGTTTTCTCAGATAGCTAGACAACATACGAGGGCAGTTCAATAAGTAATGCAACACATTTTTTTTCTCGGCCAATTTTGGTTGAAAAAACCGGAAATTTCTTGTGGAATATTTTCAAACATTCCCGCTTCGTCTTGTATAGTTTCATTGACTTCCGACAGGTGGCAGCGCTGTACGGAGCTGTTAAAATGGCGTCTGTAACGGATGTGTGTTACAAACAACAGGCAGTGATCGAGTTTCTTTTGGCGGAAAAGCAGGGTATCTCAGATATTCATAGGCGCTTGCAGAATGTCTACGGTGATCTGGCAGTGGACAAAAGCACGGTGAGTCTTTGGGCAAAGCGTGTGTCATCATCGCCGCAAGGTCAAGCAAGACTGTCTGATCTCCCGCGTGCGGGCCGGCCGTGCACAGCTGTGACTCCTGCAATGGCGGAGCGTGCGAACACACTCGTTCGAGATGATCGACGGATCACCATCAAACAACTCAGTGCTCAACTTGACATCTCTGTTGGTAGTGCTGTCACAATTGTTCACCAGTTGGGATATTCAAAGGTTTGTTCCCGCTGGGTCCCTCGTTGTCTAACCGAACACCATAAAGAGCAAAGGAGAACCATCTGTGCGGAATTGCTTGCTCGTCATGTGGCTGAGGGTGACAATTTCTTGTCAAAGATTGTTACAGGCGATGAAACATGGGTTCATCACTTCGAACCTGAAACAAAACGGCAATCAATGGAGTGGCGCCACACCCACTCCCCTACCAAGAAAAAGTTTAAAGCCATACCCTCAGCCGGTAAAGTCATGGTTACAGTCTTCTGGGACGCTGAAGGGGTTATTCTGTTCGATGTCCTTCCCCATGGTCAAACGATCAACTCTGAAGTGTATTGTGCTACTCTTCAGAAATTGAAGAAACGACTTCAGCGTGTTCGTAGGCACAAAAATCTGAACGAACTTCTCCTTTTTCATGACAACGCAAGACCTCACACAAGTCTTCGCACCCGAGAGGAGCTCACAAAACTTCAGTGGACTATTCTTCCTCATGCACCCTACAGCCCCGATCTCGCACCGTCGGATTTCCATATGTTTGGCCCAATGAAGGACGCAATCCGTGGGAGGCACTACGCGGATGATGAAGAAGTTATTGATGCAGTACGACGTTGGCTCCGACATCGACCAGTGGAATGGTACAGTGCAGGCATACAAGCCCTCATTTCAAGGTGGCGTAAGGCCGTAGCATTGAATGGAGATTACGTTGAAAAATAGTGTTGTGTAGCTAAAAGATTGGGGAATAACCTGATGTATTTCAATGCTGAATAAAACAACCCCTGTTTCAGAAAAAAAATGTGTTGCATTACTTATTGAACTGCCCTCGTACAAGCAAATCATATTAATGGAATTTACTACAATAAGTTAAATTGACAATACTTGGCGTCGTTACAAGGATTGGTCACAAGCAAATGGTGACATGCAAATACTCAATGTCCTTCAATGTACAGAATTTCCACGCACTTAATAGATATGGATCACAAGTCTCGGCTAAACAGTTAGGATGACGGCTCGTCTTCTCGTGCGGCTCTTCTAGTGTGGCGGAAGCTGGAAGGAGCGGCGATTATATTCTCTTCGGACAGAGGCCGCTCCTGTCGTGGTGCGGTCCTAGTCAGCGAACTATTGGCTGACGTCATCTCACAGCCTTCTCTACGGAAACGTTCCATGCCGACGTGCCGGCGTTTGATATTGCGCTGGAGCAAATTTCACCTTGCCTCGTACCAATACTGGGCGGCAAATTAGTTCGCCTAAATAAACGTGGAGTGTAGCCATGTATGGAAGTGAAACGTGGACGATAAATAGTTTAGACAAGAAGAGAATAGAAGCTTTCGAAATGTGGTGCTACAGAAGAATGCTGAAGGTTAGATGGGTAGATCACATAACTAATGAGGAGGTATTGAATAGAATTGGGGAGAAGAGGAGCTTGTGGCATAATTTGACTAGAAGAAGGGATCGGTTGGTAGGACATGTTCTGAGACATCGAGGGATCACCAGTTTAGTATTGGAGGGCAGCGTGGAGGGTAAAAATCGTAGAGGGAGACCAAGAGATGAATACACTAAGCAGATTCAGAGGGATGTAGGCTGCAGTAGGTACTGAGAAATGAATAAACTTGCACAGGATAGAGTAGCATGGGGAGCTGCATCAAACCAGCCTCAGGACTGAAGACCACAACAACAACAACAAATAAACATAACGATAATCAACTAGATATTTAACTGTTGTGCAATTGAAACCCGGATGAACCAAGGTCCTGCCAACTGTGTTTCCTCAACCACCGTTCAGCGACCGTTTAGGCTCCACTACAGGCGCCTGGTTTATGCATGCATGTTGATTGCTGCTCATCGACGACGGAGGCTGGAATTTATACGTCAGAAACGCAACTGGACGTCCACTGAATGGCGATAGGAGGTCTTTTCAGATGAATCACGTTTTATGCTCCATCGCACAGATGGCTGTTGGCGTGTATAGTGTAAAACGTCTAAGAACAAACACCATGCATCAATCGTCGGAAGGGTCTAGACTGGATGAGGGAACGTTATGGTCTAGGGAATATTTTTTTTTTGGCATTCCCTGGGAGATCTCGACGTTCTGGAAGGCACAATGGATCAAAACAAGTATGCGTCTGTCTTTGGGGTACATGTCCAGCCCTAGATGCAGTTTGTTTCTCCTCGGCACAATGGCATCTACCAGCAGAACAATGCAACGTGTCGCATATCTCGTAGTGTACGTGCTTGGTTTGACGAGCAACAGGATGAGTTTACCCTACTCCCCTGACCACCAAAATCCCCAGATTACAACCCAAAAGAGAATGTAGGAACCATCTTGATGGGACTGTTCGTCCATGTATCCTCATCTGAGAAAGCTAGTGCAGATGGCTACAACGCTGGAGCCGGCAGGGCTCCACATTCATGCCATGCCGGTACCTTTCAGAACCTCACTGACTCTCTACCAGTAAGTCGCACAGTAGTCTGCACTACAAAAGGTGGTTATTCAGGCTTTTGACAGGTGGTAGCATTAATGACACCAGACAGTGTACGTGTGTCTGCGTAATAATAAAGTAAGCTAGAGGTAATACTTTATAGAAGTAACATGTAGTTGCTCATCATGGCAGTTAATATGTAATTTCACTCCTTCCAAATCTCTCAACGCCCTCCTGCATGATGGGATATATGGTTCACGATGTATGTATAACTGAATGGAAGGTACTCAGATATGAGAAAAAATTACAGCTATACTTATCTTGCATAATGAACGTGACAGGAAAATTAATACAAATTTAACAGAACAGACAATGACATCTGTCAGTATAGTCATATCTTTAACAGTGACGCCTATAACTGAGCCGGCCGGTGTGGCCAAGCGGTTCTAGGCGCTTCAGTCTGGAACCGCGCGACTGCTACGGTCGCAGGTTCGAATCCTGCCTCGGGCATGTATGTGTGTGATGTCCTTAGGTTAGTTAGGTTTAAGTAGTTCTAAGTTCTAGGGCACTGATGACCTCAGATGTTAAGTCACATAATGCTCAGAGCCGTTTGAACCATTTTGAACCTATAACCGAACAGTGGAACCAACAGAAACCAACCAGCCACTACAGGAATTTATAAAAAATGACGAAGGGTGGAAAATAATAGACAGTGTCACTAACAGTATTTCTCGGCACGAAAAAGACAAATTTGCCAGGTTACTGCAATTACATAATCACTCCCATCCTGCACAGCATCACCATAGGAGGGTCAACGTGAATAACGAAGTGTTAGAGAGTGCATCTAGTGTTGTGGAAGGCGTGAATGTCAGTGTTTCGTTACAGAATGCGCGTTTTCAATCAAGATCACAGCGATACACGAGTCAGTATCCGCTGTACCACGTCATCCCCACATCGGCGCCGCTTCCAGTTCCACCTCGGGGTCGGAGACGAGGAAATGCGCATCGAACGGTAGTGCATAAGATATGAAGTGTAAAAAATGGTTCAAATGGCTCTGAGCACTATGGGACTCAACTTCTGAGGTCATTAGTCCCCTAGAACTTAGAACTAGTTAAACCTAACTAACCTAAGGACATCACACACATCCATGCCCGAGGCAGGATTCGAACCTGCGACCGTAGCGGTCTCGCGGTTCCAGACTGCAGCGCCTAGAACCGCACGGCCACTTCGGCCGGCGATATGAAGTGTAACACAGTGCCTTAAGCAGTCCCAATGATTTTCTGAGACTGTTTTCAAACACAAAAAATAATAATAATAATTAAAAAGTGATTAATACGGCAGAGATATAACGGTAAAGTGCTCTGGTTTTTTTTCCAAAGAACATTCTCATTTACATATGAATACACTAATATTTTTTAAAAAGGGCATAGTATTCATTCTAATTGTCTCTCTCTGCCACCGAGCGAGGTGCAGCCGGCACGGTAGCTCAGCGTGTTCGGTCAGAGGGTTAGCTGCCCTCTGTAATAAAAAAAACTGAGTTCACCGATCAACAACGAACTAAAACGGATGTCTTACAACGTCCGCCCCGAGCAGATGTAACGAACAAAACCGAACAAAATGAGATAAAAAAAAGGAGGGGCAGTGGTTAGCACACTGGACTCGCATTCGGGAGGACGACGGTTCAATCCCGCGTCCGGCCATCCTGATTTAGGTTTTCTGTGATTTCCCTAAATCGCTCCAGGTAAATGCCGGGATGGTCCCTTTGAAAGGGCACGGCCGACTTTCTTCCCTAATCTTCCCTAATCCGATTAGACCAATGACCTCGCTGTCTGGTCTCCACTCCCAAACAACCCAACCCAACCTCTCTCTGCCCATAGCCCTCTTCTTTAGGATCTAGTCTGATATGGCTCTTACGTACTGACTGTCACTTGTCCAGTATTTATTCTTATTATTAAACGTTCATTTTCCTTCTTTAGCCAGTCCAAAGGCATATAGCCTCTCAAATAATAGTAGTACTAGTGCATAACATGAAACTATTATTTAACTATTATTAATATTACTATTATTGTTATTATTACAGTATAGCGCTGGCCGGGGTGGCCGAGCGACTGTAGGCGCTTCAGTCTGGAACCGCGCCACCGCTACGGTCGCAGGTTAGAATCCTGCCTCGGGAATGGATGTGTGTGGTGTCTTTAGGTTAGTTAGGTTTAAGTAGTTTTGAGTTCTAGGGGACTGATGACCTCAGATGTTAAGTCCGATAGTGCTCAGAGCCATTTGAACCTTCTTCTTCTTCTTTTTTTTTTTTTAAAAGAATTGTTGTTAAGTAAGAAACAGAGATTATAATATGTGTCACAGCGATACACGAGGCAGAATCGTCAGTAACATATCATCCCCATATCGGCGCCGCTTCCAGTTCCACCTCGGCGTTGGAGACGAGGAGATGCGCATCCAAGGGTGGTGCATAAGATATGAAGTGTAACACAGTGCCTTAAGCAGTCCCGATGGTTTTCTGAGACTGTTTTCAAACACAAAAAATAATAATAATAATTAAAAAAATGATTAATATGACAGATATAGAACGGTAAAGTGCAGTAGTGTAGTAGTGCGTTATACATAACAGTATCTACCAGTTTACATTGCTGTAGACTTATAACACTCTAATGTCACTTTTAAAGTACAAATACTTACAAATTACACTATTTTCTCAGAAAAAAATCAAGCGTGGTTCGCTGACGTTCACGGGAACGAAACTGTCTTCTTATTTCACAACCAATTGTATCTGTAGCGTCCTTAAGCCCAGCAGTGACGTTGGATGTTAAAGCAAACCGTTTTAAACTGTCGAACATCTCCTGTTGGGTAGGTGGAATGGTATCTGTATTTTCCTCCTCCTCGCTTTCTTCTGGTGGCTATGCTTAGAACTTGGCCACAGATTTTCGCACATCAGATTCCACAGAAGCACATACGGTAACACCGTCGTCTTCACTAATGAATTCCTCGAAACTAATCCCAGGATTCGCATCGTCTTGCAGAACTGTCCATTCACCAGATGAAGCGAGATCATCTAACTCGTGAATATCTGCAGTATCGCTATGTGTCCAGGCTCTGTTAAAGCACTTCCGTATATGATGTGGCAACACGGAGTTCCAGGCTGCTGCGATGGCTTTAATTTCAATTTTAGGTTGCAGTATTGTCTTCAGGAGCACGAATTGCAACTCCTAAAAGTCACTTGCGATAAACTCTCTTCATGAGAGAAATGGTGCCTTGGGCCAACGGCTGAAGGCGGCTTGTCACGTTTGATGGAAAAAAACTGAACCTTTATATTGGTTAGGTTTAGATAATATATGTTAAGGGCAGCACATCCGTCAAATATAAGAAGAACATGTCTGCTTTGAGCAACCATTCGACTGTTGAAACGAAGAAGCTACTTGCGAAATGATGTGCTATCGAGCCAAGCTTTCTTCTGGTGACAGTAGATACAAGGTAGAGTGTACATATTTATGTTTTTAAAACAACGCGGTTTCTCGGACGTACCGACAACCTAGAGACGAAGCTTATCACTGGCGTCCGCATTACATACAAGGGCAACACTTATACGTTTTTTTTTGCTGCGTGCTCCACCGTGACACTTATCACCTTTTATCCCCAGCGTACGGCTTGGAAAACGTTTGTAAAAAAGTCCAGTTTCGTCCATACTGAACACATCAAACGAGGCATACTTTTCCCTCATTCGGTCGAATTCATGCAACCACCTATTCGCACTTTCTTCATCAACTTTATTTGCTTCGTCGTAAATTTGGAGATGAAATTGAATGTCTCTTTTTGAACCTACACAACCAAACAGCAGAACAGCTCAAGTCTTCGATTCCTGTATTTTTGACAATCTAATTTGCTCTTGATTGAGTTATAGGGCCACTTAAAAGTATGTTAGATGCATGCATATGACTGATACATTCTAGCTGTCACGTCTCGATGTCTTCATACTTAGCGCTACGAAGTTGTTTAGAATTGTTTCCAGAACCTGATGCAGCAGCATTAATGATATTTTTCTCGATTCTTAATTATCGTAGATAAAGTAGATTTGGGAATTCCGAACTGATCTGCAGTTTCTGTTTTCTTTGTACCATGGTCCACTTCATCTAGACTCTTCAACTTTCTTTGTACATTTAGAGCTGTCTGTTTCCTGTTTACCATATTTCGCATACTACCGTTTGTAGATTTTTAAACAGTATTCAAACTCGACATGGCTACGACCGAATATTTTACTAATGTTAATGCATACGTTATTGAATTTAGCTGAATGTACCTTACATGCTGATTGTTGAGATGAGAACCGCAGCTGCCGACCTACAACATGTTAGAAAGGAATCATCAGTGGGTAGTTAGCTTTGTCGTTAAATTTATTGCGTTCACTTCGGAAAAAAGTTAACACTTAAAAATACCGTAACATTGGAAGTATGTGTTACAATGAAATTTAGTTACGCTAGGGACTCAAAACGAGTTCGTAATTCACCTTAACCGAAAGTCGTGTTAACCGGTAAAACTTCCCATAAGAACTAATGTATTCCTGCCGGGGCCCATATTTTTTCCCATTAACCGCGAGTTCGTCTTAAGCGAGTTCGTGCTAACGAGGTTAAATCGTATTATTATTTCCATTTTTATGTTGAGGCGTAACTTTGTAATCGATCAAATAATGTAACAACTTCAAAACACGTCAATACATGATCTACTATATAAATAGAGGAGCTCTGTAGGAAGCAATAAAATAAATAAGTACCTGGGGTCGATCTTTCTCCACACCATTTTCGAGCGTAATAGCAGGGCAGGGAAGCTACCGGCACGCCGCACACGGTAGTGTCGTGCAGAATGCAAATGAAGCCGTAGATCTGGTGACCCGAAAGCATTCGTGATTGCAGTGAAAATAAATGTCGGTATTCAGTGTGCACGTGATTAATTCAAATCTAAATTGAGGTAAATCTGCTCAGCTCATCATGGAAATGCTTGCTGTGGCGATCATTAGCATTACAAATACATTACACACAGAGGTACTTCAAACAGGTCATGTATGCGCCAACCTGCTCTCGTGACGGGTGCTCTACAATTACGTATGTGGTATTCGTACACAGTAGGACGGACTCTGAGAAAAGCGAACTGGAAAACAAACGCTGCCTCATGTAAACTCACGTAAACAGCCGGCACAAATTTACCGCGCTAGAGCGACCCGCAAATTTTACAGTTGGTCGATGTTTTGAAATGCATATTTATCACCGGCATTCCAGCAGACGGCCGGCTTGTGTGCACGTTCGCTAACATATTTCACGATTTATGCTTGCTTGTTAGGCTCCGTCCAACTACAAGAATGCGCCGTCTTCGACATGCATTATTCATACTCCAGACGTATTAATCAGCACTCGCTGGCCTTGTATCTGTTACAGCTTTACTGTCGTGCCAATGATTCACCACTGTCGGTCGCAGGTATTGTAACGCGAGTAAATGCAGTTGTTTTTGACGAAAACCATACTGTAGTGTTCAGGTAGACGATGTCGAAAATTATGGACAGTGCTCTTAGTATTTATGAGTCTGTACTTCAGGTGCGCTTGTGGCCAGTGTCACTAAATGGAGGCGGCACTAATTTTGGACGTAGTTTATTGAGACGGTGGTGGTAGAAACAGATTTCATTATATAAAATTGGCCGACAACGGGAAGATACTCGGCAGCCTTCTATTTCTGATAGCCGCGCGGGATTAGCCGAGCGGTCTTAGGCGCTGCAGTCATCGACTGTGCGGCTGGTCCCGTCGGAGGTTCGAGTCCTCCCTCGAGCATGGGTGTGTGTGTTTGTCCTTCGGATAATTTAGGTTAAGTAGTGTGTAAGCTTAAGGACTGATGACCTTAGCAGTTAAGTCCCATAAGATTTCGCACAGATTTTTTGATTTCTGATTGCCGGTTGGTCTGTACATGTAATGTATATTAAAATTTAACCTCTCCACTGGACCTTGTGAAAAGAGGGCGTAGAACGCCTTGTAGGGATGTCTTCCGTCGCCTGGTGATGGAGATCTTGGGGTCCACTTGGATCTTTTGGAGTGGAAGGAAGTTTTTCACTTCGTCGGTATGAACATGACTAGAGACAATTTTCGAGTGGAATCCTCTGTGTTCCGACGACAGGTTTCAAGGCCTCCCTACCTGGCACTTCATTCAAAATAAAGCACGTACATCAGTACAGCGCAGAAGCAGACTTATTAAGCTTACGGAGAAAATATTAGAAACCCCTTTGTCTTTGAGACTACACTGGTAACTCGGGAGTGCTGTACATGTAGAACTTGTATCAGGCTGTCATATGACTCTCCACAGCTGACGAACTCGTTTCAGTGAAGTGACATGTATGTGCCTGTCGGTTTTATGGGACCACCGCAGTAAGACTAGGCGACGTGGAAGCGTGACAGAATGGCAGACAGGTGCTCATGGCTACATAGTGAATGAAGTTGCCCGATTTCTTAGAGTATCAACGCGGATGCTGTACGGACTACCGCATGGAGGACATGCAAATTGACATCCGTGGTGTAGAGACAGCAACTGAAAGAGCTGAATACAAGTTCAAAATGGTTCAAATGGCTCTGAGCACTATGGGACTTAACATCTGTGGTCATCAGTCGCCTAGAACTTAGAACTACTTAAACCTAACTAACCTAAGGACATCACACACATTCATGCCCGAGGCAGGATTCGAACCTGCGACCGTAGCAGTCCCGCGGTTCCGGACTGAGCGCCTGAACCGCTAGACCACCGCGGCCGGCTGAATACAAGTCACCAGGTCCTTATGGAACAAGGTACTAGTGCGCAACTTTAGAGAACCGATATTTCAGGGCGATTACAGAACGGTTCTACTGCCACCAACGTACATTTCGCCTAAGGACGATGAAGATGAGATGAGAGAAATTACTCCTCATACGGAGCGTTTTAGATAGTCATTTTTCCCTAGCTCTATTTGCGAGTAGAACAGGAGAGGTTGACTAGTAGTGGTACAAGGTACCCTCCGCAATGCACCGTACGGTAGTTTGCGAAGTATGTATGTAGATGTAGATATAGCTGTAGATGTCATATATGTAGACAAGGAATTGTTGTAGCCATACCACATGGTGTGAGGAAAGTGGTAAAAGTTTCCTAACTGACGAATGTCACATGTTGCCAATGCTACTTGGTTGCAAATGCCACAGGAGCTACTACTGTTCCGAGCCAGCATTGCAAGGGAAACTGCATGCAGTGAACATTTGGAGTAGAGTACCTTGCAGAAGACTATAACTCACAGTGGCACATAAATCTGACGTCGGCAGTGGGCCAAAACCACAAATCTGATCGCAGGTTTATATTGTGGTTCAACGAGTCGCGGTTTTACCTGTTTTAAAATGCTGCGACGCGTCGAGTGCACCGAAGACTCAAGGAGGCGTTTATCTCGCAGTGTGTGGGCGTAGTTAAATTTTTGGAGGTGGTTTTTTGTACCGCAACTTATTCAGGCTACACTGAACATAAACCAGGAAGCTTATTTCAATATTTTTAGTGACCAAATATTGTACTTCCTTCTATATATTCATATGTGTATGCAGTGGACTCTCCCTCTTCGAAGATGGCAACGGCCGTGTTCAGAGGGCTGCACGTATGCGTTTCTCGTTTGAAAAACACTCAGGCACACTGTTGTACTTCGACTGGTGCGCTAAACCCATCTTATTTCCATAGATATGTCAGAAACTCTAAGAAACAGTGGGTGAAACGTAGCAAACAATATCACCAAAATTTGGTAGTTTCGTAGTATCTCATAATCAATGTGTGACTTCAGCCAAGTATGGCATACGTGAAGAAACGTAAAGACTCTCTTCCTCGGAGGACTAATACCGTTAGAGGGGAAGGGGCGGGGGCAGGGGCGGGGGCGGGGGCGGGGGAAGGGGGGGCTCACTTTTTAAGCGGTCCGCTTATAAGAAAAAAAAAAAAAAAGAAAAGAAAATTACACATACATATTCAGCAGTTAGTACACAAGATTAAGTTAGGAAACGTCCAAGCACTTGGACTATTACCAGATTGCAATGTACGCTTTGCTGCATTGTCATCGCTCTCGACCATTAAGGATGGAGAATCACTTGGCTTTACTGAACGCTAATAGGTGTAAATTTAAACTATGTTTATGTATTTAGATACTGTGGTCATTGATTGTGATCCATTAATCAGTTTTCCACCATGCCACCATGAACAATACATCATCATCTTGTCACATATAGATTAGGTACCCCCTATCGTAATCAACAGACGAAATCATGCCAAGCGAGTGAAAATTTGTAAGTAACAACAAATCAGGCAAAAGCTATTAACAGAGTTCTGCGATCAACAATTGAGGGATCGAATTGATAAACATACTTCCTGCCATTGCAATGGCTTTATTGTTTTCGAAGAGAAGGGCCTCCAGATTAAGTCCACAGTGCCTGCGGAAGGTGAACACTATAGAAGATGAGCAGAAAGCAGAGACAGCTCTGCATCTGGTTATCCAGAAAAATGTGCCAAGTCTACTGAAGTATGAGTGCAATTCACACAGGAGTTATGCAGCATAGGGAGAGGTTGTACGATGTTATTTGTTAATAACAAGCTACTTGGGCTCCATTTGTCAATAACAATTTAATATTACGTTATTCGAGCTTCAGCAGAGCTCACACCTAGACAGATAAGTAACTACCCTCAGTCTCCTACAATTTTTTCGTATTTTTCCATATTTTCCACATTTTTCCCAAATTTTACATATTACTCACTCATTTTCGTATGTTTTCCAGATTTTTCAGGTTTTTACGTATTTTTCAACATTTCTCCTATTTTATACAACTACACAAGATCCAACCCCCTGTTCCCGACGTCGCGTCGACGTCATGATGCTCTCAGGCAGTAACAATGCAGTATGTCTCCGAATTAGTTATTACTGCTATTCAATCACCCATCCCCGATTTCATCTTTTGTAACTGGGTATTCTGGAACTGGGCAGCATAGGGAGGTGTTGTAGGCTGTGTCCCTTTTCCCAAATTTGACATATTTTCCATAGTTTTACTCATTTTACCTAATTGCGCATGTTCTGACCTAATGCTCTTGAAATTGTCATCATCGTGTCGCGACGTCATGTCGCAGCGCCGTGTCGTATTTCGTTGTGCAGCAGTCACGTCACGTTGATATCATGATGCTCTCAGCGAAGCGCAATGTAGTATGGTCCTGATTTGTGTATCACTGTGAAGCCACCACTACGGTCTAGTGTGTGTGTAATGTCATAGTTTCTGTATTAGAAACGACCACATTGGTAAAAAATATGACACCGTAGAAAATTCCATAAGTAATATCGTTTACAACCAAAGATAATGTATAAGAAATACCACACTGTGATGAAAAAGCCCTGCTAATTCACCATGGCATTACTAGGATATGTGACACCAAGTAAACTTCTGATGCCTCCAGTAAAAGATACAGTATGTGTGCAAAACAGCGCTACAAAATAGACACCTAGAGATAGAGTCGACCATTAACTCAAACGAGCCCAGCGAAAATCATATCGCCTGCAGGACAGACCACACCTTACACTTAAACGTGTGGCAGTATAGCCGCGAACGACGATGACTGGAGAATGATAATGGACACACTACCACCCCACCCAGAAGCTGCCGAGAAAGTTGCATTGCAGAGGGTTTAATCATCTCCAGCCTAGTGTCTGGCACTGCTGCTATATCAAGTCCAGCCGAGGGATGTCCCACCCAAGGTAATAATGGGAAACAGATCCCAACACATTAATGGAAATATAAAATACTAACCTAGATTACGAGGTACGCCCCAACCTACATTTACCAGATAGTGCTGGTAAGGTATGTAACTTATCGATTGGCTGCAGCAGCCGCGGAGTCCATGACTGCGAACAAGAGAGCTTTGCATGTCTTCTTAAAACTAGCCAGATCATCTCCACAGTCACGGTAGAAACAGTTGCATAATCATATGTGTGTATGTAGCCTCCTGGTGACTAACACAACAGACACTCGATAATTCACCTAGGCAAACCACTCATAGCTCGCAGACACCTGCGCACTCACCAGAGGAAATCTGTGGATGCCTTTGCCAATAAACGTTGCTAAGAGTTTATGTGCCAAACGCTCCCCTCCCCACCCCCTTTCTCTCTAGACCAATTAGAAGTAAGATCCCCTTCCTCACTCAACTACTGCACTTTTAAAACATCGGTGAATACATTTTCAGCCAGAATACACTACAAGGTGGGTTGAAGACACACAATTATAATTACGATATCTAAACAATATAAATCCTGCAATATTATTAGTATATGCGACATACTATAAATCTCGAATAACAGCTAGCGGAAATCCGAGTATGACTAGATCGGTTATAAGGTAATTTAGACTAAACCACAGAACTCCAAAGACACACCCTGGGCAGCTAGAACACTGAAGTATTGGGTACGAAAACTTATATGTCCTTTAATAATGAATGACTTCACATATATTCTACAGTTTTAATAGTGGAAAGCCAAGTCATTACTACTTCCCTACCACAAGACGATACACAAACAAACCCATCAAGATTATTGGTTTGTGGGGATACTATAAGGCTCGTAATCGTGCAAGAACACTGTTGTTGAGACCCACCAGGATTCCCAGAAGGAAGAAGAAGACATGTAACTCTCGCAAAATTAGTGTGCGACATCACTATAAGACTCTTAAATAGAAGAGGAAATAATCCGAAGTATATAGACTAAGTCCTCGCCACGCAGAAATGAGCCTGAACAACGGTCACAGTGCAGCAAAAATATACTATTTCTACATGCAAAATCATAGACTCTCCGAGGTCACAGCACCTCTCTCGCTCCATGATAAAAAAAATGTGATTTGAGAGATCTGCAGAGATCGAGCGATGCCTACTGATAAACTAATTCTCCAAAGAACAACTAACCTACCACCAATGTGATACACATTGCAGACAATGACTGGTGGAAAAAAGCAGGGTGCACACACCTGATAATACTGGAGTCGTCACCATATTTGTTACGAACTGCTGTGTGTCTCTACCGGCCCAGGGCCATGATTCCTGAAGAAACCAGAAGTGGAATATACCGACGCTCCACGTCTCCCGCTAGTCTTGGAGGAAGAACCATCTCCTTGGCCCTACTAATCACATGAAAAATCAGCCTACGCAAAGCTGATGCGGAAATACCAGACCTGAGTGTCCATCCAATTAACGGCTAGAATATGCCTTCCTCCCGCAAACATGAAAGCTACATCTGGAAGGCTGTGGCCACAATTCGGCTGTTATGAAATGATGTCTGAGCAGTGTTCTACACACTAGAAGTGGCGCCTGTAAGTGCCAGACGCTGCTGATAAGACTGTCACCCTGTCACATAGCGAAATGCGAAGCAGTTAGAGGAAGTTTTATAAATAAAAAACGAATTTCATTTTTATTACATGTCTGTGATATGCTGGATTTACTCATACAGAGTTATTAACAAAAAAGCATTTATTTAGTACCAAAAACACTTCTACTTGTACTCGATGCAATAATATGATAAGATGTAAATTGTCGGAGGTTTGGATTTTACCAGGAATCCATTTCCCTCACAGTTATCATTTATCGTTTGAGCTCCAACAACATCCCATCTACAATATTGGCGTCAATGACGAGTCGCAAATCAGGTAATATCGGAGTCAAGTTCAGTGCCTATTATGTCTGAGAAAGAAGACGATTGTAGAAAGGATATTACTAAATCTTTTTATCTTTCTCCTCTAAGGTGGTAAATGTGACATCTAGTTTGGAAAAATACCCGTAGTACTTGCATATGATATTTTCCTCTAATGGCACGCTGCTGGTCAATTTGTTTAGCTATCATACAAGTAAGATATGGCACGTGATAGTTACACCAGGCTAGTACGAGCCTCTGACTGATGAGCAAATCCCGTACTGTGATTTTATAATGTTTTTGTCCACACCTCACTAATTAGAAGAATTGTCCCAAAATACCAATCACATAATACTGGGCTTGGTATCAGAAGGTTCAGTCAACATGCTTGTATTACGTGAACTCACCTCCAGCATCAATGGAGAGAGGGAGTTAGCTCCCCAGTAGGAAAGTCGACACATGAGAAGGTTTAAGGGTACTATATGTGTGTTTACAGCAGAATACAGTCAACACTCTACCCCCACAATAATTCATGTATGTGTGTGTGTGTGTGTGTGCGTGTGTGTGTGTGTGTGTGTGTGTGTGTAAACGTTACCGTTGACTTTGGCAGTGTTGATATCTGGAGGTATGTGTAATTACCCAGGTTGGATTGAGGCTTTGTATCAAAGTTGAATTTTATATAAAAAAATAACAAGCCACACCTGGTTATATAAGCAATAAGAGCATATATGCACTTCTATATTTACTTCTGGAATATGGAAAAAAGGGATTAAATACCGAAAAAATTTGGAAAATTTCAAAAATCCGTAAAAAATCCGGATGCGATATGGTCACACAGGATATTTGCATTTATACATAGAGTGTAGTCGAAATGTGACATAAGCAGTAGATTAGAGTATCTGGAAAGATCTTTTGGACACTTTTCTAGAAAGGTACAAGGATGAGTGCGGTATTAGTATCACAGCACCATCTGCTTCCAAATTGATACAGATCTACACTAGACCCTGTAACACCGAAAATGCAGATAAAATACCCTCTGCAGCATCCAAAATTTTCGCCGTTTAATATCTGTTGATAACTTGCACCGTACTTTTGATTTTGAAGCTGTAAGCTGTATTACAGAAACTATACTTAATACGTAATCGATGTACTAGTGTGTTTATTTTTGACTGTGTATGATTGATTGTAATTATGATGAAAATATTGTAGACTACAGGGTAATGGCCAAAGGAACTTTATTGGAATATATCGACAGCAACGACGAAATGGTAGTAGCTGTGCAGTTGTTTATCTTTGGATATGGAGAGTCTCTGTCACGTTGCGAGCAGAGAGGAAACAGAGCAGCTAGAGTCATGAAAGAGTGTGGAAGTATTTGTTGGGCACTCCCGCCGACTCGGAGTGTAGGTATGCTCGCGTCAGTGTAGTTTGCAGTGTAAATCTGCGAATAGGAGTGGGCAGGCGGAGTAAGCTGCAATTCTAACTGTTGCCTGTCCCATAATTATCCGTGGCTCTGGAGACGACTCGAACAGTAGCACCAACAACAACAACGCCAGCTCAGCATCGTCATCGGCTACATTCTTCGTCGTCCGCACAACTACGACACTGTAAGACTGTCAAGTGAGAGATGTAATAATTACCCAGCTGACTTCTTTCACAAAGTTTGAATAAGCTGAATGGTAACTTGCAATAGTTAAAACTTATAGGGTACCTGTGTCGTCATTGTCCGCAGACATTATTACGAAGCAAGGTCCCTTTTACTTTCCATGCAATTACCGAATGTCGTAAGAATATGAAAATTAATTAACTATTTACTACCAGTTTTATGTGTTTGCTACTGACTAGTTTCAGTCTAAATTTTCTGCCTCAGTAACTGTTCACTCTTGTATTGCATGACAGAGGCTACGTAAAGTAAAATTTCACTGGTAGAACTAATAACTAAAGATACAGCACAAATTAAGAGTGTGCAATTTCATTTATTCTGTATTTAGCTTAGCGAGTGGCTTCTGCTGGCTAGGTATGTATTTTATTGTTGTTATTTTAGAAGTGAAACCAACTGCTCATTTGCTTAAAGTAAATTCAGTTAAATGTTTCAATAATCAAAAGTAAATTGCTTGCTTTTTTTAAATTTCGCATTACGTTACACTGAGGTTACTGAAAGTTATTTTTTTACACAACTAAGTTTAAGTTAAGCCAGTCATTTATTTAACCAGTAATTTCATTTAACGTTACTTTCAAAATTTAGTATTTCATAATAACTAACTGCAAACTCAGTGCTCTGATTCATTTATTTTCTCGTGAACTGTTGTTCTGTGGAAAAGCGTGACAACCTTCTGTTACCACACCAGCGATTCTTTGCTTAAAATTCTTTGCCATTACCTTTCTCAAAATTCTGGAGATTCATTGCCCTAGCGGGCTGGCGATCCTTTAATTATCCCTTCTTTTTAGATAATCAGTGTTTTCTTTGTGTTATCAGTGATTTTTGTAGTAAATGTTACTCTTCCCCCCTGTGCGGTTCGTGAGAAATTGCGCGATATTCCACCCATTTCACAATTATCATCAGAACTTAGTTTAAATTTAAAACAGATTCTGTCTTCAGAAGAGTCTGTTGTACACTTTCTTCCAACCAAACGCTGTTATCTTCCTTCGGTAACGATAGTCTTACTCACTGTAAAATTTCATTAGGCATATGCGAACACGGTCAGTTATATCGAAATCCAGTAGGTCGATTACGAAGGGGGATTTTGCAACCCCTTTGAAAAAACATGTAGATTTTGTAATTTATGCAGGTAGAGGGATAGACATGGCGTAACAGATATAATTGTATAAAATAAAATCATTATACAGATGGGGTAATTGGCCGAGAGGGGCTGTAAAGGGTAGATATAAGAAAGGGAGTGACAGTACATATGCCTTAGTGGAACGATGGTGCTTGTTAAGGAGACAAGACGAAATTGTCATACACTTACAAGTTCTCTGTGGGGGAGGGAAAGGTAATGTTATTTTATTCTGAATGCTGTCCCAATACATGATAGTTAAAAGTCATACGTACCTGGTATAAAAAAATGGATGCAGTGTAAAGTGGTATGATTTCAGAATGGAATGAAGCGAAACACATTGATTGCATGTTGACGTTACTACAGATGAAATGATGAGAAGTTTGCTAACACAGGGTAAAAGAGGCTCTGTGGACAACATGGATAGCATAATTTTTATCTACATGACTTAGATTAGTTCCTAATACAAATGTGTGGCATTTGTCTAAATTTTAAAACCATTTATCGTTTATTTAACCTTTCTTTCGATTGCTCTCTCTGGCGGTATCAGCTGTGGGAAATTTGCTTCTTTCGCTGCATATAACATTGGCTGTTTTGGTGGAAAATCAGTGCACATTGGGTATGAATGATCTAAGACACCGTCAGTGTAGGCACTGCTTTGTATGTCATCCACAGGTTTGATGCTGTAGGTTAGTCTGAGTTGAATCGCCAAAGCCATCCTATAGCTCTATTTATCATCCCGAGACCTCTTGTCATTGTCCTCTTTTACTGTCAAACGTTATTATTTTAATAAGAAATTTCTCTCTTGCTATAAAGTGGCCTGGGTGACGTTACAGTGAATTTCCTGAATTAGTGTGCCGTCATGCATGCATACAGACAGACACACACACACACACACACACACACACACACACACACACACACACACACGTCCATCCTTCCCCTTGGCCTTGAGGTATTCACGTTGCAGCACACGCACTTGAAAAGAATGTAATTACATCTGCACTTAGAGGATATAAGCGAAGAGTGCATCTTGAGCCTTTACCCATGTATGTTATATGTATCATCGACTAATCTGTGTTAGACTATGGGGGTGTGATGCATAATATTATTTATTTGCCTATAATTTTAATTATTTAATGTGGAAATCAATTACACAAAGTCGTGTTGTTGGTGTGTGCTCGTACAAAAAAATAATGGTTTCTGAGCTGTTTACTAGTGCTACTGAGGCTCCATAATCGAGAATGGAGTACCTAGGTGTAGATTATATGTATTATTTTATCGAAATAAACTTCTTAGTTCTTCTTAAAACGATATCAGTCACCTATATATTATGAGGATCTTCTGTGCTGAGGCAGCATTATCACCTTATTCCATATAGCTGTAAGGCTTGGGAGTGCATCTCACAGTAATGATATACATCCTGACTGATGCTTTAATAAATATACATCGCCAAGTATGTGTTTTTGGATTGCTGAATAGGTGCTATCCATGATCCTGGGATATCCATGTCATGGAACACGCAGTATAGTGCAAATTCAATGACATTTAGAAGATTGTTTGCTGGAAGTATTGCCATCATGGTCTGTATCCTACAGTTTTTTGCTACTACAGTCAATAATAATAATTTTAAGAAAAGTGTTTGCTGCTGGTGCTCAGACTGCCAGTCTAAGACACATTCCAGTGTTTATCCTGCACTTCTTCACAAATTCTAATCTAAAATGAAACAATGAAACTCTAGGTGGAAATATCAACAATGTAGGAAAAGACAGACTGCTACTTACCGTAAAGTAGAGAAGTTAAATTGCATGACAGGCACGATTAAAAGACACTTACATAAAGCTTTCGGCAACAGCCTTCATCGGCAAAAGAGAAATGCAGAGCATCCATACATACAAGCAAGCACACCTGATGCACACATGACCCCCAACTCCTACATCTCGAGTCACATACTTAGTGGTGTATATTTATTAATTGGCATTCTAGACCGAGATGCTGGAGTTGGCTGCCATGTGTACATGAGGTGTGCTTGCTTGTGTGTATGAATGGTATGTGTTTCTCTCCTGCTGATGAAGCTGTGGCTGAAAGCTTAATGTAAGTGTCTTTTAATTGTGTCTGTCTGCAACTTAATGTGTCTTCTTTACAGTGAACAGCACTCTGTCTTTTCCTACATTGCAAATACTAATGCAGATTGATGTGAGGTATAAACTGGCATCTTCTGAAGAATTAAATATGATTGAATTGTGTGACTGTGCATACATTCCATGTAATCAGAGTCGATAATTGGTTACAATACTATGCACTATATGTTTATAGTTTTAATTATCTAACCTGGAAAAGGATTACCTGAGCTACTAACCAAGACTGTCGATTCGTTGTAACCAAACCAATGTGATATGCAACACATTCCCAGAACTTTTATATAATGTCATGAGCAGTAGGAGAAAGAGAGAGTTGTTAAATTTGTTTTGTGCAGGTTGCATATATTCAGGGGCAAGCATACGTTCAGTAGCAAACTTATTGTTCTGTTCATTGATTTATTACCTGCTGCACATTGATTTATAATCCTCTGGGGATGATACAACCTTCTGAGAAGCCCCAACTCTCCCCTTCCCTCTCCTTCCACACACCCCTCTGGCAAATGCACAACACATCGCCTCTATCCCTGGCTGATACAAGTACACTTTTGATACCAAACTGATTGAATAAATAATTAAACTGATCAATTAATTAACACCTCCACCTCTAGGAAATCCTCCAGCCTTCCCTTCCCCTCTCCTCCCCCATTCCCTCCTCCCCTTCCCATCTAGAAATTGGAAGGAAAAAGACTATCTGTTCTCAAAAGGGAGGATCTCACGACACGAAAATGACATAAAGGTAAACAATAATAATAACATATTGATGCTCAAATGGTTTAAACGGCTCTGAGCACTATGGGACATAACATCTGAGGTCATCAGTCCCCTAGAACTTAGAACTACTTAAACCTAACTAACCTAAGGACATTACACACATCCATGCCCGAAGCAGGATTCGAACCTACGACTGTTGCAGTCTCGCGGTTCCGGACTGAAGCGCCTAGAACCGCTCGGCCACGGCGGCCGGCCATATTGATGCATTTTCATTGTTTAAACAGTTTGCAGGAGACAGAGTTTCCCCACTTGGGTGCAGTTCACATCTGCCCCCACTTTCCATGACGCAATAATCGTAAACACCGAGGAATAGAATGAAGTGCGGTATAGTAGCTACTGTTTTGTGTCGCCTGCGCATATATCTGTCTTCCGGGCGTTTCCACGGAAGTCAAAAGCCGCCCAATGTTATAGTTACAGTTCACGATACTAAATACCACCGACCATGGGCTGGATGTTGACCTCCTTTGATCTCGTGGCCTCAAACAAAGCATGAGTTGGCGGCATTCTGTTAATCGGGAAATTCCAGACTCGCTTTCTGTTCCTGTCTCTCTCATGTAGCTGCTTCCTGTTTGTGGGTGAAGCAACGTTTCCAGTCACGAAGCCGTAGGTTTTCATCCCTCCTCAGAATGCTGTGTTGCTGTTGGCTAATCCTCAGGACAAAGGGACAGCTGAAAGAATTGTGATATCAAAAACAGTCCAGGGCACTAACCTATGCAATTAATTTATTAACAATTTACAGGAGCTAAATACACTCCTGGAAATTGAAATAAGAACACCGTGAATTCATTGTCCCAGGAAGGGGAAACTTTATTGACACATTCCTGGGGTCAGATACATCACATGATCACACTGACAGAATCACAGGCACATAGACACAGGCAACAGAGCATGCACAATGTCGGCACTAGTACAGTGTATATCCACCTTTCGCAGCAATGCAGGCTGCTATTCTCCCATGGAGACGATCGTAGAGATGCTGGATGTAGTCCTGTGGAACGGCTTGCCATGCCATTTCCACCTGGCGCCTCAGTTGGACCAGCGTTCGTGCTGGACGTGCAGACCGCGTGAGACGACGCTTCATCCAGTCCCAAACATGCTCAATGGGGGACAGATCCGGAGATCTTGCTGGCCAGGGTAGTTGACGTACACCTTCTAGAGCACGTTGGGTGGCACGGGATACATGCGGACGTGCATTGTCCTGTTGGAACAGCAAGTTCCCTTGCCCGTCTAGGAATGGTAGAACGATGGGTTCGATGAGGGTTTGGATGTACCGTGCACTATTCAGTGTCCCCTCGACGATCACCAGTGGTGTACGGCCAGTGTAGGAGATCGCTCCCCACACCATGATGCTGGGTGTTGGCCCTGTGTGCCTCGGTCGTATGCAGTCCTGATTGTGGCGCTCACCTGCACGGCGCCAAACACGCATACCCCCATCATTGGCACCAAGGCAGAAGCGACTCTCATCGCTGAAGACGACACGTCTCCATTCGGCCCTCCATTCACGCCTGTCGCGACACCACTGGAGGCGGGCTGCACGATGTTGGGGCGTGAGCGGAAGACGGCCTAACGGTGTGCGGGACCGTAGCCCAGCTTCATGGAGACGGTTGCGAATGGTCCTCGCCGATACCCCAGGAGCAACAGTGTCCCTAATTTGCTGGGAAGTGGCGGTGCGGTCCCCTACGGCACTGCGTAGGATCCTACGGTCTTGGCGTGCATCCGTGCGTCGCTGCGGTCCGGTCCCAGGTCGACGGGCACGTGCACCTTCCGCCGACCACTGGCGACAACATCGATGTACTGTGGAGACCTCACGCCCCACGTGTTGAGCAATTCGGCGGTACGTCCACCCGGCCTCCCGCATGCCCACTATATGCCTTCGCTCAAAGTCCGTCAACTGCACATACGGTTCACGTCCACGCTGTCGCGGCATGCTACCAGTGTTAAAGACTGCGATGGAGCTCCGTATGCCACGGCAAACTGGCTGACACTGACGGCGGCGGTGCACAAATGCTGCGCAGCTAGCGCCATTCGACGGCCAACATCGCGGTTCCTGGTGTGTCCGCTGTGCCGTGCGTGTGATCATTGCTTGTACAGCCCTCTCGCAGTGTCCGGAGCAAGTATGGTGGGTCTGACACACCGGTGTCAATGTGTTCTTTTTTCCATTTCCAGGAGTGTAGTTTACTTAAATGACCACCTCTTTACGATGATTGTTCTCTGTAATAAAACTAATTTTCAACGTTTGTCTTGTATGCACTGACGTTTGAGAACACAAGCACCCTCCTCCACAACTACATCCCACATCCGTAAAAAAAGACCTGCCAATCGCGTCATCGCACTGAGCACACGGCAGAAGTTCCGGGAACTGCAGCCTCGCCAGCCACATCGCGTATTCCCACGAGCTCAGTTGGGCAGAAAGGCCCGCACGCAGGGCTAATCCCCGAACAAAACCAAAGTACATTTCAGTTTGATAGACCCAAGACTATGAAACCAGATAGTGAAAGATATTTTTATGTGTGTTTAATTTCTATCAGAGATGTAAATCACCGACGTTCAGTTCACAATAAAAGCAAATTGTATTTATCCTGGGGGCAGGGGTCTGGAAGAAGAGGAGGATATAACGATATTAGAAGTGGAACTAGCTCTGAGAAAAATGAGAACAGGAAAGGCACCTGGGATAGATGAAATTACTGTGGAGATGATAAAGGCAGCGGGACTAGTTGGGCTACAGTGGCTATATAGACGAATAAGATACATTTGGAGCCAAAAATGTGTACCTCAACAATGTGGAAAGGGAATAATATTTCCAGTTTTCCAGGAGGGTGACAGGAAAGGATGTGACAACTATCGAGGGATCATGCTCATATCCCAACTAGCAAAAATAATTGAGAGGATACTGGAAAGAAGAGTGAGAGAAACAGTGGAAGGGCAGTTAGGAGAGGAGCAGTGTGGCTTTCGTCATGGTAGACCAACAGAGGACCCAATCTTTAGGATGAGACAGATGATGGAAAGACATTTGGAGTATGGGAAAGATCTGGTTATAAAATTTCTCGACCTAGTGAAAGCATATGACAGTGTCCAGGGAAAAGGTATGGGCAACCTAGAAGAAAAAGGGAGTTGGAAAGCAAACACTTGAAGTCATCCAGACAATGTATGAAAAAAGCTCAAGTTGTGTGCAGACACCAGCTGGAAGAATTGAATGGTTTACGAATGTTACGGGAATAAGATAAGGAAGTGTGATATCACCACTACTATTTATAATGGTGATGGATGAAATAGTCAAAGAGACGAAAGAAGCCCATAGAGGAAGGGAGATGAAGTTGTTACCATTTGCTGATGATATTGTGGTATGTGGAACAAGCAGTAAGGAGGTACAAAAATAAATAGACATCCTAAATCCTAAGGTCGAGAAATATGGAATGAAATTTAGTGTGGAGAAAAGCAAGACCATGGTGGTAACCAGAGGGGATAGAGAGGACAAGGGACAAATTCATATTAAGGGACGAGATATTGAAATAGTGGACAACTCCTAAATATTTGGGAAGCGTATTAATGGGGAATGCTCGTTTGGAGATAGGAATTAGGAAAAGAACACAACAGAGTAGTACACTGTACCAGTGTGTGAGAGGCTTGGTGTGGGGAATGGAAGTGTCAGTGAGGTGCTAGCTGGTGCTCTACAAGACTTACTTCACACCCATACTAATTTACGGCTCAGAGACTTGGACTATGACTAGAAGAGAGGAGAGTAGGATACAATCCTGTGAAATGAAGTTTCTGAGAAGTATGCTAGGGAAGATGAGGAGCGACAGAGTGAAAAATGAAGATGTTAGGAAGGAAATTGTAGAGGAGAAGTTGACTGAGAAAATTGAAAAGAGTAGATTAAAATGTTTTGGGAATGTGAAGAGGATGGGAGAGGCAAGAACAGCAAGAAGAATGCTGGAGTTCAAGAATGAGTGCAAGAGGCCAAGAGGAAGACCGAGAACAAGATGGACTGATATAATAAAGATGAGATTAAGGAGGAGAAATCTGCTATGAAACCAAACTGTGGAAGAAAAATGGTGGATAGACCGAGTAAAGTGGCGAAGTCTCAGTGATACCCCAACCCGACCAGATGTTGGATGGAGGGGAAACGAAGATGATGATGAGTTTTGTCTTCTTTCACGTCGCAGAGATAGATCGTTGTGTGCTTCATAATAAAATCTACTGCTAGAAAACGCGTGTATGCTTAGATTTTCAATATAATTCTATAAAAGGGAGGAATCTACATTATGCGTGAGAAATTCGAGGTGTATGGTCAATAAAATCTCTGTCTCGGATTGGGTGAAGTTTATTTCTTAAATTGGGGAGAGTCTGTGTCGGGGGTGGAACTGCAGCTAGAACCGTACGTCCAAGGTGCACTTACTTGTCTTATAGCATCTGTGGCTGCGGCCGACCGGAAGCCGCGGCTTGGTAGTCACCTGAGAGACATCAGAGATGGTTTCTCACGTATGAAATATCAAAGATCGCCGACTTTTGCTCCACGGTCGCTGGACTGTCCAGGGGGCGACGCTCGAGGTATCCTCTGGGTTGGTGAATAGTGAACTACTGCTCAGTGTGGATGCGTGATCGTGTGAAGATGTATTGAAAGAGGTATGCTTTTCTAAAGTTGGTCAAAGTAGGCAAGCTTGTGATCATTTCTTGGACTGGTGTTTGATTTTGGGCCCTGTGCCAGCTGCTAATGAAATTGATTCTGACGTTAATATTCAGATTGATGAGTATTCACTTAGTTTTAAGTATAGTGCTACTTGTGTGTGGAAATTTGGTAGAAGTAAGACTGATTTAAATTGATGAAAAAATTCCAGATTGCTGAAAACTTGTCTCGTCGAGTCATTTACCCTGCTGATTCACCACCTTGCTCCCGTCTTTGGATTCTCCAGCTGTATAAAAGGCAGAGATAGCAGCGGCAACGAGCTATAGTTCAGCTGGACCACATTTCGACTCGAGCTGAAGCAAGTTGATCAGTGTTCGTACACTCACCAACCTGTAGACTACAGGGGGGTAACAGTTTTCTTTACATATGGAACACTACCATGTGCTTACCAACAACTTTTCGTGAACAATGATTACAGTTTCCTCACTTTACGTCACTGATATTTGTTCTGTTTTTCTCTCCCGCAACCGTCAGTTAAAAAACTCGTGCATTGTTGGGATGACTGTAAGAACAGCTTTGTTCACAATTTTTGCTTCGCGCGTATCGGCGACTTCTTTCATAGTTTCACTGCGGAATTAGTCACAGTTAATTACACTCACTTAATGTTACCAGGGTCTGTACACAATAAGTCGAGCACACACATGCAATGACAGGTTAACATGTTTAATCGAGAGCTGGTATTCGCGTTTAGCCGTTATGTCTACATCTACATCTACGTCTACATGGATATTCTGCAAGTCACACTTAAGTGCCTGATAGAGGATTCATCAAACCACCTTCACAATATTTCTCTATCACTCCAGTCTCGAACAGCGCTCGGGAAAAAACAATCACCTATATCTTTCCGTGCGAGCTCCGATTTCTCTAATTTTATTATGATGATCGTTAATCCTATGTGGTAAGGATCCTAGACCGCACAGCAGTACTCCAAAAGAGAGCCGAATGCGTAGTGTAGGCAGTCTCTTTTGTAGATCTGTTACATTTTCTAAGTGTTCTGCTAATAAAACGCAGTCTTTGGTTTGCCTTCTCCACAACATTTCTATGTGTTCTTTCCAATTTCAATTGACAAGGGACAGCAGACGGCCTATAACAGAACCTCGGGGAACCCCAGAAATCACTTCTCTTTTACTCGATAACTCCGTCAGTTACTAAGAACTGTGACCTCTGACAGGAAATCACGAATCCAGTCACAATACCGAGACGATATTCCATCAGCAAGCAATTTGATTATAAGCCATTTTTGAGGTACAGTGGCAAGAGCCCTTTGGAAATCTAGAAATACGGAATCGATTTGAAATCCGTTGTCAACAGCACTCAACACATCGTGTGCGTAAAGAGGTTGTTGTGTTTCACAAGAACGATGTTTTCTAAATACGTGTTGACTGTGTGTCAATAGACGGTTCTCAAAAATGTTCAAATGTGTGTGAAATCTTATGGGACTTAACTGCTAAGGTCATCAGTCCCTAAGCTTACACGCTACTTAAACTAAATTATCCTAAGGACAAACACACTCACCCATGCCCGAGGGAGGACTCGAACCTCCGCCGGACCAGCCGCACAGTCCATGACTGCAGCGCCTAAGATCGCTCGGCTAATCCCGCGCGGCAATAGACGGTTCTCTTCGAGGTAACTCGTAGTGTACGAACACAATGTATGTTCCAAAATCCTGCTGCATATCGACTTCAATGATATGGGCCTGTAATTTAGTGGGATACTCCTACTACCCTTGTTGAATACTGGAGTGACCTATGCAGCTTTTCGGTCTTTGGGCACGGATCATTCGTCGAGTGAGCGGTTGTATATGATTGTGAAGTATGGGGCTATTGCATCAGTATACTCTAAAAGGAACCTAATTGGTATGCGATCTGGACCAGAAGATCTGCGTTTATTAAGAGATTTAAGTTGCTTCACTACTCCGAGGATATCTGCTTCTAAGTTACTGATGTTGGCATCTGTTCTTGATTCGAGTTCTGGAAAATTTACTTCGTCTTCTTTGGTGAAGTTATTTCGAAAGGCTCTGTTCAGTAACTCTGCTTTCGCAGCATTGTCATCGATAGTATCTCCATTGCTATCGCGCGGAGAAGCCATTGACCGTGTCTTACCGCTGGCATACTTCACGTACGACCAGAATCTCTTAGGATTTTCTGCCAGGTTTCGAGACAAAGTTTCGTTGTGGAAACTATTATAATCATCTGGCATTGATGTCAGCGCTAAATTTCGAGCTTCTGTAAAAGATCGCCAATCTTGGAGATTTTGCGTTCGTTTAAATTGGGCGTGCTTTTTTTGTTGTTTCTGCAACAGTGTTTTGTGTATCAAGGATGATCAGCTCCATCGTTTGTTAATTTATTTGGTATAAATCTCTCAACGTCTGTCGATACTGTTTCTTTGAATTCAAGCCACACCGACATTTTTCATTTGGAAGGAGTGGAGATTGCCTCTTAGCAAGGCGCCAAGAGAATTTTTGTCTGTTTTTTTGTTTTGAAAATGTATATTTTTCGTTTATTTTTGGAGGATTTGGAGATTACAATATTCAATCTCGCTATGAAAACCCTGTTTTCACTAATTCCTGTTTCCGTTTCGATGGTCGTTATTAGCTCAGGATTATTTGTTGCTGTGAGGTTACGTGTGTTTTCAGAACCGTTTACTACTGACGTGGGCTCATGAACTCGAAATAATTTTCAGAGAATGCGTTTAGCACAATTTCGGATGATGTTTTATGTGTAAGTCCGGATTTAAACATGTATTTTTGCCAGACTTAACAGTCTGTGACTGTTCACCGAAAGCTCCAAAAACATTACATTCCTGAACGGGGAAGACCGGAATCTTACGTTTTAAACCGAGCTGCTTCTACAAATTACAGCTCATCACGGAAGTAGTAGGTCCAGGATCTATAATTAAATCTACAAGTATATCGTTGATGGATGCCTGAGTCACAGCCTGTATCATATTGTCTTTGCCTGATTTACTCTGTCTTGGCTTTTTATTAAGTTCATCCTATAACTTTATGGCGTTTTTATATCGCAACTTTAGTACTCGGTTTCCATCATCGCCTCCCTCATTCTCTGCGACCAGCCTCGGAAGGCAAAGATTGGTCGTTTATAGTTTTCCGTATGAGTCGATCCGTTACGGGATTCTTCCGTAACGTCTACTACGTGTACACTATGACCTGTTTAGAGGTACTTGGGATCGGTGACGTGTTATTACTCTGGTTATTTAATTCTTGTTGCATCTATAAATGCTGTTCAGTAGCGATAACAGCACCAAAAGGCTGCCAAGAAACTTGATTGTAATTTTGGAGCCACTGATTACTAATGTTTGGTTATCAGGTTGATAATTCCAATTGTTAGTTACCGTTATATTTTCTTTTGCAGCTATTATGGTTGAGATGTTGGCATTGGTTTAAATTCTGGTTATTATAGGACTGGAAGTTCTGATTAAAATTAGTGGGTGGAGCTGGCTGATAGGCAAAGTTTTCATTTTCGTTCCCACTTCCATTTCCATGGCCATCTCTATTTCAGTTATAATTATTACTGTTCCGATTCTGGTTATGTCCATTATTATGGTTGCGATTGTTTTCCATGGAATTTCCACGAAATGTTTGCTTATTCTCTCTTCTGTTCATTTGTTTGAGATCCTCTTGAATCAAATCAAGGGAATCAACTACTGACAAAAAGTATTCAAGGTCGGTATCTGGTAAGTAAATAAATTTTTCTCGAGTATTGACTCGTAACTTGGTTTTCAGTATTCGCAGTACTTCTCAAGGTGCGATATGTTCGTCCCAATTTCGTGTTTTATTAATTTCCTTTGGGACTGTAGCATTGGGATCTATAAACCTCTTCTCTCAAATTTTCTTGTTTGTTAGTAGACCACAATTTGGCATTGAATCTGCGTTCTGAAGCTTCGTACGTGTCACACAAATCCACAACTTCATTTGCCCACAAGGCAGCATCGTCGATTATGTGCGACACAACGAACTGTACTTTATGATCTTTTTATGAATACTATTGGACGTGTGATATACTTCTCTGAAGAATAAGTCTGGAACTGTCACTTTTTAATAATGCTCTGTTCAATTTTTAATAATGACAGAGACGGACAGCAACTTTTTCGTCGTCTATGCTTTCCGAATACGGTCTCGGCATAATATGCTCATTACCGTATCTTTGCTGAGGAGATTCATTTTCTCTCAGCTTTGTTTTAATTGGAAAAACGCCCAGCTCTTCGCTGTTACTAACAGAGACTTCGCTTTCGCGTGATTCAACCTTTCGGTTAATTTCGTCCTGCCGTTTGGGTTGGGTTGTTTTTGGGGAACGAGACCAGACAGCGAGGTCATCGGTATCATCGGATTAGGGAAGGATAGGGAAGGGAGTCGGCCGATCCCTTTCAAAGGAACCATCCCGGCATTTGCCTGGAGCGATTTAGGGAAATAACGGGAAACCTAAATTAGGATGGCCGGACGCGGGATTGAACCGTCGTCCTCCCGAATGCGAGTCCAGTGTCTAACCACTGCGCCACCTCGCTCGGTGCCATTTGGGAAGTTCAAGTACTACTTTGTCTGTTGTTTTCCGATATTCGGCTTTGAAATCTTCGTTCATGGATTGTGCATCCTTGTCTGAACCTTTATTAGCTGACTGAAAGCAGAAGATATTTCGGAACTTAATTTGTATTAATGTCAGCATTTTTGCTCTCGTTACATTCGGACATCTCATCTTCCCACATTCGACTTTGTTTCACGAGACATTCGTCTATGGTTTTCTTCGTTTCTACTTCAAAGTGAAACAATATGTCGGTCACCGACTCGACAGTCTTTTCAATCTGAATTTGTCTCTCTTAGAAACGTTCTATGTCTAATTTTAACTGAACAACTAAGGCTGGTAAACTTTCGTACGTCCGGTTTATTTCAGTCAATACATCACGGACCTGATGTAAGTCATCAAAGATCTTTTTATCCCTTTTCGCGAGTTTTCTGTCTCTTTTCCCTTTCTTTCTTTCTCTTTCTCTGCTAGTTCAGCGAAAACCAGCGTATTCCTTTCTTCATGTTTCTCGTCTAATCTCGTTAGAAGAGCGCTAAACGGATCAGAAGTCATCTGCTACATAGGTACTTCATCCGATTTTGCAACTGGTTCTATGTGTTCCTCAACCTTTTCGGGTAAACTATTCCCGAATTACGTTCACAATGTTCAATAATCGAGGCAGAGGGACCTAGGTTCGATGATTCAAGATCGTTGACTCCTATAGCTGCTGTAATAGGCATGATTTCTGCATTATCATCAAAATCTGCTAGATTTTCTCGTGATCCGAGATCTGTAAGTCTATCGGCATCCATTCTTCCCCTTCCGGTCGTAACCGTTACCATATGAACACGATAGCCTTAGATACTATCCTGGTAATTATATGTACTATCGCCAAAATCCCCATAAACTCTCTCAACAAATCTGTTCCATATCGACGTTAACACACACCTAACTGGAGAAATTCACACTGTTCTAACTACTGGCACTAACTACAAAATATATTGCCTCGAATTAATTACTTGTCTAACTTACTGCACTACTACTCATCAAGATGAACATACTACGCAATAGGTAAGTTTTCAAATACCAGCGTACTTAGTTTTCGTGAGCAATTTCACCAGCAGTACTTCAGTATTCAGATAAACCTTCACTGATAAAATATCTTCTCAGCGAAGTTATGTTGAAATCATGAATTGATATAAGACAGGAGCATGAAACAAAATGAATCACAGATTAGTTTGAACAAAATTTACAATACACACAATTAAATAATTACACTTCACTAACTATTCGTGATTTTACAGCTAAAGAAGTCTTCAAATAAATGATAATTACGAATTACGTTGTTTGTTGTTCTAGTCCTGGTTGCTTCATATTAGTTGTAGATTCCAGTCGTCTCGTAGTCCGGGCGGAACTCCGAATTCTTCTACGTTGTTTTGTTGCATTCTTCTTCTCTCTGCAGTCGGTCGAATTCCGTTTCTTGTGCGTTGGTAAGATTTGGGTCAATTTTTAAAAATGACTGTATTGTTGTTTATTCAATTAAGACCCAGTTTCGGCCTTTTATGTCATTTTCAACTGACTGAGTTTATGTCATTAACATATATTGCAGGACATCATACTCTAAATTGACCATTATGACATAAACACAATCTCTTGAAAATGACATAAAAGGCTGAAACATGGATCGTAATTAAATAAACAACAATACAGGCAAATTACGATGTGTTCATTTAAAAATTATTGTATGACTGTTGCTCAGCACTATCAAAAACTGTTTAGGATTTATATCTTCTCTTTCGTATTACTGGATTATCAAAATCTTTCCTGTAGTTTCGAGTTGCACTTCAAATATACTTGATGTCGAGCCCCACGGTGGCATGCGCCAGTGTATTTAATGTGGTTTTCTCCTGACTATTTATCATTGATGGCCTTATTAAAAGTTCGATGTACTTACGTTGCTTGTTGCTTCTTTCTTGTTAAGTTCTAGCAGTAGATTTTATTATGAAGCACACATAGATGTATCTCAGGGACTTGGAAAAAGATTAAACTATCCAGGATCCAGGTTGAAAACAGTTTACTTTTATCGTGAATTAAACGTCTGTGATTTACTTCTCCGATAGAAATTAATCACAGATAAAAATGTCTTTCACTGTCTGGCTTTACAGTCTTGGGTCTATCTAATTTAAAACTACAGTTTCGTAGAAATAAGGATTCCAATGTTTGCTTTCTATAGCGGCCATAGATGCTAGGCTGATAGTTAATATTGACAGATTATTGAACAATGGACTATTGCCACACTGCACTACGAACGGATTTAACAGTTATCCTTTCTCAATACAGTTTCAAAATTAATTATTCAAGGTCAACTACATTGATTTTTTGCAAAATTAGTCATGAATTGCACTTTAAATAAAATTGAAACTCTTCTTAGTTAACTTTCACTCGAATTATGTGCTCATAACATAGATACGGTATTTTTCAGAAATTAAAGCTTCTCGATCCTTTTGGTCTCATATACTTTAACAACTGAAGATAGATATTGATCACACGAGCTAACACTGAACCAAAATGAACACTCAACGAGGAAAAAAAGTGATCGAAACAAAATGAACTAACAGAATGATCTGAACACAAGTAAGAGCGAGACATTATTTAATACAAACAAACGAATTCTAATCTATAGTATTCTTACTCCTTTACTCTCTTGGGATTATATTGCCTTCATTTTGTATAACTAATGCTTAAATATTTCATCTGAAATAATTAAAGTTTATTTTTTAGTAAAATTACGGCTTAAGGCCGTCAGAGCGTTGCTACATCTCCAGCAGGAGAGCTTCTGTGAAGTTTGTAAGGTAGGAGACGAGGTACTGGCGGAAGTAAAGCTGTGGGGACAGGACGTGAGTCGTGCTTGGGTAGCTCAGATGGTAGAGCACTAGCCCGCGAAAGGCCAAGATCCTGAGTTAGAGTCTCGGTCCAGCACCCAGTTTTACTCTGCCACTAAGTTTCATTGTTTCTTACTGTCAGAAATAGCCGTCAGCAGAGAGGAGGTGAAAAAACTACGTTCCTTATCCCAAACACTTTATAGATTCGGTAAGATTTTGTTACGATTACGTATCCCTCCCAGTATGGGTAGGAGTCGCAAAGCATTCTCGCTTTCGTGGGTGCTGAGTAAAACTCTAGATGGTCTCTCTATGCATCTTGTAACTGTTTGTATCTGTAACCAACGCTCCCGGCAACATTGTCTCCGATTAAAAAAAATGGTTCAAATGGCTCTGAACACTATGGGACTTAACATCTGTGGTCATTAGTCCCCTAGAACTTAGAACTACTTAAACCTAACTAACCCAAGGACATCACACACATCCATGCCCGAGGCAGGATTCGAACCTGCGACCGGAGCGGTCACGCGGTTCCAGACTGAAGCGCCGAGACCGCACGGCCACACCGGCCGGCTCTCCGATTCAGTTTGGAACTGAATTAGGAGAGCTCTAACAACTACGTCTCGTGAAGTAACAGAACGAGTTGAGTTCCGCATAATCAATACACTTGGATATTTTGCCTTAGGAAAGAACATAACGTGTGTTCCAAACTGGCACAATGGACCGATGCTAGTGACATAGAGCGGTATTCTCATTCCAATATTGTGACTGCCGTTCGTTCTGCGAAGACTGTTCCGTACCGATCTTACTCAAGTCACCCATTCAATTACACATGGTCTCTCTAGATGCATACATGCTAAGGAGGTTAGCACTCCCTACAAGTGTACAGTAAAAATGAGCCTGATGCATTTGAGAGTATTGTGGTGATATAACAGACAGTTAAAAAGAAGAAGAAACACACAAAAAATGGATCTGAGCACTACGGGACTTAACATCTGAGGTCATCAGTCCCCTAGAACTTAGAACTACTTAAACCTAACTAATCTAATGACATCACACAAATCCATGCCCGAGGCAGGATTCGAACCTGCGACCGTAGCGGTCGCGCGGTTCCAGACTGTAGCGCCTAGAACCGCTCGGCCACCTCGGCTGGCTAAGAAACATACGGTTTATGCGTGATGGAGCTCCAGACGGAAGTAGTTTGAAACGTGTTATGTAGATCATCTGTGCTATCAGTTATGTAGTATTGTTGTAGTGTTTAGATTCCATACCAAGATTGCACTGGAAAGGGAGAAATGATCATAAAACATAAACACATGCTTTTAAGGCTACATTTTTCTGCTCTTAAACATGCAATAATGTTAAAGCAGTGTGGTTTCCGGTATATTAGTCGTGTGGATTGCAATGCTGTTAATACATCAATGCAGGAAATATATTTCCAACACCTGATATGCATTCATCCTGTAACTTTTCTATCCGATCCACTATGATGAAAAAACTTTAAGAAGATAAAATTAATACCTTCTACAAAAAAAAAAAAAAAAAAGATTCTTTGTTATATATGCAGTATATACCTTTCCAGAGGTGTATGGCATTCACTGTGCACATCCGATTATGGTTCGGAAATTATGCTATGCTCGCATCAGTTCTATAAAATGATCGTCAGCAACGGAAAAAAATGCAATAAACAACTACATCTTATGAGGAAACAGACAAATGCACAGCAGCGGTGTTTGACATGTGAAATTACACGGCATGCTGCACTAACTCCGTGAACAGGACACAGTCTCTTACACAGACAACATCTGCCAAGCAAATGCATACACAGGGACTGCAGTACCTAACAAACCCCTGTCACTGACAGAATCACTATAGTTATGAAACTGAAAACTCGATTTATGTCCAAGATGTGGCAAGGAAATGAAGTACTTTGTATACATCTTCGTTCATCTCAAAAAGGATGTGGAAATAGGTTTTCCATCGGTTTGGTGGACATCATTCATCACATAAGTGTTGGACGTTGTCTGCTGACTGTGGTACGGTGGCGGCTACTGTCAACGGCTGCAGGTTGATAGCACTCTAAGTCACTCACAAAACACGCAACTGTATAGAAGTCGAACGCAGGTTATACCACACAACTGATATAGCCCGAGAGAACAACGAAAAAAAGAACTTAAATTTGCTATAAATGACCTACTAGAACATCTCTCTCTCTCTCTCTCTCTCTCAAGAATGCATCATCAGTCTACCATTAAATACTATCGCATTACAATCCCTCTCAGCCGATTACTCCACCTACTTTCTATCAGCCTTTAGCACAGATCCATCTCAATTCAGAGGCAGATGGTTCTCTTTCCACGAAAGCATCAACGACAGCAATCAACTTGCATATGTACCTATTATCTCAGTAGACATACTGCTGAATGTTGTTGAAATCCATGCAAAAAATGGTTCAAATGGCTCTGAGCACTATGGGACTCAACATCTGTGGTCATAAGTCCCCTAGAACTTAGAACTACTTAAACCTAACTAACCTAAGGACATCACGCACATCCACGACCGAGGCAGGATTCGAACCTGCGACCGTGGCGGTCGCGCGGTTCCATACTGAAGCGCCTAGAACTGCTCGGCCACAGAGGCCGGCGTAGTACAGTTGTCAACACCTATCGCAACTGAAATATTTTTCTCTGTGTGTGTGTGTGTGTGTGTGTGTGTGTGTGTGTGTGTGTGTGTGTGTGTGTGTGTGTGTATGTGTGTGTGTATTCTCCGAACTTATGGCTAGTGAACCCAACTTCAGACACTGCCTTCGACATATCGTCTGGGGGCTTCATCTTTGAAACCTACCCCTGCTGTAGCGCATTGTGGATCCACCTCCAAATCCTATTCTGACCATAACGCATGGTGGATCTAGCTCTGAACCCTCTCCTGGCTGTAGCACGTGGTGGATCCATCTCAGAAGCCTATTCCACCCATACTGTGTCACGGATCCACGTTCGAATGCTCTCCCGGGCGTAATGCGTGATGGATCCACCTCCGAATACCACCCTGGCTATAACGCATGGTGGATCCACTATCGAACCTTGTCCGAGCCGTGAAGCTTGCTGGATCCACCTCTGAACTATCCCTGACGTAACGTATGGAGAATGCAACTACGACCTCTATCCTGGCCCTATCCCGAACCTACCCTGTGCCATTTATTTCCTCATAAGACGTCGTTATTTCATGTATTTTTCCCTTGCTGATGGGCATTTTATATGACTGATCCAAGCATACCATAATTTCCGAACCATAAGCGGATGTGGACAGTGAGTGTTATACAACTCCAGAAAGCTATATAGTGCGTGTATCGCAAAGAACCTATGCTTTTTTACCTTTGATGTAGTTTTATCAGTTTAACATTTCTGGCCATATTGTGTCGATGAGTTGCAGGTGTAGTATTGGCAGAAGAGCCAACACCGTGTTACGAGAGGAGGCCGAAATGCACGCGTTTTAGCTCACGCAGACTGGCGTGAGGGGGGGAAGAACTATACTGACGTGAGGTCTGGAACATGACATGGAATTAGAATTCAGAAAGCGGACGTAATTAGTTAGATACTTAACTTTAATCCATTAATGATGAACGTCGCTCTTGAAGGTACATGATTCACAATATCAATATCAATAGTAACTGAATATGGCGCCTTGCTAGGTCGTAGCAAATGACGTAGCTGAAGGCTATGCTATTGAAGGTACATGATTCACAATATCAATATCAATAGTAACTGAATATGGCGCCTTGCTAGGTCGTAGCAAATGACGTAGCTGAAGGCTATGCTATTGAAGGTACATGATTCACGATATCAATATCAATAGTAACTGAATATGGCGCCTTGCTAGGTCGTAGCAAATGACGTAGCTGAAGGCTATGCTAAACTGTCGTCTCTGCAAAGGAGAGCATATGAAGTCAGTGAACCATCGCTATCAAAGTCGGCTGTACAACTGGGACGAGTGCTAGAGATTCTCTCTAGACTAGACCTGCCGTGTGGCGGCCCTCGGTCTGTAATCACTGATGACCACAGTAGTTAAGTCCCATAGTGCTCAGAGCCATTTGAACCATTTTGTAATCACTGATGGTGGCGACACGCGAGTTCGACGTATACTAACGGACCGTGGCCGATTTAAAGGCTACCACCTAGCAAGTGTGGTGTCTGACGGTGACACCACAGCAGGTGTTAGGTTTGTGCAGTCTGCATGTACTCTGCATGGTTGTGAATTTCCTCCTGTATGTTAGTGTTCTACTTTTCTCCTTGCGATAGCTCTCTACATACTCAATGACGAGTTGATGAGTTGATGGCTAGATACCCTTATAACTAATGGAACACTGCTGTTGGGACGTGATGGGATTTCAAGAGTTTTGTATCTCGCCTGGTAGGCGGCTCGTGGGTCTGCTCCTGTAAACTGAAGTGTAGGCCGAATGTAGGAAGCTAGGAGGAGCAGGTGAGGTAGAATACTTGGTACTTCAATTAGGTTATGACTCTTTCACTTAACTTTTCGTACAGATGAGCACGTAGGTGAGAAGCCGTTCATCCATCAAATCTAACAGCGGCTAGAAGTTACAAAGGCAAATTCTACAGTGGCTCGCCCACTATGAAAGAGAAACAATGTTGCTTGGTCGTCTACTCGGCATCAACTGGGCAGAATCCGGAGTGGCGCTCGTAGAGCTGCACAGCGCCTGCTAGAGGGCGCTGTAGTCGGTGTCGGTGTCGTAGTGCCAACCTAGCGGAGCGCACCTACGTTGTGGTATCAGTGCAGTGCTGAAATCTTCTTATCATGGATTGAGTGGTATTCCTTATCACTTCAGTACTTATTGAAGCACATGCTCTGACAATTTTCTCTCGTACATCGTGCAAATAGTAAATATTCGCCGAATACGGCTTATCCATGCAACGTGCCATCGACATGTAAACATCGTTCAACAGTTTCGCAATACGACACTAATAGGAACGGTAAGACTAGTATCGTCGAAACAAGTGAATGTGAATGATGTATTCCTTCGAAAACCAAATCGATATGCTTCTCATTTACGGAGAATGCCAACGAAATTCAGTGAGAGCTAGAAACTTATACCCTGAAAGATATCCTCAACGTACTCATCCTACACGTCGTACATTTAAATACGTGTATGATAAATTGAGAACAAGTGGATCTTTAACGCATCGGAAACATGTCCGGCAAAGGAAAGTTGCTAACGAGGAAACGAAAATTGGTACTCTTGTCACTGCGGTTCGAGATCCTTGTGATAGTTCGCGTCAAATCGCAAGGGAATCTGTCATGAGCCAGAGTAGTGTTGTCCGTGTTCTGCATCGCTATAAATATCATCTTTACCATATCAGTCTCCACCAAGAGTTCACTGGTACGGACTGTATGCGTCGCATTGAATTTTGACAAGAGGCTGAATGAAAAGGGATGACACATTTATTAATTTGATTTTATTTACCGACGAGACTACATTCACGAACCATGGCAATGTTAATTTGCATAACGTGCATTACTGGGCAACTGAAAATCCATGTTGGCTGCGGCAAGTTGCACACCAAAAACAGTGGTTCGTGACTGTATGGTGTGGGATTCTGGAGGACAGAATTATAGGCCCCAATTTCATCGAAAAAAATCTTAATGGTAGGAAGACACCACATTCCTGCAAGATCTGTTATTGAAAGAAATACCTTTAGGAACAAGGAACAGAATGTGGTATCACACTATGGGTGTCCGGCACGTTTTTCGGTGATGGCTAGAAATGAGTTGCAGAGACAATTCCCAAGTAGTTGGACAGGATGCGGAGGAGATGTGCCGTGGCCGGATCGTTCGCCAGACTTTGAGCCTCTGGATTTTTTCTTGTGGGGATTCGTAAAAGACATTCTTTATAAAGGCGTTCCAACTACACCTGAAGACATGCGAGAGAATTGTCAGAGCATGTGCTTCGATAAGTGCCGATGTGATAAGGAATACCACTCAATCCATGATAACAAAATTGCAGCACTGTATTGATACCAATGGTCATCACTTCGTACACCTTCTGTAAATGGACGTTCATTCCACCTTTGTGACCTTCGTTGACCTTCAAAGTCCTTATTGTTACACATGATTGGATTCGTCTCGATAGCCGCTATCAGAAAATAAGTAACAATCTATAGCACTCCTTTAAAAAAAAAAAAAAAAACAAAGTTGACTTTCATATCTCTGAAGCGACTCCACTTAGCAATAAAAAAACAACGTCATATTATGGTTCCCGTCGTCCCACGCAACTTTTTTTTTTCATTAACTTTTCAGCTGCTATCATACTTTCGGAGCTATTCTTTGGCAATAGTTAGTGACTCTCCCTGTATACTGACTGCACCAAAAAGTTTCTCAACATGCAAAATGCCTCACAAGATCAATTTAACTAACGAATCAATCAATTTGACATTAATGACGTGCCGACAGGCGGGTGGAAGCGAGCTGGAACGGTAATCAGGTGTTTTTCCGTTGCAGCGAGATCTTTTAACGAAATTTCAATCTCCCACATACTCAAGGAGAGATGACCAGTGTAATAAATGTAGCTATATTACCGAATTCATAAATTGATACGTAGTATGCACCTGATATTTACGCTGTGTTGCTACATTGATAGACTTCATAGGTGATGAAGAATTTACTTCCCTTAAGAGAGTTGGAAAGTGAATAGACATCCTGTGACAGAGGTAGAGCATGATCTTAGCACTGCGTCACGATCAAAACATGAGTTTAATATTATAGTCCTTTGTACCAGACGTAGCAGATATTATCCTGATAAGAAGAGATATTTATTTACTTGATGTGAGAACACTTAGAGGAAATATACACACATCGAAAAAAGTTTTGCATCACCTCCGTTCCGAGAGTTCCGGAACCTGTACAGAAAATTGGAATGAAGATCAATATAAACATCATTTCTGCCCTTTTTACTGCTCATGAAAACCACACATTGCATTTTGTACCACCATACAGCGAGATCTTCAGAGGTGGTGGTCCAGATTGCTGTACAAACTGGTACCTCCAATATCCAGTAGCACGTCCCCTTGCATTGATGCATGCCTGTATTCGTCGTGGCATTCTATTCACAAGTTCAGCAAGGTACTGTTGGTCCAGATTGTCCCAATCCTCAACGGCGATACGGCGTAGATCCTTCAGAGTGGTTGGCGGGTCACGTCTTCCATAAACAGCTCTTTTCAATCTATCCCAGGCATGTTCGATAGGATTCATGTCTGGAGAACATGCTGGCCGCTCTAGTCGAGCGATGTCGTTATCCTGAAGGAAGACATTCACAAGATGTGCACGATGGGGGCGCGAATTGTCGTCCATGAAGACGAATGCCTCGCCAATACACTGCCGATATGGTTGCACTATCGTTCGGAGTTTGGCGTTCACGTATCGTACAGCTGTTCCATGACCACCAGCGGCGTACGTCGGCCCCACGTAATGCCACCCCAAAATAGCAGGGAACCTCCACCTTGCTGCACTCGCTGGACACTGTGTCTAAGGCGTTTAGCCTGACCGGGTTGCCTCCAAAAACGTCTCCGACGACTCTCTGGCTGAAGGCATATGCGACACTCGTCCGCTGCAGTCTGGAACCGCGAGACCGCTACGGTCGCAGGTTCGCATCCTGCCTCGGGCATGGATGTGTGTGATGTCCTTAGGTTAGTTAGGTTTAACTAGTTCTAAGTTCTAGGGGACTAATGACCTCAGAAGTTGAGTCCCATAGTGCTCAGAGCCATTTGAACCATTTTTGACACTCATCGGCGAAGAGAACGTGATACCAATCCTCAGCGGCCCATTAGGCATGTTGTTAGTTCCATCTGTACTGCACTGCATGGTGTCGCGGTTGTAGAGATGGACCTCGCCATGGACGTCGTGAGTGAGGTTGCGTATCATGCAGCCTATTGCGCACAGTTTGAGTCGTATAATATGACGTCCTGTGGCTGCACGAAAAGCAGTATTCAACATGTTGGCGTTGCTGTCAGGGCTCCTCCGAGCCATAATCCGTAGGTAGCGGTCATCCACTGCAGTAGTAGCCCTTGGGCGGTCTGAGCGAGGCATGTCATCGACAGTTCCTGTCTCTCTGTATCTCCTCCATGTCCGAACAACATTTCTTTGGTTCACTCCAAAAATGGTTCAAATGGCTCTGAGCACTATGGGACTTAATTGCTGAGGTCATCAGTCCCCTAGAACTTAGAAATACTTAAACCTAACTAACCTAAGGACATCACACACATCCATGCTCGAGGCAGGATTCGAACCTGCGACCGTAGCGGTCGCGCGGTTCCAGACTGTAGCGCCTAGAGCCGCTCGGCCACTCCGGCCGGCGGTTCACTCCAAGACACCTGGACACTTCCCTTGTTGAGAGCCCTTCCTGGCAGAAAGTAACCATGAGGATGCGATCGAACCTCGGTACTGACCGTCTAGGCATGGTTGAACTACAGAGAACACAAGCCGTGTACCTCTTTCCTAGTGGAATGACTCGAATTGATCGACTGTCGGACCCCCTCCGTCTAATAGGCGCTGCTCATGCTTGGTTGTTTACATCTTTGGGCGGGTTTAGTGAGATCTCTGAACATTCAAAGGGACTGTGTCTGTCATACAATATCCACAGTCAACGCCTATCTTCAGAAGTTCTGGGATCGGGGTGATGCAAAACTTTTTTGATGTGTGTACCTATGCCATACTGTCGTACAGAATTTTCACAAGAAGTAACGATACTTCATGGAAGTTGAAACGAGTGTATGGACCGCTTTCTTCTGTCTTCGAAAATAACTCGTATTAAAGGGCGGTATCTAAATTCTGAGTGGGAAATTCTATGTGTATGGACAATATCATCCCTGTCTCGGATAGGGTAAAGCTAATTTTTTAAACTGGGGTGAGTCTGTATTGGGAGTGGAACTGCAGTTCGACTATACATCCAAGCCGCATCTGCTCGTGTTGCGGAGTCTGCTGACCAGATGCCGCTACTTACTGCAGTAGATACTTGAGAGAGAGAGGAGGTGGTTTCCGACGTATCAAATATCAAAGGACGTCTTCTTTCGCACCGCAGTCACTGAACTGTTCAGGTGGCGACGTGAGGAGGAAGGTGCTTGTGTTTTCAAATGTATCTGCATACAAGACTACGGATATATGACGAGTGTTTTTGAAATTTAATTTCATGGTTTGCTTTCGTCTGTCTGTACATGTGGGTATGGACCACATCATTCTTTGTGATGTGATCAAAAGTCAGTAATTCCCACCATTGTCACTTGCTCACTATTGTTCTGCAGGCCTGGACCCACGTCTTCCGGACGCTTTAGGAAGCAGACGTGTTGTCGCAACTGTCACAGCAAAGTACAATAACGGAGTTATTTTTCCAGCGCCTTGTATCTGCTTATAGTTGTTAGCTAGTGCATGGATTATAGAGTCGGTATATATTTTAGGTAGGATTTTTCGTTATCTTTGTGGTATGTTTAGGTCTTTATTAGCGTTTTTTTTAAAAATATGTTTGTCCCACCGCCAATTTGCAGCACTGTAATCAGAGCAGGACATCACATCTGATGTTTATGTTAGCAGAAAGCTAGTGCTTCCTACCGTCTCGTATCTGTCAGCACAGCAAAGGGTTTCTGTCATCTGACGCTTTTTTTGGGGCTTATCATGACTTCCAGTCTGTGCACCACACAAGCCAGTTCGGCCGGCCAGGGTGGCCGAGCGGTTCTAGGCGCTTCAGTCTTGAATCGCACGACGGCTACGGTCGCAGGTTCAAATCCTGCCTCGGGCATGGATGTGTGTGATGTCCTTAGGTTAGTTAGGTTTAAGTAGTTCTAAGTTCTAGGGGACTTATGACCTCAGCTGTTAAGTCCCATAGTGCTCAGAGCCATTTGAACCAAGCCTGTGTGCATGCTTCTATCCCAACCTGTGTGCGTAGGAATACTTGAGGCGGCTACCATGGCTACGGTTCCAGGCACTTCTGCCCTGCGGTCAGTGCGAAGATGTGATTAGAAAGTTTTCTCTGCTGGGTATGGGTTGTGGTGGTGGAGGAGTGTGCTTCAGTTCTCAAATGTCGGTGCATGCAAGTCCTTGGATATATTTAGAACTACAATGTGTTTGTGGCGGAAATTTAGTTACTTGATTTGCAAAATGTCTGAAAGTGATTCTCAAATATTGAAAATATGTATTATTATGAAGAAGAATCATTGAAAGGATGTTGGTGACTGTTTCTTTTTATCTGTTTCACTCCTGTAAATTGTTAAGCAATTACGAGTAATTTGATACGCTAGTGCAAATGGACTATTTCTCGCTATTTCTGATATCGGAATTCCGCCAGGTTTCCCTTTATCCCCAGGATTAGTCAATAGGAACACAGTATTCTGAGGAGGGATGGAAACCTCGGTCTGCATATTTGGGGACGTTGGTTCACACACAAAGCGCATGTAGCGACTTGAGAGAGGCAGAGACAGGGAGTGGGTTTGGAGTTTCATGGTGAACAGAATGCTGCCACCTGATGCTTTGTTCGGGGCCATGAGATGAAAGAAGGCCAACATCTGGCCAAAGGCGAGTGGTATTTAGTATTGTAATGCGTAATTATGACATTGGGCCGTTTTGATCTCTTTGACGGCTCCTGGATGACAGACTCATGTGTGGGCGACCTAAAACAGTGGCTACTATACCACACATGACTCCATTCTTTGGTGCTTACAACATGAAAAGTTAGGGGCGGAGGTGAGCTCTGTTCAAGTGGGGGAGCTGCGTCTCCTGCAAACTGCTTAAATAAAGAATATGCATCAATATGTTTTTATTATTACTGATATTGATTTGAATTTCGTGTCATGAGATCCTTCTTCTCCAGCACAGATTGAGACCGACAATTTCCAAATGGGGATGGGGAGGGGGGAGGTGAAGAAAGGTCTGGGGGATTCACCAAATGAGGAGGGGTTAATTAATTGATCAGTTTATTTAATTCTTCAATTTTTTGCTATCGAAAGTGTGTACCAGTGAGGGGTTGGGTGGAGGGCTTGAGCATTTCCTAGAGTGGTGGTGGAGGTGGATAGGGAGGGGTACGTTTGGGAGTTCTTCAGAAGGACATATTATCCATAGGGGTTCATAAATCAACCACCAGAGGGCCATAACTCAATTAACAGAAGAATAGGTTTGCCTCTGAATGTGTTCTTGCCCTTGAATGTACGCAACCTGCTTGAGAAAAATGTCCCCGAACCCTCATTGTGCTGCTACTGTTACGAATATGAAAAATCTTGCTTCTACCACTCATAAGTATGTTCCTAAACAGTTTGTAAAGTTATCTTTATGTGATTTTTGGGTATGATTTTCAGAAGGGCGGTTGAATATTCTGACTCTACATCTACATCTACATCATAGTACGCAAGCCACCTAATGGTGTGTGGTGGAGGGTACTTTCGGTACTACTATCTGATCCCTCCAACTCTGCTCCACTCGCGAATAGTGGGTGGGAAGAATGATTATCGGTAAGCCTCTGTATTGGTTCTAATTTCTCGAATTTTCTCCTCGTGGTCAATACGCGAGATGTATGTGGGGGAAGTAACATGTTGTCCGACTCCTGAAAAGTGCTGTCCAGAAATTTCAATAGTAACTCTCTCCGTGATGCACAATGCCTCTCTTCTAATGTCTGCCAGTGGAGTTTGTTTAGCATCTCCCTAACGCCCTCTCGCCAGCTAAACGATCCCGTGATGAAACTCGCCGCTCTTCGTTGGATCTTCTCTATCTCCTCTATCAGTCCTACCTCATAGGGATCCTAGATAGATCAACAATACGCAAGAATAGGGCGAACAAGCGCCTTGTAAGCCACTTCTTTCGTGAATGTGCTACATTTCCTTAAGATTCTTCGATGAAACTGAGTCTGTTGTCTGCTTTTCCCACTATCTGTTTTATATGGTCACTGAACTTAAGGTCGCTGTGAATAGCCACGCTTAGATATTTTATGGCAGACTCTACGAGTATGTATGTTTGTAGCCGTAATGGCTGTTCACGTATTATATTGAGTTTTTCATACATTCAGTATCTTACAGTTTGCTTGTGTTCACAGATTCTCCCTCTATGTTACAGTATTTAATTTTTATTTTATGCAAAATGTGCTCCATTCATTTACACTGCATTTTGCTCAGGAGCTACGCTATGTATGCATACAGTGTTTGGAATTTTTTTCGTAACATGTTTCAGTAATCCAGGTAAGATAGCCCTGACGCAAGTTTTCAAATTATACTGCGGTCGAGACGGCGCCATCGTAAATTATTGTTTTCCCCAGATAAACTTTCTATTTTCAAGTTATTTGGTACTCCAGGCAACAGATGATGACCGTAGTTTTCCTGCACAGATTCAGCCTATAAGGCAAGATATGCTACATTTTGTGGCAGTATCGAATGATAGATTCAGATATGTCAGATTCAGGGTCTGGAGGTATATTTCAGAGCAGGACTGGTTTCATCATATATATAAGCGCTCAGGTATAGTTACAAAAGGAGTTGCAGGCTTGCAGCTCGTTCCGAGACTTCTTTTTTTCTCATTCAGTGATGTTCAACAGTCTCTCGTAGGATCATAATTCAGAGGCTGTTAACCCCTTCATATGTGTTCATATTTCGCAGGTATGGAGGGCTGTTCGTCAGGTATAGCTTTTCCAGAAATCTTAGGTGTTGCGAAACAACTCAAATCACTTAAGAAAGGCAAGTCTTCCGATCCAGATGGTATACCAATGAGGTTCCTTTCAGAGTATGCAGACACAATAGAGCCTTTCTTAGAAATCATATACAACCGCTCTCTTGACGAAAGGTCTGTTCTTAACGACTGGAAAGTAGCACAGGTCACACCAATACTCAGGAAAGGAAATAGGAGTAACCCATTGAATTACAGACCCATATCACTGACATTAATTTGCAGTAGGATTTTGGAGCACATACTGTACTCGAACATTATGAATCACCTTGAAGAAAATGACTTACTGATACATAACCAACACGGATTCAGAAAATATCGTTCTTGTGCAACACAGTTAGCTCTTTATTCCCATGAAGTAATGAGTGCTGTCGACAAGGGATCTCAGATCGATTCCATAGTCTTAGATTTACAGAAGGCTTTTGATACCGTTCCTCACAAGGGACTATTAATCAAGTTGCGTGAATATGGAGTATCGTCTCAGTTGCGTGACTGGATTCGTGATTTCCTCTCAGAGAAGTCACAGTTCGTAGTGATAGACGGTAACTCATCGAGTAGAACAGAAGTGATATCTGGCGTCCCGCAAGGTAGTGTCATATGCCCTGTGCTGTTCCTCATTTACATAAATGATCTAGGTGATACCTGAGCAGCACCCTTAGATTGTTTGCAGATGACGCTGTAATTTACCGTCTAGTAAAATCATCAGACGATCAATTCCAATTACAAAATGATCTAAAGAGAATTTCTGTATGGTGCGAAAAGTGGCAATTGGCACTAAACATAGAAAAGTGCGAGGTCATCCACATGGGTACTAAAAGAAATCTGATGAAGTTCGGGTATAGATAAATCGCACAAATCTAAGGGCTGTCAATTCGACTAAATACCTAGGAATTACAATTACGAGCAACTTAAATTTGAAAGACTACATAGATAATATTGTGGGGAAGGCGAAACAAAGACTGCGCTTTGTTGGTAGAACACTTAGAAGATGGGAAAAACCCACTAAAGAGACAGCCTACGTTACACTTGTCTGTCCTCTGCTGGAATATTGCTGCATGGTGTGGGGTCCTTACCAGGTAGGATTGACGGAGGACATCGAAAAAGTGCAAAGAAGGACAGCTCGTTTCGTGTTGTCGCGCAATAGGGGTGAGAGTGTCACTGATATGATACGGGAGTTGGGGTGGCAGTCACTGAAACAAAGGCGGTTTTCTTTGCGGCGAGATCTATGTACGAAATTTCAATCACCAACTTTCTCTTCGGAATGTGAAAATATTTATCGTTATAATAAAATAAGAGAAATCAGAGCTCGAACGGAAAAATGTAGGTGTTCCTTTTTCCTACGCGCCATTCGAGAGTGGAATGGTAGAGAAGTAGTATGAAAATGGTTCGATGAACCCTCTGCCAAGCACTTAAGTGTGAATTGCAGAGTAATCATGTAGATGTAGATGTAGAAAATGCGACTATGCCGAAAATAAGTGCATTCCTTACCTGCAAAAGACAATATTTCTCCTATGTGGAGAACTATTGTCATTGTCCTCTTATTTAAAACTACTTGAGGTCTTAACTAAAAACGAAGAACATTTCAGATATCTTCTCGAAAGGCTTGTGTAAATTTAGATGCCACGACTTTAATACCTCTCCCATATTTGCAGGGATATAACTGATATAAACGGTGTCAGATTAAGAAAATTGCCAGGACTACGCTATAAGCTGGTTGTCACTGAGCCTGGATCGTACCGCTACGTCCTGGGAGACGGCGCCGGTGACGGGCAGAGTGACAGCGGCGGGTCCCCAGTGCCAGGCACCACCGCAATCGTTACGCCCGGCTCGCTTCTGCAGGGCACACGGGCCATATTTAAAAAGCAGCACCGACAATCCGCGCCTACTGCGTTCCTGTATCCTCAAACTGGCTGTGTGCTTCGCGTCCCCACTCTAAACATCTGTCTATTTACTCGCGTGAGATTTATGAAGTCTTCGTACAAATTTGAGTCAGTTCTCGGGAATAGAATACCCATCTTCAGTTACGCACATCCGAGAACAAAAGGAATTCAAGTGACAAGCATTCTGACTGTTATAGAGAGAAATCCCTTTGGGTTGTGTCTTTGTTCAACTGGATACCCATAATGTACCCAGTATTGATACGTGGTCGCTTGATTAAGAAACTGGACGGTGTCCATATTCTAATTTTCGAAAAAAGTACTTATGTTTTTCTTTGTTTATTGCAAATAATACGACCACCATTCATAAAAACATAATTTATAACATTTTTTATAATATTGTTAACAACTGAAAATGCAGTTACGATGGAATTTGTTGTCAAGTGGTTTCTTTGGCAGGAAAAAGTTCTAACTCTTATTGTAGAACATTTGGATTTTGAGGAAAACTGGACTACGTCTACATTATACATTTTCATAATAAGAATTTTGAAGGAAGTACCTTATATGCATTGCATTCTCAAATATTGACGAAACGACAGCATTTCCTTCGTTACCAGCATAAAAGATCCTGGTTTACGTACCTTCATCTTTATAAAGGTACCTCTCACATTCTTAATTAACTTCAGGCAGAAGCCACGGCACACACGTTTCCTGGGATTTTTTAACTTCACTGAGACTCTCATTGCTGAATCTTCCGCATATGCAGCTCATGAGCATTCTTTAGTGTTTTCCTGTGTCCTTCACTTAAAATGTGGATACAAATTTTTAATTTACGACATACTAGTTGGAGTATCCGGCTTATCTCAGGGAGTTCATACGAGATTGTGTGGTGGTTGGTATAAAAGTATAAACTTTAAAATATATGAGGTAAAAAAGTTTTATTTAAAACATATTCATACTATTTACAATACTTGTTAAAGTATAAGAGGCAGAATAAAATACTGAAGAAATATTATAACTATTTACAATACTTGTTTATAAACGACATTTTTCATTTTATTGTCTGGGGTATATGTGTATAAATTTTTCGACTTTCCGACTCGAGAGCAAGCGACATATAATTGGCTGTGAGAGAAGCAGGAGTGTTCGAGGTTGATACCGCAATATTTTGTGTCCTTGCGCTTTGTTAATTCTAAAACTATAGATTAATGTGATTGGAAATTGTAGTTTTTTAAATTGGGATGGCAGTTCAGTAGAAATGAGTGGTATTCTGAGGATAAACAGAGGGTATTCTTTGTACTTTCCAGTCTTATGTTCACCTTCGATGACGTTATTGGATAGCTGTTTCACGATCATTCTTGTTCCATTACATAATTTTGGTAAGTTGAGATTTCTGAGTGGTGTGATCGGAGATCCAATTTCAAGTCGAAGGTAGTGTAATGGCATCCCTGGTACTTGCAAAGAATTTAGAATTTCTGTAGGGAAGTCACACTTTCTTCAACGTTTACCATCGTGTCGATCGATTAACATTCTCTCTTCACCGGAAATATTCTTTTGAATATTAAAGTTGATATCGTCGACACTATTATCTTTAGTTGCCAAAATTGCCCTTTCAAATAGCCAGTCCAAACTGGTATAGTTGTGCACAATGTTTGCATAAATTTGGTCGATGAGTTCGTTTTCAGCAGTGGCTATGTTGCAGAAATCACTATTGTGTTTATCGAGGCCGTTCGTCTGGTCAGTATGATATAAGCCTTCGCCTGATTGTAAAAGTTGTTGAGCAAAATGTGCTGCTTCGTCTTTCAATAGTTCAACTCCCATATTTTTTGTTAGGCGCATTATTTATAATTATTTATATGTTTAGCCAGAGATGCGACTTTTCTAAGCATGCATTGATGTCGTCTGCTGGTGTTGACTTGGGGATAACTGGAAGTGTTTGTCGAAAATCTTCTGAGAGTATGAGTAGAGCTCCTCCAATCATTTCAGAGTTTCCTCGCAAGTCTTTTAACGCTCTTGAGACCCCGTCTAATGCTCTTGAGACCGGCAATTGTTCTTCGGCTATATTCAACGGTAGACGTAGGGCGGAATGAGCAGTTTGCCCTCCGTCCATAAGTGTGGTTGTTATGCCGGATGATGCCAGTGCAAGTGCGATGTGTTGTTTAGCACGTATTTCCGCCAACGATAGATTTATTAGAAACGGTTTCCCGGTGCCACTTCGTGAGTCCAAGTAAATAATTGGCTCTGAGTACTATGGGACTCAACTGCTGTGGTCATAAGTCCCCTAGAACTTAGAACTACTTAAACCTAACTAACCTAAGGACAGCACACAACACCCAGCCATCACGAGGCAGAGAAAATCCCTGACCCCGCCGGGAATCGAACCCGGGAACCCGGGCGTGGGAAGCGAGAACGCTACCGCACGACCACGAGATGCGGGCAAGTAAATAATTGCTCCAGTGTTGTCGTCGATCATACGATCCATGATAACGTTGTAAATTTCCTTTTGGGTGTCATTGAGGGGTTGTTTCTTGTGAGCAATGTACTGAAGTAATTTTTTCCTTTGTAATTTCGATGTTTACCACACTGGTAGCATCTTTTCGTGGCGCTTGCATACAAAGATGTACTAAGGTCTGATTGTTTATTGCTAAACATTTATCTTTTAGGTGAATGAGTGTTTCATTGAAGATGTCTTCGTTGAATTCAATGATCATTTCAGGATGAGCTTCCATATTTGCTACAGTATATCATCACTCATACTGTCTTTGAAGGAGTCCCATAGCTGTTTTGTATTCGATGTGTTACATGTTGTTAGAGTTATGGCGACTAAGTCTCTCATTTGTTTGGCTGAGGCTGTTAGTGAGGGTTGTTACAGTGTTAATTTCCAGTGCTTGTCGTTTTCCAGTAGTCCTAAGCTTTGGCGTGCTTCTCTATACATCTGGCAAAGGTAACCGTCTAAAGCCTTGTAGTGTGTGAAACTTGATGGTCCTCGCATTTCCTGCAGCAACATTTCGGCTACATAAACATTCGGTGTTGTTCCGATGTACGATGTGTACTCGGTCTAGTGCGCCAGTTTTCATGATTCTTTGGTGATCTATTGGAATTCCTTGTTTTCGTCACTGAATGATTTTTCTTATTGTGTTTCACGTAGAGTAAATAGGTATGGACACTGACAGATAGTAATGTTTTCGCGAATGGATCCGTTTGGCACCGTTGGTAAAAAGCTGTTAATGTTGTGTTCTGAGGTCGTTCGCTTGCAATTTCTCTGGTGGTGTCTTTTGCGAAGTAAACTCTCTGTACATTCTCAATTGTACTGCTAGATGCTGCACAGGTGCTTCGCATTCCTGTGTGGGAAAACCGAAAATCCTCCATACTGCGTTGTTGCTATTGATGTCTTCCCATTTGGATCTCATCGTTTCTGTCTTTGGCTAATTGAAATACTACCATGTCACTGCCTTTGTTCACGTACTTGCAGACGTATTTGATAGATTTCACTGAATTGCAGTATTCTACGTTTATGTGTGCTTGAAATATTTTGGAAAGTATTGTGTTACTTGGCAGTACCCGTTTGTTATCTATTTCCAGTTCGCCGCTGCCTCGTATTCGTATTTCTCCTGTGAAGCCACCGTTTTTGGGTGATCACCTTCTGTATTTTGGATAGCCATCAACTCCGGATTGTGTGTCGTCCAGGTATGGTTTTGGGTACTTTTTTGTACATTTTTCATCATTCATACATGACGAATTTGGGTTTGATGGCCCACATAGTCTGTGAATCATGTGTTTCATTACTATATCGCACAGTTCCAGATTTACTTGTGGATTGGGATATTCAGCTTGGATGATTTTGTCGATATCCGTGGGATGAATTATGTTGTGTAGCCATATTGCATTGTGTGAGTGAGGCAGTTCCCGTTTTTGCCATTCGATTGTGTACAACATATATAACGGTTCCAAAGATGAGGTATTTTGTGATGACTTCAATAAGTTTAATTTGGCTTTTTCAAACAACTCGCGCTATTATGTCGTGTAGATGCATGGTGGCTTGTTCGTATCTCAGTTGTCCTTTGATTTGTGGTCACGACGAGTTGCATATGAACGTTATGTAGAGGTCAGGTCGTCGACATTTTCTCATGTGGGTCATGGTTCCCTGAGCGCTTTCAAGCATGTTTCTCAGACTTCCTGCGTATGATGTGGGTAAGATTACCATTGTTCGATGTCGTCAATGAACCACAAAGGTGGATGTATTCTTCCGTGCGTACTTTCTTCTGATTCAGTCTTGCGTATAGCATCCGTTCTGCTTCTGTTTTTGCGTAAATATCTACCAGGAACTGTTGGAAAAAACGGCGAGTGTTGAGGATGTGATTGTACGTTTTATTGTGTGTGATGATTAAGCGGTAAGCATAGAACTTCTTGCAAGTGACTTTTTCTGTTTCTACGCCTGTTCCAGGTTAAATTTGTTTCACATTAAACTCTTATCCGTCCTCTCCGTAAGGATATATTAATTTATATTGGATGACATCATATGAATGATATGTCTCTGCAATGCGTTGTAGTCCTTTCTTCTTCGTTGTACAATTATGTCACGGCTTGTGTTTTCATTGTCCACAATTACGATGGCATCTTCGTCAGTCTGAGGGGCGTTAAGGGGGAATCTAATGGATTTTGGTCCAAAAAATCGATTTTTCTAAAATGTTATATTCTTGTGTGTGAATTTTATCGTGATAGCAGCTTTAGAAATGCCTTTAAATTGTTAAACTGATTAAATTTGCACTGGTGGCCACTCTCAACTTCTCCTACATTTGGGAAACTGCTTGCTTCAGCGGAATTTTTGTCAGTGTGAAGGCTATTTTCTTTCGATATCTTTGGCCGACATCTATATTCCCGCCTGAAAACTTTCTTGCATGTTGTTTATTTGCGTTTTGACAGTACTAATACATATTAGTAGGTGGAAGGTTGATTTCGCAAACCTTTACGTGGAAGTCAAGATTTTTGCATAATGGGTGGTGGAAAAACTGTGTTTAGGAAACGGAGGTTTCATGGAAATCGGTTTACTAACAAAAAAGAGGAAGCAGCAGGAAATGAAGTGGGGGCCATGGAGGCTGCTGCAGTTCTACATTTACATCCATACTCCGCAGCCACCTAACGGCGTGTGGTGGAGGTTGTGAGGATGTTCTCTAGATCTGAGGACCAGTATGGTGTTAGATATAATAAATACTTTCGTGATGGGGACTCCTCTTCGCTCAAAGCTGTAACAGATAAAAACCGTACAGTACAATAATAGAAAAGTTGAAATGCGTTGGCTACATGCAAAAGAGGCTTGGTGGTAGGCTTCGTCGCTTGCTGAAAGAGAAGAAAGGTGAAGTACTTGAGGATGGAAAAGCACTACGAGGGAAAGGCAGGCTTACTCTGAAAGAAACTGATTCTCTTCAGTTACTTTATGGGAGAGCTATCAGGAAAAACACATATAATTTAGAGGCAATGAGGTGTGCTGTGTGAACATCTTTTTTCCACAAACTGTCCACTGGCCGAACACCAATGCACAGTCTGTGTCCGAAAGACGATTGGTTCAACAACAGAAATGAGACGTATACACATAAACACTCGTTACCAGTACCTGTTATGAATGAAATTAAGTCCACATTCAGGTTTCTTGCAAACCCTGATTTGCTGAGGAAGTGTCTTCACAGAAAGTCTCAAAATGCAAATGAAAGCCTCAATAATTTAATATGGATCAGATGCTCAAAAAGGACATTCTGTGGACTTGAAGTGCTCAAAATAGGTGTGTATGATGCAGCTTTATGTTACAATAACGGATATAATGTCAGAATTGAAGTGCTAAAGAGAGTTGGTATAGATCCTGGTATTTACAACAAAAGCATTTTACACCATCGACGAGAGCAGGGTCAAGAACGCTAAGAGATCGGTGTCTTAGCTGCAAGTACAGGCCAGACAGGTTCGAAGAGAAACCTGGAGGATGAGGAGTATCAGTATGGAGGTAAGCTTATTACATGTAGAAGTATGAGAAGAAAATCTTTGAACCTCATTTTCTCTGTTTTACATTTTTTACGTTATTAGAAGCCTTCTCTTAAAAGGTATATGCGCTAATGCTATGAAATTTTCGGGAACTGTTGCTGTCTCCTTGGATCAAAAAAATAAGAGATCCTGCAACTACATTCTGATTTTTAGATGATTGTATGTAGAAAAAAACTTAATTTTGGATGGGCAAAATTAAAAACTCTGTTAATGATACAATTTGTACCATAAATTAATAACTGTAGTTCAGTGGTCATAAAATTTTCAGATTAATTGCATGATTAGAATTTGAGCTATGGCTTTTTATAAAAAGGACAATAAAAAATTAAAAATTTAAATTTTTGTCAAAATACTAATCCTGCATATTTTACTATATTTTTCCGTTAAAACACAGATCTTTTGTTTTACACATGCAAAATTTTAGATTTGTTCATTAATCAATATGGCTATAATAATTTTTTAAATAAATGTTTACATTTTCCGCTACATCCCCCCATAAATCGACGTTCGTGGTCTCCAGCTGGTTTCTTGTCGGTTCGAATTATAACTTTATAGCCCTCAGAAAACGTTCGGTGTAGTGTTCTTCTGAATATGAGACTCAGTTGATTATATTTGTGTAACATCGTCTGTACGTGTTGCACTACTTTCCGTCTCAATCCACTGATATTTTCAAGGCGCTTCAGTCTGGAACCGCGCTGCTGCAACGGTCGCAGGTTCTAATCCTGCCTCGGGCATGGATGTGTGATGTCCTTAGGTTAGTTAGGTTTAAGTAGTTCTAAGTTTTAGGGGACTAATGACCTCAGATGTTAAGTCTCATAGTGCTCAGAGCCATTTGAAGCACTGATATTTGTGCATCGTTGGTCAGTTTTTGTTTCTTCATTTCCGATTAAATATACTTGCAGAAATTTATGGTTTTGGGTAGTGGTAGTAATGATCCCATGTTGTGATAGATTTGTCCTTAGTTGGAAAAAACCTAATCGATTTCATCTCTGTTAGTGTTGATCGAAGTAAGACGGAAAGAAATAATTTGGAAGCAGGCGTTGCACGCTTTTATATTTTGAAGAAAGTGTTTCGATTCTGGAGTTTCCCCGGTCACGTAAACTAAAAATTCCTGCCGAGATGCTTCCAGTAGTGGTAATCGAATTTTTCCATTCAAGCAGCAGAATCCTAGAGTTTTTCTACTGAAACTGCGCCCGTTACAAAATTTGCACATGTTTTCCAATTTTCCGGTTAAGACATGTTTGTGTTTGTTATAATCTTTCGTAGGGTCATAGTGTACTGCTTCATTTGTTAGGTTGTACTGTTTATTGGTCCTCTTCCGCACTTCTTGTAGGGTGATATTTCATGGTTGCCTTGAGTTCACAGTCGCAATTCTTGATTCTTCAGTCCGTTCATTACGTTGTTCTTCGGTTTCTCTGCTTTTCACGGTGTTCATTCTCTTTCACTGGTAACTTAAACGTACACCGCTGTTCTTTTTGTTTTCGCTGTTTTCCTTCAGAACTGGCAAGACCTCTTCCTCTTTTACTTTGGGCATTGTCTAAAATGTAAATCAAATCAATTTTTTATCAACAAATATACTAAGTACACTTTACTCGCTTTTCACACTTTATTTTCGATTTATATTTTCACTGTATGACTTTGACAACCTAAATTTCACTATTCGTTTTTATTCTCTCAGTTCACTTTTTTCGTATGCTCCCTTCATCAGAGACAAGAGACTGAACTTCGAACCCACGACGGTTCTTTATCAATGGCGAATTCCAGAAATACCAAAAAGTATTCAAATGGTCCAGAATGTTCCAGAATATTCCACAACATTCGAGAGTGTTCTGCAATATTCCACCACGATCTGGAATGTTCCAGGATGTTCGGGAACATCCTGCATTCTTCCCGAATGTTCCACAATATTCCCGAAAATTCAGAATATCCCGCATAATTTGGAACATTCCGGAATGTTGTGGAATGCTCTCGTATATTCTCGAATGTTCTGGAATATTCTAGAATACTATCGAATGTTCTGGATGTTCTAGAATTTTCTAGAGGGCGAAATTTTCCCATCCCTTATATCTTCAAAAGCACCCATTTCAGGTACAAACCGGAACCTTCTTCATGGATGGGGGATAGAGGGCTACCACACCATATACTGTAACTCCCTGGATCGTACCAGGACTCGTTACTGAGTTTTACTGGCGCACACATTGTACACTTGCTTTCATAATCCACTACTGGAAATTAAAATTGCTACACCAAGAAGAAATGCAGATGATAAACGGGTATTCATTGGACAAATATATTATACTAGAACTGACATGTGACTACATTTTCACGCAATTTGGGTGCATAGATCTTGAGAAATCAGTACACAGAACAACCTACTCTGGCCGTAATAACGGCCTTGATAGGCCTGGGCATTGAGTCAAACAGAGCTTGGATGGCGTGTACAGGTACAGCTGCCGATGCAACTTCAACACGATACCACAGTTCATCAAGAGTAGTGACTGGCGTATTGTGACGAGTCAGTTGCTCAGCCACCATTGACCAGACGTTTTCAGTTGGTGAGAGATCTGGAGAATATGCTGGCCAGGGCAACAGTCGAACATTTTCTGTATCCAGAAAGGCCCGTACAGGACCTGTAACATGCGGTGGTGCATTATCCTGCTGAAATGTAGGGTCTCACAGGGATCGAATCAAGGGTAGAGCCACGGATCGAAACACATCTGAAACGTAACGTCCACTGTTCATATCGCTGTCAATGCGAATACGGGGTGACCGAGACGAGTAACCAATGGCACCCCATACCATCACGCCGGGTGATAGCCAGTATGGCGATGACGAATACATGCTTCCAATGTGCGTTCACCGCGATGTCGCCAAACACGGATGCGACCATCACGATGCTGTAAACAGAACCTGGATTCATCCGAAATAATGACGTTTTGCCATTCGCGCACCCAGTTTCGTCGTTGAGTACACCATCCCAGGCGCTCCTGTCTGTGATGCAGTGTCAAGGGTAACCGCAGCCATGATCTCCGAGCTGATAGTCCATGCTGCTGCAAACGTTGTCGAACTGTTCGTGCAGATGGTTGTTGTCTTGTAAACGTCCCCATCTGTTGACTCAGGGATCGAGACGTGGCTGCACGATCCGTTACAACCATGCGAATAAGATGCCTGTCATCTCGACTGTTAGTGATACGAGGCCGTTGGGATCCAGCACGGCGTTCCGTATTACCCTCCTGAACCCACCGATTCCATATTCTGCTAACAGTCATTGGATCTCGACGAACGCGAGCAGCAATGTTGCGATACGATAAACCGCAATCGCGATAGGCTACAATCCGACCTTTATCAAAGTCGGAAACGTGATGGTACGCATTTCTCCTCCTTACCCGAGGCATCACAACAACGTTTCACCAGGCCGGTCAACTGCTCTTTGTGTATGAGAAATGGGTTGAAAAATTTCCTCATGTCAGCACGTTGTAGGTGTAGCCATCGGCGCCAACCTTGTGTGAATGCTCTGAAAAGCTAATCATTTGCATATCTCAGCATCTTCTTCCTGTCGGTCAAATTTCGCGTCTGTAGCAGTTCATCTTCGTGGTGTAGCAATTCTAATGGCCAGTAGTGTATATATTAACTGATTTGGCAAGAGTTTTTTCCTTAGAATATGGAAAAGCAGATCGAAATCTTCATTAAAACATTTTCTGTTGGCCGATTGCATAAAGGGCTACAGTTCTCTTGTCGATCAAAAACCCTCAACATAAATAATAACAGTAATAAGAGATAAGCTAAAATTATTTTCGTATCTCGTATACCACTACTCATGAATTTTAGCCTAAAGCTTGGAAAAAAAATATGTAAGGCACTAATCATCTTGCGAATGTATCAGTTCCTCTTATTGCCGAGTTTGTTAAGAAAGTTGGAGAGGAATTACGACTTATGCAAGGCACCCTTGTAGTTTTGTTTTCACCCACAAATGTTTCAGCATAATATGCTATTTTCAATGGGTTTCATTGTTTATTATTTGTTTATTTTTCTTCTGCGAAATTGTTATTGTATATGAATCTTTAAAGAAACGTTTGGAGAAAATATATACATTTGTAAAATGAGCAATTATTGTAAAATAATTGTTACATTGGTTTACATACGGTATAGTGCTGAGAAATCTCTTACAGAGTTAAAGCATTCTATGTTGTTCATTTACGATATAGCTAAAGGTTACATTTTTGTAGTACATTTCAAAATAAACAGGGTGTATGCATTTTTACACACCTCACCATGTAGCTAGTGGACATCTATGTTCGTAGCTCTAGATCTACTAGGCAGTCCACAGCTTGTTATGTGCAAACAGTAATATGTTGTTTTTTCTTTTCTGTTTATTATGGATTTCTGACCGAGACTCACTATGTATCGTGCTACTAACGTGTTACTTAAAGTTATTGAGGTTGTGGCGTTTTTACCTTGTTTTTGTCGAGATAACACGTTTATTTCTGGCGCTTTAGTCGATACATATGAATTTCCTACGAATTGTTCGCCTAACACAGACTTTTCGTCGCCATCACGTTTTTTTAAGGCTGTGTAGTGCTTATTTGTTTCTTGGCACCTTGGTTTAGGACGTGGCGCGCAGATTTGACATGTTGTTGACGTTTGTGGTGTTTAATACGTGTGTGTGTGTGTGTGTGTGTGTGTGTGTGTGTGTGTGTGTGTGTGTGTGTGTGTGTGTGCGTGTGTGCGTATGTGCGTGAGTGCGTGCGTGTGTGTGTTTACAAGGCAGAGAGGAAGGGGCAGAGAATAGAGAGGGAGTAAAAGGGAGAGAGAGAGAGAGAGAGAGAGAGAGAGAGAGAGAGAGAGAGAGAGAGTGAAGGAGTTGTGGATACTCATGTAGAGTGAATGGTGTGCAGTATAGAGTAAAGAGAATTTTAGAGATTGATCATATGCAGTTTCTGGGGTAGGTGTTTTTTTATATAGTTCTTCTATTGAGGCAAGGTGGGTTTTATAGCACAGTGCTGTTTGTTCGTTTAGTACACCATATGACTCCCTTGATCGTACCAAGACTCGTTACTGACTTTTAGTGGCACGAACATTGTACACTTGCTTTTAGAACATATAGTGACTGCTTTGGCAAGGGTTTTTTCTTAGAATATGGAAAGGCAGATTGAAATCTTCTTTGTCTGTTGGGTCTCCCCAACCATAGGGGGTTTCAGTCCCCCCTTCTGAGCCAGAGAAGTGTAATGCTTCTTTGGCTCCTCCCACTAGGAAGGGTTCCTTGAGTCACTCCCTTCCCAGGTTCCTGCTAGTGGGAAACATGACACCTGCCAGTGGCTGTAGAGCCCAAATGCAGCTTCTCATAGGGTTTCACGCTCATCCTCAGTCCTGGAGATTGATTCAGTGAAATCCTCCCAGCCAGGGAAACCCAAGAAACAGTGAGAGAAATCGAAAAAGAAGACCACAAGAAGGAATTTCTGGTGGCACCCACACCACCACTATCTACAATCTCTGCGTCTGAGGATGGGGTGGAGATTCTGGCATCCGCTGAGGACCTGGATCCCACCGGACCCTCAGACGCAATGGATAAAGACTGTTCAGGCAAAAAGTAGCTGGCAGCAGGTGACCCTGAGGCGTAAACTGCTTCATTGAATGTTCCATGCCTTCCCAGTCTCACGACAATGTCATAGTCCGTGGGAATTGCTGCGGTTTTTTTCACCAACTGGCTGTGCTACGACAACTGTTAAGTATTACACCTGCTTTCTGCATTGTCCTCCAGGAAACCTGGTTCCTGGCAATGCGGACCCCTGACCGCTGCGACTATAAGGGATATTACAGGAACTGTAGAGACTATAATCGAGTGTCAGGTGGAGTTTGCATTCCTAAACTCAGTCTGTAGTGAAACTGTGCCCCTTCAAACTGCTTTTGAAGCTGTGGCTGTCAGAATACGGACTACACAGGAAATAACTGTCTGCATTGTATATCTTCCTCCAGATGGTGCACTACCCCTGAATGTATTAGCTGCTCTGATTGATGAACTCCCTAAACCTTTCCTACTTTTGGGAGACTTTAATGCCCATACCCCTTGTGGGGTGGCAACGTGCTTACTGGCTGAGACAGAGATGTCGAAAATTTACTGTTACAACTCGACCTCTGACTCTTAAATACTGGCGCCACCACACATTTCAGTGTGGCTAAATGCCATTGATTTATCAGTGTGCAGCCCAGGATTTCTCCCATCTATCCACTGGAGAGCACATGATGACCTGTGTGGTAGTGACCACTTCACCATTTCCTGTCACTGTCCTGGAGTCAGGCCCACAGCCGTCTGCCCAGATGGGCTTTAAGCAAGGTGGACTGGGATACTTTCTCCTCTGGTGTCACTGTTGACTCTCCCCCACATGGTAACATCGAGGTGACGGTTCAGCAGGTGACTGCCGCAATCGTTTCTGCGTCAGAAAACGCGATCCCTCGGTCTTTTCGGTTCCCCTGGCGAAAGACAGTATCTTGGGGGTCGCCAGAAGTCTCTGAGGCAATTAATGAGCGTCGGCGAGCTCTACAGCGACATAAGCGGCACCCTTCCCTAGAGAATCTGATAGCCTTTAAGCTCCTATGTGCCTGTGTACGCCAGCTTATAAAACGACTGAAACAGAAGTGTTGGGAGAGGTTCGTGTCGACCATTGGGTGCCAATGTCACCTTCCCAAATCTGGACGAAGATCAGACGTCTTTTTGGGTACCAGACCCCAACAGGTGTCCCTGGCGTTACCATAAATGGCGTGTTATATACCGACGCAAACGCGATTGCCGAGCACTTTGCTGAGCTCTATGCTCGAGCATCTGCATCAGAGAGCTACCCCCCAGCCTTTCGCACCCTCAAATGGAGGATGGAAAGGAAAGTCCTCTGATTCACTATACGCCACATTGAACCCTATAATTCCCCATTTACGGAGTGGGAGCTCCTCAACGCACTTGCACATTGCCCCGACACAGTTCCTGGGCTGGATCGGATCTACAGTCAGATGGTTTAACATCTCTCAGTTGACTACAAGCGCCATCTCCTCATATTCAACCGGGTCTGGTGCGCCGGCCTCTTTCCATCGCATTAGCGATAGAGCACCATCCTTCCGGTGCTCAAATCCGGTAAAAACCCGCTTGACCTGGATAGCTATCGGCCCATCAGCCTCACCAACGTTGTTTGTAAGCTGCTGGAACGTATGGCGTGTCGGCAGGTGTGTTGGATCCTGGAGTTATGTGGCCTACTGGCTCCATGACAAGGTGGCTCTACCACTGACAATCTTGTGTCCCTCGAGTCTGCTATCCGTACAGCCTTTTCCAGACGCTAACACATTGTTGCCGTCTTTTTTGATCTACGCCGAGTGTATGACACCACCTGGCGACATCATATCCTTACCACATTATATGGGTGGGTTCTCCGAGTCCCGTTCCCGAATTTCCTGTCGCTCCATACTATCCGTGTCCAAGATGGTGCCTCCCATAGTTCTCTTATATACAGGAGAATGGGGTCCCGCAACGATCTGTGTTGAGTGTACCACTATTTTTAGTGGCCATTAGCAGTCTAGCAGCAGCTGTAGGGGCATCGGTCTCACCACCTCCGTATGCAGACGACTTCTGCATTTCTTACTGCTCCTCCGTTACTGGTGTTGCTGAGCGTCGCCTACAGGGAGCCATCCACAAGGCACAGTCATGGGCTCCAGTTTCCAGCTGCTAAGCTGTGTGTCATGCACTTCTATGGGCATCGTACCATACATCCAGAACCAGAACTTTACCTTCATGACGCTCCACTCACTGTAGTGGAAACATATCGATTCTTAGGACTGGTTTTCGACGCCCTATTGACTTGGCTACCACACCTTCGTCAGCTTAGGTGGAAGTGCTGGCAGCACCTCAAAGCCCTCCGCTGCCTAAGCAACACCAACTGGGGTGCAGATTGCTCTACGCTGCTGCAGCTATACAGAGCCGTTGTTAAATTCCGCCTTGACTATGGGAGTCTGGTTTACGGTTCGGCAGCGCCCTCAGCGTTGCGTATAATCGACCCAGTGCACAACTGTGGCGTTCTACTAGCGACAGGAGCTTTTAGGACGAGTCCAGTGACCAGCGTCCTTGCGGAGGCTGGAGTTCCTCCATTGCAGGTCCGACGTGCACAACTGCTCGCCACTTACGTTGCACACACTCTTAGTTCTCCTGAACAGGTCAGGGCTAACGATTGCGGTTCGTGTGCGATCCCTTCTGTCTGAACTGGAATCCTTCCCTTTGCCACCTCCCATCCAGATCCATCCGCATACACCTCCATGGTGTACACCTAGGCCGCAGATTCGTCTGGACCTTTCACATTACCCTACGGACTTAGTTACTCCTGCCGCTCTCCAGTGTCACTTCCTCTCGATTCTTGACGTGTTCCGGGGTTCTGAAGTGGTTTACACCGACGGCTCGATTGCTGATGGCCATGTTGGATCTGTCTACGTCCACAGAGGCCATTTTGAACAGCTTTCCTTGCCCAGTGGCTGCAGTGTATTCACTATAGGGTTGGTGGGCATCTCTCGTGCACTGCAGAATATCCGTTCATGCTCCAGGGAATTGTTTCTTCTGTGTACTGATTCCTTGAGCAGCCTACAAGCTATCGACCAGTGCTGCCCTCGCTATCCTTCGGTAGCATCCATCCAGGAGTCCATCTATGCCCTGGACCGGTCCCGTCGTTCAGTGGTGTTTGTGTGGACGTCAGGACACGTTGGCATCCCAGGCAACGAACTTAATGACAGACTGGCCAAACAGACTATGTGGTAACCGCTTCTGCAGATGGGCATCTCTGAACCTGACCTGCGTTCTGATCTACGCCATAGGGTTTTTCGGCTTTGGGAGATGGTATGGCAGAACAGTACACACAACAAACTGCGTGTCATTAAGGAGACTACGAATGTGCGGATGACTTCCATGCAGGCCTCTCGTAGGGAATCGGTTGTCCCCTGCCGGCTCCGCATTGGCCACGCTTGGGCGGCCCACGGTTGCCTCCTGCGCCGTGCAGACCCGCCTGAGTGTCGGTGCGGCGCCCTGTCGACTGTGGCCCATATTCTGGTGCACTGTCCCACTTTGACTGCCCAGTGACGAAATCATGGATAACCGGATTCGTTGCCGCTGATTTTATCTGTCAACGCCTCATCGACTGATTTAGTTTTACGTTTTATTCTTGAGGGTGGGTTATATCATGTGATCTAAGTTTTAGCGCATGTCCTTTGTGCCTCTGTTTCCTCCACCCTAGTGCTTCTAGGGTGGAGGTTTTACTGTGTTGCAGAGTGGCTGGCGTCTCCTTTCTTTTTCTCATGGTCAGCCAGCCATGGTAATCAGCTTTGTTGTTTTAATGTGTTCATGCCGTTTCTTGCGTTTCAGTGGTTTTATTGTCCCCTTTTGTCCATTTACATGTTTGTTGCTCTTCATCGTTCTTGTGATTTTTCCTTTCATTCCGTTCTGATTTGTCAATCTCGTTTGTTTTATTCGCACACTTGCAGCATTGTTTTATTCGCAACAGGGGACTGACTGATGAGCTCGTTCTTTATTCCCTTTCCCCAGCGTTTAATCCAACCAACCAACCTACAGAGCCCTTGTTCAATCCCGCCTTGACTATGGGAATCTGGTTTACGGTTCGGCTTCGCCCTCAGCGTTGCATTTACTTGACCCACTGCACCACTGTGGCGTTCGACTAGGGACGGGAGCTTTTAGAACGAGTCCGGTGACCAGTGTCGCCAGCCGCGGTCGCCGAGCGGTTCTAGGCGCTTCAGTCCGGAACCACGCGGCTGCTAAGATCGCAGGTTCGAATCCTGCCTCGGGCATGGCAGTGTGTGATGTCCTTAGGTTTAAGTAGTTCTAAGTCTAGGGGACTGATGACCTCCGATGTTAAGTCCCACAGTGCCTAGAGCCATTTGCACCATTTTTTGACCAGTGTCCTGGTGGAGGCCAGAGTCCCTCCATTGAAGGTTAGGCGTGCACAACTGCTCGCCAGTTATGTTTCACACGTTCGTAGTTCTCCTGCCCATCCGGATTACCATCTTCTTTTCCGAACCACTCCGGTTCGTCTCCCACATCGGCGGCCCAAGTCAAGGCTTAGGATTGCGGTTCGCGTCCTGTCCCTTGTGTCTGAACTGGAGTCCTTCCCGTTGCCACCTCTCCTCGAGGTCCATTCAAATACACCTCCTTGGTGTACACCTAGGCCGCAGATTCTTCTGGATCTTTCGCTTGGCTCTAAGGACTCTGTTAACCCTGCGGCTCTCCACTATCACTTCCTCTCGATTCTCGAAATGTACCTGGACCATGAAGTGGTTTACACCGACAGCTCCGTGGCTGACTGTCACGTAGGCTTTGCGTATGTTCATGGAGGACATACTGAACAGCACGCCTTTTCAGATGGCTGCAGCAGTGTTTTCACTGCAGACCTGGCGGCCATATCACGTGCTCTTGAGCACATCCGTTCATGCCCTGGCGAGTCATTTCTCCTGTGTAATGACTCCTTGAGCAGCCTACAAGCTATCGACCAGTGTTACCCTCGCCATCCTTTGGTAGCGTCCATTCAGGAGTCCATCTATACCCTCGAACGGTCTCGTCTTTCAGTGGTGTTTTCATGGACCCCAGGACACGTTGGAATCCCAGGGAACGAACTTGTTGGCTGGCTGGGCAACAGGCTAGTCGGAAATCGATTCTGGAGATTGGCATGTGCGAAACTGACCTGCGTTCTGTCTTACGCCGCAGGGTTTTTCGGCTTTGGGGGACGGAATGGCATAACAGTACGCACAACAAACTACGTGTCATTAAGGACACTACGAATGTGTGGAGGTCTTCCATGCGGTCCTCTCGTAGGGAATCAGTTGTCCTCTGCCGGCTCCGCATTGGCCGTACGTGACTAACGCATGTTTACCAACTCTTGCTGGACTGTCAACTTTTAGCCGCTCTGCGGCGGACTTTTAACTTTCCCAGCACCCTACCTTCGGTGCTGGTGACAATGCCTCAACAGCAGCTTTAGTTTTACGTTTTATTCGTGAGGATGGGTTTTATCATTCGATCTAAGTTTTAGCGCATGTCCTTTGTCCCTCTGTGTCCTCCATCCAGTGCTTTTAGGGTGGAGGTTTTAATGTGTGTCAGAGTGGCTGGCTTCTCCTTTTTATTCTCATGGTCAGCCAGCCACTGTAATCTGCTCTCTTGTTTCGATCCCTTCTACATGTTTCTCTCTGTGGTTTTCTTGTCCGATTTTGTCCATTTTAGTGTTTGTTGCCCTTCTGTCATTATTGTGGTTTTCTCGTTTCTTCCAGCTGTGGTTTGTATGCCTCGATTATTTTACTCCCACCATTGTGGAAATATTTTAATCGGAACGAGGGAACGATGACCTGGCAGTTTGGTCCCTCCCCCCTCTTTTAAACCAACCAACCAATCTACGAACCAAGAAATTAAAAGGGTCTGTCATATTTCAAATGTAAAATTGTTACGTGAATATCCACACTGGCACATATTGTTGAAATGCTCTGTCTTACATGGAACTTGTGGAGTATAATATGTATTTACATTTTCTGTATGACTAGGTGTTAATATGTGACTATATTTTAGGATAAGAGACGACTTTTGAATCTTTTTTTGATCATTCATGTGTTTGAAATAATTGAGACCAAGGAAGGATGTTCATTATAGAATGGATGTGTAGGATCGACGAAAGTCTGCAGCAGACACCGATATCAAGAGCAATGAAGAATAATTCATCATGCTTGAGGCTTCAAATACTGACTATGAGGTACTGCATCAGCCGTAAGTGTTCCAGGTATTGATATTGCTCAAGGTACTTTTGGCTGCAACTGTAAATAGGAAAGTTACTGTTGCCATATTGATTGCTTCCTTTTTATAACATTGCTGTGTATTGTAATCTCAAAGTTGTTTCTTTGTCACGCTCTTGAGATGAGCTGCATCACGTTAGGTGATTTTGGTGGAGGACTAAGCACATCAGAGGCTGTAGAATATAGAAGTGGATATGTTTTCCATGATTATATGTGGCATATTTGTGCGTTAAATGTTATTTGTAGAGGTACTCCTTACGAATTCTGCCAGCAGAAAAGATTTGGGTATACATAAGTTATTTTCCTTTTGCTTGCAGGACGAGAACAATTTGCGTATCTTGTATATAAAATGGCGTCTATTTATCTCATTCAGTAGGGAGAGACAAGTCAGTCGATGTCAGTATTGTTTAATCTAACGAAATATTAATTGATTATTTAGTTCTCATGACACAAGATGTGTCAGCTATCTTTTTCAGTAAGAGAAGAAATACGTAGATATAAAATATCCCTGGTTCCCGACCACGGTTACCAGGAGATGGCACTACACTGTGCTCACTTGTCAAACTACTGCTCCACCATCTATGAGGAGACATTCATCAGTTTTCCATACTTTCTTCAGTTTATCACTTTTGACGAAAAACGGTTTTGTATCTGAAGTAGTAAAGTACTTGTTCCCTGAAGAGATAAACTGTGTTTGTCAGTGTCAGTGTACATGAACATATTTGACTTTCCCTTCTTATCATCAGGTTAATTCAAATACTACCTGCAAAACAATTTCCTTTCTATATCTCTTAAAAGGTTCTTCTCCATGCTCAGACGTTCACTTTGTTTGATGGCTTTTTATCTTCGAAACCTGGCGTGGGACTAACCCTTGAGGTTACACAAAAGGGGTTACTGTGTCTACTCAGTGTCCCGTCATCTCTCTGCAGTCTTAATCCACGCACACACACACACGCACATAATACAATTGGTTTAAGAATTTGCAATTGCATAAGGTCAGTTCCTCAAAAATTATCACCATTTCTCCGATATTTAGCGTATATTATGCAGCTTTCATAACTGATGTTGACAGTATTCTGTGTTACAAACAAATAAGAAAGTAAAATAATCAGCATTATCATTGTTAGATGGTCATAGAGCTAGATTTTGCAAGAATCAGTAAACGTAAAACTGTTTCGAAGGCAGAGGTAGGACTTTATACGCACATTTTCGATTTACAGATCAGAGGATGCAGTTACAGGGTGAAAATCAGGCAAAGTGTATTTGCCTAAAATGGAACACCGCCGGAAAAGTGGCATTTGACATAACAATGTTTCTCTGCCTGCCCGAGATATTTACAACTTGCGCTTATCGTTCACAGGCCGGGCGGTGTGGCCGAGCGGTTCTAAGCGCTTCAGTCTGGAATCGCGCAACCCCTACGGTCGCAGGTTCGAATCTTGCCTCGGGCATGGCTGTGTGTGATGTCCTTAGGTTAGTTACGTTTAAATAGTTCTAAGTTCTAGGGGACTGATGACCTCAGATGTTAAGTCCCATAGTGCTCAGAGCCATTTTAACCATTTTTTGTCGTTCACAAATACCAGCGAATCAATCTTCAACTTAACACCTTTGGCATCCTTTGCGTAATATACCCTAAAGTTTTTTTACTGCACTGGAGGGACTTGCAACTGCGCCACAAGTCTACATATTTTACTGTCTCATGTTAATATAATGCACCAAGCAAGCTGGCACACTGATAAGACACTGGACTCGCATTCGTGAAGTTGGCAGTTCAAATCCCCGAGCAGTCATCCCTAGTTGGGTTTCCGTAAATCGTTTCACGCAAATACCATGCTTTTGCTATTAAAAAAGGACACACCCTATTTTTATTTCCATTCTATGCTTGAGCTCCATCCTTAATGACCTCGTCTTCATATGGACGTGAAATCCTAAGCTCCCCTTCCTCCCTTACTACACTTTTGTTCTCAAGCAACCACTTAAAATTCTGGAGTTTTATGACAATATCAAATGTTACAATTTATGGGTCAGAAAAAGATGTTGAATAAAAACCAATCTTACACAACACTTCCGTTTATAAATTTTACATAATCCCATTGCAGTGCCCCTAAATCATTTGAATCGAACGCCAAGAAAATTCCTTAATTTTCTTAATTAAGATTTCCTTTCTCACCTTTGTTCAGTCCGAGATTATGGTTCGTTTCTAATGTAGTAGACGGGAGGGTAAAATGTGACGTCCGTATGTTCCAGAGAGCGGCGGTTATCTGTTACCGCCGTGCCAGCAGGCAGTATTTGATGCAGCTGTCCTAAGGAAGGAGAGGCAGCTTGTCGCACCTGCTTTACTGGCACATCGCGTGACTTCCGGCAGGGCAGGGCCAGAGCAAAGGGGAGTGGCAGGAGCGTGGGCGGGAGCTGCCCGCCGACCCTACACAAATACTCACCAACACGTCAGGCACTTATCTCGCTATCTCTGCAACACGGCACAGTGCCACGAAATCTGGCTCCGCTTCACTTGTGTGTTAGTCTATAAGGAAAGTTTGGAATTTTTAGACTTATATTCTGTATGACAATGTGTTCCGGCTGGCCGTAGTGGCCGTGCGGTTCTAGGCGCTCCAGTCTGGAACCGAGCGACCGCTACAGTCGCAGGTTCGAATCCTGCCTCGGACATGGTTGTGTGTGCTGTCTTTAGGGTAGTTAGGTTTAATTAGTTCTGAGTTCTAGGCGACTGATGACCTCAGAAGTTAAGTCGCATAGTGCTCAGAGCCATTTGAACCATTTTTTGACATTGTGTTCCGTTGTGTCAAGAGAATTCCTCGCTTCGTCGCAGCCGAAGACGCTAAATCTCTGTGGTGCTTTCGCATGCGAGCTCGAGGCAGCTGGCACGAATCCTGGCTATAGAAGAAATTTCCAACTGCATTCTATCCGCAGGAGAAAAGCAGGTTGTGTGCTACAGTTACTAATCTCCCAGAACTTTACAGAATGAGAGGACTGCTTCCTGCTGACAACGGCTTCATTCACGACAGTGCAAGGGTTAACTGTAGATGTTTGGTTTGTGGGGCGGTCATCAGCGCCCGTACAAAGCCCCAATTTTTACTCAGTCCAATTTTTACACAGTCCAATCCATCCACTGTCACGAATGATGATGATGAAACGATGAGGGTTAACTATATACTCATCAGAGCAGGGTTTTCCTAACTGTGTTCCGTGGAACTCAGGTGTTCCACGGGGAGTTAATAAGTGCTCCCCGAAAAACCATTAAAAACATGGCCTTTTTCGTCATTTTTACGATACTAATTACTTTTTAAATTTTATTATGATTTCTGTGTTATTAATTATGATTTAAAATTGAAGCAGTTACTTAATGAAACAATATTATTCATTTTTAAAAATTTTTGTAACTATCGAAATAATCAACGGACTCCAAGAATGTATCACTTTTCTGAAGGTGTTTTGTCAGAGGAAAAGCTGGGGAATCCCTGCTTTAGAGCAATTTACACTAGGGTATGTGTGATACACGCAAGTCGGATGAAGACAATGGTAGATCACCTGTAAGAATGTATTTAGAGGAATCTAGCCTAGTTTTTACTCTTCTAATAAGCTTTCAATTATTTACAGTATGCATGTGTCGATGTTTGATGGGTTCCTCCCTGCTAAGCTATGTGGTAAATATCACGGTCGGTTAAGAGCTATATAGAGGCACTGGTTTGAAATACAAAAACGTTACCCGATGGCTGATGTGGCTCAAATTAAATGAACAGTGTCACCTGTCTGACGGAAAATAAGTAGAAGTGCTCAGTAAGTTCACAACTGAACTGACCCACACTTGTGAAAGTTATGAATAAATTGAAAATGTCGTACTGGACTTTTACTCGAATCTTTATGAAGAGTCAAGTGTATATCTGTATCACGTGAATGTATGCGATAGGCGCTTGTTAAGTGTTCTTTCGGATGAGTGTGGAATGTAAAGAAGAGATAGGCTGAAACGCGTTACCAGCATATAGCCTACTCCCTCGTATAGCACTAAGGAGGCAATCTGGCGCACGGTTCGCTGTTACTGTCAGTCCGCTTCATATCCTTCTCTAACTGGCAGAATAAGAGAACGAAGACACCATTGACTGCTGGTGTTGAACGAATAGTTAAGAGACGTAGAAAGGTGAATCATTTGAGAAGTCAGCAGCAAACATTCAGCTCTAGGCAGGGAAACGTGGAGAATCTCTTCCATAATTTCATATGTGTAGGCCTTGTGGAAGATAACTTTTGACACTGAGGATAGCAAAGTATGGAAAAATCCATCGTGGTTCACTGACAATATTAGGATTCTAGTACGATACTAAGAAGGAAGCTTCACACAGACCGAAATCATTGCTTAAAAAGGTAAAAATAAAAAAAATAACAAATAAACGAAATAAAATAAGAAAAATGCTTAACTAAGTGAAACAAACGCAAGGACAGCTGTGGGAAAAGTGTTGAATGAATCTGAGAATACGATGTCATATGCTGAGTTTTCAGAAAGTAATAAAAATTTTTTGATTCTAAATAAAATCAGTCAATGGAATAAAGTAGCCAATCCAAGTCTTCGTTGGCCAAGATGCCCCGAAACAGTGCTGTGTAACCTATCGACGTTTAGGAAGCATATGAAAAGGATAGATGCGTGGAATGTCCCAACAGGGCTGCACAATTTTTATTGCACGCCACTTTCGTTTAAATCGGTTAGTAACACTTGCTATTGTTCAGTTTTCAACTAAAGGTGTTGCGGTTAGCAAAAAATGAATCGCTTTACCGCCGAAAAGCGAGCACAACGTATTACAAAATGGTTCAAATGGCTCTGAGCACTATGGGACTCAACTGCTGAGGTCATTAGTCCCCTAGAACTTAGAACTAGTTAAACCTAACTAACCTAAGGACATCACAAATATCCATGCCCGAGGCAGGATTCGAACCTGCGACCGTAGCGGTCTGGCGGTTCCAGACTGCAGCGCCTTTAACCGCACGGCCACTTCGGCCGGCCAACGTATTACAGGTACGAGGAATGTTCTTTGGAGACACTTTGCAAACTGTGTACAATTTTCGGTCTACGTAATGTACCCGAGTCATCGACAGTTTTACGAGTAATTGAAAGATTTGAAGAAAGTGCTAGAGTTGCTGACGTTATGAGACCGAAGTGACGTCGTACCAGCCGTTCAGCTGATATATTGCCCCAGTAAATGACAATGTCACCCCAACTCCCTGAATCCCGATTCGCCCTCGACCACGAGAACTAAAAATTTCCAACAGCACCACGCTGCTATTTCTTGCAAAGACTCTTCGATTTGGTGTTGCAAAACCAAATTGTGGATGACGATTTTGAGAGGATCGTCATCTTTGGCGATGAGGTGCATTTCCAACAGGATGGTTACGTCAACAAGCATAACTGTTGCATCTCAAGTTATGGGAACCCTCGCACACACATCAAAAGCGGACGCATACGTAATGAGCCACTGATTGATGCCCATTACGAGCGGGAGGAATGATTGGGCCTTACTTTTCCTAGAACGCCGTAAGTAAGGTGGCGATGGACCTGAAAAATAAATGGATACTCAAAGATGTCGCCACCTTTCTTACCAATAGCAAATCACGTGCATTGTTGTAGGAGAAATTTCCGGGTCGTGTCATCTCATGTCATGACGATCACAACTGGCCACCAAGATATCGCGACATGGCGCCGTGTGGCTATTTCCTCTAGTGTTACGTGAAGTCGCGCCTTTACACCAAAAACTGAGAACGATTCCTGTGTTAAAGGAAAAAATTGAGCTCGTCTTTGTGGAAATCGACCCAAAAATTATGAATGTCATTCATTTTCTTTTAAAAACAACAAGAATTGATCAACCAAGTTTTTGAGACTATATGTCGGAAATTGTTTTCCACCCATAACTCCACTACGTATTGATGAAATTGAAATTAAAGATATTTCAATTTTTCAATCAGCTAACGCGTTTTATTCAAGAATTAAATTGAGCGTTTTCATTGGGACACACTTTACAGATAACTGAGTGCAGAATTTAAAAACAGCCCGCCGGCCGCGGTGGTCTAGCGGTTCTAGGCGCTCAGTCCGGAACCGCGGGACAGCTACGGTCGCAGGTTCGAATCCTGCCTCGGGCATGGATGTGTGTGATGTCCATAGGTTAGTTAGGTTTAATTAGTTCTAAGTTCTAGGCGACTGATGACCTCAGAAGTTAAGTCGCATAGTGCTCAGAGCCATTTGAACCATTTTAAAAACAGCCCATGTCGTTCGATAGAGGAAAGGCCACAGTACCTTGGGGAGTAAGTTAGATTCTATATTCAATAAGTGGAGGAACTACTCATTCCTAAAAAGTGAACGAGGAAAGGAAATTAAACATCACGGGTTGAGATGGTATGAGATGTTATTTCAGTAATTACAAAATCGAATCAAATTTACAAAGAACTTGGAACATAAACGTCACGGGTTGAGACGGTAGGTGATGTCATTTCAGTAATTACAAAAGCGAATCAAATTAACAAAAACGTGGCAGTATGAGCCCACTTATCAGTATGTCTAGAAAATGGCTCAAATGGTTCTGAGCACTATGGGGCTTAACATCGGAGGTCACCAGGCCCCTAGAACTTAGAACTACTTAAACCTAACTAACCTAAGGACATCACACACATCCATGCCCGAGGCAGGATTCGAACCTGCGACCGTAGCGGTCGCGCAGTTCCAGATTGAAGCACCTAGAACCGCTCGGCCACACTGACCGGCGTGTGTCTAGAATGCATCCACTAATTCCGTTGGGAAGGTTGTCATAAAGTCGTCGTACTGTTGTAACCTACGTTGTGGCTTTGGGACAGAGTGGACGTCCAAGCTAGTTGCACACATGTTCTGTCGGGGCTCGACCTGAGGACATAGTTGGTCACGGGACTACCTCAAAATCACACAGACAGTTAACAGAGATATGTTCCTTGTGTGGACGGACATTATACTGTTTTAAAATGGTACCGCGATATTGTCGCGTGAGAAGTAACTCACGAGGGAACAGGATGTCCGTGACATACTGTTGTGACGTCAGAGTTCCCCCGGTCGCTACCAGCAGAGACCTGAAGACAAAGCTGGTGGCTCCCCACAGTTCGACGTTAGGAATAGTACTGCTATTCCTCTCCAAAACATTGGAATAATGGGACTTCTCCTTAGGTCGCCACCATAGCCACCGACGATAGTCATCTAGGGAAGAGCAGAATCGCAATGCATCGCTGCACACTATGCGACGTCATTCATCATCAGTCCAGCTTACCGTTGATGTCACCACTTCAAACTCAACCGTTTGTATTGTGGTGTTAACGGCAGCCTACGCCCGGGTTGCGGCTGCAGGGAGTCCATTAGTTGTTCTCACGCGTTTATCACTTTCTTTGCTATATCGCCCAAACTGTGTACATTGTTACCTCTCATTTTCCTCAAATGTTTCAGGGAATAGAGCCGTTTCTACAACCAAATTTACGCTGCAGAAAAACTCCCATGCGCATTAACCAGGGGTCTCCAAACTACGGCCCGCGAGGGCCGGCAAACCGGCCCACGTTAGCTGGCCGGACATCCCCGGTATCCGGCCCGCCAAATATTTTAGGTAGTACCTATACTGCCGACAGTTGAGTTTCGAGGCCTATCGCGACCAATACACCGCGACATTGTCGGACACAATCACGGAACAGAACTATCAAATATATGCTCTGGCTCTGCTACTCGCTACAAGACCACACAACTAAACTCATTGTTGGGCCGCTTGAAATAACAATGCGTTGACATTCTCTACCTCAACGCCTTGCAGTAATAGTGTTTCCAACAATGATTTTGAGATTTCGTTAACTTTGCAGGACGCTTTCGTGAAGAATGTGCAGTGACATAGTTTTTTGTGGGTGAAATTCGCCAGAATAAAATACGCCACAATTTCGGTCAGGTACGTCGACCAATCAAAATTATGTAATTAAATAAAAATCGTTGTTCGTTTCAGTGTTAGCTATTCCCGAAACCTTAGATTTTTGCGATTTCATCTTTCCTTTAGCCTTACATTACGGTGATCATGGAGTGCTAGGGTGCTTTAATCCCTTTAGGTAGATCTTGGCCCTTATGACTTCGTGGAGGAGTCAATGTGGCCCGCGGACTAAAACGTTTGCAGACCCCTGATACAGACTACAAAAATTACTGATAAGTTATGTGAGTACTGCCACAGGATTCACTTAGCACAACACCATCGCTGTGCTGTAAATTTTCTTCAGATTAATTGCGAATATAGGTTCGTTAGAGATAGTTTCTTCGAGATCTATGCTAACTGGTGCATTAGCTCAATTGGATAAGTGGACTATGCAGGAAGAAAGAGGCTGTGGCATACTTAAGGAACTACCCCCGCAACTCTTCTGAAGTTCAAATCTCGCTACAACCTTCCCAACCTTCCAGAGCTCCAACCCGTTTGTAAACTGATTGAGTGTACTCAGGGAATGCTACCTTTAAAAATGACACGATCAGTTTCCTTCCTCAGTTTCGTCCTTTCAGGTTTTGTACTCGGTCTTTGATGACCATTTCCTTACCTTTTTAATCTCCTAATCATGATTGTTGAACGGCTGTTATGAGTCCAGTGTCTTGACCATTGCGGCAAATTCGTACGTCATTCGTAAATGAATCACTTGGCAACTGAGTTAATGTGTCCCGCCAAGGTCGGTATCAGTGAACAGTAGATTCGTATCGAGAGAGAGGCGAGCCGTACCTTACACACACACATGACAAAAAAATTTGTAGTAAGCTCCTATGGGACCAAACTGCACTAAGGTTCAAATGGCTCTGAGCACTATGCGACTTAACTTCTGAGGTCATCAGTCGCCTAGAACTTAGAACTAATTAAACCTAACTAACCTAAGGACATCACACACATCCATGCCCGAGGCAGGATTCGAACCTGCGACCGTACCGGTCGCTCGGCTCCAGACTGTAGCGCCTAGAACCGCACGGCCACTCCGGCCGGCACTGCACTAAGGACAACACACGCATCCATGCCCGAGGGAGGACTCGAAATTCCGATCAAAAGAACCGTGGCAAGGCGCCTGGGACCGCGTGTCTACCCCGCGTGGCACATCATGACACGAATATATTGGATGGAAAAAAATGGTTAAAATGGCTCTGAGCACTATGAGACTTAACATATCAGGTCATCAGTCCCATAGAACTTAGAGCTACTTAAACCTAACTAACCTAAGGACATCACACACATCCATGCCCGAGGCAGGATTGGACCGTAGCGGTCGCGCGGTTCCAGACTGAAGCGCCTAGAACCACTCGGCCACTCCGGCCGGCATTGATTGGAAAAATTCCTATTGTAATGCAGGATATTAATTAATATTGTCGTTACATTGTTCTAAAATTAACTGGGTTTAGCGTCGTCATTGTGTGCGGTCCTTTCTATTTTCGTACTTTTCTATTCAGTTTTCCGGGTCTTACTAGTATTTTGGTTCTGGGCTGTAATGAGATGTATTTTTAAACAGTTTTCGGAAGTAAGGGAAATGGGGTTTAACGTCACGTTGACGACGACGTCATTATAGAGGGAAAAAGCTGCCTGGAACACTCAGACGTTATAACTGATTGTTTCACTGGACTGCCGTATACTGCTGTACGTTGAGGCACAGAAGGCGTGTATGATTTGGATAAAGTAACAGGTTTAGTGGGATAAAGCTTCTAATTAACTGTGACGCTCTGTAGTAAACGAGATCGTTATTAGCTGCCAGTAGACGTCGTAAACAGATAACGACAGACTTGCGGAAATGTCAGCACCTCCTGTCGAGGGGAAAACACCTGCAACAGGAAGTGGTTGTCAGCTTTCGGCAGTCACCACGCATTTCACGCCGCAGTGAACGGCTGCGTCCATTACCGCACATTTGATTTTATATTAAATGTGTTGTCACCAAATGGTCGTTGATGACGATGCAGTCACGCTACCAGCAATACTATGGAGTAAGTGACGTCTACAATTACATCAGTAGACCGCAAACGCCGGCCGAAGTGGCCGTGCGGTTAAAGGCGCTGCAGTCTGGAACCGCAAGACCGCTACGGTAGCAGGTTCGAATCCTGCCTCGGGCATGGATGTTTGTGATGTCCTTAGGTTAGTTAGGTTTAACTAGTTCTAAGTTCTAGGGGACTAATGACCTCAGTAGTTGAGTCCCATAGTGCTCAGAGCCATTTGAACCATTTGAAGACCGCAAATAGCCGTACGAGTAGCGAAACATTTGTTGTTTCTCTCCATCGTGTTCATTGCGAGAGTGGTGTGAGGTAAGAATGATTCTCCGAAATTTTCTAATTTTACCGCCAGTTTTATTTCACGGGTGCAAGGTTGGAGGGAGAGATATGCTTCTCGAATCGAATAGGAACGTGATCTCTCTCATTTCGACCGTACGGCTAACAGCGGTAGGCAATACCTCTCTTTAAGCGCTTGTCATTCCACCTGGTTGGGAAATTCTGTGATGCTCACGTGCTAGCTGAACAAAATGATTCAAATGGCTCTGAGCACTATGCGACTTAACTTCTGAGGTCAACAGTCGCCTAGAACTTAGAACTAACTAAACCTAACCAACCTAAGGACATCACACGCATCCATGCCCGAGGCAGGATTCGAACCTGCGACCGTAGCGGCAGTTCGGCTCCAGACTGTGCTAGCTGAACAAATCCGTCGTATAACGAGTAGCTCTTCTTTCCCGTTGACTGAAGTTGACAACGATGGCAGAAAGTTCAATAATTCTCATGAACAACCCGAAAGAAGAATTTCTAACGACCTGATACATGTATGAATTCCTTAGGAATCCTTCCATAACTATTTAGGATGGCATCTGCCTTCGTCATAAATAAATATACTTGTTCGTTCCACCTTAATCTTCTATGGACGGATAATCTCAGACACTTGACAGTTATAACTTATTTCAGTAACTGTGGATCGTATAGTCAAACGATAACGTGTATCTTTATGACCATTATGATATGTTCGTGTACGTTGAGAGCCAGCTGTCAGATTTTGTACCAAGCGCTGATCAAACAGTTCATAATGGAATTATCGTTACAAAAAAGTAAAAAAAATTGCCACCAGCACCTACTAATGATGTTTTTTTTATTAAAACGAGCAGTACTCTTACCAGCCTCGAACCGACTGGTTCATTCTCAGACGACTGTTAACGTTTAAAATTATATTATTCTGTATATGTCAGGTTCGGAGATTGATACAAAAACATGTAGATGCCATGCGATAGAAGACATGGAGTAAAAAATCGTCGAAGACTGCCTCCATATATTGCACCATGCTGAAAAAGGTAAACTCATGAATCTGCTTGAGGAGATAGAAATATACGAGTACATACACTAGCGACCAGCCCCGACTTCACCAAGTACGGCCAGACGAATTGTTTGCTGTAGCGGTAATAAATTATATAAACAAAACTTCCTCGTAGATCAGTCTGATTGTTAGTGAAAATCATATCAAAACACCTACTGTAGTTCCTAATTAGTCTTCACTTACAGACAGGAAAACGCGACAGGGGACTTTAATTTGTAATATGCAGTGATCCACATCTTCTCAATCAACAGACCGAGTTTTCCAGTTTAGCATTTCTACAGAGTTTTTTCCACCTACTTTCTACTTTGAAACCTAAATAAACACCACTCGCATTGATAGTAATAAAATTCAAACATTTCCCTGTCCTAAAATATAACAGTATGCTTTTTTCTGAGTTAATACGACAGCTAAATTAAAGTAGAGTTTCAGCAAGCTGTCACGTTGTTAATATAGAACCCATTGTAATAATAACAACGTACGTAAAATTATATTCCAACAGCTTGTCTATCATACACTATATAATAATCACCGTAATGGTAATTACCCGCGAGCTATCGTAATATCTACTTCCATGGTATTTGTACATACTTGTTTCTCAAATTTTTGCCTTTTATAAAATTTGCAGAACATCTGTTTCCATCTATATTTATGATGAACTGGCTTTTTTTATTTGTTTACATTAGTTACAATTACTGATTCATTCAGTGTATGTTGAATTTACCGTTAACATCTATGCCCAGCGAATTCTCCGACGCAACGTCTATGTACAAATTGTAACTTTTCTGACTGTGACTGTGTATGTGTGTGCTCTGCGATATATGAATGTCTTCGAGAGCAGTCAGTAGTGCACGAAAAAGAGGCAGAATTTTCGATGTTAGGTAGCATTAAGTCAATTCAGTTCTTTTGTAGGGACTTGTTTAAGTTGTTATAGTTTACTGATAGGTCCATTTGCGATGAATTAGTCCTGTCCTCTTACATCTTTCTATATCCTAGAGCACGATCATCCCAAGGAACTATCGCCACAATCAGCAAACATCGCATGTAAAGCATCATGTAATTTTAAATGTGAACAGTCGTCTGAAGGCGAACTTGCAGTTTCGAAACTGGTAACTACGCTTTTCGGTCCTAGTAAATATTATTGTTAACAGTGACTGGTTGCTGCTTTTACTTTATTGTAGAATTAATTTGTATTTTTGCACATGCCCTGTCACTACATGTCAGTTTTCGACAACATATTATTTCATAACTCTTCTTTAATGACGTTACGTTCATGTGCACAGTTATGTCGTCTACAAAAAATCTTACAGATGAAAATGTTGTCCTCCATGTCGTTTATGCTTCTGGGGAAGGCGTCCAACCACAACTAACGACATCACAGTGATTCGCTTACATTTTCAGTGAGACTTTGTTTTCAGAAACAAACTTGTCCCTGACTTCTCCCAGTCTGCCACCCGAAAGAGACGATAGCACTGCGTCGCTCTCCGTAATACTTTGTACTCCACTCATTAACGTTGTACTTCATCATCTTCTGCGGCATCTTTCCCCATTCACTTAAATATCAGATGATGAAATAGTAATTCAAGTTCAAAAATGGTGCAAATGACTCTGAGCACTATGGAACTTAACATCTGAGGATATCAGTCCCCTAGAACTTAGAACTACTTAAACATAACTAACCTAAGGACATCACACATCCATGTCCGAGGCAGGATTCGAATCTGCGACCGTAGCAGTGGCGCGGTTCCAGACTGAAGCGCCTAGAGCCGCTCGGTCACCGCGTCCGGCAGTCATTCAACTTCATGTACTTAGTAGATACTCGTATGGAGTATAGTTGAGTCTAACATTTTGAAAAATTACAGTATCCGAAAATGGTATTGTTGTACCGAATAATAAATCATAAAACTTGAATAAAATAAATTTTTGCTTTCAGCTTTATTTGTTCCTGTGTGGTTTTCGTTGTCGCAAAATTTTTCCCCTCAACTGTGTCCAGAAACTTGCACGGAAGACGCTTCAACGAAAATATTCCAACAACGACATCTTTTACGTTGGTATAAACAATGAAAGTACTCTGATATTACACAATGATCAAACCGAACGTGGAGACTGCGTCAGATGTCGGCTGTAGTCATTTGACGAAATGTCATGCGATAATAACAATACATGAAAATAACCGTTAATTACGTATCCTAACAATTCAATTTTCCAGTATTTTTCAATACTACGAAATCTTCATATTAATGTCAGAAAAAACATTTCTGTAATTATGCTTTATAAGGAAAAACTGTTCACGCAGATCAAATAATTTCCCTGCTGTGAATGTCACTGCGTAATATTTCCATCAGCCTCTTTAACGCGATGCAAAACTACTTGACATCAGATCACCAAAAATATTATTACCTGTATCAACAACGATATCCAAGAAAATCGGGACATACATTTGTCAGAAAAATTTAAATTTAAAATTACTGCATTTGAACTGAGCTTGTAGAGAACCCAAAATTACTACCAGAAGTAAATGGACGGGGAAAATCTTTCCTCTGTTGCCGCCTAAGCGCTATTGTTTTAATACCACCCTAGGTTCATTAACCGATGGACAAGTGCGATAAACATTTTCAAATTGTCCACATTATAACATAGTACCGGAGAGATTTATTCATTGCCGGCCGTTGTGGCCGAGCGGTTCTAGGCGCTTCAGTCTGGAACCGCGCGACCGCTACGGTCGTAGGTTCGAATCCTGCCTCGGGCATGGGTGTGTGTGATGTCCTTAGGTTAGTTAGGTTTAAGTAGTTCTAGGTTCTAGGGGGCTCATGACCTCAGAAGTTAAGTCCCATAGTGCTCAGAGCCATTTGAACCATTTGAATAAGGGCAACATGTCATCGGAGAATTATAAAACTGTCAACTGTACACCAAGAAATGACATTTATCTGATTACAGAAGGTCGTATAGCAGCCTTACAAATGTACATGGAAATCGCACAGCGAATATGTATGAAGAAATAGAGCATCTGGAATTAGCCGATGAGACGCGCATCCACATAGACGCTCTTCGACGCAAAGAAGATCACGTGTCCAAGAGAAATTTCCTTTGCAATCCCGTCACTACAAATCGTGTCCACTTGCTTCGTAAGTATGTATCGCTCAGCCGCAATAAAATAAGGCGTTGACTCGATATCGTCAATTCAATTGTCTAATCGTGGCAAGTTAGAAGTGCAGTCGCCAAGGCCGGGAACAGTATTGAGGAACATTTAATGAAAAAACTAACTTGGATCGTAGATAGTCGTGCGTATACAACCTATAATCCCTTTCTCGGCCAACTGGAATCTTTATTACTGTAAGACTAGAAGGATACTTACTCATTGTACTTTATTCGCGCGATATGCCATTGAATATGTGATTTCTTTCTCAAAAAGTAATGAAAACAGAATTTTGTATGAAAACACATTTCTTCACAGGATTTGCCATCCCTTTGAACCTCAGATTATGAATGATGTGACCAATAACATCTTGTTAAGATAGTGATGTCGTCAGTTGGTTGTTATTATGAGCTGGTCGGGTGGCCGTGCGGTTCTAGACGCTACAGTCTGGAACCACGCGACCGCTACGGTCACAGTTTCGAATCCTGTCTCGGGCATGGATGTGTGTGATGTCCTTAGGTTAGTTAGGTTTAAGTAGTTCCAATTTCTGGGGGACTGATGACCTCAGAAGTTAAGCCCCATAGTGTTCAGAGCCATTTGAACCATTTTTTTGTTATTATGAGGGCGAATTCCGCCAAGGTCACTGATTGTAATACACTAACTGACTTAGTGTCTTATTACAGTGAAAGAATCACGTTTAAAAACTTAAGACTACCAGGATATACAATGAAAAATTATTTTCTAAAATCTCGTTGACCTGAGTTATACATGAAATGCGTAGGTAAAATAACACTACAGAAATCATGACTGTCTGACTGCTTTCATAAAACATGAATGAATCAGTCAGATATAAATCAAATACCGCCAGATCCTAATAATCTAGAGAGGAACACCGACTCCTCAGAAAAATTTGAAACTTTCGAAACACTTATGTGACATCAGAAAAAGAGGATGGCAGGTCCTCGTAAAATTTGGGTGCCGCTGTCTTGTCAGCAAATAAAATATATTGCGTTAAAATATAAAGCACAAATGGACGCTCATCACAAACACTATGCACGTGTGAATCCCTTTTCTAATAAGATAGCATCTTTCTTGGTTGACACTTGGATGATAAAGATTCAGAAAAATAGAGGTATCTTCTGCAATAAAATTGCTGAGGAACAACAAAAGTTTGACAGGTGTCGCTACTTGCCAGCTGTATGTCTACACGAAATCATTGTGGGAGGCCACTGAAACCGCCATGTCCGAGCCGAACACAATGCAGCCCTATACTAGGAGCGCACTCATCAGCGGCGAAACTCTGCTGCGTTTGACTTGGTGTCTGCGAGCACAGGAGACTGTCTAACGAGGAAACAAGTAATTATTACCTTTGCGCAAGGTGACTTAGGACCTCATCACAATCTTTGCAGATTGACAGATTACATATCCGGGTTCGATTTTTATTAAGGAATACACGATTTCTAACCTGCAGTTTATGGTTCAAATGGCTCTGAGTACTATGGGACTTAACATCTGTGGTCATCAGTCCCCTAGAACTTAGAACTACTTAAACCTAACTAACCTAAGGACATCACACACATCCATGCCCGAGGCAGGATTCGAACCTGCGACTGTAGCTGCAGTTTATGATTTCAGCACATTAGGCCTTCGTTAAGTTCTGAGAATGAATAACAATTGAACACTTAACAGCAAAAAAATTCGGCCACTGTAGACAAAACGGCAGAAAAATCAGACCATTTGGCAAGAACAGCAAAAAAACCAGATCAGGACGTGATGTCACACAGAGGAAATGGGTCATCGATTCATGAAATGCGAGATATACGACAACCACTATGTATTCGCCTATGCCTCGTGTGTTGTGGAGTGCTTACTTTACAACACTGATTGTGGATCTGATTGAATCTTCGAATCGCAGCGGCAGTATCTGTGTATCAAAAAATATGAAGCACAGTGGCTATAAAAATTTTAAGAAACCGCTTATAACGGCTCATTGTCTCCCATTCCGGCTTAACCAAGAACGAAAGACTAATTGTACTAACTAGTTTGTTTCCTAAAATTGCTTATCTCCATCTTTTACTACTAGCAAAGGTAACTTCACACTTTTGGAAGGAATTATAAAGCAACAAAATTACCTTCAATGAGCGTATGGATTCTTGTGTTCAAGGAGACAAATATTGTCAATATTTCGAGTAGCGTAATTGTTATAAGGCTGGAGTCATAATTTCAAGGTGCAAAGGTCGAAGCTACATGTTCCCATTTTTTTTGTCGTTTGTAAGAATTCACTAGAAAAAAGTGGTGAAATTTCGTACAATGTTTACCCAAATTGCCCCTCGGAGTGGACGTGCGGTTTGAGGGGCCATGTCACGGACTGCGCAGCCCCTACCGCCGGAGGTTCGAATCCTCCCTCGGTCATGGGTGTGTGCGTGTTGTTCTTAGCACAAGTTAGTTTAAGTAGTGTGTAAGTCTAGGGACCGATGACCTCAGCAGTTTGGTCCCTTAGGGATTCACACACATTTGAACTTTTTTTTTTAATCCAAATTATGAAATCGAGTTTGGGAGTAATGACATAGCTGGCCTTACTGCATATCGGCTTTGCTGTAATTCATATATTTTTCTTGAAGTATCTAAAGTCGCGAAGTATATGGCGTCGTATGTCAGAGAAAATACTCAACCAGGAAAGCAATTTTTGGGGCGCAATTCTTAAAAGATCCAACCAAACATAAAATCATCACCAGTTTAGAGTAAGAAACTTGCAGCTAGACCGGTTAATTGTTATCTCTGAGTGTTAAGCAGCATTGTTTACATTTTCTCACAAATTAACGGCAGAATACTTCTACCAACAGCCAACGAGTAACGATGCCACGAGTACTTGTGCGCCTATAAATAGCCATTAAATCTCCCTGAATATGCAGTATTGTAAGATTAGTAACGACGTTACCGAATCACTAATATATACTACCCCTATTACGGACTTCTAGAAATAAATTATGCCCACAGTTTAAAGTTTTACACATGAGTCGAACTCAAGATATTCGTATTTTGAGTAATGAGGTAAGTGCAGATAAGGGCTCTTTAATTTGGTCTAGTTCGTTATATACAAACCAAACATCACGGTAAAAGGATGCAAACAGTACGATCATGAGTCGCTGAATCTTCCTTTCACTGATCTAGTTCAGCAAAATGTTTCATCATTATTATAAACCTGTATCTTTCACCGATCACATGTGCGGAACTATTATTTCACTTTCCACCCCCATGAGTAAACGCTTGCATAGGATCCAGTGCAGTGTCGACCCTGTGAAATGCAATTCCACAAAACCGTCTATGGAAAATAGGTTTCCAATTTCTTTATGGGTTTTATAATATTATTCATGTTTTAGTCATAAATGGTTTGTGCTCTGCACGCGAGTTCTGGGACACAGTAATGAAGAAAACGGGAAGGGTAAAACGAGGAAGAAGATGGCGAGCTGAGCGGCAATCATGTGAGGGTTCTATGAACAATAGCGGGGCACTAACTGCTAGTAAGAAACATAGCGAATAAACAGAGGCAAACAAACGAACGCTCCACTGGATGTAATTACTCATGTCCTGGGTTTAACTCGAACTGTTGACATCCGGTTAACTGTAATATGCTCGTGGTACTGATTGTGAATGGATGACTGTAACTGACGTGTTTCAAAGTGGTTATAACTCTTATGTCGGACATAACATATTGATCTGATGTTGATTTATTTGTCATCACGCTGATGATACGAAGGTGTTTAGAACTTTTTTTTTTTTTCGTTCACACGGGCTGTCCTCCACTGCGAGCCTAGCTGACGCTGCACTAGATTCAGCAAAACCCTACAGTATGCAGATAAAGTGAATGACTATCCATGCGCGTCGTATATCTGACATATTATGAATATTTAGGAACCCTGCATCCATGTTATAACTATTAAATGGCAGCAACATTTATTCTAGAACGCCATACAAGTTCACCTCATGCATGACTACGGGAATGGAAGTTGAATGTGTATTGCGAACTGTGGGTTAAATATTAACTCATGTGATAGTTGGAAACTCGGAATGTCAAGGTTCTAGTCGTAGAATCGATCTCTGGACCCAGTAAATACACGGTATTCTCGGCAAACCAACAACAGCCTGACATTGACTAAACGTTTCTTTCTTTTATAAATTCAACGTTAGATACATATGTAACAATTATTCATAATCTCGAAATTAGCATTCGACCATAAGGCAAACAAATTCACTCTGTTTTATCGTCATTGTTACTACTCATTAATTACTGAAAAAGGCAACACAAATTCTCTACGAAAATCACCGTGGTGCAAATGGCTCTGAGAACTGTGGGACTTAACATCGGAGGTCATCAGTCCCCTAGAACTTAGAACTACTTAAACCTAACTAACCTAAGTACATCACACACATCCATGCCCGAGGCAGGATTCGAACCTGCGACCGTAGCAGTCGCGCCGTTCCGGACTGAAGCGCCTAGAACCGCTCGGACACCGCGGCCGGCAAAATCACCGTGCCTTGGACCATATTCAAATGTGCTTCCTGTACCTTACCGCTTTGGTTTCATCTGCAGCATTGAGTCTGCGAAACAGAATTCTTTTTCATTGGTTAGATATATATGTTTCAAAGAAACTGGCTTGCTATAGACGCTAACTGCTGCCATTTGGTATCTTTACAATATAGCTATCAATTATTTTTTCAACTTCAAAAATGGTTCTTAATGACTAGCTCACAAATGTTTATTCAGAAACACGTACAGTCACACATAGACGAACTTAAACTCAAGACAATATCGTCTGTGTTATGGTCATGATTCGAATCGACGACCTCTGAAAAAGTGTCTTTAGTGTCGTGGCTCACTGGGCCTCCTTAGTCCAGACTCATAGAGGCACGTGGACACAATTGAAGCTGCAAGAAGTTTTTAATACGAGGGTGGTTAGAAAAGTTCTCGGAGTGCAATAGAAAAAAAGTACTTACATCACTGAAATTTTTTTATTTTTCAATGTAATCTCCTTGTAGATTAATGCACTTGGTCCAGCGATGTTCCATGGTCTTGATTCCATCTAGAAAATGAGTTTCCTCGAGGCCTTGCAAAATAGTCGACAACACCAGCTATCAATTCTTCGTTTGAAGTGAATCTTCGTCCACCAAGAAAAATTTTCAGTTTTGTGAAGAGATGGAAGTCTTGCGTTCGTGTAATTTTGCCATGGCGACGGCACATGTGTGCGGGCGCGCACTGTCATGATGGGAGATGACTTTCTTCCTTGCTAAACCTGGCCCTTTTTCGCATATCTTTTGTTTCAATTCGCCCAGGAGGTTAGCATAGTATTCTCCAGTAATTGTTTGCCCAGTGGGGAGATAATCTACAAACAGAATCCCCTTCGCAACCCAGAACTCTGATGCCATGACCTTTCCCGCCGAAGGAATTGTCTTTACTTTCTTTTGTGGCGGGGGATCAGCATGTTTCCACTGCTTTGACTGTTGTGTTGTCTCTTGGGTATAGTGGTGCACCCAAGTTTCATCTGTGGTCACAAACTGGCGCAAAAAATTTTGTTTGTTTCTCCTAAAACGGGCCAAACATTGTTCGGTATGTCTATTCTCATGCGTTTTTGACCCTGCGTCAAGAGTCGCGGCACCCGTCTTGCAGAGGAGTAGTGACACATCTTGACTGACCATTGTGCGGATCATCATCTAAGCTCTCTCGGCCAAATTTAAATTCATTTGTCCACTTGGCAACAGTTGAATATGAAGGAGGTGAGTCCTCCAGTGTATTCTGGAAATCGGCATGAATGTCCTTTGCTTTCATACCTTTCTTTACGAAGTACTTAATCTCTGCTCGAATTTCAAATTTTTCATCTTCGCAAATCACTACGCGGGAACAACAGAGCCAGGCCATCGCCACAGCTCTCTTCCAAGAGCACTGACGAGGCACGTGTTTACAGATAACAGTCCAATGAATATCACGTGAAAAACTCATTGCGCTAGCGCCTGACCTCTCGTGGTGATTCTGAGAACTTTTCAAACAACCCTTGTATATCTTTCTTTAGTCTGTCACCACTGCCACACCATTTTACGGAAATACGAGTATGTTTACTTCTCCCCAGGAATCAGCATAAGAACAGCAATCACATCATGGGCAGTCAGTTGGAATGGATCATGGGGAGCATTCAGTTCGAGTTCGAGTCAGAGTCGTCGCTCTGACTGAAGAATACAGGTTTTCAATTAGAGATGCTATCAGGGATCACGGCGTGCAACCTACTACTGCAAAGAGCTGGTGGAGGAATGATGTTGAAAGAAGCACTACCAACAGAGCTGCTGGCTGATACGGAAAGAGAATGAGCACACACCAGCAGGACACAAAGCTTGCGACTGATACCCTTCCTAAATACGAAACAGTTGTGGCGACAGAGCAACTTCCTCGGTTTCACAGACACAGGTCACTAAAGGATGAGGGAAGCTGGCTGGATTGCACGCATGATGATCCGCTGGGGAACAGGAACTCAGAGAAAAAAATGTTTTATCGGCTTGCGTTCGCGAAGTTCCACTGGGAAAACGTAAGTGGTGAGAGGTGCTGCTACGTGTAACGACAGCCCAAGAGTGATTTGCAGATCGCAAGTGACAAGACATCGTGAAGTACACGTAGGGACGACAGGAAGAAGTGGGCGGCGGTCGGTTTCCTGCTAGGCTCGGATTTCTGTGAGAGGAGCAGGGAACTCTTGATAGAAGGTAGTACGCCCAAATCGTGCAGAATATGATGCTGTCTTCAGTGCGAATAATAGGCATTGAAGGAGAATTCAAGGTACAGGAAGATCAGTCTCCTGTGCATAAGTCAACACTCGTTCAGCACCAGCTGCCAGCATGGGCATTAAAGTCATGGACTGGGCGCCAAGCGTTGCTGACATGAATCCAACAGAGGACATATGGGCTGAGGTAGCACCAACACTGTCTGATATTCACGATACCAACTGACTACAGCTGACGCCCTTTGGGACTGCATTCTTGAAGCGTGGGACGAATTGGACGGGGTTGACTCTTCTGGCAATTACGTCCGACCCCTCAAACTCCATGGCAGCTTAGAAGTAATGGGGGATTCTGGACAAGATATTAGGGCACTGAAAATATTCTATTTCATTTAGTCGCTCTTTTGCTCAATTTTATGCCAGTAAGAGCCAGTGGAAAATCACCTGGGGACAGAAAAGTACTGATCAGTGACAATAGAATATGAATTAGTTTTCCTTTGAGTTACCTTTTTAATTGAAATAAGTTTCTTTGAAATTCATATTTTGAATATTACATTTCTCTTATTTGCTTTCTGCCTGTAGAGTCTCGTCTCAGTTGCCTGTCACTCTGATAAACAAATCAAGAAGTTTTGTTGATATTATACTCTTTCTTGTAATGTCTCCCTCTACCTGTTTCACTTTCTCCTGTCATTCCTCCCAAAACCTATGAAACAGTTTTCTTTTGAATCTGCATTTTATTACACATTGTTAGTTCTGTAAACATCCTTGTCTTATCCCTTTTCTCTCTCCTCTGAGAAAACAAGCCGCGCGGGATTAGCCGTGCGGTCTTAGGCGCTGCAGTCATGGACTGTGCGGCTGGTCCCGGCGGAGGGTCGAGTCCTTCCTCGGGCGTGGGTGTGTGTGTTTGTCCTTAGAATAATTTAGGTTAAGTAATGTGTAAGCTTAGGGACTGATGACCTTAGCAGTTAAGTCCCATAAGATTTCACACCCATTTTTTGAGAAAACAAAGGAACTGTGACATACTTTTATATAGGATTTACTTTCTTACTTTTCAGTTTTTCATTTTGCACTTCTACTCTCTTCCCTGTTACATTGTTTAGCATCCAGGGAGCCGCAGACGCAACTAACTGAAGCCAGCATATCAGTTTCTTCAGACAGCTATTTCGGATCTATGGATAATGGAAAAGCTACATTTCGAGTACCGAAAGACTGAAAGAACTATAAGTTATGTCCCCATGCCTAAGCGCGGACGTTCATCCACTGATTCCTACTTCTGAACTCATGTTGTGATTTAGTGTAGAGGTGCGGGATTTACGGCCGTAGCTCCCAGTAGTGATGGCTGCCACACAAACTGTAGCTGCAGCGCCAGTCAGCGAAAATGTATAGATCTTAAAATATTTCAGGGACCGCCAAGAACTCATGCCGTCCCTCGTCGGGGACAGAAGAGAGATCCTAGCGACCACAGGGATGCAGATTTGTTTCGGTAGTGTATCAATTTATCAAAACAGACATAGGGTACCATAGACATAGGCCAAACTCATTTCGGATATGGAAAGGCTACAAGAATAAGTTCTGTTTGAAGGGTATCGGGTGTCAAGCCGGATACGATCGTCGATTGCCCCGCGATATTTCGGTGAATAACCGCTCCGACATCATCAGGGGGTGCTGACGCAGTGGTCTGTCCGCTCTCTGCCGCTAGTATTTATCCCTCGCGGGTCCAGGTGCGATTTCGTGCGCCGACAACGCGTGTCGGCGCACGAAGTGATGGCTGCGATAGGTGGTGGTGGTGGAGGTGGTGGTGGTGGTGGTGGTGGTGGGGGGGGGGGGCAATATTTCCTCGCGCGACCGTGGCGGATTGATGTCATATCCGCTTGCACCGATGCTCCTTGACAGAGCTTAGTATTAGTTTCCAGGCCTTACTTAGTTGGTAACCAGTGTCCCTGTTGACGAGGTTCCCTGTTACGCGAATTTCTATAGAGTTTTTGAAGATGCAGTCCCAGTAGTAATTTGTGGAGGCCATTACTTTTGTCTCGTCATAATTCGCTGTGTGTCCAGTGTTCATGCAACGTTCTGCTAGGTCAGATTGGCTTGATTGGCCTAAGCAGTTTGTAACACTCCGGTTTGATCTTACTGACTTATCCCGCTCGATCGGGATCTGATAGCAGCCCAAATAGATAATAACTAATGTGACCGTGTACCTAATGGGGCTGGCAATCGGATTGGACTGCTACGGAGTTGTTACATTCCATTTTGTCCTTCTCGAATGCTGCAATAATAAAATGTCTGGTGGCAAGAAGAACAACAACACAGCTTCATTAATCAACGACCTATATTCATCACAAAAACATAAAGTACGGAGACAGCCACTGCCTTCGTCGTACAGAATTAATAACGGCTAATCTCAGCACAGGCCCTTTCGTTATTCCTTATCGTCACACGCAATTTCAATCATTGTAATCCAACACTACAATCCAACACTGCAATCCAACACTGCAATCCAAATGATGCCGGCGCGGTAGACGCGTAATTACAAATATCAGCACAAAAAATGTCACTGAATCACACTAGTAATTATACTTTTTCACTTTCCCGTATATTTCTAACACAAAGGCCACTCACTTTGTTGGTACGGTCTTGCATTCCAGCAACAGACCACCCGGCTCGGCCCGCCGCGCGTACCACACTACACTGTCTCAACACTCGCTCTCGCTCTCGCCACCCGACGCACACTATCGATTGTTTGTCCTGTCGCCCTGTGCTGTCGCAAAACTTATAGTAAGGGCCTACGGACCCCCTACAAGTTGTAGCGCTGGTGTTCTTTGCATTGATATTCCACCGTACGAACTGTTTGGCTGATACAGGATTTGCCAAAGCCGCACGGAATTTTGTATACACCTACATTCTTGAGGATGACATCGTCTTTAACCGTTCCTAGTAGGACGCGCGGCTTAGGCGGTGGTCGAAAGACTGCCTATGTGTCGATCTTGTGTTGCGTCAATAGTCTCTCTATTTTGGACGACACGTTGCCTGCAAAGGTAGAAACGGCAGGCCACTTTTCCCTTCTTCCGTTTGTTCTTCATCTTGGTCACTACGGCGCCTCTTTTGTGTTGTCTTGTCACGGTTCGCGCGGCTTCCCCCGTCGGAGGTTCGAGTTCTCCCTCGGGCATGGGTGTTGTGCCATCCTTAGTGTAAGTTAGTTTAAGTTAGATTAAGTAGTGTGTAGGCTTAGGGACCGATGACCTCAGCAGTTTGGTCCCATAAGACCTTACCACAAATTTCAAAAACACCAGGAGCGCAGTAGAGACCAAGATGAAGAACACACGGAAGAAAAAAAAGGTCTGCCGTTTCTACCTTTTGCAGGCAAGATGTCGTTCAAAATAGGGAGACCATTGAGGCAACACAAGATCGACACAGTCTTCCGACCACCGACTAAGACGCGCGCCTTACTAGGAACGGTGAAAGACGATGTCTGTCTCAAGAAAGCGGGTGTATACAAAATTCCTTGAGTCAGTGGCAAATCCTGTATTGGCCTAACAATTCGTACGTAAGGAACACCAGCGCTACACCCACCTAGGCCAACCGAACCAATCTACCCCAGTAGAACACTGCATAAACAATGGACACACAGCGAATTATGATGAGACTAAAGTACTGTCCTCCACAAATAACTACTGGGACTGCATCTTCAAAGAGGACATAGAAATTTGCATAACGGACAACCTCGTCAACAGGGGCACTGGTTACCAACTAAGTAAGGGCCTGAAAACCAATATCAGGTCTGTGAAGGAGCAACGGTGTAAGCGGACATGATTCTGCCATGGCCACCGAAGAGATAGTGGGCACCCCCCCCCCCCCCCTCCAACACGGCGAACAGAATAGCACCTGGACCCGAGAGGGATAAATACTGGCGGCAGAGAGCGGATAGACCACTGCATCAGCACCACCTGATGATGGCGGAATGGTTGTTTGCCGAAATATCGTGGGCATTCGACGATCGTAGCCGACTGTACAGCCGAGAACTCTTCAAGCAGCATATACGCTGGGAAAGTCTCAGATCCCAAAATAAGTTCTGTTTCCATGTGTGGGCATTGAGCCATCAGTATTAGACATCTGAAGGCGAGAGTTGTTACCTAGCGAACAAGCGCTTGGATTGACGGTGGGTGCTTCCCGTGTTGATAGGGAATTAGCAGCTTTGTTCTCTAAAGCATGGCGTCTGGAGACAGAAGAAGTCTGTGTGACTAACAGAAGGCAGCCTTTAGAGCAAATAACTAGTGATGGGGCTCAATGGTCGTTATGAGGCTCGTCAAACTGAGGAAAAACCACGGATCAGCAGCTTTGTTCTTCAAAGTATGGTGTATGGAGACAGAAGAAGTCTCTGTAAGGAACCGTAGGCAGCCATATAAAGCAAATGACTGGCAGTGAGAATTCATTGTCTTTATGAGTCTCGTCAAACTGAGAGAAAACGGCGTTATTTTGTTTGACTTGCTTTTTTATTGTGTTGAAATTTCTGATGACATTGAAGCCTGTTAGTTGGGTGTCAGTCGACGTATATTTCTGTTTCATTTCCCGACCATCCAGTGACTTTTGATGTATATCCGTGGTGATTTCATCTTAAGAACGCTAATTTCGATGTCTATGAGGTCTTCTGGTTGTAACTAATTGCCTACCCAATTTTTTTTCAGTTAAAGAAAATCTGATGAGCAATAATGTCTGCCAACAACCAAATGCACTCAAATGCTATCTTGAAGGTGTTATTAAACTCACACAGTAGTGTAGAGGCTTTATGATTGTTTCGGGACATGCTGAATGCTTCAAGGCCTGATATCAAACAATAAGCACTACCTTATTTTGTAAATTGCCTCATAACGTAGCAGTCTGTTCTAGCAATTCCTTCTAGCTACTTCTGATATAAATATTGTGATGGGCTAGATAAGTAATTCATGTGAAACCATCATGCAATAACCTAAGAAAAAACAACACTGGCTGCGAGGGATTGCTTTGCAAATGTGCCTCATGCTCAGCTAGGTGAACCCCATACTGGAATTTCTATCTTTGTTGTCATAAGCGAACTGCCGATTGAACAATCTAGTCATCATAAGATTATGAAGCAGCAGCAAGGATTGTTTGAAAACATTGCAGATAGAAGTTACTTTTCGTTCCTCTGATTATTGTAGACTGAATGGCAGTTTTATTTTAGAGTGAAATATTAAAGACTGTACCGTTTCCATGCTGTGTTCTTTTTTATACTCCCTGCTTTAATTTCTTTATGCCGTTGCAGTGAGATTTGATTGTTTCTTTGTGCAGTTCAGTTCAATCATTTGAGACTTTATATTACTTATTGCTTATGGAATTTCTCTGTGGATGTTCAAGTTTTGCAAATGACCTGTTGTTGTCCTCTCACTTGCGTTCCTCTGTCTTAGTGGCAGTTCCAACGACAACGTTCTCAAGAAATATTTTTGTAAGCCTATAAAAATCAAAAGATATCTTAAGTAGGCTTAACGCTTACGCTACGAATATCGTTAGTACACTTAGGAAAGAAAAAGAATAATTGTGACAGCTACTGATTTATGATTTTCAGCTTGCACTTGGTGCATGTGAACGCTAGTAGCACTTACACTATAATCCCTAAGCCTAGTTACAGAAGTGAGAATAAGATCACTGGCGATTATGTTTGCTATTTCTTCTTGGTCGACTTGGTTATGCAGCTTTGAGACGCGAGCTGCACTCCTTACCTCCAAGCCCGCTCTTGAAACCACCGTCCGTGCAAACTTATTATTCCTGCAGTTTATTACAATTGGCAGAATTGCGTAACATGTCTGGAAACACCGTGATCGACAAATTACACTCCTGGAAATGGAAAAAAGAACACATTGACACCGGTGTGTCAGACCCACCATACTTGCTCCGGACACTGCGAGAGGGCTGTACAAGCAATGATCACACGCACGGCACAGCGGACACACCAGGAACTGCGGTGTTGGCCGTCGAATGGCGCTAGCTGCGCAGCATTTGTGCACCGCCGCCGTCAGTGTCAGCCAGTTTGCCGTGGCATACGGAGCTCCATCGCAATCTTTAACACTGGTAGCATGCCGCGACAGCGTGGATGTGAACCGTATGTGCAGTTGACGGACTTTGAGCGAGGGCGTATAGTGGGCATGCGGGAGGCCGGGTGGACGTACCGCCGAATTGCTCAACACGTGGGGCGTGAGGTCTCCACAGTACATCGATGTTGTCGCCAGTGGTCGGCGGAAGGTGCACGTGCCCGTCGACCTGGGACCGGACCGCAGCGACGCACGGATGCACGCCAAGACTGTAGGATCCTACGCAGTGCCGTAGGGGACCGCACCACCACTTCCCAGCAAATTAGGGACACTGTTGCTCCTGGGGTATCGGCGAGGACCATTCGCAACCGTCTCCATGAAGCTGGGCTACGGTCCCGCACACCGTTAGGCCGTCTTCCGCTCACGCCCCAACAACGTGCAGCCCGCCTCCAGTGGTGTCGCGACATGCGTGAATGGAGGGACGAATGGAGACGTGTCGTCTTCAGCGATGAGAGTCGCTTCTGCCTTGGTGCCAATGATAGTCGTATGCGTGTTTGGCGCCGTGCAGGTGAGCGCCACAATCAGGACTGCATACGACCGAGGCACACAGGGACAACACCCGGCATCATGGTGTGGGGAGCGATCTCCTACACTGGCCGTACACCACTGGTGATCGTCGAGGGGACACTGAATAGTGCACGGTACATCCAAACCGTCATCGAACCCATCGTTCTACCATTCCTAGACCGGCAAGGGAACTTGCTGTTCCAACAGGACAATGCACGTCCGCATGTATCCCGTGCCACCCAACGTGCTCTAGAAGGTGTAAGTAAACTACCCTGGCCAGCAAGATCTCTGGATCTGTCCCCCATTGAGCATGTTTGGGACTGGATGAAGCGTCGTCTCACGCGGTCTGCACGTCCAGCACGAACGCTGGTCCAACTGAGGCGCAGGTGGAAATGGCATGGCAAGCCGTTCCACAGGACTACATCCAGCATCTCTACGATCGTCTCCATGGGAGAATAGCAGCCTGCATTGCTGCGAAAGGTGGATATACACTGTACTAGTGCCGACATTGTGCATGATCTGTTGCCTGTGTCTATGTGCCTGTGGTTCTGTCAGTGTGATCATGTGATGTATCTGACCCCAGGAATGTGTCAATAAAGTTTCCCCTTCCTGGGACAATGAATTCACGGTGTTCTTATTTCAATTTCCAGGAGTGTATTTGCTGGAGTGGCACAGAATTGTCAGGCTAAACTCACTTCACTTGCTGCTTCTTTGTCAGTTCTATTAAACAATCTGAGCAATTTTCTTGTACGGTGCGAGATTGGGTTACAAAATTTATGGTTTCGAGTCCAAGAGGGTCATTCCAGAGAGAAAATACAACTAACTTTGTCTGGCACATAGAAAAAGTATCTATATTAACCATCCCTATGGGAATGACAGAGCAGAGAACACGGTAGCGACTCGTTAGCGCAGTGGTAATGTGACTGCCATCTTAGGCATGAGCTTTCGGTTCGAAACTGGCTGGAGGACTAGCATACTGCATCTGCGTTTTCGCACTGTTTTAAAGTATCAGACCGACAATGGCTAATGAAATCTTAAGGAAACCTCTGCGTTGTAAGTTCATTTTAGAACTGAAGGGACATTGTGGGCCAGCAACCACACTGGTCTTGGGGACGCCCTTTTGGAGTTCTGTACGGACGCAATTTTTGCTCTGCTGTACGGGGTGGATCGTCCAAAACCTTTCGACGAATTTTGAACGTCATCCGGAACAGCAGAGGGTGCCTATACTTTTCAGTCCTTCTGTTTCGCGCGCTGCTGTGGCGTAATCAAAGGGATGAAGGGCAGGGATGCGACACTGACACATGAGTGAATAAAACGGCAAAGGGTCCCTCTTAGATCGCACCTACCCTCTTTTGTTGAGCACTTTAAAAATCTACTTGTACGGAGGGAAGCCGTGAAGGAGTACTAGGCGCCTGCATGTTGCTGCTCTGCCCTTGCTTGCGGGCTGGCGCATTCGGAGGAGTGTCAGGGTGTTGCTCAACAAAGGGGGACGGGTGGCAACGAGGGTGTTGCCAAACTGTGCAGGTCTTAGAGGGACCCTTTGCCATTTCATTCACACGTATGTCAATGACGCAACCCCGCCCGTCTTCCCTATGATCAAGCCACAGCAGGGCGCGGAACAGTAGAACTGAAAAAGCATAAGCAGCCTTTGCTGTTTCGGATCACGTTCAGATTTCGTCAAGTGGTGCTGAACGCCCCAAGTGGTTCCATCCTGTACACCAGAGCAAAAATTGCGGCCACACCGCACTCCAAATGGATGCGATTACACTCAGCGGCGTTACTGGCCCACAGTGTCTCTAAAGAGGTGTTCAATCGTCCAGCTAGTGTCAGCAGCGTCAAAGGTTGCCAATAATTTTCGACCGCGAAATATGCCGGGATCAATCTTTCAAGGGAACGGTTGATTTCTATGACGCCTTTTACGCTAGCCCTGAGGCTTTTTCGTGTCGATTCTAAGGGTCGGTTTGTTCGAAATGTTTTCCTCAGCCACCCATAAGATAATCGCTCGATTTGAATGCGTCGCGGTTCTGACCACCATCGTAGAGGGTTCGAAAGAAGTGGTGGAATGTGGGTAACAGGGTGTGTGACGACCTTCCCATCGTGTGACACGTTCCCGGTGGCGGTGGGAAGCATCGTGGTGAAATTTGGCGTCAACGTGACAACATTAGCCACCCGATACCTCACATGAACCTCCTAACTCCGGCCTTCTTATTTTAAGTGTCGACACCTTGCTATTTGAAGCGCTGCCGAGCCTGATGGTGACGTCACAGGGAGCCACGGTTTTATACCATCAGAGAAGGTTGTAGGCAACTTTAAGCCATGTTTCAAACTTATTTGTGGCATCTACATCTACATGGATACTCTGCAAATCACATTTAAGTGCCTGGCGGATGGTTCATCGAACCACCTTCATAATTCTCTGTTATTTCAATTTCGTACGGTGTGCAGAAAGAACGAACACCTATATCTTTCCGTACGAGCTCTGGTTTGCCTTATTTTATAACGCTGATCGTTCCTCCATATGTAGGTCGGCGTCAACAAGATATTTTTACATTCAGAGGAGAAAGTTGGTGATTGGAATTTTGTGAGAAGATTCCTCCGCAACGAAAAACGCCTTTCTTTTAATTATGTCCAGCCCAAATCCTGTATCATTTCTGTGAGACTCTCTCCCATATTTCGCGATAATACAAAACGTGCAGCCCTTCTTTGAACTTTTTCGATGTACTCCGTCAGTCCTATCTGGTAAGGATCCCACACCGCGCAGCAGTATTCTAAAAGAGGACGGACAAGCGTAGTGTAGGCAGTCTCTTTAGTAGATCTGTTACATTTTTTTAAGTGTCCTGCCAATAAAACGCAGTCTTCGGTTAGCCTTTCCCACAACATTTTCTATTTGTTCCTTCCAATTTAAGTTGTTCGTAATTGTAATACCTAGGTATTTAGTTGAATTTACGGCTTTTAGATTAGACTGGTTTATCGTGTAACCGAAATTTAATGAATTCCTTTTAACACTCATGGGGGATGACCTCACACTTTTCGTTATTTAGTGTCAACTGCCATGGGAGACAATTATGGGGTATCGAAAAAAGGAATCCTTTAATTCTGTTGCACAGTGTAGTTCATTCGCCTTGTAAAGAACCTCCGACCACTAGTTATCTTCACGGAGTGCTCGCTTCGACTGACAGCACCATCTTCTTCTATATATCCACTTCCAAGGCTGTACTTTGAACTACATACTCGTTGACCAGCCATCACTACCTGTACCTACAGCCATAATTTATCGCACATCCGCGCTTAATCATAACACGACGTCAGAAGTCGGAACTACAGATGAACATCCGCACCCAGGCAAAGGAACATAACCCACAGTTCTTTCAGTCCCTCCATACTCTTCAGTCTCCACAGATCGCAAATAGCTTTCTGAAGAAACTGATATGCTGCCTTCAGTTAGTTCCGTCCTGCGTCTCTGTGGATGTTAAGACTCCTCCCGGCGTGTTTATTTCAGTAAAGAATTCAATAGTATCTATCGAGCTTATCACGGATTCTGAAAATGAATAATATCGGTGAAGTTAAGAATCAAAAGGGGGGTGGGTTCAAAAATGACAATCGAATGCTTTTCTTGATCACCAGCGTCATGAACAGTAAAGGTAGAGAGCTTCGGACAGAACTTGGAGAAGAGAAGTATGTTCCGAGCAAGGTCTTAAGGAATGGAAGAGACCCAAAGTGGTTTAATAGCCGTCTTAGAAAATTTCTATGTAAACCAAGAGAGCATTACGGATTCAAGCGAAGTCGAAATCTAGCCGGCAAAGGAAACGCACCGAGCGAAAATGATAAGCATTCAATGAGCTTCAATGTAAAATTTTGTCCACCGATGTGACTAAAAACACTAAGAGGTTTTGGTCTTAAGTAAAATCAGTAAGCGGTGCGAAATCGTCTATTTAGTGACTGACCATAATGGACCGAAGCGGAAGATGACAGAGAGAATGTCGAAATACTGAATTAGGTCTTCCGAAACGTTCATCGCGGAAGATAGTCCACGGTCTCTCCTTTCAATCGTCGCGTGAACTTGGAATTGGCAGATATTGAGATAACTGATCACGGAATAGAAAAGCAACTGCAGTCGCTTAGTACAAGAAAGGCAACAAGGCCAGACAACATAATATTCTACACAGATTATGCGAAAGAACTTGCTCCCCTTACAGCAGCAGCTTATTATAGATCGCTGGGGCAACAAAGGATATCTAGCGACTGCAAAAAAGCGCAGCTCATTCCCGTTTTCAAGAAGGGCCGTGGTAGAGATGCACGTATTCATAGGCCTACAACGTTTACGTCAATCTGTTGTAAAATACGTTTTATGCTCATCTACAGTGACGCTTTTGGAGAACCAAAACCTCCTCTACAAAAATTAATATGGATTCTGCAAACAGATCTTGCGAAACTCAGCTCTCTGTATTCCTTTATGAGATCCACAGCGTTGCAGACGTCGGCGCTTAGGCTGATGACGTGTTCCTCGACTTCAGTAAGGCATTTGACACTGTCCCAGCACTAGGGTTAAGTGTAAAAAGTACGAGCTTATCGAGTTTCAGTCTAAATTTGCGACTGGATTCCAGATTTTCTTGCAGATAGAAACCAACACGTCGAGGATTCGTTTTGTCTGCGAGAGAGCGTTACAAAGATGCTCAATAAACTTCTGTGGCAGACGCTACAAGAGAGGCGTTGTGCATCACGAAGAGGCGTACAATTGAAACTTCGAGAAAGTGGTTCCCGGGAAGAGTTGGGCAACATTTTACTTCCTTCCACGTACGTCTCACCAGATGAACACAACGAAAAGTTCGAGAAATTCGAACTAATATACAGGCTTACCGACAATAATTCTTCCCATTAGCCATTCGTGAATAGAACAGGCAAGGGGCCATCAGTTAGCGGTATCACAAGTGCTTCCACCACACACTGTCAGGTGGCTTTCGGAGTACTGATGTAGACGTAGAGTGTCAGATCCTAGTAAAATGATTGAACTTGTAGTAACATTCAAAAGAGGATATAGAATATCCTTTACTAGTCAACTAAAAGAGGATAATACGAGGTGCATTCAAGTTCTAAGGCCTCCGATTTTTTTTCTCCGGACTGGAAAGAGATAGAAACATGCACATTGTTTTAAAATGAGGCCGTGTTCATTGTCAATACGTCCCAGAGATGGCAGCACCGTACGGCAGATGGAATTTTACCGCCAGCGGCGAGAATGAGAACTGTTTTAAATACTGAAAATGGCGACGTTTTCCTTACTTGAACAGCGTGCAATCATTCGTTTTCTGAATTTGCGTGGTGTGAAACCAATTGAAATTCATCGACAGTTGAAGGAGACATGTGGTGATGGAGTTATGGATTGCGACAGTTTAATGAAGGCAGAACATCGTGTGACAACAAACTGAAACAACCTCGGGCTCGCACAAGCCGGTCTGACGACATGATCGAGAAAGTGGAGAGAATTGTTTTGGGGGATCGCCGAATGACTGTTGAACAGATCGCCTCCTGAGTTTCTGTGGGTTCTGTGCACACAATCCTGCATGACGACCTGAAAATGCGAAAAGTGTCATCCGGGTGGGTGCCACGAATGCTGACGGACGACCACATGGCTGCCCGTGTGGCATGTTGCCAAGCAATGTTGACGCGCAACGACAGCATGAATGGGACTTTCTTTTCGTCGGTTGTGACAATGGATGAGACGTGGATGCCATTTTTCAATCCAGAAACAAGGCGCCAGTCAGCTCAATGGAAGCACACAGATTCACTGCCACCAAAAAAATTTCGGGTAACCGCCAGTACTGAAAAAATGATGGTGTCCGTGTTCTGGGACAGCAAGGGCGTAATCCTTACCCATTGCGTTCCAAAGGGCACTACGGTAACAGGTGCATCCTACGAAAATGTTTTGAAGAACAAATTCCTTCCTGCACTGCAACAAAAACGTCTGGGAAGGGCTGCGCGTGTGCTGTTTCACCAAGACAACGCACCCGCGCATCGAGCTAACGTTACGCAACAGTTTCTTCGTGATAACAACTTTGAAGTGATTCCTCATGCTCCCTACTCACCTGACCTGGCTCCTAGTGACTTTTGGCTTTTTCCAACAATGAAAGACACTCTCCGTGGCCGCACATTCACCAGCTGTGCTGCAATTGCCTCAGCGATTTTCCAGTGGTCAAAACAGACTCCTAATGAAGCCTTCGCCGCTGCCATGGAATCATGGCGTCAGCGTTGTGAAAAATGTGTACGTCTGCAGGGCGATTACGTCGAGAAGTAACGCCAGTTTCATCGATTTCGGGTGAGAAGTTAATTAGAAAAAAAATCGGAGGCCTTAGAACTTGAATGCACCTCGTACAGTGATTTCCTGCTAAATGGCATGTAAGTATAAAATTTATCCCATGTATTCCAAGGCTTCGCGGATAACCATTCGCAGTACTGGACTTACATAAAATACTGGAGATCCCCATATATAAAAGAGCGTAACCACTCAGAAGCAAATCAGAGAAAACTAATTACTACCGAACAAACTATAAAACAAACTTACAAAGGCCCAGGCTTAAGCTTCTCATTAACATGCGCCCTTATAAGGCGTGGTGAACAGACTTTCGCACACTGAAACAGGAAAAAGATACAAAGACCGTGCACCTAACAGTGTCAATGTACACAATATATGTCCTCTTTATGTAAATATTCTGACTTGCACGATAACGCCGCTCATTTACGAGAGACGCACTATTATTAGGCATAACAACGCCTGCAGTAAAACCGATTACAACACCCTCGGGTGTAGCCAACATTAAGTAAGTGAACATACCACCTGCAATGCCACTCATAAGGTCATTATCACTATGCGACAGAACATGCATAAACTGTCACTAAGTTGTACCCATTCTGAACTCCCGGTAAACTAACATCTCTTGAACCCAAGCCGTACAAGAAACTATTAAGACTATCATCCTATATAGATCATTGATACAATAGAAATATAAAAAAAAAACAATTAAAAACTATGTAGTATTAATCAATGTAAAAATAAGAGCATACTAATGGATGGTGAACCTTTAACAATAATGCCTGTAACAATACGAACACAGTGAATGCATGATATAAGAACCACTCAGCTATCTATTCTAATGAACCAAATTGAATTAAAGCAAAAAAGCTGAGAAACTCCTCCCGAAAAGGCCATGAAGGCCCAAAGGTACCAACCGGCCGCCGTGTCATTCTCAGCTCACAGGCGTCACTGGATGCAGATACGGAGGGGCATGTGGTCAGCACACCGCTCTCCCGACCGTATGTCAGTTTCCGAGACCAGAGCCGCTGCTTCTAAATCAAGTAGCTCCTCAGTTTGCCTCACAAGGGCTGAGTGCACCCTGCTTGCCAACAGCGCGTGGCATATCGGATGGTCACCCATCCAAGTGCCAGACCAGCCCGACAGCGCTTAACTTCGGCGATCTGACGGGAACCGGTGTTACCACTGCGGCAAGGCAGTTGGCTAAAGCAAAAGAACATCCTCAATAATTACATAAAAAGATTTCAGATTATTACTTCAGGGTAAATAAATCCAAATGCTATATAAAATATAGGATGTCTCAGGACTTTGTGACAATATAGATGAAGAGATGACACTGACGCGAGAAGCAGAACCAGAAAAAAGCAAGTGCAGTGTTTCACCTTACCATGGTGCCACATCAGATTGGTTGTATATACTGTTAATCTCATATTACATCGTTCTCAGTACATTGTATACTGCTTTGTAGATGCTTGGAAACAGCACAAGTCCTGGAATTGTAATATTAAAATAAAAAACTGCAGCTAAAACCAAGTATGACGCTATAAAAAAAAAATAAACTCATTCTCAGTGTGTCGTACCACCTTTTGCTATGTTAGGTCTTGTTAGAACGTGGTTGTTCCTTGAAACTAATAACTGATTTTTTATTGTTGAAGTTTTATAATACGACATGTTTATCAGATGCAGTTTAGCGTAGGATTATGTTGGTTAACGCAATGGTTCTGTTGTGACATGTGCCTAGCTTTGTTGTACATACGGATATTTTACGTCTGACCAAGAGACTGAAGTAAAATTGACTTATTTGTTAAATAATTGTATAAATATGAGTTAACAGATACTCTTACACAGAAAAAAATCAAACGAAAATGACTTTCCAGTCTTTTTTGAGAGTTTGTGTCTCACATGAGTTCCTGTGGACGTGTCTACGGATGTCTTTATTAAGACGCCTTGTTCTGCTCAACCTGTCCTAGAAGTTCCGCTTGACTCAACAGGATATGCTGCTACCTGTTCCCACGAAACGGGTGCTGTTCTCTGCGCTGCACCGCCTGACCTGAAACCGCTAGACAACGCAATCTCACATCTGGCGGCACATTTTACAGCCTTCTATCGAGATTACTGTATTTTGTTTTGCTTTAAATTGTTAAATGTGATGTAAATATGAGTGCCTTGTTGTGACATATTATTATTTCCTTCCAGAATTTGAGTGTTGTGTGATGTCCTTAGGTTAGTTAGGTTTAAGTAGTTCTATGTTCTAGGGGACTGATGACCATGGATGTTAAGTCCCAGAGTGCTCAGAGCCATTTTTTTGAACCAGAATTTGAACAGAAGTACTTCACCATGGACCATTCCTTGGTTATGGATCTCCCACCAGAATGAGTGACTACACTGATAATGGTTACGAGAGGATGAAGTTAAACTTCACACAAGAGATGGGAATAAAAATATTTATTGTTCGGCTCAATATTAGTTATACATCGCCTGTGGTTGTATTACAGTCGTGAAGTAAAGAATTATCTTGAATTTGCTACATGAATGTACTACATGAAAACCACGCAAAGATGCTTCTACATAAAATATCCGAAATTGGAGCCTCACTTGGATGTCTCGGAGTCTGCGCTAAGATAAATAGATGGTGTTATTTCAGTGAGGTACTACTAAAAAGAAGCAATGACAGGTATCGATAAAGTGACGCAAACGTAAATGTTTGACGTAATGTGTTAGCAATTTAGTGATGGCTTTTCACTTTGTTGTTGCCTTATAGTAGGCCGTCATGGATGTTGTGAACAGATTTGCAGGTTAATGTTTATCAATCGATCATTTTATGCCGCTTGGTTCTGTAAAGAACTGCAGCGCTTAGTTAATGTAATCAGCAAGCACGTTTGTTGCCTGCAATGAATTTAGGATTCCGAATCGGATTGTAATTAATGGACAAACTATATGTTTCTTATAGCATTGGTTGCGATGTTTCACCGAGCATGAGGAATTGGGGACATCCATTGTGAGGTCACACTTAGCGAAATTACTTCTTTCTCTGCATAAAGCAATGAGCCGTGACTGTATCTCACCTCCCAGAACGCCGAATCCAAATTAAGCGTTAACGTGCCTTTATCTAGGTACTAAAGAGAATGGAAGAGTACTCACGACCCTCCTCCCCCTCCAGAAATGGATCTGATAATTACTGCTCTTTCTGGTGACAATTCACTCGCAAACGACCATAAACGATGAGTATGCAGAACGTATTCTCATCAACAAACAAAATTTAAAAGAATCTTTAGTTATTCACTTCAACTGCTGCACTCCTACACACTATCGAAGTCTGGCTCCACAGCAGCAAAATATGAGGGGAAGCCTGGCGATCAGCATTCGGGTTTGAAGCCAAGTTCCCAAGAAAGGTTCATGATAGCCGTCACTGACGTCCTAGGAGTAACCATAATGCTAGTTATGGCTAAGGTCGCTTTAGGAGCTTTAACGGCCGTTGAACTGACATCGTGATCGATACATTCAGCAGGAACCAGGACGATGTGACTGTAATCCTTTCTTGGCCAAACGACTCTAACAATGATAACCTGCTGACGTTTCTGCCTTATGTATTGTAAAATTATTCTGTCGTTAGCTCTGTTAAGGTTATGCTGCTAGCGTGCGAAACTTACAGGAGATTATATATATAATCCTGCTGCATCATACTCTTGAACACAGTACTGGATTGCAAGATTATATAGTGTTGTTCCTCTTACTAAATATTCAAAATATTGTTAATTTGGTTCAGTGTGTAATAAAAATTTCAAACTGCTTAATAGTAAAGAGATGAAACCTCCAGAGAACTAGAAAAAGCCAAGCGAGAGCCCTGACCCAAATAGCGTGCACGAGAACAAAATAACTTTCTGAAATAATTGATAATAAATACTGATATGTACACTGCGCTTTTCTGTCAGAGATAGATTAAGGGAATATACAATAATAGTGAATAATTTCGTGGCAGAACTGATGGTATTGAATGATGTGGTCAACGCTCATGGCACCACACTAAGTCGCATCTAAACCTCTGTCCAGCTATACTTATATAAGTCTTAACAGTTTGTATAAATCGTTTCAGGTGAATGGGAAGGAGAGAAGGTTGAATGCTACCAGAGCCGATTTCTTCGCTCAGCTTTCGCAGCTGAAATTGTTTAACGACTGTGATTACAACATTGTTGACAGCATCTTAAACACCAGAAGACGAACAGGAAACAAAAGAGGCCTTGCAGAATTGGACATCAGTTGAAGGGAGAGTAAACATAAACCTGTTACTTGTGAACCCCACCGGTTTCTATAACATTTAAGACAGCACCCCACAGAACATATCTTCAGCGAAAGCCGTGGCTACAATCATTCATTATGATTTAGGAAGATGGAGGATTAGGCTTCAAAATCCCGGCACCAGCAAAATCGACAGAAGTAGAGCTTCATCTTTCGAGATTTAAGGAAACCACAGAAACTCTATCTTCTGCTGCCCACTGAGGATAAGCAACCGAACAAAATATTAGCCACCCCAAAACGTACAGACTAGTCGCTTTGGAGTGCTGTTACGCTCCACCTCTGACGTAAAGCAAGTGGTGTGTATGCGGAAGTCGACTGGATGGAATCAGTGCTGTACAATGGGTCGACGTGTGGAGCAGTGAAGAATGTGAGATGGAGCTACCGTGTTTTGACGTGCACATGACGACAGTATAAATGAAGAAACCCGAATTGTTGGTGTGTAAGTGTGGATTGTCTAACGTGTATAAAAGGAATGGTGTACTACCCACGACCAACTAACATGGGCCGGCCGCGGTGGTCTAGCGGTTCTAGGCGCTCAGTCCGGAACCGCGTGACTGCTACGGTCGCAGGTTCGAATCCTGCCTCGGGCATGGATGTGTGTGATGTCCTTAGGTTAGTTAGGTTTAAGTAGTTCTAAGTTCTAGGGGACTGATGACCACAGATGTTAAGTCCCATAGTGCTGAGAGCCATTTGAACCATTTTTTGAACTAACATGGCGTGAGAACATTGGCGGTAAAAAGCTGCTAGCTGACAGGGCCTGGAGACGAGTATGATGCCTTGTCGATGAGAGTCAGCAAACTGAGGTCCGCCTCAACCATTTTGGAAAATAACTGAATGAAATGGACATTTTGAGCCGGACACCTCGCAGCCGCACATATAGCTACGCAGTGGACCAGACACCACTGTAACTAGGCATTAGCTAACCAGAAGCGTGTAGTGTGATAAAAAGATTTGCGGTTTTGTCTCTTCTCAATTGATCCAACGTGTCGAGTGCGCCAGCGACCGAATGAAACGCTTAACATGCCAATTGTGGAAGGTTTAGTTCCTGCCGGACGTGAGTCAGTGAGGTTTAGGTTGTGTTTCTCTTGCATCGTCAAGGAACCACCCATCCCGGTTGCGGTGGAGATTAAACCCGATGGTTATTCTAACATTCTCAGTGACCAAGTGTTGCCGTTTCAAATACATATTCACGATGAATGTACTGTGGACTGCCGTGTTCACAGGGGTGCATTCATACGTTCAGGACACTCTCGAACCTCGGCCGACCTACAAAACCACCCGATATTTACATCTGGGACTACTTCGACCACAGGATGAAACATAGCAATAAACAACCTCTTAGTTTGATAGCTCTAGAGGGGTCTAATCATGAATGAGTGGCTTGAATTATATTTGACATACCTGAAGAAACTTATAGACTTTCTCCTTGCCCAGTTGAGACCATAATCAAGGCAAAATGGAATGTTATGCAATACCATTGTGATGTCTCCTAGGGTTTTTGACCCCACTCCACACAAATGTAAATCCAATCTGTTAACCATTGCACCACCTAGCTCAGCCTTTTAGGAAGAACAAGAAAAGAAATCCGTCATCGTTGTATCATATTGTACTGGAAAGCTTACTCCCGAATCTGTATTGTCAGACAAAGGGGAATGTTAGCTACATGACTGTCAGTCTTAAAAACGATAGTAATATTTTTCTAGAGAAATCGGATCATGTTGGGCATGATTGTGTATCTTACGTCACTAAATTAGCAGTTTCTTGTAACCAGATCTAAAATTTTGTCAACTGAGAATCGGCAGGGATGGGATAAGGATTGGGGATTGGGATTTAACGTTCCGTCGCCGGCGAGGTCATCAGAAACGAAGCACAGCCTTGGATTTGCCAAGGCCGGGGTTGGATATCGGGGGTTTTATATTAAAAGGAACCTTCTTGTCATTTTCCTTAAGTACCTTAGGGAAACCACTGAGTCCTACATCTGGAGACCACACGGTGATCTGATCTTTACTCCTGCAGAATGCAAGGTCATTGCTTTAACCAGTCCAAAAACTCGCACGGTCCAACGGAAAGAAAAGAGGAACCGCTCTTGGTCTTGTAGAAGGAATTATATTGGGATTTGTACCGTAAAAACTTCCCGTTCTATCACAAAATATTACCTATGTGTTGCGTCGCCACTGTTACTTTCCATTTATCTTTCTTACTTTCATTTCCCACTTGTGAGAACCTTTTCTCTGATGTGAAACGTGAGTGAACAAAATACCCACAATTAAAGTCAGAGATCTTGTTATCTATCACTCAATACATCTCTGTGAGAGTTTTCATAGGAAGCGTGTTCTGTGAAGAGAGGAACTTGTTTTGGTTGGAAGCGGTCTGCTGCTTTTAGTACATTTTGTCTACCAATTTCTGGAAAGTCGACTAGATTAAAGCGACATTTAATAATGAGTGCTCTTTGACAATTAGGAAAACAGTACACTAACATTCGACATATTCAACGTGCTGATTGAGGGGTGAGGTTGGTCTTCCGCATGGGAAAACGACAGCACTTCTGAAGTTAAGTACGTAACTGCTTTGGAGTAATTACCGACGTAGTGAGTAAGGAACGGCGCTGAACTTTTTCACGTCCATAGTATGTCATTATAATGTGGGTGTGTTTATCCGAGCGTATCACGCAGCAAACAATTTTACTAACAATAATTTATATTTTAAAGTAGTTAATGTCTTATCTGCAGTGCGGGGCATTTCAGTTGATGAGAAAAAATACAGATTCTATTCGTGAAATACTGCACATGCTATTTTTGTGCGTAAGAGGCAACCTCTTTTTTCTCGCAATACAATTCTGCAGCTATACAGTGTGCCCATTTATCTTGACCACAACAAACAATCTCTTGTCCAGAAGCAAAATTAAAAATGTATCATCAAGTTGTTTACTACCAGTGCAACATAAACTAGCCCCGCATTTCTTGTATCACTGCGCGTTACGAAGTTATGAACGTTAGTACGTCTTTTTTTAAACAATATCCTATATTTTTTATTTGGTAATCTACTTCCTCTCCTCAATATCTGACCGAAAACGTATTATTTGGGATCGTGGGCCCGCCTTGATGCAGAACACTTTTGTTACTTACTTATTCCCATCACCAGTGGGTTCTTTAATTTTAAAACACGCTAAAATAGCATACTTATAAACATTGTAAAACATTATTACATGTGTACTTTTTGGTTCCAAATATTGTTTTCTATAAATAGTTTCATAATACCTTATTTAATTTATGTCACAGCATGACTTTAACGATTGTTGTAGCTGTTTCTGTCATATTTTCTGTGTCTTTTGTTGCCGTTTTTCTTGGCATACACCATGTCATCTGCAACTATATGAGTGGTTGTAAATAAGCAAATAGAAAACGTGAACTTACGTATGTCAGTGCTATACAATTGGGATTGCGGTAGTGTTGGCGATAAAGTTTTAGTGTTTACTAGGTTGGTACGTATTTTGTTATGTACTCTCGTTCGTTGGATGCCTTGCAGCTGCTTTTAGACACAGAAAACATAACTTTCGCAACTTGTTCTTAATCCTAAGCATTAGACCACCTTCTTGTTCGCGATTGTTGTGAGAGATATATCGCATATTGCAAGGTTATGAAAATCCCAGTAACATTCACAACAAAAATATAGTTTTACAAAGGCTGAGACCAGAGGAAGAACCTCAAACAAATTCAGCAATGCTGGAATATACCAACTCACATGTCACTCCTGTCAGGAGCAGTACGTAGAACAAACAAGCATAAATTTCCGAACAAGGTACGCAGAGCACATGAGAGCTGTAAAGAGTGATAGCACACGTACCACTTTAGCAGAACACCTAAAGAATAAAAATCACCACCCCCACCAATATTCAAACTGATCTACACATCCTGAAACACAGCAACAGTTTATACCGATAACTGACATAGAAGATAATTATCACATACAAAGGGCTATAGTGTAAGGGGAAAACGTAATAAAAGAAAACACAACTCTTTGAAACAACACATCCTTTACCGCTCTAAGAGAACCGACACATGACACAGAAGAGGAAAACAAACACTCAAACACACACAAAACGACTCCTCCATTACAAAGAGATAAAGAAGGAACAGAAGTCCTCAGAACTCCCGCAACAATTTTCATAACCTCCTCGCAATACGCGTAATATTTCTTGCGACACACGCGAACAGCAAGATGGCGTAATATTTTGGATCACGAACAAGGTGCGGAAACCATGTTTTCCTTTGTCTAAAAGTAGCTGCAATCCATCCAACGAACGTGAGTATATGGTAAACTACGTAACAATCCAGTACATACCTGGGTGTCTGTGTCGTCCATAGCGTAAGTTAGTTTAAGGTAGATTAAATAGTGTGTAAGCTTAGGGACCGATGACCTCAGCTGTTTGGTCCTATAAGACGTTACCACAAATTACCAGTACACACTAAAACTGTATCCACAACATTTTCGTATGACAGCCATTCATACAGTTGCAGATGACATGATGCATGTAAAAAAACGGCAGAAAAACACATACACACGAAATACGTCGGAAACAGCGGAAACAATCGTAAAAACCATACTGTGACGTAAACTAAATAAGGTATTGGGAAACTAGTCACAGAAAACAATATTGAGAATCACATGTAATAATGTTTTACAATCTTCATAAGTCTGCTATTTTTCATGGTGATGGCGATATTGTCGCTGAAACTACTTTGGGAATAAATAACAAAACTATTTTGCATCAAGGCAGACCTACAACCAGAAATTGTTGACCACTTGGAAAATTTCCGGTGCGCCATGGTCTTCAGCGATGAAAGCAGATTTTGCCTGCATGCAAGTTATCGTCATTTGTGTGTACGACGTAGACCTGATGGGCGCTGTCGCAAACAGTGCCTTCGTCCAAGACACGCTGACCCAGCCACAGGTCTTACGGTATATGATGCGATGTGCTGCAACTTTCGTTCACCTTTGGTGTATCTGGAGGGGACGCTGACCAGCGTTCAGTACCTGCAGAATGTTGTTGGAGCCGTTCTTGTGCCGTTTTTGAAACAGGAAGGTGATGTTTTGCTTCAACATTATAATCCTTGTCCACACAGTGCCCATGAAACTCAATGTTCTTTGCAAGTCGTTCAGCAGTTTTCCTGGCCAGCACGATCTCTGGACTAGTCTCCAATCGAGTATGTGTGGTATGTGATGGGACGAGAAGTCACTCGTGAGGCTCGTCAACCAACAACTCTTACCGAACTATGTGAACAGGTCGAGCATGTGTGACATAACGTATCCCAGCACAGTAATTGCCATCTGACGATCGACTCGATGCCAGACTCAGCGCCTGCATTACCACCTTTTGAGGATACACAACGTACTAATACAGATGTTACAGTATGGGTCGATATCTGGGACCTCAGAAGCGGTTGTGTTATTGATTAGTAAATGTAATTATTTCATGTACTCCGTACATTCTGTTGCAACAATAAATCTTGAGTGAACTACAAATATCTGAGGGGTGTTTTTTTTCCTGGCGGTGTGTAAGTCACGTGACGGAACTTTTTCGAGCTTGGTGAAAACCATCTCACAGGATTATCCCTGACGTATTTTTTGAAATGACTGAGGTTAGAGTGAATGGGCATACAACCTGATAAACCACTGCATATGGCACATGCCATTCTGTGATGGTTGTATGAGAGGTAGTGGTGTCGCCTTCATAATGTGCTACACGATAACGAGAGACCAGCTGCTTCGCAAGTGGCAGGAAAATAGCCACCATTTTAATATTTGTCGTGTAACACATGATGCTCACACTAAATGCATAAAAATTTGAACTTTTCTCTTCCAGGGGAATGTTCGAGTTGTGTTTCTATCTTTGTAGTTTTGAAGCAATAAATGTTTGAAATCTGTTTCTTCTTTTTGAATAGTAATGCTCCGTCACTGGTGGTCAGTAATGTGGCTGCTATCGAGGTCATACATAGGCTTCGACACCATTCAGGGCCTTTTAGCTAGCTGCCATGGCATGCACTGCTTCCATAAAAATAATAATAACAGCTGGCAGACAGTGAGAGTAGCGTACTCTGCCAGGAACACAACACGTGAGTACTGCTAAATGTCCAGCACCAGGCAACTGTTATCGCAGCCAGCCCTCTATGACCTGCGTACCCTACTCAGTATGTGAAGACAGAGCCGTACACCTGTGTCGTGTCGAGTCGCTATATAGCCCACATCACTTAGGAAGGCGCTTCTGCGCATAGAAGCGGAGCGATTTTAAACCGTGGAGGGGATGAGGACTGCGCATGCATGGCGACAGAGAGCGGGCAACCGTAGTCTGCGTTGGCGAATTGTTTTCCTTCGGCCAACAATCAGGTTCATTTGGCTATGGTACATCGTATTATACAATCTATCTATGAAGGGAATAATACATTTTAATACAGATTTTGATCAAACGTCTACCTGAAGAAATCTTTCTTCACGTCTTGACGTTGCGTCCGTTGCTTCACATCATTAGTTGTGTGACGTAGGAAGGCAAGAAAAGCTGACGCAGCTTTGTGAAGACGTTAAGTACAATTTATCTAAAAATGACAATACTCTGACGACAAGATCATCGAAAATGGTAGCAATAATTGTCATACAGACTGTTTCAAACGTAGCATTTATTACACTCAACGAACAGCTATATACAGTGCATCAAATGAAACAGAAACTCAATCAATTTTTCCTAGAAGTGTTAAACTCGAAGCCGTTCGTCGCACAGGAAATCGAGAGGCGAGTACTTCCCAAACTTGATCAGTGTGTCTGGAGTAGCTGTTGAAACAGCTACTTCAGTCCTGTTTTCTTAAGTCGGGTAGATCAGTTGGTAGCGGAGGCACGCAGAAATGATCCTTTATGAACCCTTCACAGGGAGAAATTGCATGCCGTCAGACCGTGTGTGAACGAAGGCGCCGTGCGAAACAAGCTGTGTCATCCGATCCCTCGCGGCCAGTTCAGTGGTAGGCTACGACATCGTTTAACCAGTGGCGTACTGAATTATGCGAGAGAGGCGGCGCACCGTCTTGCTGCCTGTTCTGTGGTTCGGCTTCTCCCAGTCGAGGAAAGGGCCACAGTTCTAGCGCATCAGAAAAAAATGGCTCACATGGCTCTGATCACTATGGGACTTAACATCTGAGGTCATCAGTCCACTAGAACTTAGAACTACTTAAACCTAATTAACCTAAGGACATCACACACATCCATGCCCGAGCAGGATTCGAACCTGCGACCGTTGCAGTCGCGCCTAGAACCGCTCGGCCACCGCGGCCGGCTCAGGATGAGAAGCACCAGTTAGCAATTGCTTCGATGAAAAAGAAGGGCCCGTGAACGTTGTACTGGGATGCGGCACAAAAAACATTAAATTTAGTGGGGCCTCGTTGCAGCTGTACCACCTCGTGGGGATGTGCTAACCCCCAGATATGCGCGTTGTGTGTTCACATTTCGACTTAGATGAAATGACGATTCATCATTGAGTACGACACGATCATCATCCACCAACATTTCGTTTGCAAAGTTGGCACGTAAACCATAGGACTTGCATCGGCCGTTAACGACAAGGATGTAGTTGTTATCGTCTTCTTAAAAATCTCCACCCAGAGCTGCTAATTCGCGATTAGTCTTCCGAACTGATTTCTTGGTGCTACGCAGGGAAGACTCTTATTTGCTGAACACATTCTTCAGTCACTCTCGCTAGTTCCCTGCTCTTCCCTTTGCGCACAAGTATACAGACAAAACTGTTTCAGTTGCTCTTTCTTTTGATGCATTATTTACTATTGTAAGTTGAATGTAATGAATGCTACAAAGCGTTAAATCCCATATATTCATTTTGAGACGTCCAATATATTGCGATTTGGACTGTATTATAACTAAAAATGTAATACACAAGACAACTGACTTAAAACTCAAATCGAAATCATTATACAGGGTGAGTCACCTAACATTACCGCTGGATATATTTCGTAAACCACATCAAATACTGACGAATCGATTCCACAGACCGAACGTGAGGAGAGGGGCTAGTGTAATTGGTTAATACAAACCATAAAAAAATGCACGGAAGTATGTTTTTTAACACAAACCTACGTTTTTTTTAAATGGAACCCCGTTAGTTTTGTTAGCACATCTGAACATATAAACAAATACGTAATCAGTGCCGTTTGTTGCATTGTAAAATGTTAATTACATCTGGAGATATTATAACCTAAAGTTGACGCTTGAGTACCACTCCTCCGCTGTTCGATCGTGTGTATCGGACAGCACCGAATTACGTAGGGATCCAAAGGGAACGGTGATGGCCCTTAGTTACAGAAGAGACTGGAACAGCACATTACGTCCACATGCTAACACCTTTTTATTGGTCTTTTTCACTGACGCACATGTACATTACCATGAGGGGTGAGGTAAACATACACACGTGGTTTCCGTTTTCAATTACGAAATATATCCAGCGGTAACGTTAGGTGACTCACCCTGTATATGCTTGACAACTGTGTCGACGCCACATAGCTTTTTAAAAGCGTGTAGAAGGCGTGTATGTGGGTGTGTCTAATTGTAGTCAAATGTAAATCCTGTACGAAAAAAGAATTACTGGTAGAAAGGACTAGTACAAAATATATCGTAAAATTTTTCAGTATATTATAAACACATCAAAAAAAAGTTTTTCATCACCCCGGTTCCCAGAACTACTGAAGACAGACGTTGACTATGGATATTGTATCACAGACATAGTCCCTTTGGCTGTTCAGAGATATCACTAAACCCGCCCAAAGAAGTAAACAACCATGCATGAGCAGCGCCTATTAGACAGAGGGGGTCCGACAGCCGATCAGTTCCAGTCGTTTCACCAGGAAGGAGGTACACGGCTCTTGTCTCTAGTTCAACCACGCTTAGACGGTCAATATCAAGGTTCGATCGCGTCCGCATTGTTACTTCGTGCCAGGAAAGGCTCTCAACAACAGGGAGTGTCCAGGCGCCTCGGAGTGAAGGAAAGCGATATTGTTCGGACATGGAGGAGATAGAGAGAGACAGGAACTGTCCATGACATGCCTCGCTCAGGTCGCTCAAGAGCTACTACTGCAGTGGATGACCCGCTACCTACGGGTTATGACTAGGAGGAACCCTGACAGCAAACGCCACCGTTTTGAATAATGTTTTTCGTGCAGCCACAGGACGTCGTGTTACGACTCAAACTGTGCGCAATAGATTGTATGATGCGCAACTTCACTCCCTACGTCCATGGCGAGGTCCATCTTTGCAATCACGACACTATGCAGCAGGGTACAGACGGCCCCAACAACATGCCGAATGGACCGCTCAGGGTTGGCATCACGTTCTCTTCACCGATGAGTGTCGCATATGCCTTCAACCAGGCAAACGTCGGAGACGTGTTTGGAGGCAACCCGATCAGGCTCAATGCCTTAGGCACACTGTCCACGAGTGCAGACAGGTGAGGTTCCCTGCTGTTGAGGGGTGGCATTATGTGGGGCCGACGTACGACGCTGCTGGTCATGGAAGGCGCCGTAACGGGTGAACGATACGTGAATGCCATCCTCCGATCGATAGTGCAACCATATCGGCAGCATATTGGTGAGGCATTCGTCTTCATGGGCGACAATACGCACCCGCTTCGTGCGCATCTTGTGACATCATATTCTCCAGACATGAACCCTATCGACCATGCCTGGAACAGATTGAAAACGGCTGGTCATGGATAATGTGACCCACCGATCACTCTGAGGCATCCACGCCGAATCGCCTTTGAGGAGTGGAACGATCAGGACCAACAGTGCCTTGATGACCTGGTGGATAGTATGCTACGACGAATACAGGCACGCATCAATGCGAGAGGGCGTGCTACTGGGTACTGGAGGTACCGGTATCTACAGCAGTCTGGACCACCACCTCTGAATGCCTCGCTCTATGGTGGTACAACATGCAATGTGTGGTTTTAATGAGCAGTTAAAAGGGCTTAAATGATGTTTATGTTGATCTCTATTCCAATTTTCTGTACAGTTTCCGGAACGCTCGGAACCGAGGTGATGCAAAACTTTTTTTGATGAGTGTATGGTCTCGTGATGGAAAGACTACTTGGTGGACATTATGTGGATGCCGTAATTGAGCCGACATTCCGTGTGATCACCTACTGCAAGAGCCATTGAAGCCACACAGTGCACAGCGTTAGAGACATTGAAGCCGCACAGTGCACGACCTTAGCCAGCCTTTGGGTGGAGCTTGTATTTTTATAGTGTGCATGCATTTTAGATCGGAGCCCCACAAACGTCACAAGCTGTAACCTATTCCCCTTCTCTTTCATGAGGCTGACAACCTCCTTGTCTTAAGTTATTATGTCATAAGAATTATCGTCCGCATTTCCAGATGTATCGAATCCGTTGGGATGGCGCCTTGTTACTTCATATTGGCTGCAACCTTTCACACATTAGATGGAACTGTCTGTATCCATGACCACCAGGTGCGTACGTCGGCCTCACATAATACCACCCCAAAACATCAGGGAACCTCCACCTTGCTGGACTCCCTGGTCAGTGTGTCTAAGGTTTTCAGCCTGACCGCGTTGCCACCAAACAGGTCTCCGACGATTGTCTGGTTGAAGGCATATGCGACACTCATCGGTGAAGAGAACCTGTTGCCAATCACGAGTGGTCCATTTGGCATGTTGTTGGGCCCATCTGTACCCCTCTGCCGTGGTTGCAAAGATAGACTTCGCTATGGACGTCGGGACTGAAGTTGTGCATCATGCAGCCCACTACGCACAGTTTGAGTCGTAACACGTCGTCCTGTGGCTACACGAAAAGCATTATTCAACATGGTGGCGGCGTTGTCAGGGTTCCATAATCCGTAGGTAGCGGTTCAAATGGTTCAAATGGCTCTGAGCACTATGCGACTTAACTTCTGAGGTCATCAGTCGCCGGCCGCGGTGGTCTAGCGGTTCTAGGCGCGCAGTCCGGAACCGCGCGGCTGCTACGGTCGCAGCTTCGAATCCTGCCTCGGGCATGGATGTGTGTGATGTCCTTGGGTTAGTTAAGTTTAAGTAGTTCTCAGTTCTAGGGGACAGATGACCACAGATGTTAAGTCCCATAGTGCTCAGAGCCATTTGAACCATTTTTGAGGTCATCAGTCGCCTAGAACTTAGAAGTACTTAAACCTAACTAACCTAGAGACATCGCACACATCCATGCCCGAGGCAGGATCCGAACCTGCGACCGTAGCGGTCGCTCGGTTCCAGACTGTAGCGCCTAGAACCGCACGGCCACTGCGGCCGGCGTAGGTAGCGGTCTGCAGTAAAAACCCTTGTGCGGCCTGAGCGAGGCATGTCATCGACAGTTTCTCTCTCTCTCTGTATCTCCTCCATGTCCACACAACATCGCTATGGTTCACTCCGAGACTAGCTATATTGTATAAAAGAATCACAGTTGTATAGAAAAAAAAGATTGTTCTAAAAGAAGGTGAGCTGTATGAAAATTTAAAGAACTACTCAGAGAAAGAGTAAGTAAATGGGAAACTTAGTATACTGATTCTGTACTAGTATCAGAGTAAACTGTATCTCCCTCTGCACATAAGATATAGTCTCTCTGTACCTGCTAGTATTAGTTTAAAATAATGCATATATGTAAGTAGGTCATCATAATGTACAGAAAATAATGTATTGTAAAGCAACTGTGAAAGAATATTCGTAATATATCATCAATTAAAAGAGCATTTACTATTCTTAGTAAAAAAAGTGTTAAGAAAACAGAGAGCGAAAAGAAAAATGTTGTTAAAGAACTAGAAAATAATTTGTTACATCTATGTTATTACTTACAAAAGATCACAGAAAAACCTGATCCTTTCACAGCTGTTGTGGTCTTCAGTGAAGCACTGGTTTGATTCACCTCTTCATGCTACTCTATCCTATGCTATGCAAGCCTCTTCATCTCCGAATAATTACTACAACTTACATCCGTCTGAATCTCCTTACTGTATTTATCTAGTGTTCTCCCTCTACAATTTTTACTCCCACACTTCCCTCCAGTGCTAAATTAGTGATCCGTAGATGGCAACAGATATCTTCTTCTGGTCAGGTTGTGCCACAAATTTCTTTTCTCACCAATTCCGTGCAGTACCTCATCATTAGTTACGTGAGCTATCCATCTAATCTTCATCATTCTTCTGTAGCACTGCATTTCAAACGCTTACGTTCTCTTTTTGCCTAAATTGTTCCGATGTGGCCGAACTGTTCTAGGCGCTCCAGTCCGGAACTACGCTCTGCTACGGTCGCAGGTTCGAATCCTGCCTCGGAAATGGATGTGTGTGATGTCGTTAGGTTAGTTAGATTTAAGTAGTTCTAAGTCTAGGGGACTGATGGCCTCAGATGTTAAGTCCCAAAGTGCTCAGAGCCATTTGAACCATTTGAACCATCTAAATTGTTTATCGTCCTTGTTTCACTTCTATATATGCCTGCACTCCATACAAATACCTTCAGAAAATACTCCCTAAAACTTAAGTCTGCATTCGATGTTAACGAATTTCTCTCCTTCACAAACTTTTTTCTTACCATTGCCACTCTACATTTTACATCCTTTCTACTTCGGTAATCATCAGTTATTTTGCTGCCTAAATAGCAAAACTCATCTACTATTTTAAGTATCTAGTTTCCTTATCGAATTCCTTTCCCTTAACATCGCATGTTATAATTCGATTGCATTCCATTATCTTAGTTTTGCTTTTGATGGTGTTCATCTTATATCCTCTTCTCATCTTCTCAAGGCACTATCCATTCCGTTCAACTGCTCATCCAAGTCCCTTGCTGTCTCTGACAGAATTACGATGTCATCGGCAAACCTCAAAGTTTTTATTTCTTCTCCCCGAGCTTTAATTTCTACCCCATATTCTTCTTTGGTTTACTTCACCGTTTGCTCATTGTACAGATTGAATAACATCGGGGACAGACTACAACCCTGTCTCACTCTCTTCTCAATCACTGCTTTTCATTCATGCCCCTCGACTCTTACAACTGCTTTCTGGTTTCTGTACAAGCCTTTTGCGCCCTGTGTTTTACCCCTTCTACCTTCGGAATTTGAAAGAGGGTATTCAAGTCAACATTGCCAAAAGCATTCTCTAAGTCCACAAATGCTATAAACGCAGGTTTGTCTTTCGCTAACCTATCTGTTAACAGAAGTTGTAGGATCAGTATTGCCTCGCGTGTTCCTTCATTTTTCCGGAATCCAAACTGATCCTCCCAGGGGGCCGCGCGGAATTAGCCGAGCGGTCTTAGGCGCTGCAGTCCTGGACTGTGCGGCTGATCCCGGCGGAGGTTCGAGTCCTCCCTCGGGCATGGGTGTGTGTCTTTACACTTAGGATAATTTAGTTTAAGTAGTGTGTAAGTTTAGGGACTGATGACCTTAGCAGTTAAGTCCCATAAAAAAAATAAAAGAAAAGAAAAAAGAAAGATCCGCCCAGAGGTCGGCTTCTACCAGTTTTTTAATTCTGCTGTAATAAATTCGTGTTGCTATTTCACAACCATGACTTATTAAAGTACACTGGACTCGCATTCGGGAGGACGACGGTTCAGTCCCGTCTCCAGCCATCCTGATTTAGGTTTTCCGTGATTTCCCTAAATCGTTTCAGGCAAATGCCGGGATGGTTCCTTTGAAAGGGCACGGCCGATTTCCTTCCCCATCCTTCACTAACCCGAGCTTGCCCTCCGTCTCTAATGACCTCGTTGTCGACGGGACGTTAAAACAACACTAACCTAACACTAACCTAACTTATTAAAGTAATGGTTTGGTAATATTCTTACCTGTCAGCAGGTGTTTTCTTTGGAATTTGAATTATTACGTTCATTTTGAAGTGTGCGGGTATTTCGCCAGATTCATACATCCTGAACATCGGATGGAAGAGTTTTGTAACCATCGACATAGTGTAGCAAAACTGTGATTCACCCGAACAGCCGACACGTTTCCATTGGTCGACGGTTCAATCCCGATGGTCTCGTACCCACTGCAGTCGCAACTGACGATGTCGTTGGGTCAATATGTGAACACGTATGGGTGGTATGCTGTGGAACCCGATGTTCAACAATGTACCACGAACGGTGTGTTCCAAAACACTTGTGCGTTCACCAGTTTGTGCTCTTTCGTCAGAGATGCCACAGATCATCATGTATCCTACTTTACAGAGCAGACAAGCCTCCGAACCCTCCGTTCTGTGAACAGTCGTGTACGTCCAACCATTTAGCGCTTAGTGGTAGTTTCAGTGCCCTTCTACGTCTTTCCATAGATGCTCACGACAGTAGCACGTGAACATTCGAACAGCTTCGCCGTTTTCAAAATGCTCGTTCACAGGCTCTGCGTAATAATAATTTGCTCTTTGTCAAAATTGCCTATGTCAATTGATATCCCCATTTGCAGCCCATATCTTCGCTAGTGTGACCCAGCTGCACCCAACTTTACGGTGGACAGTGGTCATAATGTCTTGGCATAACAGTGTGTGCTTACATTTGTCCTGTAGCCATTCCTGCTTAGCCATTTGCACTTCCTGTCATTCTCATTTTCAGACCTTTGCACTCCCTTTCGCCTGCTTTGTTTGCTGCATTTTTATGTTTTCTCATCAATTAAATTCAGTTCCTCTTGAATTATCCAAGGATTTCAAAAATGGCTCTGAGCTCTATGGGACTCAACATCTTAGGTCATCAGTCCTCTAGAACTTAGAACTACTTAAACTGAACTAACCTAAGGACATCACACACATCCATGCCCGAGGCAGGAATCGAACCTGCGACCGTAGCGGTCGCGCGGTTCCAGATTGTAGCTCCTAGAACCGCTCGGCCACCCCGGCCGGCCCAAGGATTTCTACAAAGCTTTCTATTTTTACCTATTTTATCCTCTACTGCCGCCACTGCTTCATCTCTCAAAGCTACCCTTCTGTTCTCTACTGTGTTCCCTTCCTATTCCAGTCCCTCTGAAACGCTCAACAACCCCTGCTTCGTTCAACTTATCCAGATCCCAGTTCTTTATTTTTCTACCTTTTTTGCAATTTCTTCAGTTTTAATCTATAGTTCCTAGTCAATAAGTTGTTTTCAGGGTCCAGATCTGCTCCTGGAAATGTCTTACAATTTAAAATCTGCTTCCGAAATCTCTGTCTTACCATTATGTAATCAGTCTGAAACCTTCCAGTGTCTCCAGGTCGCTTCTAAGTATACAACCTTCTTTTTTTCAGTGACTTCTGTTGCTTTCATCTCTGGCCGTATTTCGTGATCTGTGAGAACTTCTGGTTGCGCCGTGCTTCTGATCAGCTTTACTCTTTATATATCCCAATAACTGTCTGGATGAGGCAGTTAGTAGGTGAAAGGGATGGAGAGGTATACTATTCAATACCATATTTCAGTGCATCATCCAGATTAACAACCACAGGGTTCGATTTAGAATAAAGTTTTGTGAAAAACTTCAGCTCTTAGAATGAATAACCCAATGAAATGAAACTTAGAGGCTGTGCTGAACACTATGCCAAATGTAATTAAGAGAGCAGAGAGACGATGTACGTTTAGGCTCAGCAGCGCTCTCCCTTATATGACCAGGAAGGTCATTGCCACGGTTAAAGACCTACCGGACGAAATGGAGAAATGAAGGAAAGTGGCAGTAAGCCTCGTCGGTATTAAAGAATACAATGTTAATATGTGATTGCTATTGCTAGTCTTTGGAGGACGTGTTTATCATGCGTAACATTCGGTTTGTACAGAGTAGCAGATAGTATGAGAAGGTCTTACGCAACGTCTTGCAGGTGCTGGACCACGCTAAGCTACAATTGACAACTATATCCTCTGCTAGGCAGCAACGAACCATGTTATTTCATCCAGATTGTCAGCTCAACGATGGAATATTATAATGAGTATGAACTTGTTCGTGCCGAATATCTGATACAGTCCGCCATGGAATGCGTTGATGCAGTGCATGCCGCTGCGTTGGTTTTAACTATCCAAATGTCACAAATGATTCTTATTCCAATGAAATGACGGTGCCGGACTGATATTTGTGGAGGAGCCCCACATTGTGCTTTCTTATAGTGATGGCTGCAAATGTGTTTTACTACCGTGCACAAAATTTGATTGGACAGTTTGGAGGAAAGAGATCAAACAGCGAGGTCATCGGTTTCATCGGATTAGGGAAGGACGGGGAAGGAAATAGGCCGTGCCCTTGCAAAGGAACCATCCCGGCATTTGCCTGGAGCCATTTTGGGAAATCACGGTAAACCCAAATCAAGATGACCGGACGCGGGACTGAAACGTCGTCGTGCACAAGAGTCCAGTATAATGACTTACATCGCCACTGGATACAACACGCTAACTCGAATCGCATTGAGCAGCGTAATCTGATATGCAGTCGCTGGATCGAAGAAGTTTTTGACCCTGAGGTCCTGCTCCTTCTTCAGTCAAATCTACATATCGTGCTTTAACACGAGAATTCTTAGTCACATGTTGTTCAGGGCAGAAAGATGGGTACCAGTGGTTCCAAGGACTGACATACTGCCACCGCCAGTTGGGTACGTGTTAGACGCGGTAGGAGGGCAACGAATTCTTTACTATCCCACTCTAACCACTGTTGGTGCCTTGTGAATTCTTTTTCAAACAGCATGGAGGGATATTTGGCACATTCATAACCGGGCCCTCTTTGATACTAATGAAAGACATTTAGAGGCTCTGACTGGAGCACCGTCCCACAACATACTGATTTCTCAATCAGACACCGCGTACAGCTCTGTAATTTTAATCATTTGTCCATTGCCGTGTCGCTGATCTTTGGCATGAAGTTCATTAGAATTACATTTATCTTAGTCAGTAATACACTCCTGGAAATTGAAATAAGAACACCGTGAATTCATTGTCCCAGGAAGGGGAAACTTTATTGACACATTCCTGGGGTCAGATACATCACATGATCACACTGACAGAACCACAGGCACATAGACACAGGCAACAGAGCATGCACAATGTCGGCACTAGTACAGTGTATATCCACCTTTCGCAGCAATGCAGGCTGCTATTCTCCCATGGAGACGATCGTAGAGATGCTGGATGTAGTCCTGTGGAACGGCTTGCCAAGCCATTTCCACCTGGCGCCTCAGTTGGACCAGCGTTCGTGCTGGACGTGCAGACCGCGTGAGACGACGCTTCATCCAGTCCCAAACATGCTCAATGGGGGACAGATCCGGAGATCTTGCTGGCCAGGGTAGTTGACTTACACCTTCTAGAGCACGTTGGGTGGCACGGGATACATGCGGACGTGCATTGTCCTGTTGGAACAGCAAGTTCCCTTGCCGGTCTAGGAATGGTAGAACGATGGGTTCGATGACGGTTTGGATGTACCGTGCACTATTCAGTGTCCCCTCGACGATCACCAGTGGTGTACGGCCAGTGTAGGAGATCGCTCCCTACACCATGATGCCGGGTGTTGGCCCTGTGTGCCTCGGTCGTAAGTAGTCCTGATTGTGGCGCTCACCTGCACGGCGCCAAACACGCATACGACCATCATTGGCCCCAAGGCAGAAGCGACTCTCATCGCTGAAGACGACACGTCTCCATTCGTCCCTCCATTCACGCCTGTCGCGACACCACTGGAGGCGGGCTGCACGATGTTGGGGCGTGAGCGGAAGACGGCCTAACGGTGTGCGGGACCGTAGCCCAGCTTCATGGAGACGGTTGCGAATGGTCCTCGCCGATACCCCAGGAGCAACAGTGTCCCTAATTTGCTGGGAAGTGGCGGTGCGGTCCCCTACGGCACTGCGTAGGATCCTACGGTCTTGGCGTGCATCCGTGCGTCGCTGCGGTCCGGTCCCAGGTCGACGGGCACATGCACCTTCCGCCGACCACTGGCGACAACATCGATGTACTGTGGAGACCTCACGCCCCACGTGTTGAGCAATTCGGCGGTACGTCCACCCGGCCTCCCGCATGCCCACTATACGCCCTCGCTCAAAGTCCGTCAACTGCACATACGGTTCACGTCCACGCTGTCGCGGCATGCTACCAGTGTTAAAGACTGCGATGGAGCTCCGTATGCCACGGCAAACTGGCTGACACTGACGGCGGCGGTGCACAAATGCTGCGCAGCTAGCGCCATTCGACGGCCAACACCGCGGTTCCTGGTGTGTCCGCTGTGCCGTGCGTGTGATCATTGCTTGTACAGCCCTCTCGCAGTGTCCGGAGCAAGTATGGTGGGTCTGACACACCGGTGTCAATGTGTTCTTTTTTCCATTTCCAGGAGTGTATTTCGATTGATGTTAGTGTGGTAGGATTAAGTGATTCGCAGCATAAAATGTTTCCCATTTTCCAAGAAAAATCTGGATAAGCCGGCAGCAGCATAACACTAGAACGTTCTTCGTGTATTCCTCAGATGAACCTTATTTTCATCGGCCTTCGTAGTCTCTACGTAGCATCGCTGTCTAGTGAAGTGGACTTCACATCTATCCTTCTTCGTGTTGCAGATTTCACAAATGCTAGCATGTTATTAATTTAGCCAATAGCGAAGATAAATGTTTCATAACTAAGGAAAGCAAAGCAGCCGAGGAACACACTGGACTGTACCTTCGAATTAATGACGACGGAGCTATAAAAACTATATCTTCAATGTTGGTTACTGAGCGTTCAGTAAGTGGGCTATTTTGAGGCTCCTTTCTTGAAGTGCGTAGTTGTCAGAGTACTAACTGTAAGCTAAATTAATCGTTCATCGGTATTTGGAAAACTGTAAGTTGTTGGCTGGATCATCTGCTTCACGGACTGGAAGCAGATAAAGGCATATTATATCCAATAGGACCACGTCTAGTGAATCACTGTGTCGATCGAATTAGCTTTCGTGCTAATAATTGCCGTAACTGTGAGCCAACCAAACCTACGACTTCGGGCCTGAACATTAGTACGTGTGTTACTGCTGCTGAAGAGCTGTACCCATCTCTAATGACCTCACAATCGAACGTTAAACCCCAGTCTTGCTTCTTGTCGTCCTTGCAGCTGCACGATATTTAACTGAAAGCACCTTTATGAAACGTGGAGGCGGGGTCTAGGGAAGCTAAGGTGAGCGAAGGCCCGACTCATTTAGGGGAAATTTAAAGTACCTGTCCAACACGGGAACAAAAGAGACAGAAAATCAGAAAAAAGTTCTAGTTGGGTGCAATAACCTTACGCCGGCCAAATTAAGTGATAATGACGGTGACAGGACGGAGTGCGTGAGTGCAGCTGGCGACGGTTTCCCGGTGGGGCCTTATTCATTACTGCATTCCCAGACGCGCGACGTACACGCAAAGGCACAACACGCGGACGCTTAACGACGGTCAGTTCCGACGGCGGCGCCGAGGCGTGCCGCCGCCCTCGTAATTTAGTGCCGCACTCTGACGCAGATTTCGTCCGCGGCGGGGAGCCGTCGGCCGATGCACACGTTATCAGATAAGGCGCCGGCCCGTCGCTATACATCTCGGCCGGGGCAGCAGCAGGGGCAGGGGTAATTAGGAAAGGCAGGATCCGTTCGAGCCGGTTGCTCGCGATGGGCGCGAGATTGGGCAGGAACTGGCGGAAGTGGGCCTGGCGCACAATGGCTCGTCGCGAAGGTGAGCGCAAGGTGGCCGTTCTCATTAGACCAGCCGGCCGAGACCTGATGGCTATCACTCGCCGCCGATGGCCGCCAATGCGCCCGCCCGACCGCGGACACCCGCCCGATGAACACCGCTCCTAAAACTTCTAGAGGGACGCCATTTTAATAATTACAGTTTTGATACACTAAAGTCCTTTCGACACCACCGACTTTCTGGTCAAAAGTGACTACTCGTTGTGAGTACAAATCTTCTCCTTGCGCGCAAATCTGCCGCGAAGCACGTCACGAGTGGGACATTGACTTCAGTGGTCAGTTGCCTATGCCGAGTTTTGGGGTTCTAAATTCTTGAGTATGCTGTAGGCTGGGCGTGCGCAGAAACAGGGAATTTGACGTCATCTGTTAACACCTAATATCGCCGAGTTCACTTCTGTTATAGCAGTGGATTTGTGCTTTTGCATCTTTTTAATATTTATTTATTTACTTTTTTCCTTTTGTGGCGCTTTCCACGGGCCTGGTAGTTTTCTTGCTGCTGTTCTCCCACAAGGGAGACGAAATATCTGAAATCAAATGTTATTAACGTTTTAAGGAAAAACGTATTTACGTTTCACAAAACCTGGGTAAATAAAGATCTTACTTTATACATAAAAATAAAATGACGGTGTGGCATTATTGGCCAGGATGTTAGGCTGTATGGTGCAAGTCTTTCTACTTGACACAACGTCGACGAGTACTCGTATAAGATGAAATGATTAGGAAAACCCGAACAACCAGTTCACAAGCGAAGAAAATCGCGGACTCCTCCAGGAATCGAACACATGACTCTGTAATCTATAGGCTGCAACGCTAACCAGAAGACTACGAGCTGCTGCACACTGTGCATAAATACGAACGAAAATATGTAACCTTTTCTTAATAAAGGAATGTGTTTCAGCTGAAAATAGTCAGAATAAGTTAACAAGAAAAGTAATTTTCAATGTTATTTAGCAATTAGACCCGCCAGGTTAGCCGAGAGCGCTAATGTGCTTCCTGGACTCGGGTAGGCGCGCCGGCCCCGGTTCAAATCCGCCTGGCGTATTAACGACGAAGGGCGGGTGTGCCAGCCAGCCTGAATGTGGTTTTTAGGCGGTTTCCCACATCCAATTAGGTGAATACCGGGCTGGTCCCCACGTCCCGCCTCAGTTACACCACTCGCAGACATTTGAAAAACGTTCGCACCCTTGCATGGTTTACACTAGACACAGACAGCTGGGGTACACTCCTTCTATCCTACTGGGTATGGGGTGGTGACAGGAAAGGCATATGGCCACCCTCTGAAAGCAACATTGCCAAAAATCCATAGTAACGCCCAGACCCGGCGATAGCTGGAGTGGGATCCGGATTTAGCACTTAGATGGTGAGCAATCTACGAAGGCTGTAGTAAAAAAGGGGACTATATACTGTCTTCTAAATATTGTTTGATGTGTTTGTAACTACACTCCTGACAAAAAAAAGTGAAGTATTCAGAAAACATGGTCAGATATCAATGTAACTTTGTGCACGTACAAACTATCGGCGGGTATGTAAATACAACGTGAGAGCAGGCATATTAGTCGTTATGGTCCCGGTCGACCATGTCTGACCAGTACAAGGGAGGATCACCGTGTTGCTCACCAAAACCCTTCACATTTGCGCCCGGTATCCGAGTACAAATAATGGACTCCCTGCTAAATTCTGTGTGTTAAATTTCATTTTCGTGTGAAATTTGAACGAAAAGTCAAAATATTCAAACAAACAGTTTTTGTGTAGATCAAAACCTAGAACTTGCGTCTGTGAGTTATTACTGCAGGGTACTTCTCTCGTATTGTAAAGCTCTACAGATCTCATCTAAAAAACTTTCATCTATTTATGGAAAAGTAGATGCATTGGGGAGCTATTTGCCAGACAAGAAGAAACAATTAGTAGTTGGTGGAGATTTCATTGTAGATTTCTTACAATATGCTGATGACAAAAATAAACTGGGAGCATTATTTGGGTGTTCCTATTTAATTTCAGTAGTTAGTTTATCAACTCGTGTGCAGCAAGGTAGCAAGATCTGTATTGATAACATTTTTCTAGACAGTGCTGCGGCTGGAACAATTAATGTGTCCTTAGTTGTTAATGGAATAGCTATTTATACCTCCACTCACCAAATATTACAGCCCTTAAATAATAAATTATGGCCTGTGGGTATTTCTTGTGATCTTTCCACGGCGGACTGGTGATAATTTGTTCCACCAGCAGGCCTCGAAACAGCTACCTCCGAATCGAGCGCACCCACGCAGGGGTACGTTAGCTATATCGACTGAGATTGTTTTAATTTTTTACTGGTACGAGACTGGATTTGCGAATGCCGTACCTGTTTCTACATGATCCACGTGAAGGGCATCGAAGTACAGTAGCCACAGATGAAAACTTGAGTGCATGTGTCTTGTTGAACGATCAGAGGTTGAAAGTGTATGAATTAGTTGTGTTTATACGTATATCACAAGAAAGTAAAGAGTAAATGAATTAGAAACAACTAACTATAAGAAAACTTTGTGCAAGATGTGTGCTCCATTTGTTAAACACTGATAAAAAACTAATGTTAAAATTCATATTCATTTCTCTGCAACGGATTCACCGTTAACGTTCGGTAAGAAATGCACTTGCGTTTGTGCTCCAATGTACTACCTTGGGTGATGCATATGGTCATCTATCCAAGCCAGAAATGGAGCACGACGTGGAAGCCGATGGTTCTGTACCAACGTAGGTGATATTGATTTCATATACACAAGATTTCTGTAGACCATTGAATCCTAATACGAATGTGGAATGACAGTGGGAAAACAGTGATCTGAGGTACGAATTGTTGGAAAAGCCACCATAAACTCCAGATTTAGTGGCCTCCGTCTTCCACATATTCCTAAGTATAAGGTAATTCGTAACATGAAAACTTTCTGATCCTGTAACAGGTTTACGCCAGACGTAGATGACTGCTTTCAAGACTTTCAAGGGTGTAATCTGCTTATGTTGTTGTTGTGGTCTTCAGTCCAGAGACAGGTTTGATGCAGCTCTCCATGCTAATCTACCCTGTGCAAGCTTCTTCATCTCCCAGTACCTATTGCAACCTACATCCTTCTGAATCTGTTTGGTGTATTTATCTCTTGGACTCCCTCTACGATTTTTACCCCCCACGCTGCCCTCCAGTACTAAATTTGCGATTCCTTGATGCCTCAGAATATGCCCTCCCAACCGATCCCTTCTTCTAGTCAAGTTGTGCCACAAATTTCTCTTCTCTCCAATTCTCTTCAGTACCTCCTCATTAGTTATGTGATCTACCCATCTGATCTTCTACATTCTTCTGTAGCACCACATTTCGAAAGCTTATATTCTCTTCTTGTCTAAACTATTTATCGTCCACATTTCACTTCCATACGTGGCTACACTCCATACAAATACTTTCAGAAACGTCTTCCTGACACTTAAATCAATTCTGGCTGTTAACAAATTTCTCTTCTTCAGAAACGCTTTCCTTGCCATTGCAAATCTACATTTGATATCCTCTCTACTTCGACCATCATCAGTTCTTTTGCTCCTCAAATAGCAAAACTGATTTACTACTTTAAGCGTCTCATTTTCTAATCTAATTCCCGCAGCATCACCCGATTTAATTCGATTTTATTCCGTTATCCTCGTTTTGCTTTTGTTGATGTTCATCTCGTATCCTCCTTTCAAGACACTGTCCATTCTGTTCAGCTTCTCTTCCAGGTCCTTTGCTGTCTCTGACAGAATTACAATGTCATCGGCGAACCTCAAAGTTTTTATCTCTTCTCCATTGATTTTAATTTCTATTCCGAATTTTTCTTTTGTTTCCTTTACTACTTGCTCAATATACAGATTGCATAACATCGGGTATAGGCTACAACCTTGCCTCACTCCCTTCCCAACCACTGCTTCCCTTTCTTGCCCCTCGACTCTTATAACTGCCGTCTGGTATCTGTACAAATTGTAAATAGCCTTTCGCTCTCTGTATTTTACCCCTGCCACCTTCAGAATTTGAAAGACAGTATTCCAGTCAACATTGTCAAAAGCTTTCTCTAAGTCTACAAATGCTAGAAACGTAGGTTTGCTTTCCTTAATCTATTTTCTAAGATACGTCGTAGGGTCAGTATTGCCTCACGTGTTCCAACATTTCTACGGAATACAAACTCATCTTCCATGAGGTCGGCTTCTACCAGTTTTTCCATTCGTCTGTATGGAATTCGTGTTAGTATTTTGCATCCGTGTCTTATTAACTGATAGTTCGGTAATTTTCACATCTGTCAATACCTGCTTTCTTTGGGATTGGAATTATTATATTCTTCTTGAAGTCTGAGGGTATTTCGCCTGTCTCATATATCTTGCTCACTAGATGGTAGAGTTTTGTTAGGCCTGGCTCTCCCAACGCTGTTAGTAGTTCTAATGGAATGTTGTCTACTCCCGGGGCCTTGTTTCGACTTAGGTCTTTCAGTGCTCTGTCAAATTCTTCACGCAGTATCAAATCTCCTATTTCATCTTCATCTACATTCTCTTCCATTTATATAATATTGTCCTCAATCTACTTATAAGGAAAACAAATTACACAAAGTCCATTGACCTAAATGCAACGTAAGTCGAAAAATAAATGCATTATGGATCAGAAAACTAGAAATGTTTCACTGCCAGGTGTAAGGTGGTCATTGCTGCGCCCACTCGTTAGTAGGATAAATATAGCCTATGTGAGCCGCGGCAACCAGTAGCTAAACCTCTCTGTCACAACAGTCAGATATTAAGTTGCCCCTTTTTGGCGCTCGGCGTGGCAGCAGGAGTTGTTCAGAGTTAGCCGCGTTCATTTTCGGCAGAAGCATTAGCAGGAAGTCGTTAAGAGCTCCGGTTAAAGTGCTGCCGTCGCGTGCGCGAAGCATAGTTAACATTAGCGCGAGTGTAAGCAATCCCGTCGGGCTGAATCATTTCTGAACGCAAGGCGTTATTCACGAGGGCGTGCTCAAAAGTAATTTCTCTGAAATTTTATATGAAAACTCTTACAGTTTCTTAAATAAAACAAACGCTATTAACATTCTACGGCTTTACTCTTCGCGTCTACATGTTTATTTCCCAAAACAGTCGCTCTAGAGACGAACAGGGACAGTTTGGTGTTTCTTTTGCTATTCCTGAACAATAAATAACTTCTGTACTGAAGGTAATATTTTTGTATTGTGTAACACTGCTCATGCTATTCGTACCGTATAATGAAAATCTGTTCTCCGTACTCTTGAACATAGATATATTTCTTTTGTTAGTGTCCCTATTCACCCCACCGTCGGGGTGAAAAGAGACATGTATTTAATGATCACTGTGTTTCCTATCCAAATACGTGGTGGGATCTGTAGAGAAATAATATATCTTTTAAAAAAGACTTGCTGTTATTTATTGTATAAGTACAGTAGTACAAATGAACTTCTCTTTATTTTAAACCAATAACCATAATTTTTACAGTAAAATTTACAATTATTCAAGTCAGTGGTAACATAAAATTAGCTAATTTACTAACCAACAAATCAATCATTACATAAATTGAAGGTATAACTTCGTCTTCGCACAGTTGGTGTCTTCAAAACACCAAGAATATCAGTTTTTAGCAAACACGATCATCGGACACATCAGGAAAAACAAACACATCTCATCACTTTTTCGATTGGCGAAGAAACCTTCCACTGAGATGTTCATTTTCCTTGTCAACTTGAAGAACCTTTCCAATGAACACCTTCATACACTTATCATACGAAAACTTGACACCAACCAATCTCCTTCCCTTAATTTGTTTATCTCAACACCTGCAGTGGCCGCATCACCATTTTGCGCACCTTCTACGGAAAGGTCTATATCATCTGGAATCGTTTCATCTTCATCATCAGATAATTGTTCAGCATGATCTACTTTACTGTTCAGAAAGTCTGCTAGAGTACCACTGCCACCAGCCGAGACATTCAGTCTCTTTTTCCGGCCTCTTGTCTGCTCTGTTTCATAATCCTGTAACGCTTTACTTTTAAGAATTATGTCAGACTGTCTGTTGCAGTGAGTGGGGCAGCAATTCCCTCACTCTCTTCATGTTCAGTAGGCAAGTTGTCAGGTACTTTCTTCCGATTAAGAAGAAATATACCTACCTTTTGAAAACCAGACTGGATAGTATCTTCAGACACTTCTTCCAGTAAATTAAATGTTTTATTCAGAAGAGAAGGAATATACCTTTTATCGGAATTCTGTTTTTGACATTTGCTTTGGATTTACTATTCTCAAGATTTATCTCCAGCTTATTTTGAGTGGTCAGAATAGGGCAACATCTAATGTTTGTGTCAAATGTATCGGATTTGCAGGAGGGAGTACAAATGAGACGTTATGTTCCTCACATAGCCTGATAACTGTTGGAGGTAAGTGAGAACTTAAATTGTCACCTATCCCCCAAGCTTCCTCCCCTCAAATCGACGGCACTATGGTGTTCTAGCTATCTCGAACCAGTCAAGAAAACAATTTCCATCCATCCGGACTTGGCACCTAGAGCGCCGCCTTCAGTCCGCAAGCCATACATCTATGCTGATTTGCTGATTACAGAGGAGCATCCCAGAATCATGCTGCAAACATGCCATATACCTGTACTTGCCTCCCTCGGTATTGGCACCGTCTTTTAAAAATGAGTTTGCGTCGGCCTGGGTCGTCAGAGAGTGCAGACTCGTCACAGTTTATTATCAAATGTGATGGCAAACTGACTTCAATGTCTTCCATTGATGCTATCAGCTCATCAAAGAAAGTGTTGATAATTGGGAACACGTGTGCTCGGCCCGTTTTAATACTTTGACAGATGCGTCGAGAGAGTTTAATTTTGTGTGTAGTCAGGAAGCCAAGTGCTCACTCTTACCCAACATTTTGCTTTAAATTTAGTACATTCTTGCCCTCTCTGTCCGAGTGATATCTTATGAAGTAACGCATGTCAAACGCTCTTAAAGGATAGCCACAATCTGCTCAAATTATAAGGTATTCAACAATTTCTTGTTCAAGATGATTAGGAAGACAAGTCTCTTCACATTTCTTCTTGAACTCAATATTTCCAGCAGGAATGTCTCTTGACTGCTTCGCATAACAGTACAGGGCTGACTTAGAAATTTTAGTTTTTTCTGCTTTCCTTGTGGACATTCCAAGAGCAACTGCCTGAACTGCCTGTCTCATCGTCTTCTCATCAACAGGACGATGTACGTTTGATCGAGGGTGTCTTTTGTAAGTCCTAGGCGTCACGAATCACTGGAAGGAGGTCAACATTGAGGTTAGGTTAACCAACAAGTAAATGAAGATGTTAAAAATATATTATGTCTGTCAATTAATTGCCGGCCGGAGTGGCCGTGCGGTTCTAGGCGCTGCAGTCTGGAACCGAGCGACCGCTACGAACGCAGGTTCGAATCCTGCCTCGGGCATGGATGTGTGTGATGTCCTTAGGTTAGTTAGGTTTAATTAGTTCTAAGTTCTAGGCGACTGATGACCTCAGAAGTTAAGTCGCATAGTGCTCAGAGCCATTTTTTTCTCATCTAATTAAATTCGTTTAAGGTAAATATGTTACCGGAACTACTTTCGATATTTCTCGTCTTATTTATATTCACCCCAAATAGCTATACAAACCCTATTTAAAACAAATAAATTAAATGGTTGCTTTCAGAGTGAAGATAACTAAACATGTACTCACAAAAATACACTGAACTGAGTATATAACTCCGGTAACACGGCAATCCAATCACTAGCTAGTACAAACAACAGCTTAAGAGGCATAAAAATTTAAGCAGATTACTAGCAGATTAAAACGTCTACCCGCCAGGGTAGCCAAGAGCGCTAATACGCTGCTTCCTGGACTCGGATAGGCGCGCCGGCCCCGGATCGAATCCGCCTGGCAGATTAACGACGAGGGCCTGTATGCCGACCAGCCTGGATGTAGTTTTTAGGCGGTTTTCCACATCCCACTAGGTAAATACCGGGCTGGCTTCCCGTCCCATCCCAGTTACACGCCTTGTAGATATTTGAAAATGTTCGCACTATTCCATGACGTACACTAGACACAGACAGCTGTGCTACACTAATAATGGGGGGTTCGGGGTGGCAGCAGGAAGGGCATCCGGCCACCCTCTGCAACTAACACTGCCAAATCAATAGTAACATGGCCTACCCCACGTGACGCGGGACCAAGGCCCCAAGAATGAAACTAGCAGATTAAAATGTCTGCCAACATGATAAAAATAAAAACACAATTTTGGCACCAAAACCTCTTGTAGATAACAGAATGGCCATCTTAAATGCTCTGGTCTCAACCCTTAAACGAAAACACAAGCGAGAAGTTTCGTTTAGTTAAATTTTCCCAGTTTTTGTTTCTGTTCACCCTCGTGTCCCTGTTCACCCCAGTTTACGGAACACATTTCTCCAACGAGAGACTAGTTTGTTGATCTATAGATATCTACAGTTATGACAACAATTTATTTGGCTTATTACACTGTCACAGTAGAACCACACAGTAAAGCCAATAACGTATAAGTTCGATGTCACACAAATAGAATGCAGCGGGCCAATACGTAGTCAGAGATCAAAGCTAAAGTCGTCAACAGATAGTGGCCAGTCCACTGAACATTCCTCCAAGCGAGTACACTAGAGAATGAATCCTCGGCAGACGCACGGTTATAGCAGATCGGATATGACGGACGTGACGTGAACTCTGGGTTTGTGGCGTCCTCTCAGACAGCGTCACGCGGAGACAGTTTGCAGATTGCGGCGCCACCGGTGGTGGCAAGATGTGCAAGGTGGGGACGTGTATTGTCCATGAAGACGACAGCTGTGACACCTCAATGTCACTGTCGGAATGTGTTACTACAGCTACGGTCGCTGTTGAATGTTTGATTTGTTGACAGAGCCACAATCTCATCTCTGCTTGAACCACTTGTTCACTGTCAAAGTGAAGTCCTCGAATGTGTTCCTTAAGTTTTAGGAAACGAATGTAAATCGGATGGACCCAAGTCTGACTGAATGGAGGATGATGGATGACAGTGAGCCCAAGGCGTCGGATTGTTGCAGATGTCACAGCGCTCGTGTGTGGTCTGGCATTGTCGTGTTTAGGGAGAGGGTCGTGTATGTGTGAAAGGCCTCAACGAATTCGAAACTCGATTATCGCATGTTGTTTCTTACCCAGTGACATAGTTACGTTACACACTGCCGTGTTACACGCCACAATTTGGGGCCCCCTAACGGCAGAGTGGCGAAAATACACACATAAAAAAAATTGCATCACCTCGGTTCCAACAGTTCCAAAACCTGTACAGAACACTGGAAGAGATATCAACATGAACATCATTTCCGCCCTTTTTATTGCTCATGAAAACCACACATTTCGTATTGTACCACCATACAGCGAGACCTTCAGATGTGGTGGTCCAGATTGCTGTACACACCGGTACCTCTAATACTCAGTAGCATGTCTTCTTGCATTGATGCATGCCTGTATTCGTCGTGGCATACTATCCACAAGTTCATCAAGGCACTGGTAGTCCAGATTGTCCCACTCCTCAACGGCGATTCGGCGTAGATGCCTCAGAATGGTTGGTGGGTCAAATTGTCCATAACCAGTCCTTTTCAAACTATTCCAGGCATGTTGGATAGGCTTCATGTCTGGAGAACATGCTGACCATTCCAGTCGAGCGATGTCGTTATCCTGAAGGAACTCATTCACAAGATGTGCAAGATGGGCACGCGTATTGTCGTCCATGAAGACGAATGCCTCGCCAATATGCTGCCGATATGGTTGTACTATCAGTCGGAGGATGAAATTCACCTTTCTTACAGCCGTTACGGCGACTTCCCTGACCACAAGCGACGTACGTCGGCCCCACATAACGCCACTCCAAAACAGCATGGAACATCAACTTTACTGTACTGGCTGGACAGTGTGTCTAAGCCGTTCAGCCTGATCGGGTTGCCTCCAAAGACGGGTTGACGGCATATGCGACACTCATCAGTGAATAGAACGTGATGCCAATCCTGAGCGGTCCATTCGGCATGTTGTTGGTCCAATCTGTACCGCACTGCATGGTGTCGAGATTGCAAATATGGATCTCACCGTGGATGTCGGAAGCGAAGTTGCGCGTCATGCAGCCTATTGCGCACAGTTTGAATCATAACACGATGTTCTGTGGCTGCACGAAAAGCATTATTCAACAAGGTGGCGTTGCTGTCAGGGTTCCTCCGAGTCATAATCCGTAGTTGGCGGTCATCAGCTGCAGTAGTAGCCCTTGGGCGGCCTGAGCGAAGCATTTCATCGACAGTTCCTGTCTCTCTGTATCTCCTCCATGTCCGAACAACACCGCTTTGGTTCACTCCGACACGTATGCATACTTCCCTTGTTGAGAGCCCTTCCTGCCCAAAGTAAAAACGCCGACGCTATCGAATCGCGGTATTGACCGTCTAGGTATGGTTGAACTACAGAAAACACGAGCTGTGTACCTCCTTCCTGGCGGAATGTCTGGAAATGATCGGCTGTCGGACCCCGTCCGTCTATTAGGCCCTGCTCATACATGGTTGTTTACACCTGTGGGCGGGTTTAGTGACATCTATGAACAGTGGAAGGGACTGTGTCTGTGATACAATATCCACAGTCGACGCCTATCTTCAGGTGTTGTGGGAACTGGGGTGATGCAAAACTTTTTTTGATGTGTGTACGTAGACATGAAGAATAAATATGTAGAATGTTATTAACGTTTATTTAAAAAGCCTGATGAGTTTTGACGTAAATAATTCGGAGGAGTCATTTTCCAGTGTGCCCTCGTAGAATCTCATGGCATGATTTATTTATTTTGATTCCGTAAGTGCTGTTGAGAAAGAAAAATGTTCAAATGTGTGTGATTTCTTGTGGGACTTACCTGCTAAGGTCATCAGTCCCTAAGCTTACACACTACTTAACCTAAATTATCCTAAGGACAAACACAAACACCCATGCCCGATGGAGGACTCGAACATCGGCCGGAACCAGCCGCACAGTCCATGACTGCAGCGCCCAGACCGCTCGGCTACTCCCGCGCGGCAGTTGAGAAAGGAAATGGTATATCAGTAGTAGTATCTTACTATGTCTACTTTCTGAAATTCATCCACCAGTAACTGAATGTTATTAATTAAGGAGCGATTGATCATGGAAACGGAGAGGTGTAATTCTGAACAAAGTGAGGCAAGTGGCGCCTCAGAGAGGCGGAGAACTTTCGATCTTGCTCTCGTAAGTAGTGAGGTAAAGAACCTATGGGTACAGTGGTTTATGACTCTTATATAAACAAGCACAACCTTTCACTTTCGAGGTCACCCTCCCATGGATCAAAGGAGTCTACTGTTCTCCTAATGTGAACAACGACGTCACTTCGCGCTGGCTACAAATCAGACGCATGTGCTCTTCCTAACGCAAGCAGTGAAATTACTGTTATGTTTATGCATGCATAAATTATGACCCTAATGTTGAAAAGCTGTGCTCTATCAAGAGGCTACCTCCTCTCCACGACCCCATATCCTGTCCCAGCACTGGTGTTCTCCTATTGAAAAAATGGAGGGATATACTACGGGCGTTGGCCTGTTGGCTGATTTACCTTAATTACAATGATTTATGACTCAAAAATGGCCGGAAATTCAAATGGGTTTTGTCATATTGGCTGAATTATTATGATTACTGCTATTTATGACCCAAAAAATGACAGCAGACATGTACGGAAAAATGTTGGGGCGTTATCTCTGTCGGCTGCATTACCGCAATTTAATGACGTCATGGCTGGTCACTGGTATTTTCTGGTATATGTCACCTTCTTCCATTCTTCTATTTACACTTTTGGTGCTATTTCTTACAGTTTTGCCGAGTTTCTTCCAGTATTCTAAATACCCACCTTTCAAAATCACCATCCGAAGACACACGTAAATATAAGACTTCAAATGTTTAACAATCGTCACAATGCGTCATTTAAATTACACTGATGTTCTATGTTTATAACTTTTAATGCTGCTAATGGGAAAACGCATCCATTTCAGATCACACACTAGATATTGTTAACATTCCACATTTAAACAGTTTCCGTCACCACTGTGACGTGAATGCGACAGACATGCACTTTATTTAAAACAAGCAAATGTGCTGCTACAAAGTGCTCGTTGAGGGCTTTGTTACGCTTCTATTGGTCACACCGCGGCCACTGGTCCGTCACTGTGCTACAGCCGTGCAATATTATAGCTCCGCAATATTACATGGTCATGCGACAGAGCTGTCCCAAATTAATCTAAGAAAACAAATATCCATACAGAAACTTTATTAATTTTTACATGTACATTTAAACACAAAAAACAACTCGTTCTTTATATTTACTTGGTGCAGTTCGAAGAGCATCATGCTAAAAGTATAACTTATAATGTACGAGGGGTGTTCAATAGGTAATGCAACCCCTTTTTTTCTCAGCCAGTTTCGACGGAAAAAATGACTACGGAGACCTGGCAGTGAACAAAAAGCACGGTGAGTTGTTGGACGTCGCAACATGGTTGCACGAACCTGTTCGACCTCCCGCGTGCCGACCGGCCGCAAACAGCTGTGACTCCAGCAATTTAGAACGTGCGGACACACTCGATCGATGTGATCGACGGATCACAATCAAACGCCTCTGTTGATTGTGCTGACACACTCGTCCACCAGTTGGGGTACTCATAGGTGTGAGCCCGTCCCCTGAGTTCCTCGCCAGAAGACTGTAAAGAGCAACGAAGGACCATCCGTAAGGAACTGCTTGCGCGTTAGGAGGCTGATCGTTACAATTTTTTTTCGAAAATCGTCACAGGCGATGAAACATGGGTTCGTTACATCGAACCGGAAACAAAACGGCAGTCCATTGAGTGACAAACCACGTCTCCTCCGAAGAAAACGTTTTAAGGCCATACTCTCATACGGTAAAGTCATGACGACGGTCTTCTGGGACCCTGAAGGGGCTATTCTGTTTGATGTCCTCCCTCGTGGTGCAACGATCAACTCAGCAGTTATTGTGCTGCCCTCAGAAAATCGAAACAAAACTACTTTTAACGTGTTCGCCGCCACAAAAATGCATATAAACTTCTCTTTCTCCATGACAACGCAAGGTCTCACACAAGTCTGTGTAGCCGAGAACAACTCACAAAACTTCACTGGACTGTTCTTCCTCATCCATCCTAAAGACCGGATCACTCACCTTCCGGCCTGGCTCAATGAGGGATGGATGACGGGAAGTTACTGATGCGATGTTGCTTCCGATGTCGACCAGTACAGTGGTACCAAATGGGCATACACGCTCTCCCAGTAAGGTGGCTTAAGGCCGTCACATTGAACGGAGACTATGTCTGAAAAACAGATTTTTTTTTTAGCCAAAACAGTGGGGAATAGTACAGGGTGTTTATAAATGATTAGCGCGACTGCTACGGTCGCAGGTTCGAATCCTGCCTCGGGCATGGATGTGTGTGATGTCCTTAGGTTAGTTAGGTTTAAGTAGTTCTAAGTTCTAGGGGACTGATGACCATAGATGTTAAGTCCCATAGTGCTCAGAGCCATTATAAATGAATATCGGGGTTTTATCGCTTTATAATATTTATTATATTAAACTTACAGTTATAAATGATGTGCCAAATGAAAGAGCAACTCAGACAGTTTTACCAAGAAACTTAATAAATGTTCAATGTGAGCACCATTTGTCATACGGCACACATCAAGTCCATACCCGAGTTCTTCCCAAACGTTGATAAGTGTGTCTTCAGTGACTGTAGCAACAGCTGCTTCAATCTGGTTTCTTAATTCAAGGAGGTCTGCTGGTAGCAGAGGCACGTACGCACGATCCTTGATGAAGCACCAAACGAAAAAATCGCATGGCGTTAGGTCGGGTGAACGTGGAGGCCGTGCAAAGAAAGCCCAATCAACGTTTGGGAAGAACTCGGCTATAGACTTGATGTGTGCCATGTGACAAATGGAACTTACATTGAACATTTATAAGATTCTTGGAAAAACTGTTTGAGTTGCTCTTTCATTTGACATATCATTTATAGCTGTAAGTTTAATATAATAAATATTATAAAGCGTTGAAACACCGATATTCATTTATAAACACCCTGTATGGTGTATTGGATTCCTTAATGAATCCAACCTACTTTCAGTAAAAAATGTGTTGAATTACTTACTGAATGCCCGTCGTAAATCATGTGCTTGGTTGGAGACGGTACGCGCCAGTACGTCGTACTGGTACATTTGACGAAGAAAGTGCTAAAATAACGTTTTAAGACATTTACATTTCAAAAAACTATGATCTTACAAATCAAGCACTGCATAAATCTACATCCTAATGATATAATTCTTTCTCCAACCAGTAATTTTACAAACAAAAATCGGATTTCGTCAGGAGCTGAGTACATCGCAGCCCCACAAGGACAATGAGCATTCACGAAATTGTCACCCTTTAGTTGCCTGATAGTGTCCTATGTGATATACGTTATGCATATGCTATGTGTTCAAAGGTCTCTATACACATAAAGTGGACATTAGTATAGAGTGTGTCTTCCAGCTGAAATGCAGAGTGTATGTAAAAAAGAAAATTGCGGCACACAAGGCTGTTTGCCTGTTTCATAGGTCAGCTTGATAGCTGTTCCGAGGTAGAGAGCTACAATCCTTAGGCTGGCTACTCATCCCCGCAGTAAGTGTGTAAGTAGCCTGTTTAGGTTTTTATGTTGGTAACGTCATGTAGCGACCTGTATGGAAAATCACTGACTGTGCTGTGTACAGTCTGTGGCTGGTTTGCATTGTTGGAATTTGCTATTATAGTGTTGGGCAGTTGGCTGTTAACAGCGCGTAGCGTTGCGCAGTTGGAGGTGAGCCGCCAGCAGTGGTGGATGTGGGGAGAGAGATGGCAGAGTTGTGAGAGCAGGTGATCTGGACGTGTGTCCATCAGAGAAAGTAAATATGTAAGACTAGATGTCATGACCTGATATATATATATATATATATTATGACTTTTGAACACTATTAAGGTAAATACATTGTTTGTTCTCTATCACAATCTTTCATTTGCTGACTGTGCCTATCAGTAGTTAGTGCCTTCAGTAGTTAGAATCTTTTATTTAGATGGCAGTATTGGCGCTCTCTGTATTGCAGTAGTTCGAGTAACGAAGATTTTTGTGAGGTAAGTGTTCATGAAAGGTATAGGTTATTGTTAGTCAGGGCCATTCTTTTGTAGAGATGATTGAAAATCAAATTGCTTTGCGCTAAAAATATTGTGTGTCAGTTTAGTGTTGATCTGAATAAGTAAAGAGAGTAATATCTGAGTACGTTCAGTTTTGCTCAGCTGTTTGAAAATAAAATAACGTAGAGGTTTATCAGCACAGTAATTCATTAATTTTACTAAGGGGATGTTTCAAGTGGCGTTAAATGAAAAACGCTGTTGAATGTCTTGCGAATCTGTGTTAGATATTACTAGAGAATGTGTGTTCGAGGTAGGCTGGCTGGTAATTCCACCCCTGCCATCGTATATCTCACATAGAGCCCATAGGGACCGAGCGAGGTGGCTCAGTGGTTAGCACACTGGACTCGCATTCGGGAGGACGACGGTTCAATCCCGCGTCCGGCCATCCTGATTTAGGTTTTCCCTGATTTCCCTAAAACGCTCCAGGCAAATGCCGGGATAGTTCCTTTGAAAGGGCACGGCCGACTTCCTTCCCCATCCTTTCCTAATCCAATGAGACCAATGACCTCGCACTTTGGTCTCTTCCCCCAAACAACCCAACCAACCCATAGGAATAAGGTATGAGTTAATAGAGCACGTGTAACCACCAGTATTCCGCTGCTCAGTATACATATAGGACAGCAAATCTTCAAAATATGTACCAAGATTTCGCAGTCAATCTGTGGTATAAAGAGTGAGTCGCATAAACCTTAACACCTCTTTTATTTCGCGAATGGTTCCAGGTATCGAAACGAGGTTTTCGGCAAATGATAGTAATCTAAGGGGCAAGTACTTCTGTTGTGTGCTAAAGAATCTTAATTGTTGTATCGATTGAGATATTTCTGCAAGTACGACATTTGAACAGTATGATATACTAAGTACTTGAAAAGACGAGTACAGTGTTACAATGCTTGTTAATTTTGGCGCTGAAACTCTCTGCAGTAGAATCTGATAAATATTCTAAAACTGAAAAGCAAGTTGGCAGGAATCGTCTTTTACATTGTAAACACGCTCACGCCAAACGACGTCGCTGCGTCAAGCCTTCCGACTGTTTACGTGTCTGCACTGCAAAAGTAGCAGGAACTGTGTCATCTACTTTTCTTTTTGCTATCACTTAGTGCTTTCCTTCCTCCCTCATATTATACATTAGTTGCCGTTCCTTGAGCATTTGGCACTACCCTTAAAACTAAATCTAAATCCATTGAGAGTGGAAAAGGATTGTTATCGTTACTAATTACACTGATGGAAAAAATCGTTACACCAAGAAAGAGTTGTGCGACGTAAACGAAAGTTAGTAGACGTGTATCTAAATCTGAAGGATGATGGCTATTGGAATTTCATGTCATAAGTGTGGCGTTAGTACCGCCACTATGAGGATGCAAATCAAATTTGCTTTAAACACACACTTTATCGGTCGTGAGCGTTAGTTATCTTTGAGACTGTGCGTGTTGAGTTGATGTTAGTCAAGAATGCCTTTGAGGCGACAAAGACACCATTATCAACACCTCACTGAGTTTGAACGAGGTTGTGTAGTAGGGCTACGAAGTACTGGAGTTCCTTCGGCGATACTGCAGGACGACTGTCAGGATGATCACGAGATGATCGGGAGAATGTACGGTCTCAATAAGACCGAGCTCCGGACAGCTACGTGCCACTACCGAGAGGAAAGACCAGTGTTAAGCGTATGACTCTGGAGTATCATACTGCTTCTGCAGCAGCAATTTGATCAGCAGCTGGCATGACAGTGACTCAGTGTTATAAATGTTACTTCAAAGACAACTGGCAGCTAGACCCCCTGTAGCGTACACTCCACTGAACCACACCACAACCACCATTTACGACTTCAGGGGTGTCAAACGAGTGCTCATTGGAAGGCAGGGTGGGAGTCTATTGTGTTTTCTAATGAAAGCTGGTTCTGCCTCCGTGCCGGTCGGTGATGGCTGTGGGTTGGTTAGAAGGAGACCAGTTGAGGACCAGCAACCAACCTGCATGCGTTATAGACACACTGGACCTACACGTGGAGTTATGAACAGGGGTGCGATTTCGCACGACAGCAGGAGTACTCTAGTGGATATCACACGCACCCCGACTGCAAATTTGTAAGTCAGTCTTGTGATTCGACCTATTGCGCTACCATTCATCAACAACATTCCAGGTGACGTTTTACAACAGGAAAACGCTCATACAATGCAGGCTTTCACGGCCGGTGTTTTCTTCATTTTAAACTTCTGGCCGTGGTCGATGTATAAAATTTCGACCTAACGTTTCGTCGCCATCTGCGGGAGACATCTTCTGAGGTCGTCCGGCTACTGCCACTGAGGCTTCAGGTACTCTCGCATTTATAGACCACATAGAGGGCACCACCTAGGCAAAAAAAGAGGTGTCATGAAAACCTTGGTGGACAGAGCCAACAAAATCTGCGGGCCAGCCTACTTGCAAGATGAATTAAATCACTTACGGTCAGCCTTCATGAAAAACGGATATACCAGCAAGGCAATTGATCGAGCCCTCCATCAAAGAAGAAAAGAAGCCAGAAGTCAAGAGCAACAACGGTCATCTACTGGAAAAGTTTTCCTACCGTTCATTAATAAAGTCACGGACCGTATCGGGAAAGTTCTGGGCAAGTGTGGGATCGAAACAACCTTCAGACCCACCAAGAAGATTAAGAACTACAAAAGACGCTCGACACCCCCTAGCAACACCTGGGGTATATAAAATTCCATGCAGTTGTGGTCAAGTATATATTGGAACAACGAAAAGAAGTGTAAACACCCGCTTAGCCGAACGTAAAAGAAACTGTCGCTTAGGACACATCGAAATATCGGCCGTAGCTGGGCATGGTTTTCGAGATGGGAACCATGAAATTTAATTTAATGAGACATCCCATTACCATGCGCGCATGTACAGAGAAGCAATAGAGATTCACAAACACAATAACAATTTTAATAGAAAAGAGGAAGTTTTAAAGTTGGACAAAATATGGATGTTGACGTTGCGCCAGCAGAATGACAATCGACTATTCTTAATCGAGAATGGTAACGCCTTCCAAAGATAGGCATACCGTTGGCATCACGTGACGAAAGGTGGTGCCCTCTATGCGCTCTATAAATGCGAGAGTACCTGGAGCCTCAGCGGCAGTAGCCGGACGACCTCAGAAGATGTCTCCCGCAGATGGAGACGAAACGTCAGGTGGAAATTTTATATATCGACCACGGCCTCTCAGCCCGGAAGTTTCAACTGAAGGAAAACGCTCGCCCGCATACTGTTGTTGTAACCCAACACGCTCTACAGAGTGTCGACACATTGCCTTGACCTACTCGTTTATCAGATCTGTCTCCAATCGAGAACATATGAGACATCATCGGACGACAACTCCAGCGTCAACCACAATTAACATTAGACGTCCTTGTATTGACCGATCACGTGCTACAGGCATGGAGCTCCAGCCTACAAATGGCATCCGGAACTTGTAAAACACAATGCCTACTCGTTTGCTTGCTTGCATTCAACATTCTGGTGGTTGCACCGGTTATTATCGTACCAGCATTTCACATTTGCAGTGGTTTATCTCGCTCTTACATTAGGTTGTGATCTTGCAGTGTTAGTCACATAAATGTTACCTAGGCAAATGTATTCCCGAAATTTCATTACTCGACAAAATTTTGTTTTGGTCTTACGATTTTTTTCCGTCAATATATACCTCTGGCGCCCCTGTTAACTAGCGACCCAAACGGACTCTTGTGTCCTGGGGACCTGGCCACAATGCCCCCCCTCCCCCCCACGCCTCCCCCGACTGTCACAGTGTCTGGTTCCTCAAATTGTACTAGCCTTTTTTATTTATTTATTTATTTATTTTTTGAAGGTTTACAACTTGGGACTCAAAAAAAGAAAGAAACAAAATTGGAGTTAGTCCTGTAAGACGTGTATATTTCTATTGTCTATTGTCAAATCACAATTTATGAAAGATGTTTATATTTTATTAATAGGATTAAGTAGGAATAATTAATATTTGTCATGTTGGAAATAATTGTGGTAGCAGGGAATGTCTGCACCAAAGTATTGTTGACAAGAGAGACCGTAAATTGATATAATTTTAAAAAGGGCGGGAGAGACCGCGTATGGATACATTTTAAGAAAAGAGCGGGAAAGACTGCGCATTGATACATTTTGTAATGGTAGCAGGGATTGTCTGCACCAGAAAGCATTGCTGGCAGGAGAGGCCGCACTTTAGCGTTCGTAGGAAGTCAGTAGTAAGCGAGAAGTGAAGCGAGTCGGTAACAGGTCTGAAGCGAGAGTTTGAGAGGAACGGTGTGACTGCCAGCCACCAGCTATGATTTACAAGAGATTATAAACGGATGTACAGAGACACCAGCTAACTATTATCATAAGAGGAACTAATATTATTGAATTAATTTTTTGAGAAACTCAAGACTATTGAAGGTATGTTTGCGCATTGCTAGTTGTAAGATTATTGTAAAAAGTAAGTCCCATTTGAACGTTTGTAAAATCATTTCATTCAGAATACAATTAACTTTTGCCAGCAATATTGCATTTCTAATTATAATCCATCCCAAAAACCATCAACGTAAAACTTTGCAAAATTTTATTGTTGTCAAGAAAAAGTTTAACTATGAATTAAGTAACTTCAGTGAAATTAATTAAAGAGTATCGTCAGCTTTGCTATTAAAGAATAACGTCAGCTTTGGTAATAAATACAGCCACTTATTATGAAAGACCACCAGCAGCTAATAGAGTATAGTAAAACAGAGTAAGTATATTCATGTCGCAGTTCGATGTAGCAGTCAGATGGCGATCCAGTAACAGTAAAAAAGGTAAGGAACTGTTTTGGGTTATTGCAGATAACGACTGAGGGCCACACGACGACGACACATTCTATGTTTCGTCGAAATAATCCGAAAATCGCTGTTAAAAAGCAGCAATTAAATTTGTATGCGAAGGTTGAGAAAGAGAATAAATTTCAAAGGGAAGATTTCATTTGTTATTATTAAGCAAGAGATAGAAATCCTAAGGAGAGGTTACATAGGTTATTGTAAAAGGGAAGGTTATCAATAACAAAAGAGGTATAGAGGAGACGGGAAGGTTTCAGTCCTATATGTCTTCCGCCACTTAAAAAAGAAAAAGATCATTTATAGTCGTTGCCTGCAATTCTATGGATTCGTCACAGTTATTTCTTTTTTCTTCTAACGTATCCACAATTTCAAACGAAATGTCGATATCAATCGAATGAATGTCAAGGAAATCAACTAACAAATGACACATACGTACGTCCTCAGGACAGGTAGGTAGTTTTAGCTGGAAACCACGTTCTTCATATTTCATCATTGCTAAATTGAGAACGTTAATTGGATTCTACGTTACAGTGAAATTGCCCGTCTGGTTAGCCGAGCGCTCTAACGCACGGCTCTCCGGAGCGGGAAGGGGCGCTTGATCCCCGGCACGAGTCGGCCCGGCGGACTTGTGTCGAGGTCCGGTGAGCCAGCCAGTCTGTGGATGGTTTTTAGGCGGTTATCCATCTGCCTCAGCGAATGCGGGCTGGTTACCCTTATTCCGCCTCAGCTACACTATGTCGGCGATTGCTGTGCAAACAAGTTCTCCACATACGCGTAAACCAGCATTACTCTACCATGCAAACATAGGGGTTACACTCGTCTGGTGTGCGACGTTCCCTGGGAAGAGGAGGGGGGGGGGGGGGACACACCGGGGGCCGAACCGCACAATAACCCTGGGTTCGGTATGGGGCAGCGGAGGGGTGAAGTGGACTGCGGTAGTCGTCGTGGCGTTGTGGACCACTGCGGCTGCGGCGGGGACGGAACCTCTCCGTCGTATCTAGGTCCCCGGTTAACATACGACATACAACAGTGAAATTTGAAGGAAAAAAGGTACTATTTGCAGACATACCTTACTATAGCACAATAAATATTAATTCAGCTTTATCTGTATTGTCAATACTTACCAACATTGTAAAAAGCAACTCATAGTTTGTAATAGATGTTACTTGAGTGTCTAATTCGAGAGAACAGGAACTGTGTACAGTAGTGTTACAGAAACTATCAACGAACGGTAGCCTGAAACGTTATTTACAAATTACGACCGGATTGAGCCGTGTCTCCTGTCTACAAATGTACCGCCGACCTCGGCTGTATGTGTGTGTGTTTTGTGCCTAGTTGCTCAAGCGCAGTTGCTACAGCGTCAGTAGAGGTGTACATTCCTACCGCCGCCTTACGCGCATCGAATTTGGAAATTTCCAGCTATTTTTTTAATGGCTGCAGTGCCTCTTAGCAGCAAAAATTTTGACAGTGCATTCCTTTCGGTGTCTTCTTCCTGCGTAAAAAATTTCTAGGTGGGTTTGGACATGTCTTATTGGACCATTTCCTTGAAAGTGTTGATTCTGTAATAAATACGCCGTTGACGGGACGTTAATCTGTAATCTTCTTACCTAATTTTTATTATTTAAATTCACAATGTTATGCTATACCTGGTTATTGTCACCAAAACTGCAGATGTTTTTGCTTGTGTGATATCCAGAATATTTGTTGTTTGGAATGTGTCGGATAACTATTCCGTTTTTAGCTTTTTAATATTGTCCATTAGTATAAAGTTTCCGTATTTCACATAAGAAAATGTTTCATGAAATTAAAAATATATTGCAAACCATCACACTAGATACTGTTACGTAACCTAACACTGAACCATTTCATCGAACTTGTACCAGTAGCCAGATGCAAACGAAATAGTTACTACGTGTTCTATAGGTCATATTAACTATAAACATTATGATATGGATCGTGTGAACATACAGGTATAGAACACACAGACAGAAGAAAAAAGTTACGAGAAAAGAAGTTAGGTGACATCATGTTGGCCATTTAAGATTTTCAAATAATTTTTCCGCTCCATCTTTAACCGCATTTAGTGCGAAAATTAGTTCATTAACGGATAATGTGTATCATTTTTCTTCTAAAGTTGTACTTGTAAATATCTCTGTTAGTCTCAAACTCAGACATATTGTTGATATCCAGTTTTATTAATGTATAAATGCAATGTTAATAATCCCAGCTGCTTATGAAATAGCTGTACATCTGTATGAAGTACATTTGTAAAGCCCTCTCCCCGGCCCGATACCCGCTCTACGCATGCACATACATAATTCCATTTAAATCCTTGTGTGGAATGAATTCTGCCTTACTAAATAATGAGCTATTCCAGAATATTATCGCAAGAGGATTCTGTGAATGAAAATATGCAAAATATTGTAATTTACCGTCTTCTGTACCCGCGAAGTTGTCGATTATTCTTATGTCAAAAGTAACCGAAATGTTTTAGCAAGTCTACAGTACGGGTTTTCCACGTTAAACTTTCATTACTAAGCATATCTTACAATTATTAATTTGGAATATTTTTGACAGTACAAAACTCTATGAGATATGTTTTCTCAAAGTTTAAAGCGCAAAATCAGCCAGTAACTTTCATAAAAATAGCATTTACTGCTTTCTCTGTTGTTGGTTCCGTGCTCGACTTCAAAACAATGCTTGTATCATCTGCCAAGTGAACTAACTCTGTCTACCGCTCTAACTAAAATGACAGATCATTAACATAAATCATGAAGAGTAGGTTGGCTAATGACCGATCCCTGTGGGACTCATCGTAAGTTTTCCCTGTGATGGTTATATGGTGTCCATCTTTGCATTACATGAACAGCCTGAGGTAGCTGTCTACATTCTGTGTCTTAAATGAGAACGAAACCATGAATGTGCTAAACGACTTCTGTTTCAAACTAGTAATGAAATAATAACATAAAATTACGAGGGAAAGAATTGTGTTTAGTTACATTATTTTCTCTACAGATAGTAAGTTACCTACATTTCTGAGAATTATGACTGGCGATATTTGTGAAGCAATATATGCAGTTATCTGTAAGTACGAAAGCAGGATCTGAAATGTAATAAAAACTAATGAATAAAGGCAAAACTATTTTTAAGTCTTTTTACTTACGTAGCAACATCCACTAAAAATCACTCTCCGTTTTGTTAACTTTCATCACGAAACAGCAGACAAGTTTCTTCAACAAAATAATGTTGACAAGTTACGATGGCGAATTCTGAGAATGACATCGACGATACTCGCTAATCTCTGAGCAGTTATGGTACGTGACATATAAAAATCATATTGTTTCTTTGTTAATTATATGATTCATGACAGCACTTGTTTCCACCATGCAATACAGAAAACGTTCAATACGTCGTAGATTCGAAACACATGCTTTAGACCTGACTCAGTAGCTGGCGTTCAAAGAAGTCATCAAGAAGTGTTATTTCATTTCGTATGAAAGGACCTTTATATAATGACACCCGATATTAAAACGTGCTCATCTATATGCAAATACGGAGATTAAACGAAAAAGAAAATACTGTTTTCAAAATAAATCATTGAGTTATTAAAAGTTACTGTTTTTATAAGCTATAATTGTTAATGTTGCCTTAAAGGGCTTTGAAGCATAGCTCATATGCTCTTGACGCTCGTGGCAGTACGGTGGAAAATTCTGCTCTTCAGGTTGTTGTCTTCGCTGTCGGCATTAAAAATGAAAAAAGAAAAAGAAATTGAACAAAGAAATATCCAGTATGGTGACTGTTTAGGGGTTTCACAAGAACAATTTGTAGCACTTCGCATGGTTTAAAGTCTTTTTCACACGCTTAGGGAAAGAGGTGTCGCTGAGAAGATGCATGCTAGTGCCACGATGTTCTCACCATTAATGCAAAGCGTATCTGATGAACAGACAATTAAGATAAAGTGCATAATTTAGTAAACATTTAGAATAATACATTCTTAATGCTGTGCAGCGATTCCGGAGCACGAAGAAGCAGTCTTTTACGGAGGAAGTGGTCACGAATACCGCGTGCCGTTTCCACGTCATGCGTCTCTGAACGTCTACTAAATTGAGACATTATAAAATGTATTTTAAAAGTAAAAGGCGTTCTTGCTCTGTGTTGAAGGAGAAGTGGAATGATAAAGAAGCACATATTTCCTTATGGCTAAGCTTAGTTTTGTTTCGCCGGCCGAAGTGGCCGTGCGGTTCTAGGCGCTGCAGTCTGGAACCGCGAGACCGCTACGGTCGCAGGATCGAATCCTGCCTCGGGCATGGATGTGTGTGATGTCCTTAGGTTAGTTAGGTTTAACTAGTTCTAAGTTCTAGGGGACTAATGACTTCAGAAGTTGAGTCCCATAGTGCTCAGAGCCATTTGAACCATTTAGTTTTGTTTCAAAACAATTCCCTCTTCGTAACCGGGCGAAGTTTATTAATACTGAGGGCTTTAAGCCGCGTTCTGGGGGAAAGCGCTGTTGGATGCGCTTCAGTATTAACTTTCCATTATAGAAAATGACTGGAAGTCTCCCATTTACCAAAATCGACGTCGATATCATCAGAGTTGTAGAATATACTCAAGGTTGACGAGACTGGGGCAAGAATGGCAAGATAGCGAATGCGGCCTTTTTCGAGCAACCGTCTCTGTATTCACTTAAGGGGACCACACCCTGCCTATCTAACTCTCGCAACAACGGGCCTCATGCACACTCTGTAAATTCAGTGTTTTAAAACCGACTACAAGTTCCAGCAGTAATTCAAGTAAGGTTGTGCCCTCATCTCGCCCCAGTGCAGTGCGACGCCATTCCAACAAAGTAACACTACAAATTGCTGGCCGTCGTGTTGACTTTCAAACTGGACACAGGTGCTTCTCTAACTTCGATAAATGGTGTGACGTGCGAACAGTTAGGCTCACCACGCCTGTCAAAATCTAGCGCGACCCTCACTGCATACAACGGACAGGGAATCCCAGTGCTTGGACAGTGTAGTTTCCCTGCCACTTACAAATCTCACAGTAGGAACTGAAATTCACTGTGTTGCAATCAAGAGACATTGAAAATATTCTTGTCTTAGATTCGATTGATTTGTTTGGCCTTGGCATTCAAGACAATGTACTTTCAGTGACTGCTTTTAATCCAAAAGACAATGTAGCTAGTTTGCGTAAGGAATTACCTGAAGTCTTCTCTGATGGACTTGAAAAAGCTAATAATTTTGTAGCGCACATTAGCCTGAAAGACAATGCACAGCCTAAGTTTTTCTTTGCTTTACGAGACAAGGTAGCCAGTGAATTAACAGATTTCAAGACAGTTGTGTGATTGCTCCAATAGAAACAAGTCAGTGGGCAAGTCCATTGGTTGTGATGCCCAAGTCTTCTGGTCGCATTCGCATTTGTTTTGACTTGAAAACTACGGTCAGTCCACAGACACTAATTGACACTTATCCATTGCCTCGCCCTGAGGAACTTATGGACAGGCTTGGCGCAGGCCGTTACTTTTCTAACACAGATTTGCGCGATGCTTATTTGCGAACACCACTAGATGGAGAATCAGAGAAAGTGTTTGTTGTTAATACACACTTAGGCCTGTTCAAGTATTTGGGTTTGTCCTTCGGCAGTCCTCCAAAAAAAATGGCTCTGAGCACTATGGGACTTAACATCTATGGTCATCAGTCCCCTAGAACTTAGACTACTTAAACCTAACTAACCTAAGGACATCACACAACACCCAGTCATCATGAGGCAGAGAAAATCCCTAACCCCGCCGGGAATCGAACCCGGGAGCCCGGGCGTGGGAAGCGAGAACGCTACCGCACGACCACGAGCTGCGGGGCAGTCCTCCGCACCAGCTATTTTTCAACGTTACTTGGAACAGCTGACTGCTCAAGTGCCGTTCTGTTCGAACTACATTGACGATATTGTAGACTCTGGTCGTACGCCAGAAGAACACATTGCCAATTTACGTACTCTTTTTTGAGTGTTGTCAGATGCCGGACTCAAGCGTCATCTCGAAAACTGTGAGCTGGCCGCTGTGGCCGAGCGGTTCTAGGCGCTTCAGTCTGGAACCGCTACGGTCGCAGTTTCGAATCCTGCCTCGGGCATGGATGTGTGTGATGTCTTTAGGTTTGTTAGGTTGAAGTATTTCTAAGTTCTAGGGGACTGATGACTTCAGATGTTAAGTCCCATAGTGCTCAGAGCCATTTGAACCATTTTTGAAAAGTGTGACTTTTCTCAGACAGAAGTACAGTACTTAGATCATGTGATAAACAGTCAGAGTATGCACTCACTGCAATCTCATTTGCTTGCAATCCGTGACCTGCCTGGTCCTCGCAGTGTATCTAAACTACAATCAGTGCTAGGCAAGTTGACATATTGCATTCACTTCATTCCGAACGCCTCACACATCGCGACCCCATTGCTTCGCTTGCGTCGGAAAAATGTGTCAGGACGCAATTGAGAAACTCAAAAATGCCTTGCTCAGTGACAGATGTTTAGTACATTTTTATCCTGCCAAACCAGTGGTTTTGCAAGTAGACGCTTCCTCTTACGAAATCGGCGCTGTGCTTTCGCACAGAACTGGTGCATTCGGCGGACCTATTGCTTTTGCCTCAAAGTTGCTAACTCAAACTAAGGGCGATTATTCACGAATTGAAAAAGAAGCTCTCGCTATTGTGTATGGCGTGTCAAAATTCCACCACCATCTGTTTGGTCGCAAGTTCTGTTTAGTAACAGATCACAAGCTTTTGCAGTCCTTGTTTCATCCGTCAAAGCCGGTTCCTAAACGTACTGCTCAAAAATTGCAACGTTAGGCTTTGCTTCTACCCCAGTATCAGTACGAAACTGTGTACAGAGCTACGGCAAAGCATGGAAATGCTGACGCCCTTTCTCGCCTTCCGATCTGCCCCGACTCTGATTTTAATTCCTCTGACGCATCTTGTTGCCACATCGATGCGCAGGACTCTGAATTGCTGCAAAATTACACAAAAATTGCACAGGCCGCGGAAGTGGACCCACAGCTCAAAATTTTGTAGCATCACATTATAAGGTCTTGGCCTCGATCATTGAACAATGTTCAGAAGTCAGTAGTTACGCCGCTACTTTTGCCAACACACCTGTCAGCAATAGGAAACATTGTATAGCAGGCGCTGAACTAGGAGCGCCTATGACAAGACCAAGACACGCCCCCAGGCTACGCGCAGATAACATGCCCTGTACAGCGTGCGTATACTGTGTAGATCGCCGCCGCCGACCGAGCTGTCTCCATCTCTCAATCTCAGTACCTAGTGCGACCTAGTGCGCATTGCTCCTCAATACGTAGCACTGTGCTCTAGTCTTCCACAGTGATAGTCGTCGCCTCGCACCTTAGCTAGCTGTGATGGAACGTTAGTCATTGTATATAGTTGTGATATAGAGACGGAAAATATTCAAGAATTTGTACATGTTATTTGATAGCTTTTAACCACATAGTTTCAGATTGGAAATCATTGGAGTTAAGTATTCAACTGGTTCCTGAATAAAGTGTATTTTAACCACGTGTGCATTTTGTGTTGTAGTGAGAGGAAACCGGCCACCCACCTATCATACCACCCTCTTCTCATCCAGCCAGGAACCACAACACATTACAAGAGGGCACAGCCCTAATAAAAAACATTTCTGATTTTCACTGTGATTTTCATGGGACTGAGGTCATCAGTGCCCTAGACTTAGAACTACTTAAACCTAACTAACCTAAGGACATCACACACATCCACGCCCGAGGAAGGATTCGAACCTGCGACCGTAGCAGTCGCGTGCTTCCGGACTGAAGCGCCTAGAACTGCTCGACCACAGTGGCTGGCTCCTCAGAAGTAACTTAAATAGTTATTGTAGTATTTTCTATTTATTTTTCAATTTTCTTTAGTAATGCCAATTTTTCCAGTGAGCGTTAAAAATGGCAGAAAAATTAGAACAGTCACATTCATATTCGGGAGAACAGTAAATCCAGTTCTGGTCAACCAGATTTATATTTATCACGACTGTGTAAATACCAGGACGGTTCATTTAAAAACAACTCGATCGAGTTCCTTCTCCAGTCTGAGGCTTAGCACTGACTGTGACGACCTCGGCTACATCTTAGCCGTTCGTAGACGTTATTCGCTGTACTATATTTCCAAATGTACGTATTACTGCTGCAGGTAAATATCGGCCATCTGTGGCTTTTGTTAATCCGTTCCTGTTCCGCTAGGTAATGTATGTGATTGTTAAACAAATCCAGATTTTCCCCACTCCTATTGTAACTGTTATTTTCCTCTCGATGTTTTGTTTTTACTTGTTTCAGTGCTTTGTGCTTTGGCTGGTCTGTTGTTCGTACACTATATCGCTTTGTGTGGTTTAATTTATTGTGCTTAGCTCTTCATGAGAGTTCTCTTGTATTTGTATGATGTATGCCTGAGCCTTAAATGTTTGTGTCACTGACTGGTAGATTTGTTTGCGAGTAATTTTCTTGCTGGTTGTGAATTCCTTTCACAGGCCAAAATTTAGTTTGTTGCTGCGTGAGTGTGTCTTTCGTCTGTGACGGGAATTTTACAATCAACATAGAAGTACTAAGAAGTGATTTTGTATGTTTTTGGATTCAAAACTCAAATTTCTTTGATGTTCTCAGTGAAATGGTGGAGTGTCGACCATCAAACTGTCGGAAAGTGATTCTGCTAGTAGATCTTGTTGTTGCATTGTTTTACTGAATGGGAACCGGTTGTCATATGCTTTGAAAATGGCTAATGTTTCTGCTTTATGTGCCCTGTGATTGCCCTTCTTTACCTAAATGCTCTTCCATAAAATTGATCGGTTTCTTATTTGGCGCATTTGTTTACTTTGCTGCAATTTCAGAATTTAAGAGCGTTGCTGTTAATACACTATGTCATCAAAAGTATCCGGACACCCCCAAAGACAAGCGTTTCTCATAGTAGGTGCATTGTACTGATACCTACAGCCAGGTACTCCATATCAGCGACCTCAGTATTTATTACACATTGTGAGAGAGCAGACTGGGGCGGGCGCTCCACGGAACTCATGGACTTCGAACGTGGTCAGGTGATTGGGTGTCACTTGTGTCATACGTCTGTACGCGAGATTTCCACACTGCTAAACATCCCTAGTTCCACTGTTTCCGATGTGATAATGAAGTGGAAACGTGAAGAGACATGTACAGCACAAAAGCGTACAGGCCGACCTCGTCTGTTGACTGACAGAGACCGCCGACAGTTGAGGAGGGCTGTAATGTGTAATAGGCAGACATCTATGGAGACCATCACACAGAAATTCCAAACTGCATCAGTATCCACTGCAAACTTGGATTTCATGGTCGAGCGGCTGCTCATAAGCCACACATGACGCCGGTAAATGCCAAACGACGCCTCGCTTGGTGTAAGGAGCATGAACACTGGACGATTGAGCAGTGGAAAAACGTTGTGTGGAGTGACGAACCACAGTACACAAAGTGGCGATCCGATGGCAGGGTGTGGGTATGGCGAATGCTAGGTGAACGTCATCTGCCAGCGTGTGTAGTGCAACATTAAAATTCGGAGGCGGTGGTGTTATGGGGTGGTCGTGTTTTTCATGGAGGGGCGTTGCACCCCTTCTTGTTTTGCGGGGCACTATCACAGCACAGGCCTACACTGATGTTTAAGCACCTTCTTGCTTCCCAATATTGAAGAGGAATTCGGGGATGGCGATTACATCTTTCAACATGATCGAGCACTGTTTATAATGCACGGCCTGTGGAGGAGTGGTTACACGACATGAATCCTATAAAACACTTTTACGATGTTTTGGAACGTCGACTTCGTGCCAGGCTTCACCGAGCGACATCGACACCTCTCCTCAGTGCAGCATTCCGTGAAGAATGAGCAGCCATTTCGATAAATTTGGGTATAAGATAAATCGCACAAATCTAAGGGCTGTCATTTCGACTAAATACCTAGTAATTACAATTACGAGCAACTTAAATTGGAAATACCACATAGATAATATTGTGCGGAAAGCGAAACAAAGACTGCGCTTTGTTGGCAGAACACTTAGAAGATGCGACAAACCCACTAAAGAGACAGCCTACATTATACTTGGCTGTCCTCTGCTGGAATATTGCTGCGCGGTGTGGGATCCCTAACAGCTAGGATTGCCGGAGGACATCGAAAAAGTGCAAAGAAGGGCAGCTCGTTTCGTGTTATCGCACCATAGGAGTGAGAGTGTCACTGATATGATGCGCGAGTTGGGGTGACAGTCTTTGCGGTGAGATCTGTTTACGAAATTTCAATCACCAACTGTCTCTTCCGAATGCGAAAATATTTTGTTGACACCCACCTACGTAGGGAGAAATGATCATCATAATGAAATAAGAGAAATCAGAGCTCGATCGGTAAGATTTAGGTGTTCCTTATTCGCACGCGCCATTTGAGAGTGGAATGGTAGAGAAGTTGTATGAAAATGATTCGATGAACCCTCTGCCAGGGACTTAAGTGTGAATTTCAGAGTAACCATGTAGGTGTAGATGAAGAAACCTTCCAGCACCTGATTGAACATATGCCTGCGAGAGTAGAAGCTGCCATCAAGGTTAACGGTGGGACAACACCATACTGAATTCCAACATTACCGATGGAGGGTGCCACGAACTTGTAAGTCATTTTCAGCCAGATGTCCGGATACTTTTGATCACATAGTGTATGTATTAATTTTGCAATGAATCTCTGAGTTCCACAATTTTTTAACATTTTTTGTTCGTAAATTGTTTACAGAAACTTGTGTTTCGAGGCCTTAATGGTAGAATTGTGTAATGTTTTTAAAATGGAACATCGGGTTCTAGTGACATATACACGTTATTTCCATGTCTTACACAGTTGTACGGAGGGCATGCAAATTCATAACCTGTCACTTGCCACAATAAATGTTTTAGGATGGCGATATATGGAGGTCTGGTTTTGTGAGAGACGAAATTAATTTTCCTGTGTGAGCTCCACGAGGCGTGGAGTTACGTGGGTCGAGGGAAGCACCTCTCGAGTATTTTTCCGACGCGTGCCAGCTTGGCCGTGGGAGTGCTAGCCAGACCGTAACATTCAGCCAACCACATCCCTCACGCGCGTCGTTTTTGTGGCAATTTCACAGGCATTAATATTAGCGGACCTGTTTCGGCGATTCTATTTGCTTGTACGAACTCACATTTACGAAAAATCTCCTTGTGCTTGTGATACGTGCTAGCCTCACATACATCGCAACAACGTTGGGATCAAACTGCTGAGGTCATCGGTCCCTAGGCTTACACACTACTTAACCTAAGTTAAACAAACTTACGCTAAGGACGACACACACACCCATGCCCGAGGGAGGACTCGAACTCCGACGCGGGGAACGCACGCCAGCCGTGGCGAGGCGCCCTGCAAGTACGATGACCTCAGTTCTGGAGCTCAGTGAGTTATTTGAGAGAGGCTGCAAATGTGAGAACTATTTTAACAACACATTGCACTGTGTAAGTGTTATAAGAAAAAGGAATCCAAACAATACCGAGGAATATTTTAATGTCGCGGAATGTCGTAAGCTCGATTATATCGTGGCTTTTCTTAATGACCTTTTTTGTTGCAGTTTACAAAGGAAGATGAAACCAAAAGAACCTAGATGGAGCTCATAGAGGGATTTCTTTACACGAAAATAAAAATTTATTTCCACTACAGTTTGTATTGTAAACGAAGATATGGAGCTGGAAGATAAATCGTTAATGGTATGACTGAGGAATATCAAAATGAGAGTGGAAATAACGTATAATTTTATAAGAATAGTAAATGGATTAGATAGAATTAGAGCAAATAACTAATTTAGAAAGAAAAGTAAGTCATAAATTATGCAAAAAATGAGAGTATGATCCCCAAAACTTTCAGCTGTCGAAGGGTTCAAAATGGCCTGCTACATTTATAACGTTATTGTACACTACACTTTTTAGTAATAAATGCAAAGCCACTACCAGCATACGAAACTTTACAATATATCGTTACGTGTGGAAATTTCATTTCTCCTTACAGGTAGGTCGATGATTTGCATTTTATTCCGTTACTCTGTAGTAATTAATTTTTGTTCAGTTTTCTTTCCACACCAGTTGCGAATCGTTGAGATTGATGAACGGTTGTGTCAGTTAAATGTGGCCGAGCGGTTCTAGGCGCTACAGTCTGGAACCGCGCGACCGCTACGGTCGCAGGTTCGAATCCTGCCTCGGGCATGGATGTGTGTGATGTCCTTAGGTTAGTTAGGTTTAAGTAGTTCTAAGTTCTAGGGGACTGTTGACCTCAGATGTTAAGTCCCATAGTGCTCAGAGCCATTTGAACCATTTGTCAGTTAAGTGAAAAAAAATAAAAAACACCACATAAAACCTTGTATCATAAGGTACACGCGGAATAATGCCAGGAATGAATGTCATCGAAAACCTTATCTTACGAAGCCGATTATTTCAGAAAAACGTTTACACACAGGAAATTTTCCTTCTCTAATTTCGTGTATGATAACGAATAACATCTGAAAAGACAGCAAGGTGACGTGGGTTTAAGTGTATTGTAAGACTGGCAGGCATCGCTAAAATTATTAGTGTGCCATCCAAAATAATATATGAGGAAACGAATTTCTTTTACTTTGATTTATTCCGAGAAATTATTTATAAAAGAATAATATAATAAGACCCTGGCGTATGTGATATGGGGTCGGAGGGAAAGATGCTAATAATCGCGCAAGTGGATTAACTGTAATCGCGATGTACCCATTGACTGTCATGATGTTGATTGAGAACAGATAGTACTACAGAAAGGAAATACGTTACACCTGTGGTTGGGAATGAAAACACTGTTCTTTGATACGAAATACAAGTCTTCAATGTGAAGCTTGAAGTGATAGAAAGGTTACAAAATGACTTTTGTTTCCCTGCACCTCGTCTCGCAGTTGCGGTTCGATGTCACCATGGTGTTGTAGATGGAGGCTGAAGTGGCTACAAATTCAGTGATCAGTAGCACCAACGACTCTAGCCTACGGCGAAGTCCCTCGATATATCAGCATTGGGAGTGGCACTCGGCAACGTTCATGTCGAAGGTGGAGGTTAAAATGAAGTTGACGTACAAGTCCATGATGAGGTACAAAATGAAGCGATTTCTGTTCGAATGTTTACTATGAGGAAGCCTTGAATTGACAGATTTTGCGCATTTTACTGATTTCACATTGGCTGGAAAACGGATCTTCTGAGTGCTGACCGAAAAAAATACTGCTTAGGAAATGCTAGTCCCCTTACCTGGGTTCTACTCTGGTTGGTTAATCAATAACGTTCGCCCTATCATTTTACACAGTAACAAGTCGCTTCACTCTCTCTCTATCTCTCTCTGTGACCAAAGAGGCGGTCTTCATCGACACAGTCTAGCTTCTCTGTCTAACCTGAAATTTACACCACTGGCCATTAAAATTGCTACACCACAAAGATGACGTGCTAGAGATGTGAAATTTAACCGACAGGAAGAAGATGCTGTGATATGCAAATGATCAGCTTTTCAGAGCATTCACACAAGGTTGGCGCCGGTGGCGACACCTACAACGTGCTGACATGAGGAAAATTTCCAACCGATTTCTCATACACAAACAGCAGCTGATCGGCGTTGCTTGGTGAAATGTTGTTGTGATGCCTCGTGTAAGGAGGAGAAATGCTTACCATCATGTTTCCGACTTTGATAAACGGCGGATTGTAGCCTATCGCGATTGCGGTTTATCGTATCGCGACAATGCTGCTCGCGTTGGTCGAGATCCAATGACAGTTAGCAGAATACTATCAGTGGGTTCAGGAGGGTAATACGGAACGCCGTGCTGGGTCCCAACGGCCTCGTATCACTAGCAGTCGAGATGACAGGCATCTTATCTGCATGGCTGTAACGGATCGCGCAGCCACGTCTCGATCCCTGAGTCAACAGATGGGGACGTTTCCAAGACAACAACCATCTGCACGAACAGCTCGACGACGTTTGCAGCAGCATGGACTACCATGGCTGCGGTTGCCCTTGACGCTGCATCACAGAAAGGAGCGCCTGCGATGGTGTACTCAACGACGAACCTGGGTGCACTAATGGGAAAATGTCATTTTTTCGGATGAATCCCGGTTCTGTTTACAGTATCATGATGGTCGCATCCGTGTTTGGCGACATCGCGGTGAACGCACATTGGAAGCATGTATTCGTCTTCGCCATACTGGCGTATCATCCAGCGTGATGGTATGGGGTGCCACTGGTTACACGTCTCGGTCATCTCTTGTTCGCACTGACGGCACTTTGGACAGTGGACGTTACATTTCAGATGTGTTACGACCCGTGGCTCTACCCTTCATTCGATCTCTGCGAAACCCTACATTTCAGCAGGATAATGCACGACCGCAGGTTGCAGGTCCTGTACGGGCCTTTCTGGATACAGAAAATGTTCGACTGCTGCCCTGGCCAGCACATTCTCCAGATCTCTCACCAACTGAAGACGTCTGGTCACTGGTGGCCGAGCAACTGGCTCGTCACAATACGCCAGTCACTAATCTTGATGAACTGTGGTATTGTGTTGAAGCTGCATGGGCAGCTGTACCTGTATACGCCATCGAAGCTCTGTTTGACTCAATGGCCAGTCGTATGAAGGCCATTATTACGGCCAGAGGTGGTTGTTCTGGGTACTGATTTCTCAGGATCTATGTACCCAAATTGCGTGAAAATGTAATCACATGTCAGTTCTATTATAATATATTTGTCCAATGAATACCCGTTTATCATCTGCATTTCTTCTTGGTGTAGCAATTTTAATGGCAAGTAGTGTACTTCTTAGTATTGAGGATTGGTAGAAACGAAAAAAAGAAGTGCCGAAGATCTCAAAAATATCTTTGATGATAAGATACTTTCTAGCGTAATTGTGAAAGCAATACTGAAATATGAATAGAGTTGAATATGAAATGTGAGGACATTGTAAATGAGACTGGTACCGTGGAGACGTGTTACAAGAATCACGAATGTGTGAATGGAACTTCTGTGGTAAACAATATGGAAAAAAGATATATAAATATAGGAAATCAAAGAGTGCTTACACATAAGATTTATGATATCTGAGTCCTAGACAAAGCAGCGGTTCTACGTACTATATGAGAAGAGCCGAAAACTTCTTACTGTGCTACGGTCGCAGGTTCGAATCCTGCGTCGGGCATAGATGTGTGTGATGTCCTTAGGTTAGTTAGGTTTAAGTAGTTCTAAGGTCTAGGGGACTGATGACCGCAGATGTTAAGTCCCGTAGTGCTCAGAGCCATTTGAACCATTTTTCGACTTCTTTTTGGGAGATGTGCTTCACTTCAACATCACAGGGTTCCGTACAGAGCCTAGCCTACACATATAAATTAACCACGTAAGAACCAAAGGAACAAGTATACCTGACTAATATCGTCTAGGGACACCGTGAGCACGCAGAAGTGCCGCAACACGGCGTGGCATGGACCAACACCGACTCAAAGGAAGGCCTCGGCGCTTGTTGGTGACGTCACGTCAGCTAGGCACGGCGAACGCCAGGTCTGTTGCAGGCAGAAACGCCTGGGCGTGCTTATCACTATAAATCTATTACTTTTGGACAAAATGCTTGGTATTGTTTTGGATTCTGCAGTTTTATTTAGATGAAAGATTTTCTTATTATCGTAAAGCTACAAATGAAGATCATAGTTCTATATTACTGAATCCTATCGAAACAAACGTAAAGCAATATGAGAAGACGCTTTGCCCCATTGCAAGCTTCGGAAATTTTACATTCAAGTAACTATATTTACTTGTTCCATTTTGTTATCGAAACTTACCGCAACCCCCTTACAATGTACTCGTTTCTTTTATTTATTTATTTATGTTCGTTTGACATCGTCACTGGAAATGTGAACTAATTTACATGTGTAAATGTCCAACTGTTGCCAGTCATTAGATTGCAGTCATTTTCAACAAAAGGAATTCTAAACAGGAAACAAAATAGCTTCATACATCGAAAATACTGCTGAGCTTAAACTTTTTTAAACATGCACATTAGAAAAGATAAATGTTCCCCTCTTGCAACTGAAAGGAGAAACTTTATAAGATAAAAAAATTTTATTGGATAAAACAAGTATCTCTCTTTTGCCTCTTCCTCTGTCCCCCACCCCCCTCCCCCAACGTGTACAATCGCAAGATATTTCATTAACATTCAGTGCTCCTCACCCCATAGTCAACCAAGATACCTAAAGAAGAGCACCAATATGTTCACAGTTTCTTGTAAAAGCAACCTAGTACAAACGTAACTTCCTCAGATTTACAAATAAGGTACAGAAGCACGAATTCTGTTGCTGCTGGACCATGAAGTTGTTTTTGTATGTCAATCCTTAAAACAGGTGGAAATTTAAGTTCAAGCGTACACTATTTGTTAAGAAGTGTAATGAATTGCACAATTAATTGACTGCAGAAACCTCTCAGAACAATGTGTGTTGGTCAACTATCGCCAATAGTTTCACATTTTCCTGTGTCGGAGAGGGAGACACCACCATTATTTGTATGCCTGCAACAGACCTGGCGTTCGCCGTGCCTAGCTCACGTGACGTCACGAACAAGCGCCGAGGCCTTCCTTTGAGTCGGTGTTGCATGGACTCGACTAATGTCTGAAGTGGTGCTGGAGGGCACTGACACCATGAATCCTGCAGGGCTGTCCATAAATCCGTAAGAGTACGATGGGGTTAGAGATCTCTACTGAACGTTGCAATGCATCCCAGATACGCTCAATAATATAATTGCTTAGGCTTCCGTGTGCAGGTTCAGTCGACATAAATGTTTTCTAGGTATGGTACCGCGTCATATAGTATAAAACTGCTGCTGGAGAAAGCTAACGTTTAGGCCACGGCTGCAGCGGACTTCTTCTGGGAGTACTGGTGCGTTCTAGCTATGCAGTGTCCTTATATTTTGTTATTACTGTTCCCTGCGCATTCCATTAGGTCATATTTTTAAAAAGATAGTTCATTTCATTGGTTACTTAAGGAAGAAGGAGAGGGAACTTCATTTTAATAGGTTACTGCAGTGTAGGGAGAGCGTAACCTCTGTTTTCAATTGGTTCCTGTTTTATGTGCCATGACTGGTGGTCACCGACGAATGAGAAGTTGGCTCCTGTTACCAAGTGCTGGACGTCGGTCGCGAGGCGACAGTTACTCGTCGGTAGTGCTCGCGCCTTGTGTTGACAGTGCGGACTGTTGGTCTGTGATTGCTGGCAGCCAAGACTGGGCCAGCCTGAGTCCATCCTCTCTGTTCATGTTCCTAGGATGTTTAAGTATTTTGATGGCCTCTTTGATTTTGCGTTTGGTCGTAACTAGCTGCTTGGCCAAATCGCAGGCTTCGCTGAATTTTATTTCTTTTCTGCAATTATGCTGATGTCGTGCAGATTGTGTAATTTACGATTAAAATTGGATTTGTGTGGATGGGAGTGACAGAGTATTCCCGAATTTTTAGGATAAAGTTGGCTTTAACATTATAGCATGTTTAAGTGCAGAACTAAGTGCATGTGTTTATGCTCTGCGATCATTTCTCTCTTGCCGATACCTTCTCGGTACTGACTGTGACACTAGAATATTATTTTAGAACTGATAGCACAGTTGATTTACGTAAAATGCTTCAAACTCCGTCCTTCTGGAGCACCAACATACATAAACCACACATTCTTCTCAACCATTTGATATATCATCACAACATTCTCATATCTACTATACACTGATAAGGGTTTCTAATCTCCTCGACAAATCCGCATCTGAAAAGGTCTTGTGCACTTGGATGGGAGCCATGAGTAAGATTGGTGAGGAACAGTCTTTGCTGAACAGCAGTTATGGACTCAGCTCGCTCTGTTCCTTAATGAGACTTGGAATGTAGTGGGTATAGTACCCTCCTACTTCTGGTCAGCAGCAAATTAAATCAGCGACAGTATTCTAGGGAGGGCTGCTCAAAGACAATGCAGGGAGATCTTTCGGTCTCCAACTTTATTCTAAGAACGCGAGAATACTCTGTGACTCCCATCCACATACGGAAAGCTGGGTAATCATAATCGTAAATTATGCACCTTGATTGAAGTGCTAGGAATATGTAGTTAACCTAACTGCATCGGTATAGGACGCTGTATATGTTCGAGAATTAACCCTGAATGGACGTACTGCGCAGTTATCTATCGATATTCGCAATCCAGTATATGATACACACAAAATAGTGGAGGGTTGGTTTAGTGATGATACAAAACTGGGAAGCATGTAGCCGTGGTTGGCACTGAAATTACGGAAGAGCTGGTAAAACCGCACTATCAACTGAGGCGCTTATCACAATATATCACCCCATATCGACAATATCTTTTCCATCCCATCCACCTACTGGCACACTGTTGATTGCCACATAATAACTAAATGTACCACTTGTGTGAGATGGAGAGAGTATTGGTGGGTGCAACACCTTCCGGAGGATCGCCAGCACCGAAACAGCGGTCGCATAAAATGGTTCAAATGGCTCTGAGCACTATGGGACTTAACAGCTGTGGTCATCAGTCCCCTAGAACTTAGAACTACTCAAACCTAACTAACCTAAGGACATCACACACATCCATGCCCGAGGCAGGATTCGAACCTGCGACCGTAGCAGTCGCACGGTTCCGGACTGCACGCCTAGAACCGCGAGACCACCGCGGCCGGCAGCGATCGCATATATGACTGCAATATAAGAAATAAATGCTCATGTTCTCTTCCAAACAGAGCACTGAGGCCTCTGCTACCCTTTCAGTGTGGAAGTCGAGATTAAATGTAGAGGTTATCACCTTTGCAAACCTGTTTTGATACTCTCCATAATGTCGCAAACTATTCCAGTTTCCATAAGTTGTGATGTCTTCCACATTTTTGTTAATGAGAAACAACACCTCTTTGTTTTAATTTCAACCATCCTGTGTGTTGTAGGAGAAGTAAAGTTTACACGATGCAGCGTCCAGCTTTCTAAAAGAGTCAGTGAATCAAAACATGTAATGTAGGTTTAGCACCTGACATATACCTCGAAGTCAAGTTGCAAAAACAAAATGTACTGCAGTGAACAAAGCTGCAGTCATACAGTGCCAAAATGTGTTACAGCAGAAAAAACAATGTACCATACTGCTTATGAAAGAACAACACAAGGACCCTCTTGCGATTGATAGTCTGTGGAGTATGGTCCTCCTACAGTACGGGGGAGAAAATTTACACTGCTCTGTGAAAGCATTTTCGATCACTGGCTGTCTGCTCCAATGGATGTTGTTGTTGGGATGTTTTTGGGGGAGGAGACCAGACAGCGAGGTCATCGGTCTCATCGGATTAGGGAAGGAAGAGGAAGAAAGTCGGCCGTGCCCTTTCAAGGGAACCATCCCGGCATTTGCCTGGAGCGATTTAGGGAAATCACGGAAAACCTAAATCAGGATGGCCGGACGCGGGATGCTCCAATGGACCAATACCTATAATAGGATCGCTACATATGCTCGGTGTCAGCATGCAGACGGTATTTGTTTTCAATACATCGGAAGAGAGGGACGTAGCAATATCTTATCGAGGTTTCTACTGCGTGACGTTAGTGGAGATTTTTTCGTAGCTTGTCTCTGTTGTATTGTACAAAATAACGAGGATAGAGAGAATGTTCGGGTGACAGACATGAATACACACTGAGGGGCACTTATCTTCTTCGGACTGCAGTACCTTTTTGTGGTTTGGGGGCCCACTGTAATGCAGTTGCAAAATCCTAGTCCTTCTTCCAGTTCCCGTATGATGTGGAGTCTTCCTAATTTTCCTGATAAGATACACCAGACTCGCTTCCTGTCCCTGTCTCTCTCAAGAGGCCATTCCCTGTTTGTTTGTGTGAACCAACGTCTCCAAAGACGCAGGCCGAGGTTATCATCTCTACTCAGAATACTGTATTCCTATTGGCTAATTCTGGAGACAAAGGGAGAGCTGACGCACTATCGATATAAAAAATGGAATGAAATAAGCTTCTGTGAAGTTTGGAAGGTAGGAGACGAGGTACTAGCAGAATTGAAGCTGTGAGGACGGGTCGTGAGTCGTACTAGGGTTGCTCAGATGTTAGAACACTTGCCCACGAAAGGCAAAGGTCCCCATTACGAGTCTCGGTCCGGCATACAGTTTCAACCTACCAGGAAGTTATACTTTAGTTAAATACATGTTAAAGTGAGACACCACTAATTCAAACGTATGACAACATTCAGTTTGAATTCTATATCGAAATAGAGATAACAGCGATGGTAGGTACATTGTTCAGCTCATAATACTGTATGACAGTTATATTTACGTCACATTCTTAAAGTTTCAAACACTTCCTTTGGAAAAACTGATCAACACCCTCTTAATATTAAAGAGCAAACGTTTTAGTGCTACGACGTACGGGGATTATAGAATTCAAAATTGTTAAGGCTTTCGTGGCCCATTGTTGACAAACTGCCTATTGGTTTCTGTCTCGGGTTCTTCGGCCGACGTTCGTCTGATGATTTTACTTACGTTTCGCCAGCACGAGTGGCTGGCATTGTCAAAGCTTCACCCTCTATTGCTGGTGGTGAAATGGAGCTGAGATCGCGACCGCAGGCTGTATGTACCTGGCCACGCCAACGTCCGAGGGCTTCTCCGCGGTCATTTCCGGTGCGGTTTTCCTCTTGCTACCTGCGACGGTCGTTCGCTGCAGCACGGGGAGCCAGGATCCGTTTACCTTAAGGCTTTCATCTTTCTTGTTGAAGCTATTCCCGTGTTTTTGTATTTCAACGGCTTCTCTGAATAAGCGGGTGTGATAGTTCTGACTGTAGAGAAGAACTATCACACCCGCTTGGCTTATCTGGATCGGTTGCAAGAATGGCCCTTTCTACAATTAGAAGGTCAATCTGATAACTTTGTGCAGCAGCAAGATGGGGTCCCTCCCTATCATCATCTCTTTATACGAGAGGGGTTGAACATAAACGTCCCTGACCTTTAGATTGGTTGTAATTGTTAGAACGACGAAACTCTTTTTCGCTGATGTCTATGTTCATCTGACCTCACGTCATATAATTTTTCCCTTAGGAATTTATAAAAGTTCGTGTCTATGTTCCGCCACTACCTACTGATTTGGCCAGAGTCGAGACACAGAACTGAAGAGGATGTTTCTTACATTACTTCGGACTTGTTAACCAAAGTGTAGCAAGAATTGGATTTCAGGTTCGTAGTGTGCTGTATAACTAGACGTGCATGATTTTAAACATTTGTAAGAAAAACTAAGTTAGTTTACCTTCTATTTGACGTATGATTTATTGTAAATTATCTAAATTAAACTGTTATTCTTTTATTGACACGCTGTATATATCAACCTGCTTTCTCAGCACGATTACAGCCTGGCAGGAGGGTCACTGCAGTGTGATAACGTGTACGGAAACGCTGTATTTGTATTGTGAATTTGTGTGCAACCATAGCCAAATGAAAGCGAAAACTAGTGTTATGATCATTAGCTAGCCTGTGACAGCTGCCCAGATACCTATATTTTGGAATCATGTAGATTTCTCACTTTATTAATTTTGCCCTCGTTTATAAATATGATAGATACGCTTATGGTAGATGAATCGGCGTCCAACTACACAAAAACTTAAAGTTCACATACTTACAAAATCCAAAGGTAAACACGGAAAATGAACACTCAACCAAACACTGCCAACGGAATTTAAGCTAACAAGATAGCTGGAAAGCCTCCTCTAACCATCATAAAAACATTATCAGGAACACCCATCCAAATGTCAGAACTTGGCAGCATCAAACTGTTAGGACATCAGAATGATGCTTTAAAAATTTATGTCATCGTGACAGACTTCTATAAAGAGAAAGCGATGTCGTATCTATTGTTAAAATCCAAGTACCGGGTGTAACACGAATCAATGTTTTTTTCTTTTCTGAAATCCCCTACAGATTGCAGGTTTCATACCGTTCCTGACGCAATTCAAGCCTCTTCGGATACGGTTCATTCACTATTAAATGACGTGTTGCTGCAGCCATTAGAGTCAAATTCAATGGAACACGTATAAAGATTTTTATCCAATAATGAATATCAATGTGTTTTCTGTCATTTTCAGTTTGCACAATGCTGACGAATGATATAGCACTTATCATTCTTCTAGGAGTAATCTCTGCGTATGATCTAAGTAATCATGCAAAACCGTCGTCAGGATGCCTAGATGGGGATTTGCATAACGGTCCTCCTCATGTCATCTTCAGCGAACAACAAGAGAAATCTTCAGTGGTCAGTATTGTCGAACACGGAAGACGATTTTCAAAAACAATCCAATTTGACGCATGCGAATCACAAGTCAGTTCATGATTTGGAACATGTTTCTCCCATAACATTAAGACGAGGTGACCGGTGACGGGGGGGAGGGGGGGGGGGGGGGAAGGTGCACTAACTGAACACCATCCGTGGGAGGCCAATAGCTCTGGACACTACCTACAGTTCGTTAGAACAATGCAGATGGTGCCGATAACATGCAGTGCTGACTGGAAAAGAATAATATGGCCTGATGAGCCACCCTTCATCTATTTTTCCAACAACAATTCGGTTTATTTGTCGCGGACGACTAGATAACCTTACGCGTTGAACTTACATGTCACCCCACTAAACACAGATGTTGTGACCCGCGTTAAGCTGATCCTATTGTTACTCTCCAAGACTGTCATTTCTCCCTAAGATAAATTAAATTAAATAGTCCAATTCTCAGGGATTAAGCGTAGGTGGAGCAGACGCATAGATCCTGCACCGCCGCTCGTGGCAAGGTTCTAGAGGAGGTAATTTGCCGTTGCCTTCCTCCGACCTGTTATGAAGTGTCAAGTGTGTGAATGACTGATGAATGCTTGTACAGTGTAGTCCTGGGTTTGTATCGTTATGGATGAAAGGAAGGGAGAGGTGAAAGCCGATGTTGGCACATAGTCTACTCCTCTCGAAAATCGACAAGGGGGCCTCCGAGTTTAATGTTCCCATCCGAGAGATGAATCAACATCAGTAGTACTACATGCCCTCACTTCATGAGACACTGCCCAAAGGTTTGAAATTTAATCCGAGATGTTGACGCAAAGACTGGTGATCAAAAAACTTTACGCTGCTCCCTCACCTCCCTTGCCGGCCAAGACCAAATACTTGGCGACTTGCCGACCGCGGTGGCCACGCGGTTCTAGGCGCTGCAGTCCGGAACCGCGCGACTGCTACGGTCGCAGGTTCGAATCCTGCCTCGGGCATGGATGTGTGTGATGTTCTTAGGTTAGTTAGGTTTAAGTAGTTCTAAGTTCTAGGGGACTGATGACCTCAGATGTTAAGTCCCATAGTGCTCAGAGCCATTTGAACCATTTGAACCAGCCACTTGGCGACTTCAGCTGTGAAGGCGTGTCTAAGACGAACACGGTTTTACAAAATGAAAATGTTCTGCACCTCTTTCACCTGAAAAGATACTGACTTTTTAAATTAAGACGGATATTTTGTTGGAAATGGAAATTATGGAAATCAAAGGGAACAAGGAAGATTAGGGTATAAGGTCTAATAGATAACGGGGTCATTAAAGAAAAAGCACAGTTTCGAATAGAAGGTGAAAGAAAAGGGCCTTGCCCTTTGAAAGAAACCATCTCCGCCCTTGCTTCCTGCAGTTTATGGTACTCGCAGAAAACGCTCGGTGTCTTAGGGATATCAAAAAGACCGCGAATGTCTCTTAGAACGTGGCTCTTATGATGTCCCCAAATGCTTCAGTAACTGTGGAAGATATGATATGATTGGTCTATATTAAATGTCGATCCGACACCAATAATTTTACGCGTAACAGATATCTCCAATAAAGTCTTTAATGTCGACTTACACTTCCCTCACGCAATACGTCTTTTGATAGGCATGACAGCGGCAGGGATGCCTCTGAACGTAAGGCTATTTAAAGAATATATGACATGTATTCGCATTTGCGAATATAGACAATCATCAGCTGCAAAATAGAATGACGATAACGAAAATTTGTGCTGGAATGGGACTCGAACCCGTATTTCCCGCCTATGGAGAGCAGCCACCTGCACTCGTTCATTCGTTATGTATATTCCTGTACAGGGAAGACATTTTAATTGATAGTCACTTGCCCGATGTCGGCGAATAAATACGATACTTCAGTGCCTGTGTTGTTCAGGATTACTATACCATGTTCCTTTGGATAGTTGGATACGGTAACTGGAAAGGAGGTCGCATCTACTCCTCATCACCGATTTCATCCCAATTTATGCTACATGTAGGTCTTTGACAGAAATGAGAGGGAGTGAAATGGGAGCTTCAGACGACCAAGGGCTTAGGAAAAAGCAGTATTTTTGGCGCCGGTCTAGAGAGTCATGAACCATTTACATTAGCGTAGTTACCAGACAGCGCTTGGCGCAGCGGAAAGAGTACATATCGCCAATCCGAAGGTCGTGTGGTCGAGTCCCTCTAGGGAACCCTTTCTTATGGCTTTAATTTCAATTTTTTTACCTTACTTACGCTGTCAATAAACCAAAATAATGCTTAGAATACTGTACTTATTAATATTTTGATAAAAGGCAAGAAAAGAAAGACATGGGAAAATTTGGGATTCCAAATAAATTTCCTGCCGGCCGCGGTGGTCTCGCGGTTCTAGGCGCGCCGTCCGGAACCGTGCGACTGCTACGGTCGCAGGTTCGAATCCTGCCTCGGGCATGGATGTGTGTGATGTCCTTAGGTTAGTTAGGTTTAAGTAGTTCTAAGTTCTAGGGGACTGATGACCACAGCAGTTGAGTCCCATAGTGCTCAGAGCCATTTGAACCATTTTTTTCCAAATAAATTTCCAATACATGATTGTACTTACAGCGTCCATGATAACTCCGTCTTACCTTTCCAAGAAGGGACTGTAATTAAAGTCGAGGATTCTCATTCTTTGGCGTCACACGAAATACCCTTTTTGACGTCACGTATAATACAGTATTTTCATTTGTATATTTCCCTTTCCAGGTTGCTAGCATCAGTCGACTTATATCCGAATCCCTGACCATCGTGGGCAAAAGTAGTTCTTGTGAAACGTCAGGACATGAACAAAGTAACCTATTCGTATGCAGAGCAATATGCTATAACACTTTCTGGAAAACTTTTTGTACATGGCTGGAGCAGCAACCGCAGGATGAAACCTTGTAGAAATAATAAACAGCGAATCAGTTCCAATAAGAAAGGTTTATTAAAATCCCTTTGCCATGTTTCAGACGTCTATAAAACTTCATCTTCAGAAGTAAATACTGATTTGAAAAACACGTTTTGTTATTGTTATCTCATCCCCCTCGCCCGATATGGGCGGTGAGCGGGCTGTCAGCGGTACAACACTCCGCTCTTCAGCCAAGATCATTATAACTGATATAACAAAGGTGAGAGGAAAAAGAATATGAAGACTATTGTCATTTTACATTAAAAAGATTGATGACGGACAGCTAAAAGGACGAAAAATATATAGAATTAAAAAACACAAATGCAGTGTGCTGATTTTCTTCCACGAAAAAGCACTCGAACACTGCACTTTCACTTAACAACTTAAGGACCTGCATTCACTGAGTGAGAAGCATTGTGGAAGGAGATAATATGATACATACACTATGTGATCAAAAGTATCCGAACACCCCCAAAAACGTACGAACTTGTAAGTCATTTTCAGCCAGGTGTCCGGATACTTCTGATCACACAGTGCAGAAGTTGAGGGGTATGGGTAAAGAAGTAGGGCGTCTAGGCAAACTACGATGGAGAGGATAGTGGGAAACCAGATGAATACAAAAATTATTCAGGCTTACTGGAATAAATATTGTGGCAGAGGTACGTCAAAAAATAGCCGAAAGTCGTCAGTCGGATATAGAATTTCACTTTCATAATAATTAAAATATGCACATCATGGCTTTTGTCATTTCGTATTTGCTCGCCAATGTACAGTTAGTGCACTACCGTCACGTACGCAACGCTTGGGATAAGGAAAGCTTCTGTCAAGGGAGAGCTCTCCTAGTATGCCTAAGGCGGGTGCTAAACTTGCTAAAACGTTAAAATTAAAATTGTAACATTAGAAACCAGATCATTCCTAGCTGTGTACATATTTAAAATTAACAAAATGCCAACAAATAATAAGTTACCATACAAAAAAGATCATTGTGGTAAAAAGAAATTACGTAAAACTCTGAATAGTGCAAATTAAAACAAAAGGAAAAGAGCCAGGGCAGGAAAGGGGGTGGGGGAGAGGAGGAAAGGGGGAGTCGAATGGGGGTAACGGGAGTGAAGGAAAGGGGTTATGCAGAGAGATGATAGTGGTGGCCGAGGAGGGGGGGGGGGGGGAGGAAAGATGGTAAAACGTATATAATTCTCAAATACAACATATCCGAACAACTGCGAACATCACCTCTCCAGAAATACATTAACACCACAAGAAAGAAGAAACGCAAGAACAAGTAGCATTGACAGTCGACGAAAATGAGATCTCCTGTAGTCATGTGGAAGATCAAGCCACTTGTTTGTTACTTTAACGAAAGTAGAGGTCTAAAACCGTCTGGGAAATTTCTGTTTTTGAGTTACATATGTTCATTTAAAACTGATCCGTCTTTGGAGTAACATGTTTAAAAATCTCTAATCCTTATAGCAGGTCAAGCCTGTAACAATTTACTTCCTATGTGCAAAAGTAATGGCAAAAGTAAATGGCTCATGCCTCCCATGACCTGCACAAAAAATTCTATTTTTGGTAAACGCTTGTGCATCTCGTGCTCTCACTTTTGCCACTTTCGTTTCTGGACAAGCCTTCCCTATATCACGAATCTGGAAGAAATCTGTGATGACGGGTAGTCTCAGACCTCTTGTGAGTTGTTCCTTAATGCTTGCGCGGCAAGCGTAATTGATAGCGCACTACCTGAGAAACGTAGACATCAATGCAAGTCCTTGTCTGTCAAACAGCTTTAACTTGTCACTCATGTCTCCCCCATCATACTCATCTGTAAAGAACAAAAATGTGTCAAGTCAAGTAACGTCCCATCTACATCATTATGAAGGAGTAGAACATAGGACAAAACAAAGATGGGGAAGGATATCGATCATGACCTTACTGTGGAAACAATTCCAGAATTAACGTTAAGTTAGAGAAAACACTTAAATTAAAAACAAGGATGACCGGGCGGTAATTTTAGTCTTGGACTTCCTAGTGTGACTGCAAGATCTTTACCTGTACGAAACCTCTTCGATCCCCTAATACGTGCCCAGTTTCTTAAGGACTATTCTACTGAACCAGTTCAAGACAAGACCGCTTGGGATAAGCAGTTTTCCTACATTTTAACAAAGAAATTATCCTAACACAATAAAGTCACAGTTATTCCACAACTTAAGGTAAGAGAAGACTCTATGACTAATTTGTTTCTGAAGTACATTACGTATCAAACACAGGACTCTTTTCAACATAATTCTGTAGCAGATATTCAACATGAAAACGGACTACAAAAATTTTCTCTTAGCATAAAATTAGAAATTGAACCAAAACTAGATTTTCCTTTGTGCAAAGGGACCATAACATGCGACATTCTATGAATACAGAAGACTTCCTGGTAGATAAAATTTTTGTGAGGGTTTGGAATTAGGACGTAAATATTTATTTATGGATTCCAGTAGAATATCAGGAACCAAGTTCGAGACCCTGTCGACACGGCATCTTATACAGTACACTATAATCCACAGAGTGAAAGGTTTCTTTCTATGAATTTGTCCTTATTTTCATTGAAAACGCTACTAGGTGAACCATCATTTTATAGCGAAAGAGCTGTGGGTTTACTGGCACTTTGAGTAGCACAGATACCACTTCTGAGTATTAACATCTTCGACATCAACTATGTCAGCAGTAGCTACCTACATATAAATAATTCGTCTCAGTGGCGCATTTCCATTTTGTGACTCTCCGGTATAGCTGCGTCTCGTGTCAGCTTTGTGGCTTAAATATATATAGCACCGTATTCTACTGTTGGAGCGTAGTAACCGCATACTAAAGTCGAGGACGGAGAGATAAACGACTTCCGATGCTCTAAGGCTCGAATGCAAAACAGCACGAACGTTGCAAAGCTACTTACTCTACACAGAAAAATAGGAAACTCCGGAGAGTCGATTCATCAATTGTGTATTCAGTTATAAGATATATAATTTGTCAACGGATGTGACGCATTACAACGTATATGGAATTCTTGCGGAAGTCAGCCGGTTATTGGGATAGTTTTTGGAATAGGGATTTTATCGGGATACTTTCTGGATCGGAATTTACGGAAAAGTAGTAGACACTGCCTATAGCCACGACCACCCTTACCGAATCATATGTTTTCTTTATGTTCCTGATACTGGTACCTTGAAACTTCATGAAACTTCTGATACTTATGTGCGCTCAATGATCAACGACTGCACAAATTTCAAAAATGGCTCAAATGGTTCTCAGCACTATGGACTTAACTTCTGAGGCCATCAGTCCCCTAGAACTTAGAACGACTTAAACCTAACTAACCTAAGGACATCACACACATCCATGCCCGAGGCAGGATTCGAGCTTCCGACCGTAGCTGTCGCGCTGTTACAGATTGTAGCGCCTAGAACCGCTCGGCCACCCCAGCCGGCGAAGAAATTTCTAAAGTTGTGTAGTCCACATGCGCGAAGTAGATTTAGTCATTATCGGAAGTTACAATGTTATTCTTTTAAGAAATATTTGTTGATGTCGACTGGTAACAGAGAATCTTACCAACCGTCGTCTGACTTCTTGTGGCTGAGAAACCGGAGGCAGAGATCACAACTTGGCTCTTCTGGAAATTTTTTTATATCAGTAATTCGCTTTCAGCTTACTGAACTGTTGTAAGGCAGTACTTGACAGTCGTCGTGAAGATGATGACTCTGAAATTTCCTAGACATGAAGTTTAAGAATTTTACATAACAGGTGCGTGCTGATGCTTCTTCATCACAATACTCTCTATTGTGACTAAAAAGAGAATGTTTATTTACTGATCTTATTTACACTGTATCATGTTCCATGCTGTCGTATTCTGAGGGAATTCCGTTCGAACTGGAAGGGTATTCTAAGGCCGTAAAGATGTTATCAGAAGAAATGCCATGTCAGTTCGCGAATCTCGCGCCTAGTAACTCTAACACTGCCATACTATTACATCCATTTCATGAAGATGTTTGTGGTGACTTCATCATCTTCATTATTCTGTCAGAGATATTTGACAAAAAAGATTTATTCAGGAAAAACACTACTTACAAGTCGTGCAGGAGGGTATGCATTCTTCTGCAGGATCATTTTTCAATAAATTTGCAACAGAGTTGAATAATTTGAGCTTTAAATCTCATATTTGCATATATAAACGCGCAGACTACCTTGAAGCACCTTTCTTTTATTTTGTCCAGGAGTTTCGCGAAGTATTTAGAACCGAACGACAAGTAGCAATGAAGTCTCTTGTGGCCGGCCTGAGTGGCCGTGCGGTTCTAGGCGCTACAGTCTGGAACCGAGCGACCGCTACGGTCGCAGGTTCGAATCCTGCCTCGGGCATGGATGTGTGTAATGTCCTTAGGTTAATTAGGTTTAATTAGTTCTAAGTTCTAGGCGACTGATGACCTCAGAAGTTAAGTCGCATAGTGCTCAGAGCCATTTGAAAGTCTCTTGTGAAATTTAAAAACAGTAACAATAAACCTCTCAGGTGATGTTGAAAACTTATGGAGGTCAGTATTTCTCACATGTGCGTGCCTTTTATTGTCAAAAATGATTTTCTTGAGGCAGGAAATTAGTGGAAGGCGACGAGTGCCCGAATTACCTACGGACATCAAGAATCGAGGGAAAAATTTGAAGCATTTTCAAGAGACAAACAGAAAACGGGACATGGCATATTCACGGTACGCTCAAATTTTATACGTATTTTAAAAGATGAACTGAATGAGAGGAAAATGTGTCCGAAAATTATGCTGTGAAGTTTGACTCATGAAACGAGGAAACAAAGTTTGTTCCGACATTTCCAACATATCTATTTAGCACCCAAGCTCAGATATCACGCTCCAGTATTTCGGAGTTCATGACAAACTTCCAGTTTTCTTTTTAATCCAGGAATTAATTATGAGAGAATGGGAACCAAAACAAAAACTCGTGGAAGGACGCTTTTGCAATAGAATAATGCGTCCGCCCACCACCGTGTAACAGTTGAGCAATTTGAGCTAGTAAAAATATAATATTTTACGGTGACAACACTGTATCTGAAAATCAGAGGCTAAGTTGGTTGGTTGGTGGATTCGGGGGAGGGGACCAAACAACGAGGTCATCGGTCGCAGCGGATTATGGAAGGAAGTCGGCCGTGCCCCTTCAAAGGAATTGCCTGAAGCGATTTAGGGAAATCACAGATGGCCGGACGCTGGTTTGAACTGTCGTCCTCCCGAATGCGAGTCCAGTGTGCTAACCACTGCGCAACCTCGCTCGGTAATGGCTAAGTCGAGTGAAGTTATGAAATGGTGTGAATGTTAAAGTGTTGTGAATGAACTTTACACATCGTACGGATATTATCTGTGAACTAAAAGTATGTAAAATCCTGTGCCTAATATAAACTCTTTTCGATTTCAAGAAGTCTTTACCATCATATTTATAAGTTAATGACTTAAATATATGGAGTAATGAGAATAAGAATGTGATAGGGCATGTGTCACTTGGGCAAACGGTTAGAAACTTCATTATGTGATACGTGTACCTTTGGAACAGAGCTGCCCCCCCCCCCCCCCTACCAAGCTTTGGAAACCAAGAGCCCGATGTCAAATTAATACGACAGCAAAAGAAAGGAACAGTGGTCAACAATCAACATTTAATCCAAATAAAGGGTAATCAGTCTCGTTTATTTTCTGCCATATTTTGTGTAGTTTTCATGTGTGCCAATTATTTAGAGACCATATCTGGACTTCAATTGCGTTAGCAATGAGAGCTTATTTGATCAAAAACTTCCTCATCTTCTTCTTAATTCTATAGTCTCAAATAGATCTGTTGCTGAACAGTTATTTAAGCCTGGACTAAATCATAACACTTGCTTTTGGAAATCAGAATGGGGAGGTAAAACGGCTGTGTCCTTTCCAAGAGAGCCGTGTCGGAGATTGTGTCAATCGATTTGAAGAAATTTGAAAAAGGTTGATCTCGATGGCTGGTGGGAACTCAACTGCTGAACCATCTTGCAACTTTATGCTTTGTATTATAACAATACCTGCTACCCGTGATTGCCCTGCTATTTCCTGACGTTTCTGTGTGGGGCAGTGTTCCATCTGCGTTCCCTCCAATTCAATATGCAGCATTTTTCATGCTTGTTTGTGCCTTAGATGGAAGTTGCAGTTATATGTTTTGGGAGGGTTTGGCTTGGGTTGATTTTGCTAGTAGTGGGTTATCAGTTTTATTAAAGCTTCGATATTTCCGAAACTTTATACCGAAGCTATAACAGCACGATAATCTGCGTAAACGAATCTCTCTGTGCCGTTTGGCAAGGGTTGGTCACTAATGTACACTACTAGCCATTAAAATTGCTACACCAAGAAGAAATGCAGTTCATTAACGGGTATTCATTGGACAAATATATTATACTAGAACTGACATGTGATTTCATTTTCACGCAATTTGGGTGCATAGATCCTGAGAAATCAGTACCCAGAACAACCACCTCTGGCCGTAATAACGGCCTTCATATGCCCGGACATTGAGTCAAACAGAGCTTGGATCGCGTGTACAGGTACAGCTGCCCATGCAGCTTCAACACGATACCACAGTTCATCAAGAGTAGCGACTGACGTATTGTGACGAGCCAGTTGCTCGGCCACCATTGACCAGACGTTTTCAATTGGTGAGAGATCTGGAGAATGTGCTGGCCAGGGCAGCAGTCGAACATTTTCTGTATCCAGAAAGGCCCGTACAGGACCTGCAACATGCGGTCGTGCATTATCCTGCTGAAATGTAGGGTTTCGCAGGGATCGAATGAAGGGTAGAGCCACGGGTCGTAACACTTCTGAAATGTAACGTCCACTTTTCAAAGTGCCGTCAATGCGAACAGGAGGTGACCGCGACGTGTAACGAATGGCTCCCCATACCATCACGCCGGGTGGTACTTCAGTATGGCGATGCCGAATGCTCGCTTCCAATGTGCGTTCACCACGATGTCGCCAAACACGGATGCGACCATCATGATGCTGTAAACAGAACCTGGATTCAGCCGAAAAAATGACGTTTTGCCATTCGTGCACCCAGGTTCGTCGTTGAGTACACCATCGCAGGCGCTGCTGTCTGTGATGCAGTGTCAAGGGTAACCGCAGCCTTGATCTCGGAGCTGATAGTCCATGCTGCTGCAAACGTCGTCGAACTGTTCGTGCAGATGGTTGTTGTCTTGCAAACGTCCCCATTTGTTGACTCAGGGATCGAGACGTGGCTGCACGCTCCGTTACAGCCACGTGGATAAGATACCTGTCATCTCGACTGCTAATGATAGGAGGCCGTTGGGATCCAGCACGGCGTTCCGTATTACCCTCCTGAACCCAACGATTTCGTATTCTGCTAACAGTCATTGGATCTGGACCAACGCGAGCAGAAATGTCGCGACACGATAAACCGCAATCGCGATAGGCTACAATCCGACGTTTATCAAAGTCGGAAATGTGATGTTACGCATTTCTCCTCCTTACACGAGGCATCATAACAACGTTTCACCAGGCAACGCTGATCAGCTGCTGTTTGTGTATGAGAAATCGGTTGGAAACTTTCCTCACGTCAGCACGTTGTAGGTGTCGCCAAAGGCGCCAACCTTGTGTGAATTCTTTGAAAAGCTAATCATTTGTATATCACAGCATCTTCTTCCTGTCGGTTAAATTTCGCGTCTGTAGCGCGTCATCTTCGTGGAGTAGCAATTTTAATGGCCAGTAGTGTATATATTAATTAGTGTCGGACTCATAACATTTCCTAGCGGCAATCAATTTCTTAGTGTCCTCCATCGACTTAGATGTCGTTGAAAATCCACAAAGTACGTGCGACTTAGTTATTTCAAGAACTTCACTAAACAGAATTCTGTATTTCTTAGTATTGTAGGGTGTGGTTAGTTCTATGAAAGCCGTCGCCCATACCTTCTCAATATCCTGCGTGAAATACTGCTAGGAATGTCCAGCTCTTCCCTGCTAATTTGAAGACCTATTGGTTGGTTGGTTTGAGGGATAAAGGGACAAAACTACGAGGTCATCAGTCCCTTGTTCCTGACGCAAACAAGGCTCAGGGTAAAACAACTCAGAAAGTACCGTTGGGAAAGTAAAAGGGCGAAAAAGAAAACGAATGGCATGAACAAAAAACCGGGGGAGACATACACTATAAGGAAAAGTAGAAAAGTAGAAAAAGGCGCACATGGTCTGGGCTGGCTGATCACAAAATAAAAGAGGATGAGCCAGCCACTCTGCAACACTTTAAAATGTTCACCACAAAAGGCAAGGCGAGATGAACACATGTAGGGAAAAGACGAACACAAATACGAATTAATGCAATCAAAGGGTGACAGATTGAAAAGGGAGGGAGGGTAGAGGTTCCAGAAAGAAGGCCAAACGCCCGCCCTTAGATGGTACGTTAAAAAACCCCTTCATGAATAAAACGTAAAACTAAATCTGCCGTTGAGGCATCGTCACCCAACGCCGAGGGTAGGGTGTTGGGAAGATTAAAAGTCCGCCGTAGAGCAGCTAGGCGCGCAGTCCGGAACCGCGCGACTGCTACGGTCGCAGGTTCGAATCCTGCCTCGGGCATGGATGTGTGTGATGTCCTTAGGTTAGTTAGGTTTAAGTAGTTCTAAGTTCTAGGGGACTGATGACCACAGGTGTTAAGTCCCAAAGTGCTCAGAGCCATTTTTTAGAGCAGCTAAAAGTGGGCAGTCAAGCAAGATGTGCAAGACAGTCAGAAGGGAGCCACAGCGACACCGAGGTGTGTCCTCACGACAGAGAAGCTAGTCATGTGTTAGCCACGTATGGCCAATGCGGAGCCGACAAAGGACAACAGATTCCCTGCGAGTGGCTCGCACGGATGACCCCCACACATTCGTCGTCTCCTTGATCGCACGGAGTTTATTTGGTGTGCTCGGGTTGCGCCATTCAGTGTCCCAAATCGCGAAAACTCTGCGGCGAAAGACTGCTCGCAAATCGGTCTCCGGGAGGCCAATCTCCAGAGATGGTTTACTGGTGGCCTGTTTGGTCAGGCAGTCAACATGTTCATTGCCCGGTATCCCGACATGGTCTAGGGTCAAAATGAAGGTAACTGAGCGTCCACTCCTGTAGAGGGCATAAAGAGACTCCTAGATTAACGGTACCAAAGGATGCCTAGGGAAGCACAGGTCGAGGGCTTGTAGACTGATTAAGGAGTCACTACAAATGACGAAGAACTCACCAGAGCAGGAGCGGATATGTTCAAGAGCGCGGTAGATGGCAACCAGCTCTGCAGTGAATACGCTGCAGCCAACCAGCAAGGAGCGTTGTTGTGTATGGTCAACACGTGCGTAAGCGAAGCCAACAAGACCGTCAATCCATCAGTGTAGATGATGTCTGAGCCCTCAAACTCATCAAGAACAGAGAGAAAATTCCGGCGGAGGACCTCAGGTGGGACTGCGCCTTTGGGGCCAAGCAGTAGGTCCAGCCGAAGCTGTGGCCGAGGTATGGACCATGGAGGGTTACGGAAGCGAGTCTGCAGGAAAGGTTGTCGGGGGGATGCGTCAAGGTCATGAAGAAGTGACCGGACACGGACAGCGAAGGGATTCCCAATTCTGACCTATTTTTACCAAAACCAAATGTGACGGATGTAGCCAACTTCTGGCGTAAATAATAGTTATACATAAAGGTATTCACTGTCTCAACAAAAATTTCCAGATACGCCTATGTAACGCGGAACTGGCCACGAAAGACGGACCCCCCAGTGTAAAAGGAGGAAAATGGGTTGGTCAGAACAGCTCAATGGCTTCGAAAGAGGACTAGTCTTTGGATGTCAGCTGTGGAACAAATCCGTCAGGGACATTTCAACCCTTCCAAAACTGCCCAGATCGACTGTTGGTGATGTGACTGTGAACTGGAAATACAAAAGAAGTACCACAGCTACAACTAGACCAGGCATACCTCATGTGCTGACGGACAGGAGCTGTCGACCGTTGGGGAAGGTGGTTCTAAATATTTGCGAGAAACCAGTGGAAGGAATCACTCGCAAGTCACAATATGTTGCCGACAGTGAGTTATCGCAATGAATGTGCGTAGTGAATTAAAGGGTATGACGTACAAGGGTCGGGCAACTCCTCAAAGGCCACAAATTTCTGTAGTCAATGCAAAGCGGTGCTTGGGGTGGTGTAAAGAGCAGCATTGGATGACTCGAAACGAGCAATTTGGGGTCATTAATCACGTTATATCCGGTGGCAATTCGACTGTACGGTTTGGGTTTGGAAAATGGCTGGAGAACGTTCCTTGCTATCATGTGTAGTGCCAACAGTGGAGTATAGCGGAGGTGTTGTTACCGCACGCGGGTGTTTCTTGTGGGCTGTCCGTGGCCCCCATATTTCACCCAAGAAACCGCTAAATTCGGAAGGATGCTAACGCATTTTACAGTATTGTGTAGTCCATACAGTGGAGGAACACTTCATCAGCATTACAGTGAACCCTCTCATAAAGCATCATATCTGTGGCGATGGTTCGTGGACGATTGCATTCCTGATATGGAATGACCTACCTGGAATTCCGCCATGAAACCGATGCAAGAACTTTCGGATGAGACAGAACGTTGACTTCGCTCCAGAACCCTGTGTCCATTTCTACCTTATCTGGTTTCACCTCTTGGGGAAGAGTGTGTTTTCATTCCTCCACAGATGTTCAGATACCTCACTGAATGTGTCCCCAGAAGAGTTAAAGCCATCGTAAAAGCAAAAAGTGAACACACCCCACATAATTTCCGCTCACAGATGTCCCTTCTTTTGACCGACACTGTATTTCGTTATATCTCTGTACTATTGTTTTCTTGAGATACAACATGTTTCATTTTGTACTATGTTCTTCTAGTTTCATTTTATATTACGTATATGTTATATTTGCCTCCACCTTCCACGGTGATTCTGACAGAAATAAATAAATGAATTCGGACCTACTAAAACTACTATAAACTCCGTCCGAACAGACCTTGGAAGGCCCAACGGTACCGACCGGCCGCCGTGTCATCCTCAGCCCACAGGCGGATGCGGATATCGAGGGGCATGTGGTCAGCACACTGCTCTCCCGGCCGTAGGTCAGTTTACGAGACCGGAGCCGCTACTTCTCAATCAAGTAGCTCCTCAGTTTGACTCACAAGGGCTGAGTGCGCCCCGCTTGCCAACAGCGCTCGGCAGACCGAATGATCAGCCATTCAGGTGCTAGCCCAGCCTGACAGCGCTTAACTTCGGTGATCTGAGGGGAACTGGTGCTACCACTGCTGCAAGGCCGTTGGCTCTACTAAGAGCGCTTTAACAAATTTTCATTTTGAGATGACAGCGAAGTTTGTTACTAATGTTTCTGATTGAAGATGTTCAGGAAGAGGTAACAAGTTAGGTTAGGTTAGGTTAGTGTTGTTTTTAACGTCCCGTCGACAACGAGGTCATTAGAGACGGAGCGCAAGCTCGGGTTAGTGAAGGATGGGGAAGGAAATCGGCCGTGCCCTTTCAAAGGAACCATCCCGGCATTTGCCTGAAACGATTTAGGGAAATCACGGAAAACCTAAATCAGGATGGCTGGAGACGGGATTGTCCGTCGTCCTCCCGAATGCGAGTCCAGTGTGCTAACCACTGCGCCACCTCGCTCGGTAGGTAACAAGTAATTGTTCCTAAACAGAGCTGGGACTCCAAACGGAAATACTTGTGGCAGTGGATGTACAACGCGGGAAGCGCTGAATTTAACTACGGTTTTGGCCATCCAGATATATGTTTCCCGTCGCTTCGCTAAAGCACTATAGCCATAGGTTTCCCGTCGCTTCGCTAAATCACTGTAACCACACTACGAGGTGCTTCCTTCAGCAAGACCACTGCATCAGTAGTACATAAACAGAGGAAGAAAGTTTATCGTTTAGCCTGCTGCCGATGGCCAGACCGTCAGAGACGGAGCTGGAGTTCGGATTAGCCGTCGAGTCCCTCAGAAGAACTATCTCCACATTCGTCCTCATCTGCACAGTCAGAAATGGAAACTGTTATACCATGAAGAAACAGGAGGCTATTAATCAAACTTTGTCGAGATGTTTTTCACATAAGCAGTATTAAGTCGTTAACCTTTCATTCCATTCGGAAATGATGTCCATCATCAATATTAGTGTGAAATGTCATCCCCACAGGCACTAAAACACTCTTGTGTTCGTTGTGACGCGAAGGCATCCAGCCTCCGCATATCATCTTCAGGAATTTGGAACACGTCCTGTACCAAGTCATGATGACTGCTGGCTGGAGGATGGTATGAAAGTATACATCTTCGCATTGCATTCCAGACATGCTATGTGGATCAAAAAGGCAGAAGACCGGGCAGACTAGTCAAGATCAGTACAAAATGGAACGAAAACTTCACAACCTTACAGCTACAACAAAAGTTGCCATTGATATGACAAAACTTCGAACAAAAAATAAAATGAACTGACAGCAAATGCAGCAAAAATTATTGAAAGGGAGTTACAGAACAGAAAACAATACAACAAAAATGCAAACAGAATACAATACTTTCAAGAGCATAAATCAAAAATTACTAACATAATACGCAATAACAGTAAACGTAGCAGTATAGTTAAGCTCAAGCCGTAAAAGATATACAAACAACAGAAATTTATTGTTTTTGATATTACAAACCTCTACACAAAAGTACCAGTTCAGGATACAATAGAAATAATAAAGAACAACTTTGTAAGTCACAAAGGTCGGCCGGTGTGGCCGTGCGGTTCTAGGCGCTACAGTCTGGTACCGCGTGACCACTACGGTCGCAGGTTCGAATCCTGCCTCGGGCATGGATGTGTGTGATGGCCTTAGGTTAGTTAGGTTTAAATAGTTCTAAGTTCTAGGGGACTGATGACCAAAGATGTTAAGTCCTATAGTGCTCAGAGCCATTTGAAGCCATAAGTCACAAAGAAAATTTAAGTCACACGAACCCTCGAAATCTCAGAGCTCATAAAACTAACTACGTACCGAAATTGTTTTGAATTCAGTCATAAAATTTACACACAAGCTGATGGAATGGCGATGTGAAACTGTATTTCCTGCATATTTATCAACACACTGAAAAATGTTCAATCCAAATGGCCACTGCACAACAAAATAAATTATCGTAGGTATGTAGAAGATAGATACTTCGTTACTAATAAATGGAACAACATCCAAATAATTCATCAAGTACTCAACAACTTTCAATTAAAAATAAAATTTACAATGGAAACTGAAACAAACAAATCTATAAACGGTGTCGATCATAGAATCAGCGGCAATGACAATCATTACGCGTTTGAAATTTACAGGAAACCAACTACTACAGACAGCATAATCAATGGACCTTCTTGTCTCCCAAAACCACAAGAATTTGATCCATATAATAACCTGGTTTAACCACTAGATCACCAACCAATACAAATTGAGCTTACAGTACTTCAGTATGTAGCCCAACAAAATAATTTCAGACAAAATATAGATCACAAACTGTAAGAAAAACACAAACATGAAAAACCAAACAGTACACAAGTAAATAAGTTTAACAAAAGAAACTAAACATAAAGAAACGTACATATCAACAATATATTTGGGACCAATATCCAAAGAAATAAACCGATTATTATAAAAAAAAGGCAGTAAAATTAGCAATCCGAATAAAAAAAATATAAAAACGAAAATTCTATCTCGAAAATTTCCTGATTTTCTAAACCCAGGCTTATACAAAATTTTGTGCAAAATCTATATCAGGCTCACGGGACGAAATTTTAGCATTAGACTGAAAGAATACACAAGAAATTTTGACAACAATCAATCAAGCTTTTACTTACACCTCGAAAACCAAATTCACAAAGCAGAACATATCTAAAATGTATTAGAAATGCTGCACGAAACGCCAAATAACATGCTACGAACATCTCGGAAGAATTACCGATATATACGCACAAAAAATTGTCAAACTATATTCTTAATTTAAAAAAACGATCTCAAATATAAAAATTATCTAGAAAATTTTACTGACGTTTCGGAAAACGAGAACGGATAAGAAAACACACTGTAAATGAAAACAAAATATAATCATAGACACAAATATAACAAAACTGTAATATCGATAAAACACAACTAACGTTACTGACTGGCAACGATTACGCAGAAACCATAAACGGCAACGAGTATAAGCTGTCATTCGAGCCTACAAAAGTATTAACGAAAAAAAAAATTATGCAAATAGAACTTACGTGACAATCTAGCGACTCATAGGCAATCTACAGTTTTCTCTTTGTCTATTCCAACTAGACGTAAGTATATATGTAAACCGAACTTTACATACAACTGTTATAACGTAAGTAGACTCACCAGCTGTAACATGTACAGGTTACTGGAGAATGGGGCTATAGCTGAAACAAGCCTGTAGTAGAGAAGAAACAATACTAATTAAACTGTTTGCAGCTTACCTGGAATTATTCATTATACAATGTCATACTCGGACGTGTTCTACGCTGCTGGCCCGGTCGAAAAGGAAAGGGTCCTAGAGGCGTTTGTGAGGTGAATTTCGGTTTGGAAATTGCCATTTGGTACACTGGTCGTGAAAAGTGTACCATTCTCCGGCATACTGGCGAACATTGAGTCTCTTCAGCGATTACCAAATCCACCCTGGTGTCATATCTGATAGTTCCCTACATCATGAACCCAGGGTTACAAAAGTATGGATCTCCCGGGATCATTGCTTTCTGTTACATTCCTCCACTGTCGATCTCACTGCCACAAATACAAGCGAGACTCGTCGCCGAACACCACAGAACGTCACTCAATGTCTCAGTTGACTCTGACCTTACAGTATGGAACTCTTTGCCTGTGGTGTGGTGTCAACGGCAAATGATGCAAGAAAACTCGAGAGCTCACCCAAATTTCCAGTAATCCATTCCCGGAGATTTGTGTGATACCGTGCCTGCAACGTTTGCCGACCTTTTCGTGGTGTTCTCGTTGTGGAAGGACCCGTGCCTCCTCCCCTCTCCAAACTGTTGTCCATCTCGTCTCTACTTTTTCTGCAGTCTCTGCACTGTATCCAACAGTCTGTGCAACCGCTCGGTGTGATGCTTCCTTGTCATTCATGCCAATGATTCGCCCTTTCCGAGGTCCAGAAGATGGCGATAAACGGGACGTCTCCCCTGAAAAGTTTCATTAACTTTAGGCACAACCAATAGCCATCATGTGATCACGCCATACCACATCTTCAGTAATGACCTTTCCCTGTACTGAAAACAATCTCGCATACTGACGAAACGTTATCAGCTCGGCCCAGATGACAGTAATATAACGCTTTCCATTTCCGACAGTCTGTCACGAAAGGGAAACCACGATTACCGGAATGGTGTTTCAAACTCCTCCCTCCCAGAAGTCCAGTAAGCTAACCATCGTGCCACTTCACTCGGTTAGTATTTACATGTTTTTCAGTCTAGTTTTTAATACTGTCGGCAGTTAGATTCCTAAGAAAAAATGAAACTTAGAAACAGATACGCAGAAGGATTTTTTTTAGCTATATAGTGGATGAAGAATCTTAGAAAGTTCATGGAGTTACTTGGAATGTATACAGACGGTTTCTGCAGAGTTGCTGCTTGCTTCTGTATTTTCTCATTCGTGCTTGAGATACCTGAGATAACATCTTAGGAGTCAGTATTGGCGTAAGAAGTAAATGTATCCAACCTCCGTGGCCGGTGTGGTGAAACAAAGTATCTAACGCAGCAACCGGGCGCCGAATAATCTGAGAATCATTACAGAAGCTCTCCAGCGGGTGAATATGTTTGTCGGTGCTGCACAGATGCTTTATCACTCGGTAATAACAGCTCGTATAAGTAAATGGCTGCAAGATTGGAAGGCGCGTACCCAGGAGCGGCGAATCCCTCACGCAGCGCGCATTTTCCAAATTGAATAGCAACGCTCGTTAAGTTCGTGGCTGCCGTCCGCCGGCGTAATAGCCTGCACGTGTTTGCGTTGTGTTGCTGCATGGTGGCTCCGAAAAATCCTTCAGCTCATATACACATTCATCCTCCTCGAGTAATGAATACAAATTGGTTTACAAAAAGAAAACAGGAAAAAATTAGACATTCTATTAATAGTCATCGCATTTCAGTCCCCATAAAGCAAAGGTTATTGTGCAGTGATGACTCCTTGGAAGTTAATAATTCCCGAAAAAACGCTGTAGTTTCAAAGTTGAAATCTCGCTTACGTTGGTCCTGAACTGCATCTCTCAAGGTAGCTCAACGAAGAGTAGCATGGTAGTTCCAAGGATAGAGGAAGCTCGGGGAATGATGGTACGTAATGTAATCAGTTTAATTCACAACGGAAATGTTACCAAATGTGACTGTGTTAGACAGTTAGTTAGTAAACATACGCCGCTCTATGTAGCAAAATTACTGTGGAGTTCAATGCTGATTACAATTAAAGCTTTCCAATGTATTTATCCTTCACCATTTCTTTCTCTTCGTCTGTTACGATAATAAACAAAAATGGCCACATTTATTGCCTTAATTTAAATAGAATCACGATGATATACAGGGTGCACCCCAAATCCACCAGCAAAATTTCGCCGATTGTTAAAGGATATTTTCTGAGTATTTTGGTATGAAGAACCAGTGGTCTCCAACGGCTCTATAAGGAGCAATTACATTTCGTTTGAATCCTTATCACCTTTTATCTTTCTATCTGTATTGCACTATAAATACCTGCAGAACAAGAGAATGTGGATGGTACGCCCTGTGTGCCTTAGTATTGACAAGAGAAATGCACACCTTATCCTGCATTCAGTAGTGTTTGGCTCTGTCCCAGATTTATTTTTCCGGCAGTGTTAGTTGCATGTAAATATCAATACGCAGGAGTAGGGATGGGTTAATTGATGGAGAGCTGCCGATATGCACCTTGTGTATGGTTCCACTGAAATTGGTGAAAGAGTGGCAAAACATAGCAATGTTGAGCTGTTATCGCAGCGACGTAAACCATATTATCCTACATTCCTTTCCGAGGGCTGTTGCATTATTCAGTGTTTTGCGCTGTGCGTTTTCGGGAGCATATTACAGGTTTTTGCACTGTTGTGAAGTTATTTTCACAGAAACAAAGGCAACTGAGGAAAAAAACCGAATAATATGGAACAAGATTTTCTTATGTCTCTTTTTTAAATTGCTCAGAAAATATCTCTGAATGCTGTCCCAAATTTTGTCCGTGGAGTTCGGGTTCACCCTGTGTAATTTTTCAGATGCAAGCACGCCTACTACGGTTCATTTTAGTTCACTTCCCGTGCTTATCAAGTAACACAACACTTCATAAAAACAAATGTTTCAGTGAACGTTTGCTACAAACAATAAAAGTACGAAAGTTTTGTAAGAGAGAACGTTGCTGCGAAGATTGTCTTTGACAGTCAAAATCCAGTTATAACGTGCTACGCTTCAGGATGTTGCTAACCTGCTGTACAATTCACTGTCTATCGTAATAACTGCAACGCAGGAAGATTAAGTGCATAAATGATCAGATTTCCGGAACTGTTATTTTCATAATTCATTATCATGCGAAGCTCTCTTAAGCTACAATGAAAATATCTATTTGTCATGGTTTAAACTCAAATAGAGGATGTATGAAAGTGGCTCAGTGGAAAGACACTTGACTCGCATTCAGATCTCTCTACGAGATTCCAGATTTCTGTTTACACTGTATCCTTAAATTAAATGTTTCATTTGGAAAGTCCATGGCCGATTTCTTTGCACGTTCTTGTCCAGTCGAAGCTTGGCTCCTTCTCTAATTACCTGGTTGTTCACAAAACGTTAAACTATTATCTTCCTTCAAACCTGGCTTGGGTCTATTCCTGCGAATCCGCATTGCACTGTCTTTGATTACCGGAGGACAGTGATGAATAATTTTCAGCTGAACTTTGGGACAAAGAAAGCTGTGCTACCCCAAGTTCTTCGAAGCTGGTCTGCAGAAGGTTCACGATATGTGACCGGACATTGTTCCATTGAAATCCTGAATATAGAGAGTTTCATAAAGGATGGTCAGTACGTCGAGTTGGTGATGTATCTGCTGCTACTCGGATTGCACGCAAGATGTAGGATTATGCGAATAAGCCGTCTAGACCGCTTCATACATTTTAATTTATTATGACAATTCGACTACCGCCATCATAGGATGTGTTCTTAAGGTTAAAGCAACATAAAAATGGGATATATTATACATATATTACCATTCAAGAGTAAAGAATAAACATAAACCACTGAAACTTAGAAATGATAAAACAAGGATTATTTTCAGTTACACTTAAACCTTTGTCTAAGGGAAGCATCACTTGCTAACTCGGCTCAAAAGTTTGAGTAAATAAAACTGGTAGCTGCGAGGTCGTGCTAGTGGGGAATACGTTGTCTTCGATTTTTTTTAGGTTATATACATCCCTGATGAACGATGGACCTCGTCTTAGTGGGTTGGCTTGCATGTATCAAAGATACAGAGAGCTCAGTAATACGTGCACCACACTGGAAGCATATTTGCTGAGAGGGCAGACAAACTTGTGGCTCCTGGAGAAGGGCAGGAACCCTTTCAATAGTTACAAGGGCGCCTGTCGGGATAATTAACCGACCTGGCCTTATAACATTAACCAACATGGCTTTGCTATGGCGGTGCTGCGAACTACTGAAAGCAAGGGGAAGCTACAACCGTTATTTTTTTTCCGATAGCATGCAGTTCTACTGTATGGTTGAATGATGATGGCATCCTCCTCGGTAAAATATTCTGTAGGTAGTCCGTGATTCGGTCTCTGGGGGGAGGCTACACAGGAGGATGTGAGTCGTTATGAAGGATGGACTCTAGATCCAAACAGATGCCATTTAAAGGTGAGTAATTTAAAGGAACAGACAGCGAGATTTAAAAGGACAGAAGATAAGCAAGGCGAGTTCCACCTGCGATCCTGTTATAATCAGTTTCTTGTCTCCAGGTCACTGTTAAGGACTTACTGTGTCAGGTTACACACTTAGGATAGCGATATTCAAGGTCACCCCCACTCTCCTCCTCCCAAGGAACCACTGGCACTTTATGAAGGTCACCTATGTTACCCCCTCCCTACCAAAACACCTTAGGTAAGTGGACTAGGTCATGACATAACTCAATACCAGTCAATGGTCTTGTGCGATATAAGATTGGTGAGGAACCCCTGGACTAATGGGAGCACATAAAAATGTAAGGAAACACTCTCCTCCTACCTGGAACAATAAGATTCAATGTCTCTCTCCCACTTATCATCCTTTATAACTAATTCCATCGTGTAGGCCTTTTCATTCGAGGTCTGTGCATCATAGAAAAAGATTCAGGTTTGTTATAAACAAATTATTATTAACAATAATTCCATAGTGAAACGGATTGAAAATAATACCAATGTTACAACAAATTAACTAATGGTTTATAATTAAGAATTTCATTTTGCAGTACAATTAGTTAACAATATATTTAATAAATAATTTTTGTTGCTTTATTTACATAGTTATCCATTTATAATGACATATATACAGGGCAGTAAAGATGGGTCAGAGTTAAGATGTAAAAGAATGACAGAAAGGAGTCATCCCGTTTGGACATTCTCAAGACCGCACGGTGAATGAAGTTGCTCAGTTTGTTGATCGATCGCCAAGGCCTGTCCAAGGTATCTACAAGGTTGCTGTAGCTCTCACAGCCCTGTAAGACTGCTCATGACCAGCAATCGTGACAAGATCCTAACGGACAGGAATGGGACATGCGTGATTGAAGCGATTTCATAAATTCACTGTAGCTCCATTCATTGACATATGGTCACGACACACTACAGATACGTAGAAAAACTCATAAAGTTTTGTTCGGCTGAAGCCGCACTTCAGGTTTCTGCCGCCAGAGCGCTAGAGAGCGCAGTGAGACAAAATGGCGACAGGAGCCGAGAAAGCGTATGTCGTGCTTGAAATGCACTCACATCAGTCAGTCATAACAGTGCAACGACACTTCAGGACGAAGTTCAACAAAGATCCACCAACTGCTAACTCCATTCGGCGATGGTATGCCCAGTTTAAAGCTTCTGGATGCCTCTGTAAGGGGAAATCAACGGGTCGGCCTGCAGTGAGCGAAGAAACGGTTGAACGCGTGCGGGCAAGTTTCACGCGTAGCCGCGGAAGTCGACAAATAAAGCAAGCAGGGAGCTAAACGTACCACAGCCGACGGATTGAAAAATCTTACGGAAAAGGCTAAAGCAGAAGCATTTCTTAAACAGGAGATAGGAAAATCGATGGATCGGTCGTGGTGGAGATCATGATCAACAATTCATGTCATGGCCTCCACGCTCTCCCGACTTAACCCCATGCGATTTCTTCCTGTGGGGTTATGTGAAAGATTCAGTGTTTAAACCTCCTCTGCCAAGAAACGTGCCAGAACTGCGAGCTCGCATCAACGATGCTTTCGAACTCATTGATGGGGACATGCTGCGCCGAGTGTGGGACGAACTTGATTATTGGCTTGATGTCTGCCGAATCACTAAAGGGGCACATATCGAACATTTGTGAATGCCTAAAAACACTTTTTGAGTTTTTGTACGTGTGTGCAAAGCATTGTGAAAATATCTCAAATAATAAAGTTATTGTAGAGCTGTGAAATCGCTTCAATCATTTGTAATAACCCTGTACAATCGTATTTTTTAGTTTATTTACGCAGTTAGTTTGTTCTTTCATATACAATAATTTGTAAAGCTAATTTTTTACAATATTTTTTGCTGAAGAATAGCATACATTAGTAATACTATCAGGCACACCAAAAACATAAATGCTACATTTCCTATTATTTATTGTTTCTCATTCCATACACAATATTTACATTCTTCTTTCTGATCATTCTACACTACTGGCCATTAAAATTGCTACACCACGAAGGTGACGTGCTACAGACACGAAAATTAACCGACGGGAAGAAGATGCCGTGACATGCAAATGATTAGCTTTTCAGAGCATTCACACAAGATTGGCGCCAGTGGCGACACCTACAACGTGCTGACATGAGGAAAGTTTCCAACCGATTTCTCATACACAAACAGCAGTTGACCGGCGTTGCCTGGTGAAACGCAATTGTGATGCCTCGTGTAAGGAGGAGAAATGCGTACCATCACGTTTCCGACTTTGATAAAGGTCGGATTGTAGCTATCGCGATTGCGGTTTAACGTAGCGCGACATTGCTGCTCGCGTTGGTCGAGATCCAATGACTGTTAGCAGAATATGGAATCGGTGGGTAACACGGAACGCCGTGCTGGATCCCAATGGCCTCGTATCACTAGTATTCGAGATGACAGGCATCTTATCCGCATGGCTGTAACGGATCATGCAGCCATGTTCAAAAAATGGCTCTGAGCACTATGGGACTTAACATCTGTGGTCATCAGTCCCCTAGAACTTAGAACTACTTAAACCTAACTAACCTAAGGACATCAGACACATCCATGCCCGAGGCAGGATTCGAACCTGCGACCGTAGCGCTCACGCGGATCCAGAGTGCAGCCATGTCGCGATCCCTGAGTCAACAGATGGGGACGTTTGCAAGACAACAACCACCTGCACGAACAGTTCGACGACGTTTGCGGCAGCATGGACTATCAGCTCGGAGACCATGGCTGTGGTTACCCTTAACGCTGCATCACAGACAGCAGCGCCTGCGATGGTGTACTCAACGACGAACCTGGGTGCACGAATGGTAAAACGTCATTTTTTCGGATGAATCAAGGTTTTGTTTACAGCATCATGATGATCGCATCCGTGTTTGGCGACGTCGCGGTGAACGCACATTGGAAGCATGTATTCGTCATCGCCCGGCGTGATGGTATCGGGTGCCATTGGTTACACGTCTCGGTCACCTCTTGTTCGCATTGACGGCACTTTGAACAGTGGACGTTACATTTCAGATGTGTTACGACCCGTGACTCTACCCTTCATTCGATCCCTGCGAAACCATACATTTCAGCAGGATAATTCACGACCGCATGTTGCAGGTCCTGTACGGGCCTTTCTGGATACAGAAAATTTTTGACTGTTGCCCTGGCCAGCACACTCTCCAGATTTCTCACCAATTTAAAACGCCTGGTCAATGGTGGCAGAGCAATTGGCTCGTCACAATACGCCATCACTACTCTTGATGAACTGTGGTATCATGTTGAAACTGCATGGGCAGCTGCACCTGTACACGCGATTCAAGCTCTGTTTGACTCAATGTCCAGGCGTATCAAGGCCGTTATTACGGCCAGAGGCGGTTGTTCTGGGTACTGATTTCTCAGGATCTATGCACACAAATTGCGTGAAAATGTAATCACATGTCAGTTGTAGTATAATATATTTGTTCAATGTATACCCGTTTATCATCTGCATTTCTTCTTGGTGTAGCAATTTTAATGGCCAGTAGTGTACATACCTTTGAATAATTCTCTTTCTATATACATGGGAAATGAGGACTACCAGCAGCAGATGAATAAAAACGACACACACGCACGCACGCACACACACACACACACACACACACACACACACACACACACACACACACACACACACACTAATGTGCCATCAGGCGTGTATACTCTCACACAGGACTATGATAAGCAATTCATTCAAATGTTTCTCATACACATCCATAATTTACAAAAAGTTAACCATTCGTACACTCAGTCGCTCAGTGTATAGTGTGTATGCAAGAGGTCCCAATCCAGTACCCACAGATGAACCATTTGTCGTTATGATATGACAGTCCGACTTTCAATTGTACTGCAGTGGGCACCTCAAAGCCTCATGATCAAAAGACTATCTGGTGCACAATATGTGGAGCAGTGCAACTTTACTCAAGCATGTAGCTCATGAAATCCTCCCTCTCTCCCCACTCCTATTCCTTCCACTCTCGTCCATCTCCTCCTATCCCCTCTCTCCGTCCATCTCATCCCCCTTTCTCGGTCCATCTCCTTCTGTCACCTCCTCTCTCCATCTTCTCAGTCTGACCTCACTCTGTCTAACACCTCTTCCTACAGCTCCACATTCCTCCCTCAGTCTGTCCATCACCTCCTCCCTTCCCTGTTCATCATTCCATTACCACCCCCTCTGTTTTATGTTTGCATACAAGTAAAGGATGTAACATAACTCCTCCTGATTCATCGATGGTTTATTCGCCTTGACGAACCTCTGCGTGCTTTGGCACATGATTCACACTCTTAAGCTGCCTGTGGGTCGCATCTACATCTATGTGGTACACATACATTTTCAATCTGAGTCACAGTTACTCCACAAAATGTGACTCATTCGCCTCGCCTTTTATCAGGCAAATAATCCTCTTGTTTTGTCGTGTTATTCCTTAAGGATTAGGAGCCAGATATCCAGACACATCGCTTTTTCCGTGATTGTATCTAATCATTTCATATGGCTCTCATCCTTGCACCAACAGAACGAAGTGTTTGTATCCATACAAAGCAATTTGTGAGTGAAGTTTGGATTATCAGACATATAGTGGAATCAATACATGTGGAGTTTCGAGAGGTCCAGAACACACATACCGATATAGAGAGGCTTCGTGAACTGCACTCAACCATTGGCCATTATCCACAGCTATTAGTCCTTCATTGAAGATAGTGACCTGCTTGAAATTTGGGCTGGTGACGTAATCTCTTGCTCCTTAATGACCTATCCACTGGTAAACTAAATGAATTTCGCGATAGTGTCTAAAATATTAAAATGTCTCAGAAACTGAATTGTGCATTACTTGTAAAAACATTTTTCAGTGTGACATGCCATGAGAGCCATCTTTTCGATGTTTAAACCAACATACCCCTTCAACCAGCGATGCCGATTAAAGGAGATGCCACGCACTATTCAAACAAGATCAGTCCACAACCCAAGACATTGCTGGATGTTTCTGTGGCATATTCTCCAGCACAGTTAGAAACCTCGGGGCGGAACCATATCTCGGGAATAGACGTTCCGGACATAGTAGCAAATCGCTGTGTACGTCATATAAATGGGCGAGATATGCCAGTTCAACCTCCAGAACATATCCCTTAGAAGAGTCAGAGCCACATCATGGATATTTTCCTTCAGTCTGACAATTTCCCCTTCAGGTAGCCATCGGAATCCTCCAAATCGTACATTCTGTTGTATGGAGTGTCCGTAGTTTTGTTTGCTTACCGGTAAAGGATGTACGTTTAATCGTCATATGGCCTTTATTCCTCCTGACTTACTCACGCGTTATTCGCCTTGGCGTACCGGTGCAAGCACTCGCAAGGTCTCCCGTGAATCTCGTGTTCGAAGACGAGCAACATGTCAGTGTTGGTCAACATTCCGATGCTTACACGTGTTCTTCTCTACATTGCATTCCACGAATGAACTGGCGTGATGTGATAGAAGATATGATCCAGAGAGTAGGTGCCGAGGCATACACTCTTGAATTGCTCGAAAATGTCTGCAGCCAGCTGCACATCGGTGTTTATGTACAATCTAGCATACTTCCCGAAAGGAAGGATGTCGAACTCCTGTCAAATATTCAGTGCATGCTCATACTCTAATACCCAGCATCTGCTACGGCATTGTCTGATAGTTTACTGGAGAATCTGGTTATGTCAGGCAATGTGATTTCGTGCAGTCTCTCCATGACTCGAGGTATTCATATCGATTGTCCCCCTGCCGGCCGCGGTGGTCTAGCAGTTCTAGGCGCTCAGTCCGGAACAGTGCGACTGCTACGGTCGCAGGTTCGAATCCTGCCTCGGGCATGGATGTGTTTTATGTCCTTAGGTTAGTTAGGTTTAAGTAGTTCTAAGTTCTAGGGGACTGATGACCACAGATGTTAAGTCCCATAGTGCTCAGAGCCATTTGAACCATTTTTTTTGTCCCCCTCTTCCCCACAGGCTGAAACAGTGCATGACAGGATATGCAGCTCCGCTGATATGCATAGCCAGCCACCTCATGCATCATATCAGCGAGTTTTTAAAGAGAGGTATGCTTGGAATGTAGCGAGTCCTGAAAACAAACAGTTATTATTCGCGTGATTTGCTTGCAAAATTAAATGTACTTTAGAACGGTGTCAGGTATGACGCTGACCTTATCATCATTCTGGCCGAAATCATCCAAGTGCTTAACAAGGAAGTGAGTTTTCATTACCCAGTTAGCTTTGGGCAGAAGACGGGTCTGTGTCGTGTCAGTCCGTACTTCGATTTGCACGCAATGTGGGCTGCATCGCGCTCACATTAGGTGTCAATGGTCTCTATGTACAGTTTCCGCTTTTTTATCCAATGGTAGCCTACTAATATGAGTCAATTGCCTTCTTGTATAGTGCATCATTCTCCTGTCGTGGAAGTGTTGTTGGGTTTAATGCCATCAACTGTAGGTAGTGTCTGTATTTTATAGTGTCCTTGTAATTTTATGCAATTTCTCTCCAGACATGCATGCATGACATTCGTATTCGCAGTTTGCAAATGGATTTGATAATTTAATACAGCTATCAATAATCGGCAGTGTTTGTTCCTTCAGACACGTGTGCATGCCCGGAGGAAAATTGCATCGAACTACACTCCTGGAAATGGAAAAAAGAACACATTGACACCGGTGTGTCAGACCCACCATACTTGCTCCCGACACTGCGAGAGGGCTGTACAAGCAATGATCACACGCACGGCACAGCGGACACACCAGGAACCGCGGTGTTGGCCGTCGAATGGCGCTAGCTGCGCAGCATTTGTGCACCGCCGGCGTCAGTGTCAGCCAGTTTGCCGTGGCATACGGAGCTCCATCGCAGTCTTTAACACTGGTAGCATGCTGCGACAGCGTGGACGTGAACCGTATGTGCAGTTGACGGACTTTGAGCGAGGGCGTATATTGGGCATGCGGGATACCGGGTGGACGCACCGCCGAATTGCTCAACACGTGGGGCGTGAGGTCTCCACAGTACATCGATGTTGTCGCCAGTGGTCGGTGGAAGGTGCACGTGCCCGTCTACCTGGAACCGGACCGCAGCGACGCACGGATGCACGCCAAGACCGTAGGATCCTACGCCGTGCCGTAGGGGACCGCACCGCCACTTCCCAGCAAATTAGGGACACTGTTGCTCCTGGGGTATCGGCGAGGACCATTCGCAACCGTCTCCATGAAGCTGGGCTACGGTCCCGCACACCGTTAGGCCGTCTTCCGCTCACGCCCCAACATCGTGCAGCCCGCCTCCAGTGGTGTCGCGACAGGCGTGAATGGAGGGACGAATGGAGACGTGTCGTCTTCAGCGATGAGAGTCGCTTCTGCCTTGGTGCCAATGATGGTCGTATGCGTGTTTGGCGCCGTGCAGGTGAGCGCCACAATCAGGACTGCATACGACCGAGGCACACAGGGCCAACACCCAGCATCATGGTGTGGGAAGCGATCTCCTACACTGGCCGTACACCACTGGTGATCGTCGAGGGGACACTGAATAGTGCACGGTACATCCAAACCGTCATCGAACCCATCGTTCTACCATTCCTAGACCGGCAAGGGAACTTGCTGTTCCAACAGGACAATGCACGTCCGCATGTATCCCGTGCCACCCAACGTGCTCTAGAAGGTGTAAGTCAACTACCCTGGCCAGCAAGATCTCCGGATCTGTCCCCCATTGAACATGTTTGGGACTGGATGAAGCGTCGTCTCACGCGGTCTGCACGTCAGCACGAACGCTGGTCCAACTGAGGCGCCAGGTGGAAATGGCATGGCAAGCCGTTCCACAGGACTACATCCAGCATCTCTACGATCGTCTCCATGGGAGAATAGCAGCCTGCATTGCTGCGAAAGGTGGATATACACTGTACTAGTGCCGACATTGTGCATGCTCTGTTGCCTGTGCCTGTGTGCCTGTGGTTCTGTCAGTGTGATCATGTGATGTATCTGACCCCAGGAATGTGTCAATAAAGTTTCCCCTTCCTGGGACAATGAATTCACGGTGTTCTTATTTCAATTCCCAGGAGTGTATATAGTCACTGTAAAATAACGTCACTGTCCTACTGTATTTCACGAGACACCAATCCAGACAAATAGTGTCTCTCTCTGTGTGGCAATCACACGACTGCTGTGTGTGCACTATGGGACGTAGACACTGAGACGTACGTAAGTTTGGGTCTGGCCTTGGTACGTCCTCAGATAGCTGAAGCGGTTCAGTTAGTCTACAGCGGCGGCGCACTCAAATGGTTCAAATGGCTCTGAGCACTATGGGACTCAACTGCTGTGGTCATAAGTCCCCTAGAACTTAGAACTACTTAAACGTAACTAACCTAAGGACAGCACACAACACCCAGCCATCACGTGGCAGAGAAAATCCCTGACCCCGCCGGGAATCGAACCCGGGAACCCGGGCGTGGGAAGCGAGAACGCTACCGCACGACCACGAGATGCGGGCGCGGCGCACTCGGAAGCCTGTTTACAACTACGCCACGGAGCGTTGCGCATGTGACGTGGTTAACCTCTTGTGTTCCTTGCGAGTACCTACGTTAGAGACACTACATGGCTCACTCCTATAGAAAGACCAGCTTCAGTATTGGATTCGTGCGACCCGAAGCTTTCGAAATTGAGCGCTTCCTACGGGAAGAGATCAAAATAGGTCAAAAATACCTGATAGGCATCCACCTCTCTATGCGAGTAGTGTGGTTTAGCTTACATTAATCAACGACACAGTATGTGTTAAAATTGTACGTAGTTATAACCATTTATGTATAACATAAACATGAAGATTTAAACTAAGTGTCAATAGATGTGAACGGATGGCGGATAGCAGCAATGGACAGAATACAGTGGAGGAGGAAACTTGTAGATGCGTGCGGTCCACTGGGTCTGATCACGTAGTAGTAGTAGTAGTAGTAGTAGTAGTAATAAATTCAAACATTCAGATGGCAACGCAGGGTCAGATTCAATGGATCACGCTGTACTTTGACTCCCCACTATCAGATTTTAGAACTTCAGTTCGAGGTTCCGGAAGACGTCGTGATCAATGACTTACAACCGTACGGACACGTGCTGAGCCATGTCGCCGCAAAAGGGGCCACTTTTACGACATACCGCGCTGTTAATGGGGTGAGGCAAGTTCGGAACTTGCTTACAAGGCATGTCCCATCGTACCTTCTTATTGGTGGCTGTAAGGCGATAATTACACTAATGGCCATTAAAACTGCTACACCAAAAAGAAATCCAGATGATAAACGGGTATTCATTGGACAAGTATATTATACTACAACTGACATGTGATTAGATTTTCACGTAATTTGGGTGAATAGATCCTGAGAAATAAGTACCCAGAACAACCACCTCTGGCTGTAATAACGGCCTTCATATGCCCGGACATTGAGTCGAATAGAGCTTGGATCGCGTGTACAGGTACAGCTGCCCATGCAGCTTCAACACGATACAACAGTTCATCAAGAGTAGCGACTGGCGTATTGTGACGAGCCAGTTGCTCGGCTACCAGTGACCAGACGTTTTCAATTGGTGAGAGATCTGGAAAATGTGCTGGCCAGGGCAGCAGTCGAACATTTTCTGTATCCAGAAAGGCCCGTACAGGACCTGCAACATGCGATCGTGCATTATCCTGCTGAAATGTAGGGTTTAGCAGGGATCGAATGAAGGGTAGAGCCACGGGTCGTAACACTTCTGAAATGTAACGTTCACTGTTCAAAGTGCCGTCAGTGCGAACAAGAGATGACCGAGACGTGTAACCAGTGGCACCCCATACCATTACGCCGGGTGATAGCCAGTATGACGATGACGAATACATGCTTCCAATGTGCGTTCACTGCGATGTCGCCAAACACGGATGCGACAATCATGATGCTGTAAACAGAATCTGGATTCATCCAAAAAAATGACGTTTTGCCATTCGTGCACACAGATTCGTCGTTGAGTACACCATCGCAGGCGCTCCTGTCTGTGATGCAGCGTCAAGGGTAATCGCAGCTGCTGCAAACGTCGTCGAACTGTTCGTGCAGATGGTTGTTGTCTTGCAAACGTCCCCATCTGTTGACTCAGGGATCGAGACGTGGCTGCACGATCCGTTACAGCCATGTGGATAAGATGCCTGTCATCTCGACTGCTAGTGATACGAGGCCGTTGGGATCCAGCACGGCGTTCCGTATTACCCTCCTGAACCCACCGATTCCATATTCTGCTAACAGTCATTGGATCTCGACCAACGCGAGCAGCAATGTCGCGATACGATAAACCACAATCGCGATAGGCTACAATCCGACCTTTATGAAAGTCGGAAACGTGGGGGTACGCATTTCTCCTCCTTACACGAGGCATCACAACAACGTTTCATCAGGCAACGCCGGTCAACTGCTGTTTGTGTATGAGAAATCGGTTGAAAACTTCCCTCATGTCAGCACGTTGTAGGTGTCGCCACCGGCGCCAACCTTGTGTGAATGCTCTTAAAAGATAATCATTTGCATATCACAGCATCGTCTTCCTGTCGGTTGAATTTCACGTCTATAGCACGTCATCTTCGTGGTGTAGCAATTGTAATGGCCATTAGTGTATTTACAACGGGCAGCCCGAGGCCCGCTCGGGTTGTGGCAAGCAGGGCCACGTACGCTGAGAGTGCTTCCAAATGATAATTCAAGTACCAATGGTCGAAACTGCACCCCCACCCACGATGCCTCTTTTGTACGCTGTGCCTCCCGGAAAGGGTTCCAGAGTCCCCCTTGTACGTTCCACGGTTCCAAATGACAGACGACCCCATTGAACAGACGACATAGGTGGATGACAATGCGTCCAAGAGAGGATCGCCCTGCGACGTCGCGGGGAACGGAGACGAAAATGGAAATCGGTTGGTTGATGGCACTGATGGCCGCTCTTGTTCCAGACTTCCAAGACGACGGGGCTTCCAAAGAGCATTCGGATATGGAGACGGATGTAAGACAGCGCAAACAGAGAACAGAGGTCACCAATACGGCGAAAGATAAGACGTTGCACCCCATCGGACGATTGCTTTCTCTGTATGGGAGAAGATGAACGCCAAGAGGCAAACGATGACGACGGCACAGTAGGCAGGTGTTGGCGTCTCCGACGACGGCCGACGTTATACCATTGAAAGCGAAGGCCTTCTCTTCACTATCGAAACCTTTCGGGGAGGTACCCGGGAAGTCACAGAACTCGACATAGTAGAGAAAGACATGGCCATAGCAGCAGAGGTTCAGAAGGTCCCTTCGCAGAAGTCTTCTTGACAGCACTGGGCGATGACAGTGAGGAAATCCAGCCGTCTGCAACGGCGTCAATCGCGGTTGAGGCAACACTCTCTATAGAGCACACTCTATAACTGACGATGGCCGACTGAGCTCACCGAGAAGGACAATGTGTGCCTAACATACACGTACCACAACACATAGGATGCGTACATTAATACACACATCAAGAAAACTTTTGCATCATCACGGTTCCGAGAGTTCCGGAACCTGCACAGAAAATTGGAATAGAGATCAACATAAACATCATTTCCGCCCTTTTTATTGCTCATGAAAACCACACATTGCATGTTGTACCACCACACAGCGAGACCTTCAGAGGTAGTGGTCCAGACTGCTGTACACACCGGTAACTCTAATACCCAGTAGTACGTCCTCTTGCACTGATGCATACCTGTATTCGTCGTGGCATACTATCCACAAGTTCATCAAGGCACAGTTGGTGCAGATTGTCCCACTCCTCAACGGCGATTCGGTGTAGATCCCTCAGAGTGGTTAGTGGGACACGGCGTCCATAAACATCCCTTTAGAATCTATCCCAGGCATGTTCGATAGTGTTCATGTCTGGAGAACATGCTGGCCATTCCAGTCGAGCGATGTCTTTGTCCTGAAGGACATCATTTACAAGATGTGAACGATGGGGGCGCGAATTGTCGTCCATGAAGAGGAATGCTTCGCCAATATGCTGCCGATATGGTTGCACTATCGGCCGAAGGATGGCATTCACGTATCGTACAGCCGTTACGGCGCATTCCATGACCACCAGTGGCGTACATCAGTCCCATACCACCCCAAAACATCAGGGAACCTCCAACTTGCAGCACTCGTTGGACAGTGTGTCAGCCTGATCGGGTTGCCTCCAAGCACGTCTCCAACGATTGTCGATTTGAGAACAATGGTAGAAGCTGTGCAGTTGGTGGATTCGTGTGAGCATATCCATGAAGAACGAACCGTATATACGTATGTAACTGGCCACCCCGCCAGCCGCATCGATCGCGTCTACGTCACTCACCACCTCCAACCTGACATCCATGATGCCGAACTATGGTCTGTGGCCTTCACCGACCACTCGGTATCCATCTACACGATCGCCTTTCAAAGACAACAGGTGTGGAGAAGTCGCGGCTTACGGAAAATTAATGTAGTCCACCATGAAGCTTCAGAGTGTCACAAACTTATTAGACAAGTCTGGCGATCTTGTGACAGGTGTCGACGAATACACCCTACGACTTAACGTTGGCGGTTGGAATGTACCAAACCGGCGATACGGCGTGAACTGATTGCGTTGGGACGCGAACAGTCACAGTGGGGACTGCAGACTTTAAACTACTATTTCACGATATTAACAGAATGTGCCAACGAGTCCCCCCTCTCCTGAACGACAGGTGATAGTACAATAAGCCAAGGCAATAACCATTGCTATTATGCGAGCTCATATGCAAGCAGCGGCGGTCCGCGCAAGGGCACTAGATCGAGTGGCGGGCGAACACCCATCGCTGCACCATGTCATTAATGAATATAAGGAGGTGCCGCAGAGCCCTAACACAATCTACTGACACAAAGGATGAAGCACATCTGTTGACACAAAATGACATAGTAAATGCCTTCAAATGGTTCAAATGGCTCTGAGCACTATGGGACTTAACTTCTGAGGTCATCAGTCCCTTAGAACTTAGAACTACTTAAACCTAACTAACCTAAGGACATCACACGCATCCATGCCCGAGGCAGGATTCGAGCCTGCGACCGTAGCGGTCACGCGGTTCCAGACTGTAGCGCCTAGAACCACTCGGCCACACCGGCCGACCAAATGCCTTCGCTGACCGTTACAACCGTTTAGACATCGAAAAAAAACACTACAGGACGGTCCGACAAGACGTTATTCACACGCTCTTTAGGACGCTCGAATAAGAGATTGAGGCCATACTACTGGAGGAAATTAACGATGACAAAGTGGTAGTCGCTATAAAGAAGTGGGAGCCCAATAAGTCTCCGGGGCCAGATGGAATACCCTCGGAGTTCTATTGGACTTTTCAACCCTTGGTGGCTCCCTATTCGACTGAAATCTGCCGCGAACTAATGTCTCCCAACGTGCCACTTCCGCCTGCGATTGTAGAGGGTCTGATCATCCCAATACCGAAACCTACAAGAGGCATTCGACTTAGAGATTACCGCCCACTTCTCCCTGCGGGTTCGTGGGTTAGAATAGGCCTGCGGTATTCCTGCCTGTCGTAAGTGTTGTGGCGTAGCAAGACAGCCACGCCACGGAAGTAGCCGAAAGGCATGCGTTTAGTTCACGCAGGCAAGAGATAGGTCTGTAACAGGATACGTAATGAATGCTATAAAGAAAAGTACGTAGCTTCTGGAATACTTAACTTTAATCCATCCTTGTTGTATACATCGCTCTTGACGATACAAGTGAGACTCTTTAGACACAAGCTATGTAAGGCTAATGGCGCCTTGCTAGGTCGTAGCCGTGGACTTAGCTGAAGGCTATTCTAACTATCTGCTCGGCAAAGGAGCGAGGCTTCGTCAGGGTAGTCGCTAGCTACGTCGTCCGTACAACTGGTGCGAGTGCTAGTCAGTCTCTCGAGACCTGCCTTGTGGTTGCGCTCGGTCTGCGATCCCGGACAGTGGCGACACGCGGGTCTGACATGTACTAATGAACCGCGGCCGATTTAAAGCTACCACCTAGCAAGTGTGGTGTCTGGCGGTGACACCACATTCCTCCCCCGCAAATCGGCGAACGGTCGTGTTATAAGGCTTCCGCCCGCCGTGGGGAGGACCCCATGTTGACGTATGCGATGAGGTGGGGAGCCTAACAGCAGGCGAGGCTGTGCCACCCGCACCCGGCCATTCGGTCCGAGGGGATCTAGGAAACGCCTGAAAACCTAGTCCAGGGTGCACGTCAACATGCGGTGTATGCGCCCGTAAAGAGACAGGAGGGGCCGAAGGGTCGACCTCCATTGCGTCGGGGTATCCGACGCGCGATGACGTCATGTGGTCCGGAGCGGGCAAGAGTTCCATGGCGGAGGACAGCTGGTCACGGGAAGCGATCGGCGGCGCGTGACCCAGGGAGGCGCTTGGCTGCTGCAGCGAAGCGTCCACTGCGGGCGGCGCCGGCTGGAGGACAGGCGGCGGCGGCGGAGGCGGCAGCGGCGCGTCGCCATGGGGCAAAATGGAAGGCATCGTCGGTAACACCTGGGGATGAGGCGAGCCAGTAGATGGGTCCCCAGGGCGCTGACCGGACGGCACCGTCGCTGAAAGCAGACGGGGAGCGGCAGAACCCGTGCGATGACAGAGGCGCAGCTGATTGAGATGCCGACGCACCTCACCAGAGGCCCCCAAAACCAAATACATAGCGCGGCCGAGGCAGCGAAGAATGCGCCCTGCGAGCCAACCCCGTGAACCTCGATAGTTGCGATAGAATACAACGTCGCCTGGAGCAAAAGCAGAAGTCTGCCGCTGCACAGGAACCTGATGCGGCGGGTGCAGCAAAGACATCAAGGTTCGATAAGGACGACCGTGGAGCAACTCAGCCGGCGAGCGACCATCTCGGGGCTGAGAGCGATACGATGACAAAAAGAGCAACAACGCGTCCTCCCGAGAATGCGACTCTTTCAACTTCAACATCTGTGACTTGAAAGTCCGGACCAATCGTTCAGCGGCACCGTTTGACTGAGGCGAAAACGGCGCTGATGTCAGATGTTGAATACCATTGGCCTTGCAGAAAGACTGAAATTCTGCAGACATGAATTGTTGGCCATTGTCGGAAACAATAGTCTGCGGAAGAACTTCAATGCAAAACATAGCAGACAACGCTCGGATGGTGGCAGTTGACGTCGTGGAAGACATAGGGACAACAAAAGGAAAATTACTGAAGGCATCTACCAGAACCAACCATCGAACATTCCAGAATGGACCAGCAAAATCGATGTGCAAGCGTTGCCAAGGGGAAGTGGCTTTTGGCCATGCAAAGACCTTCCGCGGCGGTGCACATTGTTGTTCGGCACACGCCATGCAAGAAGAACACATATTCGTAGTCGCAGCATCGATTCCGAACCAAGTACAGTGCTGACGAGCAAGTTGTTTCGTTCGCACTATACCCCAATGTCCTTGGTGAAGAAGCCGTAAAACAGAGGACTGTAACGAACGTGGGACCACGACTTTGGACTGATCATTATCAGAACGCAACAACAAAACACCACGTCGAACAAAAAGTCTCCCCTTGTGAGCAAAATCGTTTAATGTTCTTGCGACCTCATCACGCAATGCGTGGGGAACATTGCGCGCTCGGAAAAATTTCGGTTGCGCGTTTACTTTCAGTTCCAAATGTGCTTCATAGTTCTTAGCGCAACCAAGGCCCGGTGCAAAAATGTCTGCAAAGTCTTCACACAGACGAGAAACACTTTCTGCAGGCACAGGCTGATTCACTGACAGGACCTGATTTGCAATAGACAAGTTAAACAATTGAAATAAATCTAAACCAAACAAGTTCACTGCAGAAGAAGAACGAAGATCGTAAAATGACACAAGTTTTGTTTGTCCCTTATATGTTGCAAGAAGGCTGCACTGTCCTAACACAGGGATATTCTGACCTGAATAACTGTTTAACGTAACATTTGCGGCACGCAACGGAGGTTTGCCCAGTTGTTTGTACGTGTCGTGATTGATCAATGAAACAGCAGCTCTGGTATCGAGCTGGAATGCTATCACGTGGCCATGAATGTCCAAATCTACAAAAAGTTTATTGTCCTGCCGACGACAAGAGCGACTTTCTCGTGCAATTTGAACTGATACAGATACAGCATCACTTGCTAATGGACGTGATTTCCGGCGACGTCGACGCACACTTTGTGTGGGACGAACACAGTCACTGTTAGAGACAGTGGCACTGGACGAAGTGGAATTAACTACATGAATGTCCATGGGTGAAGGTTCACGAGCCTGAGTATTCTTGGTTCGATTCCGGCGCGAAGCAAAGGGCCTGGAATGGTTGGGATTGTCTGATCTGAGCTTTTTCTGGCAAACACTTTGAACATGTCCTTTCTTATTACAGAAAAAGCAAATAGCTTGGCGTGACGGGCAATTTTCACGCGAATGTCTAGTAGCACACCGCGGGCATGATTTCACTGCATTTGTATGCTGGCGCGGCACACCTGGTTTAGAGCGTGGCGGCAGCTGCATGGATGTGCGCGAGAGCAGTTTACCGGTCCGTGCAGCGCGCCTGGCGGGCCGGTTAATGTTACACACGGCTGGCGAAGTTGCAAATGATTCCTGAGCAAAGTCAAGCGTGTCTTGGCTATCCAATATGTCTATCACTTGTTGAAGGGAGGGATTGACGAGTTTCAAAATCTGTTCCCGTATGCGAACATCAGAAACGTTCTGTACTATTGCATCACGTACCATAGTATCTGAATAAAGGAGTCCACATTCACACTCAAAAGCACAATCCCGAGTAAGGCCTTGCAATGTTGCAACCCACTCCCTATTAGTCTGACCGGCCATACGTTTTGTACGAAAGGACATATACCTTTTTGCACCGACATTGACTGTTTCTTTGAAATAGGCGTCCAATGCCGACAAAATTTCTTCGTAGGACAGAGTTGCTACGTCGCGTCGGGGAAATAATTTCACTATCACACGGTACGTTTGCACCCCTACACACGCCAATAAATGAGGCTGCCGCTCGTTACCTTGAATTCTGTAGGTGGCGAGATGAAATCCAATCTGGCGTGACCACTCCGTCCATGTTTCCACGTCTGCTTGAAAATTACGGAATGGGGGTGCAACTGCATGTTGTGGCTGCGGTAGCGATGAAGCGGCGGTGGCCGCATCGTTTTGCAGTGCACGTTGACCCTGGACGAGCTGTCCAAGGGCATCCAATAACGCCTGCGTCTGCTGATTCTGCAAGCGATAAAATTCGGACAGTACATCCGGCGAAGCCATGACACAAGTAAATGTAAGCAGTTAGAAAGAACAAGACCCTTTTTTGACTTGTCGCCAACTGTTGTGGCGTAGCAAGACAGCCACGCCACAGAAGTAGCCGAAAGGCACGCGTTTAGTTCACGCAGGCAAGAGATAGGTCTGTAACAGGATACGTAATGAATGCTATAAAGAAAAGTACATAGCTTCTGGAATACTTAACTTTAATCCATCCTTGTTGTATACATCGCTCTTGACGATACAAGTGAGACTCTTTAGATACAAGCTATGTAAGGCTAATGGCGCCTTGCTAGGTCGTAGCCGTGGACTTAGCTGAAGGCTATTCTAACTATCTGCTCAGCAAAGGAGCGAGGCTTCGTCAGTGTAGTCGCTAGCTACGTCGTCCGTACAACTGGTGCGAGTGCTAGTCAGTCTCTCGAGACCGGCCTTGTGGTGGCGCTCGGTCTGCAATCCCTGACAGTGGCGACACGCGGGTCCGACATGTACTAATGAACCGCGGCCGATTTAAAGCTACCACCTAGCAAGTGTGGTGTCTTGCGGTGACACCACAGTAAGAGGCGACTAAAAGGAGTCTCACATGTTTCAGCCTTAATGTGATGGTCCCCTGTCGGGCTTGACCTCCATATTTCAAAATTCTTCCGAAGAGCGAGCCAATTGGGGAAGGGCGCCTTACAAGGTGCATTGTGTCCATTGTGCATTAGATCTTTAGCACACTTTCTCGTCATTGCATTGCAGTCCCGCTCACTCTCCAGCTCTTGGGCGCGGATACATTTCTGGGTGCAGTTTCTGCCATCCACTATGCTGTGTCGTTTTCTGCGAAGACGACCAACATGTACTGCTTGTCACCTGATATCCAGCACGGTAGCCAGTCCGTTGTGGTGGGGCCGCCATGTACCCTGTTGGTTGCAGCCCCCTGACAACACAGGGATCGCTCTGCTGATGTCTGCGCCGTCAATTCCCCACGTAAGCCAAGGAGTAGATGCCTATCTTCCTGTGACATCGGGACTCCCGGCAATGGCCATCCTGCTAGGTGGCCCTTGATGTGGTCGGGTGGCGCCCTTGGGGAGGGCCCTTGGTCAGAGTGTGTGGCATCAGGGTGGATGACACGCAATGAAGCGTTGCACAACTTCTCTTGCTGGTGGCTAATCACCAGCAGTCTCTAAGCGTTTGAGGGCTCGCTTTAATGCAAACATGTATGACCCCAAATCGTTCCCCTCCCTGGCCACACCATGGGAGGAATGAAAGGCTATGAATGACAGCGAGACGTATTCGCCCCAGTTTCTAGTATGTACGAGAGCTGATGGGGTATCCTTTGCGTCTATGAAGACTCATTTCTTTGTAGATCATTTAGAGGACAAGATTTGGGAGGTGGAGGGCTTGTCAAAAATGCAGTCTGGGTCAGTTTTGATAAAAACAGCAACCTCTGTCCAGTCAGGGACATTATTCGCTTGTAAGAAGACTGGGGGATTTTTCTGTTACTATCACGCCCCATAAAAGCTTAAATATGGTCGAGGGCATTATCTTCCACAGGGATCTTCTTTTACAATCTGATGACGAGCTGCGTGCCAACTTAGAGCAAAGAAGTGTCCATTTCGTCCGGTGCATCCACCGGTGTCCGAGGGATAATCAGGTTGCCACCGGTGCCTTCATCTTGTCCTTCAAGGATGACACATTACCCGAGAAGGTGAAGGTGATGGTCTCCTGCTGTGATGTCAAGCCATATATCCCTCCCCTGATGTGGTGCTTCAAGTGTTGGAAGTTTGGCCATATGTCTTCCTGCTGTGCTTCGAGCCTCATATGTCGAGACTGAGGTTGTCCATCCCATCTCAATACTCCATGCGCCCCGCCTCCCATCTGTGTTAACTGCGGAGAGCACCATCCCCCCTTGTTCGCTGGACTGCAGGATTCTACAGAAGGAAAGGAAAATAATGGAATACAAGACCCTGGATTGACTGACCTACACTGAGGCTAAACGGAAATTTGAACGGCTCCATCCCGTGCACATGACAACATCATACATGGCCACTGTCACTCCTGTTACAGCTCCATCCGTTGCACCAAATACAGCCAACTCTCAGAGCCGAAAAGCCACACCTGCCCCCTTGATGGTAGAATGCACATCCCTCTCTGTTTCTCCTGCACCACCTACCTTTGGAGCAGCACCCCCCCCCCCCTCCCGCAACCATTGGGGACATCCATCCCCACTTCTAAGCCAGAGTAAGTCTTCTTCAGCTTCTCTCACTAGGAAGGGGTCCCTTGGATCTCTCCCTTCCCAGGTTCCTACCAGTGACAAGCCAGGCACCAGCCAGTGGCTGAAGAAGCCCCAGGTAGCTGGTTGTAGGGCTTCGTGGTGCTCTTCAGTTCTGGAGACTGAATCAAAGAAGCGCTCCCAGCTAGAGAAACCCAAGGAAATCGAAACCAAAGACCCCTAAGATGAAGGAAATTGCTGTACCACCCCCACCACAATCGTTACCTGCCAGCTCTGCATCTGAGGGTGAGGTGGAGATTCTGGCGTCCACTGAGGACCTAGATATCGCCGGTCCCTCAGACACGATGGATATCACTCCCATAGGAACTCAACCTGTGGCAGCAGGTGACCCAAGGGCATAATCGGCTTCCTCGGTCCCTTCACGCCTTTTTCGGCTATGGACTATGTCATTCTCCAGTGGAATTGCAGCGGTTTTTTCCATCACCTTACTGAGCTCCGACAACTTCTCAGCCTTCACCCTTTTCTCTGCATTGCTCTTCAGAAAACTTGGTTTCCAACGATGCGAACCCCCGCCATCTGTGGCTATCAGGGTTATTATCAGAACCGGGCAGCTTATGAGATGGTATCTGGTGGCGTCTGCATCTACGTCCTTAACTCTCTTTACAGCGAGTGTGTCCCTCTCCAGACACCTTTAGAGGCTGCCACTGTTCACATGTGGACGCATTAGGCTGTTACTGTCTGCAGTCTCTATCTTCCATCATATGGTGATGTCCTGCAGCCAGTATTGGCTGCGCTGACAGCCCAATTGCCGCTACCTTTTCTGTTACTTGACGAATTCATCGCCCATAACCCTCTGTGCGCTGTATGAGTCGCAACAGGCTGAGGCATTGTCGTTGAGCAAGTGTTGGCACAGCTCGACCTTTCCCTCTTAAATAATGGTGCCTTCACACATTTCAGTGCGGTGCATGGCACGTACTCAGCCATCGACCTTTCGACCTGCAGCCCTAGCCTTTTACCATCCGTCCAGTGCATTGTGCATGACGACTTGTGCGATAGTGACCACTTTCCAATATTTCTGTCACTGCCACAGCGTCACTCTTCTGGGCGCTCCTGCACATGAGCTATGAATAAGGCTGACTGTGCGTTGTTCACCTCCATTGCCACTGTTGAGACTATTTCCAATGACGCCATTGATGTGGTGGTTCAGTCGATCACCACCAGCATCGTTACTGCCACAGAAGCTGCAATTCCCTGTTCTTTCAGGTCCCCTCAATGGCAGACTGTGCCTTGGGGGCAACCCAAGATCGCTGAGGCGATTAGAGATCGTAGGCGGGCCCTCCAGCGTCAAAAGAGGTATCCATCATTGGAACACCTCATCGCCTTTAAACGACTCCGTGCGTGAGCCCGCCGTCTCATTCACCGATGCTTCAAATGGTTCAAATGGCTCTGAGCACTATGGGGCTTAACAGCTGTGGTCATCAGTCCCCTAGAACTTAGAACTACTTAAACCTAACTAACCTAAGGACATCACACACATCCATGCTCGAGGCAGGATTCGAACCTGCGACTGTAGCAGTCGCACGGTTCCGGACTGCGCGCCTAGAACCGCTTTGCCGATGCAAGCAAGAGTGCTGAGAACGGTGTGTCTCCACCATTGGTATCCGTACCTCTCCATTGCAAGTTTGGGCCAAGATTCGGCGACTCTATGGCTATCAGACCCCCATCAGCGCACCTGCACTTTCACTGAATGGAGCAGTCTGTACTGACGCTGACACGATTGCAAACTGCTTAACGGTGCATTTTACTCAGAGTTCCACTTCTGTGAATTACCCACTGGCCTTCTGCTCCCTGAAAGAGTGGCTGGAGCTTCAGAGACTTTCATTCTACATGTGCCACTCTGAATCTTACAATGGTCTGTTCAGTGAGTGGGAATTCCAAAGTGCCCTAGCTGCTTGCCCTATTATCCTCCTGGGCTGGATCACATCCATGGTCAGATGCTCAAACACCTCTTGGTGGACTGCCAGCGATGCCTCCTAGACCTTTTCAACCGTATCTGGGTTGAGGGTGACTTCCTGTCACAAAGGCGGGAAAGCATTTTAAACCCCGTGTTGAAATCTGGCAAGAACCCCCTGGAGGTGGACAGCTACCATTCCATTAGCCTCACTAACATTCTTTGCAAGTTGCTCGAACGCATGGTGAGTTGGAGGTTGAATTGGATATTTGAGTCTCGGGGCCTTCTGGCTTTGTCTCAGGGTGGGTTCCGTAAGGGCCGCTCTGCCACCAATAATCTGGTGTGCTTGGAGTCTTCCATCCATATAGCCTTTGCCCACCGTCAACATCTGGTTGCCATCTTTTTTGACATGTCGAAGGCTTACAATATGACATGGCAACATCACAGCCCCACCACTTTTCATGGGTGGGGCCTTCGGGGTCCATTCCCGATTTTCATACAAAACTTTCTGTCGCTTCATTCCCTCCACATGCAAGTTGCGGACTCCCATAGTTCTCCCTTCATTCAGGAGAATGGGGTCCCGCAGGGATCTGTCTTGAGTGTCTTCCTCTTTTAGTTGCAATTAATGGGGTCGCTGCAGCGGTGGGAACGCCTGCCTCAGCTTCCTTGTATGCTGATGACGTCTGCCTATACTACGAGTATAGCTCCACTAGCATTGCAGCTGCTGAACGGCAGCTGCAAAGCGCTGTCCACAAGGCGCACTCTTGGGCTGTAGTGCATGGCTTCCAGTTTTCGGCTGCCCAGACCTGCGTTACTCATTTCTCCTGGCGTCACACTGTTCACCCTGAGCCACGGCTTCATCTTGATGGCGAACCTCTTACTGTGGTGGAGATGCATCGGATTTTGGGACTGGTTTTTGATACGCGGTTGACTTGGCTCCCTCATATTCTGCAGCTTAAACAAACATACTGGCGGCATCTTAACGCTCTTCGTTGCTTGAGTCACACCAGCTGGGGTGCCGATCGGTCTACCCTTCTACAGCTGTACCAGGCATTGATTCAGTCCCGTCTACATTATGGGTGTGTGGCTTATGGTTTGGCATCCCCTTCCACATTTCGGTTGCTTAACCCCATCCTTGATAGCGGGATCCGACTCGCCACTGAAGCTTTCCGCACAAGCCCAGTCAACAGCATACTTGTGGAGGCTGGTGTCCCTCCATTGCGGTTCTGGCGCCAACGATTACTGGCCACTTATTCTTTGTAGCTTGCCCGGTCATCCCAATTGCCGTTTGCGGATCCCCAACTTCGTTGTCCATCTTCCAGGTTGGTGGCCCGTTCAGGGTGTACAATTGCGGTTCGCATCCAGGTTCTTCTCTCTGGACTTGAGTTTTTCTCTCTCCCACCTGTTTTCTGGGCCCATATACGTCTACCCCCGTGGTCTGTGCCCCACCCATACTTTTGGCCTGATTTGGCACATGGCCCAAAGGACTCAGTCTCTCCTGAGGCCCTCCGCTGCCACTTTCTTTCAATCCTTGCCGCGTTTCAAGGCTCTGACGTGGTCTATACTGACGGTTCGATGGTTGCTGAACGTGTTGGTTATGCTCTTACTCTAGGGGATCATTCTGAGCAATGCTCATTGCCAGTTGACTCCAGTGTTTTCACTGCCGAGCTGGTCACCATCTCTTGTGCCCTAGAGTATATCCGCTTTTACTCAGGTGAATCTTTCATTATCTGTAGTGACTGCCTAAGCAGTTTATGAGCTGTCGACCAGTGATTCCCTCACTCTCGTCTGGTGATGGCTATCCAGGAGTCCCTCTACACTCTTGCCCATTGCGGCCACTCAGTGGTCTTTGTGTGGACCCCGGGTCATGTCGGCATCCTGGGAAATGAACGTGTTGACAGGCTGTCAGTGTATCAGCCCTGGAGATCGGCCTTTTGGAGTGTGATCTTGAGTCAGTTTTGCAGCAGAAGGTCCTTGGTACCCGGGGTGAGGAATGGTGCACCCTGCCTTCACCCTACAAATTCGGGCTATCAAGGAGACTATCGGTCTGTGGCGCTCCTTCGTGCAGGTCTGTCGCAAGGACTCTGTTGTACTCTGCCAGCTGTGCATTGGCCACACCTGAATGACGCACGGGTTTTTATTGCGCCATGAGGACCCATCTCTCTGTCGTTGTGGTTCTGCTTTGGCGGTGGTCCACATTTTGTTCGACTGCCCGCTTTTAACTCCGCTCAGGCAAACGTTTGCACTGCCTGATACTGTTCCTGCACTTTTATCGGATAACGTTGCAATGGAAGACTTAGTTTTGAGTTTTATTCGTGCAGGGGATTTTTATCGCTTGATTTAAGTGTTTGTCTTTTTTTGGCATTTGGCCTACGGTTTTAGATTGTGTTTTATAGTGTGTCACTTGGTGGTTGTCTTTTCCTCTTTGTTTTCATGGTCAGCCAACCACTGTCACACACTGTGTGAGTTTAATTCCTTTTGTCTGGTCTCTGTCTGTGTCTTTCTTGTCTTGTGTCGTCCCTTGTCATCTCCGTTGTTTGTTTTTATTCTTTGTAGGTGGTTAAAGTTCGTGGAAAAAGGAACCAATGGTCCTTGTCGTCTGGTCCCTCCAATCCCACCAACCAACCAACCAACTCCCGCCCACTAACACTACTTAACAGTGATTTTGAAATTTTTACCAGACTGATGGCGGCGTGGCAAGAATACTGCACCTCATGGTGTCACTTGACCACACATCCCTGGGTGGCGATAGCTATATCTAGACGGCACTTGGCGAATAGCGCAATTCGATCGCACTGGCGAAATCATGTTGACTACGTGGAGCTCTGATACCCCCAGATTTCGACACAGTCAGCCATACCTATGTTTCAGAAGTGTTGACGCAAATGAAGTTCCACAGCCCTACTTTGCCAAGATGATGGGGTTACTACATGAAGCCACCTCTAAAGTCCGTAATTATTGGCTGATTGGTGGGGGCCCCCTTGTTATTACAAGATCAATACAACAAGGATGTGGCTTATCCACGATTATACACTCCTGGAAATTGAAATAAGAACACCGTGAATTCATTGTCCCAGGAAGGGGAAACTTTATTGACGCATTCCTGGGGTCAGATACATCACATGATCACACTGACAGAACCACAGGCACATAGACACAGGCAACAGAGCATGCACAATGTCGGCACTAGTACAGTGTATATCCACCTTTCGCAGCAATGCAGGCTGCTATTCTCCCATGGAGACGATCGTAGAGATGCTGGATGTAGTCCTGTGGAACGGCTTGCCATGCCATTTCCACCTGGCGCCTCAGTTGGACCAGCGTTCGTGCTGGACGTGCAGACCGCGTGAGACGACGCTTCATCCAGTCCCAAACAGGCTCAATGGGGGACAGATCCGGAGATCTTGCTGGCCAGGGTAGTTGACTTACACCTTCTAGAGCACGTTGGGTGGCACGGGATACATGCGGACGTGCATTGTCCTGTTGGAACAGCAAGTTCCCTTGCCGGTCTAGGAATGGTAGAACGATGGGTTCGATGACGGTTTGGATGTAGCGTGCACTATTCAGTGTCCCCTCGACGATCACCAGTGGTGTACGGCCAGTGTAGGAGATCGCTCCCCACACCATGATGCCGGGTGTTGGCCCTGTGTGCCTCGGTCGTATGCAGTCCTGATTGTGGCGCTCACCTGCACGGCGCCAAACACGCATACGACCATCATTGGCACCAAGGCAGAAGCGACTCTCATCGCTGAACACGACACGTCTCCATTCGTCCCTCCATTCACGCCTGTCGCGACACCACTGGAGGCGGGCTGCACGATGTTGGGGCGTGAGCGGAAGACGGCCTAACGGTGTGCGGGACCGTAGCCCAGCTTCATGGAGACGGTTGCGAATGGTCCTCGCCGATACCCCAGGAGCCACAGTGTCCCTAATTTGCTGGGAAGTGGCGGTGCGGTCCCCTACGGCACTGCGTAGGATCCTACGGTCTTGGCGTGCATCCGTGCGTCGCTGCGGTCCGGTCCCAGGTCGACGGGCACGTGCACCTTCCGCCGACCACTGGCGACAACATCGATGTACTGTGGAGACCTCACGCCCCACGTGTTGAGCAATTCGGCGGTACGTCCACCCGGCCTCCCGCATGCCCACTATACGCCCTCGCTCAAAGTCCGTCAACTGCACATACGGTTCACGTCCACGCTGTCGCGGTATGCTACCAGTGTTAAAGACTGCGATGGAGCTCCGTATGCCACGGCAAACTGGCTGACACTGACGGTGGCGGTGCACAAATGCTGCGCAGCTAGCGCCATTCGACGGCCAACACCGCGGTTCCTGGTGTGTCCGCTGTGCCGTGCGTGTGATCATTGCTTGTACAGCCCTCTCGCAGTGTTCGGAGCAAGTATGGTGGGTCTGACACACCGGTGTCAATGTGTTCTTTTTTCCATTTCCAGGAGTGTATATTCAGTGGACCTTGAAACACTTCTCAGTGGCCTTCATCAGCGCTTGACAGGACTTATGATGCCAGTCTATTGCAGCAACAGGTAGGCATCTGGACTACTGACAGACCAGAGATGTGGCAGTGGTTGACAAATTGTCGCTCTTGTTGAAGACAGTCCTCCAGCAGCAGTTCTCAGCTTTGTGGCAAGTGTCTGGAGATGTCAACCACTTCGTCCGCTACTCTCTAATCCATTCTTTCTTGTCAGCAGCGGCGTTATATTCAGGTCTCGTCCCTCGAAACTCATGCATCAAACAGCGGTGGCCCCAGGTGGTCATGTGACGTCACGTGCTGGCTGTTGACGTGGCACTCCCTGCTGCAGCTTTCATTCTCCATCGGCACAAGTAAAAGTGATGAGTGGGACTCTATGCATCCCTGTCGCCCTTGGGCTGCCCCAGTGTCATCACGTCAGTCCGCTGCCTGCCCTGCCACTTCATGGTGGGGGGACGAGTCGCCTGTAGCTGACAGCTGCCAATGTGGCTATGCAGTGACACCATGTCAGCTGATCTCTCAGCCAGGGTTGTCGTCCTGCTGTGATGTCACACCGGCAACTACGCCCAAGGTCATGCTACGACACGAGCCAGCCCCGCCAGCCACATTGCGATATGTAATGCCTGCCCCGAGCCGAGCCACATCCAGCAACTGTCTGCTTCTTGCTCGCTGTCTGGAATACCATAGTCCTCTCCACAATCCTTAGTGCATATTTCAGAGCAATGTTTTTACTAGAATTGTTTACAAAAATACATACATAGAAAATCATAACGAAAATAAGAACTGTTTGTCGTTGAAACTTTACAATATGATTAACGCACAAAAGTGCCTTCCTGCTTTCTTTCCTTTAAACAATGTTACTACCGAGGTCCTTTTTAAAAAAATTTCGGTATCATCTATAATTAATCACTTATCTAAAAGACATAAATTAATCATTATCTAGTGGTGAAGCCGTGTTGCTGTTGTGTATTTCAGTGTTTTCATAGTTTCCCAACACCACTCGCACACCCCATTGGCTAATCCAGCATAAATTGAACATTTATAGTTCAAGCACTCTCACACCATGCAAGTCTTCTAATTATTCTAGCCATAACCAAGTCTAACTACCCTTTCTACTTTACGCTAATATGGACTTCTCTTGATGTCAGCTTAATGGGCGGTGACGCTGATGCGGATATCTTTCTCATAATTTACGTCAAATACTGCTCACCGCCATCTATACACTCTGTACTGTGCTGTAATAATAGTGTACTGTGCTGTAAGAATAGATCAGACATTGGCACGAATTCACCTTTTCCTCTCCTCTGAAACTGACCAATAACTCTAAAAAAATCGACGTACAGATATCGTCAAATGAATGCTGCTACAAAGACATAAAATACCAGCTTTTTAGAATTTGTAGTGCATGAGGTTCTGTGATCATCTTCCCTTTCTTTCTGGTCCCATTTTCCATTTCCTTCCTGTTCATCTAAAAACGTCCTACCGTAACTCGCACCGCACGTGCTCACGCCACTTAAAATACGAAACTTTGCTGATGATGCACCACTGACGCTGGCGATCCACAATCGAAATACCACAAGGCACACATCATCGCACTACTGGCGATAATAAATAAGCGGCAACCACAGACGAAAAACTACCGCCAGCAAAAAATACGAAAAATATCGCATCATAGGCCATTATCCATAAGTGTAATTGCACTCGAAAACTACCAACGACAACACATCGCTCCGCTGGCGATAATCCTAATCGAACCACAGCGAGAGGGGGGAAAAAAAGCCTACTCGAACGTCAACACTCCTCCGGCGTGGACAAACCATGTCCATCTGTGAAACATGTAGGATGCCAGTACGTCCCAAGTTTGCGGTAAATTATCAAGGTGCAAATGCTTTACAGAAAACTACAAACGCCAAACTCATTGCTCAGATGTCACAGGAGAACATCTTATCCACTAATTATAATAATAAATCGTTCAAAAAGTGTAAGTGCAAGCATATAAAGAACAATACGCTAAGTGACTGCATAAATGAAGTGGAAACACTACCTTAGGGCTAGACTGTACAAGTTTGCACTTACCGATATTATGTGCGGCTTTGTTTTGGGGTGAGACCGCAGCGGCCGATTGTCAATTCTCACACGGACTCCTGTTGCGATTTCTGTTTGACGGGTTGGATGGTCTGATTTCCACCTCGTCATCCTGGTGATCATGTTGCAGACTTCGCCTGAAAATCCCTCCGTTATTCCTTGTTTGCTCTAAAGTTCTAGACCGGTCGCATGAAGTGGTTAGAATTTTACATTTCCATCCTGCTGTTATTTCTGTTTTCTTGTAAGTTACAGCCATACGTCCCCTGAGACTCATTATTAAATCTTTGGCCTTGATACTGCTTTCTTGTTGCTCAGTTTCTATTTGTATTTTGCCCATCATTATTTCCACATGCTGCACCTTGCGAATTTCGTTCATTATGTCTCACTCGGTCCCTCGTGTTTTGTGCTTCCTTGACAACGTCTAGCTCTAGTTGAGCGCTTTTGAATTTGCCAGTGAGCAGTTCCTGGTACCTCAATTACACTTTCATGTAGCAGTGTCGCGTTAACTTCTTGTCACTATACAGCGTAGTCCATTGATAGTGACCGGGCCAAATATCTCACGAAAAAAGCATTAAACGAAAAAACTACAAAGAACGAAACACGTCTAGCTTGAAGGGGGAAACCAGATCGCGCTATGGTTGGCCCGCTAGATAGCGTTGCCATAGGTCAAACGGATATCAACTGCGTTTTTTAAAATATGAACCCCCATTTTTTATTACATATTAGTATAGTACGTAAAGAAATATGAATGTTTTAGTTGGACCACTTTTTTTCGCTTTGTGATAGATGGCGCTGTAATAGTCACAAACGTATAAGTACGTGGTATCACGTAACATTCCGCCAGAGCGGACGGTATTTGCTTCGTGTTACATTACCCATGTTAAAATGGACCGTTTACCAATTGCGGAAAAGGACGATATCGTGTTGATGTATCGCTATTGTGATAAAAATGCCCAACGGGCGTGTGCTATGTATGCTGCTCGGTATCCTGGACGACATCATGCAAGTGTTCGGACCGTTCTCCGGATAGTTACGTTATTTAAGGAAACAGGAGGTGTTCAGCTACATGTGAAACGTCAACCACGACCTGCAATAAATGATGATGCCCAAGTAGGTGTTTTAGCTGCTGTCGCGGCTAGTCCGCACATCAGTAGCAGACAAATTGCGCGAGAGCCGGGAATCTCAAAAACGTCGGTGTTGAGAATGCTACATCAACATCGATTGCACCCGTACCATATTTCTATGCACCAGGAATTGCATGGCGACGACTTTGAACGTCGTGCACAATTCTTCCACTGGGCACAAGAGAAATTACGGAACGATGACAGATTTTTTGCACACGTTCTATTAAGCGACGAAGCGTTATTCACCAACAGCGATAACGTAAACCGGCATAATATGCGCTACTGGGCAACGGAAAATTCACGATGGCTGCAACAAGTGGAACATCAGCGACCTTGGCGGGTTAATGTATGGTGCGGCATTATGGGAGGAAGGATAACTGGCCCCCATTTTATCGATGGCAATCTAAATGGTGCGCCGGCCGCTGTGGCCGGGCGGTTCTAGTCGCTACATTCCGGAACCGCGCGACTGCTACGGCTGTAGATTCGAATCCTGCCTCGGGCATGGATGTGTTAGGTTAGTTGTGCCACAGTTCGTTTTATCTTATGTCCGAGAGATAAGGAAGGACTGTTTTCAGAAAGAAGAATGGGTTATAGGAAACGGGAGATCAAAGAATACGGTTTCATAGGTGTTGAGAGGAATGATAGAGAGTAAAGACAGCACCAATTAAAAGAGAAAATGTAGCGTCAATGGAAACTGCTAGATTTGTTTATAAAGTTTCGGGGGAATGGAATAGAAAGGCACTTGCAGCGATAGTGTCAGAGAGAGAGAGAGTGTGAGAGAGAACAGAGGAGATATTAACAACTAGTAAACATAATATGAAATCGTTTGCGTATTGTGTGGTGGACGGAGGGGGTATTCATGGATGGAGGGGAAGAGAGAGATGACTTTGAAATAACGAAAACTACTGTGACAGAGTCCATCTACGCTGATTAGTTTGTAAGTATCTAGACAGGGTATAAATGAAATAAAAATAGAATATCTAACAAAGTGTATATTCAAAAGAAACCTACTTTAATTAAAAAGGCAACTCAAAAGAAAACTAACCCATAGTGCATCTTTTCTGTTGCCACGCGATTCGCCACTAGCTCTCAATGAGGAAAAATGACGAAAAAGAAGACATAACAAAACATTTTAAGGACTCTAATATTTTATCCAGAATCCTTCTTTATTTTGTACTTCTATCATGCGTCTTGGCATAGAATGAATAAGCCGTCGGACGTAACAGCCTGAAGAAGCAACTTCCTCCCAGGCTTCCAGGACGCAGTCCCAAAGAGCGTCCGCAGTAGTTGATTGGTTTCGCGGCCAGTTCTCTATTAATGTTCTGGCGACCTCAGCCCAGACGTTTTCCATGGGGTTCATATCAGCCGCCCGTGGCGGCCAGTCCATGACGTTGACGCCAATCGTGGAGAGCCGCTGCTGAACAAATGCAAACTTGTGAATGGGAGAATGGTCCTCTTGCAATATGACGTCCCCTTCTGCGTACACCATTCGCAATGACGGAAGCATCACATTTTCCAATATGTGGGCATACTGCACGCTGTCCAGAGTTCCTCCTATCCTGTGAAGAATTCCCGACCCTCTCACAGAAATCCAAGTAACAGATAGCCGGCCTCTTCTTCTCGACGTGGTTACATATTCGCGTCGATGGCGAGTCCCTTGCTTCCTGTAAACGATTCGTGGACGGACCGTCGTTACTGGTGGAAAAACACCTTCTCATCAGTGAAAATGACGTTGTCCCACGACGCCCTCAGATGGAGCTCCACTAATGCTAGCCGGTATAAAACGTTGTTTTCGGTGAGTCTTGTTACACGGCGGATCGTCGTGCATGCAGTCCAGCGTCCCTCAGCCTTCGGCCGGCCGAAGTGGCCGTGCGGTTAAAGGCGCTGCAGTCTGGAACCGCAAGACCGCTACGGTCGCAGGTTCGAATCCTGCCTCGGGCATGGATGTTTGTGATGTCCTTAGGTTAGTTAGGTTTAACTAGTTCTAAGTTCTAGGGGACTGATGACCTCAGCAGTTGAGTCCCATAGTGCTCAGAGCCATTTGAACCATTTGAACCTCAGCCTTCGGCGAATCCTGTCATTGGAGCCGGGGAAGTTGGTCTCCCGCCGCAACTGCTTCGCGTTCAGAAAGGGATTTTCTCTGCTCCTAGACCCTAGGTCCCTGTGAGCTCACTCTCTTCCTGCCTGAGCCAGGAGCCCTGTTGGTAGTGCCTTTTTCAAGGCAGATCCTCCACTATCTCGCTGCAGTGGGATGTGGTACACCATAGCGTCTGCCAGCTTCTCTGATGGAACATCCTCCTTCAATGAGAGCGACGACTCTATCTCGAATAGACCTCTCCCAGTGTGAGCCATTACGGCAGACAGCCTGATGTATATTTCTGCTTTCCGCTCTTATACTGATTGATGCCAGGAGAGGTGGTAAACATATTTACGTCAAACGGAGCGGCAGAGGCAGAGGCATGAGGCGTAGCCGTGCTGGCTCGTCCCGGGCTGTTGGTCCACCAATGCCACCGCCAGCTCACTCACTTCCGTCTCGCCTCGGCCAGCCTGGCTGGCCCGTAGCTCGCGAGCCGCGGCTAGTACAGATCCAGGCCGCAAGGCCACGATCATCCCTTGAAGTATCAAAAGTTACACCTAACCTACCCAAGTATGTAGTATAAACTAACGCAGCTACAGCTGTTATGCTATAACATGTGCAGGCACACCTACAGTTGACGATTCATTCAAATATTTGACGAACAATACGTTCAAAAATACATTCATTTTAAACATAGCTACCACAAAATATTTCACCTAGCTAGCGATAGCATGACTCAAGAAACTATTCTTTCTTGTAAGCGCTCTGCATTAGATGTAGCCTTAAGAAAACGTGTATTCAACCACGACAACCAAGCGGAATGTAAAAGTAAACAAGTTTGGCGGCAGATTCTCCAAATTATAGTATATACATAGTATATAATACACGTTTTGTGCACTTATAACATGTACTCAGTGTCTCTGAAACGATACGTGCTGCACGACGGAAATTACTTTCTGCTGAGGCACTTCATTTACATCTCAATGATACACGACTTCTAGGGAACATTGCTCTTTACGGCAGTCAATCCACTTGTAAATTAACATCATGATATCGCAGATATTAGGCAACACGTTACTAGGGATGAGAAAGGCCTTAAGGTTTGCAACTAAACATGCTACTCCTAGCTACTACTGAATAAGTATTTGATTATTAACGTGTCTTCATAACCATGTGTGCGGCGTTCGACTCTCAGTCAGCATAGATGTTTTCGTCGCCTTATTTCTAGTTAAACGTGCTCACATCTCTCTAATGGTGGACCAACACTGGACATTTCTCGTCTGTTCCTGGTTAGACAACGACGGCGGTAGGGGCCGGGTTCGAACCCTGGTCAGGCAATACAACTTCAGTCGTCATTTAAAGTTCCAACCTTACTACTGGTGACAAACTGTGATATCTACATTCTGATTTTAGCTACTTATTCAACAATCCGATTAGGTGCTGGGTTCGCATCCTTATCACCAGCATTACATGATGGCTTTTCAATTTTAAACATGTGCATCCTCTGTTCCTTGACTATGCAATAATATACAACGTCTTTCGAGGTTAATTACCAAGAAGGTAATTGTCATGTTCGGGTTCCTGGTTTTGTACAAACATTATCGTCATTTAAGTTCAAGTTGAGAATTGATAACTGATACTGGTGCAAACGTCAATATTTGACGTCTCTTTCTGCCTAGTGATCGAGTCTTGATAACGCACAAAGCTTTGCTTGGTTAACAATGGCTTTACGTTCTGGGTTTGCATCCGGACCAGAACGAAGACGTTGGTCATGTCATTTAAAGTACAACTTCGTGTACAAGTAACTGTTGATGAGTAATGTGAACAATTATATTACTTGTGATTCGCTGTTAATGTTGGGATTTCCGTATAGTGCTTGCCGCCGTTAATCACGTTTTCTTTTAACTGCTTAGTATTACATAAGGACGATGCGAAACCTCTGCACGTTGAACGTTGAACGACGTTCAGCATGTGTTGGGTAAACCTTTTAGACAGCAAAGAACTTGTTTCCAATTGCCATACAACTTTATAAATCCTTATACTGTCTCAAATATTTAATTGTGCGTAAGTATTACTGAACGATTTATGTGGCAAAATTAGTTGTCCCATAACGTTTGAAATGTCACTTATTGTAATTAAGTTCAGTTTAAAAACGTTAAGGACTGTCTGATCTTTTCTGTACCATCATGGTGTTACTTAACATCTGGACGGACTGTCATAAAGACCAGTGTTCTCTGGTAGTCTCTAGTGGTAATCATTGTGTATCTTACAACGACTGTACTGTGGAGGGTTGCGACGATGTGCAACACACATATGCTATGTTGGTTGCATACATTCAGGTGCAGCCTACACGCTGGAATTCAGGCGTGACCCACTTTTTTTGCTGTCAAGTGTACTTACAACATGATGGATGTCCGGCACATAGCTCGCGTGCGGTTGAAGCGATATTGAATAGCATATTTCATGAAAGGTGGATTGGTCGTCGAAGCACCATACCGTGGCCCGCACATTCACCAGATCTGACGTCCCAGGATTTCTTTCTGTGGGAGAGTTGAAGGATATTTGACATCGTGATCCACCGACAATGCCTCACAACATGTGTCAGCGCATAGTCAATGCATGTGCAAACATTACGGAAGGCAAACTATTCGCTGTTGAGAGGAACGTCGTTACATGTATTGCCAAATGCACTGAGGTTGATGGACATCATTTTGAGCATTTATTGCATTAATGTGGCATTTACACGTAATCACGCTGTAACAGCATGCATTCTCAGAAATGATAAGTTCACAAAGGTTCATGTATCACATTCGAACAACCGAAATAAAATGTTCAAACAAACATACGTTCTGTATTTTAATTAAAAAAAAAAACTTACCTGTTACCTACTGTTCGTCTAAAATTGTGACCCATATGTTTGCGACTATTACAGCACCATCTATCACAAAGCGAAAAAAGTGGTCCAACTAAAACATTCATATTTCTTTAGGTACTACACGAATATGTAATAAAAATGGGGGTTACTATTTTAAAAAATGCCATTGATATCCGTTTGACCTATGGCAGCACCATCTAGCGGGCCAATCATAGCGCCATATGGTTTCCCCCTTCAAGCCAGACAAGTTTCGTTCTTTGTAGTTTTTTTCGTTTGACGCTTATTTCGTGAGATATTTGGCCCGGTCACGATCAATGGACCACTCTGTATAGTTGGTCCAGGTAACTGTTCTTGCTGACAAGCGCCATGAGAAAGTTTACCGGACAGTGGGTCCCGGACGCTTCGTAATCCTTTCCTAACATAATCCCCTCTTTAATCCTTTCTTGGGTGTCCTGTGACCAGACGGTCTTGAGGAAGGCCTCACTGAATTCGCCGTAGCAGCGGCAGTTTCCTATAAGGATAAGCATGTGCTCTGGGTAAAAAATATGTGAATTCCTAAGGACCAAACTGCTGAGGTCATCGATCCCTAGACTTACACACTACTTAAACTAACTTATGCTAAGAACAACACACACATCCATGCCCGAGGGAGGACTCGAACTTCCGGCGGGAGAAGGCGCGCAATTCGTGACACGGCGCATCAAACTGCGCGGCCACTCCACGCGGCTGTGCTCTGGTATTGAACCTTCCAGGTATCCACAGACAAATTCGTTTGTGTACTAGTGGCCACGACTCGGGTAGCACCCTATCATACCGAGCAATCCGTGACTTCAGGTGTAATGAAATGTTGTTTCTCTTTATAAACCTGAAAATTTTGAACTGAAAGAAAATGTTTAAATCGAAATACTCATAATTTGCGCCCCTGGACGAGATTTCATCGCCAGCCGATCCCTGAATGCTGTTGTACCCTGGTCTCACGTCATCAGAGTCATATCACATAGTAATGTTTTCGTTCGTCTGAGTCGAGCGCAGTTGTGGTTCGGCTCGGTACGAAACTTCCTGGCAGATTAAAACTGTGTGCCCGACCGAGATTCGAACTCGGGACCTTTGCCTTTCGCGGGCAAGTGCTCTACCATCTGAGCTACCGAAGCACGACTCACGCCCGGTACTCACAGCTTTACTTCTGCCAGTATCTCGTCTCCAACCTTCCAAACTTTACAGAAGCTCTCCTGCACTCCTGCACTCCTGCACTCAGTATTTGTGGCGCGCAATCCATCTCTCTCCCTGTTCTCCGTTGCCTCTACTATGGCAGCTAGGGTACAAGTTCTCCACAGGTTACATATGCAGTTATGAGAACATTTCGTCCACAATTTGCTCATGGAAAATGGTTCAAATGGCTCTGAGCACTATGGGACTTAACTTCTGAGGTCATCAGTCCCCTAGAACGTAGAACTACTTAAACCTAACTAACCTAAGGTCATCACACACATCCATGCCCGAGGCAGGATAGCGGTCGCGCGGTTCCAGTCTGTAGCGCCTAGAACCGCTCGGTCATCCCGGCCGGCTGCTCATGTAAGAAACTCATTAACCACACATACCTAATATAGTACTGGGAAACACCGAGGACATGACCTAAAATATGAGCGTTAGTCCGTTGAGAATTATGTTAAAGTGAGAGAGTGGTGTGCCACCTCTCAAGTGTTCACAGAAAACCTGTACATACCGGGTGTCTCTCCTACGGATCGACATGCGCATTTTCTCTGGTGTTGAGGCAGATGTTTCCTATTTCGCTTCTGCAACGTGGAGCCTGAATCAGCCCAAACAAACGCTGTTGATCCCGTCATTCATACGACGACCAGCGACGAAGGAAAGCGGCCGTTCGTTTCCCGTTACAAACAAAATGTCTTTTAAATCGAAATTTTACGTACCCATTCGGCAGAGTGGTCCCACATTAGTCCGGTGCGATATTTGTTTTATCAGTATATATGAACGGGCACAATGAAACACAAAGAATAAACAGTACTGTAACAGGGACGGAGCAGCACTTATGCGTGGTAGCAGTCAGTGAGGGCCGAAGCTTTGCCTGCGCTGCCGGAGTACTGATTATTCTTCGTGTGTTACTGTCCCTGTTAATACACGCCAATAAAACGAATGTCACATTACACTAATTTGGGTATGCTCTGTCGAATGGACACGTAAAATTCCGCTTTAAAAGTCGCATTGTAGGTAATGGAAAACAATCCGACGCATTCCACTGACGCATCAAATGAAAGAGGCGGTGAGCACGATTTGTTTGGCATGACACTAGCTACACGTTACAAAACGAAATACCAAACATCTGCCGAAACACCAGAGAAAATGTACCTGACGACTTTTGGGGGTGAGACGACGTATGGTAACAAAAACTTCAATTACCTTGAGACAAGTTTTGTTTTTTGATGAGATAAAATGAATATTTAGTAATATTACTATTATAAAAATTAAACATGCTGTGAAGCGTATGGCTATAGCGTATAGAAAGCTAAAATTTTTAGTGACAGTAATACACCGAAGAGCCAAAGAAACTAGTACACCTGCCTAACATCGTGTAGAACCCCCACGAGCACGCAGAAGTGTCGCAACACGAGTGGCATGGACTCGACTAACATCTGAAGTAGTGCTGGAGGGCATTGACACCATGTCTACAAATCCAGGAGCGAGTTGAATAATTTCATCTGTGTGCTTTGATAGTTTAATTTCTTGAGTTTCTGCGTGTTCATTTAATATCTAATAGCCACAGTTCTCGCGGTTTCGTTTGCGTCGGAAAGTAAACATATTTTGTGATATATTACAGGTTCCTAATCAGGGGTGAATTGTTTAGTCTCACCTGAAGTGCTTCGTTAGTTGGGTTTTTGAGTCTCTATGTATTAATCTAATTTATTAGAAAATCACTTCTGAATAGCACGTTGCAAGGCATCGCAATAATATTCATATCTGAGGAGTTTGGTGGCGAGCGGAAGTATTTAAACTCAGAAGAGTGTTCCTGGAGCCACTCTGTAGCAATTCTGGACGTGCGGGTTGTCGCATTGTCCTGCTGGAATTGCCCAAGTCCGTCGGAATGTACGATGGACATGAAAGGATGCAGGTGGTCAGACGGGATACTTACGTACGTGTCATCTGTCAAGACTTATAACTAGACTTTTCAGAGGTCCCATATCACTCCAACTGCACACGATCCACATCATTACAGAACCTCCACCAGCATGAGCCGTCCTCTGCTAGCGCGCGGGCTCCATGGATTCAGGATGTTGTCTCTATACACGTACACGTCCATACACTCGACACAATTTGAAACGAGACTCGTCCGACCAGGTAACATGTCTCCAGCCATCAACAACCTAATATCTGGCGTAAATCTTTACTGTAACACCACGTTCAGACTCACATTAATCTTCATAATCAGCCTTTGTACCAGCAGTAACCAATCTAACTACTGCGTCAGACACAGCAGTAACCGGCCGAGACTGACACAGCAAAAGAGAAATAACCAATTTTGTGACATTTACCAGTTCCTGGCCAGGAGCGAGTTGTATAATTTCATCTGCGTGCTTTGATACTTTAGTTTCTTGAGTTTCTACGTGTTAATTTAATATCTAATAGCCACAGTTCCCGCGGTTTCGTTTGCGTCGGAAAGTAAACATACACTCCTGGAAATTGAAATAAGAACACCGTGAATTCATTGTCCCAGGAAGGGGAAACTTTATTGACACATTCCTGGGGTCAGATACATCACATGATCACACTGACAGAACCACAGGCACATAGACACAGGCAACAGAGCATGCACAATGTCGGCACTAGTACAGTGTATATCCACTTTTCGCAGCAATGCAGGCTGCTATTCTCCCATGGAGACGATCGTAGAGATGCTGGATGTAGTCCTGTGGAACGGCTTGCCATGCCATTTCCACCTGGCGCCTCAGTTTGACCAGCGTTCGTGCTGGACGTGCAGACCGCGTGAGACGACGCTTCATCCAGTCCCAAACATGCTCAATGGGGGACAGATCCGGAGATCTTGCTGGCCAGGGTAGTTGACTTACACCTTCTAGAGCACGTTGGGTGGCACGGGATACATGCGGACGTGCATTGTCCTGTTGGAACAGCAAGTTCCCTTGCCTGTCTAGGAATGGTAGAACGATGGGTTCGATGACGGTTTGGATGTACCGTGCACTATTCAGTGTCCCCTCGACGATCACCAGTGGTGTACGGCCAGTGTAGGAGATCGCTCCCCACACCATGATGCCGGGTGTTGGCCCTGTGTGCCTCGGTCGTATGCAGTCCTGATTGTGGCGCTCACCTGCACGGCGCCAAACACGCATACGACCATCATTGACACCAAGGCAGAAGCGACTCTCATCGCTGAAGGCGACACGTCTCCATTCGTCCCTCCATTCACGCCTGTCGCGACACCACTGGAGGCGGGCTGCACGATGTTGGGGCGTGAGCGGAAGACGGCCTAACGGTGTGCGGGACCGTAGCCCAGCTTCATGGAGACGGTTGCGAATGGTCCTCGCCGATACCCCAGGAGCAACAGTGTCCCTAATTTGCTGGGAAGTGGCGGTGCGGTCCCCTACGGCACTGCGTAGGATCCTACGGTCTTGGCGTGCATCCGTGCGTCGCTGCGGTCCGGTCCCAGGTCGACGGGCACGTGCACCTTCCGCCGACCACTGGCGACAACATCGATGTACTGTGGAGACCTCACGCCCCACGTGTTGAGCAATTCGGCGGTACGTCCACCCGGCCTCCCGCATGCCCACTATATGCCCTCGCTCAAAGTCCGTCAACTGCACATACGGTTCACGTCCACGCTGTCGCGGCATGCTACCAGTGTTAAAGACTGCGATGGAGCTCCGTATGCCACGGCAAACTGGCTGACACTGACGGCGGCGGTGCACAAATGCTGCGCAGCTAGCGCCATTCGACGGCCAACACCGCGGTTCCTGGTGTGTCCGCTGTGCCGTGCGTGTGATCATTGCTTGTACAGCCCTCTCGCAGTGTCCGGAGCAAGTATGGTGGGTCTGACACACCGGTGTCAATGTGTTCTTTTTTCCATTTCCAGGAGTGTATTTTGTGATATATTACAAGTTCCTAATTAGGGGCGAATTGTTTAGTCTCACCAGAGTGCTTCGGTAGTTGGGTTTTTGAGTCTCTATGTATTAATCTAATTTATTAGACAAAGTTCTTGCGTTTTCGTCAGGGTCTACAATAGAGTTCTGTAGCGCATGCCGTTAGTCCGTTTATCTGAGTGCTGTAGTTTTCCACGGTCTTTAGTATGGATGGGTACTGTGATTGTTGTGTGCGTATGTGAGCCAAGTTGGTGACACTTCGCTCCAAGTTTCAGGCTGTGCTGACTTCAGTTACACAGTCTGAAGGTGCAGTGGATGGGCACCACTGTTGTGGGCCAGGCACGGGGATCCAACGGACATACAGCACATCCGAGTCCTCTGATCGGTCCTCACTGGTGGCTAGCCCAGTTACTGCTCCCACTGAGGTTGACCTCTCACCTGTGATCGAGTGGGAGGTCACGTCGGGGTGTGGCACGTGGCGAATGACTTAAAATGAGACCGCACGTAAGGCCTCGCCAGTTAGTCTGATAAACAGCTTCCAGGTGCTGTCTGTGGCTGACAGTGTCGATTAGCCAGATGCAGTCGCCTGTCCTGTTTCAGAGGAAACCACTCAGCCTGCAAGATAAGAGCAATCAAACTAGGTGGGATTATTGGTAGTTGGGTGCAGCAACGTTAGGCGTGTTATGGGGCCCCTTAGGGACATGGCTGCCAAGAAGTGGAAGAAAGCCAATGTGCACTCCGTGTGCATACCGGATGGAGACATTCCAGATGTGGAACGGGTCCTTCTGGATGCCATGAAGAGCACACGGTGCAGCCAACTGCAGGTGGTGGCTCACGTTGGCACCAATGATGTGTGCCACTTTGGAACAGAAGAGATTGTCTCTGCTTTCGAACGGATAACAGAAGTGGTAAAGGCTGCCAGTCTTCCTTGGATGATGAAAGCAAAGCTGACCTTTTGCAGCATAGTCGACAAGCCCGATTGTGGACCTTCGGTACAGAGCCGAGTGGAGGGTCTGAATCAGAGGTCGGTTCTGCGACCGTGTAGGCTGCACACTCCTCGACCTGCGCCATATAGTGATTGGTTTTCGTGTTCCGCTGAATGTGTCAGGAGTCCACTACATGCAGGAGGCGGCTACACGGGGTGCTGGGGCTGTGTGGCGTGGAGTCGGCGGTTTCTTACGTTAGACGATCTCGGGAAGACACAAAATAGAGCTTCAGTCACAAAGGGTGCAGGCCGAACACTGGAAGAACGTAGATACGGGAACCATCGGTATAACAGTTGTAAACTGTCGTAGCTGTGTTGGGAAAGTACCAGAGCTCCAAATGCTAATAGAAAGCACTGATGCTCAAATCGTTATAGCCACTGAAAGCTGGCTAAAGCCGGAGATAAGTTGAGCCGAAATCTTTGCGAAGGACCTAACGGTGTTCCGAAAAGATAGGCTAAACATAGTTGGCGGTGGCGTGTTTGTTGCTGTTAGTAGTAGTTTACCTTATCATGAAACTGAAGTAGATAATTCCTGTGAGTTAGTGTGGGCGGAGGTCATTCTTGGCAACCGGAATGAAATAATAATTGGATCCTTTTAAGGACTTCCCAATTCAGATGATACAATTGCTGAAAGGTTCAAAGAAAACTTGAGTTTCATTTCAAACGCGTACCGACTCAAACGATTGTAGTTGGTGGTGACTTTAATTTACCCTCGATATGTTGGCGAAATGCAGTAAATGAAGCAGGCAAAAGGAATACAAACGTCTCAAAAACAAGGTCAACAGGAAGTGCAAAATGGCTAAGCAGGCATGGCAAGAGGACAAATGTAAGGCTGTAGAGGCTTATCTCACTAGAGGTAAGATAGATACTGCCTACAGGAAAATTAAAGAGACCCTTGGAGAAAAGAGAACGACTTGTATGAATATCAAGAGCTCAGATGGAAACACAGTTCTAAGCAAAGAAGGGAAAGCAGAAAGGTGGAAGGAGTATATAGAGAGTCTACACAAGGGCGATGTACTTGAGGACAATATTATGGAAATGGAAGAGTATGTAGATGAAGATGAAATGGGAGATATGATACCGCGTGAAGAGTTTGACAGAGCACTAAAAGACCTGAGTCGAAACAAGGCCCCGGGAGTAGACAACATTCCATTAGAACTACTGACAGCCTTGGGAGAGCCAGTTCTGACAAAACTCTACCATCTGGTGAGCAAAATGTATTAGACCGGCGAAATACCCCCATACTTCAAGAAGAATATATTAATTCCAATCCCAAAGAAAGCAGGCGTTGACAGATGTGAAAATTACCGAACTATCAGTTTAATAAGTCACAGCTGCAAAATACTAATGCGAATTCTTTACAGACGAATGGAAAAACTGATAGAAGCCGACCTTGGGGAAGATCAGTTTGGATTCCGTAGAAAATGGGAACACGTGAGGCAATACTGTCCCTACGACTTATTTTAGAAGCTAGATTAAGAAAAGGCAAACCTACGTTTCTAGCATTTGTAGACTTAGAGAAAGCTTTTGACAATGTTGACTGGAACACACTCATTCAAATTCTGAAGTTGGCAGGAGTAAAATACAGGGAGCGAAAGGCTATTTACAATTTGTACAGAAACCAGATGGCAGTTATAAGAGTCGAGGGACGTGAAAGGGAAGCAGTGGTTGGGAAGGGAGTGAGAAAGGGTTGTAGCTTATCCCCGATGTTATTCAGTCTCTATATTGAGCAAGCAGTGAAGGAAACAAAAGAAAAATTCGGAGTAGGTATTAAAATCCATGGAGAAGAAATAAAAACTTTGAGGTTCGCCGATGACATTGTAATTCTGTCAGAGACAGCAAAGGACTTGGAAGAGCAGTTGAACGGAATGGACAGTGTCTTGAAAGGAGGATATAAGATGAACATCAACAAAAGCAAAACGAGGATAATGGAATGAAGTCGAATTAAGTCGGGTGATGCTGAGGGAATTACATTAGGAAGTGAGACACTTGAAGTACTAAAGGAGTTTTCCTATTTGGGGAGCAAAATAACTGATGATGGTCGAAGTAGAGAGGATCTAAAATGTAGATTGGCAATGGCAAGGAGAGCGTTTCTGAAGAAGAGAAATTTGTTAACATCGAGTATAGATTTAAATGTCAGGAAGTCGTTTCTGAAAGTATATGTATGGAGTGTAGCCATGTATGGAAGTGAAACATGGACGATAAATAGTTTGGACAAGAAGAGAATAGAAGCTTTCGAAATGTGGTGCTACAGAAGAATGCTGAAGATTAGATGGGTAGATCACATAACTAATGAAGTATTGAATAGGTTTGGGGAGAAGAGGAGTTTGTGGCACAACTTGACTAGAAGAAGGGACCGGTTGGTAGGACGTGTTCTGAGGCATCAAGGGATCACAAATTTAGTATTGGAGGGCAGCGTGGAGGGTAAAAATCGTAGAGGGAGACCAAGAGACGAATACACTAAGCAGATTCAGAAGGATGTAGGCTGTAGTACGTACTGGGAGATGAAGGAGCTTGCACAGGATAGAGTAGCGTGGAGAGCTGCATCAAACCAGTCTCAGGACTGAAGACCACAACAACAACAACATGTTGGCGAAAATATATGTTTAATTCCGGAGGTACAAATAAAACATCATCCGAAACTGTGCTAAATGCATTCTCGGAAAATTATATAGAGCAATTAGTTCATGAGCCTACGCGAATAGTAAACGGTTATGAAAACACACTTGACCTCTTAGCAACAAATAATACTGAACTAATAACGAGCATCAAAACGGATAGAGAGATTAGTGAACACAAAGTTGTCGAAGCGAGATTGAATATTGTAATCCACAAATCCTCCAAAAATAAACGAAAAATATACCCATTCGAAAAAGCAGATAAAATTTCACTTGACGCCTTTCTGAGAGACAATTACCATTCCTTCCAAATAACGGTGTAAGTGTAGACTAGACGCGGCCTGAATTCAAAGAAATAGTATCGGCAGAAACTGGAAGATTTATACCAAATAAATTAACAAATGACGGAGCTGATCTTCCTTGGTACACAAAACGGGTCAGAACACTGATGCAGAAAAAAAGAAAAAAATATGCCAAATTTAAGCGGGCTCAAAGTCTCCAAGACTGGCGATCTTTTACAGAAGCTCGAAATTGAGCGGGGACTTCAATGCGGGATGCTTAATGTAGTTTCCACAAAGAAACTTTGTTTCGAAACCTGGCAGAAAATCGAAGGAGATTCAGGTCGTATATGTAGTATGTTAGTGAGAAGACAAAATCGGTGCTATTTCCGCACGAGAGCAATGGAGATACTATCAAAGACAGTGCTGCCAAAGCAGAGTTACTAAACACAGCCTTCCGAAATGCCTTCACAAAAGCAGACGAAGTAAATACTCCAGAATTCGAGTCAAGAACAGCTGCCAACATGAGTAACGTAGAAGTAGATATCCTGGGAATAGTGAATGAAATTAAAAAACTTAAGAAAAACAAGTCTTGCGGTCCAGATTGTATACCAGCTAGATTCCTTTCAGAGTATGCTGATACAATAGCTACATGCTTAACGATGTTATACAACCGTTCGCTCGGCGAGAGATCTGTACGCAAGGCCTGGAAAGTTGAACAGGTCACAGCAAAACGTAGTGGGAGTAACCCACTAAATTACAGGCCCATATAGTTAACGTCGATATGCAGAATGATTTTGGAACATATATTGTGTTCGAACATTATGAATTACCTCGAAGGAAACGGTCTATTGACACAGTGGCAACATGGATTAAGAAAGCGTCGTTCTTGTGAAACACATCGAGCTCTTTGCTCGCACGAAGTGTTGAGTGCTATTCACAAGGTATTTCTGGATTTCCGGAAGGCTTTTGACACAGTATCACACAAGCCGGTTGTAGTGAGATTGCATGCTTATGGAATATCGTCTCAGTTATGTGACTGGATTCGTGATTTCCTGTCAGAGAGCTCACAGTTCGTAGTAATTGACGGAAAGTCACCGAGTGTTTCCTGGGGTTCCCCAAGGTTGTGTTATATGCCCTTTGATGTTCCTTATCTATATAGACGATTTGGGAGACAATCTACGCAGAGACAATCTGAATGCCAAAAGAAATCCTTTAAACCAGGGCCTCCCAACCTTTTCAGCTGGCGGACCCCTTCTTGAGTCGAAAATCCATGGCGGACCCCTAGTCAGTCAAGAGCACAGCAACTTTAAATTTCAGAGTAAAAACCCATGGGAACTGAAAGCTTCTTAATGCAAGATGTTCCCAATGATCCCCTTCCCCTCCCCCCCCCCCCCCCCCCCGAAGTATCAATAGTCTTTGGTTTAGAGATGAATGAACACAACTTGAAATTAACGATCCAATTTGAATTCCCACTGTATCCATACACTTACTAGTGGATTTACTCCCTTTGTTCAACACACTATAGCCTGATTAATATTACTTGGTAATTGACATTTCACACGTTGGAGCAGCCTTCCTCCAAGAGCAGTCGACGTCACGTCCAAACTGTTCGCTGTTGACAGGCTACCGCCTGTGGTCTGTTCACCTCCACTGTTTGGCAACTGTTGTGCTGTTGTGTAAGGAGCATACATGTTTCGTAACAGTCGTGTGTGTGTGTGTGTGTGTGTGTGTGTGTGTGTGGTTTTTCGTGAAAGAAGAAAATGTTCAAATGTATGTAAAGTCTATGGGACTTAACTGCTGAGGTCATCAGTCCCTAGTCTCACACACTATTAACCTAAGTTTAACTTCCGCTAAGGACTACACACACACACACACACACACACACACACACACACACACACACACACACACACACACACACAGACACACACGCCCGAGGGAGGACTCGAACCTCCGACAGCGGGAGCCGCACCAATGCCGACTGTCAAATATTATTGCCAAAGATCGAATGTTATTGCCAAGTTTCGAGTGCTATACACATGATTTTTAAAGAAAAAAATAGTGATGAATTTGATTTACACATTTTTATTCAATAATTTTACTCATTATTTTACACGATCTGGTGAAAGGGGGCCGCGGACCCCCTAGAAAGAGCCGGCGGACCCCTAAGGGGTCCGCAGACCACACGTTGGGAAGCCCTGCTTTAAACTTCCGTTACACGATAAATCAGTCAAATCTAAAGGCCGTAAATTCAATAAAATACCTATGAATTACAGTCACAAACAACAGATTGGAAAGAACACATAGAAAATGTTGTGGCGAAGGTTAAGCAAAGACTGCGTTTTATTGGCAGTACACTTAGAAAGAAAATGTTACAGATCCACTAAAGAGGGTACCTACACTACGCTTGTACGTCCTCTTTTAGAATACTGCTGCGTGATGTGGGATCCTTAAAGGATAGGACTGATGGATTACATCGAAAAAATTCAAAGAAGGACAGCTTGAATTATCGCGAAGTAGGGGAGAGAGTGTCACGGGATTGATACAGGATTTGGGGTGGACATAATTAAAACAAAAGCGTTTATCGTTGCGGCGGAAACTTCTCACGAAATTTCAATCACCATCTTTCTCCTCCGAATGCGAAAATATTTTACTGAGACCGACCTATATAGGGAGAAACGATCACCATAATAAAATAAGGGAAATCAGAGCTCGCACGGAAAGATATAGGTGTTCGTTTTTTCCGCACGCTATACGTCATAGAAATAACAGAGAATTGTGAAGGCGGTTCGATGAACCTTCTGTCAGGCACTTAAATGTGATTTTCAAAGTATCCATGGAGATGTAGATGTATATAGGCGTTGCCGACCGCAGTGCCGTATTCTGCCTGTTTACACATCTCTGTATTTGAATACGTATGCCTATACCAGTTCCTTCGAAGCTTCATTGTACTATGAGAATAATAAGCATACTGTATGAGGTAAGGAGAGAAACGTTAGAAAGTAAACAGAGTAATGATGTCCCCAGAGAGAAAAAGAAAAAGCAAGAGAAGACTGAAAGATAATCTGACTAGAAAATTCGTCGGTATGAAGAAACTGGAGAAAGAGCAGTGATCTAAAAATTGTTATTTGCATCTCAGCTGAACAGGAGTAAAGAGATCTTTTAAATCATCAGCAAAAATAAAATAGTGTGATGGCAACAGAGAACGCCTTCTACTCCGCCTACTTACTGTTTTGCCTGACTCATTATTTAAACTACAAGATAGTTTGTGCCGGAAGCGAACACCTAACTCAAGAAGGAATCAGAGAAAGTTTTATTTTTATGTGTGGGGACGTCTAGTATATCAGGCTGATGGGAAACTGTAGTATGTATAGAAACACAGTATCACTGAAAACTAAAGGTGTTGCACGAATGGAATTACAAAATAAAAAAAGTGAGCTATGATGAAACGGTGAAGTTTTTCAGAAACACACAAAGATTCATTGAAGCACTCATTAAACATAATATAAGGCGTCTACGAAAACAACTGACAACTTACCGGTCAGATTGGGAAAGTTTTAAGGCAGCATTAGGTAACATTTTTAGTTTTTCTGTTGATTAATCCAAGAAGCACTGTATAAAACAGAAGTAAAATGTTTCCGTCGAAAAGTGCGCTTTGTTCTCAGAGCATTAGACGAACAAGAGCTTCCACTGGAGTGGCAGTGACTTTGTTCCTCACGACCGCGACCAACTGAGGTTGGCGTACAGCGTCGTTCGTGTGGCACGAAACCTCTTAGAGCCTTTCTCATTCCACAGAGAATGGCTGGCGTCCTCTTCGCAGAAACACACTGCTGTAGTCGGGATCGTAAATGAACGTGGTAGAAGACACTTGCATTACACGATTTTAACCGACAAGGGGAGGCTGAGTTTATAGCGTAATGTTCTTGATCATCAGTGTGAGTGTGGAAATGCTCTTTATTCGATCCCGACCTTCTCTACAGCGCTGGAGGAGTGAATATATGTAACACTCCGGGTTTTAGCCTACTTTCCAGTGATATCACTCACTTTCAGTTGGACATTTATTCTGTCACCAAATATAATTCAATTTCCAGGACAACGCTGCTAAAATTGCCTACAGAATAATATGTAAAATTAAATACCAAAAACTTCGCACATCCTTAGCAAATATCTGTCTTTAATACTTTTCCGAAATTTAGTATAGGTCTTTTGCTGTGAGATTTGTAGTTTTTTCGATTCTGTTTTGTTATCTCAGAGAAAAACTGTTATAAAAAGAATTTCGTGATCTGTGGCGACGTAACACATGTCTTTTCTCAAAAGGCCAGAAATGTCAATGGAATATTTCAGCAAACATTACTGTTTGCCATCATTAGCAGCACTGAAATCGAGAATTTATTGACTTTTGCATCATAAGTAAAGGCAGTGTAACAGACCATCACTAGGGGGTAGTGCAGGTTTAATAAAAAGGGGAGCATAGTTCTCTATTTGTAAACAAACCGACCAATTGCCCTAGATCCCCTTATGTAAACAAACCATTCACTTGGACTCTTAGATTTTTTTTTACTCAGGATTTAATTAGTGGCCCGTAACTGTTACTTGCATTACCACAATTTATGATGCAAGATGGCCACCAAGTAGTGCACTCGCGCTCTTGTTACACAGATGTTTGTTAATGGTCAAATGCTTTAAGCCTAATCTGATAACTGTTATGACAGTGATCACAATTTATGGCGCAAGTTATGTTTAATCTTAACGACCATAATTTATGGTCGTCAAATGTCGGCCTCAACTCCTCCATTCATGTAGTGGTTTTCCTATTGGTTTCCAATCACCGGCCTCCACCATCACTACCGCTGGCCAGTGTGGCCGAGCGGTTCTAGGCGCTTCAGTCTGGAACCACATGACCGCTATGGTCGCAGGTTCAAATTCTGCCTCGGACATGGATGTGTGTGATCTCCTTAGGTTAGTTAGGTTTAAGTAGTTCTAAATTCTAGGGGACTGATGACCTCTGATGTTAAGTCCCATAGTGCTCAGAGCCATTTGAACCATTTGAACCATTACTATGTTAAGTCCCATAGTGCTCAGAGCCATTTGAACCATTACTGCCACTCTTTGGGTACCCACCATCATGAAACAGGACTTAACGTTAGGATGTCAAATCAAACCGTCTAATTTCCAAACTGTTATTTTATTTGGGTACCAGTTTCGGCGAAATCTACAGATACCAGTATTTGAATGCTGGCCCCTATTTTGACCCGAACCGAGTTTTGAATCTTCCTACAAGTCGTTTAGGGGGCCTGAAGATGTAGTAAAACGCCGAAGCTGGTAGCCAAATTAAATAATAGTTTGGAAATTAGACGGCTGGAAGGTGTTTGATTTGACATCCTGTACGGAACAACCGAGTCCCGCAACCATCTCTGAAAAGATGGCCATATAGGGACTTGCCATTCGTATTCTGTACCTCGGTCGTCAACGCCATCAGCATTCAGGTGATGTTTACAATACCAAACATACAGGTAAAAAATTAACAACTAACACCACAGCGCCACTTGATTCAGCAGATTGTACTAAATGCAGTCTTGCTCCTTTGTCACTATCCCAGTGTTAAAAAAGCTGGCCTTCCTGACATTGTAATATTATAGTAAATAATGGTGGAACATTCCTACACTGGTACAGGAGAGCTGTGCAATTTATTAGCAGCACTGCACGTGACCTGGGCGGGGGTGGTAGAGAGGGGGTGGGCAACTTCACTCCGTGTGTCCAACCGCTACTGATGAGGTGACAGACTCAGGTAGCTAGCGGCGACCCGTGAGCTTGCGTGCGCACCACACTCAGGCACCTCCATCCTTGGATAAAAAGATTCCTCATATGGGGAACCAAATGAAAGAAAATGCCTCCATTACCAACTGGCTGCTCTATAACAGCCACTCATATTATACATGAATTAAGAAAGAAGAACACATATAATAATCGTATATTTTATGTTCTCCCTCTTAAACTTTTCACCGTGCAGTTTAATAGCAGGTGGTCCAACAAGCTGATTAAAATGCTCGTCACAGTAGCTATGCTTGGAAGCAAACTCATCACTCTGAAACACTGGTATTAGCGTTTCAAATCTACACTCCAGGAAATGGAAAAAAGAACACATTGACACCGGTGTGTCAGACCAACCATACTTGCTCCGGACACTGCGAGAGGGCTGTACAAGCAATGATCACACGCACGGCACAGCGGACACACCAGGAACCGCGGTGTTGGCCGTCGAATGGCGCTAGCTGCGCAGCATTTGTGCACCGCCGCCGTCAGTGTCAGCCAGTTTGCCGTGGCATACGGAGCTCCATCGCAGTCTTTAACACTGGTAGCATGCCGCGACAGCGTGGACGTGAACCGTATGTGCAGTTGACGGACTTTGAGCGAGGGCATATAGTGGGCATGCGGGAGGCCGGGTGGACGTACCGCCGAATTGCTCAACACGTGGCGCGTGAGGTCTCCACAGTACATCGATGTTGTCGCCAGTGGTCGGCGGAAGGTGCACGTGCCCGTCGACCTGGGACCGGGCCGCAGCGACGCACGGATGCACGCCAAGACCGTAGGATCCTACGCAGTGCCGTAGGGGACCGCACCGCCACTTCCCAGCAAATTAGGGACACTGTTGCTCCTGAGGTATCGGCGAGGACCATTCGCAACCGTCTCCATGAAGCTGGGCTACGGTCTCGCACACCGTTAGGCCGTCTTCCGCTCACGCCCCAACATCGTGCAGCCCGCCTCCAGTGGTGTCGCGACAGGCGTGAATGGAGGGACGAATGGAGACGTGTCGTCTCCAGCGATGAGAGTCGCTTCTGCCTTGGTGCCAATGATGGTCGTATGCGTGTTTGGCGCCGTGCAGGTGAGCGCCACAATCAGGACTGCATACGACCGAGGCACACAGGGCCAACACCCGCCATCATGGTGTGGGGAGCGATCTCCTACACTGGCCGTACACCACTGGTGATCGTCGAGGGGACACTGAATAGTGCACGGTACATCCAAACCGTCATCGAACCCATCGTTCTACCATTCCTAGACCGGCAAGGGAACTTGCTGTTCCAACAGGACAATGCACGTCCGCATGTATCCCGTGCCACCCAACGTGCTCTAGAAGGTGTAAGTCAACTACCCTGGCCAGCAAGATCTCCGGATCTGTCCCCCATTGAGCATGTTTGGGACTGGATGAAGCGTCGTCTCACGCGGTCTGCACGTCCAGCACGAACGCTGGTCCAACTGAGGCGCCAGGTGGAAATGGCATGGCAAGCCGTTCCACAGGACTACATCCAGCATCTCTACGATCGTCTCCATGGGAGAATAGCAGCCTGCATTGCTGCGAAAAGTGGATATACACTGTACTAGTGCCGACATTGTGCATGCTCCGTTGCCTGTGTCTATGTGCCTGTGGTTCTGTCAGTGTGATCATGTGATGTATCTGATCCCAGGAATGTGTCAATAAAGTTTCCCCTTCCTGGGACAATGAATTCACGGTGTTCTTATTTCAATTTCCAGGAGTGTAGGTGGAATGCAACAATAAACAGACATTAGTTGTTTAGGAATCAAATAATGTCGACTGTATTCAAATTATAGCACTCTTCCATTAGTTGTTTTACAAATTTCAAGAATCACCTTCCACAAATTTTTAGATCTATGGCATTTGAATATGTAATATGTGTCAACATATCTCGTCAAATCCATAATATTCCTGCTGCAGCTTTGTCATGTATTCTGTTATAATTTGTTCCAAAATACTTAGAATGACTGGACTTAACGCACTCCTTGAAAACATTAATGTCCTGCAGTCACCATTCTCACTTAGCCGCGATTTAACGGACGACTCCAAAGTGTGAACGTTGGTTCAGTGCTCAGAAATTGCATTATATACTCATCGCCTGCACTTAAATTAACGACTAATACTATCACTCTCTTCTTATTCCATTTACCGTATAACATCGTAACCTTATTCATTGCTTCAGACTGTATCTACGTGAGTGATAGCAATGGACTGACTGTGGAGCTCTTCGTTTGCTTTTTCTTTATTACCTAAATGCGAAGGCGTAACAAATTTATTTTTTCGTGTTTTAAATTTACAGACACGGCAGTGAATGTTATATAATATACAGTGACTGGAAAAGCACCATCCAAGTTGAGTAAGAAATGCTGAAACGTATAGCGCAGCGACTGCTCTGTTACTTCTCATCAATGCAGGCAGGACGTAAGTACTAGTGCAAGTGGTGTTAATAGTATAGATAAAATTATGTATTGGTGCACAACCATTCATGCAGAATCACTTCAAATTTATGGCTATAGCAGCCTTCGAACAATTTCCTCTTGTTATCAATAACCACAAAGACATAATGCGAGTTATTAGAGCATATGGTAACTAATTCACTTAATGACGTGTTGGTTCCTTAATATGCTTTAAATTCAGAATGCTAAAGCTTTATTTTTCTGATGTTAGGATATCAATGCTTTTGCTTAATGTCTACTGTGTTACTACGTCGATACCATGCACCATCTCCTGCCATAACTGAAATTTTTGCTAAAATAGAGTTTTTGAAAATCATATTCTTGCTCGAAGTGAATTCCCTCAGGATATGTTAATAGTGCAAGAACAAGATTAGTCTGAAGATCAAACAATTAAGGCACGTATGTTATCGGAAGAAAATGATCCATTGTTTTTCTTCTTCTTCCGGTTTCTAGTAACATTACAGGATCACTCGGCTACAACAAGATTCTTGTGACAGGTGCGTTTTGTCCACTCCTTCGTGACAATGATTACGTATTTTATAGAGAAAACACACATATGTACCTCTATGATTTTATTATAAACACTTACATATTGCAGGGTACATGAACAGACTTAAATGTGGTCGCAGTTCTGTGCCCTATCTGGTACACTTGCCTAATATATTTCTGCTTCCATACAATCCATACAAGCATAAAGCTGGACAGCTGCTTCTGCTAATGGGCGCACTGTTTGGCGAGCAGACTCACCCAGTTTACTCCAAAATGTCTTATACAGAATGTTCATTTTGACTGAAGACATTGAAATATCATGAAAACTACACATCACATCAAAAAAAGTCGTAATTCCAATTTGTTTGTCTCAGAGGGGGATATCCAGCGATGCTATACTAGACTCGCCACCCTACCCGATGAGTGGGTTGCGTTGGAGCCTGGGGGGGGGGGGGGAGGGGGGGAGAGGGGCGGACTTTGAAATCTTCAATTTATATTGCAGATTTTCTGTGGCAAAAAGTACATCATTTTCTTCATTTTGCAACATATGGCGCTGTGAACGGATGAATAGAAACGGGTACACAATTATAATTTACGACATACTAGTCATTGGCCCTTGAGTATCCAATGGCACGTGGGATCCCACCTCAATGCTTCGTCAGTAGGACAGGCCAGTATTTCATAACTTCTGATTGAAAAACCCATTCGCAACGTTGTATTCCTCACAGCACAGGGACTACTCTATGGGCCTCTGTGGCTGTGGATCGAAACTAATGCTATTCTACTTTTCCAATTAGAGTATGTGTTCAAACGCAGTACCGCCAACTTCAATACGCTTAACGATCCGCTTTTCAAATGACGGTACACGGGACAGAACCATATCTGAGGAAATATCAGCACAGGCGTTTCTGATGCGGTCGACCATGTCTTCACGGCTTGTTTGCAGTTGCTGGTACAATTTGTCATTTCCTTATCCTCACAGAAGGAAATCCGGCGACGTCAAATCTGGTGACCTAGCAGGTGAATTAATAGGCCACCTCTACCCACTGTAGTATAAAAAAAGGAGATCTTTTAAAAATTGAATTATAATTGATTATGATTGCGTTGTTAAAATGTTGTGTGCTTATTGGTATTCTTTTGGGCATCGGACTTCCTTACATTTTTGTTGAAGCTGCAGGCGGTGGAGGACTCCGGTGTCACCGGTGCTTGTCGTAATCAAGAAAATCCTCTTCCTGTGATTTTCCTCTTCGCTTACATCAATAAATAAAACGATTGATACGGTTCTTTAACATTATATTATTCACTCACATATACAATACATCGAGATCGCAATACTTCATCTCAAAAATCGCACATCCTCATCGTCCTTCTACATAGGAGAGAGTTAGTTTGTGTCTATCTAAAACAAAAGACTGTACAACAAACTGTATGAGAAAATGTTTACGTTTGTCTGTGCCTTACCGCGCATTCATAATTAACGTCTTTGCCAACCCTCTGGTTACTCGGTGTTATCTCCATACCTCGTGGTGTTTCATTTGTCTCTAAGATTTCGTAACTCATAGCTATTAGTATAGCTAAACTTGTGTTACAATATACACACTTTGAGAAGGGAAGATGTCAATGTGTTTCGAAAAAGGAAACGTTGGAACCAAGTGGATGAATCTATCCTTTGGGGTCTCACAACCAAAATTACTGTATCCCCTTACTTTACTTACTGAATTATTCCTAGGGGAAAGAAACGCAGTACTACTTTCTCTTACTTTCTGTAATGGCACAAGCTTCCCCAATAAATTTTCCATTAGTTGTCTGAAGGATGGGTGTCTGGAACAACGATATATCCCCTCCAAAAAGTGGTCTTTATATCAAGATAGCTTTTAATGCTACCAGTAATCGTATCTTCTTTAAATCATGTATCTGCAGTTGGGTGCTACAACAAAATCTTTAGAACACATATTATTGTATCGTTTTAGATACACACCTATAGGGAGTTATAAAACTATTATTATATTTCCTAATGATCTATTTGTCGGCATAAATTATTGACGTCAAACTAAGGTTACGGGATCTAACACCCAAATTAGATCGAATACTTCTTCTCACTCGTTCACAGTCCACATAATTTTATCTTTTTGGCATGTAAAACAAGGGAACGTCTCAATAAACTAGCATGACATTTTCTGGTCTGTATGGTGGTACTATCATCCCAAATAACGTTGTCAATGTTGATACTGAACTTGCTGAACGAGTGTGCCTAGTAACTACAACGTGAAACTCCTGGGGTAATTAGATAGCGAGAAGAGCGGCTGATTAATGGTTCGCTCACACGGTAGACTGAGCGTTGGGAATTTCTGGCAAGGACCCTAGCCGCGCGCAGACACGCGCCATGCGGATTTTTTCCCGATCCCACGATGTGTGGGAGCCAGCGTGGGACTCGGCTGTGGCAGGACCAGCTACGCTCCAACTTCCTATGGCTGCCACTAACCTGCGCAGTCGCACACTGTATCTGTGAGATCCGCAGTGCCGCGCTTAATATTCGAGGTAGATAGTTTGCAAATCAGGTAGCTATCTTCAGCTCAAGTGCCATGGCAAAAACAAACTCTTGCTGGCTGCTCCCAACGCCTCTACGAGATATTTGAGAAAGATTCTCAGTCTGCTAGAGAAAGGTTTGTTAGGTAAATATGCACTTATTTTACAATTTACTTTTCTTTTAGGGCAATGAATAGTTCTCAACATCATCCCAGGGAGTATATTGCAATCCTGAACTGCAATCTGGAAAGATTAAGGATTTGCAACTATGGCTGCTACAGCCTCTTCATTGGACTCAACAAACTTCCGAACTCAAATTTCTCTAAGTGCGGAAACAGTTGGTAGTCGGAGGGCACCAAATATAGTGCATAAGACGTACTTTCAGCTTCAAGCGCTACTGTAGTGAGTAAATGCGCACCCTGTTAGGTTTGTAAAATACCCATTTATACCTCTCATAATTTCTACTCTGGACACCTAACGCTTTCCAGTCACAGATTTATAAGAGTAATTGGAAATCTATGGGTGCCTTATCTGGCGAATAAGATGGGCGTTCCAACATTGTGTTCTTCAAATCCCCCAGATTTCCCATTACTGGAGATCTTTGAGAGCAAATGCGTTATACCAGACCCGTGTTGAATTGACACTGCGTCCTTGGCAGAACTGCCAAAGCTGTCCCCCGCCCCCAAAAAAATTACTAAAAAGATACAGCAAATTTTATAATTTCGTAAGTAAGTTCAGTCGGAATGAACTACAACGATGAAAACTATTGCACACATCAAATTAAATGTAGTAAACAAATCACAAATCGTATAAACTTTCTAAAAAATCTCTATCTTGTTATTTATAGCCACAACTCAGTATCAGTTTTATTATGATTAATAATAAAGAACATATTTTATTTGCTCCTCATAAATAGTTGCCATTGAAAAAATGGTAGCTATAAATAAAAGAAAAGGAGCTATAATTAAGAACTGAGAAAATGTTCCTTTCAAAAACTGCGTTTCTGTTATAGTTTTATTCTGTTTTTCCTTGCTTCTAGCGAAGAAGGTTAAAATGGTTCAAATGGCTCTGAGCACTATGGGGCTTAACTTCTGAGGTCATCAGTCGCCTAGAACTTAGAACTACGTTAACCTAGCTAACCTAAGGACATCACACATATCCATGCCCGAGGCAGGATTCGAACCTGCGACCGTAGCTGTCGCACGGTTCCAGACTGTAGCGCCTAGAATCGCTCGGCCACTCCGGCCGGCGAGCGAAGAAGGCTTGGAGGTTTTGTCTTAGTCTATCGACAACATACATTATGTGATCAAAAGTATCCGGACACCTGGCTGAAAATGACTTACAAATTCTTGAAGCCCTCCTTCGGAAATGCTGGAATTCAATATGGTGTTGGCCCACCCTCAGCTTCCTCTTTCGTAGGCATACGTTCAGTCAGGTGCTGGAAGGTTTCTTGGGGACTGGCAGCCCATTCTTCACGGAGTGCTGCGCTGAGGAGAGGTATCGATGTCGGCCGGTGATGCCTGGCAAGGAGCGATGTTCCAAAACATCCCAAAGATGTTCTGTAGTATTCATGTCAGGACTCTGTGCAGAACAGTCCATTACAGGGATGTTATTGTCGTGTAATCACTCCACCACATGGCGTGCATTATGAACAGGTGCTAGATCGTGTTGAAAGATACAATCGCCATCCCCGAATTGCTCTTCAACAGTGGAAAGCAAGAAGATGTTTAAAACATTAATGTAGACCTGTGATGCGATAGTGCCACGCAAAACAACAAGGAGTGCAAGCTCCCTCCATGAAATACACGACCACACCATAACACCACCGCCTCAGAATTTTTGTGTTGCACTACACGCGCTGGCAGAGGACGTCCACCTAGCATTCGCCATACCTACACCCTGCCATCGGATGACCACATTGTGTACCGTGATTCGTCACTCCACACAACATTTTTCCACTCTTCAATCGTCCAATGTTTACACTTCTTACACTAAGTGAGGTGTCGTTTGGCATTTACCGGAGCGGTGTGTGGCTTATGAGCAGCCGCTCGACCATGAAATCAAAGTTTTCTCACCTCCCGCCTAACTTTCAGAGTACTTGCAGTGGATCCTGATGCAGTTTGGAATTCCCGTCTGATAGTCGGGATAGATGTCTGCCTATTACACATTACGACCCACTTCAACTGTCGGCGGTCTCAGTCAGTGAACAGAGGAGGTCGCCCTGTACGTGTCCCTTCACGTTTCCACTTCACTATCAGATCGGAAACAGTGGACCTAGGGATGTTTAGGAGTGTGCAAATCTAGCGTACAGTCGTATGACACAAGTGACACCCAATCACGTGACCACGTTTGAAGTCCGTGAGTTCCGCGGAGCTCCCCATTCTGCTGTCTCACGATGTGTAATGACTACTGAGGTCGTGATATGGAGTACCTGGCAGTAGATAGCAGCACAATGCACCTAATATGAAAAACGTATATTTTTGGGGGTTTAGCTAAATTCGACAGTCTTCCCCCTTACTCGACCTTAAATACTTTTCCATAATCTTTAAGTACCTGAAACTGCGTTCACATGATACTGTAGACACTGATATTGCCGTAAATGTACTCAAATCTCACACTTTGAAAAAAACCTTCAAAATACCCAAATGAGATCTTTCGCTTGGAACTTAAAGGCAGATATTTCGTTAACTACCTCCGCTGTATTAATATCCCTGCCATATTTGGCAGCAAAATCAGCAGCATATTTTCCAAGATAAGATTTAATGCGTTTTCTGACAGGAGTTAGATGCCAGATGAACTGGTACTATATACAGAGTGTTTCAGTACAGTGGTTGCAAACTTTCAGAAGAGGTAGAGTATACCTGTTGTTGTTATTGTGGTCTTCAGTCCTGAGACTGGTTTGATGCAGCTCTCCATGCTACTCTATCCTGTGCAAGCTTTTTCATCTCCCAGTACTTACTGCAACCTACATCCTTCTGAATCTGCTTAGTGTATTCATCTCTTGGTCTCCCTCTACGATTTTTACCCTCCACGCTGCCCTCCAATACTAAATTGGTGATCCCTTGATGCCTCAGAACATGTCCTATCAACCGATCCCTTCTTCTGGTCAAGTTGTGCCACAAACTTCTCTTCTCCCCAATTCTATTCAATACTTCCTCATTAGTTATGTGATCTACCCATCTAATCTTCAGCATTCTTCTGTAGCACCACATTTCGAAAGCTTCTATTCTCTTCTTGTCCAAACTATTTATCGTCCATGTTTCACTTCCATACATGGCTACACTCCATACGAATACTTTCAGAAATGACTTCCTGACACTTAAATCAATACTGGATGTTAACAAATTTCTCTTCTTCAGAAACACTTTCCTTGCCATTGCCAGCCTACATTTTATATCCTCTCTACTTCGACCATCATCAGTTATTTTGCTCCCCAAATAGCAAAACTCCTTTACTACTTTAAGTGCCTCATTTCCTAATCTAATTCCCTCAGCATCACCCGACTTAATTAGACTACATTCCATTATCCTTGTTTTGCTTTTGTTGATGTTCATCTTATATCCTCCTTTCAAGACACTGTCCATTCCATTCAACTGCTCTTCCAAGTCCTTTGCTGTCTGTGACAGAATTACAATGTCATCGGCGAACCTCAAAGTTTTTATTTCTTCTCCCTGAATTTTAATACCTACTCCGAATTTTTCTTTTGTTTCCTTTACTGCTTGCTCAATATACAGATTGAACAACATCGGGGAGAGGCTACAACCCTGTCTTACTCCCTTCCCAACCACTGCATCCCTTTCATGTCCCTCGACTGTTATAACTGCCATCTGGTTTCTGTACAAATTGTAAATAGCCTTTCGCTCCCTGTATTTTACCCCTGCCATCTTTAGAATTTGAAAGAGAGTATTCCAGTCAACATTGTCAAAAGCTTTCTCTAAGTCTACAAATGCTAGAAACGTAGGTTTGCCTTTCCTTAATCTTTCTTCTAAGATAAGTCGTAAGGTCAGTATTGCCTCACGTGTTCCAGTGTTTCTACGGAATCCAAACTGATCTTCCCCGAGGTTGGCTTCTAGTAGTTTTTCCATTCGTCTGTAAAGAATTCGTGCTAGTATTTTGCAGCTGTGACTTATTAAACTGATAGTTCGGTAATTTTCACATCTGTCAACACCTGCTTTCTTTGGGATTGGAACTACTGACGGCCTTGGGAGAGCCAGCCCTGACAAAACTCTACCATCTGGTGAGCAAGATGTATGAAACAGAAGAGTACACCTAGACGGTGGAAAATCACGTAGCAATGCATGGTCGGAAACGCTTACCTGGCGGAGTAGTGATGACACAAAAAAAAAAAAAACGGGAAAGGAAGGTCACGAAGTACTTCCTACTGGAATACGTCAGGACACTGGTGTACGAAACCCCTGTAAACAGTGCTGAGGAACCTGTGGCACGCATCGTGGCAGTTGCTGAGGAAGTCCGGGACACATCCAGTATTTCCCAGAACTCCAGACCTCCCATGCGAGGGAGCTTTGAGGCTTGCACCTTTCTTGATGACGATCGTTGTCTGTTTTTGTTCTTATATCCTGGTTTCTCCTATACTAAGCATAACAAAATTTTTTCTCACCCTGTTCGTGTCCTTCCTTTTATGTGCCTTGTGTCGCCACTATCGCGCCAGGGAAGCGTTTCCGGCCATGTATTGCTATGTGATTTCCCCATCGCCTAAGCGTACACTACCTCTCCTGAAACTTTGTAAGCGCTGTGCTGAAACACACTGCATAAGGGGCGATCAAAATGTTTCCCTTTGAGTGTGTTACTGCAGCGCATATGCTACCCAGCGCGATTCCGAGGTGGGGACATAGGTAGCAACATTTGGGCAAGGGGGTTTTGTGGCCTTCGAAAGGAAACTTTTCGATCGCCCCTCATATGTGAGATCTTTTTTCCATTTCACTTATTATTCCATCAAACTCTTTGATTATTTTTATTTTAAATTTCCGTGCAGGTCTTCGTGCTTGTCACAAAAATGCATGGCGCAATGGTTCCTTATTGCATAAGCATAATATCTGTTTCACAAATTTTTCAGCCTCTAGTCGTAGAGTTTTTAAGAGAATAGAGCATTACAGCGCGGCATGAGGAGGATCAATGAATTTCATGCTCTGCATGGTCATATGATGAACTTCATACGTTATAGTGGCTCATGGCTCTGAGCAGTATGGGACTTAGCATCTATGGTCATCAGTCCCCTAGAACTTAGAACTACTTAAACCTAACTAACCTAAGGACATCACACAACACCCAGTCATCACGAGGCAGAGAAAATCCCTGACCCCGCCGGGAATCGAACCCGGGAACCCGGGTGTTGGAAGCGAGAACGCTACCGCACGACCACGAGCTGCGGACCGTTATAGTGGGTTTTCGGTCTAATGAGAGCTGCAAAGCTGGCTCATCAGTACTTGCAAGTTGATTTTAGGATCTACCGGACAACAGTCTCTTCCAGTAGAGCCCTGAGCTATATCGATCACGTCTTTTCTTAGGTGCTGTCTACTCCTCTACGACTTTTTTTCTGTGTCTACCGGTCTGTGAAGTTATGAAGTGTTGTGAATTCGAATTTCTGTCACCCTCTTAAAACTTGATAGATAAAAGCTATCTTACTTTGATTATCATACGAACAGACCTATAGTTGAGCATCAGTAATAATATGTGAAACTTACGGGTTTTGGGAGCAACAATATTTTAAAAGTTTTTTGAGTAATGGAGATTTGAATGGCGGGCTCCATGTGGTTCCCAAGTTGTGCAGCGACCGTAAACCATAAAATTACCAAATTACCAGTTGCAAAATCATGTTTTATTTATTTACTTTTGCAAATCGATTTCAACTGATTAACAACCATAATCGGTGCTACAAAAACAAGAATAAAAATAGTTAATAACAGTGACCAAATGAATAAATGTACATAAAGCAACGTAAAATCAATTAAATGTATATAGACGTATTAAACCATTTAAAATGCACATACAGATTTACCTTTCAACGAATATGTGCCCTCAGTAGTAATACTGTCTTAAGCAGAGGTCAGACATAAAGTGATACGTCGAGAATTGACTATGATAATGAGAAACCATAAGGGGGCGCTGCAAAGCAAACCCACCCTCTATGCGAAAAGATACGGCTAAAATAAAAATGAGAAGAAGAAATGACATACAAAGTGTAGTAAAATATAATGATATAAAACTAAAATATTTACATAAAATGGATATATTGACAAAGATTTTGTTAATCACACAGTTCAGTTATATGCGCCAAAAGCGATTGTACAAATTAGTAAAAAGGCACAAACATAGATGAGAAGCACACCATAGAAAAAAATTTTAAAATTATTTATCATATTATCGAAGAGTAAAAGTTAATCATAATGTCAAAACGTAAAACGGTGTTGGCATCCATCTAACGTACAGTTCATGATATTCAGGAAGTCCGGATTTTTTTTCCGGCAGATGGCGCCACATTGCTGATTGCACATGTAATGTAAACTAAGTTGTGATCGGAAAATTACGGACACGAACGAAACAAACGTATTAAGAAACAAGACTAAATGCAAAAATAAAGTGCTAGCACACTTCATACACGGGAAAATTAACACAGGTTCGATAGGATGAACTGAGAACTCGTAGGGGCTCTTATATAATGAGACATAAATCCCCACAATATGTCTGTTGGTGCAGCCGACTAGACGGCAAAAGCCCAATTAAAGGGCGTCAACCCAAACTTAAACACAATAACATCATTCACAGCACCAATCTATTTATCTCCCCCCCCCCCCCCCTTTCACTCTTCCCTCCTCCACCCCGCTCTCGTCTTTCCCTGTCCTATCATCTCCATTCACATCAAGCAAATGCTCGGCGAAGAGCTCCCAAAAACTGAGCTCCCCTTACCGTTACCTGCTCAGTGGAAGGCACACGCGAGCTGATCTATGATGACAAAAGATCTCCATATCCTCTAGCAAATCAAGATTTCCCTTTTCCGCTCTATGCAATAACCTCACAAACGTCTCAATTCGAGGAAGTTCATGTGCAGTATTTATAATAAGGGCTGCAAAATTCGACGTATCATCCGCGTCCTTTCTGTCAACGGCGACATGTTCAGCAAATCTAGTTTCAATTTTTGGTCCAGTCTGACCTACGTAACATGCTCTACAGTTTGGACAAAATATTTTGTAAACCCCCGACTGGTGTAAAACTTTTACTTTATCTACGCCATGATCTAAAATTTGTCCCAAATTATTCTTAGTTGAGAAAGCAATTTTAACCTTGAGTTTCCTAAAAACAGCTGCAACTTAAAGACTAACCGTCCCATAGTATGGTAAAGAAATATATTTCATTGTATCATTTTTCCCTACAGTTACTTCATTTGAAACTTCCTGGCAGATTAAAACTGTGTGCCCGAGCGAGACTCGAACTCGGGACCTTTGCCTTTCGCGGGCAAGTGCTCTACCAACTGAGCTACCGAAGCACGACTCACGCCCGGTACTCACAGCTTTACTTCTGCCAGAACCTCGTCTCCTACCTTCCAAACTTTACGGAAGCTCTCCTGCGAACCTTGCAGAACTAGCACTCCCGAAAGAAAGGATATTGCGGAGACATGACTTAGCCACAGCGTGGAGGATGTTTCCAGAATGAGATTTTCACTCTGCAGCGGAGTGTGGCAAAGGTCCCGAGTTCGAGTCTCGGTCGGGCACACAGTTTTAATCTGCCAGAAAGTTTCATATCAGCGCACACTCCGCTGCAGAGTGAAAATCTCATTCTAGTTACTTCATTTGCTCCCATGTCTTTGTATTTATTGGCAAATTTCTCATAAATTTATTGAACGAAGGGTAGCGGATTAATAATTTGATTTAGCTATGGAAAAAATAATATCTAACTCAGTTTTACGATCCTCTTCAGAAAGTGGGATACAGAAAACACGATTAAATGCAAATCTGAAAAACGCCATTTTATGCTGATTAGGGTGGGCTGAATGATAGTTTATGAAACAGTCAGTATATGTCTTTTTTCGAAATATGCCAAAATGAAGCCTTCCGTCACTATTACTTATGTATAGATCCAAAAAACTAATAACCCCATTCGTTTTAAGTTCATATGTGAACTTTATTTTACCATGTAAAGCGTTAAATGAGGACACAATTTCGTTAACGTCATTTTCATCGCCATTCACAAGCAATAATGTTTCATCAACGTACCTAACGTAAAAGACAATTTTCTTTGCCAACTCAACATTCTCATGAAACCATCTGGTTTCAAGGTGATTGATGAACACGTCAGCTAAGGAACCAGAAATCGCTTTTCCCATACTGAGACCGTCTTTTTGCACATAAATTTCGTCGTTGAACCGGAGAAAGTTTTATTTGAGCATAAGAGGTAAAAGGTCTATAAACTCTTCCGTTCCATTGTCTGTCAAATTACTCAGCATTAAATCATTTTTCACAATATTAAGAGTCTCATCTATAGGGATATTAGTGTATAAATTCACAATTTCCAGATGTAACAGCTTCATACTAGCTGTAGTGAGGATGTTTCTAACCTGCTCAATTAATTGTTTACTATTCTTCACAGAAAATTGTTTACGGAATCGAAAGTGTTTTTTTAATATATTTAAACATTTTCGGGCAATTTTACTGAAGGGACCCCCTATGTTGTTCACGATTGGTCTCACAGGGCACCCCTTTTTATGGAACTTAAGTTGGGCCCTTAAAGTAGGTGTCTGTGGTTTCATGATTCGCAAAGTCAGCTTCTCAAACGGTGTAACAATGTCTTTTTATTTTTTTAACTTATCATGAAGTTTTTTCTGTGCTTCACCAGTAAGATCTTTCTCAATTCCACAATATAATTATTAGCAAAAAATTCTTTAGTTTTCTTAATATATTCATCTTTGCTAACTACAATTACAGTGTTCCCTTTATCGGCTTTAGTAACGATCGCTTTATTTCTATGCAATTTACTATTTATACTCTTGATCGTTCTGTTTTCTGTAGACCACATTGTATTTACTTTATTTATTTCCTTAGAAATAACTTTTTCAAGTGCAACAGCGACATGGCTTTCTTCAGCTTTATTAACCTTTAAACTATTTAACGCAAATCTTGCATGGACTAATGCATCTTTTACTGCATCTTTATTGAACCTGCTATGCACGTTATACTTCAAACCCTTGTTAAGCAGCTGTTGTTCATGTGTGCGAAAACCTATTTCAGTTAAGTTTACCACACTTGGATAAAAATTACAGTCCGATTTACTTACCGGACAGGTCGTATTAGGTTGCCGAATTAACAGCTGAAGTTTGTTATTGTGCCTAATTTGAGTTTTAGTTGCAATCTTTTCAACAGAAAATCTAATATTTCTACAGAAATAATCAAAAACTAGTAGAGAAACAACTCTTGAAAGTTCAAAATGCAGACGAAAAAGATACTCATCAAGAAAGAAGCCATTTACAAGAATCTTTTTCGTCTGCATTTTGAACTTTCAAGGGTTGTTTCTCCGCAAATTTTCGATTATTTCTGTAGAAATGTTAGGTTTTCTGTTGAAAAGATTGCAAGGCATGTAGATAGTCATATTTAGTACGTGAATTGAATAGTAGTACATTATGCCAATGCAATGTACAGTTGGTGGTAGTGGTAGTTAGTGTTTAACGTCCCGTCGACAACGAGGTCATTAGAGACGGAGCGCAAGCTCGGGTTAGGGAAGGAGTGGGAAGGAAATCGGCCGTGCCCTTTCAAAGGAACCATCCAGGCATTTGCCTGAAACGATTTAGGGAAATCACGGAAAACCTAAATCAGGATGGCTGGAGACGGGATTGAACCGTCGTCCTCCCGAATGCGAGTCCAGTGTGCTAACCACTGCGCCACCTCGCTCGGTGTACAGTTGCTTGTAGACTATATACAGGGTGCTCAAAAAAATGTCCAGTGCTTTGAGAAGTGGTAGCACTTTTAGAAACAAGAAAAATAATTAGAATAAATATGGGTCGGGAAACGCATACTTTCCGAAATGAACCCTTGTTTACACGAAGGGATGCGTGACGCTTGGTTGCCGATATCAGCACAGTCGTTGCCTTCGTACTCCGTCATATGTCTCGGCAGAGTGTTATAACGTCTTGTTCACAGTACTCTACCTGCCATTAGACCGCCTGCAGTCAGTTACGTGGTTCGGGTCATGTTTGCAGGCTACGTTCGTCTTCGTAGTGTTCGTGTGCAAAAATGTATAGTACTTTAACCTTGTGTACGTATCATGGTGTTTTACATTCTTCCAAACGCGGATTCCATTTTGTGTTTACTGTTATTACGCAGTTTGTACCTACAAATTCTAAAGGTGGCAGGGGTAAAATACAGGGAGCGAAAGGCTATTTACAATTTGTACAGAAACCAGATGGCAGTTATAACAGTCGAGGGACATGAAAGGGAAGCAGTGGTTGGGAAGGGAGTAAGACAGGGTTGTAGCCTCTCCCCGATGTTGTTCAATCTGTATATTGAGCAAGCAGTAAAGGAAACAAAAGAAAAATTCGGAGTAGGTATTAAAATTCATGGAGAAGAAATAAAAACTTTGAGGTTCGCCGATGACATCGTAATTCTGTCACAGACAGCAAAGGACTTGGAAGAGCAGTTGAACGGAATGGACAGTGTCTTGAAAGGAGGATATAAGATGAACATCAACAAAAGCAAAACAAGAATAATGGAATGTAGTATAATTAAGTCGGGTGATGCTGAGGGAATTAGATTAGGAAATGAGGCACTTAAAGTAGTAAAGGAGTTTTGCTATTTGGGGAGCAAAATAACTGATGATGGTCGAAGTAGAGAGGATATAAAATGTAGGCTGGCAATGGCAAGGAAAGTGTTTCTGAAGAAGAGAAATTTGTTAACATAAAGTATTGATTTAAGTGTCAGGAAGTCATTTCTGAAAGTATTCGTATGGAGTGTAGCAATGTATGGAAGTGAAACGTGGACGATAAATAGTTTGGACAAGAAGAGAATAGAAGCTTTCGAAATGTGGTGCTACAGAAGAATGCTGAAGATTAGATGGGTAGATCACATAACTAATGAGGAAGTATTGAATAGGATTGGGGAGAAGAGAAGTTTGTGGCACAACTTGACCAGAAGAAGGGATCGGTTGGTAGGACATGTTCTGAGGCATCAAGGGATCACCAATTTAGTATTGGAGGGCAGCGTGGAGGGTAAAAATCGTAGAGGGAGACCAAGAGATGAATACACTAAGCAGATTCAGAAGGATGTAGGTTGCAGTAGGTACTGGGAGATGAAAAAGCTTGCACAGGATAGAGTAGCATGGAGAGCTGCATCAAACCAGTCTCAGGACTGAAGACCACAACAACAACAAAACCTACAAATTGTGTAGTACACTTACACTTTTTCTCTACCACCACTTGTTACCATTGGAAGCCTACTACTTGACAAGTGATATTGCGCATATGATATTCTGCTATGTTTTAGCAAATGGACGTAGCCTGCAAGCCCGTGCTCTCTACGCTGAAGAATATCCACAGCGGAGAGTGTCGTCTGATAAGCTGTCGGGCAGACTATTCCGGCGCCTGAGGGACACTGGCGCCCTTGCGCTTCGGAAGACTGACAGTACACAGTACGCACGCCTGACATGGAGGGGAGTGTGTCACGTTCAGTGGGAAAAACTCTTGGGATCCGTGCGCGACGATTAGCAGCAGCTGAAGGCGTGTCTTATTCTCTTATCGTGGGGAGCTGGAGAGGGAGGGGGGGGGGGGGCGGTACGTCATGTACAGTTGCGTTACCCATATCATCTACAGCATGTTCATTCCAGAAGGCCACAGGATTATCACGGCAGAAGGCGGTTCTGTCAATGGTTCTTACAGAAAGGTGCCGCAGATCCGCTGTTCAAATTCAAGATTTTACACTACTGGCCATTAAAATTGCTACGCCACGAAGATGACGTCCTACAGACGCGAAATTTAACCGACAGGAAGAAGATGCTGTGATACGCAAGTGATTAGCTTTTCAGATCATTCACACAAGGTTGGCGCCGGTGGCGACACCTACAACGTGCTGACATGAGGAAAGTTTCCAACCGATTTCTCATACACAAACAGCAGTTGACCGGCGTTGCCTGGTGAAACGTTGTTGTGATGCCTCGTGTAAGGAGGAGAAATGCGTACCATCACGTTTCCGACTTTGATAAAGGTCGGATTGTAGCCTATCGCTATTGCGGTTTATCGTATCGCGACATTGCTGCTCGCGTTGGTCGAGATCCAATGACTGTTAGCAGAATATGGAATCGGTGGGTTCAGGAGGGTAATACGGAACGGCGTGCTGGATCCCAACGGCTTCGTATCACTAACAGTCGAGATGACAGGCATCTTATCCGCATGGCTGTAACGGATCGTGCAGCCACGTCTCATCCCTGAGTCAACAGATGGGGACGTTTGCAAGACCACAACCATCTGCACGAACAGTTCGACGACGTTTGCAGCAGCATGAACTATCAGCTCGGAGACCATGGCTGCGGTTACCCTTGACGCTACATCACAGACAGAAGCACCTACGATGGTGTACTCAACGACGAACCTTGGTGCACGATGACAAAACGTCATGTTTTTGGATGAATCTAAGTTCTGTTTACAGCATCATGATGGTCGCATCCGTGTTTGGCGACATCGCGGTGAACGCCCATTGGAAGCGTGTATTCGTCATCTCCATACTGGCGTATGTTGTTCGATTGGTTACACGTCTCGGTCACCTCTTGTTCGCATTGATGGCACTTTGAACGGTGGACGCTATATTTCAGACCTGTCGCGACCCGTGGGCCTACCCATCATTCGATCCCTACGAAACCCTACATTTCAGCAGGATAATGCACTACCGCCTGTTGCAGGTAATGTACGAGCCTTTCTGAATACAGAAAATGTTCGACTGCTGCCCTGGCCAACAAATTCTCCAGATCTCTCACCAATTGAAAACGTCTGGTCAATGGTGGCCGAGCAACTGGCTCGTCACAATACGCCAGTCACTACTCGTGATGAACTGTGGTATCGTGTTGAAGCTGCATGGGCAGCTGTACCTGTACACGCCATCCAAGTTCTGTTTGACTCAATGACCAGGCGTATCAAGGCCGTTATTACGGCCAGAGGTGGTTGTTCTGGGTACTGATTTCTCAGGATCTATGCACCCAAATTGCGCGAAAGTGTAATCACATGTCAGTTCTAGTATAATATAGATGTCCAATGAATACCCGCTTATCATCTGCATTTCTTTTTGGTGTATCAATTTCAATAACGAGTAGTGTATTTACCGTTGATCCAGGGTTCATAAGACATGGTGTTGTGAGTTTCCATAACCAGTATTTATGGGTAGAAGTAAATCCTCAAGCAATTCAGGAAAGAGGGCATCAACACCGATTCCAAATCAAAATATGAGCAGGCTTACTTGACGATAAATTAATAGGGCCATACATGCTACCTCAAGGGTTAGCTGGGGCGCATTATATGGACTTTCCCATTAATGTATTGCCTACCTTTCTCGAGGCTGTGCCATTGCAGCAACAAATACAAATGCGATTCATACATGATGGCGCAACAGCATGCTTTTGTCACAATGTGCGCAAACATCTGAATCAGACATTTCAGAACATAACCGCTGCTTTGGTGTTGGGCCCCACTCCTTGGCCTGCTCCTTCCCCATACCGCAAGCCCATAGAATTTTGGTTATGGGTACACTTGAATGAATTGGTCTACCCACGCCAGTCAATGATATACGGACACTACAGGGTCTCGTCTTCAATGCGTGTCAGTAGGTACAACTAGAACAACGCGGTATACATCAAAGGATGCGTCATTCGTTAGGACGGAGAGCTCAGGGGTGCATTGTAATGAATGGACGCCATGTTGAGCACCTCCTGTAAACATGTGTTTACCACAAATTGTATCAGTTTCCGAACCCGTGTTTACTGGACTTATCTCAGAAAGTACGTATTTCCGGACTCAAGTTTATTGGACTTATTTTTCTTGTTTAGATGAGTACTACCATCTCTCAAAGTATTCTACACTTTTTTTGAACACCCTATATATATATATATATATATATATATATATATATATATATATATATATATATATATATATGTATAATCTACCTAGAGACAAAGCAAGAATGTACGTATACCAACCACTCCACGATACCGTACCCCGACTTTAACTGGTCTATCCCAGACTAAATTTAAGAAGCTAAGTTATTTTCAGAAGGTTTGTGTTTTGTAATTACGGCAGTCATTTATGGTAAAGTTGAGGTGCTGCCTTCAGAAGAAGATACAGCACATGTGAAGATAAGTTGAACGTGCTATCAAGAACCGGCCGATGTGGCCGAGGTGTTATAGGTGCTACAGTCTGGAACCGCGCGACCGCTACGGTCGCAGGTTCGAATCCTGTCTCGGGCATGGATGTGTGTGATGTCCTTAGGTTAGTTAGGTTTAAGTAGTTCTAAGTTCTAGGGGACTGATGACCTCAGAAGTTAAGTCCCATAGTGCTCAGAACCATTTGAACCATTTGCTATAAAGAAATTCTTCTCTCAGGCAACCAAGTGCTCAAACATATTTTAGAGCGTTGATTTGAGATCGTCTTGACCTGGTGATCTGAGTATGGCCAAGATATCCGTGTTCCCTTCGTGTGTCTGCACTTGAATCTCTAAGAATGAGCAGTTTTAAAACAAATTTTTCCAGTTGTTTACATACGATACACAGTTGAAAAATGAATGTTAGAATGTAATTTCCAGTCATAGGAAATTTTTTATATTTTTCCTTGCGGTAGTGGCTTGATGTAACTTATTTTTTACGCGTCGTTCCTTTGCAGTATCCTCATTAGTAACATATTTAAAAATAGACTCGCTTTGCAGTAGTGCAGTATGAGCAATTTCATTATTATTTTAATTATTTGAACGTCCATCCTTGTCATGGATGGTTAGAAAGACTTTCACTATTCAGAATGAAATGAAAAATTAAAGAACCTACAACCGTCTCTTTTGCATTTAACAGGTTGCGTAAATAAACGAATTACGAAAGTGATGGCTACAGGTGTTTTAATTTTCATTTCGTTATTGTGATTTGTGGATATATGTATACAGTGTTGTTATTGTTATTGTGGTCTTCAGTCCGAAGAATTTCTTCACACAACTCTTAAAACTAGTCTATCCTCTGCAGGCCTCATCATCGCTTCATAACTGACCAAACCACGTCCATCTGAATTTGCTTCTAGCCTAGTTCTGCCTCTACAATTTTTGCCCCTCCCATTTCCCTGCATCTCCAAACTGGCAGTTCCTCGATGTCTCAAGATGAGTCCTATAAACAGAACCGTTCTCTTAGTCAAGTTGTGCCATAAATTTATTTTATCCCGTAGTCGTGTCCATATTGCTTCATTTGTTATTCGATCTGCCTATCTAATATTCAGCGTTCGTCTGTAGCACCACATTTCATAATTTTCTATTGAAAGGTGGCTACACTGAGCCACAGCGCCAGATATTGCGCCAAAGAGTTTTATTCCGCCGCCTCCACTGGCAGTGCTTGTCGAGATGTGGCGGTAGTCAGTGTTTGTGGATTAGTAGTAGTGAGTCGGTGTTGAGATGTTGTAGTAGGGGGTGCTTGTTCCGTGTTTTATGCAGTTGTTTGATGGGCTAGACAGCAGATGTTGTTCGAATGGAGATATTGTAATGATCAGAGTGCTTTTCGTCAATATATATGAAGGTAAAAAAATTCCCTTTTTTTATTATTTCAGTGTCTTAAATAATACGTCATTACAGGTTCAGTCAACAAAGCATCTGGCTCGTGTTCTTGTATTAGAGTGTAATTCTGGTTTCCTTACGCAATTATAGTATTTCTATTTTTTTTAATTACTTCAGTATAAATGGTATTTAAAATTTCTTGTCTTATTGAAGAAGAACCGTGCCAGATGTGTACGTTGAATCACACTTCCACACACAGAATAATTACACTTGTGTTTTGGTTTCGTACGTTTTATAGTTGCTGGGGACTTAATTAATTAATTGTGTTAATGAAAATTTTCTTTCATTCTTTGTTGTTATTCTATGCAGTCAGATTGCGTACTAAAACTAGTCAGGGCCAACCGTTTACGAGACTGCGTAACCGGACAGTCAGCTACTAAAAAAAAACTTAAAAATTATTTGCATTTTATATATATAAGCCCCCATGCACTATTATCTATTCTCTTCTTGTTTACGCTGCTTATCGTCTACATTTCACATTCATAGAAAGGTATACTCCAGACATATACCTTCAGAAAAGACTTCCTGAAACAAATTTGTATTAGATGTTAACAAATTCCTTTTTTACAGCAGTGCTTTACTTGATATCGCCAGTATGGATTGTATATCATCTCTACGTCAGCCATTTTCAAATTATTTTGCTGCACAAATAACACTACTCATACACTACACACATCAAAGAAAGTTTTGCATCACCCCGGTTCCCAGAACTCGTGAAGATAGACGTTGACTTTGGCTATTGTATCACAGACACAGTCCCTTTGACTGTTCACAGTGTTCACAGATGTCACTAACCCCCCCCCCCCCCCAAAGATCTAAACAGCCATGCACGAACAGCGCCTATTAGACGGAGGGGATCTGACAGCCGATCAGTTCCAGTCATGCAACCAGGAACTAGGTACACGGCCCGTATTGTCTATAGTTCAACCACGCCTAGACGGTCAATACCGCGGTTCGATCGCGTCCGCATTGTTACTTTGTGACAGGAAGGGCTCTCAGCAAGGGAAGTGTTCAGGCTTCTCGGAGTGAACCAAAGCGATGTCGTTTGGATATGGTGGAGATGCAGAGAGACAGGAACTGTCGAGGTCATGCCTCGTTCAGGCCGCACGAGGCTACTACTGCGGTGGATGACCATTACCTACGGATTTTGGCTCGGAGGAACCCTGACAGCAATGTCACCATGCTGAATAATGCTTTTCGTGCAGCCACAGGACGTCGTGTTACGACTCAAACAGTGCGGAATAGGTTTCATGATGCGCAACTTCACTCCCGACATCCATGACGAAGTCCATCTCTACAACCGCGACACCATGCAGCGCGGTACAGATGGGCCCAACGACATGCCGAATGGACCGTTCAGGATTGGCATCACGTTCTCTTCACCGATGAGTGTCGCATATGCCATCAACCAGACAATCGTCGGAGACGTGTTTGGAGGCAACCCGGTCAGGCTGAATGACTTAGACACACTGTCCAGCGAATGGAGCAAGGTGAAGGTTCCATGCTGTTTTGAGGTGGCTTTATGTGGGGCCGACGTACACATCTGGCGGTCATGGAATACACCGTAGCGGCTGTACGATACGTGAATGCCATTCTCCGACAGATAGTACAACCATATCGGCAGCATATTAACGAGGCATTCATCTTCGTGGACAAAAATTCGCGCCCCCATCGTGCACCTCTTGTGACTGACGTCCTTCAGGAAACTGTCATTGCTCGACTAGAGTGGCCAGCATGTACTCCAGACATGAACCCATTCGGACATGTCTGGGATAGATTGAAAAGGGCTGTTAATGGACGACGTGACCCACCAACCACTCTGAGGAATCTACGCCGAATCGCCGTTGAGGAGTGGGACAATCTGGACCAACAGTGCCTTGATGAACTTGTGGATAGTATGCCACGACGAATACAGGCATGCATCAATGCAAGAGGACGTGCTACTGGGTATTATAGGTACCGGTGTGTTCAGCAATCTGGACCATCACCTCTGAAAGTCTCGCTGTATGGCGGTACAACATGCACTGTGTGGTTTTCATGAACAATAAAGAGGGCGGAAATGATGTTTATGTTGATCTCTATTCCAGTTATCTGTAGAGGTTCCGGAACTTTCGGAACGGAGGTGACGCAAAACTTTTTTTTGGTGTGTGTATTTTTCGTGTCTGATTTCTTAACCTAGTTACCTCATCATCGCCTGATTTAATTCGACTACATTCCATTACTCTCGTTTAACCTTTGTTGGTACTTACCTCGTAATCTCTTTTGAAGACATTCTAAATTCCGTTCAGTTGCTCTTCCAAGTCCTTAGCAATATCCGACAGAATTAGGTGTCATCGGCATACCTTAAAGGTTTTATTTCTTTCACCTGAACTTTAAACCCCATTTTCATATTTCTCCTTGCTTTTCTTCACAGCTTGCTCAATGTACAGTCTGAATAACATCGTGGATAGGTTACTACCCTGTTCCATTCAAAGGCTGGGCCGACGATTCTTCGAAGTACGTCACTCTCAAAGCCATACAGCATTCCATTATCTTTTGGTTTTAATGACCAAATTTCCGAGGAACATGTAAGCACTGGTCTATTGAGTGTTTTATAAATATAGGATACTCGCCAGCGGGCATCCCGATGGAGGCAGATAAGCTGGCATGGGTACTGCCGTGGAATCATGTGGAAGCTGCCAGGGAGGGCGCATGCGACGTGTAATGCGAGTATTGGCTGGCCCTCAGGCGGACGTGTTTACCTGCGGGCGGCAGTAAGCGTTGGGTTCAAGTGTCGCGGACCTCACCTTGCAGATCCATCCAAGTGTTGTTGCCCGGTGCTCAGTCGACAGGCATCCGCGCCAACCACGTGCTGAGTTTATCGCCGTGCACGTCTCTACGAGGTTTCGGACCTCCTGCTTCCCGTAGATTGACTTTTTCGTTTCCTTTCACAGGGTGCGCCACCGTCAGCCTGCGAAGTACCGGCGCCGACGGTGTAGTGCTGCAAAGTTGTTACGTCAGTGCAGATACTAAGAAAAGTGCTTAATATGGTGATACAAGCTGAGAGAGCCGAGGAAAGTAGCTTTTCTTAATGCAAAATATGTTCTATTGGCTGCTATTAATCTGTCTTTAGTTTCATAAAACGTGTCATTTGAGTGGCTGACTGTCAATCCCAGTTGTTTAAACTGCCCAGTTCTCTCTAAAATATAATACCTGAAGTTAATCATGTGTGGATTTTATTTTATGCTATTACACCTGCTCCATTTCCTGTCGGCCTGCTAAAGTACGATGAACTCCATTACCTTCCGAGTTCTTAGAACTATGAGGGGCTTTAATAAGTAGTGGGACACACTTTTTAGTCAGTCATTTTCGGCTGAAAAAAAAACCGCAGATTTTGTTGTGGGACGTCGTGCAATATTCTCGCTTCAGCCCCTACAATTTCATGAAGTTCCGATAGGTGGTTACGCTATACGCACACTTCAGAATGACGTTTTTAAAGGAGGTGCGTTCCAAGCGGAGAGCTGTGAGTAAGCTTCTTTTGACGTAAAAAGAAAGCATCACAAAAATTTATAAGCGCTTGGAGAATGCCTACGGAGACGAGGCAGTGAACAAAAGCAAGGTGAGTGGTTGGGCAAAGCGTTTGTCACCATCGCAACAGATTCGTCCAAACGCGTTCCATCTACCGTCTGCCGGCCAGCCGCACATATCTGTGACTCCTTCAATGTTGAAACGTGCGGACACTCTCAATTCGACGACGGCTCACACACACCTCACTGTTCAACTGGACATCTCTGCTGCTAGTGCTGTTACATTGCCAGCCGGGGTGGCCGAGCGGTTCTAGGCGCTACAGTCTGGAACCGCGCGACCGCTACGGTCGCAGGTTCGAACCCTGCCTCGGACAGGGATGTGTGTGATGTCCTTAGGTTAGTTAGGTTTAAGTAGTTCTAAGTTCTAGGGGACTGATGACCTCTGCAGTTAAGTCCCATAGTGCTCAGAGCCATTTGAACCATTTTGGTGTTACATTCATCCAGCAGATGGGGTAATCAAAGGTGTGAACCTACTGAGCAACGGAGGACCGTCTGTGAGGAATTGCTAGCGTGTCACGAGGCTCATTGTTGCAATTTTTTTTATCAAATATCGTCACAGGAGATGAAATACGGGTTCATCACTTCGAACCGGAAACAAAACGGCAAAAACGGCAGTACATGAAGTGGCGCTTCACCACCTCTTCACCGAAGAAAAACTTCAAAACTGCACTCTCAGCCGGTGAAGTTACGGCGACGGTTTCCTGGGTCTCTGAAGAGGTTTTTCTGTTTGATGTCGTCCCTTCTTGTGAAACGATCATCTCTGAGGTGTATGGTGATACCCTCAGGAAACTGAAGAAACAACTTGAGCGTGTTCGTTGCCACAAACATGCAATCGAACTTCTCATTCTCTATGGCAAAGCGAGGCCTCTTACAAGTCTACGTGCCCGAAAAGAACTTGCAAAACTTCATTGGACTGTTCTTTATTCACACAAGAGTACAATCGACTATAACTTGATATGAAGTTCTGAATAATTGTTCTATTAGCACCCAGCCGGATCTGTGCGGAGACGATTATGTCGTCGTATGCAATCATTACAAGTGGTCGCTGATTACATAGAGACTGGGCTGAGCGGCATTGTGTCATTGCGCTCAGACATAAATAACAGGCGTAAGGGAACACATAGTGGCTTGTCTGCTTCGACGTCTCCGGTTCGTTGATGCGTCTGTCTTTACTTATGGTTCCATTGTGAGGTACCATCTTTCGCTTCTGCGGATGATACCACAGATGGTCGTGACATAGAACATTTACTCAACAGAAGAGAAGCCAAAGCTTTGGTTTACAGTATCTGATTGTACTCTGTTGTCAATAAACGTTTTCCGAACGACAGTATTCTGGTGTTTCCATTTAGCCTACCTAATATGTAGAAAGTGCACACTTCTGTAAAAAATTTGTTTCACATTTGCATCTATAGGTTCCTTACATCTAAGCGTTCATAATTTCATCCTCTACAAAATAATTTTTGAAACGACATCTGTTACAACTTGTATATACCTAGATCCGTGATGTACAAGTGTGTCCTGTGTCGTGATTCGACGTGCTGGGTAGATAAGATAATCGGATAAAACACTGCAAAAATAACAGCACTGCAGTTTCATGACAAAAGAAAACGAGTTAGAATTGCACTGTTCCAAAAATACTATCGTTTTGACCAAATACAGAAACTCTGAATTACATCCGTGGGGCAGTTTCTCGTTGTCTGTCGACTCGTACCATAGGTCTGTGGTGGGGGAGATGTATACTTATTTAGTGCTTGTGAAAGGTACTGATCTCTTCTTACAGATGAACATAACGTGAAAGAAAGGGTTTTAGCCTGTGCCAGTATCACGTATATTCGTTTCTAATAGTATAAGTAGGTTCGGGGATCTCTCCCAGAGAAAATTAAAATTTGATCTAGCATAATGGTGCGTATCCTACCGAACTAGGATGCATAACAAATCTCCATGTCTTTCCTATCCGCCCCTGGTAGCTGAGTGGTCAGCGCGACGGAATGTCATGCCTATCGGCACGGGTTCGATTCCCGGCTGGGTCGGAGATTTTCTCCGCTCAAGGACTGGGTGTTGTGTTGTCCTTATCATCATCATTTCATGCCCATCGACACGCAAGTCGCCGAAGTGGCGTCAACTCGATAGACTTGCACCAGGCGAACGGTTTACCCGACGGGAGGCCCTAGCCACACGGCATTTCCATTTCCATCTCATTCCTTGGCAACCACTGTAGTGTGTAGTTGGTATAAATTTCGGGAATATAGATTTAAACTACCTATGATTTCCGTAAACCGTCTAAGAAGAATGCCGAGATTGTTCCACTGGAAAACTAAACCGCTTATTTCTTCCCTATCCTAGCCCAACGCGATCTTAGACCCAAATACGGAATGATAGGGGAGAACTTGAAACCCGTTCCTCCCGAATATAAGTCGTGTTGGATAGTGAATACCAAATCTCGCCATATAGTTTGACTAAGACGTGCAATTTTAGTAGATATTCTGTTATTCTTCACTTAATCCTATATTATCTCATGGTGTCAAATGCATCATTTTCGGTGTTACGCTACGAAGGCAGATATACTGCCTGGGGTCTATGGAAACTGGGCTAACATTACATTTACTCACTACCAGCAGACTTCAAAGATCTCATGTACATGGCGTCTCAAGCCTCTAGCGTCAAATTTACAACTACTTTAGCAGATTCGTAGCTGATTATTTTAAGACAATTAAGCAAAAGTAGGAAATTAATATTTCAGGTGATACGAGGTCTTTAATGAGCAATGGGAGTGAATCACGTGTTTGTAAATTGGCTATGTTTAGAAACAAACAGCTATCTGCTGCAGTATATTTGTCGAGAGTAAAGGAAACCCATACGCCACTGTTGGCTCAGATCACAATGAACTATTCTGCATCTTCTTGTAGGCTAGAACTGTACAGAACCGCACGTGTTGGCACATGTTTGAGTAGCGCATGTTTTCTGGCTTTCATTCGAGGTGTGCTACCACAATTGTTGAATACTGTATCTACTTTTACAGCAAGCAAGGAACCAGTTTCCACTTGACGATCAGACGTAACAGAAAATATCAGATACCTTTGGAAACAACATTTCCTATTGAAATAAATCACCATTTGTTTGCAGAGCAGCACCTATAGCTAATTCATATTCAAGAAAAGTGTAGAACATTCCTTCTGACTAAAGATTTTTTCGATAGTCGGTTTCTTGGCCCTAAAGTACACGAGAAACAATTAAGGAAAGCGTCTGTTGAAAATCGGATAGCCACTGAACAACCGCTGCCATCTCCGCAAAATTGTGATATAAAAAGACAGAAGAGTAGTTGGTAGATCTCAATCCCGCTATATTTCTAGCTGCTTGAAAGTAATCTTATAAAATACTTCTACCTACAAAAGTGAATTATTTTACACTTCATGAAGTATAATGTCGCAATTAACATGACTCTTCGAATAAAGGACTCTGGTGAATGCAAAGTTTTTTTATAGTGAAGGAATAGCCACTACTTCACATACGAAAGAAAACTGTAGTTATGACGGACGAAGGTAAATTACTGTCTATTTTCTTACTGGAATTTTAAAGAAAGTGATTTCAACTACTTCTACGTGTTGTTATAATTTCGTAACATTTCAGCGGGGGAGTATAGGCACTTCGTTTAAGGTGATAATAGCCCTGAGAATAGCTACAAATGTTTATAAAATGTTTGATACGATAGTAATCTATGAAAGTAATAGTTTCGGGGCATATAATGCAAGAGCATATGAATACTTATATGTAAATTTCGCGAAGTCGTGTTACTTCTTGCAGGATTACTGAAGAGGCAGCGAAGATAAAACGTATTCAAGGAGATCAAGAGGTGCAAATTGCAGAAAATCACTGCATTAATAACATATTGTATGGAGCTTTAATACAAAATGTTTCAGTATGTGTAAACCTCAATGCCTCAGTTAGAAGGGTAAAAAGAAAAAAAATTAACGGAATATTGTCTCGACCTATCATCACACCATCAAAGGCGTTCGAAGCACAAATGAAAAGTCCTATGACTCATACTATTATGGCGGAACGAAAGAGATTGTCCGTGTGGTATTCAGACCCACACCTACGGCTTCTAAAGCATGTCATCTACTAGTGCGATATTTGAACACACCTGGTGGGACAAATCGAGGATTTACTCACCCATTGCCACCAATTTAACCTTCAAAAGTCGACGACCAATCAGTATTTTCTCACTAAGGAAATGACCTAATCTGTCTGTTGAAACTGATTTATTTCTTTGTTTACGGCGGTTATAAGAACTCAGGATGATTGTCAGTTACTATTCTTGAAACAGCGCAGGAAACACGTTTTACCGGAGAGAAATAACCTCTAACCAGAGTATAAATTCAGGCTAAGCTACCCGGCCGTTTCGAGGTGTTTAGAGAGTTTATCCGGATACAAGTTTAGCGAGTGTGATAGAAGTAACTATAGAATCGGACAGCAACGATGAGGTTTTGTAGAGTTTTTCGTCAGAATATAACAATAATGACCTGTGGTTCAACGATCTGGTGCAAGTATTGTATCTGGACAACACTTGGGCGATTAGCGACTTGGACGAGAGGACCTACAGCTTAACGTGCACTCCGAATTGGATTGATTTGGGGGACGAGACCAAACAGCGAGGTCATTGGTCTTATCGGATTAGGGAAGGAAGTCGGCCCTCCCTTTCAAAGGAACCATCCCGGCATTTGCCTGAAGTGTTCAACATTTTTAACTAGGTTGAGTCTGTAGAAGGACGCCGTATGCAGTCTTTTCGATCTTGTTAATTATGAACTGAAGCATATTACTGACAAGTGAGGCTCCACCTGTGTCTCAACATATTTCAGTTTTTTTTTCTATATCTGCAGTATGCTGCGGTAACCAGGACGCGTATTTTTCTTTACTTCAAAATTAAATGTCATTACTTTGTTAGAGAATGAAGAGAACAATGTTTTTCGTTTCATGTAGTAAATCAACTGGCGGTATTTTCTTTCTTGATGAAAGATGCTAGAATTTATCTCCTGCTGAACATTTTTGTTTCCTTGCGTTAACATTGAAACAGTTTGAGGAATCAGTTCGTCCCTTTATTTAGCAAAAATAGGAACAAAATAGGCCTAGCTGTAAAAAAATGGTGACTGTGGATTTGGGTAACGAACTATTTCAGAAATATCATATACGATTTATGGACGTTTTTCTAATTGAGAAGAAGTAAAATTAGTTCTGTGGTTTTTGACTACTGAACCTCACTTTTATTTTTTTATAATGTTTAAGATTCTGTATTATTCTAAAAGGGTTCTTAACAGTTCCAGTGGCCTACATTTTTCTGTTCATTCTAAAAGGAACTGAGTGTTCACGTGTCACTATTTTTTGTAGCAGTGTACAACGTAAGGATGGTCCATTATTTAAATGTACTTGCGGATAATGACACGAATATTTAAATAATGAGATATTCCATTAATAACTTTCATTAACAAATATTTATTTAATTAGTGACCAAACAGATATTTCGCGTCTGGCTCAAATGTTTGAACAGAGAAGGATGGTACATTTTTGTGGTCCTGATTCCATAAGAGGCCTAAACGTAAGCACATAACTTGTGGCTGTGTGGTTTACTTACGTTTGTAACTGTTTTATGGAGTACTAGCTGTGGGTCTCACCTAAAATGTAAATAACTGCTTCTAGTATTTTTAAAAAATTAAGGAAGAGAAAAATTGTATGGATGATGTTACAATGGTTTTCTGTTATGCACTGAGAAGAGTGGAACGCAAATGAATGTGTGAATTACAGGCACACTTTTTCTAATCAACGTGACTAATTGACTAGTGAATGTAACTGTCAGTCAATGAAATGTTTCGAGAATACCATATTGCATCTGGGCAGTCCTTTTTTACTCAGTGGAAGTACAGTTTAATCTTTTATTTCCGACTAGTAAATCTGTCCTTTTTTCCTTTTTTTGTGTAATCGTATTCAACCCTAGGATGTCACATTGTTTACATGCACCTGCAAATAATGGCGTGAACATTTAAAGTATCAAGATATGATATCAATCGCTTTTCTTAAAATATATTTATTAGCTTAATTGCCCAACAGATATGTAGTTTGGGACGCAAATGTTTGATCATTAACTTTGTGGTATATCTCTTGTGGTCCTGTTTACACAAGACGCTTATGGCAGTATGGTTTTCTACTTCTGTAACAGTTTTATTAATTGTTAGTTGTATTTATATATCCTAAAATGTTTTTAATACATAAAAAATTAGGAGAGCACTTTCCCGCGAAAGAGAAAGGCCCCAGGTTCGAGTCGAGGTCCGGCAGACATTTTTAATCTTCCAGGTACTCTCATATCAGCCCACATTCCGATGCAGAGTGAAAATTCATTCTGGAAATATTCCACCAAGTTGTGGGAAAGCCATGTCTCCGCAATATCCTTTCTCCCACATTCGCTATTCCCACAAGCTACGCACGAGAACCTGTGTGAAGGTTGGAAGACAGGCGACATGGAACTGGCTGAAGTAAATCTGTGAAGACGGATCGTCCGTTGTGCTCGGATAGCTCAGCTGGTAGAGCATTTTCCAGTGAAGGGCAAAGGTCTAAGGTTCGAGTCCCAATCCGGCACGCAGTTTGAATCTACCAGGAAGTTTCGAAGAGAAGGTCCTTTATTCATGAATTTACACAATTTTCATTGTCGTTTGATGCCCGACAGAGTCCTCTTCCTTCAATTTAATAACATTTTAGATTCGAAACATACACCTTCATTGGAAGATAGCGGGTGTCTCGGGGAGCAGAATATCTATGGTAAGGAGAAACAGAACTGGGTAATTCTTGGAAAAGTTTACACAATTATGAAGCCAAGTCATTTAGGCAAATAGCCCAATTTACTGCATTGTCTGTTCTCCTGTCTGCTCGGGTAAAATGAAGTAACTTATCAATTTAGTAAATTGGAAATTTGTGGTAAGGTATTATGGGGCCAAAATCAATTTATGAAACAGCAACTACAATGCGCGTACGGCATTTCTGACCGGGAATCCCCTTCCTGTGGAATTCCGCCATCTTGTGCGCTCTTCGGCACCTTGTACACTGATGATGATGATGAAATGGTGAGGAGGACAACATAAAGACACGCCCAATCCCGAATGGAGAAACTCCCCAATCCCGCCGGAAATCGAACCCGTGTCCCAGAGAACGAAAGTCGGCAACGCTCTCCACAAGACCACGAGATGCTAACAGCAACTACACTAAGTTTCGGAGATGTATAGAACCACACGATGCAGTACTGACCCTACTAATTGTTTTAGAAGACAGACTGAAGAAAGGAAACAAGGACTAATTAGGAAAGGGAGTTAAGCTTCAGAGAGATGGAATTGTAATTCTATTAGCATGGCAAAGGATTTGGAAGATCATTCGGACGGAAGGAATAATGTATCGAAAAGAAATTATACGATGGATATGAACAAAAAGCAATTGGATTATGTTTTAACATACAGATATAGAACGTAGAAAATTTAATCAAATGATGCTGAAGGGACTAGATTAGAAACTGAGACACTAATAACACAAATGACGATGGCCCGTACAGAAAGTAATAAAATGCCGACTGACAACAGCAAGGAAAGCGTTTCGGAAAAAGTGAAATTTTTTCACCTCAAATATACATTCAAGTATTAAGAAATCTTTCCTGAATAAATTTTCCTGGAGAACAGCCTCGTATGGAAGTGAAACGTGGACGATACTAACTTAAAACAACAACAGAATCGACGTTTTTGGAATGTGAAGCTATAGAAGATGCTGTTAATTAGACTTGTAGACCGTATAACAATTGACGAGGCACTAAATCGAAGTGGGGAGAAAGAAATGTATGGCAAAAGTTGAATAAAAGGAATGGTCGGTTGAGGGACATATCATGAGGTATCAAGGTGTCGTCAAATTGGTATGAAAGTGTGGGTCGTAAAACCTGAAGATGGAGACTGATGTTCCATTATAGTGAACATGTTGAAAAGAATGTAGGTTGCAGTAGCTATGCAGTGATCAAGAGGCTTACACAGGGTAGACACGCTAATGTAGCTGAATAACTGTATCAAATCAGTCTTTGGATTGAAGACCACAACAGCAACAACACTCTAGATCGATATTCCGGTGCTAGTTACAATAAAAATATACGTTGGTCTTTCACCTTTTCTTCACTTATCACGAAATCACGCATAAAATAAAACAATTACTATGAAGGCAGTATATGCGTATATTTTGAGTGTTTCTTTAATGATGATTCAAACTTATATTCATGATACAGACGAACAAATATATCAAATTCAGATCGAAAACGTTCGTCCTGGAACTGCTCAATTGAAGGATAGTAAGCTAAACGCGTTGTGAGTCTAATCTTCTAGTGCTGTTGCTGTTGTTTCAATGACCTAATAAAATGATTCATTATGTACGTAGCTACCAACGTTGTAGGAGAGACACAACATGAGATGTGGGGACAGGATACTTCACGAATGCACTAAAGCTGTTACGAGTGATACATAGACGTGGTTAGGCTTATAACACTGGAACAAATGACTACAAGTTGAACCGTACAATCGATCAGCTCTAATGAAATGGCCTTTTATCCAGTTTGAAAATTAGAATGCGTAATTTTCGTATACGTAAAAGCACTCTGTAAATAGCATAATCTACCGAAGATGAGTTTGATTGCTTTCAAAGTATCATTGGAACAGTAAATGAAGAAAAGTGGGAAATGACAAGTCGTGATTTCTTTTCAATTTATTCCGCCCACAGTTACATGATCTAAATAATGAAGAATTCTTCCTGAAACTTTAATTTGCTGCTGCGGCTTCATGTCGATACGTCAGTCCGTTTCAGAAAATAAATTGTTGTTATTATTGGTAAGACGAACCACGGGAATCCAATAAAGACTATTCCTCTTAAAGTATGTGACGTGTCAATTCCTTCGTTTCTGAAAACATTGTGAAAATGTAGCAAAGTCGAGAGTTACTACTCTTCGCACAGAGGAAGAAAATTGTAAAATAATATTAAACCACATTTTTTCCGAATTTCTGCAAGTACGTTCTTATATTTTGGGACTGGACCGTAAACGTAAAAGCCATAGTAAATCACAGATTACATTGTTATTCAAATAACACATATAGCAGCAAGATCTCAATAAAAGAAATATTTTGCCTGTAATTTTTTTCAAGGCCACAGTTAGTGGCGAGATCTCCTGCTATTATGTTCTCGCTGGGACAGTTTTTGGAGAGTTGTCAGAAAGTTATCTCATAGAGCGAGGTGTTGCCATAGTTGTGGCTCTAAGACCCACATTCGGATGGAGCGAATTTGAGATCCCTGTCCGACTGTCCAGATTTGAGTTTGAGGGCGTTTCCGAAAACAAAAAAGCCGGTGACAAAACACTTTCTTTGAAAATGTTTTGGCTGATTTCCACTCCTCATTTTTCCCTACAATGAGCTTTTCTTCTGTATCTAGTGATCTCCTCTTCGACTACTCTTTAAAAGCTGATCTTCCTTGTTTTTTTGTGCAACGGCCTGTGAGTTACGGAAGTCGAAGTCGTGAGTGAAGGGTGCGACCATTTTTAGTTATTTTAATATTATTCTAAAATGCTGATAGGTCGCAAAACGTAGTCACTAGATGTTAATGGAGCTCCTTTATTTTAATAATGCGTTTCGGTTGTAGCCCAGCATCAGAAGAGCTGTGCAATACAAAACAGTAACACTGCTGTGACAAAGAAGTCTTTCTACTTTTAAGGCCATGAAGTTACTATATTCACCTAAAGAAAGAAATTCTGGGTGCTTATTGTGTTGTCCCTCGGAGAGACGGAGAAGCAGCCGAACATTCACGTAAACTGAAGTTAATGAAGATCGATTCAGAATTATATCAATGTTAGCTGGTAGTCAGACAATTATTATTTGAAGTATGAGATATAATCTGTACTTAAAATAATTAACGTATCACTTCTGGGTGTTATTGTTTTCATTTTCTTAAACATTGTAATTCTCCTCTGCACAGATACGTATTATTCATTTTACATCGGTGAAGTTTCATCACTGTCACGGTTTCCTCAGTTTTGAATTTCGTATGTAAAGTAATACACTAGAATAAATTATCTGATATATAGATACAAAGTAGAAGCACTCACGGTCTGAATACAACAAGGAAGGTAAGTTTCTGAGGTCGTACAGATATCGCGGCGACTAACTAAGATGGATAAAGATGGTGAAGGAAATCTGCAAAAATTTATTCAGAGGAACGTTCGTGTCATTTGTGATTTTCAGGAAACACGGAAAAACTAAACCCAGCTGACCTATTGCATTTGTGACATGAGTCAGATTAGGTGCAGCGAGTGGGCACATATAAGACAACGAATCGACCACTGAATAATTTTCAGTCATTATTAAAACAGTTATTCAGACTCCTAGGCATTTTGTCTCTATTCATGATCTGCCTATTACGGTTTGAACTGTCAATAGTCTTCAAAAATTTCATAATGTGATGAAAGAAGGTTCACAAAAATTTGGAAATGCAACATATCAGACCTCTTTTCTTATACTACTGTAACAACATCCATCAAACACCAAGCAATTAAATAAGTGACCGTATTATAACCCACCATTTCCGGATATGAACGGTATGGGCTCTCGTAGTTGTGAATTATGCGTCTCGAATTTTACTTTGAGGGATGGTTCGATGAACATTAAAAGTACTGAGTGAGACTGCGGCAGAAGGGAGATAATTCTTCTCTTTGTAAATGTGTGAATCGTTTGGGTAGTCCACCTGTGTGAGATGGGTATACGAAAATTGTACGCAGTGAAATTTACATCTAGCCATAGATGTGTGAAATTTGCTCACCATTTACCCGGAAACTGCCTGCTCATTACGTCACGGCTTACCTGTGCCCCGAGTCCTCGCTCGCCCCTCCCTCCGGCCGCAGTCGTGTGCTGCGCGTCTCTGTCCACCTTCCAAATGACCGACGTGAACAAAATATCATACTGCCGAAAGAAAAACAAGAGCACCATCAAATGTCTACATAACGCTCTACAATATTCTCTCTTACATACACTTGTGACACTGGTTCAACTTCTTTTAACGTTCATATCGTACTTTCGTTCTTTTATAATGCATATCTACCTCTGCATCTACATGACTACTCGGCAGTTCACACTTAAGTCGCTGACAGTGGTCTCATAGAACCACTTCCACAGTATTTCTCTACCATTGCATTCTCGAACAGCGCGCGGGAAAGACGAACACCTAAGACCTTCCTTACGAGCTCTGATTTCTCTTATTTTATTACGATCAGCATTTCTCAACAAAACATCTTCGCCATAGGTGAGAAAGTTGGAGATTGAAATTTGGTGAAGAGAACTCGCCGCAGTGGAGAGCGCCTTTCTTGTAATGACTGCCACCCCATCCCGTGTATCACATTCATTACTCTCTTCCCTGTTTTGCGATAATACAAAACGAGCTCTCTTCTTTGAACTTTTTCGATGTCCTCTGTCAAGTCTGTCTGGTAGGGACCCTATACCGCATAGAAATACTCCAGTAGACGAGGGACAAGCGTGGTGTAGGGCTTCTCTTTAGTATACATGTTGCATCTTCTATTCTGAAAATAAATGGCAGTTTTCGGTTTTCCTTTCCGACAAGATTGTATATGTGATTGTTCTAATTTAATTGGTTAGTAACTTTTATCCCTAGATACTCAGTTGAACTGACAGCCCTTAATTTTTCTGACATTTATCGTGTAAACGACGGAGTCCTTTTGTACTCATGTGGATGACCTCACACTTTTCATTATTTGCAGTCAGTTGCCACTTTCCGGACCATATCCATATTTCGGCTAAATCATTTTTCAGTTGGATTTGACATTCTGATGGCTTTGCTTGACGATAAATGTCATCAAAACCTGCAAACAATCTAAGACTACTACTCAGACTGTCTCGTTTATATAGACTAGGAACAGTAGAGTGCCTGTAACTTCCTTGGGGAAGGCAAGATATCGGTTCTGTTTTACTCGATGACTCTCCGCCAGTTACTACGAAATTTGACCCTTCTATCACGAAATTATGTATGTATTCACACAACTGAGACTATACACCATAGGCACGCAATTTGATTAGAAGTCGATTGTGAGGAGCGGTATCAAAAGCGTTCTGTAAATCTAGAAATGTGGAATTATCTTGAGATACCCTGTCAATCGCACTCATTGCTTCATGAGAATAAATAGCTAGTTGTGCTGCACAAAAAACGATTATCTTCAATCCGTACTGCCTATGTGTCAATTGATCTTTTCCAAGGAGGTACTTTATAATTTCCGAACAAAGTATTATTACGTTCCAAAATCCCACACCAAACTGACGTCCGTGAGATGCGTCTGTAATTTCCTTTCTTGAGTATTGGTGTAACCTGAGCAACTTTCCCTTTTTTTGAGTCGGATTTGTCGTCGAGCGAGCTGGTATACAGGGTGAGTCACTAACTGTTGCCACCTAGAATAACTCCGAAATTATGATAGTAGCTGAAAAGTTTGTGGAACAAATGTTGCATGGGACAAAAGCGGTCATAACATGACGTTGGTTTTTTGTTTCTGGGTTGGGTCGCGTCAAAGATATGAAGGTCAGCTTCGTCTTTTTTAAATGGGATGCTATAGTTTGGTACTTATTTTCTGATAGTGGCTATCGAGACGAACCCAATGATGCGTAACAGTAAGGGTTTTGAAGGTCAACAAAGGTCACAAAGGTGGCTTGAACGTCCATTTAGAGAAGGTGTTCAGAGTGATGACTATTGGTATCCATGATAAAAAGATTGCAGCACTGCATTGATACCAATGGTCATCACTTCGAACACCTTCTGTAAATGGACGTTCATGCCACCTTTGTGACCTTCGTTGACATTCAAAGACCTTACTGTTACATATCATTGGATTCGTCTCGATAGCTGGTATCAGAAAATAAGTACCGTACTATAGCATCCCATTTATAAAAACAAAGCTGACCTTCACATCTCTGAAGTGACCCCATCTAGCAACAAAAACCCAACGTCATATTATGGCCCCCGTTGTCCCATGCAACTTTTGTCCCACAAACTTTTCAGCTCATATCATACTTTCGGAGTTATTCTAGGTGGCAATAGTTAGTGACTCACCCTGTATATGATAGCTAAATGTAGAGCTCTTACGTCAGCATAGTGTGAATGGAACTTAAGTTGTATGCAGTCTTTACTGGAAGACTTGAGGTTATTAAGTGATATGAGTTGCTTCGTTACACGGTAGATACATACTTCTAAGTTAGTCATGTCGGCAGCAGTTCTTCGTTCGTATTCTGGACTATTTACTTCTTCTTCTTCGGTGAATGAGCTTCGGAAAACCTGATTTATTGATTCCCCTGCACTGCACTGTCGTCGTTAACTTTATTGTGGGTAATCCATCCTACTATGAAAAATCGTTATGCTTTGTCACCTTGAAAAGCTTTTGTTCCTTGTTACGTAAGATACGGTGTTACGTAAGTTGTGATGAATGCTCAGTTCTTTTAGTGCATCTTACTTAGTGTAGAACTTTATTATGATCATGTATCTTCCACTTGCCCATAACGACAACGATCGGCAGAATTATCCAGGAGTATTGCTCCTGCATAATTCACGCACCACTGCAAAGAGAAGTGATACAATTATTAGTGTCAGTGGTGTTGAGAAATCGATGAAATCGCTAAAATTTAACAAAACTTTAGCACCCTAGCGAATCCCCATCAGATACTATATCAGATTTCTGTCTGCGGTAGCCTCCTTTTAACCATAATGTGTCATAGATCAAAAATGGTTCAAATGGCTCTGAGCACTATGGAACTTAACTTCTGAGGTCATCAGTCCCCTAGAACTTAGAGCTACTTAAACCTAACTAACCTAAGGACATCACACACATCCATGCCCGAGGCAGGATTCGAACCTGCGACCGTAGCAGTCACGCGGTTCCAAACTGAAGCGCTTAGAACCGCACGGCCACACCGGCCGGCTGTCGTAGATCATTCGAACAAAAAACGGTGCCCACTGGCTGGACGAAAGCACAGGTCACACCCATACAGAAGAAGCGTATCAGAAGTGAACCATAAAACTAACGTCCCAAATGCTTGAGATCCGTTTCTTGTAGAATCTTAGAACATATTATGATCTCAAGCCTAATACGGTATCTCCTCCATGTCAAAGTGCATGATTTCCGAAAACATCGACCACGTGAAATCCAACTAACAGATTTTTCACCTGACTTCCTGAAACCAAAGGATTCTGGCCGTCATATAGATGAAGTTCTTCTCCGTATACGAAAGGCATTTGACTCCCTACCACATCTACGATTTCTATCAAACGTGCGATCGTATGGGGTACCAGACGAAAACTGTGACTGAAATGAGGATTTCTAGGTAAGCAGAATGCAACAAGTCATCAACAGACGTTAAAGTAACTTCGAGTGTACTCCAGGGAAGTGTGTTGGGACTCCTGTTGTTGATGCTGGATAGTAATGACCTTGCGGACAATATTTTCAGAACTTCAGGCTTTTCTCAGACGGTGTACTTATCTACACTGAAGTGCCAAATGTCATGGGATACCTCCTAATATGGTGTCGCACTTTCTATTGCCCAGCGTAGTGCAGCAACTCGATGTGGCATCAACTCAACAAGTCATTGGACGTCCCGTGCAGAAATATAGAGCCTTGCTGCCCCTACCGCCGTCCATAATTGAGACAGTATTGCCAGTGCAAAATTTTGTGTACGAACTGACACCTCGATTATGTCCCATAAATGTTCAATGGATTCATGACGGGCGATCTGGGTGGCCAAACCATTCGCTCATTCGCTCGAACTGTTCAGAATGTTCTTCAAAACAGTCGTGAAGAATTGTGGCCGGGTGACATGGCGCACTGTCATCCATAAAAATTCCATCGTTGTTTGGCAATATGAAGCCAATAATGCGTGAACTATCGGTTCTGTTGGATCAGAAGTCCCACTCCATTCCACATAAACACAGCCCACACCGTTATGGAGCCACCACCAGCTTGCACAATGCCTTTTTGACAGCTTGGGAACATGGCTGTGTGGAGTCTACGCCACACTCGAACCCTACCATCAGCTCTTACCAACAGATATCGCCTCTCATCTGACCAGACTACGGTTTTCCATTCGTCAGAGGTCCAATCGATATGGTCACGAGGCCAGGGGAGGGGCTGCAGGGATGTCGTCCTGCTAGCAAAGGCACTGTTAACGCCAAATTTCGCCGCACTGTCAAAACTGATACGTTCGTCGTATGTCCCATAATGATTTTTGTGGTTATTTCAAGCAGTGTCGCTTGTCTGTCAGCACTGATAAATCTACGCAAACGCCGCTGCTCTCGGTCGTTAAGTGAAGGCCATCGGCCACTGCGTTGTTCGTGGTGAGATGCGATACTCTCGGCACACTCTTGACGCTGTGGATTTCGGAATATTGAATTCCCTAACGATTTCCGAAATGGGATGTCCCATGCATCTACCTCCAACTACCATTTCGTGTTCAAAGTCTGTTAACTCTCGTCGTGTTCCGATAATCACGTGTGAAGCCTGTTCACATGAACCACCTGCGTACAAACGACAGCTCCGCCAAAGCACTGCCCTTTTATACCCAGTGTGTGCGATACTGCCGCCATCTGCATATGTCCATGTAGCTATACCATGAATTTCGTCACCTCAATGTATAATGACGTATTAATGAGTTACTATCTGTAAACGAAACTGCACAAATATTCAGTTAGATCTTTATAAGATTTCAAAGTGGTATGAGACTGTAAACGTGATTTAAATGTTCAGAAATGTGAAATGGTGCTCTTCACTAATCGAAAACAACGTGGTATCCTGTGACTACAATATCAACGAGTCACAACTGGAATCGGCCAACTCATACGAATCCCTGGGTGTAACTCTTCGCAGAGATACGAAATGGAAATATCACATAGGCTCAGTCGTAGGTAAAGTAGGGCCACACTTCGGTTTACCATTAGGATACGAGGGAAATGCAATCAGTATACGAAGGAGACTGCATCGAAAACACTCGTGTCACAGGTTTGTTCGACCAGCGGGAGACAGTGACGGTGAACTATCCCGAGAAAGCTTAGTTAGTAAGTTTCAAGAACCAGCTTTATTTAAATCATGAATCTATGTACATACTACAGCCGGCTACGTAACGAACGTTCTCGTAGGGATAGCGAGGAGAGTTGAGATTAATTACAGCGGCTACTGAGGTGTTTACGCAATCATTCTTTCCCGCTCGATATGTGAATAGAACGGAAAGAAACTTTAACAACTGGCACAGTAGGAAGTACCCTCTGCCATGCACTTCACAATATTTTGCACAATATGGATGCAGATGTAGAATTATTGTTATAAAGAAAATTGTTTTCATGTTGTACGTCGCATACAGAGGACGTGCACACGGGGCGCTAGAAGTGGTAGAAGAAGCTACGTATAATTCACGTCAGCTATACAGAATGAACCAGAATAAATTTCAGAGTTTGTTCATGGATATTTTCTGATTATTTTCGTATAAAGACCCTTAGTCTGCGGTGGCGCTACGAAGTAATGATGTCATTAAGACTTTACAGGTTTTGTTACTAGAATTATCTTCGTTTGTGTGAACATATTTTCACAACAGTTACAGAGGCTATAATATTGAATCGCCAAAACTTAATAAGGATGAGGTTATTCGTGGACGCCTATGTAAAGATGCAAAACTGCTGTTACGGGGCTGCCGTCGCTGCGGGAACGGCTGAGCTTATCGACGTCATGCCGTTTCCCACTGTCTTCGGTGAACCCATAGACGAGATGCATATCGGTCGGTTCTTCATGAGTAAAGCTATCCATACCATTGGGTATCGCTATTACCGTGCTAACACTGCTGAAAAAACCAACTTGAGACTGGACGAACAGTGCTGAATGCAAGATGAGGACTAAGAGTAAAGTAGGTCTTACTGTTGTCAAGAGTACGTACCGTGAGTGAATGAAATAATTTTGTCTCCAAACAAGACACACAGTGTCACCGTTGTGCAGATATTTTCCGTGCAATACCAGTACAAAGTGCAAGGAAACAAACGAAATGTAATTACTGTGCAACGATCCACTGGAGACCACCCTCATACCAAAATATTCGGAAAATATCCCTTCACAGTCTGTGAAATTCTTTCGTTCAAGTTCTCGTTCACCCTGTATACATGCAAATTGCTCTTTTCGTTAGAATGACAACGCATCTTATGCATATTACACGTACCATATACTGATCCACGGGAAAAGACCATTTTTTTACTTTGAAGTGTGGTGGTGGTAGTGGTTAGTGTTTAACGTCCCGTCGACAACGAGGTCATTAGAGACGGAGCGCAAGCTCGGGTTAGGGAAGGATTGGGAAAGAAATCGGCCGTGCCCTTTCAAAGGAACCATCCCGGCATTTGCCTGAAACGATTTAGGAAAATCACGGAAAACCTAAATCAGGATGGCCGGAGACGGGATTGAACCGTCGTCCTCCCGAATGCGAGTCCAATGTTCTAACCACTGCGCCACCTCGCTCGGTTTTGAAGTGTGCATTGTCGAGTAAAGGAGAAACGATTTTTAAGATCCTAGTTTGTAATTCGGTTTTAATGTTTCGCATTGCTTTTCTGAAGATATGTTCTTAACGCTAAAAAATTGGATCCAACAGAAAATAAAAAAAAAACTTTAATCGCTTCTGATTGAAAAATTTAGACATTACAGTTTTTGTTCGAGCATCTTCAGTCCTCTTCATCAGCACACCACATAAGACGGGCTGGCGCGGGCTCTTGGTCCCTCTACCTTCCGGGTAAGTCACGGAGTTGCGGCGGGGGTATTGGTGGACAATTCGTCGACCTTTTCGGGGTGCAGATTTCACTGGGTGCAACTTACAGGACACCGTGCGAGATGTGTCTCCGAACCGTATCATTGGCTCACACAGGGAGGACCGCAGTTCAAGTCACTTCCGACAATCGAGACCTAGCTGGTCCGTAATGCCACAATGGTTCCTCTGTAAACGACCAGGTACATTTCATACTCCTCATGTGCTGTATAGCCGCTTCCGAGTTGAGCATCTCTTTGTTTTCAGTATACGTTCAGTGTCTCTGATGTGAGAATTTTTGATTCTTGGGAAAGGTAAGAGCTCATTCAGAGGACTCTTACAAGATATCTGGGCAATCTTGAATTGCCAGAGTGTCTTCAATTAGATAAGCTTTCAATGAAGAGAACTTTCTGAAAATTATGATTGAAATAGCAGTTATGAGGGACAGAACCAATCAAATAATTGGAAATGAGAGGAAGGCAGGAAAAATCCAGTGGTAATGGTTGTTACTGAGACAAAATATCACCAATACATAACCACGGCGGTAATTGGCTGAAATGCCACATGTTAAACAGTATTCAGGAGCTTAGACTCGTGGATCTTTGCAGAATACAGAGGGAACTTTATGACGCCTCACTGGACACGGAGCGAATGGTATCGTTTATACAGGTTCTGCTTTCTTTGGCAAATATTTTGCTGTAGTGGAAGCGTATGTTATTTTTCAGCGATGATCATCTGTGTGGTTGTAGGACGAGCAGCATGTTGGAGAAATGTTTGGTCCAAAAACAAACTGGGCTTTGCTAGATTTGTTAATAATTACCACTTTAATGGTGAAAATTGGACCTTTTCTGAGTGAGATCAGAGAGTGAAACGACTCACATCCGTGGCGTGAGGGTTTTAACTAAGCAGTCTTGTCTTGCACGTCAAAGAGAGACAGACTACAGTTATCAAAAGAATTTTCTAAGTATAATGCTGTAGGAGTTAATAACAAAACCTTTCCTTTAGCGATTATAGCGTAATTGTGTCATGCATTGCCTGGACCATATCCATGACACTGTGGAAAAAGAGATAGGAACTTTATATTGTGTGGAATTCTATTGATACTGCTATGATCGTAGTTAACACCTGGAATTTGACATTTAATGCTGATCTGTTCTTTTCTGTAGTTATATTCTATGTCGAAATGTCGAAATGTGTGTGAAATCTTATGGGACTTAACTGCTAAGGTCATCAGTCCCTAAGCTTACACACTACTTAACCTAAATTATCCTAAGGACAAACACACACACCCATGCCCGAGGGAGGACTCGAACAACCGCCGGGACCAGCCGCACAGTTCATGACTGCAGCGTCTACGACCGTTATATTCTATTAATGGAATGTGGAGAAGACATTAGGCTAGGTATTGTATGACTGCATTTAAAATTTATGTGACGTTATAGAGAAACCTGAAAAAAATAATTTTATGTAGCATACTTGGAGTCCCTAAAGCGGAGAAATGCCATAAAATCAGCAAAGCAGATGTGTTTTGTTATTTACTTTGGTGTCTTATCGTGTGTCATACTTGCTGCAAAGCTTGTTTTATTTCACAAGTGTTTGTTCTTAGATAAAGTTCCCGAATATATTTCAGCTTATTAGTGATGGGTCCTGTCACCTAATAATTCTTCCACCGGCAGCGTCTGTATATATCGGCAAACGGTGTACGTTACGGTCGTTCGGTTTTCTGGGTTACTCCCTTCATATGCTTCTGAGTAGTTTTCTGCTTTGTAGCACAAAACCGTAGATACAGGCTGTGTACAGTACGACTCATCGACACATGACTGTAGTCCCGGAGGTCAGTTCATTAGCATTCAGAAAATGAGACACGAATTATCATTTTGATCTACCCTTCAGTATCCTCAACAATTCTGTAAAGAAATCCAAAAGCGCAGTCACTAAAATGGTCAATATATTCGCGATTAAAACTGTTAGTTCTTCGATGCTACTCATTACAACATACGTTGAGAGTTTCATCTAGTGTTCGTGCGTATCAAACGACCCGCCACCGCTACAGTACAGCGACCTATCCACACCTGACATCTGACGGCGATTCAAGAAACCACCGAGTGGGCTGCACGTAGCGCCATCTGTGCGGTGCGCCACGAGTGACGTTCCACCTGCCATCCGCAAAGCGCACTCGACGCACAGTCCGCAGCGCATCCTTCATTCACTTACTTCACTGATTAGCGTACCTGCAAGTAATCATGCTCTACGTGTTTCAGTTCTTGCATCCTTCCTTCAGGATAAAGTTTGCTAATGAGCTCTGGTTTCCGCTCTAGCTTTGGCAAAATATATCAAATGGTAAGCATTTAATACTCACAGTTTAGCGACTTGACTGCTTAAACATTTTATTACCACAAGGAATATTTATCTGCCTTAACAGTTTGTGTGAAAACAACTCATATTTTGTTTCGAAACAGTGTATACAATTAGAGGAAGAGTCAAGTGGCTGTTCAGTTGCTCATATATTTTTGGGGGTTTTAATCACAGGGCAGTTATACTCTTCCTATCTTGCTTGGCTATTCGTCATCATGACACGATGTACTTTGATAATCACAGCAAGCACAACATGTTTGGAATGTATGAAAGTTACATGAGTAAACTGTTCACTGAAATGCCATGTCGATTTGTTGCGAGTTCTACAGACTCATTACTATAGGAATTGTATTGGCTGAGTTTATAAACATGGCCCACAGCTAAGTCACAGAATTTCTTTGTTTTACCACTACATCGATTTTAAGTTAACAAAGCATACTATTAATGTCTAACAACAGCCTTCATGACAGATTATTTGTTCTAAGCACAATGACATTCTGGTTCTTCTTTTACATATACAAATGAATATAGTTATTTAATGTATCGATGGAAAATTATAATGGACAAAATTATATGCAGATATGTGTGTGAAATTTATTCTGTGTACAATGACACCACCAACTTTGCTGTCAACAACGACGGTTGTACACTGGCGAATCCCCTGACGTATCGCCGTTCTAAATCCGTCATGTGATCAATGCATCGCTTGTGTGGAACAACGAATAGACGATGTTTAATGTGAGGAGAAAGCGACAGCATTCGTTTGTTACGTTGAAACTTCACTGACGTGACATTGGTATGAGTTCAGAAGAGGCTTGTGATACATTCCTGTTCCAAAACTGCATGTCCAAGGATATTAACTCGTCCAAGAGCACAGAACCGACTGTTCTCCGACATGCTGTTATCAACCACGAATGGATATAAGCCGTGATCATTAATGTTGGCGTAGTCCAAACAAATCAAGCTTCTTTTTTGTAACAAACATATATCTCAGGTAGAGGTTCCTAAGATGAATGTTGCACACATGTGAAACAGTGCTAAAAAAGCTTGTGCATATGCTACGGTAGTGCAGACGCACTTTTGAAACACTGTGCAAACACTAAACGCCATCGACTTGATGTGACAGAAAACGTTTTTCATCTGTCAAAGCAACTCATTTCCATCTTAAGATGGCCCTTTTCTGAAGTTCCTGTGCCCACTGTAATCCTAACCGTCGTTTCACGACATAGCTCCCTTATATCCAAGTGTTGCAAAACACTTGCATCTTACACACCATTAAAAAAAAATCGAGTGTCGCGACAATGTATTTTCTGAATGAGTGAAATTATATACTTGGTGTGAATTATAGCTTGCTACACTCATTAGAGCTGGCCGCGGTGGTCTAGCGGTTCTAGGAACCGCGCGACTGCTACGGTCGCAGGTTCGAATCCTGCCTCGGGCATGGATGTGTATGTTGTCCTTAGGTTACTTAGGTTTAAGTAGTTCTCAGTTCTAGGGGACTGATGACCACAGATGTTAAGTCCCATAGTGCTCAGAGCCATTAGAACCATTTGAACACTCATTAGCCAAAAGATTATGAGCGCCTCCCTAATAACATGTTGCTACACCTTTGGAACGCAATACGGCGTCGATTCCGCGTGACATGGGTTCTACAACGCCCTCGGTGGTTTCCTGGAGGTATGTGCCACCAGATGTCACAGGTTGGTGATTTGTTGGTGCGGAGCTAGCGCCCGGTACCGTCACAGATGTATTCCATCGTGCTCAGATCGGGCGAATTTGGTGGCCAAGCCATCATCGTGATTTCTCTATCATGCTCCTCAAACCACTGTAACACTATTCCGGCCTTGTGACACCCAGAGTTATCCTGCTGGAAGATGCCATCGAAGACGGGGAAGACGTCAAGATGAAGGAACCCACGTGATTTGCAATAATGTTCACGTAGTCCACAGCTCACATGGTACCTTCGATTACTACTACAGGTCCCAAGAAAGTCCAAGTGAATGTCCCCCATAGCACAATATGGCTGCAATTGGCTTGCGTCTGTTTGGCGGTGCAAGTTCCAAGCAGTCGTTCGCCTGGATAGCTACGTATCCTGACACGAGCATCGATGTGGTCTAACAAGAAACATGGCTCCTCAAACAAGGCGGAACGTTTCCATTGATCCACGACCCAACGTCGATGATCTGGCGTTCTGCAAAGTAGTGTCATAGGTTCTCTGCTCTTCCTGATTTACATAAATGATCTAGGTGATAATATAAGCAGCCCCCTTAGACTGTTTGCAGGTGACGCTGTAATTTACCGTCTAGTAAAATCATCAGACGATCAATTCCAATTACAAAATGATCTAGAGAGAATTTCTATGTGGTGCGAAAAGTGGCAATTGGCACTAAACAAAGAAAAGTGCGAGGTCATCTACATGGGTACTAAAAGAAATACGATAAATTTTAGGTATACGATAAATCGCACAAATCTAAGGGCTGTCAATTCGACTAAATACTTAGGAATTACAATTACTAGCAACTTAAATTGGAAAGACCACATAGATAATATTGTGCGGAAGGCGAAACAAAGACTGCGCTTTGTTGGCAGAACACTTAGAAGATGCGACAAACCCACTAAAGAGACAGTCTACATTACACATGTCCGCCCTCTGCTGGAATACTGCTGCGTCGTATGGGATCCTTTCCAGGTAGGATAGACGGAGAACATCGAAAAAGTGCAAAGAAGGGCAGCTCGTTTCGTGTTATCGCGCAATAGGGGTGAGAGTGTCACTGATATACGCGAGTTAGTGGCAGTCACTGAAACAATGGCGATTTTCTTTGCGGCGAGATCTATTTACAAAATTTCAATCATCAGCTTTCTCTTCCGAATGCGAAAATATTTTGTTGACACCTACCAACGTAGGGAGAAATGATCAACATAATAAAATAAGAGAAGTCAAAGCTCTAACGGAAAGATTTTGGTGTTGCTTTTTCGCACGCGCCATTCGAGAGTGGAATGGTAGAGAAGTGGTATGAAAGTGGTTCTATGAGCCCACTGCCAGGCACTTAAGTGTGCATTGCAGAGTAACCATGTAGATGTAGATCCCGTTGCCACTGCAGTCGTTAATGACAATGTCGTTGGGTCAACATAAGTACAGATGGGGGACGCCTGCTGTGGAGCACCGTGTTCAACAAGGTGCAGTGAACGATATGCTCCGAAACACTTGACCTACACTGCCGCAGTACTCTGTCGTCATATCTGCCATACATCGCCGCCTACCCTCGGAGTGACGAGATTCGAACGTCCAGTAGCCGTCCAACTATTTTCCATATATGCTTTTGACAGTAGCGCACGAAGAGCCGACTAGTATCTCCGTTTACGAGATGCTCGTTCTTAGGCGTCGGGTCATAACAGTGTGCCCTTCGTCAAAGTTGCTTATGTCAGTGGATTTCCCCATTTTCTGACCTTGTTCGTCGGGCCTGGTCGCCTAGCGCTAAAGCGCGGAAACCGAAAGGCCGCGGCATCTAATCCCGGTCGGAGAATCTTTACATCACGACAATGTGAAGATTCGCCATGGACGACACGTGGTTCGGCTTCCAAGTCAAACTGAAGGTTCGGTTTCCCCAGTAGGATTACTGGGGTAGACTACTAACATATAAGTCGTCAAAGTGGCATCCAATGGAAAGAACTGCACCTGGCCTTTGAGGCACACGAAATTATTAGGCAAAGGTGCTCTGTTTTCTGATAGCTAAGAAAATCGAAGGATACGGTTGGTTAAAAATAAGCTAAACCTCTCCAGAATCGAGTGACGTAGGTAACACATAATTAATTTTGGTTATATATGCCCTTTCATAGCAAAAGACAGCGGATTGTATTTCAGAATTTATATCAAAGATGCTTGTACGTTTCTGAGAAATTCAATATTGCATATGTATAGGAATGTAGGTTTATTACGAAAAGTAATACTGAGATAGTCTCAAGTTGATTATAACAACGATACACTTGCAACAGCACTGAGGCTATCATTCGCAGTTTTAAAATTTGTACGACTTCCATCCAAGTTTCTAGGTACCTGCATATTGCATAAAGTGTAATTTCAATGTTAGAAAAGAAATATCGTGCATAAAATTCTGTGCGAGTGGATTGTATCTTTGCTTATAATGCTTGTTTACCTAAGAACTATTATCCCTTGCAGACGCTAGTCAGCTGTTTCCTGAAGATAGCCCAATGAGCCGAAAACTAGATAGAAATTAACAAACATCAGTAGAACAAAAACAGTGTACTGGTTATTCAACCTCAAATATAGAACTTTTATAAGAAGAAGTAACGGAAGGATCCATAAATAAGAAATATGCAATGAATTATTACATTTAAAAGCTACCGACTAGTTTCATTAAATATGATGTATCAGTAATAAATAACACTAAAATATCAAACTGCGAGAGTTATTCGGAAGGTAAGGAACTATCGGTCGCGAAATGGAGACCACAGTGAAAATCTGATGAAGTTTTGCACAAGTGTTTTGGGCAGTGTTTCTAGTATGCTCGTCGATTGCGTTACGTCGTTCTTTTTAGTTCTGAGCACACAGGGAGCACATAAAGATACGTAGAACAATAGTATCTCCCGCTAAGTACGAGGGCCTGGTGAGAAATTTCGCCTACAGCTATGCAGCCAACATTACATAACTGTCTTGCATTTTCTTCTTCAAGACAATTCTCAGCCGCATTCTGCAGGGGCAATTAAGATGCTCCTGCATCGTTTTCAATTGGAAATGTTTGATTACCCACAATACAGCCTGTAATTGTCTCCCTTTGAGTTTCATCTCTGCTCACATGAACAGCTTGCTATGAACACAACATTTTGGCACAGACAACGAGCTGTAGGCCAGTGTAGAGAATTGGCGAAAAGCTCTGGCGGCTGCCTTCTATAATGAGGGTATTGGAAAGTTGGTACAACGCTACGGCAAACGTCTATGTCGGATCGGCGACTATGGAGATAAGTAGCTGGAAGTTGTAGCTAACTGTTGAAAATAAAACAGTTTCCATTTTGCGACATATCGTTCCTTACATTCCGAATAGCCCTCGTACTTACCACGCGGCTATGATGCTTACGTTGTGCCTACAAAACATTACATTCAAATGCGATATATTAGAAAAAACTCAACTGCGAGCCCGCAGCGCTGCTGAGTGCTCTAGCAGGACACTGAAATGACGGAAGCACAAGGAGATCAGCTAGTATCTGTGTTGGCAGCACTATCCAAGGGACAAATACTCATCCCTCGCGAGTTAGGGCACCATTTGAAAATAGGGCAGCTTACTCTGTTATTAACGGTAAAGTCCTAGATTACGGATCCAGAGGTCACAGGTTCGATCACGGCCATTTCCAGGGTGTTTTCTTATCGCTTATCACATATGTTCGTTACTGTAACAATGTCTAGTTGCACCGTGGTTCGTGGTACATGTTAGTGTGTAGGCCCCTAAAACTGGCTGGGTAAGTGAGTTTAAGGAGAGTTAGAACGGATTTTTTTTAACATTTTTGGATTTTTATCTCATTGTGAAATGTGCAGTTTTCCGAATAAAATATATATATATATATATATATCACTTACAAACTTACATGGGAAGTATTATATTTTATTTTTTTAAATATAATCTACACCGGTTGTAAATGTTAAAATTTTGACGTGCATTACTCCAGGATCTAATAAAATCGATAATTTTTTTATATAGAAGGCTGTGGATTCCTGTCCATGTCCAGAAGAGGATGGGCTCCAGGCTGAGGAAGTTGAAACGAAGTTTGAGAGACAAGAAACTTTCTGATGGTAAAACCATAAGAGGCAGGCTGACAGACAAAATGACTGATGAACTGCAGCAGTATTATGGGGTGGCCATTAGAAATAATACTGAGGGTTTATTGAAAATGAAGCAGGCAGTAAGGGCTACCGTCTTCCACAGACTGTCAACTGATGAAAAACCAGTACACCACCTTTGCCCTCCTGGACCTGATTCATGGTGCAATTACTGCAATGCCCAATACTCAAACAGTCATACAGCCATAAACAGTCCATCCCAGCAGCAGTCATGGATATCATAAAACCTATTGACAGAGACCGGCCAAATCCTGAATTACTGACGCAGTGTCTGCATGGTCAGACTCAAAATCCCAATGAGTTTTTCAGTAATCTTATATGGACTTGCTTACCAAAAAATGTTTTTGTTGGAATGAAGACACTAAAGTGTGTGTGTGTGTGGGGGGGGGGGGGGTCAGTGACGCTGTTATTGCTTTTAATGATGGCAACAGTGGTACCCCGAAAGTGGTACAGCATATGGGAATTAATCCTGGAGCAAACTGCATCACAGAACTTGAATGGATGGACAAGGCTCGCATAGATAAAGCAGAGTATGCAGCACAGTTGGCCACTAAGGAGTCCAGAAAGAAGAAAAGAAGAAAAAAGTAGGAAAAACATCAAGAGGATGATATACAGTATGGTGCAGGGTCCTGAGTGTATAAAACAAAAAAATTAAGCATATATTAAGTGAGTTACAGCCTTTTGAAACTTTAGACGTCGTTCCTGAAAATTTACATTTTCTGTTGCATTTTTCCCTAAATCTCAGAAACTAGTTCGAGTAGAGTATTCAAATTTTCAGGGAGTAATAACATACATATCCTGAGTCTACTGAACTAAATGAAGAACATAATGTTATGTATAATTAAAATTATTTAGCATAACACAAAATTTTAACCGTGTAATTCAAAAATTGTATTTCCGAAAGCAGTGGATGAAATGCAATTATTATAGTTCAGTAGACTCAGGATATGCAGTTTAATGTCCTATAAAAGTTTCATGTCAATGGCTACAGTGGTTCCTGAAATACAGGAAAGTCAAGTCACTAAATTTAATATTTCGGATTTGGCGATCCAGTTCCCCTTAAAGGTCGAGGGAAGTCA